>NC_054373.1:8284060-9619060 GCF_017654675.1 Xenopus laevis
CCATATTGCACATGGGATGTTGGGAAACAGTAAAGGGGTAATCCCCCTATGAGTTAATTTGTTTCTAACAATTTTTTGAAATTTTGCAATAAACGTGCACATTTTCCAAATGTAGTTTTCATGACAAATTTCCAAAATAAAAACTTTGGCCTAAGAGATGAGGACAGAGTAAAAGATTTTACATAAAATTAACAAATGAACAAACAGGTAGGTTAACAAAATAAACTAAATTAAACAGAGTTAAGCCCAGCGGATGAAGAGAAAATGAGAATAATGAAGCATTATTTCCTGAAGAACACTTGGATTCGATACAATAAAATCAAACTAATCTGTTTAAATATGGAGCATTTTAAAAATCTGATCTTTATTTGTGGAGTCAATAAAATCAAAATAAAGTGACCATGTCTTTATACACAGTAAAACAGCAGTTTGAATTTTGCTTTACTTGTTTTTGCTTTAATAGCTTCTTGCCAGCTCAGCTGAATGAGTTAAATTGTGTGTTCATGGGAAATATACTCTTGTTTAGCCAAGTCATCAAATGAGCACATCAGAAGTAATGAGTAGATCCTGGTTTGAGCCAGCAGTCAATATCGGTGCAGGTAGGAGCACCCTTAGAACTACAGGTATGGGACCTGTTATCCAGAATGCTCGGGACTTGGGGTTTTCCGGATAACAGATGTTTCTGTAATTTGGGTCTTCATGCCTTAAGTCTACTAGAAATTAATTTAAACATTAAATAAAGCCAATAGGCTGTTTTTGCTTCCAATAAGGATTAATTATATGTTAGTTGGGATCAAGTACAAGCTACTGTTTTATTATTACACAGAAAAAGGAAATCATTTTTAAATATTTGGATTATTTGGATAAAATGGAGTCTATGGGAGACATTTAGTAGTTTGGAGCTTTCTGGATATCGGGTTTCCGGATAAGGGATCCTATACCTGTATATTCATTTGCCTTGTGACTGGTGTTTCTGTATTTTATTTTGTTTGTTTATATTTCAGTCAGCTTCCAGAAAGAAAATTAAGAATGTTCATCATATGTATAAAGTGATTATACATAATAAAGAGATACATAAATCATGGCAGTTGATCCCAGCTTCTTAGCCTGTATAGAGAGTAGGGATGCACTGAATCCGTTATTTGGGATTCGCCAAATCCCAAAATCCTTCACGAAAGATTCTGAACTGAATCCAAATCCTATGGGGCAGGAAAGGAAAAAGTGGAAAAAAATGTATTTTTACTTCCATGTTGTGTGATTTCCCTTCCCATCCCTAATTTACATATGCAACTTAGGATTCGGATTCAGTTCACCAGGCACAAGGATTCTGCTGAAAAATCCTGGCCGAATCCTGGATTTAGTTCATCGATAATAGAGGGAGCATTCTGCGATGAGTAGTATTTACCCTATCTTATTTGCAGAAAGAAATGTTGCACAAGGGGCCAGTTATAAGAATCCAGTTTGTTACAAATCCTGAATAAATGAACATCAGAGACTGTAAAACAGTACAAGAGTGCTGCTACTGGTATAGTAAGCACAATAACCTTTGTTGGCCTGGGGATTGGGGAAGCTATTTTTGAGACTCCAGTCATTGTTTTCCAGCTTTTTCAAATCGGATATTGCCGAGCTCACAACTTACACTGAGTACCAATAGGCACCACATGTACAGTACTAATGGACCACATACCTATAGTACCAATAAAATACAGCACCAATAGCCCATACACATTTAGTACAATAGCCAGAGCCACCTTCAGAACTCACAGGGCCCCATACTACTTAGGATGCAGGAGCCCCAAGGGCCTGGGTTATAGTATAGATGTTTTCAAGTACAGAGCAGCAAGTAATCTAGCCGTCTCAACTGTGCTTGTCCTGTAGCGGTATGTCATTCCTTTCAGTGTCGGACTGGGATGCCAGTGGCCCACCGGAAAACCTTAGACCGTGGGCCCACTTTCCAAACTATTACCGTATTCTTCCTCTCCTCACTCAAACTCTTTATTCTCCTAGTCTTTTATATCTACTTACTATATTCTTCAATTATTGTGCATTTTTCCCCCATAAAAAAATAGTGAACGACCATAAAATAGGCCAAATGTTTAGAAGCAAAAGGGCCCACTGACACCTGGGCCCACCGGGAGTTTTCCTGATATCCCTGTGGGCCAGTCTGACACTGATTCCTTCTACAGCACACACTGGATCCTTTGAAAACAACAATATCGTTTGTTTTGTAATACTCTCATTTGGAAGAACTACAATATGAGGGGACTTTTGAAGTGACCCTTAAAGGAACAGTTCAGTGTGAAAATAAAAACCGGATAAATAGACTATAGATAAAAAGGCTGTCCAAAATAAATAATGTATCTAATATAGTTAGTTAGCCAAAAATGTAATGTATAAAGGCTGGAGTGAGTGGATGTGTAACATAATAGCCAGAACACTACTTCCTGCTTTTCAGCTCTCTAACTCTGAGTTAGTCAGTGATTTGAAGGGGGGCCACATGGGACATAACTGTTCAGTGAGTTTGCAATTGATTCTTAGCATTCAGCTCAGATTCAAAAGCAACAGTTATGGCCCATCAAGTTAGTGCCTGGTAACCAATCAGTGGAAACCAAGAGAGCTGCAAAGCAGGAAGTAGTGTTCTGGCTATTATGTTACACATCCAGTCACTCCAGCCTTTATACATTACATTTTTGGCTAACAAACTATATTAGAATTTTTTTTTTATTTTGGACAGGTTATCTATTTATCCAGTTTTTATTTTTACACTAAGGGTTTTTGGGAAGTGCATGCATTTTTATTCATTTATTAAAGAATGGCCAAAAATGTACTGACACCTGCCTGTCCAATATCTCTCCCTTTGCTGCTATAACTGCCCCTACTCTTCTGGGAAGATCCCACTAGATGTTGAACATTGTTGCTGGGAGTTGTTGCTGGGAGTTGCTTCCATTTAGCCACAAAAGCATTAGTGAGATTGGGCACTGATATTGGTGATCAGGCTCACAGTCGGGGATACAGTTTATCCCACATGAGTTCAGTTTGGTTGAGGTCAGGGCTCAGTGCACTTAGGTTCTCATCTCAGCAAACACAGTCCTTAAAGGATCAGTAAACCTTTAAAATAAGTGAATTAAAAATTGATGAGGGGACTATTCTAAGCACTTTTGTAATTTACATTCATTATTTATGTTTTTTTTTTATTCAACAATATTAAGGGATACGTGTACTGTTAATATGAATGAGTTTTGTTACAACAGCGCCACCTGCTGGTCATTTTCCCCATCAGTCTGACCAGCAAGTAGTCAAGGAAGTTGTCAACAGAAAGATGTTCTTCTGTTTAGGAAAGATGTGAGAAAGGTTTCTAATTTTATTCCTAAGCAGAAGAACATCAGAGCAGCCTCTTTCTTTCTCCTAACAACTTCCTTGACTACTTGGAATAAAAAGAAAATAAACAATGAATTTACTTATCCTTTATGGACCTGGCTCTGTACATGGGGACATTATTGTGCTGAAACAGGAAGCATGTAAGAATTGTCCTAAGGGAACCTATTATGGTTTTATGTTATGTTTCAGGCTATGAGCACAAAGTTAGAATGAACAAAGACCTACATTTCCTCAGAGCATATATAAAGATAAAAATAAACAATGACAGCAATGATTTTCCCTGTACTAACTGCAATTCTTCATTTACAATCACCATATCTAGTGATGGGCGAATTTATTCACCGCCAGCTAATAAATTCACGAAACGCCCACGAAAAATCGCCCTAAAAAATTTGGGTCAAAAATGGGCACCGGCTTCAAAAAACGGGCGCCGGCATCAAAAACGAGACGCCGGCGCCATTTCGCAAATTTCTCACCGTTTCGCAAATTTCGTGCGAAATTCGCGAATTTTCCGGTGAAGCAAAACGACGCAAATTCGCCCATCACTAACCATATCCTAATTCCATAGCCTTTACAGAGAGTAAGAGATATCATGCAGCTTTGCCAGAATGAGATATTCTCTTTGCGAACTGTTTAAAACAGGGGGTCTACAGGATCTACCAGTAGACCTTTAGCTGGTGATCAGTAGAGCTCAAGACACTGTCAACAAACAGCTTCTCTATATCACCCTCCAGTTTCATGCTTTTAATTCAGATATTTATTTTTAAGGTTACATAACAAATAGTTGTTTGTTAAATATAGCAATATAAATTCTCATAAATCAATATCATATATAAGTAATAATTTCCATGGAACAGAATGATAACAATGCTTTTATGGCTGTACATCATAATGGGATAACATCACTAAACGCAGACCTTGCATTAGTAAAGTATGGGCATTGCTAGTTTAGAATAAAATTGTTGCATAAAGAGCCATCTAGTGGCCAATTAGAAGAATGCAAAGTTGTTGTTTACAAGCTACAAACGGTAAATTCAGTAACGAATAACACAGACTGTAAAAAAAATCCCACATTCATACACTACCAATAGGTTTTATACATACAGTACCTATAGAGGACCAAGTACCAACATGCATACTAATCAATAGACTACACATATTCACTGCACAGTAGATTTATGAAACCCATATATATAAGTACTATATAAAAGTACCATTTTGGCAAAAAAATAAGCTCCACCCTTTGCCAGCTACTGTGTCACCTTTATTAATATTATTGAATTGTTTTCTGGTTATATATTTTCCTATTCATAGTCCAGCCAATTAAATAACTTGCTTGGATAATTGCATAATTTACAGTATGATTGGCATACCTCCCAACTGTCCCTTTTTAGGAGGGACAGTCCCTCTTTTGACAGCTCAACCCGCAGTCCCTCATTTGTTCTGGAAAGTCCCTCTTTTCTCTGCACTGAACAACCAGAAAAAGAAACAAAGTTTCTCACTTAATTGGCTTTTAGCAGAGAGCCCAGAACAGCTAACAGGTGCAAATAAGATACTTTGTAACAATTTTGAGACACAAAAACACAGTTTAGATAAGGAGAAATATTTTCAAACTTTCATAACCTGCCAAATTTTGTAAAACAAACATGGTAATTAAGGGGTGCGGCCACCGAAAGGGGTGTGGTCAAAAAATGCTGCGCTACATGCGGAAACATTTTTTTTGTCCCTCTTTTTACTTCCAAAATGTTGGGAGGTATGTGATTGGGGCATGGCCATTTTACCCCTCTTAACAAGGATCCATCGGTTTATAGGGGATGAAAAGTCAGAATGACAAAATGACTCATTTACAAGCAATAGAGCAAATGTAAAAGCATCAAAATGCACATAAAACTGAGCATTGCATTGATATTTTTCACTAAGATTTCTGTCAATGAACGCTCCTTCGCAACTTGCAGCAAGCTACAATGCACCATTCTCTGAATTTACTGGTAGGACCTGACTGCAGGTAACACAGTTATGTGAACAGTCATTATTTCACGATTTCTGTAGTAAAGAAGATTTGCTCCATCTGTGCAAACTTTGGGCATGTCAGTATGAAACACCTGTCCCTCTCCTTCTCTCAGTCTGACATGACTATTACCAACATGGGGACAATAAATATTTGTGTAGAAGGCCTCTATCATTGACCCCTAGCTATGTTATTGCATTCTGCTTCTCTCTCATCTCCCCTGCAGAATGGCCTTAAAAGGGAGATATTGGATTCTGACCTAACTTAGCCTTTTACAAAATATATTTCATCAGAAATAAATATTTGTGTGTGATATGGTGATGAGAGTTTGATTACATATTCCTGGATAAACATGTACCATATGTTTAAAGGCTTCATTCAGATCAAGTTTCATTTACAATGTTTATATGAATAACAAGCTGTTGGATACCCTGAAAGCTATTTGACATTGAGTTTGGAGTTACAATAAACACATGGCTGGGGAGTAATTGCATCATGACACAAAGTACTCTTTTATATTCAGGTCAATTGGAATGGCAATGGCAACTGGGAGGAACAGAGGGGAAACTATTGGGAGCAATGCAGCATGCTGCGACGCCATATTAGTGGTTTTTACTCAAGAGCTTTTCCATAGGAATGGAAAGGGAGTGTCATAAAAATCCCTTGGATTACCAAATTTATATTTTACACAGACAGAACACACAGCCATCTTAAAGTGGATAATGGCAGGAGTACCATATGTGTAGCCAAAACAAGAAACAGAAGCAGGTCCAGAAGACAGACCAGAGATCAAGGGAAAGGTGTAGCGCTATAGTAAATTGAGTGCACCTTACTCTACTATAAGCTTCACTCCCAGTACATATGCTCCGGATAAGACCTTAAAATCTTAGGGAGTGAGCCTTCGCAGCGATGTGGAAGCAGGGTGTAGTGCAACTGTAACTGTATTCAGGGTGCAAATAATTGGGCGCCAGTGGTTCTTATAACTTAACCATAGAACAGATTTATTGAGCACAATATACGATCCTCAGTGGAGTGTACATAAATCAGAGCAATGCAGGTTCATACAGTACATTGAATAGGCAGTACTCACAACTCCCTGCTTAGAGCAGGAAGAGCAAACAGTACCCCTCCCAACTGTATTTTAGGACCCAGTTAGGTGTCTCTAACATAGAAGGACTGCCTGCACATAATATTAGGGTTGGCTATTTTACACATCCCTACACAGGCAAGGTCAGTTTCAGGTAGAGGTTGGGTCAAGTAGCAGTGCGACAGGGCACACACAATGAAGCGAGATCTGCATGGTAACCTTACAGAGCTTGTAGGCACATATGAATGACATTTGCTACAGTTTTTCAAGTATGCCCTTTGCCAGATTTGACCCTAAAAAAAATGTATGTAGCTTATTTAGTGCACATTTAGTCACATGATTCCAATATTCACAATTTACAGATGTTACAAATTTATCCAGACAGGTTTAGCTATCAATTCAAAAGTCTAGATTTCTTTCATAATACATGCTCAGTTGGCCCTACCTACTGCTCCTTCATCCACTTTAGTCTCCAGTGCCTTTACTCTGGGTACCTCTCTTATCTTATTCTGGATGCACTCGGGCTCTAACTGCAAGGGTACCCACTGCGGTATAATCTCCTACTCCCTCCTAGGTGGGGCCAAAGCTGCTTTACTTACCATCCTGACTGTCTCTAACCACAATTCCAAATACACACTCAGCTTGCCCTTCCTTCAGTTTACATTCAACTTCCAGTTCCTTTACTTGGGGGAAAAAAAAAACAATCGATACCAGTCTTGGTAGGTGCTCCTCCAGCAGGTTCTTTGGCATTCCCTCTTTAGGCTCTATGTTTGAAATAAATTAGGATTCGTCTTATCCTGAAATGTACTCTTAGAGGCAGATTTATCAAAGGTCAAAGTGAAAATTTGAATTAAAAAAATTCAAATTTCGAGCTAATTTTTGTGTACTTCAACAAGGGAATAGTCCGAATTCGATTCGAATTTGAAAAAAAATTCAAAATTCAAAATTTATCATGTACGGTCTCTCTCTAAAAATTCGACTTCGACCATTCCCCATCTAAAACCTGCCAAATTGCTGTTTTAGCCTATGGGGGACCTCCTAGAACCTATTTGGAGTAAATTGTTTTTTGGTTCAATCGAATGTGCTATTACTTCGATTCATACGATTCAAATCTGATCAAAAACTGACCTATTCAGCCAAATAAACCCAGATTTTAAAATTTAGTTTAATTTAAATTTCAGTTGGTCTTTTAAATTCGAATTTCAAAGTTTTTTCAATTCGAAATTCGACCCTTAAGCTCTAAGTGCAGGGCTGTATTTAGGTCCAGTGCTGCCTTTGCAGAACCAGATAATTATCCTCCCACTCAGTTCTGCCTCTTTATTTAGAGGCAAGTATCTGGGGCAAGAATTTTTTTATAGGCACAGCTCCATGTGCTAAGAATGACAGCTCTTTCACCTGATGTATGTCTACTGTCTTGTTTTGAAACATGAATCTCAGGCTCCCAACTTGCTTCTATTGTAGATTTTCAGCGGCAAACAAGGGCCTTCTCCTGCTCCTGCCTACCTTACATATTCTTTGGAATTCACCCTTTTTTAGAATTATCTTGGGGTATTTCTGTCTCAAATTGTCTCTTGTGGAAAATACACCTTATAATTTCCTTTACATGTGCTTTTCTGCCAAGTTAAAACCCTGCAAGCACTTTTGGACTGAATCCTTAGTCCTCTGTCAAACAGAGTACTAAAAGACATTTAGGGGGTTATTTATCAAAGGTCGAGTTTTAGAGTTATATGAGTTTTCAAGCAAAAAATTCGAACATCATGAAGGATATTAACATCTTTAAATGGTTCAACGGACCTCTGCCATTGATTTCCACAACAGGTTTTAGATGGTGTATTTAAGGATTCAAACTATTTCCAGGGTCAGGGTATAATAAATCTCAAAAATTCCAGAGGTTGCTAATAGTGATGGGCGAATTTGCATTGTTTCGCTTTGCCAGAAAATTCGCAAGTTTTTTTTTTACGCCGGCAAATTTTCAGTAGCGAATTTTCACGGCCGCTTTGCGAATTTATTCGCTGGCGGCGAATCATGCAAATTTGCGCCTGGCGAATAAATTCGCCCATCACTAGTTGCTAAAACTTGAAGGGCTAGCTTTTTATGGAAACTCAAAGTAGTCAACTGGGACAGAAGCCTATATAGAAGCCAGAAGTTATATAGCTAGTTAAAAAGAATGTGTTTATTTGCTATCCGTGAGACAATGTCATGTATATATATATATACATATATATATATATATATATATATATATATATATATATATATATATATATATATATATATACTGTAGGTAACATCAGCTAAAGTTAAGGAGGTCTTGATCAAATAATTGGCAGCAATCGGGGCCATTGAATATCGACGGAAAACTTCTTATTTATGAATTTGCTTGCATTGCCTTAACAAGCCAATTCATTAGTAACACTACTTATATACTTCTGTCCACCATCACCGAAGCATAGCCCAGACCACTATCCCTTCCACAGGTCAGCTCTCCAACCTGGGGAGATTGTGATGGAGAGATCAGTGGTCTGTAGTTGCAGATGGGTGAGGGTTTTGGGTCCTTACCATCCCCCCTCTACCCTCTTGTCTCCCCCACAGCTGTGGAGTCTGTTTTTCCTGCTGTATATTTACATTAGCCCTACATTAGTTGTGTCAATATGCCATGAAACATTCAAACAAGATTTACATTTGCAGGTCCCATGTTTGGTGCATGATGCTCTGTACATACATTTGTGATTGTTGTTTTTACTAAATGTAAACAGTTTGAGGCTTTATAAATGGTATGATAAATATTAGACTTTATGCTGTTCATTAAGCTGAGGCTGAAACGATGTATCACAGGTTCCTTGGCATTCCATTTCTACTTGTGATTTTGGGCCTAGCCCATGGTGAAGAAGATGCAGGTATGACATAATATATTTTTTAGGAACCATGAAGTCAAGATTTCCAAGACTAATTTTTGTTCCTGAGCTGCTTAACTGCTTCAGTCCTCTCATACTTCCTAATCACAATGTAGTAGGGCCATCACAGGTCAGTATACAGGAAGCAGGGCCAGAACTAGGGGTAGGAAGAAGAGGCATGTGCAATGGTGGGGGACTCTGGACTCCTACCTCTTCTGTTACTTACCCTTAATTCAGGTCCTTGTCTCCCCTACCTCCTACTTGTTATCCTACCACTCACCTGTAAACTCCTCCTGCCTGCTAGTCAATGTATACCGGCTTGGCCTAGTGCTGAGAGGAAAAAATAACAGTCTGCCCCTTAAATCTAGGCAACCATCTGTGTGCAAAAAGAGACAGTGGCTAGCAGGTTGTGTATATAACAGCTCAGCCTTTATATGCAGGAGAGCAAGCTTTATGGTATAGGGAATTAATTTTTCACATAACACATTTTGAGCATAATGTAATGAAAGGTAGCATCCACTGGTCAGCTGTTTGAAGACATACATTTGATAGGTTGCTGTGTGTTACGAGGCCTGGGCAAAATTGAGAAAAATTCAAATATTGCATTATAGTGAATGAAAAATTATTGAATTCCATTGTTCAGAAGTTTGAAACTTGCATACAGCTGAATGTGGGGTGGCCAATTTGATAATTTTTGGATCCAAGGGTTTTTCCTAAACAAAAGGTTTTAATTGCTGGATTTTTTCATTGAAATAAATCTTGAAAAAGTGAATTTGAAAATATTCAAATTCACAATTTTCCCATGATTTGCAGAAAAACTCCATTTGAATTTTAATAAATTTGCCTATTTGTGCTACCTTATTACTTTGGGTGCTTAAAGTCTCTTCTTTTACTCTCTTCTATTTAAAAATTCAAAATTGAGAAGTTTTTACAAATTTGAGTTACTGAAAGCTTGAATATTCAAGATTTGTTAAGCAAAAAACCCCTTGGTCTTGGTATTCAAAATTTAATTCAAGATTTCTAGATTAAATATCGTAATCTGGTTTACTGAGAACGAAGGGTAGAATGCGATTTCACAGTGATTAGGTTATTTTTTCACATTTTAAAGCAATCTAGTTTTTGAGTTTCACGTTTGGATAAGGCTGAATGTGTGGTGGCTGATTTGACTGTTTTTGAATCTGAGGTTTTTCTAAACCCCTTGAATAAGCTCAATCAAACTTTTTACGTGATTGAGTTCTTTCTGTCTCTTGACTGCTACAATAAGCATATCCTATTCTACTCCATAGAAATTCACAAGGTTCTCTCTCAATAAGGTTTGAGAAGTTTTTGCACATTTGAGATTTTTTAAACAAAAAATCCCCACAATCTTGGAATTCAAAATTCAATTCAAGATTTCTAGATGAATTATCATAATTTGGCTCATTGAGAAAAAGGGTAAAATGCGATTTCACAGTAATTAGGTTATTTTTTAACATTTTAACACAATCTAGTTTTTGAGTTTCAAGTTTGGATACTGCTGAATGTGGAGAGGCTGATCTGATAATTTTTGAATCAGATTTTTTTCCTAGACCCCTTGAATAAGCTCAGTCAAGCTTTTTACTTTCTGTCTCTTGACTGCTACAATAAGCATATCATATTCACTTCTATAGAAGTTCACAAGGTTTTAGTTGCTGAAATTGTTCAATTAAATATATCTTGAAAATTTGAGGTAGGAAAAAATGACTTTCAAAATAAACAAATTCACAATATTTTTCCATGATTTACTCGAAGTGCAGAAAAACCTAATATGAATTTTAATAAATGTGCCCCTTGTGCTACCTAATTACCTTTGCGTGCTTTCTTTTCTTACTCGCATTTTAAAGCAATCAAGTTTCTGATTTTCACGTTTTTTCTTAAATAAACACACATTTGAGATTTTTTCAAATTAGAATTTGATATATGTGCCTTTCCATTACTATAAAAAACAGTTGGATACCACACTTGGCACACATATGTGTAGACTAACAAATGTAATTAAGGTAGTGCCATTGCATCACTCCTAACTGTGTGAAAGTGTATCCTTGTTGTGGATGGAAATCGCATACATGATTTATTGCTTTGTACCTCTATTTGTTTTCTCTTATCAAACAAATTTGTACAGAACTTGCAAGAATCTAGTAAGCTATATGGTCCTGTGGACTGGAGCACACTGACCAATATAAAATCCCCTGGTCGGGATATAACCTTTGGTAAAAGCTTCCATAATTTGAAAACACTCAGGACTATGAAATTGATTTTTTTTTAATTTTGTGCAGGACTACAGCCTGTTAATACATTGAAGGGAAGTGGAAATGCAGTTATTGAAAAAACAGTGATTTTACCTGAAAGCCCACCATTAAATGCTGTAGAAGGAAAATTGGAGGTTGCACCTCCATCTGATGGAGCAGATGTGGGCGTTGAAGAAAAACCTTGGCACAGAGGTAGACATGGCCATAAAAAGATAAAAGAAGGCAAACAGAAAGGAAGATGGCATAGTAAAAAAGGTCATCGACGTAAACATAAAGGCAGAAAGCATGGCAAAAAGGGGAAACATTGTAAATCTGAAGGTGATCACAAGAAGCAGGAGAAACCTGAGTAGCGAAAAGTAAGTGACCCTTACTGTCTTGGTAATGTCTTGATAATGTGTATATATATATATATATATATATATATATAGATATATATATATATATATATATATATCTATATATATGTATATATATATATATATATATATGATTTTAAGTTTTTGAAAGTAAATTGGCTTCAGTTACACACTGTAGGAATTGTGACATTAAGACATACTGCTCTGGAAATACATGTACACTATATCTGTGCATAAACAAATCTCATAGTTATGTTTTTTTCTCTCTTTTAGGGTCTTGCTGGCTTCAGGGTGACAAGTGATTCCACCCCTTACTGCATTTTGTTAACATTATTTTATGTACAAGAAAAGTTATACCTATAATCACCAGTCCTTCAGGATTGGGATTCATTGCTTCTCTTCCAGGTTAATGGGGAGAAATGCTTTGCCTTGCATGTTGGCACTGAGCTGCAAGTTTTAACATGATTATAGCTTCCTTTTCTAGATTATGTAGCTTTGATTGCCATGGCAACATTTTTAGAAGATACAGTCACACAGACAGTAAATATAGCTATTGAGCATAGACCGCATCAACAGCCTAATGTAACCTTGGATCACAATTAAGTGGACAAATATCCCAAGGATCTGTCTGCCAAACCCACTTGAGTGGGTAAATTGAGCTTATCCAAATAGTTCAACCTAGGCTCAAAGATTGAATCACATGGAGGTCCCAATCATAGTTGTTGGGAATAGACTACATCAAAAGCCCAATGTAACCTTGACTAGTGGAATTTACTACCCTGTCCAATCAGTATCAGAAGTATCCCAGATAGATATCAACATATCTCATCCGATGGGTGACAATTTGGAAACCACTGTTCTTGAGCGACTAACCTAATAGAGGGTATGGAAAATTTATCAATATAGCATGGCCAAGTTGGCATGGTTTACATTACAGAAAAAGCTTTTATGGGGATGTGATGGCTGGTTATGGATATACCTGTACCTATACTTGACACAGTGTAACTGTATCTTCTTTAAAGGCTGCTGTTGTTTTGAAAACCATTTAAAAGCTGAGTTTTAGGGCCTTTTTTTAATCATAAAATAATAATTAATATGCAGTTAATAATAATTAATATGCAGTTAATAATAATTAATATGCAGTTAATAATAATTAATATGCAGCATGTCAACCAATGATTTAATGTATAACATTTAATAATATGATTTAATAATATGATGAATAATAAACAAACATCTAACTTACCAGTGTTGTCTCTATTTATTTTTTTATGGCAACCTGTGATGTTGACAGCAGTGTAGGACCCCGCACACCCTATAGGAAATTGAGAGGCGCCTGGTGCACAGTGGTAGAGGATCGGCAACCTCACGGCAGGATAGAGTTAGTGATATCCAAAGGCACACAGGTCTACAGGAATTCTTCCAAAATTCTTTATTTACGGAATTGCAAATGCAACGTTTCGGGGAACAAATCCCCTTTGTCAAGTCATGCTTGACAAAGGGGATTTGTTTCCCGAAACGTTGCATTTGCAATTCCGTAAATAAAGAATTTTGGAAGAATTCCTGTAGACCTGTGTGCCTTTGGATATCACTAACTCTAACCTGTGATGTTGGCCATGAGTTAAAGACAATATTGAAATACTATGTATCCCCCTTTAAAGGAAAGATCAAATCTTCTCATTTGCTGTTCTCAAATCTTTTTAAGAGATGATGAAAAACAATACACTGCATGTTACCTGATTTATTTGTACATAATTCATGCATATGTTTGGGCATTCTGCAACTTGCATTTGTGCTTATTGTTAATCTCAGCCAATTACCATCTGAATTTCATAGGCAGCCTGCAGGGATGAGGTTGTAGTACTCAAGTAGATACGATTGTGCCACATTATCCCTTTAGAACTAGATGCCAATAACTCAAATTGTGTAGCTCACCCATTCAACTAGGAAAACAGAGTTTCCTTTGCCAAACTTTACAGTTAGCATAAGTAAGCCCTTGCCATAATTACAGGGATTCTGTCATGGTTTTTATGGTATAGTTGAGGTAGTGTCTTCAAATAGTAAATGGTAAATAACTACATCAGAGAAGAGGCCTCAGCACGGGGAGTGGACAAACTCAAAAATCTTTGGAGCAGGCACTCAATAAAGGCAATCTTCCACCAGGCAGTTGAATCAAAGTGAAATGGTATATTGTGTACACAGCCTTACACGCTTCGTGTTACAAACACTTAGTCATAGTTTTTATTACTAAAATACCCTGTGTACATTGTAAATAATTCTACCATTTAAAATGTTATTATCTTTGTAGTTGTAATATTGGTGTGTAGGCAGACATCTCAGATATTTGTGCCTGGTCATGTTCTTTCAGAAAGAGACAATACTTCAGAATCGAATTTATCTCAGATAAGCTATTATTTATCCTACTCAATGTAACTGAAGGAATTGTGACTTGGGTTAATTGGACTTTGGATTTTTACTATTGAGTGCCATCCTCATATCTACCACTAGGGCATGGGGGCATTTTTAGCAATGCAGGTGTCAGGGAGCTGTTACAGTATCTTCCTTTGGTTCTTTTGATCGACTGCTGTGTGTGTGTTTGAGGGGGGGGTGCTGTTATCACTATAATATGTAGGTAGTAAAGGGTGACTGAAGTTTATCAGAGTACAAGTCACATGACTGAGGGCACCTGGGAAGCTAACAACATTTCTAGCCCCGTGTCAGATTTTAATGCAGGATCCTGCTGGAGGAGATATAAATAAAGGAACAGACAGAGATGACCCGTAACTTTGCACCACCCCACACAATATTTAACATTTGACAAGAGGTCTGTATACAAGAATAAATAAAACTTAACCTTTAATAAATTCCTTAAAAATGTCCAGAATTTAGTGCAAGATTAAAAATTGTTAGTAACAGGTTTGCAATTGACCAAATGGCGGGTCAGTATCGGCTCAAAAATTGTTGTAGCCGTGGCGTTTGGGTGTAAGTCAAAGAGGTGGGGGATCAAAAAAAACCCGGTATGTCCAGGTGAAACCACACCATATTAAACAACAAATTGAAGTACCGGAAAAGGACAAGGGGTGCCGGGAGGCCACTCAATCAAAGACAACAATTCTCTATTGGTCCTTTCGCCCACCTGGGTGTCCCTTCCCACCAAGAAGATGCACCAAAATGGTACACAAAATTCCAGATAAACTGGTTACAGGAGGTATGATTCAATTAGCGCCAGCATTTCACCCGCCTGGGTGTCCTTCCCCACCAAGACCATGCACCAAATGGTACACAAAATTCCAGATAAACTGGTTACAGAAAGTATGTTTCCATTAGCGTCCGCATCCAGTAATTAATCAAAATGGTTGTGTGGCAAACACCAAAATGGTGAATGAAATTCCAGTTATCTGGTTAAATAATTAGCTTGAATGCAGCATAAAATCCCCGAGATCGATTCCCCAAACCAACTCTTTCACCCACTTTCAGCTGCCCACCCGTCCAGCATCAGAGAGGTCTTTTGTGCAAACCCTGCCTAACTAAATCTAAAAATGCGCCTAAACTGATGGTTGGTGCTCCCTGCTATCCATATATTCCTGCTGGAGGAGTGCTATTAACTAATGCATTTTGTAAAAAGCATGTTTACCTATGGCAGAATCCCTTTAAAGAGGGCTCAGAATGTTTTCTGTAGTGCAGGGCAAGGACCTGCCATGGTATACTTATAGCCCAGCTCAGACAACCTGGTCCATAAGCTGCACTATTAATAGGCAGGAAGAAATGATATTCAATTAAATAGGCAACTGGAAAGGCCAAAAATAATTTTTTCAGAAGTGTGTATACTCCATCTCAAACCTGTCAAGGTCATGTAGAAGTCAATGGCAGATGTTACTGAAGATGTTTCTTGATATCGTGATCCACTCTGGTTTTAATCCAAGAAGCTGATAAAGTCAAGATTTTGCGGCAACAATTCTATAAAGTCAAGTTTTCGGAGAGTCAATTGTATGATTTGTTTTTTCACTCCAACTTCTTCAAGAAGAATTATTGATAAATGACGTAAATTCATGGATGGGAATTAGGTCGACTTTGTTTTAATAAAAAAAATGAGATTAATTTGAGTTTTGGTAAATAAGCACCCTAATCACTGAACCTCAATGGATCGCTACTTTTTAATGAATTAATCTACCATCTCTTCCTCTTTTGATGACACTGATAATTTCTGATCTTTAATATATTTATTTTCTCTAGATCAATTGTCCTAAGGTTTTGTCATTTTAAAATAAAAGTTATTTGGTGTGATATTTAAATTTTAGGAAAATAAGTTTCAATTAGATCTAATGAGTTTATTAAACAGCAGTGATTGATGGACCCCCTATTCTTTAACAGCTGCTATTTAAATAGGACAAGTTTTAAATGCAAGTCACAATATTCTAACCAGGATATGTTCATCAAACAGGCCTCCTTAACATGTTAATCCTGAGGTTAATATCAACAACTAAAATTATTAAATCAACAAGTGTATGAGAACTCATTTAAACATATGATCCTGCTAGGGAGGCAGATAAATGGGCGAATATCAAATTGAAATATCAAATATCTAATCTAATAATCTGAGAGTAAGAGAATGTGTAGCCTAGTCATTGTAGTATCAGATCAACCTGCTGCCTAAAAAGCACTCCCTTAGATGTACTGTATAGTATAAGTCTCATTGTGTAGAACTAAAGTTTCCTTTGCGATAAAAAATGTGGTATGTATTACAGTTCTTCAATAGCTCCATAACAGGTCTCCAACGTCTGAGCTACTAAGTACACACAGGACCAGAGTTGTAAAAATTGCCTATTTAATGCCTATTTAAGTGCTGCAGCTATAATTTACTATATAAAAGAGACAGATACACTTCAGGAAATGGTGCTCAATGTATAGTAGTCAAAATTAATCTAATGTTTATTATTATAAACAGTTTGATGAGGTTATTATGAGAGAATGTGTTGGTACGTGCCTGGAGGAAACCCAAGGGAAGAACAAACAGGATATTTTTTAAGAGCGCAATTTTTCTTTGTCTGCTCTTTAAGGTCTAGATTGGAACTCAACTTCTGTTATATCTTCCTATCAGGCCCAGAAAAAGGACAGACTTCTATTATCTACCAATTCATATCTGTGGTAAAATCTTTGATTGCCAGATTGTGAAAATCAGTTGCACCCCCTCCCTCTCCTAATTACTTTGGAAAGTAGAGCACAATATGTTTTAGGCTGAACAGCTAGATGCCAAACAGATATGGTGGCCCACAACTCAGCCATATGGGAGTCCTGGAGACACATGGAGATACTTGGAGGTACTTAAATTGTGTCATACCTTGCTGTATCCTACTGGAGGCCCAGGTTTGCCTTGAAACTCTATGAAACATGTCCAATGCATTTTTTTCATTCTGTATATTGGTATGTGAAGCTCCATTCTGTTCTTTTCCCCTTCAGACCTTCCTTTGCTAACTCCTCTTAGCTAACTCCCCTTAGCTTCCCATCCTCATCTCACGAAAAGCTCACTTACACTTGACTAATGCTTATTTGTTGCTGTACATAATTTCTGTTCATTTTTGGAAAACTTACTAAAACTCCATTTCACCTTGTACTTGGCTGAGCACTTGGTTGCCTGCTTGTTAGTGTTCTTTGCCTATTGCTGCAGGAATCCAGGAATTTCATAACATTTAGGGTGTTATGTTGACCACTTCTGGCCACCAGGGGAAAAACCTGAAGCTCAGTCTCACCTTAGATCATTTTAATCCAGCAAGTGCAAGAAAGTCCATTCAGTTTCTCATTAATGCATGACCACATTGCACATACTGATGGGTTACTGCTCCTGAGAAAACGTATGTAATGTAAGGTATCCAAAACCCAGAACTAACACCAAAGTCCTGGTCATGGCTTACTCGTCTGCCTATAAAAGCTGCCTTTTGCTTCAGGAGGAGCCCTCCGCTACTCAGATGTCTCCAGGTCTTAACTTAAGAGGACCAAGGAGAGAGTTCTGGGCAGGCAAGGGAACCAAACGTATACAGAAGGGACAGGAGAGCATGTAGTGTAGTCATGGAACAAGCCAGGTCAATACCAGACAGACAGTGCAGTACAAAATCAGGAAGCAGAATCAAAGTCAAATGGGGGTCAAATACACCAGTAGTGCAGTGCAGAATCGTGATCAGAGAGAATGGTCATAAAAAGGCAAGGGTCCATTTCCTATATTTCATCTCTGATCTTCAAATACATTCCTTCATGCAACCTTTGCTCTGCTTCTGACCTTTGCCTCGCTTCTCCTCTCATCACTTCTGCCCATTCTCATCTACAAGACTTCTCTCGGGCTTCTGCTTTTCTCTAGAACTCTCTTTCACAAGCTGTCAGACTTTCTCCTTTTTTCCAAACTTTCAAGCGCTCCTTAAAGACCCACCTTTTTAAAGAAGCTTTTTCAATGTACCTTAATTAATCATTGCTGTATCACAAATCACAAAATTGTTTCTAAAATCCTAATGTCTCAATTGTACCCTAACCTTTAGTTTGTAAACTCTAAATTGTAGGGCCCTCTAATCCTATTGTACTCTGTAACCCTTGTTTGTTATCCACCATTTATTCCCTGATTGATATAACTAAGGTAAAGCACCGTGTGTCTGGTCGGCGCTATATAAATAAATGATGATGAAGGGTCAGGACAAGCAGCAAACTAAGAAGGTCAGGGACAGGCAAGGTCAAAAAAAATTGAACAGACTAGAAATCTCACCCAGACATTATAGAAATAGACCTACATCGGGTGATTGAAAATAGAACATTGCACCATTAAATATTTGAATTATTGCCAAAACCGATGATGACATTCAGAGTGCCAAAGTAAAAGACACTAGAGTCAATCCCACATGTCAAACCCAGAAGCGGCAGTGCACATGGCTGCGTGCCAAGGAGTGCGGCAGGCATCCCCATCAACCCCAATAGGTCACCAGGTACACTCACAACTTAGTTCCCTTTATTACATAACCCCATTACAGTATAGCACTGTTTTTTATGAAACCCATCTTTAAATTCCACCAACTCCATTTGACTCAATCAATAGTCCTAAGTCAAACCAATTCAGAACCTTAACAGTCATGTAACTTATAAAAAGTAACTGATTACAATACATGTTTAAAAATTTTGGGGGCATTTGCTGAAATTGACAGTAAATAAGCCGGTTATGGATCAGATTCTATATTATATTGAGAATTATTGATTTAATTCAATCATATAACCTTGATATGCTGGCTTCCTATGTGGACTCAAATCAGTCAATTTGGAGGGGAAACTTCATCACTAGTTAGGGGGAGGGATATAAATGAGCTGGAGAGAGTGCAGAGACTAAGTGCAACTAAACTGGTTAGAGGGACAGAAGACTTAAATTATGAGGGGAGACTGTCAAGGTTGGGGTTTTTTTCTCTGGAAAAAAGGTGCTTGCGAGGGGACATGATTAGACTTTACAAGTACATTAGAGGACATTATAGAATAGCATTCATAGCAGGGGACCTTTTTACCCATAAAGAGGATCACGTACCAGAGGCCTCCCCTTCAGACTAGAGGAAAAGAAGTTTCATTTAAAGGAACAGAGTAGGGGGTTCTTCACAGTCAGGACAGTGAGGTTGGGGAATGTACTGCCGGGTGATATTGTGATGCTAATTCAGTTAATGACAATAAGAGGGAATTGGATGATTTTTTGGATAGACAATATCAAAGGCTATTGTGATACTAAACTCTATAGTTAGTATAGATATGGGTATATAGAATTTTATTAAAAGTAGGGAGGGGTGTGTGTATGGATGCTGGGTTTTCATTTGGAGGGGTTGAACTCGATGGACCTTGTCTTTTTTCAACCCAATTTAACTATGTAACTATGTAACTTTTGTGAGTGATGCTTTCTGTCTGTAAACAGTATGAGGCTTTTTAAATGGGATGGCAATATTTTAGATTTTATACTGTCAGTGAGCTGGGATAGACATGATGTACAACAGGTTCTTTTGCAGCCTGTTTCTACTGGTGATTTTGGGTCTAGCCCAAGGACAATATCCAGGTAAGTAAACATTTCATGACATTTTTAGGTATTTTTAATTTAATCATCATATATCTTCTTCATAATTATACACGAGGTTCCTCAAATATGAAATTTTTAAAAGAGGGCAAATAAACACTACCTTCACATCTCCTAACTAGGGATGAAGTTTCCCCTCCAAATTGACTGCTTCTTTGTTAATTGCCATAACAGGCAATGGAAAGCTTTTCTTAAATCCCTCTGGCTGCCAGGCTGTGTTTATTTGTAAGCAAGCAAGCTCCAGTCAATAGAGCTTTCATTCCCTCATAAAGTGTTTTTTGGCCATAGAGTAATAAAAGATGAAACTACTAACCCAGAGTGACCAATCATCAGGGAGCATTTACTGGTCAGCTGTTCTGTTAATGTGGGATACAATACCTGGGCAAACTGTGTGTTTTTACAATGTTCCCCTGACTTTAACTATCCAATCCCCTTTTATTACATTCCCATAGTTTGGATATAAACTTTTTACATACTTTCCATTATTTTCGAGCTCTTGGCACCTTGAAAATTACATTAACATTTTATTTCATGCAGGAGTATATCCTGTTAGTACCATTCATGCAGGAGTACCTATGGGCAAACCAGTAACTATGAATGAGGAAATAGTAGAGGTTGCCACTCCATCTACAGGCTTGGAACATTGTCAGCTTTGGCTTTGGGTCAAAGAAAAAGTGGCCTCATAAATTTGGAGGTCACTGGAGATTAAAGGGCATGTAAAGGCAAAAAAATAAAATCCCATTTTTACTTTTTTTAATGAAAAAGAAACCTATCTCTAATATACTTGAATTAAAAATTTTGTACCGTTTTTATAAGAAACCTGACTGTATGCAGTGAAATTCTCCCTTCATTTACTGCTGTGGATAGGAATTGTCAGACGGTCCCTAACTGCTCTGCAGTGAAACAATCATACTTATGAACAGCAGGGGGAGCCCCCGCCTTACTTCCCAGCCATGCAGAACTCAAGCAGCTTTGTTTATGACGATCCCTAAGCAGCACAGATCAGACTGAGCATGTGCACAGTCTTAGTCTTGCAAAGATGTTTAACAAAGTTACAAGATGGTGACCCCCTGTAGCCAACTTTGAAAGCATAAATCATTTGTTTGATTAGACTTGTGGTGCAGTAAGTTCATGCTTATATTTAGAATACAAAATACAGCATTTCCAGCCTTATTCTATTTTAGACTTTACATGCCCTTTAAGCAAACAAGGACATCACACGTAACACAGGAAGCAGGAGAAATAACAGCAGAGAAAAAAATGTAAGTTGCATCTTGTCAAATCAGTGATACATTATATGTTGTCTTGATAACTTTGTATCTCTCCATATAAAAATGTTCACTCTATATATATATATATGAAAACAGCCCATAATGTGCACACCATAAACAGAACCTGGGTGCCAGTACCATCAATTAGTCAAAGTAACAAGAAGAGAGATACTTCGTTTACAGTATTTGCTGTGAAAATTATTATGTAAAGTGTGTTTATTATCTCAAAGTTTCGGTCCCACACAGGACCTTCATCAGGAGTGTAATTATTGTTGGTTGTTCTCTTTATACTCCTGGTTAAGGTCCCTGTGCAGGACTGAAACTTTGAGGTGGAGTAGCTGTACTAACTTGCTCACTTCAATCCCTATTATTTATCACTGGTGATTCATTAACTTCAGCACCTGTATTGATTATTCAGCCTTTGTAAAAACAACCCCTATTATTCTCCATACCTGCTCTGTCTAGAAGCATTTTGGGAGAGTCATACCTCCCCTCTAGGATTTTTCCATTCACTTTGAGAACATATACGCAACATAGTTGGCTAGCTTGAATATATTGCAATATATGGACAAACAATGCTTGTTTTGTTTAAATGATGTATTTTTAGTAGCTTAATGCACAAAATGTCTCAGTTCAGTAATGATAATGGGTTCAGTTACCTCTTGTGTGTAATGTATATTGGTACTCACCTTCTGGGCTTGGCTTTAACTGGGTGCTAACCCCCCCAGAATATATAAGTATAATGAAAGTATTCACGGATTCTGACAAAGATAGGACACCAGCACAATCTGGGGTAAATCAACGCATTTCAATCCTCTTGATGGTTTCCTTTATGCATTAAATATTTTTTCTTTGTCATTTTATATCTATACATTAGTATTAGAACAATCGATCTTATAGTCAAGGCCCTGTACTGCCCCTTTTATATGCTTCACTAGTAGGCTTCAAAAAAGAATGCTTTACAGAGACAGACATAACTTATTATGTGTCATCCTAAGAGCTGCAATGGGAGATACAACTCCCATGAGACAAAACATTGTGGGCAAAAACACAAGATGCTTAAACCTTATTCATCCCCCCCCATGAATGTGCACCCTAGTTTCTTTCTCCAGCAATGCGTAGGCACTATTTTGTTTGGCATTTACAAATTTCATAGTGTCTTTTTTCTTTCTTTTAGGATTTTGCTGGCTTCATGAGGACAAGTCAATCAACCAGCAGCTAAAAAAAATCTTTGCAATTTACTTTATGTGTAATAAAAGTTATTATACCTATAAACATTCAGCCAGATTTTTTTAATGTCAAAATGTTGGAGTAAATATATTTTCCCAGTTTAAATACATATTTCTGCTTCTAAAGTTAGTATATAAAAATGCAAATTAGACCGCACAATTTTTCTGCCCAAATTTGATAATTGGGTGCACGTCTAGTAGCCTATTCGCAATGGCTGCTCCAAGGTATACAAATTTCATCCAAAAAGCATGCTTGACAAAGAGTGGAGTGCCACTCAAAATGTTGCATGATGTTGCTGTCCAAATAAGAATAAAGACGGTTTTATTGAAAAGGGAGTGCTGTCTACTGGATGAAATTTCTAAAGTAAGTATATCCATCAATATGGAGTTGACGACTTAAAAACTTACACCCACAAGATTGAGCTAAGGCTTTTGTTAATTTGGTGTTCTTTTGATTTTTTTTTATGTCACTTAATAACTAATCAGCTGCTTATAGACTTTAAAGGAAAACTTGGCATCATAAGCCAGAGTCTTTCTATTCAATAACATTCCTGTTCATTATTTAGGAACCACTGTCAACCAAGTGAATGATTCAGCCTGAGAGTGAGAGTCATACTTCTATTATATCCTTCCTCCATGAGTACATATACCTCATCAAAAAGTGGATATAGAGAATACATGGGGAAAAAGTGAAGATGGTGTACACAAACACCTTTATGCATAGGCTGGAAACGAAGTACATACTGAATGATCTACAGTTTAGATAAGAGTTTGATGTAAGATCAGTAAATTACAGTACAGGTATGAGATCAGGAAACCCATTATCCAGAATGCCCCGAATTATGTAAAGGTAGTCTCCCATAGGCTCCATTTTATCCAAATAATCTAAATTTTTACAAAGGATTTCCTTTTTCTGTGTAATAATAACAGTAGCTTGTACTTGATCCCAACTTAGATATAATTAATCCTTATTGGAAGCAAAACCAGCCTATTGGATTTATTTAATGTTTACATTATTTTCTAGTTGACTTAAGGTATGGAGAACTAAATTGTAGAAAGATCAATTATATGGAATACCTCAGGTCCAGAGCATTCTGGATAACAGGTCTCATACCTTTAGCTTGATTTCCCGGTCATCTTGGTGGATAAATTTGAGAGTAACAATTTATTGCTGTCTTCACATTCCTATCCACCAGAGGTCACCAAAGGGCTCCCAAAAAATCAGTTCATAGGAATAAACAGGATAGTCTCTATGAATGAATTAGATAGATTTGGTTTCTTCATTTGAATACCTCGGCTGCCCTGGTTTTCGTAATATAATCAGAAATAATCTGGGTTTTTGGGGGACAACTCGGAAAAAAAACCGTATGATTCAGGTGTCAAGTTCGTAAAATTTGTACGATTCAAATTGTTGCATGATTTTGTCGAGACTTTTCCCGCACCAACTTTTTTGGGCGTTAGGTCGAGTTTGTTTTCATAAAAAAATTTGATAAATCCAAATTTTAGTAAATACCCCCCTAGGAGTTAAGATTATGCAACAATTTATTGTTGTCTTCACGTTTCTATCCACCAGAGGTCACCTAAGGGTTTCTAAAAAATCAGTTTATAAGAATAAACAGGATAGTCTGTATAGATGAATTAGATAGATGTGTTTTCTTCATTTGAATACCTCGGCTTCCCTGGATTTCGTAAAATAATATGAAACAGTCTGGGTTTTCGGCGACAACTCGAAAAAAACGTACGATTCAGGTGCCAGATTAGAAAATTTATACGATTCCCGCATCATCTTTTTTGAGCTGATTTTTGATAAATGAGTTAAATTTGTGGATGGGAGTTAGGTTGAATTTGTTTTGACCCCTAGGAATTAAGATTATGCTGTTTTACACTGTTTTACCCATATTTAGGGTTAATATCTGGCTGTTATTTTACCTAAAAAATGATTATTCATGTTATCACTAGGGAAAAATATACAAATGTAATAAGGCCAATATTTATTTAGGAAAAGGTGGCAACCCTAATCCTATGCCACTTAAAACCACACATTTGACAGATCTGACTGGTTTAATATTAATTACCTACTATTTATATTTTTGTTTAGCAGCACAACCTTGTCATATGTAGTAGGTGTAGCTGACCCCATAGACCCCTTTGTTCTCTGTGCATTCTGCCTGGGCTCTAATTAACTAACCCTTTTATAGTAATAATCTGTGAGGAAGACAAGCAACCCCAGGGTTTTTTAAAGACAGATAGTGATCTTATGTGAGAGCATACATTACATGCAAGAAAGCTTATGCACATCTTGGTTCTTCCTCAGAGCTTCATAATAGACACAAAACACAAAAGCTGAATAAAGTCATGTTTTATAACACTGCAGTGCACACAAAGGAGGCATACTGGAAAATAAATGCGGTGGGATGGAGTCCAAAAGACGTCTATCATCCTTTTGTTCAGCAGCCTGAATAATGTATCCAAAATAAAAAATAAAATATCCAATACATTTACAAACTAAAAAAACCTTGAACATCTAAAAGCTCAAAGCAAAGATTTTAGAATTAGAAAAGGAAAGCTACCGTTGACTTCCATGTCACCTTGCCAGATAAATAAGGATTGTATTATTATTATTCAAGGTTTTTAGACTTAAAGGGGAACTATTTCGAAAATGAAATTTTAATATAAGCTTCCTCATACTGAAGTTAGAAATTTTCTAAATACTGTAACACTAATTTGGTTACTGTCTCTTTAAATCACAATTAACCCTTGGCAATCCAGGGGCCCTGAGTCCCTTTTGCGTATGAAAAGTACTGGGAACTGGGATTTACAGTGCAGTGCCTCCACCTAGGGAACACTGAGGAGCACACTAGGACAAATAAAATACACAGTTTGCAAATGAAACAGATATAAATGCACTCCTGCACTGGGGACACATGGGACACTACCTAACTCGCTATTAGGTACCTTACTGTTTCTCCAACACAGTCCTTTTTATTAACAAAGTCCCAATCCTCTGGAAATGGTTAATAACCGCACAATTCAGTTTAAATAGAATGTCCCTTCCCCAGAGCTCTTATATCCCATGAAGTGCTACCTTTCCCAAAAGTACCTCTCCCTTTGGAACTTAGCAGCCGCTCCCACGTAGCAGGTAAATGCACAAGACCTTTCTTCAAGTTGGGGCATCATGTTTGTATCCTTGCCAGTATCCTCCCTTTCTCTGATCCCCTACAAAGTTGTCGCCTGACAAACTTTGCTCCTGTTATTACATTCCCCACCACATTGAAAATAACCCATCAAAAAAACTATGAAACAGGAATAAAATCTCTGCAATTTAACCCTTAAAGGGAGAACTAAAGCCTAATTAAATAAGTAGTTAGAAATGTTGTACATGATGTTTTGGGCTTCTGTACCAGCCCAAGGCAACCACAGCCCTTTAGCAGTAAAGATCTGTGTCTCCAAAGATGCCCCAGTAGCTCCCCATCTTCTTTTCTGCTGATTCACTGCACATGCTCTGTGCTGCTGTCACTTACTGAGCTTAGGGAGCCACTCACAATATACAGTACACATAGAATAGAAATGTCACAATATAAGGCTGATTAGTAATTAATACACATAATTACTACATGGCAGCACAGAAACCGGTGCAATTAGCATCAGAATTTAATAATTAGCAAACCTGTAGCATCAGCTTATATTACAGCCAGGGAAGCTCATTTTCTGCTGGATAATTAGTGACGAGCCCTAAGCTTAGCTTCTCAACAGCCAATCAGAGCCCACTGAGCATGTGAGTGTCACAGACACTTTCCAAGATGGTGACCCCCTGTGACAAGTTTGAAGTCCTGGATCATTGCTGCTATTGACAAGCTGAAACTTTAGCCTCGTACAATAAGTTCACTATATGAAATATGTCATTTTTAGGCACATTCATTTTTAGGGTTTAGTTCTTCTTTAAGTGCTAGGTGGTTTTTGAAAATTTTGTGCTCTCTCACTTCAGGGGCATTTCCCGAGTGGGGTATTTTTAGTTTACCTAGAAAAACTATACACTGTTTTTTTCAGGAAAACCTGAGCTTTCTAAATCTGCCTGCTTTTTTTGTGTATTACCACTTTTGAAACAATATTTAGAGCTCTAAATACTAATACGAAAAAATAGGGATTAATACCAAAATATTTTTTCAAGCACGAACATTCAACTGATTTGGAAATCTCGTGTCTTGAACTTGCCAATACCAGATATGCATAGTTTTATGGAGGTTTCCAAAAATGGTTAACTGTGTCTTTCAACTCCTAATAATCAAACATCAAATCTTCTGTACATTTAATATACCCTTATATGTACCCATATCTGGTACACCCTTCTAAAACAGGACCATATACACAGGACTCCTAACTATCTGTGATCAGGTAAACCTGGAAACTCTCCACAATGTTGGTTGGAGAGACTGGAAACTTGGGACTCTTTAGTGTGAAGCCTCCACCAACTAGGTGACTAATGGGTCTTTGTACCTCTTTTCCAAGTGCTGGTAGGTTTGGTTATATGCTCTGTGTGAAGTGATATACAACAAATTAAAGCACAGACATTGGCAGTCTGAATATTTAATATATGTGTGTGTGTGTGTTCATGGATGTGCTATCTATACTCTTTTAGTGAATGCCCTGTAACACTTCTTATTTTATACTACATTGGCAGGATAAAAAAAGATTCTGTACAGAGGCATGTGCAGCTTTTTGTGCTTCATTCCAGAAGCTGCAACTCCCATGGGCAAAAGCATTGTAAACTAAAAATCATATGGCATCTAAAGCCTTGCTTAGTTGTATTTTTGTGAAGGTATTTGCAATTACAAATCTTAAGGTGTATGCATTTGCTTTCTTTAAGAGGACAGGTCAATCAACCCACTACTGTAATTTTAAGTCAAAAGTTATTATACCTATAAACACCAAACCTCCTAGTTCTCCCAGGTCAACACGGTAAGCATACTTTGCCTTCCATGTTTGGAGGAAGCTAGACTTAGTAGAGGTAAATTGAAGTAAAATGTTCTTAAACAGAAGAAAATCACTAACTGACAGATTCTTCTTTTTAAAAAAGTAAAGAAACTTTGCTGTGTAGCTCATTTAACTTCATCTTTCTTCTTTTTGCATTAACTCCAGCAAAATGGTTAAAAACTCTGTGTAACTCTGTGTAATCTCTACTCTCTACTCTCTGTTTGTTACCCCAGATTCATTGGAGTGGTGTCGTAACTCTAAAGGGGTTATTTACTATTATTTACTAAACTCCAAATGCAAAAATCATGAAAAATTTGTGATTTTTTTTTATAAAGTCAGACTTTTAAAAAATCACATATTTTATTATTTATTTGTATTTATTTATTAAACACTAGGATGGAAAAGTCCGAATCAGAAAATCCGGCATCTCAGACCTGTCAAGGTTGCAAATATATCAATGGGAGAAGTCCCAATGTTTTTTTGATGTGCATTGGGTTTTGTGCAGTACCCTGAAGTTTTCGGATGAAAAATCCAAACAAAGTGAAAATTGGATGAAAAATTTTGAAAAATCTGATTTTTTCCCTGCAAAGCAAATTTTCGGGAAAATGTAATAATAAATAAGTACAAAAAACCAGAGCGGATTTGATCTGACTTTTCAGACTTTTCAGACTTTGATAAATAACCCTCTAAAATTTACTAAACCGCCATAACCATGAAATGTTGTGAATTTCATGTTCTTTTGACTCCAAAACTGGGCCAGATTCAATTAAACGAGAGAAAAAATGATCTCAAGATTTATTAACTCAATTTAAATCTATGGGAAATTTAAATTAACAGATATATACATATATATATATATATATATATATATATATATATATATATATATATATATATATATATATATAGGTTTATTCCTCAAGTTATATGTGGCTCAGTATTTCTGTATTTCACTTTTAGTTTTCTTCCACTTTTGTGAATTCCCCCATAAGTATATTCCTGCACAGAACTACGAAACAAAGTGATAGATTTGCTCATATAGTTTGAAAAGAAAACACTTTATTTAAGGTTGTTATTTTAACAACAAATAGATGTTGCTAGGCACCTCTTATCTGGTTGGAATACTTGGAGAACTGAGTTACCTAGAGCTGCACAGAAATTCTTCCCATATGGTGTCACTGCTGGTTGTGATGTGGATCAGGATGTTTCTTTATGAAATTATATCTGAACAAACAAATTAAGTGCTCATTGGTTCCTGTTGGCAAATGCAGCGGTACAATTTAGCACCGGTACGTTAACACTTGACAAGACGTCACACAAAGGAAGAGAAATTGGTGAGTTTGTGTTTAATTAAAGTAACACAAAAATACAGAACTGTTTTATCTTCAGAATTTTTTTTATCAAATGAAACTCTAGGAATAGGAATAGATTTTAGAAAATGTACATTAACAAAAAATACAGACCTTCAATTACTCTCACACCTAAACTGTTATATTTCTTCAGGACTTTACCAATATCAGTTAAAGAATGTGATTTTAATGCCATGCAATGGAAGTTTATAAAGGCAGATAAACACTCCAGAATATTTGGGAGAGTTTAAATAACAATTTTCTCAGTAACTCGATAAACTTGAAATATTGTCCTCAAGCAAAATAACTGATGAGAGAAAATACAGTAATGTATATGTGGGATATACTGAGAAATCACTTGGGAAGCCACTGTTGCATCTGTAAATTTATTTGGGGTAGTGGTGTATCATAGAAAATAGATTAGAATAAAATTCCAGTCCCTCCTTTTTCACCTGCTTGGCTTGGTTCCTACTGTTTTATTTGTAGCAGTTGTCAAAAAGTGGCAGAAGCAGACCCCAAAGTGTGGGTTCCCCTGTCCCTCAAGTGTCCGAGCAGGAAAATGCCTGAACATTAATTGCTAGATATAGCCAAGACTCCAGTACAGACACCAGTTAGAGAATCTTCAGAATTTGGACATAATTATATGACCAAAGGGGTTAATGCCCAGCTAGTGCATACGAGAAAAAGTGTAAGAAATGACTATGTGGTGTAGTACAACTACAACTCCCACAGGCTACTGTGCATAAAAATAAGAAATAAAGGACAGCAGGAGGTATTTGCAGTGAAACAAAATAGAAACAATTTGTTTGTCAGAAACAAATGATCCACAGGTTTACTTACAGTCCAGAGAGGCATATGCAGAATATGTATTCAGAAGGCTAGGACAGTCAATCAGAGGCAGTTGAATGTGACCCCTGTGGTTGAAGTCAAGGTATAACAGCATACCTCCAGGCAGAAATACATCAAAAGTGGTCTGGATCCCCTACAGTGGAGTAATCAGGGAGAACAATACACCTGACATCCTATCCAACTGCAATCCCTTCACTAAGGCAATCTTATAACCCAGGGAAGCTACTCCCTGCTACAAATCCTTGATGGAGCACAAAGCTGCTCTTTCTGTCTCCCCTCTCCTAGATAGTACTATAACAGATATTAATCCTGCCCAGTGTCGAACTGGCCCACTGGGATACCAGGAAAACTCCCGGTGGGCCCAGGTGTCAGTGGGCCCTCTTGCCTCTAACTATTTGGCCTATTTCATGGTCATTTCTTATTTATTTATTTATGGGAAAAAAGAAGCTTAATAATGGAAGAATAAAGTATAGTATGTAGATAAAAGACAAGGAGAATAAAGAGGTTGAGTGAGGAGAGGAGGAATAATAGTTTGGAAAGTCGGCCCACGGTTTAAGGGTTTCTGCTGGGCCCCTGGCATCCAGTCCAACACTGATTCTGCCTCTAGCTGGCTTCATTCACAGGGTCCCTCCTCCCCTACTCAACATTAGAGGTACTGGTCCCTCTAGGGCAGAATAGTTTTACTGGGCCTTGTTGTACCCAGGCTCAGTGGGAACATCCAGATATGTCAGCCGCAACCAGAAGCCAAAAAGGAAGAGCCACCCCTAACCAAGCACTTTATTACAGTATGGCAAGAATGGTCATAAAGCCTCTTGGCCAATAACTGGGATATGTAAATTAACAACTAGATACATGGGCATCTGCCCAGCAACTAGGGAGATAAGAAAATGTAGTGATTTAAAGTAATAGGGACATTAATAAACCTATGGGTCCCTACAGGTGTGTAAAATATTTTATGGCCAAAAAAATCCACTGGCATAGTCAAAGGGACAAATACATGAAAATTATTAATGTGCCAGGAATTACGCCTGGTCTGAAATCTTTGCACAGCTTGATAAATCTTATACCATGGGTTTAAAGTGGCACATCTTATACATCTTATTAAATACATTCCCTAATGCTGTACAGAATGTTTCATTAGCCGCCTTCTCCTACTTACGATCCAACTGGCTCACCTACAGCAAACAGGTGGGAACTTCAATAACGTTGCTTGGAAGAAGTTTGTGGCGCCCAGAAGAGCCAGAGGCTAATTACAAGCTGATCTCAGATACAGGTACTTGTCTAACTTCCCTCAGGGAGTATTTTATGTGATCCATGAAATACATAACTCTTGGGTGCCAGCAAGTCCTTGTACCAGCAGAACAAAGCTTATTTACTTATTACAGAGTGTTGACTGTATAATCAAACAGGGGAACATCAAGCTCTGAATGTTTGCTTACTTTCTTAATGCTCAAATGATCAAATGAATATCAGGTCAGTGAAAAGTCTACACCATTCAGGTATAGTTTATTGGGTAGGTGCCCACCTAAACTCAGCTTCTACGTATCTCTTTGTTTCCCAAAGGAGTATGTTGCTGCTGCTCACCTCACTAAACTCCTCTAAGCCTTTTATTTTCACATGATAAATAATATATAATAAATAATACTTTTGCAGTCAGAATAGTTCTCTATAATTCTTGCCATCCATCAAACTCTCCACTCATCATCAAACTCAATCTAGCAACGCCTGGCCAACTACTGAACTGTCCCAGATAAGGAAGCAGCTCCCCCTCCCAGATGAAAAACAGGACCAGTCCTTAGCTGATTTAACCCTTAATTGATCTGCCTTTCATCCTACAGAATATTCACTGTTTTGATGTTACTGGCTTTTTCACAATACAGATTTTGCTATTGAAAGCGGTCTATTACCAACATTTGGGTTTCCTTTTTCACAAATTGTATTTTTTCTTTAAAAAATTGTGGTTTTAAAAAATTACTTTACTTTGGCAAGTAAAAGCAGTCGAGGTCCCACAGAAGTCAATGTGAGCTGTGCTGATCCTATTGGATGTTTTTTTTTTAGCCATTCAGATATTTTTTCAGATATTTTTTTGCTAGTAATTGTCTGAAAAACTAAAATTTTTAGAGGTTTTCCTATTTCTTAGCACATTGTTCAACATTTTTTTTCATTTGTTCTTTTTATATTTGGATGTTTTAATAACTTTCATTTGTGGTTTTAGAAAAAAATAGCTTATTTGTTGTTTCAAAAAGCTCTACTACCGCTAAAATTTAACATTTAATAAATGGGCCTCCCAAAATTGAATCTTCCTGCATTTGTATCACACCTGCATATACATGAGCGACTGAGCTGAAAAAAAACATAAACAATGCAGAAGAACTCACGGGATTTGATAAATTAGTCTTCCAAAGATTTATTTTTGTCCTGCAAAGTTACTGCTTATAAACCAGCCATAAATGACATAGTCTAGATCACTATGTATCATCATTACTGAGTGTGGTAATAAATGTGCTGATTAAGTACAGAGGCGCCTTTTGCCCATGGTACACTAAGGTCCTGCTCCATAGGCTTAAAACCAAAGATGCATTATTACGCAGTGAGAATAATCTAATGGTCCTCAACCATCTAGGGGCATATGTATCAAAGGTTGAAGGTCGAAGTTAAAAAAACTTAGAATCGAAGCACGATCAAAAAGAACAATCGAATGGAGGTCGAAGTTTTTTGGGGTCGAAGTGGGCCGAATTTGGCCTACTACTAATCGTATGATCGTACTTCGAATCGTACGATCATACATCAATCGTACTTCGATTCGAAGTTTTTCGATCTCCCAAACTCCCCCAATTGCCTCCATACAGGTTCTAGGAGGTCCCCCATAGGCTAAAACAGCACTTCGGCAGCTTTTAGGTGGCGAATGGTCAAAGTCGAAGTTTTGAAGAGACAGTTTTCAAACTCGAGTCGAAGTTGGACTATTCAAAACGTCACCTCAAACTTTGATAAATCTGTCCCCTAGACTGGCTTAGAGAAGTGGCAAGGGGTCTCAGTTTGAAGGTCAGTTATGTTGAGATTTGATCCAAAAGCCTGCCATGAAGGTCAATTTGGGGTGAACACTAATTTACTATTTTTGGTTCTAAGGCTGAATTACAGTTACACCAATATTTTTCTATATTTGTAACAGAATGAATGGCCCTGAATAAAGTTAGAATATCCAAAAGTGGACTGAACCAGGAAAAGTCCTATAACCACTGATGTAATAATTACTCCTTTACACCTACGGACATCAGCCTATTTTACAATAGTTCTTTGCTTGAAAACCAGGTAACTATTCCAGTTTTCATTATGATGCTTTTATTTATCCATATGTACTAGAAAGCTGTGCTGAAGTTAGAAGATGTTGGCTTTTGGGTGGAGTAAGAACAGTCATTAAAAATATGTGCAAACACTTTAATTAAAATTGTAATTAAGTTTACTGACACAAGACTTGCTTTGTCATGGAAAATTTATAAACAGCATTTGATGCATTTCTAATGAACACAGAGAGCAAAAAAAATGGAAAAAAGAGAGTATCAATACTTCACAGCTTAGTGAGCTTGATGCAACGTTTGTGCATTTTATGTAATACACATGTATATTCATTTTAATGTGATACTAGGATTCATTTACATACCATGCTGAGACAAAGTGCTGACTGTACCCTAATTTGTAATATTTAGCACAGCTAAAATGGATTTCATTACTAACTTAGCACTCCTATCATAATATATTCATAATAATCTTGATTTCATTTCATTAACACAAGATAATAGTGTTATTTTCTGTCACATTAGAGGTTTAACCTGCATATGTAGGAATGTATATATATATATATATATATATATATATATATATATATATATATATATATATATAATGGTGTGAAGGATCAGCACGCTCCCATTAGTTTATTGAATGAAGTTTTGTTTTATTGAATACATATCATTAGATCCGACGTTTCGGTCCCACTTGGGGACCTTTTTCAAGGATGGTGTGTACATACATGTGAAAGCTTAAATACCCACCCCCAATTAGTGAATTTGGAATTTTGGAAGCAGCATTCTGTATATGGACACATGACGTCATAAGGGCGCCAAATTCACTAATTGGGGGTGGGCAGCGTCGGACTGGGCCGGCGGGAAACCGGGAAAATACCCGGTGGGCCCCGGCCTTCATGGGCCCCCGCCGGCCCAGCCCCCTCCCCCAATGTTCTGGCACCCAAATAAAAATTAATCGTTGCGCCGGTATCGCATGCGCTTTGGTGTTCGCGCATGCGCGCTGGCGTGCGGCGACCCGTTCGTGCATGCGTGCTTTCATGCGCCGAAACGTTCGCGCATGCGCACGGGGGGCCCGGAGTATAGTTACTCGGTGGGCCCCCCCATGTCCAGTCCGACCCTGGGGGTGGGTATTTAAGCTTTCACATGTATGTACACACCATCCTTGAAAAAGGTCCCCAAGTGGGACCGAAACGTCGGATCTAATGTTGTGTATTCAATAAAACAACACTTCATTCACTAAACTAATGGGAGAGTGCTGATCCTTCACACCATTATCTACAATATTGATCGTGCACCCCTGCTCTAACAAGAAAAGAGTGCGGACACCAGCAACCATTTTATATATATATATATATATATATATATATATATATATATATATATATATATATATATATATATATATATATATATATATACCATTTTATATATATATATATATATATATAAAACTGTTTCTATACAGAGGAAAAACATTGCAATATGAACAATACATGAACAAAGAGCAGGATTTTCAGTGAGTGGTTTTATTTAAAATGGTTGGAGCAGTGGCCCATAAGTGCTAAAACTGTAGACTTAGACTGTAAACTCCACTGGGGCAGTTATTCAGATGAATGCTGTTTATTCTCTGTAAAGTGATGCAAGGGACGTGTTGTAACTATATAAACACCAAGAAATACATAAACATCCAAGTAATTGTTTAAAAAATGCAGGGTAGGTGCAAAGTGCAAAAAATTAAATGCACATAAGTGGATGCAGGTGCATTAGTACATCCCCTTAGTGCTCTATGACTCGATTCTAGGGTCTGGGAGATGGCACTGGATGTGAGTGTTTGAAAAAGGGCATTGTTTTAAGTAGAATTTAGTTATTCCCAGGAACATATAAAGCTAGAAGATAAAATTTGTAGGGTCTCGATTACCGCGTATACAGTAGGATACAAGTGGCAAATTATTATCCCCCACACTAGGGGGTACATGCACACTTTTTCTCCATTTAGTAGCTTTACTACTCAAATTCAAAGTCATAGTGCATACTTATTTGATGGTTGACATTAACACTAATTTATAAACACTGCCAGTTTTATGTGGGATAAAAGCTACAAACTTATGGTGACCCCTGAAAACCATATATTTTTGAAAAGTACACATTTTGACTGTAATAATAGGAGTTTTTTCAATAATTGCTCATGGTAGTACTCTAATTAAACCCAATAGCTCATTGCAATACCTTGATAAAGAACTGTATAAAAATATAACACAAACAACTGTTCTACTGTTGAACCCGATGTCGTATGTTGAGCCCAATATAGTGTAAAAAGACAGCTTTATAATGTATAATTGTGTATAACAAAGCTTTTAATCATAGTATACAAGGCGGCCTTATAATCTATAATCCTGTAAAATGAAGCTTTGTGCAAGATTAATCACGAGAACTAATCAACTTGATGACCTAATACTTGTTCTTTCAGGATATTCTTGTCACGATCGCCGCCCAGAGCAGGACCAGGAGCTCCGGGCGGCGCAGCTATTCCTTCCGACGCCGCTCCCAAAATGGCGGCGCCCATGGCCGCCACGTGGGTAGCGGCACCGGCGCAGAGACGCCTGCGCGCAAGTGCGCAGGCGCGAAAACGTCACAATGGCGCGACGGACGCAGGCGCAGCGCGTCGGTCGCAGACGTGCTGACGCCGACGCAAGGGCGCCAAAAAACCCCTTTAAAAGGACGCCTGAGGCGTCAAGATGGCGCCCGAAAATAGGATCTTGTTCCTGATTAGATTCCTGGGTTCCCTGTTGCTGTTTTTCCTGTGTATTCGATTGATTGATCTCTTGTTGTTGACCCCCTGCCTGGACTTTGGACTCTGTTTATATTCTGCCTGCCTTTTGACCTGTTGCCTGAACTTTATTACCCCTTCTGCTGAATCCCTGGATACCACGATCCTGATCCCTCCTGAGGGGCTTCCTCCTATATCCGGACAACTCCCCAGAGGGAACTCCCGGTTCCCTGACATTATTTTCGGGCCATGGATTCCTCTGAGGAAGCTCAGCCAGATTTCGGCAGGGCCTTTCGGGGCCTGCATTCCCGCATGGAGGCGTATGAAGCCCGGCAGAATTACGTGGGACACACGCTGGAGGCGATCTTGGAAAAGCTCTCCTTGTTGACACCAGCGACCCCCCTGCCGGCACCTCCTCCGCAAGCGGCTGCTGCCAAGGCTACCCAGCCCCCCACCTCTGGTCCACATATTCCTGCTCCGCCTCTCTACGATGGCGATCCTCAAGCCTGTCGAGGATTCGTGAATCAGTGCCAGATTCGATTTGCCCTACACCCCACTGAATTTGACTCTGAACGTGCCAAGGTGGGGTTTGTGATTACTCGTCTGGCAGGGAAAGCTCTCGAGTGGGCATCTCCACACTGGGAGAAGCAGTCCCCACTGATGGATGACGCGGAAGCATTCCTCAAAGAATTTCGGATCGTTTTCGATGCTCCCGGCCGGGTGACATCCGCTGCTTCCCGTCTGTTCCAAATCCGCCAAGGGAGTCGCAGTGTAGCGGAGTATGCTATTGAATTCCGTACACTTGCTGCTGAGACTCGTTGGAACAACGACGCATACCATACTGCATTTTATAATGGTCTCTCCCTCCGCATCAAAGATGACCTGGTCTCCCGGGAATTACCCACGCAAGTTGAGGACCTTATCGCCTTGGCTGTTAAGGTGGACACTCTTCTGAGAGAGCATCAAACCCTGAGAGATCGTGTCAGGAAGTTTCAACCCACGTTGGCACCCCGCTTCCAGAGGCCTCTCCTGCAGGCTCCTGTCACCCCGCCTGCCCAAGCATCCATTTCTCTCCAGGAGGAACCCATGCAAGTGGGAAGAACTCGCCTCACTGAACAAGAGAGACTCCGCAGACGGACGTCAGGCCTGTGTCTGTATTGTGGCGGACATTCCCACTTCGCTAATGCCTGTCCTGCAAAGGCTAAGAGTTTTGTACCCCGAGGTATGTCTATGGTAACTCATGTAGGGGGCACAACTCAAAAGTCTCGAGATTGGTCTCAGGGGAAGACCCAAGGAAACTCACACAGGTTTCTCCTTCCCTTCCAGATTCGTCTGACTGATAAGACCATCTTCGGGAATGCTTTCCTCGATTCCGGAGCCGGGGGGTAACTTCATGGACGCTCTCTTTGCTAAGTACATGGGAATCCCCCTATTTCCTTTGCCTTCTCCCATGAGGATTTTCGCCATAGATGATAAACCCCTGGAGTCTGTACTCACGATGACCACTGGCGAACTACTTGTGCAGGTTGGGACCCTGCATAAAGAGAGACTTTCGTTTCTTATCATCTCTTGTCCCGAGGTTCCTGTTGTTTTGGGTCTCCCCTGGCTGCGCCTGCACAATCCCACCATAGACTGGTCCACAGGGCAGGTTTCTCGTTGGAGCCCATTCTGCTTACAGCATTGCCTTCCTGCTAAACCCCTCAAGAAGGTAACTATCTCCTCAACCGAATTAAAGTCTCTTCCCTCCTGTTATAAGGAATTCTCCGATGTGTTCTGTAAAAAGTCTGCGGAATTCCTTCCTCCACATCGCTCCTACGACTGTCCTGTCGAACTCCTGCCAGGAGCCATGCCCCCCAGAGGCCGCACTTACCCTCTTTCTCCTGCTGAGACTACCGCAATGAAGGAATACATCCAAGAAAATCTCCAGCGGGGGTTTATCCGCCCTTCTACCTCTCCTGCAGGGGCTGGGTTCTTCTTCGTGGAGAAGAAGGACGGAGGTCTTCGGCCATGTATAGATTACCGGGGGCTGAATAAAATCACTGTAAAAAACAGGTACCCTCTGCCCTTGATCGTAGAGCTCTTCGACCAGCTGAAGGGGGCGAAGATATTCTCTAAGTTGGATCTCCGGGGGGCGTACAACCTCATTCGCATCCGTGAGGGTGATGAATGGAAGACGGCTTTCAACACTCGTGACGGGCACTATGAATATCTCGTTATGCCCTTCGGCCTTTGCAATGCCCCTGCCGTCTTCCAGGAGTTTGTTAACGATGTGTTCCGGGATCTCCTAGGAAGGTTCGTAGTCGTGTACCTGGATGACATCCTGATCTTTTCTAAAGACCTAGAAAGCCATCGCTCCCAGGTGAAGGAGGTACTCTCTCGTCTGAGGAAGAACTCTCTCTTCGCCAAGTTGGAGAAGTGCGTCTTCGAAGTGTCCAAGATCCCCTTCCTAGGATACATTATCTCTCCTGAGGGATTTGAGATGGATCCCGTGAAAGTGTCTGCCATCCAGGAGTGGCCTATCCCGCTGAGTACCAAGGCAATCCAGAGATTTATCGGATTTGCTAACTATTATCGGCAGTTCATCCGGGGGTTCTCTTCCCGCATTGCACCTATCCTGGCCCTCATTCGGAAAGGGGGTAAACCCAGCTTGTGGCCTCCATCTGCCATTGAAGCTTTTCAGTCATTGAAAGAGGCCTTCACATCCGCTTCTGTCCTCCGACACCCCAATCCTGAACTACCCTTCTGCATCGAAGTTGATGCTTCTGAAGTCGGAGCTGGAGCCATCTTGTCCCAGAGACACCCCGCTGATGGGAAGTTGCATCCCTGTGCTTATTTTTCCAAGAAGTTCTCGTCCGCAGAGCAGAACTACGATGTCGGGAACCGAGAACTCTTGGCTGTCAAACTTGCCCTTGAAGAGTGGCGTCACCTCCTGGAGGGTTCTCTGATTCCTGTTCAGATCTACACCGATCATAAGAATCTCGAGTTCATCCAGTCCCTCAAGAGGCTAAACCCCAGACAAGCAAGGTGGGCTCTCTTCTTCTCTCGATTTAATTTTATCTTGTCTTATCGCCCAGGCTCCAAGAATCTGAAGGCCGATGCCTTGTCTCGTAGCTTCACTCCGGTGGACCGCTCTCCTGAGAGACAAGAGCCAATCATTCCTCCAATCAAGATTATTGCCTCCCTGTATCCACAGTTTGCCGACCAAATCCTGGCTGGTCAGTCTTCTGCTCCTTCTGATACACCCATTGGAATGGCATTTGTTCCTCCTGAGCTGCGTCTGCCTATCCTGCAACAGACCCATTGCTCCAGGCAAGCCGGACATCCTGGCCCAGCTAAGACTCTTGAACTCTTACGACGCCTGGTTTGGTGGCCTGATATCCGCAAAGATGCGAAGGACTTCGTTGCTGCTTGCAATGTTTGTGCCACGTCTAAGTCAAGCCACTCTCGCCCCAGTGGGTTACTACAGCCTTTGCCGGTTCCTTCCCGTCCCTGGACCCACCTGTCCATGGACTTCATTGTCGAACTTCCTCCCTCTTGTGGGAACACTGTGATCTGGGTTGTCATTGATCGATTCTCCAAAATGGCCCATTTCATCCCTTTGAAGAAGTTGCCCTCTGCGGTGGAGTTGTCCCAGTTATTTATCCAGTACATCTTCCGCCTGCATGGTTTCCCGGTGGAGATCGTCTCCGATAGAGGCACCCAATTTACTGCCAAATTCTGGCGTTCCCTATGCAAGAACCTGGGAATTGTTCTTCAGTTTTCTTCTGCATACCTTCCGCAGACGAATGGGGCAGCTGAACGTGTCAACCAAGCCCTGGAACAGTTCCTGAGGAACCACGTATCCCTCTGCCAGGATGACTGGTCAGATCTCCTCCCATGGGCGGAATTCGCTCATAATAATGCTTGTCATTCCTCTACAGGAAGATCTCCGTTCATGTCGGTGTATGGGCAGCATCCTCAAGCTTTTCCCCAAGACTTTGTACTATCTGACGTCCCGGCTGCTGACGATTCCGCAGCCCATATGTCTGCTATTTGGGCTGCTACCAAGTCGAACCTAGAGAAGAGCGCTCTTGTTCATAAGACTTTCGCGGATCGTCGTCGAAGATCCTCTCCTCCCTACAAGGTGGGTGATAATGTCTGGCTCTCTTCCAGGAATATCCGGTTGAAGATACCATCTCCCAAGTTAGGTCCAAAATTCGTGGGTCCATTTCCCATCTTGGAGATAATCAACCCTGTGGCTGTCAGACTTCAGCTTCCACCAGAGATGAGAATCCCCAACGTGTTCCACGTGTCTCTGGTGAAACCCGCCATCACCAACCGGTTCTCTGGCGGTCAATCTCCTCCTCCTGCCATCTCTGTGGAGGGTCAACTCGAGTACGAGGTGGAGAAAATCTTAGACTCCAGGATCTCCAGAGGGTCCCTTCAGTACCTCATTCAGTGGAGGGGCTTTGGTCCTGAAGAATGCTCCTGGGAAGGACACCGTGATGTTCACGCTCCTCGTCTGGTGAGGGATTTTCACGCCAAGTTTCCCCAGAAGCCTTGTCCTGGTGGTCCTGAGGCCCCCCGTGAGGGGGGGGTACTGTCACGATCGCCGCCCGGAGCAGGACCAGGAGCTCCGGGCGGCGCAGCTATTCCTTCCGACGCCGCTCCCAAAATGGCGGCGCCCATGGCCGCCACGTGGGTAGCGGCACCGGCGCAGAGACGCCTGCGCGCAAGTGCGCAGGCACGAAAACGTCACAACGGCGCGACGGACGCAGGCGCAGCGCGTCGGTCGCAGACGTGCTGACGCCGACGCAAGGGCGCCAAAAAACCCCTTTAAAAGGACGCCTGAGGCGTCAAGATGGCGCCCGAAAATAGGATCTTGTTCCTGATTAGATTCCTGGGTTCCCTGTTGCTGTTTTTCCTGTGTATTCGATTGATTGATCTCTTGTTGTTGACCCCCTGCCTGGACTTTGGACTCTGTTTATATTCTGCCTGCCTTTTGACCTGTTGCCTGAACTTTATTACCCCTTCTGCTGAATCCCTGGATACCACGATCCTGATCCCTCCTGAGGGGCTTCCTCCTATATCCGGACAACTCCCCAGAGGGAACTCCCGGTTCCCTGACAATTCTCATATGTATTCTCTAATATGTGTATGATTTCTGAAGTCGTTATCAGACTCTTCTTTAGTATAGCTAGGGGCACAATATGCTATTCAGCTACCAGTTAGCTAAGATAAGATCTCTGTTTCGGATGTGCTTGTTGGGAGTCTGGCCAGATCCTGATGAGCGCATGGGAAGCAAGATCTGTTATTAATCAAATCATTATATCTTCTTACTAAATTACTATATGAGGTCATTATTTGCTAAGACTATATAAACTGGGGGTCTCCATTCGGTCAGTTGAGGGATTTGCACGTGACAACCACAAGGCCTGTGGTATAGCCATAGGATCTTTGGAACCATTTGAGCCTCGATCTGCAGACTGTTTTGTGGATCTCCAAGTCTTGAAGGCAGAGCAGAGTTGCTTGGATACTTTGCTCACTCAGTAATGTATATCTTTTTCATTCTATATGTGTAATAAACCTTTGCTTATATGTAGCTAGTGTGTTTCAATTATTTCCGAGAGACTCATAGAACCACAATTAAAACACTGACTAATCTAAAATGTGTAATTTTGTCTTTCTATTCCAAACTATCCAATTGCAAAGCTACATTAAAGACAGCTGTTTTCATGACATTTCTGAAAATCGCTTAAAAAATATTGCAATTTGCCTAATTTATCTCACCTAATTTCTTATATACAATGGAAAAACACCCTAAATAAAAATGGCAAGGGGCCACTAAACAGTGTTATGGCCAATATGCATAGCTATACCAAAGCAGGTGGCATATGCAGACCCCAAATAGTGTATACGAATTTTCTCAGCTGCCAAGTTGTCCCCCTGTCTGCGTATAATGTGCTGTAGGACTACGTAATAGTACAAGACCCCCAAACCAAAAACCAGATAGTTTTGGAAAGTACACATTTTGATGAATCAAAAATGGGTAATTATGTCTTTCTTTTCCAAACTACCCAACTGCAAAGCTACACTAAAGGCAGCAATTTTTATGGCCTCTCTGAAAATTGCCTAAAGATATTGCAATTTGCTGCATTTATCTCAACCAATTTCTTACATACAATGGTATAACACCCTAAATATTGACGCCAAAGGTCTACTGAACAGTTTGATACCCAATATGCATAGATATACCAAAGCAGGTGACATGTGCGGACCCCAAATTAAAAGAATGCGAAATGTGCGAACTTTTTGGCTAAGCGAAATGGCGCAAATTCGCCCATCACTAGACATCATATTGTGTACCGTAAGACCCCCTAACTGCACAAAGACCCCCCAAAAAACATATACTTTTGAAAAGTACACACTCTGACTAATTCAACAAGTGAAAAGACATCTTTGTATACCAAAGTACCAAACTGCAAAGCTATGCTAAAAACACACATAAGGAACAATAAGGGAGGGATAAAATTCCAATAACACTACAAAAATTTCCCAAACCAATGAAACAACAAAACTAACTGTTTTAGGTGAAAAACTAAAGAAAAGAGTAAAAAGTGTGTGAATAAGTGAGCAAAAGGGAGCAGGATTGTGCAAAATAAAATTAAAATTAAAAATCACAATCTTTACTAAAATATGTGTGTAAGTACATAAATGTATGCAAGTGAGTGTAAGTGTGTGCAAGTATGTAAAAAATGGTCACTTACCATATTTCTTGTAGGAGGGTCACTGAATGGGGTCCTGGAGGTCCTAGAGGTCCATTGGATCAGAGCAATGCACAGCAAGACGTGCATGGGTAGAACAGGAGGAGAAGGAATTCAGGAGAGCAGCAGACCCATGATCCGATTGGAGGTTGGCCCACAGAACCAACATAACAGCCCCCCAGCCTCATTGCCCAGGGGACTGTAATTCCTCCCGACACTCTGCGGAGGTGGCAAAAGTTGCTGATGCAGAGATAAGGGCTTGCCTGCCAGCACATATGGCATACATGCTTGGCAGGCAAAGGGTTAAAGGGGCTCTAAACACAAAAAATTAATTGGTTTTTGTTGATGCTGTACTGTTATGAATACAGTTTATTACTCTTGTTCATAACATCTGAGGCTTTCAAATTGTTATTCACACATAAATTCTAGTATTATTAGTGGTTTTGAAGATCTTAGCTGTTTCTTGGAATCAGAGTGACCATAACTCATTTAACTTCCACAACCTGCATAGTCAATTAATCCTAAAATTACCTTTATTTCAGTGTTAAAATAACAGTATGATTTATTTCTGAATGTGACTCTAAGGGGCACATCTACTAACTCGAGTGAAGGATTCGAATTTCAACGTTTTTATTGGGGTACTTCGACCATCGAATAGGCTGCTACGACCTTCAACTACGACTTCGATTTGAACGATTCAAACTAAAAATCATTTGACCATTCGATAGTCGAAGTACTGTCTCTTTAAAAAAAACTTAGACTACATACTTCGGTAGTTTAAACCTTCCCCATTACTTTTAGGTTTTTTGATCGATGGAAAATCCGTCGATTGACCGATTAAAATCCTTCGATCATTTGATCGTAGGATTTGCGGTAAATTCTACAAATTTGATATTCGAATTCGTAGGATTTTACCTCGAGGGTTGAATTTGAGGGTTTATTAACCCTCGATATTCAACCCTTAGTAAATGTGCCCTTAAATGTGCAATTTTCAGATGCAGGATGAGGACTGCACAGAGCATTGATTCAGTCCTCATACAACGATCCTCTAATGCCCAATGCATGATCTGATCTCTGGGGCCAATGGTTGGATCAGTCTGATTTGGCCCTGCATGTGGGGGCCAAATCAGGCCCAGCTTCACTCGTTTGTCTACCTCACAAAACAAGTGGATCAGTCAACTGGCCACCTTTACATTTCACATAAAATAATCTTGTAATGTGCTGTACATCAAAGTTAATGTAGCACTGGTCTTAATGATTATTTTTTTGTACCTTTTAACAGGGGAATTTTGATAAAGCATTTTGATAAACAAACATTTTTCATTTTCATTTTTTTAATTTTCAATACAGAGGCTTTTTAATTGTGATTTGCAAATAACCTTAAAATATTTTGGTACTGTGTGAGTCTCTTGTAAAATGACATTAGCAATATTAACTTACTCAGGGTTGGACTGGGCCAGCAAGACACGAGAATGAAACCTGGTGGGCCTCTCTAACCCAGGCCCAGTTACTGGCAGGAACATTCAGCGACTCATTTATACCCCCAATTTCAGCTGCTAGAAAGTAAAAAATACACAATGCACAGTGTGAGGGGTGAGGAGGCTAATGGCAGTGGAAAAGTGGGGCCCCTGAGGTGGCAGAGTGAATTCTTTTGCCAGCCATGCCAGCCAATGTGTATTACCTTGAAAATACATGGTATTTTAAAATAATTCCTGCTGTTTTGTAACCTGATAAGAATCAATACCATTATTCTGTTACATAATGGGCAAAATTTAATTCCACAAGAAAAAGTTATTTTACAGTTTATCAAATCAAAACTTATAGGTGATGTTCAATTTGAGGAGGAAAAAAAGCTTGTCTTAATTCAGTTCCATTTCCCATAATGTTTTCATGTGATAAACAGTGAGATAAAATGTTCTCTCCTTAAACTAAATCTTGCGTATAGATTTTATTTTGATAAATTATAAAATAAAATATTTTCATTGATTTGAATGGGACCCATTGTCTCACAAGAACAGACACTCCTGGAAACAACATATTTCTTGAGATGAAAGAGTAGATTTTGCATTTGAATTAACTGCTTTTTCAAAATATGTAATTGGTAAATATTTACTTTTCATTACCTTGATTGTGCATGATTAATTTTAAATCTCTTTGTTGTGGCTTTGTGTCATAATCACTGTGCACATATAGCAATATTATATAAAACGTGAATGAGATTGCAGGATGTTCGATAAATGTTGTAAAGATGGGGACTACAAAACTTCTATGTGCTTACCTTTTCCTTCTTTTATGCCTAATGAACACTCAAGATGTTGGTAAGGAGAATATTTACAGCTTTCATTCATGTAATTTTCCTATTGATATATAATGTAAGTGTATGATTCCCTTTCCTTGTACTAATGTAAATTAAGGGTATAAGGTGATGCTGGAAGTCTCTGCTGGTGCTTGTAAACTTCTGTCTACTTTTGGGAATTGTAGTTTAAAGATGGCCTCCAAAGTGTAGCTTTTAATATTCTGGTAATTTACTGACCGAATGTTATCTGTGAGTTGGCACCCCTAAGAAGTTATTTGCCTATTCAAATTGTGGAACAACTGGAAAATGGAAAAGCTTATTTCCTTAGGCCTTATTGAGTTAATACATTCTTAGAGCTAGAAAATGACAACAAAAGCATAGCTTGGACAGATCTGATGAATATGTATTTATCTTCTATAAGGATTTGCTTTTCTCTCCACAAATATATACAAAATGTCTGGGGCATATTAATAATTATATTTAATAATTAATCAATAATTCTATAATATTAGTAATAACAAAAATACTAAAGGATATTGAGTCTATAAAAATAATGCTTGGTATAGTCAGGTTATGATTTCCTATAAGATCTATACCACAATCTATACCACACTTTGCATGTAAAATGTAAAAAAATGTGCATAAATCAAAGAACCAACCTGGAATGTAGACTATTGCACTTCCACTATGTTTTTTTATGGATTGGGGATGGGACTGCTGGTCCCACCAATGCACTCCATATACAGGGTCAATATTAAAATGATACTAACTTTTATGTAATTCTCAGCACCTAAGCCTAATATCACATGTAGCATTTGAACCATTGCCAATGGAAAATACAGCAGCCTTTCCATAACTGTGCTTAGATACAGAACAAGAAATGTATTAGGCAAATGTGGGATCCCAAAATAATGAAAGTCTCAGACTAGTATGGTATACATGAAAATGGGTATACTACTAAATTCTATTCAGTTTTACAGAGAAACAGCTTTGTCTACACAAAATTTCATGTGCACATAATTACCCCCTTTTTAAATCAAAATAATTATGCAGGCTTTAATAAAGCTTTATTATTTTCTGTTGGATTAGGGACTCAGGGTTCCTATATTTCTGAATTTTAAAAATTCATTAGTTTTGTTTGTTTGAACAGACAGAGATGTCGGGGCTGCTTTATGCTGCACATATAAACTATGGTTTAATTATCTAAATTGTGAAATAATTTTAAAGCTAAGTGCTGATTGGTTCCTATTAGCAAGTGCAATAATAATTTAGCACTTTCTTAGTAAATTATCCCTTATATGCATTTCTTTTTTTTTGTGAAACAGTTTTTGAGAAACATTTGAGAATCATTTTGACATGATGAGTCGTGTTTGTTATAGAAATATAGGAAGATGGGGGCAAAACTTGAACTGGGTAGGTGGGGGGTTTGTTAGGGGGGAAGAAAAGAAAAGAAAGGAAGAAAACGGACTGAGTAGAATAAACAGTGTGCCAGCCTTAAATCTCAATGACAGTAGGTTCAGTGGGTTATCTTATCCCAGAAGTTTTGTATTTTAGAACAGGACCAGCATATGTGGAGAAGGGATCCCACCTCTCCACAGTTTCTCCAACAGGTGTTGGGATGGTCTGGGAATATTGTATGTAGTTTGTCTGGTGTATGATACCAAAACATGAGAAATTTATAAACACTTTCCCTCCATTAATGCACGTTACCATTTTGTTTTTTGCATTGGCCCAGATCGATATAAAATATTCATTGTTAGGTTGTTGTGTTTGAATCTTGTCCCATTTCAGCATGTATTGATGTTTAATTGAAGTATCTGCATACATATTCTTCGGCACACCACTTACTTTTCCTTTTTCCTTTAGGGTGCATTCAACTCCTCCAGCTACTTCCAAGCCTGGTTTTCATACAACAATTCCCATAGGGAGGAAGCACACCAAACATATGATTTTGCCTTTTAGGACATTTATTCAGCAGTGTTGGCACAAGCTTTCGGGGTCAACCCCTTCCTCAGGTGCAACCTCATTGCACCTGAGGAAGGGGTTGACCCCGAAAGCTTGTGCCAACACTGCTGAATAAATGTCCTAAAAGGCAAAATCATATGTTTGGTGTGCTTCCTCCCTATGGGAATTGTTAATTGAAGTATCTGACTGTGGGTCTGTCAGCAGTTTGTATAACTTTGAAATTAGACCTTTCTGTGGTAGACCCGGTAGAGCTAGTGACTCAAATAGGAGAAGGGAAAATTTTTTGCTTGTTATAGATAGGATCCATCAAGTTCAGAAGGATGTGGGTGGAGTCCTCTAGTCGGTCCCTAATTGTATATTGATTGATCCTCTGCCATCTACTGTAAAAGTCTTGCTTTCATCCTGGGGGGAAAGTCTGGATTTTTAGGTAGATTATGTAAAGAGGGTAAGCTGATTTTAAATTGTATTTGAGTTTGGGGGTATTTCCAGATATGAATCATGGGCTGTGTGGTATGAAGAAGTCCCTTCAGGAGATGGTCAACTTATTGTAGGACCAGATCCGAGAGTTTACATGTGATTTGTGAGACATTTTGTTTTCCATGTAGCCTCATGTAGAGGTGGGTTCCCGTTGTGATTAAGCGAATAGTTGGCAGAGATGGGCTGCCTCATAGTATTTTTGTAATAGTGGGACTCCGCGTCCTCCATGCTGTACAGAAGTATTTAAGGTCGACTTAGGGATCCTAACGTTTGTTGCCCAAGATGAATTTGTGCAGAATGGTTTAAATACTTTTAAATGCTGCAGGGGGAATGATATTAGCAATGTCTTAAATAGATATAAAAAATTGTGAAGAATAGTTATTTTAAGTGCTGAAATCCTATCAAACCAGGAAAGTTTAGTTGTAGACCATTTATGTATGTTTTTTTTGTTTCTTCAATCAAGTAGGGCAATAGGTCTATAGTTAGTGAAGAGTGTTGTATCTTTTCCTTCTTTAGGAATTCAAGACAAATAGGATGTTAACATAGAAGAAGAAATGGGTTTGCTGGAAAGGAACTGATTGAAAAAATTGGTTAGGTATGGTGAGTTTTATTATACATATATGGGAGCCCATCTGGCCCTGGCATTTTATTGTTGGGCATTGTTTTAAGTGTGGTGGCTATTTCCTCTGGGGTAATTTCTCTGTTAAGTGTTTCAAGGTCAGGTTCTGAACCTGGGTAGATTTGTGTCGTTAAAAAAAATTTGTGAGTGGGTCTGGGTCAGGTCCTGTATGTGCATGTATTGTAAATTATAAAGTTTTTGATAAAAGCCATGGAAGAGTTTCCCAATTTGTTCAGGGTTATAAGAATGCTGGCCTGTTGGGGTTTTTATAGAGGTGATTCTTCTAGAGGTTTTTGGGTCCCTGAGTTTACTGGCTAGCAGAGTATGATGTTTTTCTCCTTTTTCATAGTACATTTCTTTTGTCCAAATAATGTGTTTTTCTGTGTCTTTGACTTTTAGCTCTTTTAGCTGTTGATGTAAGTCTAAGATTTGGGACAGTAGCGTTTCTGATCCTAGGGTATAGTATTTCTGTTCTAAGATATGTAATTGGGTTTGCATCTCAATCCACCCTACACGTTTCCACTTAGTCATGGGCTCTGATGACAGTCACAGGATATGAGAAAATATACAGAAAACAACCAATAAAAAAAATTTGGGAAAAAACAGAACAAAAAATCATTAAAGAGACAGTACCTCTCAATTCTTTAAGACATTAAATATTGCAGAAAATACTTTAAAATCATTTGTCTTTATATGTGAAGGTATACAGAGAAGGATGTAGTGAAAAGGTATTATTACTATAAAAATACAATGTATGAACATATAAAATGGCAGCGGAGAATGCACCAGACACATAATTAGATATTTCTGTTCCGTCAAAATTAGTTAGCATTATTAGATTGTATTGAATATGAAGAAAGTGTAAACAGCTTCATATATATATATATATATATATATATATATATACATATATATATATATATATACATATACATATATATACAGTCCCAAAGGTGCACACCATTTACAGGATAGAGTACCTGGGTGCCCGAGCCAGCAGGGTAAATGTATAGGTGAAGAATGGCGGCACTCACTGGATTTTCAGGCGAAATAAAGGAAAAAATTTTTATTTAACACAACGTTTCAATCCCTCACATGCATGTTTGTATACTCTTGAGAAAGATCCCTGTGAGGGATCGAAACGTCGAGTTAAATAAAAAGTTTTTCTTTATTTTGCCTGAAAATCCTGTGAGTGCCGCCATTCTTCACCTATATATATATATATATATGTAAATTTATCTAGTAAATTAGAAGTGCTGAGCGCCTATAGAGTGCATGCTCCCTCCATCTTCACAATTAAACTTGAAACTGCCATGGTGTCTCACTGAAAATGCAGCTGTCAATATGCCTTTTCCTGCGTACACTGCTTTCACCTGAAATGAATGGAAATGCTTCACTTAGCATAGACACTGACACTGATGATAATCCTGACCTGGGCGTTCCAGTGTCTGCTATAGGTATTCATTCATTTAAATGGAAAGCAACTGCAGTCAGTCTGGTCCATAAAGCCAAGACATGATCCCTATCTTTACCCAGAGAGGAAGTACCAAAATATCAGAACCAGGAAACACACCAGTCAATTAAAAATAAATTGGCAAAATATTTATAAAGTACTATTATCTACAGGTTCAAGCTGGGCATGTGCATAGCACAGTACATTTCAAAGCAATTTTATAGTATGCATACATCTGATCTGCCTCAAGGGATACCTTGAAGCAAAGAGGGAGATGGTAATGGCAGACTGTGCAGGAAAGGAGCCACATACTGATTCAGTTTTTAAAGAACATATGAGCCTGCCTTTGGTAAAATCAACGGGGGTCAAAGAAATTTAATACAAGGATATAGTTAATCACCATGGGTGCCTTATTACCTGGCTTTGAAGGAGCACCAATCCTGTGTCAACCAAACCATCCTGCTGATCCTTTGCAGCCATAGCTGTTCTGTCTAAAGTTTCAATGTTCTTCCAGATCTTGCCTTGACATCCACAATTCACCTTAACTGACCACTTTTGATGATATTATGGACAGTGGACATTGCAAGCTGGAAGTATTTTGCTAAGTTTTTATAGCCCTTCCCTGCTTTGTAGTCACCAGTTAACTTCATTTTCAGATTTTATTAAGCTCTGCTTAAAGGAAAACTATACCCCCCAAACAATGTAGGTCTCTATTACAAGATACTGAGTAAAACAGCTCAGGTGTAAAACCCTGCTCCATGTAAATGAACCATTATCATAATAATATACTTTTTTAGTAGTATGTGCCATTGGGTAATCATAAATAGAAAATTGCCATTTTAAAAAATAAGGGCCGCCCCCTAAAATCGTACGATTCACTGTGCACACATACAAACCACATGTAAGGTCACATGAGCCAATTAACAGACAGAGTTCTGCCTTTTGCTTCCTCACTTCTTCCTGTTACAGTTAGTGTTGTAGTATTTCTGGTCAGGTGATCTCTGAGGCAGCACAGATAGAGTCACGAAATGGTGGTTCAAGGCAAGAGATGTAAAAGGGCAATATTTATGTAAATATATATTCCAGTTTGGTAAGATTCTTTAATATGTCATTCAATTTGATATAAACTATCAGTTGCTTAAGTATTCATTTTGGAGGTATAGTTTTCCTTTAAGAACTCCTAATTACTACTAAGGCCTAATCAGGTTATTAGTGTCAGCGTTAGGGACCTTGCAAAAACAGTATTCATAAATGGGCAAGAGGGATGGTGCCCAAACTACTGCACATGCTGCAAGTGATATTTTATTGGTTTCTTTGTAAATTTAGCTGTTTGTTAACATTTGTAAATATGTCACTTTTTAACGCACTGAATCCTGCAGTAGTTGTTTACTAATTTTCACTTACACAGTTGACTAAATATGTAATTTGGCAAATGGTGCCCACACTTTTGTGCTGGACTGTAGGAGTTACTACTAGAAGTTAGTATCATAGAAGTAGTCATGGAAGTTGGCTGGTATCCAATCTTAAATTGCATCCATTCAGGACAGATTCTGTAAAGTCATAAACAATAAACAACAAGCCTGAACAAGGTTATAAACAATAATAACAAAACAATGATAATCATCTATATACACACTTTGATTAGAATTTCCACACTCCAAACAATTAAATATTTTGCCATTTTACTTGGGTAGTTTAAGACATTTCTTGGTGTACCTATTGGATGCACTGTGATCATACTGGTATGCAGTGCTTGTTATGGCTCAAAATTGTGCCAATAGGTACAGATGAAGCCAGCTTGGTTTGTGTGTTTAAAAGAGACTATCTAAACACATTTAACCCATTTATCCCATTTAACACAGAAAACTGCCTCACAGCATCCCATCTAATTAAAGCATTCACCATTTTTTAACAATGGTGCTTTGGTATGCTAATGGAAAGGTTAAATGCATTAAATGAGTTAAGATGACTTTAGATAACACAGTTTCTTCAGTTAATCCTGAGTCATGACGCATTTAACACACAAATCCAATTGGCTTCATCTGTATATTACTGAAGAAAGAAATAAAACATTTTCTGTAACATGAGCAAATATAAAGATATAGAGATTGCTGTTGCCACACAGAACATTTTTACTTTATAGACTGCAATATATTCTCCATTCTGTTGGGCTGTAATGCTTATAGTGATCAAGAAAAATGTTATTAATGCAACATACTTTAGTTATAATGTCTTCTAGTCATTGTTGGTTTATTACCACAATTCTATGGACTAATATCCTTTTTTTATTTCTAGGTGTGGCACAAGCAGAAGAATGTAAGGGTGTATCTAATTATTTCCCAGTTATTCACCAAGAGCATATTGAGTAGATTTATCCATTTTAGAGTTTGAGGCCAAAAAACATATTTCCCCAACCACAATTTTTTTTTTATAAATGCATCAATTAATACACTCCTCCTACAGAATCCTATATTGAAATCCATTTTTCTAAAGAGCAAAAATATTTTTTATATTTAATTTTGAAATCTGATGTGTGGCTACACATGTTCTTAGTTTCCCAGGTGACCCCAGCCATATGACTTGTGCTCTGATATATTTTAGACACACTTTACTAACTTACTTACAGTTGGAGTGATATCATCCCGTCCCTGCACCCCCTGAGAAACAGATCAACAGAACAATCTTTGTAATGCTATTCTGCTTGTGTTTCTAGGTATGGAAATACAACAAGCAACAGGTGAGGAGACACCTACATTGGTGGTAGTGGTTGAGTCCTGTGTGTGAGTACAATACACTTTTTTGTTAAGGGATAGTTTTTTTAGTAAATGTTCCTAATTTGATTTTGTGAAACTAAATAAGTGATTCTGTACTTAAGAGATACAACAGATATCTCTTTACCAAGGTGGCAATTAAAAGAAAGAACATTTGTTTGATTTGATAGATGAAATCTAACCAATAATTCCAATGCATGTGATGCACTATGGTGCACAGAATCATGTCCCTTAGTTCAGCAATCACTTTCATCTGTATCATTTATATAAAAAAATAACTGGCATAAGGTTTGAGTGCATAGGGGTCCTTTGTACTAAACACACATCAATGCTCCCTAAAGTGTGCATCTGACACAAAGGTTATATATCAAACGTCAAATTTTATTTTTTATACCTCGACTGAACTCACAACTCAAATGTTTTCTAATTTAAGAAAAAAACTTGAATGGGAAAAACTATAACCAGCGAGTTTGGGGTTAACAACCGGAAAACTCCAATCAATCAAGTTTTCGGTGAATAAATTTGAATGCCTCGAATTTACCAAGTTTTGAGTAAAACTCTCTGATTAAAACTCGAACATCATGAAGGCTATTAACATTTGCAAATGGTTCAAGGGACCTCTGCCATTGACTTCTACATGACCTCAATAAGCTTTAGATGGTGTATTTTTAAATTCAAGCTTTTATATTCAAGCATTTACAGGGTTGGGGTAAAATAAATCTTGAAAATTTACATTTGAATTTTTTCTTTAATTAGAAATCATTTGAGTTGTTCATTCAAGTTCATTCAAGATCTAAAAAAGCTCATATAACAAATTAACAAAATTTGACCTTTGATAAATAACCCTCTAAGTATGATGTAGACCATCATATTCTAAGACTATTTGCAGTTGGTTTTCATATTTATTTTTCACGCTTTTTAAAATAATTTAGTTTTTTTTGTTCAGCAGTACTTTAGTTTGAAATTTAAAAGCTAACTGGTTATGCTAGGATCCAATTACTAGTAACCGGGCAGTGGTTTAAATGAGAGACTGCAATATGAATAGGACAAGATCTGATTGTAAAGATAAATAAAAAGTAACAATAACAGTCAACATAATAATACAACATAATCTTATTGTTTTATAAATTACATACTCATGGTACAATTCAAGGAGAAGCAATTAGCCAGTGAGTTATTTCTGACATATGTCTCTTAAAGTTAGCCCATCTGCTGTCCATGGTGTGTTATCTGATGAACTTCTGTCCAATAATTGGATTTGTTGGGGAAATATGGGGAGAGTAGAGGGAGTTCCAAGCAGAAGAGTCTGTGATAAGTATTGTTGAGTCGTTAAATATCAAGTGAGAATAACTTGATTTTGGGGAAATTTTAGGTATTCGGAGCTTAGTAAATAACCCCCCAAGTCTGCAAAGGCAGCCATCTTAATTTCATGGTTCCCTATTTTAATTCCCTGGATTAAGATAGTATTCCCTATTGAATTAATGAGATATTCCATATTTAATATATATAGTAGGGGGACAGAGGACATCCCTGTCAGGTGCCATTTGTAAGAGGGAAGTCTCTGATAGAGTTCCATTGATTTGGACCTTAGCTGCAGGGGAGCTATATTGCACCATTATTTTGGATACTAAGGGGCACATTTACTTAGCTCGAGTGAACAATTGGAATGAAAAATACTTCGAATTTCAAAGGTTTTTTTTGGCTGCTTCGACCTTCGACTACGGCTTCGACTTCAAATCGAACGATTTGAACTAAAAATCGTTCGACTATTCGACCATTTGATAGTCAAAGTACTGTCTCTTTAAAAAAAACTTTGACTACCTACTTCACCACCTAAAACCTACCAAGCACGAATGTTAGCCTAGGGGACCTTCCCCCTAGGCTTTCCTAGCAATTTTTGATCCAAGGAAAATCATTCGATCGATGGATTAAAATCCTTTGAATTGTTCGATTGAACTAAATGCGGTAAATCCTTCGACTTCGATATTCGAAGTCAAAGGATTTTATGGTCGAATATCGAGGGTTAATTAGCCCTCAATATTCAACCCATAGTAAATGTGCCCCTAAGGGTGTGACTAATTCTGATGTATGTATATATGTATGTATGTATCTATGAAGGATTATTTTAGGAAGCTCCAGACAATCCTATGGAGGACATGGCCTGTTTAAGTTCCTCAAGGAGATAAGGTTGATGCAATGCCTCATTAGTGACAGGGTCATTAATTGAAGAGTATCTAGTTTCTGTTATGCATTATTTTAACTGATGTTTGGCTTTGGGTATTTTAGTAGTTTGAAGATTATAGAGTTTGGAGTAATATTGCTTAAAGGTATTTGCAGTCTTACTAGTAAGATGAGTGACAACCCTCTGGTATTTGTATGTTTTATATAAAAATTAATTTTTGTTTTTGCTTAAACAATCTAGCCATTATTTTACCACATTTGACAGCTTGAGTTTTTTATGACCTCTTGTGAGTAGGACATGGACCAAGAATAATATCACCATAACTCCTTACAGGAACATAGTGGAGGAATTATAGTTTATTCATTGGTAATGGCTCCCCTACTAATTATATTAATAGTAAACATCAATACTGTGTGACCTGCACCTGCCCAGATATTTGTATCTGAAAAAAAATAAGTGCCAAACCTTGTCATGTTTGGACACTTTTGAAACTATTATTGCATTGAACCCACATCCAGTTTTTTACAAAGTTTGTGTAACCAGTATGGATTCTGGGATGATAAATGAGTTTGAGTATCATGTGATCTCCACATTACCTATGAGGAATCATGGTATGAACTCTAAGTCACACCTAGTGGGCTTTCACTCCCCCATATGGCATGTCTCTTGTTAGCCTATCACCCTGTAAGGATTAGTTTATGGAAAACTGACAGGAGCAAATGTGCTATATACACTTTTAATGAAAGGAAAAACTGATACAGAGACCCCTGCAATCAATTGAAAATAGGGCAGATAGAAAAAACAAGTCCAAGTTCAGGCCAGTGGTCAAGGGCAGACAGTAGACAAACATAACCAGGAACAGGAAAAGGTCAGGAAAGGCAGAGAACTTGCAGAGTCAAGAAAAAAGTCGAGGTATAAAAAGGAGATTAGATAATAGGGAACAAGGATAGAAGCAGGACCATAAGAACAAGGTTGCAGGGTCAGGAAAAAATCAGAGGAAGTGGAGAAAATCAGGAACCCAATCAACAACAGACATGGCTAAGAAAAGGCAGAAAGGACAATGTGCCATAATTTTAATATTGTAGCAGATAAACAAAAGAAATCAGAAGTAACAGGAGGTAGGTTCCCTGCTGAAAATTTAATTATGTCATTGCATTAGTCAATTTTTATAAGAAATAGCATTATGAATTAGGACAGTTTGTCAGGGTCTGAAAGATGAGAGAAAAATGAATTATATTTGCTACTTTAATGCTATTTCTAACTTGAGCACTCCTGAGGGGTTCTTTACCAAACTTTGAATGCAAAAATCATTTAAGTTCATATCTTTATTTGGTCCATAACATCAAAATATTCATTTTCTTAGTGTGCCAGAAAAACATGAAAATTTTATCCCTTGGTTTAAATCTTGGATAGATATTTTAGACTGGTCACTAATATTTATGTTTTGTTTTCATGATTTTTAGATGTTCAAGAACAGATGCCTTCAGAGGGTAACAACACATACTTTGTATGAGAGAAAACTATACTTTTTTTCATCTCATAAAAAATATAACTTAAAATGTGACCTTTTTGATAGGGACTAAAATATCAGTGAAATTGTATTAAAATTGCTTCTTTTATTCTCACTTTCTAAATTAAGCATTCTTGGTGCTTGACAAAATATCTTTATTTGGTCTCTAACTGGAAAATACTTATATTCTTATTGTAGCACTTAAACAAGATATATCAGAAGCAACAGGAGATAAGTTCCCAGCTGAATATTTTGTTACGCAGATTTACATATTCTGGTCATTTAAGTGTTTTACTGCATATGCAACTGTCCATATGAATTTAAACATTAATGATTTTATACAGAGGAAGCCATTCGGATCTGTGTGTTAAATGTGTCATGACTTAGGTTAACTGAAGAAACTGTATTATCTAAAGTCATCTAAACTTATTTAATGCATTAAACCTTTTAATTAGCATACCAAAGCACCATTTCTCATGAATGGAGAACTCTTTAATTAGATGTTTGGCTGTGATGCAATGTTCTGTGTTACATGGGATAAATGGGATAAGTGCATTTAGATATTCTGTGTTAAATACTTAAACCAAAATAGCTTAATGAGTACCTTGGTTTTAGAAAGAAATATTAGAAAGATTATTCCAACTTAATACTATCATAAATATAGGTAATGGTTTGTCCATCTTATGAGAAATAGAGTTTTGAATTGGGATAGTTTGTTATGGTCTAAAACATGAGTAAAAACTAAAAAACATTTGCTTTTTTAGTGCTATTTATAACTTTATCACTCTTGGACTTGAATTTCATATATATATATATATATATATATATATATATATATATATATATATATATATATATATATTCAGTCCGTAAAATAGATAATAATCTTTTTTACTGGTTTCAATCTTGCATATATACTTTAGACTGGCTTCTAATTTTTATGTTTTATTCTCTTGATTTTTAGATGGTCAAGAACAGAAAGCTCCAGAAGGTAATGGCACAACTTAATACTGTATACAAAAGAAAACTATACTTGTATATATCATATGAAATATAACTTAAAATATGGTCAGTTTGATAGAGACAAAAATATTAGTAAAATTATATTACATTGGCTTCTTTTATTCTGACTTTCTAAATTGAGGGTTCTTGGTGCTTGACAAAATATCTTTATTTGGTCTGTAACTTGGAAATTTTCATATTTTTATAGTACCAGATGAGTCAAAAGCAACAGGAGGTAAGTTCCAAACTGAATATTTTATGATGCAGATTTACATATTTTGATCATTTAAGTGTTTTAATGCGTGTTAAAAATTGTCCATATGAATGTAAACATGAATGCTTTTATACAGATAAAGTCACTCGGATTTGTGTGTTAAATACATCATGACTCAAGCTAACTAAAGAAACTGAGTTTTCTAAAGTCATTTAATGCATTTAACATTTTCATTAGCATACCAAAGCACCACTGCTCACAAATGGAGAACTCTTTAATTAGATGTTTGGCTGTGATGCAATGTTCTGTGTTACATGGGATAAATGGGATAAGTGCATTTAGATATTCTGTGTTAAATACTTAAACCAAAATAGCTTAATGAGTACCTTGGTTTCAATATTAGAAATATTATTCCAACTTAATACTGTCATAAATATAGGTAATGGTTTGTCCATCTTATGAGAAATAGAGTTTTGAATTGGGATAGTTTGTTATGGTCTAAAAGATGAGTAAAAACTTAAAAACATTTGCTTTTTTAGTGCTATTTATAACTTTATATATATATATTCAGTCCGTAACATAGATAATAATCTTTTTTACTGGTTTCAATCTTGCATATATACTTTAGACTGGCTTCTAATTTTTATGTTTTGTTCTCTTGATTTTTAGATGGTCAAGAACAGATAGCTCCAGAAGGTAATGACACAACTTAATACTATATACAAATGAAAACTATACTTGTATATATCATATGAAATATAACTTAAAATATGGTCAGTTTGATAGAGACAAAAATATTAGTAAAATTATATTACATTGGCTTCTTTTATTCTGACTTTCTAAATTGAGGGTTCTTGGTGCTTGACAAAATATCTTTATTTGGTCTGTAACTTGGAAATTTTCATATTTTTATAGTACCAGATGAGTCAAAAGCAACAGGAGGTAAGTTCCAAACTGAATATTTTATGATGCAGATTTACATATTTTGATCATTTAAGTGTTTTAATGCGTGTTAAAAATTGTCCATATGAATGTAAACATGAATGCTTTTATACAGATAAAGTCACTCGGATTTGTGTGTTAAATACATCATGACTCAAGCTAACTAAAGAAACTGAGTTTTCTAAAGTCATTTAATGCATTTAACATTTTCATTAGCATACCAAAGCACCACTGCTCACAAATGGAGAACTCTTTAATTAGATGTTTGGCTGTGATGCAATGTTCTGTGTTACATGGGATAAATGGGATAAGTGCATTTAGATATTCTGTGTTAAATACTTAAAACAAAATAGCTTAATGAGTACCTTGGTTTCAATATTAGAAATATTATTCCAACTTAATACTGTCATAAATATAGGTAATGGTTTGTCCATCTTATGAGAAATAGAGTTTTGAATTGGGATAGTTTGTTATGGTCTAAAAGATGAGTAAAAACTTAAAAACATTTGCTTTTTTAGTGCTATTTATAACTTTATATATATATATTCAGTCCGTAACATAGATAATAATCTTTTTTACTGGTTTCAATCTTGCATATATACTTTAGACTGGCTTCTAATTTTTATGTTTTGTTCTCTTGATTTTTAGATGGTCAAGAACAGATAGCTCCAGAAGGTAATGACACAACTTAATACTATATACAAATGAAAACTATACTTGTATATTTCATATGAAATATAACTTAAAATATGGTCAGTTTGATAGAGACAAAAAGTATTAGAAAATTATATTAAATTGGCTTCTTTTATTCTGACTTTCTAAATTGAGCGTTCTTGGTGCTTGACAAAATATCTTTATTTGGTCTGTAACTTGGAAATTTTCATATTTTTATAGTACCAGATGAGTCAAAAGCAACAGGAGGTAAGTTCCAAGCTCAATATTTTATGATGCAGATTTATATATTTTGATCATTTAAGTGTTTTAATGCGTGTTAAAAATTGTCCATATGAATGTAAACATGAATGATTTTATACAGATAAAGTCACTCGGATTTGTGTGTTAAATACATCATGACTCAAGTTAACTAAAGAAACTGAGTTTTCTAAAGTCATTCTGTGTTAAATACTTAAACCAAAATAGCTTAATGAGTACCTTGGTTTCAATATAAGAAAGATTATTCCAACTTAAAATCAACTCTCTTGATTTTTAGATGGTCAAGAACAGATAGCTCCAGAAGGTAATGGCACAACTTAATACTGTGTAAAAAAGAAAACTATACTTGTATATCGCATATGAAATATAACTTAAAATATGGTCAGTTTGATAGAGACAAAAAGTATTAGTAAAATTATATTACATTGGCTTCTTTTATTCTGACTTTCTAAATTGAACGTTCTTGGTGCTTGACAAAATATCTTTATTTGGTCTGTAACTTGGAAATATTCATATTTTTATAGTACCAGATGAATCAAAAGCAACAGGAGGTAAGTTCCAAGCTGAATATTTTATGATGCAGATTTACATATTTTGATCATTTAAGTGTTTTAATGTGTGTTAAAAATTGTCCATATGAATGTAAACATGAATGATTTTATACAGATAAAGTCACTCGGATTTGTGTGTTAAATACATCATGACTCAGGTTAACTAAAGAAACTGCATTTTCTAAAGTCATCTAAACTCATTTAATACATTTAACATTTTCATTAGCATACCAAAGCACCACTGCTCACAAATGGAGAACTCTTTAATTAGATGTTTAGTTGTGATGCAATGTTCTGTGTTACATGGGATAAATGGGATAAGTGCATTTAGATATTCTGTGTTAAACACTTAAACCAAAGAAGCTTAATGTGTACCTTGGTTTCAATATTAGAAAGATTATTTCATCTGATCTTAAATTCTTATGTTATTTTAAGATTATTTTTGGAGACCCAACAATGAGCAGAACCTTCAAGAAATAAAAAAACATCTTAATACTATCATAAATATAAATAATGGTTTGTCCATCTTATGAGAAATAGAGTTTTGAATTGGGATAGTTTGTTATGGTCTAAAAGATGAGTAAAAACTGAAAAACATTTGCTTTTTTAGTGCTATTTATAACTTTATCACTCATGGAGTTCAATTTCATATATATATATATATATATATATATATATATATATATATATATATTCAGTCCGCAACATAGAGATAATAATGTTTTTTACTGGTTTCAATCTTGGATATATACTTTAGACTGGTTTTTAATTTTTATGTTTTGTTCTCATGATTTTTAGATTTTCAAGAACAGATATCTCCAGAAGGAGATCATCATGACTCAGGTTAACTAAAGAAACTGCATTTTCTAAAGTCATCTAAACTCATTTAATACATTTAACATTTTCATTAGCATACCAAAGCACCACTGCTCACAAATGGAGAACTCTTTAATTAGATGTTTGGCTGTGATGCAATGTTCTGTGTTACAAGGGATAAATGGGATAAGTGCATTTAGATATTCTGTGTTAAATACTTAAACCAAAATAGCTTAATGAGTACCTTGGTTTCAATATTAGAAAGATTATTCCAACTTAATACTATCATAAATATAGGTAATGGTTTTTCCATCTTATGAGAAATAGAGTTTTGAATTGGGATAGTTTGTTATGGTCTAAAAGATGAGTAAAAACTGAAAAACATTTGCTTTTCTTAGTGCTATTTATAACTTTATCACTCTTGGAGTTGAATTTCCTATCATATATATATATATATATATATATATATATATATATATATATATATATATATATATATATATTCAGTCCGTAACATAGATAATAATCTTTTTTACTGGTTTCAATCTTGCATATATACTTTAGACTGGCTTCTAATTTTTCTGTTTTGTTCTCTTGATTTTTAGATGGTCAAGAACAGATAGCTCCAGGGGGTAATGACACAACTTAATACTGTATACAAATGAAAACTATACTTGTATATCTCATATGAAATATAACTTAAAATATGGTCAGTTTGATAGAGACAAAAAGTATTAGTAAAATTATATTAAATTGGCTTCTTTTATTCTGACTTTCTAAATTGAGCGTTCTTGGTGCTTGACAAAATATCTTTATTTGGTCTGTAACTTGGAAATATTCATATTTTTATAGTACCAGATGAGTCAAAAGCAACAGGAGGTAAGTTCCAAACTGAATATTTTATGATGCAGATTTACATATTTTGATCATTTAAGTGTTTTAATGCGTGTTAAAAATTGTCCATATGAATGTAAACATGAATGATTTTATACAGATAAAGTCACTCGGATTTGTGTGTTAAATACATCATGACTCAAGCTAACTAAAGAAACTGAGTTTTCTAAAGTCATTTAATGCATTTAACATTTTCATTAGCATACCAAAGCACCACTGCTCACAAATGGAGAACTCTTTAATTAGATGTTTGGCTGTGATGCAATGTTCTGTGTTACATGGGATAAATGGGATAAGTGCATTTAGATATTCTGTGTTAAATACTTAAACCAAAATAGCTTAATGAGTACCTTGGTTTCAATATTAGAAATATTATTCCAACATAATACTGTCATAAATATAGGTAATGGTTTGTCCATCTTATGAGAAATAGAGTTTTGAATTGGGATAGTTTGTTATGGTCTAAAAGATGAGTAAAAACTTAAAAACATTTGCTTTTTTAGTGCTATTTATAACTTTATATATATATATTCAGTCCGTAACATAGATAATAATCTTTTTTACTGGTTTCAATCTTGCATATATACTTTAGACTGGCTTCTAATTTTTATGTTTTGTTCTCTTGATTTTTAGATGGTCAAGAACAGATAGCTCCAGAAGGTAATGACACAACTTAATACTATATACAAATGAAAACTATACTTGTATATTTCATATGAAATATAACTTAAAATATGGTCAGTTTGATAGAGACAAAAAGTATTAGAAAATTATATTAAATTGGCTTCTTTTATTCTGACTTTCTAAATTGAGCGTTCTTGGTGCTTGACAAAATATCTTTATTTGGTCTGTAACTTGGAAATTTTCATATTTTTATAGTACCAGATGAGTCAAAAGCAACAGGAGGTAAGTTCCAAGCTCAATATTTTATGATGCAGATTTATATATTTTGATCATTTAAGTGTTTTAATGCGTGTTAAAAATTGTCCATATGAATGTAAACATGAATGATTTTATACAGATAAAGTCACTCGGATTTGTGTGTTAAATACATCATGACTCAAGTTAACTAAAGAAACTGAGTTTTCTAAAGTCATTCTGTGTTAAATACTTAAACCAAAATAGCTTAATGAGTACCTTGGTTTCAATATAAGAAAGATTATTCCAACTTAAAATCAACTCTCTTGATTTTTAGATGGTCAAGAACAGATAGCTCCAGAAGGTAATGGCACAACTTAATACTGTGTAAAAAAGAAAACTATACTTGTATATCTCATATGAAATATAACTTAAAATATGGTCAGTTTGATAGAGACAAAAAGTATTAGTAAAATTATATTACATTGGCTTCTTTTATTCTGACTTTCTAAATTGAGCGTTCTTGGTGCTTGACAAAATATCTTTATTTGGTCTGTAACTTGGAAATATGCATATTTTTATAGTACCAGATGAATCAAAAGCAACAGGAGGTAAGTTCCAAGCTGAATATTTTATGATGCAGATTTACATATTTTGATCATTTAAGTGTTTTAATGTGTGTTAAAAATTGTCCATATGAATGTAAACATGAATGATTTTATACAGATAAAGTCACTCGGATTTGTGTGTTAAATACATCATGACTCAGGTTAACTAAAGAAACTGCATTTTCTAAAGTCATCTAAACTCATTTAATACATTTAACATTTTCATTAGCATACCAAAGCACCACTGCTCACAAATGGAGAACTCTTTAATTAGATGTTTAGTTGTGATGCAATGTTCTGTGTTACATGGGATAAATGGGATAAGTGCATTTAGATATTCTGTGTTAAATACTTAAACCAAAATAGCTTAATGTGTACCTTGGTTTCAATATTAGAAAGATTATTCCAACTTAATACTATCATAAATATAGGTAATGGTTTTTCCATCTTATGAGAAATAGAGTTTTGAATTGGGATAGTTTGTTATGGTCTAAAAGATGAGTAAAAACTGAAAAACATTTGCTTTTCTTAGTGCTATTTATAACTTTATCACTCTTGGAGTTGAATTTCCTATCATATATATATATATATATATATATATATATATATATATATATATATATATATATATATATATATATTCAGTCCGTAACATAGATAATAATCTTTTTTACTGGTTTCAATCTTGCATAAATACTTTAGACTGGCTTCTAATTTTTATGTTTTGTTCTCTTGATTTTTAGATGGTCAAGAACAGATAGCTCCAGGGGGTAATGACACAACTTAATACTGTATACAAATGAAAACTATACTTGTATATCTCATATGAAATATAACTTAAAATATGGTCAGTTTGATAGAGACAAAAAGTATTAGTAAAATTATATTAAATTGGCTTCTTTTATTCTGACTTTCTAAATTGAGCGTTCTTGGTGCTTGACAAAATATCTTTATTTGGTCTGTAACTTGGAAATATTCATATTTTTATAGTACCAGATGAGTCAAAAGCAACAGGAGGTAAGTTCCAAACTGAATATTTTATGATGCAGATTTACATATTTTGATCATTTAAGTGTTTTAATGCGTGTTAAAAATTGTCCATATGAATGTAAACATGAATGATTTTATACAGATAAAGTCACTCGGATTTGTGTGTTAAATACATCATGACTCAAGCTAACTAAAGAAACTGAGTTTTCTAAAGTCATTTAATGCATTTAACATTTTCATTAGCATACCAAAGCACCACTGCTCACAAATGGAGAACTCTTTAATTAGATGTTTGGCTGTGATGCAATGTTCTGTGTTACATGGGATAAATGGGATAAGTGCATTTAGATATTCTGTGTTAAATACTTAAACCAAAATAGCTTAATGAGTACCTTGGTTTCAATATTAGAAATATTATTCCAACATAATACTGTCATAAATATAGGTAATGGTTTGTCCATCTTATGAGAAATAGAGTTTTGAATTGGGATAGTTTGTTATGGTCTAAAAGATGAGTAAAAACTTAAAAACATTTGCTTTTTTAGTGCTATTTATAACTTTATATATATATATTCAGTCCGTAACATAGATAATAATCTTTTTTACTGGTTTCAATCTTGCATATATACTTTAGACTGGCTTCTAATTTTTATGTTTTGTTCTCTTGATTTTTAGATGGTCAAGAACAGATAGCTCCAGAAGGTAATGACACAACTTAATACTATATACAAATGAAAACTATACTTGTATATTTCATATGAAATATAACTTAAAATATGGTCAGTTTGATAGAGACAAAAAGTATTAGAAAATTATATTAAATTGGCTTCTTTTATTCTGACTTTCTAAATTGAGCGTTCTTGGTGCTTGACAAAATATCTTTATTTGGTCTGTAACTTGGAAATTTTCATATTTTTATAGTACCAGATGAGTCAAAAGCAACAGGAGGTAAGTTCCAAGCTCAATATTTTATGATGCAGATTTATATATTTTGATCATTTAAGTGTTTTAATGCGTGTTAAAAATTGTCCATATGAATGTAAACATGAATGATTTTATACAGATAAAGTCACTCGGATTTGTGTGTTAAATACATCATGACTCAAGTTAACTAAAGAAACTGAGTTTTCTAAAGTCATTCTGTGTTAAATACTTAAACCAAAATAGCTTAATGAGTACCTTGGTTTCAATATAAGAAAGATTATTCCAACTTAAAATCAACTCTCTTGATTTTTAGATGGTCAAGAACAGATAGCTCCAGAAGGTAATGGCACAACTTAATACTGTGTAAAAAAGAAAACTATACTTGTATATCTCATATGAAATATCACTTAAAATATGGTCAGTTTGATAGAGACAAAAAGTATTAGTAAAATTATATTACATTGGCTTCTTTTATTCTGACTTTCTAAATTGAGCGTTCTTGGTGCTTGACAAAATATCTTTATTTGGTCTGTAACTTGGAAATATTCATATTTTTATAGTACCAGATGAATCAAAAGCAACAGGAGGTAAGTTCCAAGCTGAATATTTTATGATGCAGATTTACATATTTTGATCATTTAAGTGTTTTAATGTGTGTTAAAAATTGTCCATATGAATGTAAACATGAATGATTTTATACAGATAAAGTCACTCGGATTTGTGTGTTAAATACATCATGACTCAGGTTAACTAAAGAAACTGCATTTTCTAAAGTCATCTAAACTCATTTAATACATTTAACATTTTCATTAGCATACCAAAGCACCACTGCTCACAAATGGAGAACTCTTTAATTAGATGTTTAGTTGTGATGCAATGTTCTGTGTTACATGGGATAAATGGGATAAGTGCATTTAGATATTCTGTGTTAAACACTTAAACCAAAGAAGCTAAATGTGTACCTTGGTTTCAATATTAGAAAGATTATTTCATCTGATCTTAAATTCTTATGTTATTTTAAGATTATTTTTGGAGACCCAACAATGAGCAGAACCTTCAAGAAATAAAAAAACATCTTAATACTATCATAAATATAAATAATGGTTTGTCCATCTTATGAGAAATAGAGTTTTGAATTGGGATAGTTTGTTATGGTCTAAAAGATGAGTAAAAACTGAAAAACATTTGCTTTTTTAGTGCTATTTATAACTTTATCACTCATGGAGTTCAATTTCATATATATATATATATATATATATATATATATATATATATATATATATATATATATATATATATATATATATATATATATATATATATATATATATATATATATATTCAGTCCGCAACATAGAGATAATAATGTTTTTTACTGGTTTCAATCTTGGATATATACTTTAGACTGGTTTTTAATTTTTATGTTTTGTTCTCATGATTTTTAGATTTTCAAGAACAGATATCTCCAGAAGGAGATCATCATGACTCAGGTTAACTAAAGAAACTGCATTTTCTAAAGTCATCTAAACTCATTTAATACATTTAACATTTTCATTAGCATACCAAAGCACCACTGCTCACAAATGGAGAACTCTTTAATTAGATGTTTGGCTGTGATGCAATGTTCTGTGTTACATGGGATAAATGGGATAAGTGCATTTAGATATTCTGTGTTAAATACTTAAACCAAAATAGCTTAATGAGTACCTTGGTTTCAATATTAGAAAGATTATTCCAACTTAATACTATCATAAATATAGGTAATGGTTTTTCCATCTTATGAGAAATAGAGTTTTGAATTTTGATAGTTTGTTATGGTCTAAAAGATGAGTAAAAACTGAAAAACATTTGCTTTTCTTAGTGCTATTTATAACTTTATCACTCTTGGAGTTGAATTTCCTATCCTATATATATATATATATATATATATATATATATATATATATATATATATATATATATATATATATATATATATATAAATATATATATATTCAGTCCGTAACATAGATAATAATCTTTTTTACTGGTTTCAATCTTGCATATATACTTTAGACTGGCTTCTAATTTTTATGTTTTGTTCTCTTGATTTTTAGATGGTCAAGAACTATACTTGTATATCTCATATGAAATATCACTTAAAATATGGTCAGTTTGATAGAGACAAAAAGTATTAGTAAAATTATATTACATTGGCTTCTTTTATTCTGACTTTCTAAATTGAGCGTTCTTGGTGCTTGACAAAATATCTTTATTTGGTCTGTAACTTGGAAATATTCATATTTCTATAGTACCAGATCAATCAAAAGCAACAGGAGGTAAGTTCCAAGCTGATTTTTTTATGATGCAGATTTATATATTTTGATCATTTAAGTGTTTTAATGCATGTTAAAAATTGTCCATATGAATGTAAACATGAATGATTTTATACAGATAAAGTCACTCGGATTTGTGTGTTAAATACATCATGACTCAGGTTAACTAAAGAAACTGCATTTTCTAAAGTCATCTAAACTCATTTAATACATTTAACATTTTCATTAGCATACCAAAGCACCACTGCTCTCAAATGGAGAACTCTTTAATTAGATGTTTAGTTGTGATGCAATGTTCTCTGTTACATGGGATAAATGGGATAAGTGCATTTAGATATTCTGTGTTAAACACTTAAACCAAAGAAGCTTAATGTGTACCTTGGTTTCAATATTAGAAAGATTATTTCATCTGATCTTAAATTCTTATGTTATTTTAAGATTATTTTTGGAGACCCAACAATGAGCAGAACCTTCAAGAAATAAAAAAACATCTTAATACTATCATAAATATAAATAACGGTTTGTCCATCTTATGAGAAATAGAGTTTTGAATTGGGATAGTTTGTTATGGTCTAAAAGATGAGTAAAAACAGAAAAACATTACCTTTTTTTGTGCTATTTATAACTTTATATATATATATTCAGTCCGTAACATAGATAATAATCTTTTTTTACTGGTTTCAATCTTGCATATATACTTTAGACTGGCTTCTAATTTTTATGTTTTGTTCTCTTGATTTTTAGATGGTCAAGAACAGATAGCTCCAGAAGGTAATGACACAACTTAATACTATATACAAATGAAAACTATACTTGTATATCTCATATGAAATATAAATTAAAATATGGTCAGTTTGATAGAGACAAAAAGTATTAGTAAAATTATATTAAATTGGCTTCTTTTATTCTGACTTTCTAAATTGAGCCTTCTTGGTGCTTGACAAAATATCTTTATTTGGTCTGTAACTTGGAAATATTCATATTTTTATAGTACCAGATGAATCAAAAGCAACAGGAGGTAAGTTCCAAGCTGAATATTTTGTGATGCAGATTTACATATTTTGATCATTTAAGTGTTTTAATGCATGTTAAAAATTGTCCATATGAATGTAAACATGAATGATTTTATACAGATAAAGTCACTCGGATTTGTGTGTTAAATACATCATGACTCAAGCTAACTAAAGAAACTGAGTTTTCTAAAGTCATTTAATGCATTTAACATTTTCATTAGCATACCAAAGCACCACTGCTCACAAATGGAGAACTCTTTAATTAGATGTTTGGCTGTGATGCAATGTTCTGTGTTACATGGGATAAATGGGATAAGTGCATTTAGATATTCTGTGTTAAATACTTAAACCAAAATAGCTTAATGAGTACCTTGGTTTCAATATTAGAAATATTATTCCAACATAATACTGTCATAAATATAGGTAATGGTTTGTCCATCTTATGAGAAATAGAGTTTTGAATTGGGATAGTTTGTTATGGTCTAAAAGATGAGTAAAAACTTAAAAACATTTGCTTTTTTAGTGCTATTTATAACTTTATATATATATATTCAGTCCGTAACATAGATAATAATCTTTTTTACTGGTTTCAATCTTGCATATATACTTTAGACTGGCTTCTAATTTTTATGTTTTGTTCTCTTGATTTTTAGATGGTCAAGAACAGATAGCTCCAGAAGGTAATGACACAACTTAATACTATATACAAATGAAAACTATACTTGTATATTTCATATGAAATATAACTTAAAATATGGTCAGTTTGATAGAGACAAAAAGTATTAGAAAATTATATTAAATTGGCTTCTTTTATTCTGACTTTCTAAATTGAGCGTTCTTGGTGCTTGACAAAATATCTTTATTTGGTCTGTAACTTGGAAATTTTCATATTTTTATAGTACCAGATGAGTCAAAAGCAACAGTAGGTAAGTTCCAAGCTCAATATTTTATGATGCAGATTTATATATTTTGATCATTTAAGTGTTTTAATGCGTGTTAAAAATTGTCCATATGAATGTAAACATGAATGATTTTATACAGATAAAGTCACTCGGATTTGTGTGTTAAATACATCATGACTCAAGTTAACTAAAGAAACTGGGTTTTCTAAAGTCATTCTGTGTTAAATACTTAAACCAAAATAGCTTAATGAGTACCTTGGTTTCAATATAAGAAAGATTATTCCAACTTAAAATCAACTCTCTTGATTTTTAGATGGTCAAGAACAGATAGCTCCAGAAGGTAATGGCACAACTTAATACTGTGTAAAAAAGAAAACTATACTTGTATATCTCATATGAAATATAACTTAAAATATGGTCAGTTTGATAGAGACAAAAAGTATTAGTAAAATTATATTACATTGGCTTCTTTTATTCTGACTTTCTAAATTGAGCGTTCTTGGTGCTTGACAAAATATCTTTATTTGGTCTGTAACTTGGAAATATTCATATTTTTATAGTACCAGATGAATCAAAAGCAACAGGAGGTAAGTTCCAAGCTGAATATTTTATGATGCAGATTTACATATTTTGATCATTTAAGTGTTTTAATGTGTGTTAAAAATTGTCCATATGAATGTAAACATGAATGATTTTATACAGATAAAGTCACTCGGATTTGTGTGTTAAATACATCATGACTCAGGTTAACTAAAGAAACTGCATTTTCTAAAGTCATCTAAACTCATTTAATACATTTAACATTTTCATTAGCATACCAAAGCACCACTGCTCACAAATGGAGAACTCTTTAATTAGATGTTTAGTTGTGATGCAATGTTCTGTGTTACATGGGATAAATGGGATAAGTGCATTTAGATATTCTGTGTTAAACACTTAAACCAAAGAAGCTTAATGTGTACCTTGGTTTCAATATTAGAAAGATTATTTCATCTGATCTTAAATTCTTATGTTATTTTAAGATTATTTTTGGAGACCCAACAATGAGCAGAACCTTCAAGAAATAAAAAAACATCTTAATACTATCATAAATATAAATAATGGTTTGTCCATCTTATGAGAAATAGAGTTTTGAATTGGGATAGTTTGTTATGGTCTAAAAGATGAGTAAAAACTGAAAAACATTTGCTTTTTTAGTGCTATTTATAACTTTATCACTCATGGAGTTCAATTTCATATATATATATATATATATATATATATATATATATATATATATATATATATATATATATATATATATATATATATATAGTCCGCAACATAGAGATAATAATGTTTTTTACTGGTTTCAATCTTGGATATATACTTTAGACTGGTTTTTAATTTTTATGTTTTGTTCTCATGATTTTTAGATTTTCAAGAACAGATATCTCCAGAAGGAGATCATCATGACTCAGGTTAACTAAAGAAACTGCATTTTCTAAAGTCATCTAAACTCATTTAATACATTTAACATTTTCATTAGCATACCAAAGCACCACTGCTCACAAATGGAGAACTCTTTAATTAGATGTTTGGCTGTGATGCAATGTTCTGTGTTACATGGGATAAATGGGATAAGTGCATTTAGATATTCTGTGTTAAATACTTAAACCAAAATAGCTTAATGAGTACCTTGGTTTCAATATTAGAAAGATTATTCCAACTTAATACTATCATAAATATAGGTAATGGTTTTTCCATCTTATGAGAAATAGAGTTTTGAATTTTGATAGTTTGTTATGGTCTAAAAGATGAGTAAAAACTGAAAAACATTTGCTTTTCTTAGTGCTATTTATAACTTTATCACTCTTGGAGTTGAATTTCCTATCCTATATATATATATATATATATATATATATATATATATATATATATATATATATATATATATATATATATATATATATATAAATATATATATATTCAGTCCGTAACATAGATAATAATCTTTTTTACTGGTTTCAATCTTGCATATATACTTTAGACTGGCTTCTAATTTTTATGTTTTGTTCTCTTGATTTTTAGATGGTCAAGAACAGATAGCTCCAGAAGGTAATGGCACAACTTAATACTGTGTAAAAAAGAAAACTATACTTGTATATCTCATATGAAATATAACTTAAAATATGGTCAGTTTGATAGAGACAAAAAGTATTAGTAAAATTATATTACATTGGCTTCTTTTATTCTGACTTTCTAAATTGAGCGTTCTTGGTGCTTGACAAAATATCTTTATTTGGTCTGTAACTTGGAAATATTCATATTTTTATAGTACCAGATCAATCAAAAGCAACAGGAGGTAAATTCCAAGCTGATTTTTTATGATGCAGATTTATATATTTTGATCATTTAAGTGTTTTAATGCATGTTAAAAATTGTCCATATGAATGTAAACATGAATGATTTTATACAGATAAAGTCACTCGGATTTGTGTGTTAAATACATCATGACTCAGGTTAACTAAAGAAACTGCATTTTCTAAAGTCATCTAAACTCATTTAATACATTTAACATTTTCATTAGCATACCAAAGCACCACTGCTCTCAAATGGAGAACTCTTTAATTAGATGTTTAGTTGTGATGCAATGTTCTGTGTTACATGGGATAAATGGGATAAGTGCATTTAGATATTCTGTGTTAAACACTTAAACCAAAGAAGCTTAATGTGTACCTTGGTTTCAATATTAGAAAGATTATTTCATCTGATCTTAAATTCTTATGTTATTCTAAGATTATTTTTGGAGACCCAACAATGAGCAGAACCTTCAAGAAATAAAAAACATCTTAATACTATCATAAATATAAATAACGGTTTGTCCATCTTATGAGAAATAGAGTTTTGAATTGGGATAGTTTGTTATGGTCTAAAAGATGAGTAAAAACAGAAAAACATTACCTTTTTTTGTGCTATTTATAACTTTATATATATATATTCAGTCCGTAACATAGATAATAATCTTTTTTTACTGGTTTCAATCTTGCATATATACTTTAGACTGGCTTCTAATTTTTATGTTTTGTTCTCTTGATTTTTAGATGGTCAAGAACAGATAGCTCCAGAAGGTAATGACACAACTTAATACTATATACAAATGAAAACTATACTTGTATATCTCATATGAAATATAAATTAAAATATGGTCAGTTTGATAGAGACAAAAAGTATTAGTAAAATTATATTAAATTGGCTTCTTTTATTCTGACTTTCTAAATTGAGCCTTCTTTGTGCTTGACAAAATATCTTTATTTGGTCTGTAACTTGGAAATATTCATATTTTTATAGTACCAGATGAATCAAAAGCAACAGGAGGTAAGTTCCAAGCTGAATATTTTGTGATGCAGATTTACATATTTTGATCATTTAAGTGTTTTAATGCATGTTAAAAATTGTCCATATGAATGTAAACATGAATGATTTTATACAGATAAAGTCACTCGGATTTGTGTGTTAAATACATCATGACTCAAGCTAACTAAAGAAACTGAGCTTTCTAAAGTCATTTAATGCATTTAACATTTTCATTAGCATACCAAAGCACCACTGCTCACAAATGGAGAACTCTTTAATTAGATGTTTGGCTGTGATGCAATGTTCTGTGTTACATGGGATAAATGGGATAAGTGCATTTAGATATTCTTTGTTAAATACTTAAACCAAAATAGCTTAATGAGTACCTTGGTTTCAATATTAGAAATATTATTCCAACATAATACTGTCATAAATATAGGTAATGGTTTGTCCATCTTATGAGAAATAGAGTTTTGAATTGGGATAGTTTGTTATGGTCTAAAAGATGAGTAAAAACTTAAAAACATTTGCTTTTCTTAGTGCTATTTATAACTTTATCACTCTTGGAGTTGAATTTCCTATCATATATATATATATATATATATATATATATATATATATATATATATATATATATATATATATTCAGTCCGTAACATAGATAATAATCTTTTTTACTGGTTTCAATCTTGCATATATACTTTAGACTGGCTTCTAATTTTTATGTTTTGTTCTCTTGATTTTTAGATGGTCAAGAACAGATAGCTCCAGAAGGTAATGACACAACTTAATACTATATACAAATGAAAACTATACTTGTATATTTCATATGAAATATAACTTAAAATATGGTCAGTTTGATAGAGACAAAAAGTATTAGAAAATTATATTAAATTGGCTTCTTTTATTCTGACTTTCTAAATTGAGCGTTCTTGGTGCTTGACAAAATATCTTTATTTGGTCTGTAACTTGGAAATTTTCATATTTTTATAGTACCAGATGAGTCAAAAGCAACAGTAGGTAAGTTCCAAGCTCAATATTTTATGATGCAGATTTATATATTTTGATCATTTAAGTGTTTTAACCCTTTAACTGCCAGCCGATATGTTCCATAAGTGAACGTCTACTGCCAAGCAGTTTTCAGACATTTTGAACTCATTGCATTTAGTTAGGTTTTTTGACAAGAAAACCTACACGAAATATGGCAAATTATATATTGTTTTTTTTGTAACGATCTTGGCTTGAACGCTGTAAAAAAATTTTTTACTTATTCTGGAGATGTAACAAAAATTTTGAGTGAAATATGTAAAAAAAAAGTGAAATAAAGAAAAAAGTACTTACATTTTGTGTCTTTTTTCCAAGATATATTACGTATGCTGATAAAAGCCCTGATTCTGCTGAATCCAACGATACCAAATACATATTGGTATCCCACTTTTCTTGTCCACAGGACACCCCAATAATGAAACCGCATTTTGTACAATTTTACCTCAAAACAAAACCTCTCTGTGTACCTCTCTGTTAACGTGGTGTATCTAATGATAGACGTTAAATACCCCCATAAGTTTGGTATTTTTAGAAACAGCATACTTCTAGGTTTTTAGACGTGGTGTAGTTTTTTCTGTAAATGTAGTCGCCGTCACACAAACCACCATAAAACTCAACAATACTTTTCAAGTTTTTAATTTTTTTCTGAAACACTAACACAGTCACAAGGTCAAAATTCCATTTGAGAAAAAAATATCCAATAAAAATTTTCAATGAAGCCAGATATGAAAGAAAAAATTGTCCCGAACAAAACAATACCACACATGCAGGGGTGCACCTAGAGACGCGGCCTCCAAACACCCCAAAACAGGGCCAATACACAAAGGCAATTTCAGCTGGAAAATTTGGGGCTGCGTTCTAAGTGCACACCTTGGAGTTTCCCAGCCTAAACACCCCCCACCTGTGAAATACCCCCCACGAACTATATATTCCTAAAAAGTAAACATCTGCAGCTATTCAGCGGCGTCATCCTTTTCTTTATATGTGGAGAATTGTGGTCGCAGCACCCCGTAGTAGCTTGCGGTTTAGCCTAAAATAAAGAAAAAAATTGAGACAAAGTTAGATTTCTCCCCAAAATTCCCATGAAAATTACAAAAACCCTACCAAATATCAATCTGCAACTTGTCCTGAACAAAACGATACCACACATGCAGGGGTGCACTTAGAGGCGCGGCCTCTAAACACCCCAAAACAAGGTCAATACACAAAGGCAATTTCAGCTGGAAGATTTGGGGCTGCGCTCGAAGTGCACATCTTGGAGTTTCCCAGCCTAAACACCCACTTACCTGTGAAATACCCCCCACAAACCATATATTCCTAAAAAGTGCACACCTGCAGCTATTCAGCGGCGTCATCCTTTCCTTCGTACGTGGAGAATTGTGGTCGCAGCACCCCGTAGTAGCTTGCAGTTTAGCCTAAAATAAAGAAAAAAATTGAGACAAAGTTAGATTTCTCCCCAAAATTCCCATGAAAACTACAAAAACCCTACCAAATATCAATCTGCAACTTGTCCTGAACAAAACGATACCACACATGCAGGGGTGCACTTAGAGGCGCGGCCTCTAAACACCCCAAAACAAGGTCAATACACAAAGGCAATTTCAGCTGGAAGATTTGGGGCTGCGCTCGAAGTGCACATCTTGGAGTTTCCCAGCCTAAACACCCACTTACCTGTGAAATACCCCCCACAAACCATATATTCCTAAAAAGTGCACACCTGCAGCTATTCAGCGGCGTCATCCTTTCCTTCGTACGTGGAGAATTGTGGTCGCAGCACCCCGTAGTAGCTTGCGGTTTAGCCTAAAATAAAGAAAAAAATTGAGACAAAGTTAGATTTCTCCCCAAAATTCCCATGAAAACTACAAAAAACCTACCAAATATCAATCTGCAACTTGTCCTGAACAAAACGATACCACACATGCATGGGTGCACTTAGAGGTGCGGCCTCTAAACACCCCAAAACAAGGTCAATACACAAAGGCAATTTCAGCTGGAAGATTTGGGGCTGCGCTCGAAGTGCACACCTTGGAGTTTCCTAGCCTAAACACCCACTTACCTGTGAAATACCCCCCACAAACCATATATTCCTAAAAAGTGCACACCTGCAGCTATTCAGCGGCGTCATCCTTTCCTTCGTACGTGGAGAATTGTGGTCGCAGCACCCCGTAGTAGCTTGCGGTTTAGCCTAAAATAAAGAAAAAAATTGAGACAAAGTTAGATTTCTCCCCAAAATTCCCATGAAAACTACAAAAAACCTACCAAATATCAATCTGCAACTTGTCCTGAACAAAACGATACCACACATGCATGGGTGCACTTAGAGGTGCGGCCTCTAAACACCCCAAAACAAGGTCAATACACAAAGGCAATTTCAGCTGGAAGATTTGGGGCTGCGCTCGAAGTGCACACCTTGGAGTTTCCTAGCCTAAACACCCACTTACCTGTGAAATACCCCCCACAAACCATATATTCCTAAAAAGTGCACACCTGCAGCTATTCAGCGGCGTCATCCTTTCCTTCGTACGTGGAGAATTGTGGTCGCAGCACCCCGTAGTAGCTTGCGGTTTAGCCTAAAATAAAGAAAAAAATTGAGACAAAGTTAGATTTCTCCCCAAAATTCCCATGAAAACTACAAAAAACCTACCAAATATCAATCTGCAACTTGTCCTGAACAAAACGATACCACACATGCATGGGTGCACTTAGAGGTGCGGCCTCTAAACACCCCAAAACAAGGTCAATACACAAAGGCAATTTCAGCTGGAAGATTTGGGGCTGCGCTCGAAGTGCACACCTTGGAGTTTCCTAGCCTAAACACCCACTTACCTGTGAAATACCCCCCACAAACCATATATTCCTAAAAAGTGCACACCTGCAGCTATTCAGCGGCGTCATCCTTTCCTTCGTACGTGGAGAATTGTGGTCGCAGCACCCCGTAGTAGCTTGCGGTTTAGCCTAAAATAAAGAAAAAAATTGAGACAAAGTTAGATTTCTCCCCAAAATTCCCATGAAAACTACAAAAAACCTACCAAATATCAATCTGCAACTTGTCCTGAACAAAACGATACCACACATGCATGGGTGCACTTAGAGGCGCGGCCTCTAAACACCCCAAAACAAGGTCAATACACAAAGGCAATTTCAGCTGGAAGATTTGGGGCTGCGCTCGAAGTGCACATCTTGGAGTTTCCCAGCCTAAACACCCACTTACCTGTGAAATACCCCCCACAAACCATATATTCCTAAAAAGTGCACACCTGCAGCTATTCAGCGGCGTCATCCTTTCCTTCGTACGTGGAGAATTGTGGTCGCAGCACCCCGTAGTAGCTTGCAGTTTAGCCTAAAATAAAGAAAAAAATTGAGACAAAGTTAGATTTCTCCCCAAAATTCCCATGAAAACTACAAAAAACCTACCAAATATCAATCTGCAACTTGTCCTGAACAAAACGATACCACACATGCATGGATGCACTTAGAGGCGCGGCCTCTAAACACCCCAAAACAAGGTCAATACACAAAGGCAATTTCAGCTGGAAGATTTGGGGCTGCGCTCGAAGTGCACATCTTGGAGTTTCCCAGCCTAAACACCCACTTACCTGTGAAATACCCCCCACAAACCATATATTCCTAAAAAGTGCACACCTGCAGCTATTCAGCGGCGTCATCCTTTCCTTCGTACGTGGAGAATTGTGGTCGCAGCACCCCGTAGTAGCTTGCGGTTTAGCCTAAAATAAAGAAAAAAATTGAGACAAAGTTAGATTTCTCCCCAAAATTCCCATGAAAACTACAAAAAACCTACCAAATATCAATCTGCAACTTGTCCTGAACAAAACGATACCACACATGCATGGGTGCACTTAGAGGCGCGGCCTCTAAACACCCCAAAACAAGGTCAATACACAAAGGCAATTTCAGCTGGAAGATTTGGGGCTGCGCTCGAAGTGCACATCTTGGAGTTTCCCAGCCTAAACACCCACTTACCTGTGAAATACCCCCCACAAACCATATATTCCTAAAAAGTGCACACCTGCAGCTATTCAGCGGCGTCATCCTTTCCTTCGTACGTGGAGAATTGTGGTCGCAGCACCCCGTAGTAGCTTGCGGTTTAGCCTAAAATAAAGAAAAAAAATTGAGACAAAGTTAGATTTCTCCCCAAAATTCCCATGAAAACTACAAAAAACCTACCAAATATCAATCTGCAACTTGTCCTGAACAAAACGATACCACACATGCATGGGTGCACTTAGAGGTGCGGCCTCTAAACACCCCAAAACAAGGTCAATACACAAAGGCAATTTCAGCTGGAAGATTTGGGGCTGCGCTCGAAGTGCACATCTTGGAGTTTCCCAGCCTAAACACCCACTTACCTGTGAAATACCCCCCACAAACCATATATTCCTAAAAAGTGCACACCTGCAGCTATTCAGCGGCGTCATCCTTTCCTTCGTACGTGGAGAATTGTGGTCGCAGCACCCCGTAGTAGCTTGCGGTTTAGCCTAAAATAAAGAAAAAAATTGAGACAAAGTTAGATTTCTCCCCAAAATTCCCATGAAAACTACAAAAAACCTACCAAATATCAATCTGCAACTTGTCCTGAACAAAACGATACCACACATGCATGGGTGCACTTAGAGGCGCGGCCTCTAAACACCCCAAAACAAGGTCAATACACAAAGGCAATTTCAGCTGGAAGATTTGGGGCTGCGCTCGAAGTGCACATCTTGGAGTTTCCCAGCCTAAACACCCACTTACCTGTGAAATACCCCCCACAAACCATATATTCCTAAAAAGTGCACACCTGCAGCTATTCAGCGGCGTCATCCTTTCCTTCGTACGTGGAGAATTGTGGTCACAGCACCCCGTAGTAGCTTGCGGTTTAGCCTAAAATAAAGAAAAAAATTGAGACAAAGTTAGATTTTTCCCCAAAATTCCCATGAAAACTACAAAAAACCTACCAAATATCAATCTGCAACTTGTCCTGAACAAAACGATACCACACATGCATGGGTGCACTTAGAGGTGCGGCCTCTAAACACCCCAAAACAAGGTCAATACACAAAGGCAATTTCAGCTGGAAGATTTGGGGCTGCGCTCGAAGTGCACACCTTGGAGTTTCCCAGCCTAAACACCCACTTACCTGTGAAATACCCCCCACAAACCATATATTCCTAAAAAGTGCACACCTGCAGCTATTCAGCGGCGTCATCCTTTCCTTCGTACGTGGAGAATTGTGGTCGCAGCACCCCGTAGTAGCTTGCGGTTTAGCCTAAAATAAAGAAAAAAATTGAGACAAAGTTAGATTTCTCCCCAAAATTCCCATGAAAACTACAAAAAACCTACCAAATATCAATCTGCAACTTGTCCTGAACAAAACGATACCACACATGCATGGATGCACTTAGAGGCGCAGCCTCTAAACACCCCAAAACAAGGTCAATACACAAAGGCAATTTCAGCTGGAAGATTTGGGGCTGCGCTCGAAGTGCACATCTTGGAGTTTCCCAGCCTAAACACCTACTTACCTGTGAAATACCCCCCACAAACCATATATTCCTAAAAAGTGCACACCTGCAGCTATTCAGCGGCGTCATCCTTTCCTTCGTACGTGGAGAATTGTGGTCGCAGCACCCCGTAGTAGCTTGCGGTTTAGCCTAAAATAAAGAAAAAAATTGAGACAAAGTTAGATTTCTCCCCAAAATTCCCATGAAAACTACAAAAAACCTACCAAATATCAATCTGCAACTTGTCCTGAACAAAACGATACCACACATGCATGGGTGCACTTAGAGGTGCGGCCTCTAAACACCCCAAAACAAGGTCAATACGCAAAGGCAATTTCAGCTGGAAGATTTGGGGCTGCGCTCGAAGTGCACACCTTGGAGTTTCCCAGCCTAAACACCCACTTACCTGTGAAATACCCCCCACAAACCATATATTCCTAAAAAGTGCACACCTGCAGCTATTCAGCGGCGTCATCCTTTCCTTCGTACGTGGAGAATTGTGGTCGCAACACCCCGTAGTAGCTTGCAGTTTAGCCTAAAATAAAGAAAAAATTTGAGACAAAGTTAGATTTCTCCCCAAAATTCCCATGAAAACTACAAAAAACCTACCAAATATCAATCTGCAACTTGTCCTGAACAAAACGATACCACACATGCATGGGTGCACTTAGAGGTGCGGCCTCTAAACACCCCAAAACAAGGTCAATACACAAAGGCAATTTCAGATGGAAGATTTGGGGCTGCGCTCGAAGTGCACACCTTGCATTTCTTTAGTCTAAACACCCCCTTACCTGTGAAATACCCCCACAAACTATATATTCCTTGAAAGTGCACACCTGCAGCTATTAAGTATCGCCATCCTTACTTTCCTACATGCAGAACTGTGGACAGAGTTCTCCATAGAATTTGAAGTTTGGCGGGAAATAAAGAAAAAATCATCCAAAATCAGATTTCTCCCCAGTATTGCCATGACAACTAAAAGAAACCTACTTAACATCAATGTAGAACTTCTTCTGAATAAAATGATACCCCACATGTATGGTTGCACCTAACGACCCAGTCTCCAAACACCCTAAACTGGTACAATAGCTATATTTTGGGTTGTGCACACCTTACAGTTTTTCAGTCTAAACACACCTTACATCTAAAATACCCCCCAAACTATATATGCCTTGAAAGTGCACACCTGCAGTTACTCAGTGGCGCCTTCCTTGCTTCCAACATGCAGATCTGTGGGCGTAGTTCTCCGTAGAAATGCGGTTTGACCTGAAAAAAAAAAAAAGTTCCAAAGTTAGATTTCCCGCCAAAATTGCCATGGCAACTAAAAAAACCTACTAAATCTCAGTCTTCAACTTCTACTGAACAAAAAGATACCCCACATATATGGGTGCATCTAAAGAGGCAGAAACCAAACACCCTAAAACTGAGGCAATAGCTAAATTTGGGGTTGTGCGCTCAAGATGACATCTTGCAGATTTTCCCCCATTACCTGTGAAATACCCCACAAATTGTATAAGTACTGAACATACACACCTTTAGTTTTGTAGAAGTGCTGTCCTTGCCATTGTATATACAAACTTCTGAAGGCTATTCTTCACAGAATTACACGGTTACAGATTCATCATTTGATTTCTCTCCAATTTCCCCAAAGACGAGTAATAAAAAGTTACTTACCTATATCAGTTTAGTGGAGCTTCTTTGGACCTTTTGTTTCATCCGTACTCATGTCATCGGCAGTGCTGTTTTTTCTTCGCTTTTTTTTTAGGGGGGGGGGAAGGTACTTTTAGAACACTAAATCTGCACATTTATGGAAAACAACCAACCTCCGTAGGCTACACCACCACAACAAAAGTGGTAAAGTAAAGAATATAATGGCTATATAAGAAGCTGACCCTAAAGGCAGAGACACTTGGTCAGATTCAGGGAGATTAGTTGCCCGGCGACAAATCTCCTCTTCTTTGGGGTGACTAATCTCCCCAAACTGCCTTCCCTAGACTAGAATTTAAATCCACGGCGGGATGGCACTCTGAGCGCTTCATTTTCCGAAGTCGTCCGAAGTTTCCTCATGAGGCAACTTCGGGTGACTTCGGAAAACAAAGCACTCCAAGTGTCATCCCGTCTGCGATTTACATTCTAGCCGGTGGGAAGGCAGTTTGGGGAGATTAGTCACCCCAAAGAAGGAGATTTGTCGCCGGGCAACTAATCTCCCCTAATCTGACCATGTGTCTCTGCCCTAAACCTAGCCTAAACAAAACTCTGCAGATGTGGACAGATGGCATTTCAAACTTTTAGGATAGGTTTAGGGCAGAGACGCATGGTCATATTCGGGGAGATTAGTCACCCGCAAACAAATCTCCTCTTCTTTGGGTCGACTAATCTCCCCAAACTACCTTCCCCTGCCTTCCCTAGACTAGAATTTAAATCCACGGCGGGATGGCACTCGGAGCGCTTCATTTTCCGAAGTTTCCTCAAGAGGCAACTTCGGGTGACTTCGGAAAACAAAGCACTCCAAGTGTCATCCCCTCGGCGATTTACATTCTAGCCGGTGGGAAGGCAGGGGAAGGCAGTTTGGGGATTTTAGTCGCCCCAAAGAAGAGGAGATTTGTCGCCGGGCGACTAATCTCCCCGAATCTGACCATGTGTCTCTGCCCTAAACCTATCCTAAAATTTGAAACGCCATCTGTCTACATCTGCCAGTAAACCATAACTTTATTTGCAGAACTGCAAACCCTGAATGTGCCAAGATTACTTTACAAAAAAAGCTGAAGCCCCTACTAACCAAGATTCTAGGGAAACCTAATATACTAGTAAAACTTTAATATGTTGCTCAGAAATACAGCGTTAGCAACTGCACTGAAATGTGAGCTTATGAGGTATCAGTAAAGAAACATATGTGGCATCAGAGAGACGAAATCATCAGCAGGCAAGATGAAATTATCTCAAGAGTCATCACGCACCACACATTTTTAGGCGCCCTTGTCCTTCACCTACACCTCAAATAACTACACCTCCCAGTGCAGCAGGGAAAAAAACACCAAACTAAAAACAAAAGAAAAATCCTACTATTGCCCTGAACACATATAAACCAAATGCATACAATATACAATTTCCAAAGGGGATACCAATTCTTGTTATACAGTATAGCCAATCAGTGCACACAACAATTTATATTTCAATAGTGTAGCTGCGTATGGTATATTTCAAAACATGGTTTGAAACATAACCCAGGGTTGCGAGGGCACTTTGGGCAATAGTACCGTGTATCTCGTCTGATACCCCTTTTGCGGCACACTTTGCAAGCTTTTTGTGCAAATTGCTTGCCAGGAGTGGGTGGAAGAGTGTCGATAAAGTGCTTCCCAAGCAATCGGGCGACATTGTCACTAGCAGGCATCTCGGGCACTACCTCCTCTACACCACCAAACAACAGGGCAGGGATTATCTGCAGCTGGTACTTATAATATGACAATTTGGGGCCTGGTACTGCTGCTTTATACACAACATAGGAATTTCGAAGGGCCACTTGAATCAAATAAATACCAACTTTTTTGTACCAGGCCCTTGTTTTCCGGGTGGCGTTGTAGTAATGTTGGACTTGATCGGTTCTATCAACACCACCCATGTTCTTACTGTATTCTTTGCAACAGAGAGGTTTGTTTTTAGGGGGCCTGCCAACTCTCTGTTCTGCAATTACTGACGCGTCGTGGATTGTCGTCAGCATGAATACATTTCTTGTGTCGCGGTATTGGATGGCAAGGAGCTCATCATTTCGCAGGGCATAAATTTCTCCACGACTCAATTTTTTGGTTATCAGATCCCTGGGCAAACCTTTTCGGTTACGATTTACAGTGCCACAGGCTAGGGTGTCCAAGCAATAAAGGGTTCTGAATAGGAGGATGCTTGTATAAAAGTTATCCACATATAAGTGGTAACCTCGGCCCAGAAGTGGAGTGATGAGCTCCCATACAATTTTGCCACTGACAGTCAGGTCAAGGGGACAACCAGGGGGGTCCAATTGGGAGTCCTTGCCCTCGTAAATCATAAAAAAACTGGTGTACCCCGAGCTGCTTTCGCAGAGCTTATAAAATTTGATCCCATAGCGGGCACGTTTGCTTGGGATGTACTGCCGGAATTTTATGCGCCCTTTGAAGAGGAGAAGTGATTCATCTATACAAATATTTTTGGAGGGGGTGTACACTTCTCCAAAGCGCTGTGACAGGCTATCTATAAGGGGCCTCAATTTATGTAGCCTGTCATGTCCCGGCTCATTAGGGGGTACAGCAGTGGCATTGTTGTTGAAATGAAGAAACCGGAGCAGTAGCTGATACCGGTTTCTGGGCATCGTGGCTGAAAAAACAGGGATAGACAACACTGTAGTTGTATCCCAGTAGGACTCCAAAGAATGAGCTTTTACGAGACCCATTGCTAAAGTGAGGCCCACAAACCTCTTGATCTCGTTAACATCTGTGGGATGCCACGCATGTGCTCGAGCATATCTGGGTAGGGGATTTTGGGCAAGATGTTGCTCGGCATACAAATTCGTATAGAGGACCATATCCTGTAGGATGGCCTCCGTCAAAAATAATTGGAAATAATCAATTGGTTCGAAATTTCTGGTGTCCACCTTTACACCTGAGACTGCAGTAAATGGGGGGATTTCAGGATGAAAATTACCAGGAGGACCCCACGCAGGCTCTCCTCCAGCTGCAGCATCAGCCCTATCGCCCTCTCCCTCATCCTCAACACCCTGATCAACCTGATCATCCAAATCCTGCTCAAGCTCCATGGCCTCCTCAAGGGCAGTAACGGTGCTGCTACTCCCACCTGGTGACTCGTCAGTAGACGAGTCACTATCTGATGGCACATACTCAGAATCAGAGTCAGAGTCACTAAACTCCTCTGAGCTAGATGCCATGCACAGAGCAGCTGCCTCTTCAGCTGAAAAAAACCTTTTGGCCATGTTGCCAACAAAATCTATAGCTTACAATCAGTGAAATACAGTACAGTAAACAAAGTAATCAGAAATGGGATCTGCAGTCAAAAAAAAAAAAAAAAAAAAGGCTGACAGCTTACTCTACTCACCAAGGCAGAGACTATAGAAGAAAAAAAAACTTAATATAAACAAATCTGGCAAAGAAAAAAAGGTCAACCTCTAAACTCCCTAGAACGTTCTAGGAACAGAAACCACACTAATTTATAGTACTTACAATAAACAGCTAATAAAACACCTATCAACCAACAACTTCAATCAAAAATCAACAGATTGAACAGTGATTATTACCTGATCACTAGTTACACAACAATATGGACAGGTTTTACAAACTATGAACAGAAACAGCAATAATGAACAGTAATATAACTATATGACCAACTCAATAAAATCAATGAAAAATTCAATAAAACAGAAAGTGATTATGCGGTGTGATTTACCACTAACAGCTTTGCAAACACAGAAACTACTCACCAAGGCAGAGACTTGAGAAAAAAAAAAAACTCAATATAAACAAATCTGGCAAAGAAAAAAAATGAACTCTTGAACTCCCTGCAACTCCCTGGATCTTTCTAGAACATAAACCTCACTATTCTATAGCAATTATAACAATAACAGCAAATAAAACACCTAACAAATTCAATCTGATCACTAGTCACACTATGAAATGATTCAAGTTAAGGACACCTAACCACTAGCGTAATAAACCTAACGCAAGCAGTAAAAAGTAATAGAGATGAAAATTCAATAACTACAATAAAGATTGAGAACAACCAAAGATGATCAAAATGATCAGCAACACACAACTAAAATTTTAATAAAATACCCGAAACTGGGACAAAAAATGTACTATAACAAATGCTAGCAATAAAAGGTAATAAAGAACAAAGTTAAGGACACCTAACCACTAGCGTAATAAACCTAACGCAAGCAGTAAAAAGTAATAGAGATGAAAATTCAATAACTACAATAAAGATTGAGAACAACCAAAGATGATCAAAATGATCAGCAACACACAACTAAAATTTTAATAAAATACCCGAAACTGGGACAAAAAATGTACTATAACAAATGCTAGCAATAAAAGGTAATAAAGAACAAAGAAGGCACAATTCAGTAAATAATAAAAGAAACCAATCAAGATGAACAATAATCAAGATGGAAAACAATCGAAAGCCAGCAAACACCACAAACTAAAATGCTATAAAAATTGTTGAAAAGGGCAAAAGGAGTGAAATAAAAGTAATGGAAACAAAAAAAACACAAATTCAGTAAATACAATCAAAAACAATCACGAATAAGCAAGAAAATAGTAAAACACAGCAAATGAATAGCAATACAAATTATAAAGCCACTGGAAAAGCAATAAAATACAAAAAAAACAGTGATCAACAGTGACAACCACGGATTAGTGTGCAAAATACTACTGTATATGTGTATCAGGGTATGTGTGTGTGTGCTCAACTAACTGGAAAAAAATGAAACACTGCAAAAAAAAGTCAGATTATGCAAAAATGTACAATCAAGTGTGTGTAACAGGTGTGTAACAGGTGTACCTGGTTCAGGCAAGTCAGATCACGCTGGCACACGACACCGGGGGACCACAGCAGACAGCAGGAAGGCTCCTCGAAAATCCACGACCAACACAGTGAGGGGGAGGTGTTTGGGGACTGCAGTTTTATACTCCTGTAGCTGGCATCCCTTGATGACATCACTGGAGCAGGAGGGTCATCTTGGGGGTGATCACTGGGCTAGATTTAGCCAGAATATTTTTTGCCTAGGGGGGTTCAGGGAACTGGAGCAGCCTATCAGCAGCTGCTAAATCATCTTCTAATAACTCCTGCGACATGCTCCCACAGCAGTCCTCTTCTGATGATGTCACACTGCTGGAGGAGCGCCGTGGGAGCAATCAAAGGGCAGGAGGAATGATTTGGTGAGCGTGCTCGTTGCCTAGGGGGTGTATGCATCATGAGCCCCCTTGTATTTGCTCAAAATTTCCTTCTGGCGACTCCTGCGACATGCTCCCACAGCAGTCCTCTCCTGATGACGTCACGCTGCTGGAGGAGCGCCGTGGGAGCGATCGCAGGGCACCAGAAGAAGAGCGGTGAGTCTGCTCGTTGCCTAGGGGGTTTAGGCACCAGGAGCGCCCCTGTCTTGCTGCAAAATCGCCTTCTGGCGACTCCTGCGACATGCTCCCACGGCAGACCTCTTCTGATGACGTCGCTGCTGTTGGAGGCCGCCGTGGGAGCGATCGCAGGGCAGGAGCAGCAAGACAGGCAAGTATGCTCGTTGCCTAGGGGGTTATGCTGCCCGGAGCGCCTCTCTGCACTTCCTTTGCGGCTGAAGTGCAGAGAGACGGCGCTTCTAGTAAAGAACGTAGCTCCTACGTGTCTGGCACTTAGAGCCTTTTTAAGCCAGAACGTAGGAGCTACGTTCTTGGCACTTAAAGGGTTAATGCGTGTTAAAAATTGTCCATATGAATGTAAACATGAATGATTTTATACAGATAAAGTCACTCGGATTTTTGTGTTAAATACATCATGACTCAAGTTAACTAAAGAAACTGAGTTTTCTAAAGTCATTCTGTGTTAAATACTTAAACCAAAATAGCTTAATGAGTACCTTGGTTTCAATATAAGAAAGATTATTCCAACTTAAAATCAACTCTCTTGATTTTTAGATGGTCAAGAACAGATAGCTCCAGAAGGTAATGGCACAACTTAATACTGTGTAAAAAAAGAAAACTATACTTGTATATCTCATATGAAATATAACTTAAAATATGGTCAGTTTGATAGAGACAAAAAGTATTAGTAAAATTATATTACATTGGCTTCTTTTATTCTGACTTTCTAAATTGAGCGTTCTTGGTGCTTGACAAAATATCTTTATTTGGTCTGTAACTTGGAAATATTCATATTTTTATAGTACCAGATGAATCAAAAGCAACAGGAGGTAAGTTCCAAGCTGAATATTTTATGATGCAGATTTACATATTTTGATCATTTAAGTGTTTTAATGTGTGTTAAAAATTGTCCATATGAATGTAAACATGAATGATTTTATACAGATAAAGTCACTCGGATTTGTGTGTTAAATACATCATGACTCAGGTTAACTAAAGAAACTGCATTTTCTAAAGTCATCTAAACTCATTTAATACATTTAACATTTTCATTAGCATACCAAAGCACCACTGCTCACAAATGGAGAACTCTTTAATTAGATGTTTAGTTGTGATGCAATGTTCTGTGTTACATGGGATAAATGGGATAAGTGCATTTAGATATTCTGTGTTAAACACTTAAACCAAAGAAGCTTAATGTGTACCTTGGTTTCAATATTAGAAAGATTATTTCATCTGATCTTAAATTCTTATGTTATTTTAAGATTATTTTTGGAGACCCAACAATGAGCAGAACCTTCAAGAAATAAAAAAACATCTTAATACTATCATAAATATAAATAATGGTTTGTCCATCTTATGAGAAATAGAGTTTTGAATTGGGATAGTTTGTTATGGTCTAAAAGATGAGTAAAAACTGAAAAACATTTGCTTTTTTAGTGCTATTTATAACTTTATCACTCATGGAGTTCAATTTCATATATATATATATATATATATATATATATATATATATATATATATTCAGTCCGCAACATAGAGATAATAATGTTTTTTACTGGTTTCAATCTTGGATATATACTTTAGACTGGTTTTTAATTTTTATGTTTTGTTCTCATGATTTTTAGATTTTCAAGAACAGATATCTCCAGAATTAGATCATCATGACTCAGGTTAACTAAAGAAACTGCATTTTCTAAAGTCATCTAAACTCATTTAATACATTTAACATTTTCATTAGCATACCAAAGCACCACTGCTCACAAATGGAGAACTCTTTAATTAGATGTTTGGCTGTGATGCAATGTTCTGTGTTACATGGGATAAATGGGATAAGTGCATTTAGATATTCTGTGTTAAATACTTAAACCAAAATAGCTTAATGAGTACCTTGGTTTCAATATTAGAAAGATTATTCCAACTTAATACTATCATAAATATAGGTAATGGTTTTTCCATCTTATGAGAAATAGAGTTTTGAATTGGGATAGTTTGTTATGGTCTAAAAGATGAGTAAAATCTGAAAAACATTTGCTTTTCTTAGTGCTATTTATAACTTTATCACTCTTGGAGTTGAATTTCCTATCCTATATATATATATATATATATATATATATATATATATATATATATATATATATATATATATATATATATATATTCAGTCCGTAACATAGATAATAATCTTTTTTACTGGTTTCAATCTTGCATATATACTTTAGACTGGCTTCTAATTTTTAGGTTTTGTTCTCTTGATTTTTAGATGGTCAAGAACAGATAGCTCCAGAAGGTAATGGCACAACTTAATACTGTGTAAAAAAGAAAACTATACTTGTATATCTCATATGAAATATAACTTAAAATATGGTCAGTTTGATAGAGACAAAAAGTAGTAGTAAAATTATATTACATTGGCTTCTTTTATTCTGACTTTCTAAATTGAGCGTTCTTGGTGCTTGACAAAATATCTTTATTTGGTCTGTAACTTGGAAATATTCATATTTTTATAGTACCAGATGAGTCAAAAGCAACAGGAGGTAAGTTCCAAACTGAATATTTTATGATGCAGATTTACATATTTTGATCATTTAAGTGTTTTAATGCGTGTTAAAAATTGTCCATATGAATGTAAACATGAATGATTTTATACAGATAAAGTCACTCGGATTTGTGTGTTAAATACATCATGACTCAAGCTAACTAAAGAAACTGAGTTTTCTAAAGTCATTTAATGCATTTAACATTTTCATTAGCATACCAAAGCACCACTGCTCACAAATGGAGAACTCTTTAATTAGATGTTTGGCTGTGATGCAATGTTCTGTGTTACATGGGATAAATGAGATAAGTGCATTTAGATATTCTGTGTTAAATACTTAAAACAAAATAGCTTAATGAGTACCTTGGTTTCAATATTAGAAATATTATTCCAACTTAATACTGTCATAAATATAGGTAATGGTTTGTCCATCTTATGAGAAATAGAGTTTTGAATTGGGATAGTTTGTTATGGTCTAAAAGATGAGTAAAAACAGAAAAACATTGCCTTTTTTTGTGCTATTTATAACTTTATATATATATATTCTGTCCGTAACATAGATAATAATCTTTTTTACTGGTTTCAATCTTGCATATATATTTTAGACTGGCTTCTAATTTTTATGTTTTGTTCTCTTGATTTTTAGATGGTCAAGAACAGATAGCTCCAGAAGGTAATGACACAACTTAATACTATATACAAATGAAAACTATACTTGTATATCTCATATGAAATATAACTTAAAATATGGTCAGTTTGATAGAGACAAAAAGTATTAGTAAAATTATATTAAATTGGCTTCTTTTATTCTGACTTTCTAAATTGAGCGTTCTTGGTGCTTGACAAAATATCTTTATTTGGTCTGTAACTTGGAAATATTCATATTTTTATAGTACCAGATCAATCAAAAGCAACAGGAGGTAAGTTCCAAGCTGATTTTTTTATGATGCAGATTTACATATTTTGATCATTTAAGTGTTTTAATGCATGTTAAAAATTGTCCATATGAATGTAAACATGAATGATTTTATACAGATAAAGTCACTCAGATTTGTGTGTTAAATACATCATGACTCAGGTTAACTAAAGAAACTGCATTTTCTAAAGTCATCTAAACTCATTTAATACATTTAACATTTTCATTAGCATACCAAAGCACCACTGCTCACAAATGGAGAACTCTTTAATTAGATGTTTAGTTGTGATGCAATGTTCTCTGTTACATGGGATAAATGGGATAAGTGCATTTAGATATTCTGTGTTAAACACTTAAACCAAAGAAGCTTAATGTGTACCTTGATTTCAATATTAGAAAGATTATTTCATCTGATCTTAAATTCTTATGTTATTTTAAGATTATTTTTGGAGACCCAACAATGAGCAGAACCTTCAATAAATAAAAAAACATCTTAATACTATCATAAATATAAATAATGGTTTGTCCATCTTATGAGAAATAGAGTTTTGAATTGGGATAGTTTGTTATGGTCTAAAAGATGAGTAAAAACGGAAAAACATTTGTTTTTTTAGTGCTATTTATAACTTTATCACTCATGGAGTTCAATTTCATATATATATATATATATATATATATATATATATATATATATATATATATATATATATATATATATATATTCAGTCCGCAACATAGAGATAATAATGTTTTTTACTGGTTTCAATCTTGGATATATACTTTAGACTGGTTTTTAATTTTTATGTTTTGTTCTCATGATTTTTAGATTTTCAAGAACAGATATCTCCAGAAGGAGATCATCATGACTCAGGTTAACTAAAGAAACTGCATTTTCTAAAGTCATCTAAACTCATTTAATACATTTAACATTTTCATTAGCATACCAAAGCACCACTGCTCACAAATGGAGAACTCTTTAATTAGATGTTTGGCTGTGATGCAATGTTCTGTGTTACATGGGATAAATGGGATAAGTGCATTTAGATATTCTGTGTTAAATACTTAAACCAAAATAGCTTAATGAGTACCTTGGTTTCAATATTAGAAAGATTATTCCAACTTAATACTATCATAAATATAGGTAATGGTTTTTCCATCTTATGAGAAATAGAGTTTTGAATTGGGATAGTTTGTTATGGTCTAAAAGATGAGTAAAAACTGAAAAACATTTGCTTTTCTTAGTGCTATTTATAACTTTATCACTCTTGGAGTTGAATTTCCTATCATATATATATATATATATATATATATATATATATATATATATATATATATATATATATATATATATATATATATATATATATATATTCAGTCCGTAACATAGATAATAATCTTTTTTACTGGTTTCAATCTTGCATATATACTTTAGACTGGCTTCTAATTTTTATGTTTTGTTCTCTTGATTTTTAGATGGTCAAGAACAGATAGCTCCAGAAGGTAATGGCACAACTTAATACTGTGTAAAAAAGAAAACTATACTTGTATATCTCATATGAAATATAACTTAAAATATGGTCAGTTTGATAGAGACAAAAAGTATTAGTAAAATTATATTACATTGGCTTCTTTTATTCTGACTTTCTAAATTGAGCGTTCTTGGTGCTTGACAAAATATCTTTATTTGGTCTGTAACTTGGAAATATTCATATTTTTATAGTACCAGATCAATCAAAAGCAACAGGAGGTAAGTTCCAAGCTGATTTTTTTATGATGCAGATTTACATATTTTGATCATTTAAGTGTTTTAATGCATGTTAAAAATTGTCCATATGAATGTAAACATGAATGATTTTATACAGATAAAGTCACTCGGATTTGTGTGTTAAATACATCATGACTCAGGTTATCTAAAGAAACTGCATTTTCTAAAGTCATCTAAACTCATTTAATACATTTAACATTTTCATTAGCATACCAAAGCACCACTGCTCACAAATGGAGAACTCTTTAATTAGATGTTTAGTTGTGATGCAATGTTCTCTGTTACATGGGATAAATGGGATAAGTGCATTTAGATATTCTGTGTTAAACACTTAAACCAAAGAAGCTTAATGTGTACCTTGGTTTCAATATTAGAAAGATTATTTCATCTGATCTTAAATTCTTATGTTATTTTAAGATTATTTTTGGAGACCCAACAATGAGCAGAACCTTCAAGAAATAAAAAAACATCTTAATACTATCATAAATATAAATAACGGTTTGTCCATCTTATGAGAAATAGAGTTTTGAATTGGGATAGTTTGTTATGGTCTAAAAGATGAGTAAAAACAGAAAAACATTACCTTTTTTTGTGCTATTTATAACTTTATATATATATATTCAGTCCGTAACATAGATAATAATCTTTTTTTACTGGTTTCAATCTTGCATATATACTTTAGACTGGCTTCTAATTTTTATGTTTTGTTCTCTTGATTTTTAGATGGTCAAGAACAGATAGCTCCAGAAGGTAATGACACAACTTAATACTATATACAAATGAAAACTATACTTGTATATCTCATATGAAATATAAATTAAAATATGGTCAGTTTGATAGAGACAAAAAGTATTAGTAAAATTATATTAAATTGGCTTCTTTTATTCTGACTTTCTAAATTGAGCCTTCTTGGTGCTTGACAAAATATCTTTATTTGGTCTGTAACTTGGAAATATTCATATTTTTATAGTACCAGATGAATCAAAAGCAACAGGAGGTAAGTTCCAAGCTGAATATTTTGTGATGCAGATTTACATATTTTGATCATTTAAGTGTTTTAATGCGTGTTAAAAATTGTCCATATGAATGTAAACATGAATGATTTTATACAGATAAAGTCACTCGGATTTGTGTGTTAAATACATCATGACTCAAGTTAAATATTATTCCAACTTAATACTATTATAAATATAGGTAATGGTTTGTCCATCTTATGAGAAATAGAGTTTTGAATTGGGATAGTTTGTTATGGTCTAAAAGATGAGTAAAAACTGAAAAACATTTGCTTATTTAGTGCTATTTATAACTTTATCACTCTTGGAGTTGAATTTCATATATATATATATATATATATTCAGTCCGTAACATAGATAATAATCTTTTTTACTGGTTTCAATCTTGCATGTATACTTTAGACTGGCTTCTAATTTTTATGTTTTGTTCTCTTGATTTTTAGATGGTCAAGAACAGATAGCTCCAGGGGGTAATGACACAACTTAATACTGTATACAAATGAAAACTATACTTGTATATCTCATATGAAATATAACTTAAAATATGGTCAGTTTGATAGAGACAAAAAGTATTAGTAAAATTATATTAAATTGGCTTCTTTTACTCTGACTTTCTAAATTGAGCGTTCTTGGTGCTTGACAAAATATCTTTATTTGGTCTGTAACTTGGAAATTTTCATATTTTTATAGTACCAGATGAGTCAAAAGCAACAGGAGGTAAGTTCCAAGCTGAATATTTTATGATGCAGATTTATATATTTTGATCATTTAAGTGTTTTAATGTGTGTTAAAATTGTCCATATGAAGGTAAACATTAATGATTTTATACAGATAAAGTCACTCGGATTTGTGTGTTAAATACATCATGACTCAAGTTAACTAAAGAAACTGAGTTTTCTAAAGTCATTCTGTGTTAAATACTTAAACCAAAATAGCTTAATGAGTACCTTGGTTTCAATATATGAAAGATTATTCCAACTTAAAATCAACTCTCTTGATTTTTAGATGGTCAAGAACAGATAGCTCCAGAAGGTAATAGCACAACTTAATACTGTGTAAAAAAGAAAACTATACTTGTATATCTCATATGAAATATAACTTAAAATATGGTCAGTTTGATAGAGACAAAAAGTATTAGTAAAATTATATTACATTGGCTTCTTTTATTCTGACTTTCTAAATTGAGCGTTCTTGGTGCTTGACAAAATATCTTTATTTGGTCTGTAACTTGGAAATATTCATATTTTTATAGTACCAGATCAATCAAAAGCAACAGGAGGTAAGTTCCAAGCTGATTTTTTTATGATGCAGATTTACATATTTTGATCATTTAAGTGTTTTAATGCATGTTAAAAATTGTCCATATGAATGTAAACATGAATGATTTTATACAGATAAAGTCACTCGGATTTGTGTGTTAAATACATCATGACTCAGGTTAACTAAAGAAACTGCATTTTCTAAAGTCTTCTAAACTCATTTAATACATTTAACATTTTCATTAGCATACCAAAGCACCACTGCTCACAAATGGAGAACTCTTTAATTAGATGTTTAGTTGTGATGCAATGTTCTCTGTTACATGGGATAAATGGGATAAGTGCATTTAGATATTCTGTGTTAAACACTTAAACCAAAGAAGCTTAATGTGTACCTTGATTTCAATATTAGAAAGATTATTTCATCTGATCTTAAATTCTTATGTTATTTTAAGATTATTTTTGGAGACCCAACAATGAGCAGAACCTTCAAGAAAAAAAAAAAAAACATCTTAATACTATCATAAATATAAATAATGGTTTGTCCATCTTATGAGAAATAGAGTTTTGAATTGGGATAGTTTGTTATGGTCTACAAGATGAGTAAAAACTGAAAAACATTTGTTTTTTTAGTGCTATTTATAACTTTATCACTCATGGAGTTCAATTTCATATATATATATATATATATATATATATATATATTTATATATATATATATATATATATATATATATATATATATATATATATATATATATATATATATATATATATTTATATATATATATATATATTCAGTCCGCAACATAGAGATAATAATGTTTTTTACTGGTTTCAATCTTGGATATATACTTTAGACTGGTTTTTAATTTTTATGTTTTGTTCTCATGATTTTTAGATTTTCAAGAACAGATATCTCCAGAAGGAGATCATCATGACTCAGGTTAACTAAAGAAACTGCATTTTCTAAAGTCATCTAAACTCATTTAATACATTTAACATTTTCATTAGCATAACAAAGCACCACTGCTCACAAATGGAGAACTCTTTAATTAGATGTTTGGCTGTGATGCAATGTTCTGTGTTACATGGGATAAATGGGATAAGTGCATTTAGATATTCTGTGTTAAATACTTAAACCAAAATAGCTTAATGAGTACCTTGGTTTCAATATTAGAAAGATTATTCCAACTTAATACTATCATAAATATAGGTAATGGTTTTTCCATCTTATGAGAAATAGAGTTTTGAATTGGGATAGTTTGTTATGGTCTAAAAGATGAATAAAATCTGAAAAACATTTGCTTTTCTTAGTGCTATTTATAACTTTATCACTCTTGGAGTTGAATTTCCTATCCTATATATATATATATATATATATATATTCAGTCCGTAACATAGATAATAATCTTTTTTACTGGTTTCAATCTTGCATATATACTTTAGACTGGCTTCTAATTTTTATGTTTTGTTCTCTTGATTTTTAGATGGTCAAGAACAGATAGCTCCAGAAGGTAATGGCACAACTTAATACTGTATACAAAAGAAAACTATACTTATATATATATCATATGAAATATAACTAAAAATATGGTAGTTTGATAGAGACAAAAATATTAGTAAAATTATATTACATTGGCTTCTTTTATTCTGACTTTCTAAATTGAGCGTTCTTGGTGCTTGACAAAATATCTTTATTTGGTCTGTATCTTGGAAATTTTTATATTTTTATAGTACCATATGAGTCAAAAGCAGCAGGAGGTAAGTTCCAAGCTGAATATTTTGTGATGCAGATCTACATATTTTGATCATTTAAGTGTTTTAATGCGTGTTAAAAATTGTTCATATGAATGTAAACATGAATGATTTTATACAGATAAAATCACTCGGATTTGTGTGTTAAATACATCATGACTCAAGTTAACTAAAGAAACTGAGTTTTCTAAAGTCATTCTGTGTTAAATACTTAAACCAAAATAGCTTAATGAGTACCTTGGTTTCAATATAAGAAAGATTATTCCAACTTAAAATCAACTCTCTTGATTTTTAGATGGTCAAGAACAGATAGCTCCAGAAGGTAATGGCACAACTTAATACTGTGTAAAAAGGAAAACTATACTTGTATATCTCATATGAAATATAACTTAAAATATGGTCAGTTTGATAGAGACAAAAAGTATTAGTAAAATTGTATTATATTGGCTTCTATTATTCTGACTTTCTAAATTGAGCGTTCTTGGTGCTTGACAAAATATCTTTATTTGGTCTGTAACTTGGAAATATTCATATTTTTATAGTACCAGATGAATCAAAAGCAACAGGAGGTAAGTTCCAAGCTGAATATTTTATGATGCAGATTTACATATTTTGATCATTTAAGTGTTTTAATGCGTGTTAAAAATTGTCCATATGAATGTAAACATGAATGATTTTATACAGATAAAGTCACTCGGATTTGTGTGTTAAATACATCATGACTCAGGTTAACTAGAGAAACTGCATTTTCTAAAGTCATCTAAAGTCATTTAATACATTTAAATTTTCATTAGCATACCAAAGCACCACTGCTCACAAATGGAGAACTCTTTAATTAGATGTTTAGTTGTGATGCAATGTTCTCTGTTACATGGGATAAATGGGATAAGTGCATTTAGATATTCTGTGTTAAACACTTAAACCAAAGAAGTTTAGGGGCACATTTACTAAGGGTCGAATATTGAGGGTTAATTAACCCTCGATATTCGACCATCGAAGTAAAATCGTTCGACTTCGAATATCGAAGTCGAACGATTTAGCGCTAATACTTCGATCGAACGATCGAACGATTATTCGTTCGATCGAACGATTAAATCCTTCGAATCGAACGATTCGAAGGATTTTAATTCATCGATCGAACGAATATCCTTCGATCCAAAAAACATAGGCAAGCCTATGGGGACCTTCCCCATAGGCTAACATTGAGTTCGGTAGCTTTTAGCTGCTGAACTAGGGGGTCGAAGTTTTTCTTAAAGAGACAGTACTTCGATTATCGAACGATCGAATAGTCGAACGATTTTTAGTTCGAATCGTTCGATTCGTAGTCGAAGTCGTAGTCGAAGGTCGAAGTAGCCCATTTGATGGTCGAAGTAGCCAAAAAAACACTTCGAAATTCGAAGTTATTTTTTATTCGAATCCTTCATTCGAGCTTTGTAAATGTGCCCCTTAATGTGTACCTTGGTTTCAATATTAGAAAGATTATTTCATCTGATCTTAAATTCTTATGTTATTTTAAGATTATTTTTGGAGACCCAACAATGAGCAGAACCTTCAAGAAATAAAAAAACATCTTAATACTATCATAAATATAAATAATGGTTTGTCCATCTTATGAGAAATAGAGTTTTGAATTGGGATAGTTTGTTATGGTCTAAAAGATGAGTAAAAACTAGTGATGGGCGAATTTATTCGCCATGCGTGAATTCGCGGCGAATTTGCGCGATTCGCGCCGAGCGAATAAATTCGCGAAACGCCCGCGAAAATTCGCGGTAGATATTCGCCGGCGTCAAAAAAAATTTTTTTCGAAAAAAGTCGCCGGCGTCAAAAACGGGCGCCGGCGTCGGAAAAAACGGGCGCCGGCGTCAAAAACGGGCGCCGGCGTCAAAAACGAGACGCCGGCGCCGTTTCGCGAATTTTTCGCCGTTTCGCGAATTTCGCGTGAAATTCGCGAATTTTTCGGCGAATCGAAACGGCGCAAATTCGCCCATCCCTAGTAAAAACTGAAAAACATTTGCTTTTTTAGTGCTGTTTATAACTAGAGATGTCGCGAACTGTTCGCCGGCGAACTTGTTCGCGCGAACATCGGGTGTTCGCGCTCGCCGGAAGTTCGCGAACGTCGCGCGACGTTCGCCATTTTGGGTTCGCCATTGTTGGCGCTTTTTTTTGCCCTCTCACCCCAGACCAGCAGGTACATGGCAGCCAATCAGGAAGCTCTCCCCTGGACCACTCCCCTTCCCTATAAAAACCGAAGCCCTGCAGCGTTTTTTCACTCTGCCTGTGTGTGCTGAAGAGATAGTGTAGGGAGAGAGCTGCTGCCTGTTAGTGATTTCAGGGACAGTTGAAAGTTTGCTGGCTAGTAATCGTTTTGATACTGCTCTGTTATTGGAGGGACAGAAGTCTGCAGGGGTTTGAGGGACATTTAAGCTTAGGTAGCTTTGCTGGCTAGTAATCTACCTTCTACTGCAGTGCTCTGTATGTAGCTGCAGTGGGCAGCTGTCCTGCTTCTGATCTCATCTGCTGACTGCTGCAATAACAGTAGTCCTTGTAAGGACTGCTTTTATTTATTTTTTTGTTGTTTTACTACTACTACTACTACTACTACTATAAGAGCCCAGTGCTATTAGTCTAGCAGTGTTGGGGAGTGGGACTGGTGTGCTAATCTGCTGCTCCTAGTAGTTCAGCAGCACCAACTTTAATTTTTTTTTTTTAATATTCATTTTTTTTTTATTTTACTTTTTTTTATTTTACTACCGCTGTAGTAGTGTATAAGTTGACCTTTTAGGCATTATTTGCCCTGTAGGCATTATTTGCACAGTGTTTTCTTCAACCCGCCATCTAGCTGTGTGACCTTGTTCACATTCTGTCTAAATATCCATAATATTACCGTCTCCAGAAAAAACACCGGAGTGACTTTTTTCAAGCAGCCATAATATATTTTACGTAATCCGTATCCACCGCTGTAGTAGTGTATACGTTGACCTTGTAGGCATTATTTGCACAGTGTTTTCTTCAACCCGCCACCTAGCTGTGTGACCTTGTTCACATTCTGTCTAAATATCCATAATATTACCGTCTCCAGAAAAAACACCGGAGTGACTTTTTTCAAGCAGCCATAATATATTTTACGTAATCCGTATCCACCGCTGTAGTAGTGTATACGTTGACCTTGTAGGCATTATTTGCACAGTGTTTTCTTCAACCCGCCATCTAGCTGTGTGACCTTGTTCACATTCTGTCTAAATATCCATAATATTACCGTCTCCAGAAAAAACACCGGAGTGACTTTTTTCAAGCAGCCATAATATATTTTACGTAATCCGTATCCACCGCTGTAGTAGTGTATACGTTGACCTTGTAGGCATTATTTGCACAGTGTTTTCTTCAACCCGCCATCTAGCTGTGTGACCTTGTTCACATTCTGTCTAAATATCCATAATATTACCGTCTCCAGAAAAAACACCGGAGTCACTTTTTTCAAGCAGCATTCATATATTTTACGTAATCCGTATCCACCGCTGTAGTAGTGTATACGTTGGCCTTGTAGGCATTATTTGCACACTGTTTTCTTCAACCCGCCATCGAGCTGTGTGACCTTGTTCCCATTCTGTCTAAATATCCATAATATTACCGTCTCCAGAAAAAACACCGGAGTCACTTTTTTCAAGCAGCATTCATATATTTTACGTAATCCGTATCCACCGCTGTAGTAGTGTATACGTTGGCCTTGTAGGCATTATTTGCACAGTGTTTTCTTCAACCCGCCATCGAGCTGTGTGAGCTTGTTCACATTTTGTCTAAATATTGATAATATTATCGTCTCTAGAAAAACCACTTGAGTTACTTTTTTCAAGCAGCATTCATATATTTTACGTAATCCGTATCCACCGCTGTAGTAGTGTATACGTTGACCTTGTAGGCATTATTTGCACACTGTTTTCTTCAACCCGCCATCGAGCTGTGTGACCTTGTTCCCATTCTGTCTAAATATCCATAATATTACCGTCTCCAGAAAAAACACCGGAGTCACTTTTTTCAAGCAGCATTCATATATTTTACGTAATCCGTATCCACCGCTGTAGTAGTGTATACGTTGGCCTTGTAGGCATTATTTGCAGAGTGTTTTCTTCAACCCGCCATCGAGCTGTGTGAGCTTGTTCACATTTTGTCTAAATATTGATAATATTATCGTCTCTAGAAAAACCACTTGAGTTACTTTTTTTCAAGCAGCATTCATATATTTTACGTAATCCGTATCCACCGCTGTAGTAGTGTATACGTTGACCTTGTAGGCATTATTTGCACACTGTTTTCTTCAACCCGCCATCGAGCTGTGTGACCTTGTTCCCATTCTGTCTAAATATCCATAATATTACCGTCTCCAGAAAAAACACCGGAGTCACTTTTTTCAAGCAGCATTCATATATTTTACGTAATCCGTATCCACCGCTGTAGTAGTGTATACGTTGGCCTTGTAGGCATTATTTGCACACTGTTTTCTTCAACCCGCCATCGAGCTGTGTGAGCTTGTTCACATTTTGTCTAAATATTGATAATATTATCGTCTCTAGAAAAACCACTTGAGTTACTTTTTTTCAAGCAGCATTCATATATTTTACGTAATCCGTATCCACCGCTGTAGTAGTGTATACGTTGACCTTGTAGGCATTATTTGCACACTGTTTTCTTCAACCCGCCATCGAGCTGTGTGACCTTGTTCACATTTTGTCTAAATATTGATAATATTATCGTCTCTAGAAAAACCACTTGAGTTACTTTTTTTCAAGCAGCATTCATATATTTTACGTAATCCGTATCCACCGCTGTAGTAGTGTATACGTTGACTTTGTAGGCATTATTTGCACAGTGTTTTCTTCAACCCGCCATCTAGCTGTGTGTATTATCGTTTCCAGAAAAACCAACTGAGTTTTTGTTGTTGTTGTTGTTTTTTTAAAAATAATGCCAGGCAAAGGCAGGCCGCCACGCAGAGGCCGTGCTAGGGGCCGTGCTGCTATGCAATCCTGTGGCCCTAGCAAATTGCCCAGTTTTAAAAAGCCAATGACCCTGAACTCCCAAAATGCTGAAGAGGTAGTTGACTGGCTTACACAGCACACCCCATCCTCTACCGTTTCTAACTTTACCACAACATCCTCCTCATCCTCCACTGCTATGGCCACCCCACGTAACACTTCCTCCACCACCGGTGCCCCTTCTTCACTGGGGTCAGAGGAGTTATTTTCCAATGAGTTTCTTGAACTGAGTAATGCGCAACCATTATTGCCAGAAGAAGATGAAGGAGATGAGGACCTTACACCAGATTTAATTCTGGCAGAGAACACGATAGAGATGGACATAATGAGTGATGAGGAGGAGGTCCCCGCTGCTGCTTCCTTCTGTGATGTGTCAGAAGAAATTGATGCATCTGAGGAGAATGATGATGAGGAGATTGATGTTTTGTGGGTGCCTAGTAGAAGAGAGCAAGAGGAGGGTAGTTCAGATGGAGAGACGGAGAGTCAGAGAGGCAGTAGGAGAATAAGACTTAGAAGAAGCAGGGAGGACAGCCCGCAGGGATCAGCAGGGCAACAACATGTATCGGCACCTGTGTTCAGCCGGCCAACGCACCCGCCATTGCCGCCAATACCGCCAACTCCGCCAACTTCTACTGTTACCGCCAGATCGCACACTTCCAAAAAGTCAGCAGTGTGGGATTTTTTTAATGTGTGTGCCTCTGACAAAAGCATTGTAATTTGCAATGAGTGCAGTCAGAAACTGAGCCTTGGTAAGCCCAACAGCCACATAGGTACAACTTCTATGCGAAGGCACATGAGCGGCAAGCACAAAGCACTTTGGGAGCAACACCTCAAAGGCAACAGGCAAACTAAAAGCCACACTCCTTCTGGTCCAGCATCTTACTGCTCTACCTCTGCTCTCCTTGACCCGTCTGAACCACCCTCCACTCCGCCTTCCACCTTGACCACCTGTTCCCATTCCCAGTCATCTGCCACCAGCCAAGTTTCTGTGAAGGCCATGTTTGAGCGTAAGAAGCCAATGTCTGACTGTCACCCCCTTGCCCGGCGTCTGACAGCTGGCTTGTCTGCACTCTTAGCCCGCCAGCTTTTACCATACCAGCTGGTGGACTCTGAGGCCTTCCGCAAATTTTGTAGCAATTGGGACACCGCAGTGGAAGGTACCCAGCCGCAATTTTTTTTCTAAAAAGGGAATACCACACCTGTACCAACATGTGCAGAGCCAAGTTACCGCATCTCTGTCACTTAGTGTTGGGCCAAAGGTCCATATGACTACTGACGCATGGTCCTCCAAGCATGGTCAGGGCAGGTATGTCACCTACACTGCCCACTGGGTGAACTTGGTAATGGCTGGGAAGCAGGGAATGGGTAGCTCAACAACAACAGTGGAGTTGGTGTCACCGCCACGGATTGCACGCGGTTCTGCCACCACCTCTACTCCTCCATCGCTCTCTACCTCGTCTTCTTCTTCTTCTTACTCTGCTGCTGGGTCCTCCTTCTCCTCCTCCACACCTGTGCACCCCCAGCTCCCCCTAGGCTATTCGACGTGCCAGGTACGCCGTTGTCACGCTGTCTTGGGGATGACGTGCCTGGAAAGCAAAAACCATACCGGATCTGTACTCCTGTCATCTCTGCAGTCACAGGCCGATCGGTGGCTGACCCCACACCAACTGCAGATCGGAAAAGTGGTGTGTGACAATGGAAGCAATCTGTTGGCAGCGTTGAGACTAGGCAATTTAACACATGTGCCCTGCATGGCACATGTGTTAAATTTAATAGTCCAACGTTTTGTCTCCAAGTACCCAGGATTCCAGGACGTTCTCACCCAGTCCAGAAAGGTGTCGGCCCATTTCAGACGTTCCTACACAGCCATGGCACGCCTTGCTGACATTCAGCAGCGCTACAACATGCCAGTCAGGCGTTTGATTTCTGACAGCCAGACTCGCTGGAATTCAACGCTCCTTATGTTGGAACGTCTGCTGCAACAACAAAGGGCCGTCAACGAGTACCTTTTTGAACTGGGTGGTAGGACTGGATCTGCACAGCTGGGGATTTTTTTCCCCCGTTACTGGGTGCTTATGCGCGATGCCTGCAGGCTCATGCGACCTTTTGAAGAGGTGACAAATATGGTCAGTCGCACCGAAGGCACCATCAGCGACCTAATACCCTTCGCTTTCTTCCTGGAGCGTGCCGTGCGACGAGTGACAGATGAGGCTGTAGACCAGCGTGACGAGGAGCTGGAAGCGCACGATTTCTGGTCGGAATCACCAGAACGAACCCAGGCACCTGCTGCAACGCAGGGAGAGGTGCCAGAAGTGGAGTCAGAGGAGGAAGGTGGCTTTGTGGAGGAGGAGGAGGAGGACCAACAGGAGCAGGCTTCCCAGGGGGCTAGTGGTGACCTTTTGGGGACCCCTGGTCTTGTACGTGGCTGGGGGGAGGAGACCGTGGATGATGCAGTCCTTGATAATGAGGAAGCGGAGATGGATAGCTCTGCATCCAACCTTGTGAGAATGGGGTCTTTCATGCTGTCATGCCTGTTGAAGGACCCCCGTATCAAGAGGCTTAAGGAGAAGGACCTGTACTGGGTCGCAACGCTACTAGACCCTCGGTACAAGCATAAAGTGTCAGAAATGTTACCAACATACCACAAGTCCGAAAAGATGCGGCATTTACAAACCAGCCTGCAAAACATGTTGTACAATGCTTTTAAGGGTGATGTCACTTCAGGAACTCATCAACATTCCAGGGGCAGAGGTGCCAGTAATCCTGCCACGAGCACACCTGCAAGGACAAAGCCCTTTGGCCAGTCTGTAACGTCAGACATGCAAATGTTTTTCTGTCCAAGGCAGCGCCACAACCCTTCTGGATCCACCCTCAAAGAACGCCTTGACCGGCAGGTAGCGGACTACCTGGCATTAACTGCAGATATCGACACTCTGAGGAGCGATGAACCCCTGGACTACTGGGTGCGCAGGCTTGATCTGTGGCCAGAGCTGTCACAATTTGCCATGAACCTCTTGTCTTGCCCAGCCTCAAGTGTGCTCTCAGAAAGGACCTTCAGTGCAGCAGGAGGGATTGTAACTGAGAAGAGAACTCGCCTAGGTCACAAAAGTGTCGATTACCTGACCTTTATTAAAATGAATGAGGGGTGGATCTCGGAGGGTTACTGCACGCCGGAAGACTTGTTCTGACTTCTATGCAGCTGTCCTTCTCTTCAAGCCTCATGACTCCACACACAGCTGTCCTTTAGCGTCCTCCTCCTCCCTCCGCCACCGTTACAAACTAGGGTGCAAACCCTACTGGTTTAATTTTTTCTGGCCTCTGTGCTTCAGTGGCTGCAACCAAAAAAACTGGGCAAACAATGTCTACAAGGTCAACGTATGGCAAAAAATGACTATTTTCAGCATTTATATGGCATATTTTTTCTGGCAACTGTGCTTCAGTGGCTGCATCCAAAAAAATGCATATTTTCTGCATTTATATGGCATAATTTTTCTGGCCTCTGTGCTTCAGTGGCTGCAACCAAAAAAATGCATATTTTCTGCATTTATATGGCATAATTTTTCTGGCCTCTGTGCTTCAGTGGCTGCAACCAAAAAAATTTATATTTTCAGCATTTATATGGCATAATTTTTCTGGCAACTGTGCTTCAGTGGCTGCGACCAAAAAAATGACTATTTTCAGCATTTATATGGCATATTTTTTCTGGCCTCTGTGCTTCAGTGGCTGCGGCCAAAAAAACTGGGCAAACAATGCCTACAAGGTCAACGACGTTGACCTTGTAGGCATTGTTTGCCCAGTTTTTTTGGCCGCAGCCACTGAAGCACAGAGGCCAGAAAAAATATGCCATATAAATGCTGAAAATAGTCATTTTTTGCCATACGTTGACTCAACGTATATGGCAAAAAATGACTATTTTCAGCATTTATATGGCATATTTTTTCTGGCAACTGTGCTTCAGTGGCTGCGACCAAAAAAATGCATATTTTCTGCATTTATATGGCATAATTTTTCTGGCCTCTGTGCTTCAGTGGCTGCAACCAAAAAAATTTATATTTTCAGCATTTATATGGCATAATTTTTCTGTCAACTGTGCTTCAGTGGCTGCGACCAAAAAAATGCATGTTTTCTGCATTTATATGGCATAATTTTTCTGGCCTCTGTGCTTCAGTGGCTGCAACCAAAAAAATTTATATTTTCAGCATTTATATGGCATAATTTTTCTGTCAACTGTGCTTCAGTGGCTGCGACCAAAAAAATGCATGTTTTCTGCATTTATATGGCATAATTTTTCTGGCCTCTGTGCTTCAGTGGCTGCAACCAAAAAAGTTTATATTTTCAGCATTTATATGGCATAATTTTTCTGTCAACTGTGCTTCAGTGGCTGCGACCAAAAAAATGCATATTTTCTGCATTTATATGGCATAATTTTTCTGGCCTCTGTGCTTCAGTGGCTGCAACCAAAAAAATTTATATTTTCAGCATTTATATGGCATAATTTTTCTGGCAACTGTGCTTCAGTGGCTGCGTCCAAAAAAACTGGGCAAACAATGTCTACAAGGTCAACGTATGGCGAAAAATGACTATTTTCAGCATTTATATGGCATATTTTTTCTGGCAACTGTGCTTCAGTGGCTGCGTCCAAAAAAACTGGGCAAACAATGCCTACAAGGTCAACGTATGGCAGTTGTTTAAAGAGAACAGCAGATTACTAGCCAGCAAAGCTACCTAAGCTAAAATGTCCCTCAAATCCCTGCAGACTTCTGTCCCTCCAATACAGAGCAGTATCAAGCAGATTACTAGCCAGCAAACTTACTATCATCTGTCCCTGAAATCACTAACAGCTCTCCCCCTACACTATCTCTTCCAAGCACACACAGGCAGATTTTTCAGATACATTTTTGCCCTTGATCCCCCTCTGGCATGCCACTGTCCAGGTCGTTGCACCCTTTAAACAACTTTAAAATCATTTTTCTGGCCAGAAATGTCTTTTCTAGATGTTAAAGTTCGCCTTCCCATTGAAGTCTATGGGGTTCGCGAACCGTTCGCGAACCGCTCGCGTTTTTGCGCAAGTTCGCGAATATGTTCGCGAACTTTTTTTCCGACGTTCGCTACATCCCTATTTATAACTTTATCACTCATGGAGTTTAATTTCATATATATATATATATATTCAGTCCGTAACATAGAGATAATAATGTTTTTTACTGGTTTCAATCTTGGATATATACTTTAGACTGGTTTTTAATTTTTATGTTTTGTTCTCATGATTTTTAGATTTTCAAGAACAGATATCTCCAGAAGGAGATCATCATGACTCAGGTTAACTAAAGAAACTGCATTTTCTTAAGTCATCTAAACTCATTTAATACATTTAACATTTTCATTAGCATACCAAAGCACCACTGCTCACAAATGGAGAATTCTTTAATTAGATGTTTGGCTGTGATGCAATGTTCTGTGTTACATGGGATAAATGGGATAAGTGCATTTAGATATTCTGTGTTAAATACTTAAAACAAAATAGCTTAATGAGTACCTTGGTTTCAATATTAGAAAGATTATTCCAACTTAATACTATCATAAATATAGGTAATGGTTTTTCCATCTTATGAGAAATAGAGTTTTGAATTGGGATAGATTGTTATGGTCTAAAAGATGAGTAAAAACTGAAAAACATTTGCTTTTTAAATGATATTTATAACTTTATCACTCTTGGAGTTGAATTTCATATATATATATATATATATATATATATATATATATATATATATATATATATATTCAGTCCGTAACATAGATAATAATCTTTTTTACTTGTTTCAATCTTGCATATATACTTTAGACTGGCTTCTAATTTTTATGTTTTGTTCTCTTGATTTTTAGATGGTCAAGAACAGATAGCTCCAGAAGGTAATGACACAACTTAATACTGTATACAAATTAAAACTATACTTGTATATCTCATATGAAATATAACTTAAAATATGGTCAGTTTGATAGAGACAAAAAGTATTAGTAAAATTATATTAAATTGGCTTCTTTTATTCTGACTTTCTAAATTGAGCGTTCTTTGTGCTTGACAAAATATCTTTATTTGGTCTGTAACTTGGAAATATTCATATTTTTATAGTACCAGATGAATCAAAAGCAACAGGAGGTAAATTCCAAGCTGAATATTTTATGATGCAGATTTACATATTTTGATCATTTAAGTGTTTTAATGCATGTTAAAAATTGTCCATATGAATGTAAACATGAATGATTTTATACAGATAAAGTCACTTGGATTTGTGTGTTAAATACATCATGACTCAAGTTAAATATTATTCCAACTTAATACTATCATAAATATAGTTAATGGTTTGTCCATCTTATGAGAAATAGAGTTTTGAATTGGGATAGTTTGTTATGGTCTAAAAGATGAGTAAAAACTGAAAAACATTTGCTTTTTTAGTGCTATTTATAACTTTATCACTCTTGGAGTTGAATTTCATATATATATATATATTCAGTCCGTAACATAGATAATAATCTTTTTTACTGGTTTCAATCTTGCATGTATACTTTAGACTGGCTTCTAATTTTTATGTTTTGTTCTCTTGATTTTTAGATGGTCAAGAACAGATAGCTCCAGGGGGTAATGACACAACTTAAGACTGTATACAAATGAAAAATATACTTGTATATCTCATATGAAATATAACTTAAAATATGATCAGTTTGATAGAGACAAAAAGTATTAGTAAAATTATATTAAATTGGCTTCTTTTACTCTGACTTTCTAAATTGAGCGTTCTTGGTGCTTGACAAAATATCTTTATTTGGTCTGTAACTTGGAAATTTTCATATTTTTATAGTACCAGATGAGTCAAAAGCAACAGGAGGTAAGTTCCAAGCTGAATATTTTATGATGCAGATTTATATATTTTGATCATTTAAGTGTTTTAATGCGTGTTAAAAATTGTCCATATGAATGTAAACATGAATGATTTTATACAGATAAAGTCACTCGGATTTGTGTGTTAAATACATCATGACTCAAGTTATCTAAAGAAACTGAGTTTTCTAAAGTCATTCTGTGTTAAATACTTAAACCAAAATAGCTTAATGAGTACCTTGTTTTCAATATAAGAAAGATTATTCCAACTTAAAATCAACTCTCTTGATTTTTAGATGGTCAAGAACAGATAGCTCCAGAAGGTAATGGCACAACTTAATACTGTGTAAAAAAGAAAACTATACTTGTATATCTCATATGAAATATAACTTAAAATATGGTCAGTTTGATAGAGACAAAAAGTATTAGTAAAATTATATTACATTGGCTTCTTTTATTCTGACTTTCTAAATTGAGCGTTCTTGGTGCTTGACAAAATATCTTTATTTGGTCTGTAACTTGGAAATTTTCATATTTTTATAGTACCAGATGAGTCAAAAGCAACAGGAGGTAAGTTCCAAGCTGAATATTTTATGATGCAGATTTACATATTTTGATCATTTAAGTGTTTTAATGCGTGTTAAAAATTGTCCATATGAATGTAAACATGAATGATTTTATACAGATAAAGTCACTCGGATTTGTGTGTTAAATACATCATGACTCAAGCTAACTAAAGAAACTGCATTTTCTAAAGTCATCTAAACTCATTTAATACATTTAAATTTTCATTAGCATACCAAAGCACCACTGCTCACAAATGGAGAACTCTTTAATTAGATGTTTAGTTGTGATGCAATGTTCTCTGTTACATGGGATAAATGGGATAAGTGCATTTAGATATTCTGTGTTAAACACTTAAACCAAAGAAGCTTAATGTGTACCTTGGTTTCAATATTAGAAAGATTATTTCATCTGATCTTAAATTCTTATGTTATTTTAAGATTATTTTTGGAGACCCAACAATGAGCAGAACCTTCAAGAAATAAAAAAACATCTTAATACTATCATAAATATAAATAATGGTTTGTCCATCTTATGAGAAATAGAGTTTTGAATTGGGATAGTTTGTTAAGGTCTAAAAGATGAGTAAAAACTGAAAAACATTTGCTTTTTTAGTGCTGTTTACAACTTTATCACTCATGGAGTTTAATTTCATATATATATATATATATATATATATATATATATATATATTCAGTCCGTAACATAGAGATAATAATGTTTTTTACTGGTTTCAATCTTGGATATATACTTTAGACTGGTTTTTAATTTTTATGTTTTGTTCTCATGATTTTTAGATTTCCAAGAACAGATATCTCCAGAAGGAGATCATCATGACTCAGGTTAACTAAAGAAACTGCATTTTCTAAAGTCATCTAAACTCATTTAATACATTTAACATTTTCATTAGCATACCAAAGCACCACTGCTCACAAATGGAGAACTCTTTAATTAGATGTTTGGCTGTGATGCAATGTTCTGTGTTACATGGGATAAATGGGATAAGTGCATTTAGATATTCTGTGTTAAATACTTAAACCAAAATAGCTTAATGAGTACCTTGGTTTCAATATTAGAAAGATTATTCCAACTTAATACTATCATAAATATAGGTAATTGTTTTTCCATCTTATGAGAAATAGAGTTTTGAATTGGGATAGTTTGTTATGGTCTAAAAGATGAGTAAAAACTGAAAAACATTTGCTTTTTTTAGTGCTATTTATAACTTTATCACTCTTGGAGTTGCATTTCATATATATATATATATATATATATATATATATATATATATATATATATATATATATATATATATATATATATATATATATATATATATTCAGTCCGTAACATAGATAATAATCTTTTTTACTGGTTTCAATCTTGCATATATACTTTAGACTGGCTTCTAATTTTTATGTTTTGTTCTCTTGATTTTTAGATGGTCAAGAACAGATAGCTCCAGAAGGTAATGACACAACTTAATACTGTATACAAATGAAAACTATACTTGTATATCTCATATGAAATATAACTTAAAATATGGTCAGTTTGATAGAGACAAAAAGTATTAGTAAAATTATATTAAATTGGCTTCTTTTATTCTGACTTTCTAAATTGAGCGTTCTTGGTGCTTGACAAAATATCTTTATTTGGTCTGTAACTTGGAAATATTCATATTTTTATAGTACCAGATGAATCAAAAGCAACAGGAGGTAAGTTCCAAGCTGAATATTTTATGATGCAGATTTACATATTTTGATCATTTAAGTGTTTTAATGCGTGTTAAAAATTGTCCATATGAATGTAAACATGAATGATTTTATACAGATAAAGTCACTCGGATTTGTGTGTTAAATACATCATGACTCAAGTTAACTAAAGAAACTGAGTTTTCTAAAGTCATTCTGTGTTAAATACTTAAACCAAAATAGCTTAATGAGTACCTTGGTTTCAATATAAGAAAGATTATTCCAACTTAAAATCAACTCTCTTGATTTTTAGATGGTCAAGAACAGATAGCTCCAGAAGGTAATAGCACAACTAAATACTGTGTACAAAAGAAAACTATACTTGTATATCTCATATGAAATATAACTTAAAATATGGTCAGTTTGATAGAGACAAAAAGCATTAGTAAAATTATATTACATTGGCTTCTTTTATTCTGACTTTCTAAATTGAGCGTTCTTGGTGCTTTACAAAATATCTTTATTTGGTCTGCAACTTGGAAATTTTCATATTTTTATAGTACCAGATGAGTCAAAAGCAACAGGAGGTAAGTTCCAAGCTGAATATTTTATGGTGCAGATTTACATATTTTGATCATGTAAGTGTTTTAATGCGTGTTAAAAATTGTCCATATGAATGTAAACATGAATGATTTTATACAGATAAAGTCACTCGTATTTGTGTGTTAAATACATCATGACTCAAGTTAACTAAAGAAACTGAGTTTTCTAAAGTCATTTAATGCATTTAACATTTTCATTAGCATACCAAAGCACCACTGCTCACAAACGGAGAACTCTTTAATTAGATGTTTGGCTGTGATGCAATGTTCTGTGTTACATGGGATAAATGGGATAAGTGCATTTAGATATTCTGTGTTAAATACTTAAACCAAAATAGCTTAATGAGTACCTTGGTTTCAAGAACAGATAGCTCCAGAAGGTAATGACACAACTTAATACTGCATACAAATGAAAACTATACTTGTATATCTCATATGAAATATAACTTAAAATATGGTCAGTTTGATAGAGACAAAAAGTATTAGTAAAATTATATTACATTGGCTTCTTTTATTCTGACTTTCTAAATTGAGCGTTCTTGGTGCTTGACAAAATATCTTTATTTGGTCTGTAACTTGGAAATTTTCATATTTTTATAGTACCAGATGAGTCAAAAGCAACAGGAGGTAAGTTCCAAGCTGAATATTTTATGATGCAGATTTACATATTTTGATCATTTAAGTGTTTTAATGCGTGTTAAAAATTGTCCATATGAATGTAAACATGAATGATTTTATACAGATAAAGTCACTCGGATTTGTGTGTTAAATACATCATGACTCAAGCTAACTAAAGAAACTGCATTTTCTAAAGTCATTTAATGCATTTAACATTTTCATTAGCATACCAAAGCACCACTGCTCACAAATGGAGAACTCTTTAATTAGATGTTTGACTGTGATGCAATGTTCTGTGTTACATGGGATAAATGGGATAAGTGCATTTAGATATTCTGTGTTAAATACTTAAACCAAAATAGCTTAATGAGTATCTTGGTTTCAATATTAGAAAGATTATTCCAACTTAATACTATCATAAATATAGGTAATGGTTTGTCCATCTTATGAGAAATAGAGTTTTGAATTGGGATAGTTTGTCATGGTATAAAAGATGAGTAAAAACTGAAAACATTTGCTTTTTTAGTGCTATTTATAACTTTATCACTCTTGGAGTTGAATTTCATATATATATATATATATATATATATATATATATATATATATATATATATATATATATATATTCAGTCCGTAACATAGATAATAATCTTATTTACTGGTTTCAATCTTGCATATATACTTTAGACTGGCTTCTAATATTTATGTTTTGTTCTCTGGATTTTTAGATGGTCAAGAACAGATAGCTCCAGGGGGTAATGACACAACTTAATACTGTATACAAATGAAAACTATACTTGTATATCCCATATGAAATATAACTTAAAATATGGTCAGTCTCTTTAATTAGATGTTTGACTATGACACTATGTTCTATGTTACATGGGATGAATGGGATAAGTACATTTAGGGGCTGATTCACTAAGGGTCGAATATCGAGGGTTAATTAACCCTCGATATTCGACTAGGAATTGAAATCCTTCGACTTCGAATATCGAAGTCGAAGGATTTAGTGCAAATGCTACGATCGTACGATCGAAGGATTATTCCTTCGATCGAACGATTAAATCCTTCGAATCGAACGATTCGAAGGATTTAAATCCAACGATCGAAGGAATATCCTTCGATCAAAAAAAGTTAGGCAAGCCTAAGGGGACCTTCCCCATAGGCTAACATTGACTTCGGTAGCTTTTAGCTGCCGAAGTAGGGGGTCGAAGTTTTTTAAAGAGACAGTACTTCGACTATCGAATGGTCAAATAGTCGAACGATTTTTAGTTCGAATCCTTCGATTCGTAGTCGTAGTCGTAGTCGAAGGTTGAAGTAGCCCATTCGATGGTCGAAGTAGCCCAAAAAATACTTCGAAATTCAAAGTTTTTTTACTTCGAATCCTTCACTCGAATTTAGTGAATCAGCCCCTTAGATATTCTACGTTAATCACATAAACCAAAGTGGCTTTATTTGTACCTTGGTTTCAATAGTGGAAGGATTTTTTTTTTATATTTTTTCATTTTTTTCTTATTTTAAGATTATTTTTAGAGACCCATCAATAATCAGTACCTTCAAGAAATGAAAACACAACAATACTATCATAAATATAAATAATAGTTTTTCCATCTTATGAGTAATAGAGTTATGAATTGGTATAGTTTGTTAGGGTCTGTAAGATGAGTAAACACTGAATTCCATTTGCTTTTTAATGCTATTTATAACGTTAGCACTCTTGAAGTTTAATATATATATATATATATATATATATATATATATATATATATATATATATATATATATATATATATATATACAGTCTGTAATGTAGAGATAAATTTTTTTTACTATTTTCAATCTTGGATGGATACTTTAGATTGGTCTCTAATTTTATGTTTTTTTTCATGATTTTTAGATGCTCAAGAACAGATATCCCCAGAAGGTAATGACACATCTTAATACTTTAAAAAATGAAAACTATACTATGTTTATTTCATATTTCATATGAACCCCCTGGAACCATACTCCCAGAGGTCGCATTTATTCCTTGTCCCCTGCGGAAACCTTCACCTTGAAGGACTATATCCAGGAGAATCTCCAGTGCGGGTTTATTCGTACCTCTACCTTCTCTGGCTGGGGCTGGCTTCTTGTTCATGGGAAAGAAGGATGGTGCTCTATGTCCTTGCATTGACTACTGAGGCCTTAATAAAATTACGGTAAAAAAACTATATCCCTTGCCTCTTATCTCTAAACTTTTTGACCAACTGAAAGGGGCTCAATTCTTCACCAATTGGATCTACGCAGGGCATATAACCTCATCCACATACTTGAAGGGGATGAATGGAACATGGCATTCAACACCCAGGATGGGCATTATGAGTATCTCGTAATGCCCTTTGGCCTCTGCAAAGCCCCCGCCGTCTTCAAGGAGTTTGTGAATGATATTTTCCTTGATCATCTGGGAAACTCAGTGGTCATATACCTAGATGACATCCTAATCTTTTCCAAATACTTGGAAAGCCATTATTCTCAAGTAAAGGAGGTACTCTCTCATTTAAGGGTACAGTCTCTATTTGCCAAACTGTAGAAGTGCATCTTTGAGGTGTCCAAAACCCCATTCCTTTTGTATATTCCACAAGGATTTTCGATAGTCTTGCCAAGATTTCGGCTATACAGAAGTGGCCTCTTCCCTTAAGAACCAAGGCAATACAGAGATTTATTGCATTCACAAACTGCTAATGGCAATTCATTAAAGGGGTTTCCTCTTCCTTTGCTCTCATCCGCAAAGGAGGAAAACCCAATTCCTGGCCTTCTCCTGCCCTAGAAGCCTTCCAGTCCCTTAAAGATGCTTTCACTTCTGTATCGGTTCTCTGTCATCCTCTGCGGTAGAGCAAAACGATATTGTTGGGAACTGTGAACTTCTGGCAGTGAGACTTGTGCTCGAGTAGTGGCGTTACCTTTTAGAAGGAGCTTCCAACCCAGTCACAAGCTATACTGACCATAAAAATCTGGAATTTATGCAAACTCATAAAATACTGAATCCCCGACAAGCGAGGTGGTCTCTCTTCTTTTCCCACTTCAACTTTGTGTTGAAGTATGTCCTGATACAAAATCAGAAAGTGGATTCATTATCCCGAAGCTTCACTCCAGCAGTCATTCTTCTGGCCAGAATTATTGCGTCTCTGCTTCCTCAGTTTGCTGAGCAAATCCTGTCTGGTCAGTCTTCCGCTCCTTCGAATACTCCTTTCAGGATGGTGTTTGTACCCCCTGAACTGTGCCTCCTCATTTTGCAGCAAACTCATTGCTCCAAGCAGGCCGGTCACCCTGGCATTGGAAAGACTTTAGAACTTTTGAATCAACTAGTCTGGTGGCCGACCATACAGAAAGATGTCAAAGACTTTGTTGCTGCTTGCACTATTTGTGCCACCTCCAAGCCCAGCCATTCCTGACCCAGTGTTCTACTGCAACCTCTTCCAATTCCTTTTTGTCCATGGACCCACCTTGCCATGGATTTCATTGTGGAACTGACTCCCTCCAAGGGAAACTGCTTCGGTAAGATGGCACACTTTATTCCTCTTCGGAAACTTCTCTCAGCGGTACAACTCTCCCAGCTATTCACTCAATTCATTTTCCATTTACATGGCTTCCCAGCAGAGATAGTCTCCGACAGAGGTTCCCAATTCATATCCCGGTTTTGGCATTCACTTTGTAAGTCTATGGATATTGCGCTCCAATTCTCCTCCGCTTACCACCAGCAAACCAATGGGTCAGCTGAGCGAGTGAATCAGGCACTGGAACAATCCCTGAAAAATCACGTCTCCCTCTGTCAGGATGATTGGTCTGATCTTCACCCTTGGGCAGAATTCAAGAAAACATTCATCTCAGGATTCCTTCTCCTAAGTTGGGCTGAAATTCGTCAGCCCTTTTCCCATCCTGGAAATCGTTAATCCTGTGGCTGTCTGACTGCAACTTCCTCCTGAGATATGAATTCCCAATGCCTTCCATGTTTCCCTGGTGAAACCAACAATCTCTAATCGTTTTTCTCCTGAACAGTCTTCCCCTCCTTCTATCACCATGGATGGTCAACAGGAGTATGAAGTAGAGAAGATTTTGGACTCCAGATTCTCTAGGGGTTCGTTGCAATTTCTCATTAAATGGAAGGGTTTTGGCCTTGAAGAATGCTCTTGTGAGAAACATACAGATGTTTATGCGAGTCTTCTACATACAATTTCCCCAGAAATCAAGATTTGGTGGTCCAGAGCCCCCCCCTGTGGGAGGGGGTACTGTCACGAGCACCCGGAGCACTCGTCAGCGCTCCTGCTTGTTCCGGCACGGCATCCAAGATGGCGGCAGCCTAAGGCACCAGGTGGCTAGTGGCACTGGCATCATGACATTGGTGCATAAACGCGTGATATGATGACGCTGCAAAAGATGCCCAGGGCAAAACTTCATTGCCCAATTATATGTTACTATTTCAGGTGTACCTGGGTGTTATTTTACTGCACTTTTTTATTGATTCTGGACTTTTTGACCCTGATTACGATCCTTGCTGCCTGCCCTGTGAACTTCTGCCTGTTCCTGACTATGCCTTCTGTTTAATCCCTTTTTGGATACTGCGAACTCTGACTTTTACCTAGCTTCCTCCTTGGTCCTGACTACTCCCACTGGGAGCCGAAAGGCCCTCCTGAGAGTCTCTAACTATCCAAAGAGTAAGAGAACTGCAAACTAGGTAGTTGGGTTTTGGCTTTTTTGTTAGATATCTGCTTGCTCCAGCCTTAATAGATTTTGGCTGACTAAGAAATGTATACATTTTTTATTTTTACACTGAACTATTCCTTTAACTCTATTTTAATTTAAAAGTAATAATTAGACTAAATGCAATTTTGTTTTACAAATGTATACTTCTATAATGTAAGTAACAGTTAAACCATTTGTTTTGGTGAGTTTTTGAGGTAAACAGGGCAAACACAGAGATTTCCAACTATTTGGTGCTAGTGAGCTAGAACATCATATCAACAATACACAGATAGATACTAGGAATTGTTTACCTTAGCAAAAATTGGGTAAAGCGATGGGGTTGTTTATAATTATTGCTCATTATTTCTATTTAAGTTTAGCAAAATTGGAGAGATACTTGGTATGAAAGTAAAATATACTCTTTGACTGCTTTTTAGTGAAAATCTTTTATTTATTTGGTTGATGTTAAAGTATATATACTTTAGGAGTATGCTGCCAAGAGTGGTTGGCTAGAATTTTGCGTGAAAGTAAAACATTCTTTTTGACTACTTTTTAATGAGAAAAGATTTTTTTTTTTTAGCAAAATTTAGCAAAAACAAATATTTATTTGGTTGTTGTTAAAAATTATATATACTGTAGGTGTATTTGTTTTTAGTAGATAATGTATCTTTTTTTATATTTTATGGAACATTAAAAAGGGTTGTAACCCAAAAAAATTCAAATTTGCAACTTTCCAATAATGCATGCTATCTATATTTAACATAGCCTTATGTCTGAATTATTTACTGTAATTGCATATGCATGTGTGTGAGTTTTGATTTGAATATTTTTATTTTCAAAATATGTAAATAATAAACAAAAACCATCGTCATTTCTCTCATGCATCACTGTAATGAAATAGGGTATCTATTTTAATTATATCAGATGCTATATATTTATATATAATATTATTAATATATATATATATAATATTGTGTGTATTTTACCAGCATTAGGCTGGTGAAGTATAAACTCCAGGGAAAAGTCTGTGTGGCTGCAGCAAGTAATGCTGTTTAATTCTATTCTGGCTTGGGAAAAGCTGGATAGTGGGTCCCTGAAGTGAATGGAAGAGAGCAGGGTGGGCTTCCATTCCTTGATTCAGTAAGGATTTTCAGCTGCCAAGCTAGAGGCAATATAACTAATTACGCTACAGGTGAGCTGTAGTTAAAAGGAGGTATGGAGTCACACCTCAGGGCTTCTTCCCCTGGATATCTCCTGGAGGAGGAGGGTGAGGGGCCATGTGAGGACCTTCTTGAGTGAAGGAAGGTGCCTGTGTATAACTGGGAAAGAGAGCGATTCCCTGCTAACCTGAGTTGGAGAGAGAGCTCCAAAGCACTGGAGAGGAAAAGAGAAACCCCTCCCAGGAGACAAGTGTGTCTTGAGTGTACCCAGAGAGGATTCTGGGATTTGCGGTCCACCAAAAGCCAGTGAGGGCTAAGGAAACCATGAGTTAAAGTTAACACCAGTGAGGGTGTGAATTGGGACTGTTAAGGCTTATGTGAAGCTAATGTTATACTCAATGTGAAGCCAGTGGGCTGAATAAAAGTCAGCAAAGCTGCATTTAAACTTAAAGGCGGTGTCAGTCTCCATTCTCTGTGCTGAAATCTGTGCCGGGGCCTTCGGTTTCGTTACCTGAAGCTCACAATATATATATACAGTATATAGATGATAGCTCGATAGATAGATAGATAGATAGATAGATAGATATTGATATAATTAATTTATAATTCCAAACTTCAAGCTCATGTTGACATGACCCCAAATTAGAATGGTTTATGGACATGTTTATTGCTTACTGAGCATCAGGAATAAGATAATTGATGCCAGAAAGAGGGATTTTTGTACTTACTGTTACTGTTCTCTTCACCTATATTGGGGGACACAGGCACCATGGGGATGAAGATCCTGCAGCTGGAGAGCAGACTCTAAACAGTTAAGTGACTCCTCTTCCTGCTCTGGGCTTTATCCCCTGCCTATTTCCTGTTCTCCTTAGTTTTTATAGTATTTATAAGGAACCCTAATGAGATGAGGGGTCTCACCCCAGAGTGCACAACTGTAGCAAACAGCTACCTCTAACCTAGCATAGAATAGAATCAGATAAACAGATAACCAGGGAGGGAAGGCATGTCCCCCCCAATGTAGGCAAAGAGAAAAGGATTTAACAGTAAGTACAAAAATCCCTCTTTTTCTTGCCTAGATTAGGGACACAGACACCATGGGGACGTCCCAAAGCTACCCATGAGGGTGGGACATCTGCCCTATTTGTGTTCAGAAAACCACATCCAGCAACACTTTTCTCCTGAAGCTAGCTTCGGCTGAGAACTGTGTGTGAATTCTGTAACTTTTCAAAAAGGTATAGTTTCCTATCTGCTCAGCTGGTGATTGTTGGTGGACTGCTCATGAAGTATTGACTTCACGTGTGGCAAGAGCTGGTACTTGAAATGGTGCTGTCTTACCTGTAATCGCATAGGCCTGTAGGATGGTGAATCAAATCAATTTGGCAATTACTGCCTTGGAGGCCCCTGAGGCCCCTCCTGGGGCCATCATGAAGAAAAAGAGAACATTAACCTTATGAATGTGGTGCTTCTCACTGGAGTAGTCCAGAGTGCAGACTACATTTGGATTGTTTATTTCTTTCTCATAAATGGTCATGGGTTCAGGAGAGAGATGGAGGGAACCATCAAATACTGATTCAATCATATGCCAGCTCTGGAAGAATTTCCTGACTGGTTGCAGTACCACGGTATCAGTATGAAGATGATGCCTTGGCCTTAGACAAGACAAGCTACCAGTCCGCACCCCTTCTGGAAGAGGAATCACCAGGAGGACCCTTTTTCTGTCAAGATCACCAAGGTGTAGAATCTAGGGGTGCAAGAAGTCCTCCAGTAGCAAGGACAGGGCTGAGTTAAAGGTCCCATTGGCTGTTTGTATGGCAGAGCCAGTCATATGGCACCCCATAGAAGTTCCTAACTGATGTATGGCAGATGGCTATCTGCTGTCTGATTAAAATTTGTAGAGAGTGCTGATACCTTTAACTTCAGGGAGCCAAGGTCTAGATCCTTATGAAGGCCTTCCTGTAAGAAGCAGAGCAGAATGCCTTCCTTAAACATCTGCCTATCTTTGTCGATGTGTACACGCCAAGCGATAAAGACTCCATATCTGGTGCTAAATCCTTGCCGATGTCAGCTTTTGAGCTCTTGATGTAGCTGGTATGATGGAGTGAGGAACTGAGTTAGTCAGGACAAGGTCTTCAAGGGATATGTCATTAAGTCATCTGAGGCGAATTTGGGTTGACACGTGGACCTTGAGATAGTCGACTCAAACTTTAACTGGAATCGTGTGTCAGCCACCAGGCTTACATCTGTGAACCACCCTTTGTGGCCAAATTTGCGCCACCAAGACGGTGCTAAGCCAATCCTTCTTTATCCATCTGCAAGAGGACCCCTGACTACTTGGGTAGTTTGATACCTGGTTGCCATTAGATCCACTTCGGGTATTACCTATTATTCTACAAATATGCATAAGACCTTTGTATGGAGGCTCCACTCGTGGGGATCCATGTCTCATTGTTGAGGAAGTCCACTATCCAGTTGTTCACTCCTGGGATGTGTACTGTGGGGCTGGTATGTATGGTCCTCTCTGCCCACTCCATGATTTAGATATGTGACCGCCGTCACAGTCTCGGATTGCATCTTGAATGGTTGACCTGTAAAGGAAGTCTGTCCAGTGCTATATTAAGAGGAAGATGGTTCTGAGTTCCAAGATAATGATCTGAATAGACTGTTCTGTCCTGTTCCATTAACCCTGGACTGTGTGGGAGCTGAAGGCCTCTCCCTAACCCTGGAGACTTGCATCTATGGCCATTACCATCTATAGTTGATCTAGGAAGGCCTTTCCAGAGAGCTATCTCCCAGGCTGAATCCACCCCAGTAGAGATGCTCTGAGTTGTACAGGGATTGGCATGATTCTATCCAGGTCATGAGGGTTCTGTCTCTGGTAATGGAAAATGAACCCCTGAAGAGTTCTTGTGTAGTTACACCTATGAAAACTATGCAACCAACGTTCCCAGGATGTCCAACACCGCAAGCAGGGGGGACTGGGCCCCCTCTCAAGTGCAGGGATTCAACTCCAGAGAGTAGATACCTTGGTCTGTGGATGGGAGATCCCCCCCCAAGGAGTCCAGGATTAAACCTGGGTATTCGGTTTTGTGGGTTGGGGAGAGGGCAGATTTCTGTTATTGAGTTTCCAGCCCCTCAGTATCTGCAGTACGCTGGACAGGTGAATTGAGGCAAGGTCCAAGAAGGGCCTTGACTAGTATATCTTCCAGAAGACATGGTCTATATGTTATGTAACCTTTGGCCTGACAATGGCCGTGGCCATGAATTGGCCTTGACTGGTATGTCTTCCAAGAAGAGATGATCTGTATGCTGTGTTACTTAAAACCTGACAATGCTGTGGCCATGAACTGCCAATGCTTCCCTGTGATTCAGAAGCCTAGGAAACACTTGTGGTTGTGGATTGGAATATGAAGGTAGGCACCTTTGACGTCAACTACCTCCAAGAAAACCCCAACCTTTTGGGACTGAGTGGATTCCCCTTTTGAAGTGGCACTTCTGGGCAAAACTATTGGGTATCTTTAGGTCCAGCACTTGGCAATAGGAACCATCTGTCCTTTGGCAATGAAGAGACTGGAGTAAAGAAGTTTACCCTTTCAGAAAGGGGGAGCCATTGAAACACATCCTGAAGAGGAGAGGTTGAAGAAAACTCTTTGGTTCCTTCTGATGGAGTCAGGCTATAAAATACTCCCAGGTGGAAGGTTTAGAAATGATATTAAATATCCCTGATCTGAAGGACCCAGGGTTCCTGAATATGATGTTTCCACTCCTCTCAAAGTGCTTTTGGTAATGCCTAAAGGAATGCCTTCAGGGGTGGGTACACATTTAGCAGTGGATGATTTATCCTGGGCAAGTCTAGCAGTGTTCTTGGTTGAAGACCAGTAAGAACTCTATGTGAAGGAGTATTTGGATAGACCTGCCGGCTGTGGATTCTCCATCTGTGCCATAGATCCATGACTTTGGTGAGAAGGACAAACAAAATTGTCTACATGGAAGAGATGGGCACTTAGGTTTGATTTGGTAGAAGAGTTCTTTTGCCCCCTGTCACTAAAGTACTAGCCTAGTCTAACTTGCTCCAAAGTTGTTTTCTGGGGAAGGTGTAGACTGACCAAGATCTTTTAGAAGTTAGGTCTGTTGACCAGATCTTAACCACGCAGCAACCGAGTGCCAGAAGCATCAACACAATAATCTTAGTTGGGTCTAGGGCTGTGTCATGATATATATATGTGACCATATCAGCACTTTGAGGTTGTTGGTGAAAACATCTGACCCAGTAAGTTTGGCAACGTGCTCCACCCACAGTGGTGTAATTGCAAGATGGGGCACAAGACTGTATCTGGGTCAGTGAATATAGCCTTATCAAGGGAATCTCAGAAGGCAGCTGCATTAGCCACCAGGATGGTGGTGTCCTGAAATGCCCAATTCCAGGGGGGTCCCACTGCTGGAGTGGAGGACCAAGGTGTATACACTCTTCTGAAAGTATCTAGAGAGTTGGACAATATGGTTTGGGGTCTTCCAATGAGATTTGGCAATTTTTGCCAACTGATTATAGGCTGGAAAACACAAGTGGATTTCCTTTGCTGTTAGAATATGTTATCTAATGTGAAGTGGTCAATTACCTGGAACCGCAGTGGCTGGACTGTCCTCAATGCTAAGGACTAATGCTAAAACTGCCTATATTAGTCAGACTTCCTCCCTTTCTGATCTGGGAGTTTCTGGATCAGAGTCCTCCCCCGATAAGTTGCCCTTCTCCCCCCGAAGATTCCTTCATGCTTTCCATGGAATCTGGAGACGAGGAGGAATGTTGTTTGACCATAGGGGGGAGGGTTTGAGGATCACATTGGGATGTTCCATGACTCTATCCATAATCTCCAGTAACCATGCCAAACTGTAGTAGGAGTGCTAAGGTGTGTACCACTTCAGAGTCTGAGCTCATTGATTTGCCGTAGCTGACACTGAGCTGGACATTAGAGCCATATCCGAAGGGCTGTTAGCAGGGTAGGGTAGGGTGGGCCTGTACAGGGTCAGTGGAAGTATTGAGAAACCTGATTTGCCATGTATATAGGCAAAAATAGGACAGTTTTTTTTAAAATCCACTGATGAGTCAGTCATCCCAACAGGATGATGTTTCCACTGTATAAGTATTGCCCAAATCTTGGGAATCCCCTCTAATGAAGGGAGAGAATACTAAATAGTGTCAGGCAGGTAGGGTTTGCTGTGGGAGGGAAGAAATTGAATATCCAACTAATATGCCTAGATAAGGTCAGAGGAGGTATACAAATGTACATTTTATTCTGTGAAAAAAAGAGACTGGGGAGGCAGATAGAGAACTGGATAGAGAAGCAGTGAGAGTTGGTAAAAAAATGTGCAGCTACAAGTCTCATGTAATCCAAGATGGCCACTACAAAATCTTGCGTGATCCAAGATGACAGCCATTAAGTCTCACATGATCTAAGGTGGTGGCCTCTAAATCTCACGTTATCCAAGATGGCGGCAGTGAAATCTCACATGATCCAAGATGGCCATTAAGATTTGTTCTCTCCAAGGGAAGCAATAAGGAGACTAAGAAAAAAGTAACAGCAACACTAAGGTGATTTGGGGCATGAAAGAGAAGGTGGTGGTGCCTAGGATGCTTAGGCAAGTGAGGCAGGTAAGGTAGGGTGTGGGGGCAGTAAAAGCCATTGATGGGTCCTCAGCCCCACTGCCTGAGGAAGTAATTTGGGGTGAGGTGGAGGGTAAAATACTTACCCTTGATGCCAGCCTGAAGTGCACAAGGTGGTTCCCTGTGGTAATAGGCTGGTGCAGCCTCCGTGGAGTGGGAACCAGATCCCCCAGGGATCAGTGGAGCTTAGCCTGCAGACCTCCAGAGAACAGAAAGGCAGTGGGTAAACAAATGAAAGTAACCATTAGGCCGGAGGGACTCTAGAAAGATAACCTTGGCCCCTGTGTGGCATGGCTTTTGTAAAGTATCCTAACCATTTTCTCCAGAGCCACTAGTGTCAGTCCTCCTTCTGAGGAGAACAGGAAGTAAGCAGGGGATGAAGCCCAGAGCAGGAGGAGGAGTCATTAACTGTTTAGTGTCCGCTCTCCAGCGGCAGGATCTTCATCCCCCAATCTAGGCAAGAGAAACCACAAGTGAGTTGTTTATCTAAATCACATTTTCTGACTTTAATTTTTTTTCTATAATTTTTTTAAATTCTATAAAATTCTATTTACTGTATGTCAAAGAAAAAAAGGCAATTGCTGCCAGAAAATGTGAGAACTCACTCGTGTTTTCTAGCATCGAGTATCCAGAGCCCAATGTAAGCAAGTACTAAATATGCCCTGCAATGCAATTTGCTTTGCTTTTCAATGGATGTGTATACTTGGCCCTAACATGTGAATGCATTCCTCTTATAGTACTGAAATGTTAAACTCTCCAAATCATTATGAGCACCACATACTCATACCTATGTGAGCTGCTATAATGCAAGTTGACATTGATTCATTTGTTCCTAAATTTGATTTGTTCTATTCAATTTGTGTGTGTTTTTTTCAATCTTTCTTAATTTTTTATAATTATAGATGAGCAACAACAGTCAACATCAAAACAAGGTAATAGTATACACACACACACACACACACACACACCACACACATATATATACACACACACACACACATATCACACATATATACACACACACAAACATTTTACAGTGGAATACTTATCTTGTATACAGTTTAGCTATTGACTAATTTGCACTGCTGTAAAATAAGTTGACAAATGTAACGTACTCCTAAATTGGATCAGTTCTATTCCATTTGTGTGTGTTTTTTTTCAATCTAAATTTTAGATGAACAAGAACAGTCATCATCAAAACAAGGTAAGTGTACACATACATACATGTATGGAATATTAATCTTGCTTACAGTTTAGCTGCTGACTATTTTGCACTGCTGTAATGTAAGTTGTAACATACTCCTAAATTTAAACAATTTTAATGATGACAATTGGTTAGAAACACATTTTTATGTTTTGATAAGTTATGTTACCTATCATGGTGGTTGATAACAATAATCAGCACCTAGAAGAGGCACAGATGACACATCTGTATATATAAAAACACCACAAAGAAATTAAAATTCATTCTGTTTAAGGGAAATAATAAGAAGATCAAAAAGGTTAATCATTGGGGAATGTCAATTTGTTAGGTGCCCTCTACTGGTAACACTTTCAGACCTCAGGGTGTTTTTCTAATGACTGCCACACCAAACATTTGTTGTTGTTCATAGGCCAAGGGTTTATGATGTTCACATCAGCTGAGAGCAGCTGCAAAGGACCTTGAGTAAAGAAAAGAGATGGTGGTATCATCATCATTTATTTATATAGCGCTGTCAAGATACGCAGTGCTTTATGGTGGTATGGAACATGGGATCCATTATCCAGAAAGCTCTGAATTATGGAAGGGCCATCTCTGATAGACTCCATTTTATCCAAGTAATACAAATTTTTAAAAAATAGTTTCCTTTTTCTATGTAATAATAAAATAGTACATTGTACTTGATCCAAACTAAGATATAATTAATCCTTATTGGAGGTAAAACCAGCCTATCGGGTTTATTTAATGCTTACATGATTTTCTGGTAGACTTAAGGTATGGAGATCCAAATTATGGAAAGATAGCTTATCCATAAAACCCCAGGTCTTAAACATTCTGGTAAATGGGTCTCATACCTGTACTAGAATAGTAGCCCAGTTTTAGGGAGTTATTATAATCACTGGGGCATAACTGACAAACTGCCACCTGACAATTGTTGTACACCTTAGATGAGCAACTACTAACAAGCACATGAATAATCAAGGGCATACAGTAGCTATCTTTTCTCCACTTAATCCATACTTTAAATCCATGAGCAAATAACAAGAAAGAGCTAAATAGTTTAGATCAATTGGGAATTTTTTTTAAAGAATTGTCAGGATATATTCAATAGTTGTCTTGTTTTTACAGTACAAATCAGTCCTATTTATACAGCATATATCAGTAAAGTAGACAAAAAGGGACTATATATAAGGTTTATAGAAATATGCCCTATTGCTATTTACAGAGAAAAAACAAGACAGTCAACCTGCGAGACTGAAAGGACTGAAGTCACTGAATCATAAGCACAAGCATCTTTCAAGAGGCGCAGTTTTGATTTGACCAGTTGTGGTTTTCCATGAGGTTCTTCCAACATAATAATGTAAGCAGTGTTTGGTTTACATTTGCATAATGTCAGTATGTGCCAAACAGTCATATATTTGTTAAGGACTCAAATATACAAACTATATATACCATTATCTGCATTAATTGTATATTATAGTATCACAATAGCTTTTGCTATTATGGTTGTTCAAAAAATCATTAAGGCTCCTCTTAAGGGTGTTGATCTGGAGGACAGGATAGCGGGAGGACAGGATCAGAAGGAGACTTGAGTAGAAGGAGAGAGGACTGGAGAGCAGGATAGCAAGAGGACTGGAGAGCAGGATAGCAAGAGGACTGGAGAGCAGGATAGCAAGGGGACTAGAGAGCAGGATAGCAAGAGGACCGGAGAGCAGGATAGGTTGGGTGCAAGGCAGAACAGGAGGCAGAAATCATGAACAGGCAAGGCAAGATTGATTCAAGGTTAAGTCAGAGAAAGGTACAATGAACAGGAAGCAAGAACAGGAAGCAAGAACAGGCAAAGGTCACGTCAAGTTCAAGGCTGGGAAAGTACCATGAAGATAAAGCAAGGCAAGGAAGGACAAGGCAGAATCAAGGGAAAAAAGGCTAGAGCAGGAACAACCTAGCTAGGGGCACCGCCACTGTACTAAGATGGCCATATAATGCTCCGGCCAGGAGTGTTCAGAGGGCTGGCCTTAAATAGGGCAGAGTCAGCCCAGATTGGCTGACTGCAACCAATTAGGCTGCAGCTGGGCTCGGACTGCAGAGGCCAGGTAACATATAGGGGCAAATTGACTAAAGGGCGAAGTCGCTAACGCTAGTGAAAATTCGCCAGTGTGACGTCATTTTGCCACTTTGCCGATTTACTAATGGGTGCTGGCATAAATTCACTAGCGAAGTAGACATACTCTAGCGCTACTTTGTACCCTAACACCAGGCGAAGTTGCGATATGGTGAAGAGACGTAACTACGCTAATTCACTAACTTGCGGATTTTACTGAACGTTACCTCTTGCGCCAGACTTGCCTTCATCACCTCAGATGAAGTAGATAGGACTTGCTTCAAAAAAAGTTGAAATTTTTTCTAAATCCCAAAAAACGCTGGCATCTTTTACTTTTTTAAGGGTGATAGGCTGAAAAAGAGCGTAAATTATTTTGGGGGTACCCTCCTTCCCCCCTACATTTCCTAACATATGGCACCTAAACTATACAGTGGGCTCATGTATATGGCAAAATAACAAAATATTTTATTTTATGAAGGTTTCCCAGGCTTGTGTAGTCTAATGTATTTGCTGACACATAAGTCCATTATACTTTAACTTGGCGCCGTATGCAAATGAGGCATCGCTTGCGTATCTTTGCTTTGCTTGATGAATTAATGTTAGCGCAACTTCACTACCTTTTGCCTCCCTGGGCACAACTTCAGATTTTAGTGAATTTGAGCAGCCCTGGCGAAACTACGCCTGGCAAAGTGTGGCGAAGCCGTCGTTATCGCATTTTCAGCCAATAGTGAACTTTACCCATAGTGAACAACACTGCAGGCTGCTCACCTGGCCAAATGGTTAAGGCATCGAGCCAGCAACCCAAAGGTCTCTCGCTCGAATCACAATAGCACAAGGTATTAAGTCAGCACCTATCCCTTCCAATTTGCTTCAATTGAATCCCAACAGAGCCTGACAGAAACTGCTTTCAGATAAGCTACTGTTTCTCCTACTCAATGTAACTGGAGGAGTCGCAACTGGGGTTAGCAGGACTTGTATTTTTAATGTTGTGTGCTGTTCACATTTCTACCACTATGGGATCATCTTTAGCAATGCAGGTGTCAGAGAGCTATTATGTGATTACCTTTAGGGATGTAGCGAACTGTTCGCCGGCGAACTAGTTCGCGCGAACTTCGACTGTTCGCGTCCGCCGCAAGTTCGCGAACGTCGCGCGACGTTCGCCAATAGGCGTTCGCGTCAAAATCGGTCGCCCATTCGACCATTCGATCGCTAAAATCGAACGATTTTCGTTCGATTCGAACGAAAATCGTTCGATCGAACGATTAAAATCCTTCGATCGTTCGAATCGAACGATTTTCGGATGATCGAAGTTCGCGAACAGTTCGCGAACAGTTCGCAAATTTTGCCGGTGTTCGCGAACGGCGTTCGCGAACACATCGGCGGCGGTTCGCTACATCCCTAATTACCTTCCCATCATTCTGTTATTAGGCTGCTGGGGGGAAGGGAGGGGATGATTGCAGGGGGAACTTGCAGTGCATCAGTTAAGAGTGACTGAAGTTTATTAGAGCACAAGTCACATGACTAAACTAAACACATGTCTAGCACTCATATCTTATGGAATCATACATACACACACACAAACACACACACATACAATAAATATCATGTATATACAGTATATCGAAATGTAGCACCCTGCAGGTTTTTTCAATAACACCAAGTTGAACAACCAAAACATCTGTTTTTTGAAGCAATTAAATAATTTGGTATTGCTGAAAAGATATACAGAGTGCTGCACTTTAAAAAATTCATTACTGGCACCAAGCTATTTAATTTATTTTAGAGGGTGTGCTCCTATTTTTGTAATTTGTATGTATTTTGCATCTACAGTATAAGTAGAATTCCCAACAACATCTACAATCTGTATATCATAAATTCTGTGATATATCTCAAGGACTGTAAAACAATTAACACAGTGATCTTGTTGTAGCAGACCTGCATAGCAGGTGGAAGGATCTGGATCAGAATCAGGACTACCCAACATGAAAAAATTAGAGATTTTCATTAATCTGGACAAAAGTTGTTTTATACTCTGGGGCAAATTAACTAAAGGGCGAAGTGGCTAATGCTAGCGATTTTTTGCCAGAAATCACATCTTCAGGGACATCGCCAGTTCACTGGTGCAGATGACAATTCTCTAGCCAAAGAGACCGTTGCTCTCTATCGCCAGGCGACTTTTTCCTCTGGCGAATGGTCATTGCTCCGCTAATTAACGAAAGTGCAGATTTTACTGAACGTTACCTCTTTTGCCAGAGTTGACTTTGCCACCTCAGACCAGGCGAACTGCTATAATGAAGCTACATCCTCCTCAATCTTACATAATATCCTGTTTGCCGAAAATGCATTAACGCTGGTGACTTTTCATTTTATTAAGCAGGATTGCCTGCAAAAGTCCTATTTTTAACTTTTTTAAGTTAACATTTTTCACCAGACATTTGAGGGCCATGAAAAATTCATTTTATAGTAGGCTCGTGTCTAGGGCATTATATGATCTCTTTTGTCTTTATAAAGGTTCCTTATAATAAAAAGTGGTCACTTCAAGCATTTGCACCATCATCTCTAATAAATACATTCATACAACTTTAATGTACCTACCCTATTCAAATTGACCTAAGTGTAAGATCACCGGAAACTTTTTGCTAGGCATAAACCAACGCTAGGGAATCTTCATTATGAAATGCTCGCACTGAAGAAGTATCAAAAACTAGCGAAAAGTTGCCATCGTTCGGTGCCCAGGATGCCACTTTGCATTTTAGTAAATTAGCATAGTGGCAATGAATTGGCAAAGTGGTGTGAGGTGTGTGAACTGTCGCTGGCAACAATTTGCTCTGTACTAAATCTGCCCCTCTGTGAGAGGTGATTTTGTAACATCAAAAAAATTTTACAAAAAAATCTTAGTATACATCGAAAAAAAAATACCAAAACAAATTAAACTTTAAAATTGCAGAGCATTTTTTAAGAAATAACTTACAGAAACTCCACTTCCTACAACTTTAATGTACCTGCCCTATTCAAATCGACTTAAGTGTAAGATCACCAGTAACTTTTTGCTAGGCATAAACCACTGAAGAAGTATCGCTAGCAAAGGTTGCCATCATTCAGTGCCCAGGACGCAACTTTGCATTTTAGTGAATTAGCGTAGTGGCAACGAATTGGCAAAGTGGTGTGAGGTATGTGAAACTGTCGCTGGCAACTATTTGCCCTGTACTAAATCTGCCCCTCTGTGAGAGGTGATTTTGTTGTTTTTTTTAGCTGGTTTGCTAACTTCTATTTATTTAAAGGACCAGTAACATCAAAAAACTGTTTTAAAAAATTCGTAAGTATACATAAAAAAAATACCAACACAAATTAAACTTTAAAATTGCAAAGCCTTTATTAAGAAATAACTTACCGAAACTCCACTTCCGCTACTCTTCAGAAAAGGCATCAGGGCGAAGATCCAACATGCGGTACTGGATTTCTCCTCCCTGGCTATCTCCCATATTCTACCGACAGCATGTTAAGGAGCCGTGGTCCTTGGTAAGAAGCAGGCAGCCAACCAGATGTTTAGGATACAAGGGTACATGGAGCCATGGGGTAAAGCCGTGTGCTACTGTTCCTGAGTGCTGGGCTAGTGGAAGTGTTGGGTGGCAAGGACTGTACATGTGCTGTTAGTGCTTCTCTGTGGCAGCGAATATTTTGCTGCACCGGCTCCTCTCCTCTCTCATCCTGCTCCTGCAGGCAGGGCAGCACAGGCGAAGGGGTGATTTTTTTTGTTTGAAGAGGCTAAAGTTGACCATATACTGGCTAGCTTAAAGGGAACAGTCACCCCAAATTTCGTTTACCCCACCAGAGGGGGCTTGCATGCCGGTTGAGGTAAACAGTAGTCTTTTTTTTCAAAATATATTGTGTATCAGTGGGTCCTGGCACATTATACTCAGTGGGAGACATTGGGTCCTGGCACATTATACTCAATGGGAGACATTGGGTCCTGGCACATTATACTCAGTGGGAGACATTGGGTCCTGGCACATTATACTCAGTGGGAGACAGTGGGTCCTGGCACATTATACTCAGTGGGAGACAGTGGGTCCTGGCACATTATACTCAGTGGGAGACAGTGGGTCCTGGCACATTATACTCAGTGGGAGACAATGGGTCCTGGCACATTATACTCAGTGGGAGACATTGGGTCCTGGCACATTATACTCAATGGGAGACATTGGGTCCTGGCACATTATACTCAGTGGGAGACAGTGGGTCCTGGCACATTATACTCAGTGGGAGACAATGGGTCCTGGCACATTATACTCAGTGGGAGACAATGGGTCCTGGCACATTATACACAGTGTGAAATTAAATGCTAATTTACATATAAGAGCCTCAGGAAAAATGGTAGGTATAATAGAGGTCTGTTTCCATGAAAACAACAATGAAAAAAGTAAAAAAAAAAAAAAAGTAGTATAAAGCAACAAGAAATGGAGCAAAAAAAAGGAAAAAGAACCTAAAAAAACTTTAATACAGACTGTTGGAGTTGTGCTCGGGCTTGAAGCAGCACTGCTGCTAGACACCGACTGTAAAGGGCTGCGACTCAGAGTCGAGTTCATGCAGGTTCCTTCAGGACACGCTTAGGGGTCACATGACCCCACCATTGTACCTGCAGCTGCTCATGGTGATTTCTGTGAAAGGGTTACTCTCCCAGCGCTGGCTGCTGCTCAGACTTGCCTGCTGTGGCACTTGGTGATACTGAGACTGGGGTTGTCAGGACAAACTGGCATGGCTGGAAGGAGTCAGCTCATTAACATTCAGTAGGCTGCCTTGCCTGGAGGAGCAGGATGAATGAGGAGCTGGGGCATAAAAAGACTTGTTGCTGTAGAGACGCTCTAACAGCACCTGTAAAGTCCTTGCCACCCAACACTTCCACTGGCCCAGCGCTCAGGAACAGTAGGGGAACATAGCTTTACCCTATGGCTCTGTCTACCATTGTATCCTAAACATCTGGTTGGTTGCATGCTTCTTACCAAGGACCACAGCTCCTTCACATGCTGTCAGAAGAATATGGGAGATAGCCAGGGAGGAGAAATCCAGCACCGCGCGATGGATCATTGACCTGTCGCGTTTTATGAAGAGTAGCGGAAGTTTTTTCTTAATAAAGGCTTTGTGATTTTAAAGTTTAATTTGTGTTGGTGGTTTTTAAATGTTTTGATGTTACTGGTCCTTTAAGCAGCTAGTCTATGCACATTTAACAATCATATATTAATGTGGATACAAATGTGATATTTGCCATTTTAGAATTTATATATTTTTGTTTTTTCGCAGGTCGTCAGTGCAAAGATGCTTAAAAGGCAGCTGGATACAAACATGTTTTCAGTAGATTACTTATCTTTAGTAACATTTGGATAGTAAAATAATGTTGTTTTGTGTAAGTGCTTAAACGCCAATAAAATACATTTTGGATAAATTTACTGGGTTTTCTTGCTTGGATCTTAATAAATCAGCTCTCAAGTTACAAAGGCTAATTCTTATAGACTCATTATTCTTACTTTATTAGCAACCAGAGACAAGAAAGATTTTTAAAATTTTGCATATTAAATGATAAACTGACCCTATTGTGTGTGAATTTGATAGGGATTGTAAGTAAGCTCCACTGGGGCATGGAATAAAAAAAATGTAAAACCGTAGTGTGGTACATACGGTATATAAATAACAGATCAACTTTCATTCACGGAAACATTTCTTTTAGCAACAGTAAGTTTAGTTGAATAATTTGGCAATTCTTCTTAGTTAGGTAAAATGAGCTGTTAAAGATGTTTTTCTGGCCTATCTTTCTATCAATGTAGAAAAGTTGCACTCAATATTGTAATTCGTGAATTTATGGAGTACTTTGAGGTAAATGCAGTGCAAATAAATATATTACTGTATGTAGAGCTGCTTGAATGTTAACTGGCTCCAAGCTGTCTGTTGTGTTACATAACCCACATGCTTATGTTTATACAGTGAATCACACAGGAATCTGAGCTTATACTGTTCAACTATGTTTGCATTATGAATATCAACAGCAGCATTTCTCCATGATAATTGTAATCAATAGATAAAAAGTACTATTACCATATGTAAAACTAATAAAATGTGCTGCATCTGCCTCTGTGTAGGCAAAAGTGATGTATTGAGTCAACAGCAAGATGGACTGGAAAGTAAGGAATTGGTAATCAAAACTGGAAAAATGAAGTTTAACCTTCTGAATACATGATGTTAAAACTGTATTGCATCTGTATGTCTTAATGAAACAGAAAAAAGAACACATATAATATTTAAAGATGTGTAATATACTTTGTGGTGGTTTGTACGAAGGGAAGACTGAATCCAGATTTCTCTCAAAGTAGTGATAAATGACCCCTACAGCTGCAGCATGAATTCTGTGCATCAGCTGAGACACATATCAGGGTAGGCTGGTGGGAAAGCTATAATAAAAGAGAAAAGAGCTAAGTATAAAATAAAGAAGCCCTGAAGAGACCTCACCCCCCAAAAGAAAACTGCACCCTCCCAATTCCCTGACTCTCCGTTGCCTGTATGTCTTTTGGGCAAAAACATAAAAACTTCACTGAGGTCCCTTATGATTTTTTACTTATATATTGTGAAGGAGCCCTCCATGGCCTGTGGGAAGGGGAGTCAAAAAATACTATTGAATGCTTGACACTCATTGACAGGAAGATTCAAATTTCTTACCTGTAAATTGTCTTTTCTTCAGGTCCCCTCAGGCAGCACACCAAAGAGATAGGCCCTCCTCCTGGGGACAGGAAACAACATAAAAACACTCTCCCCTCCCACTGTTCCCCTGTGTTAGTTAACAAGATCCAAACACACAGAGGCTGCTTTGAAAGAAATGTAATCAAGGGGAGGGAAAAATGGTGCTGCCTGAGGGGACCTGAAGAAAAGAAAATTTACAGGTAAGAAATTTGAATCTTTCTTCAGGTCCCCATGCAGCACACCAAAGAGATATTGAAAAGATCAAAGGGAGGGAACACTTTCTGACCAAAAGCAGCCTCCCTTGAAGAGTATACGTCCAGCTTGTAATGCTTGGAGAACATATGCATCGATGTCCATGTTGCAGCTTTACAAATTTGTTCTGCCGATGCCTCTGCTCTATGATCCCAAGTTGTCGCCACTGCTCTGATTGAATGCGGTTTCATTCTGGTTGGAGGGGAAAGATTCCTAGACTTGTAAGCCAAAACAATAACTTGCTTGATCCATCTCGAAATTGTGGGTTTTGAGGCCGCCAGCCCTCTAGATGGACCCAAAAAATTGAGGAAGAGGTTATTTGACTTCCTGAATTGTGCTGATCTGGATAGATAATAAACTTGGCACCGTCTAACATCCAACTTGTGAAGCTTGCGTCCCCCACTGGATGCGGGAAAAATGAAGGGAGCACAATTTCCTGTGATGAATGAAAAGTAGAAGCAACCTTAGGAATAAATGTGGGTGTAAGTCTCATTACCACCCTATTAGGAAATATCTGAAGATAAGGATCCTCCATAGAAAGACTTTGTATTTCGCCAACCCTCCTAGCCGAAGTTAGCGCCACCAAAATTACAGTCTTTAGCATTAGTAGCTTAGGGGCAGATTTATCAAAGGTCGAATTTCGAAGTACAAAAAACTTCGATATTTGACCATAGAATTAAAAAACTTCGAATTCGAATATCGAATCCTACGATCGAATAAAAATTGTTCGATTGAACGATTAAAGCTCTGGAAGGTCCCCATAGGCTAACATTGCACTTCGGTAGCTTTAATTTGGCGAAGTATGAAGTCGAAGGTTTTTTTTAAAGAGACAGTACTTTGATTATGAAATGGTTGAATAGACGATTTTTACTTTCGAATCAAAGTCGAATATAGCCTATTCGATGGTCGAAGTACCCAAAAATTTACTTTGAAATTTGAACTATTTGAAATTCAAACCATCACTCGAGCTTAGTAAATCTGCCACTTAATTTCTTAATTTGTATTGAAGAAATTGACTCAAATGGGTCTTCTGACAGGACCAACAAGAGGAGATTGAGATCCCATGGTGGACAAACATCTCTAATAGTAGGTTTTAATCTACTTGTTGCTTTGATGAATTGCTTAACAAGAAGATTCCCCCCCCAGGCCATGCCCTTCACTGCTCCAAGGGCTGCCACTTGAACTATAAGTGTAGCTGGTTTCAGACCCATATGAAACCCTTCTAGAAGGAACTGTAGAACTTGTGTGGATCAATAGAGTGATCTCTGCACCAAAAAGAAAATCTTCTCCAAATTCTGGAATAGATCTTATTGGTTCCAGCTTTCCTGCTATGAACCAATGACAATGACAATCCTTGTCGCATCAGCGACTGCCATTCAGGATCCATGCTGAAAGAGCTAATCTGCTGGGATTTGGATGGTTCACTGGCCCCTGATGAAGCAGAGTTCTGCTGGCCCCCAATAATACAGGATCTTCCTCCTCCATCTCCAGCAGTAGGAAAAACCAAGCCCTCCTGGGCCAGTACGGAATCACTACAATGACTCTGGCTTTGTCCAATCTTATTTTCTTCAGTACTCTGGTTATTATCGGAAGTGGTGGATATATGTATCCCAGACTGCCTCTCCAACACTGAAGCATAGCATCTATTACTGCAGGACCCCCCTGAGGAGACAGGGAATAGAATCTGTTCACTTTGGCATTTTCTCTTGTAGCCATGAGATCTGTAGTCGGACAGCCCCCCCACCGTTGAGTCAGCATTAGAAAGACTGATTGACTGGCAGTACTCGTCTGCGGCTCAGGAAATTCGTTCACTTGTTGTCTGACCCTCTTAAGTACACTGCCTGTAGTGTCTGCAGATGTATCTCTGCCCAGCCTAGAATCCTGAGAGTTAGTTCTAGCAGGTTTTAACTGTGAGTTCCTCCTTGTCTGTTCAGATGAGCCACTACTATAGTGTTGTCTGTTCTGACATTTACTGGTCAACCTCTGGTCAGAGATCCCGGTGGTTGGAAAAGAGAGATGCCTCCTGAGGAGTCCACATGCCTTGCCAAACACTCTGCTCTAAGGTTGCACCCCATCCTAGCTGGCTGGCATCGGTGGTGAGAATGAGACACTGCTCTATGAACCATGGAACACCAATGGATAAGTTCTGGTCTTTCCACCAACTGAGCGAGTGTATCACATGAGGTGATAGTGTCATGGGATTGTCTGGAGAGGTCTCTGTGCCATCCCAAACTCTCAATATTGCTCTCTGAAGAGGCCTCATGTGCAGTCTGACCCGAGGCACCGCTTCTATCGTCACCGTCATTGTTCCCAAGGCTGACATGGCTTGCCTGACCGAGAGCTGAGAGAGACTCGACAAGGACCTGCACAGGCTGATCTTCCTTAGTTGAGGAAGGTAAGTACGGCATTGAGTCCAGCAGGACACCCAGGAACAGTTTCTTCTGACTGTCAGGTATTGCTGGGATTCGAGCTGGGGACCTTTGGGTTTCTGGCTCAAAGCCTTAGCCATTTGGCCAGGTGAGCAGCTTGTAGGGTTGCTCACTATGTATAACCTGGCCTCTGCAGCCCCAGTCCAGCTGCAGCCTGATTAGTTATAATCAGCCAATCAGGGCTGACTCTGTCCTATTTAAGGTCAGCCCTCCAAGCACACCTTGCCAGAGCATTACATTGTTTCTCCCTAGTACTGCGGCAGCACCCAATTATAGGTAGTTCTAGTTCTAGCTCTTGCCCCTTTTTCCTTATTATTCCTGCTTGGCTTTTGTCTGCCTGTCCTTGTCTTGGCTTGCTTTACCCTATCTTGTACCTTCCCAGTCTTGACCTTGATCTGACCCTTGCCTGTTCTTATTTCTTATTCCACCTTGTACCTTGCCCTGACTTCACCTTGTACTACCCTTGCCTCGTCTGCTCCTGATTCTTGCTTCCTGACCCTGCCTTCTACCTTGTACCCCTCTCTCGCTATCCTGCTATCCCTAGGCACATACAGCTTCTGCCTCAAGGACTTGCCCTTTCCCTATCAGTCTCCACAGCACCCCCTACCTAATCCTTGACAGGAATGAGATCGGACTTCTGATAATTGATCTTCAGAGAAGAAATTGTCTTCTGTAGATGACTGAGAAGCAGACTGCTGGAAGACGCCTTCAGTAACTAATCGTCCAGATAGGGGATGATCGGAATATTCTGGGTTCTCAGAAAAGCTACCACCACAACTAACACTTTGGTGAAAATGCGAGGGGACGAAGATAGACCGAATGGCAGAGCTGCAAATTGATAATGGCTCGTTCTGTGCCGATCTCTGATGGCAATTCTCAGGAACTGTTGATGTCCCTCCCAAATAGGAATATGAAGGTAGGCATCCTGAAGATCGATCGTTGCCATGAAATCTCCTTCTTGCAAAATCGAAACTGCTGATCTGACACCTTCCATTCTGAAATGAATCTTTTTCATGAAAGTATTCAAATAGACCAGATTGATTGTGAATCAAAATTTCCCTGACCGTTTGGGGACCAAAAATACTGAAGAATAGAATAATTTCCTTTCTTCGTCTTGAGGAACAGGAATTAACACGCGGGACTGAATACATTCTTGAATTCCCTTGAGAATAAATGTTTTCTTCACAAACTCTCTGGGAACTCATGTGCAAAGAAAATGAGGTTTCGGGTAATAGGCTTACTCTAGTCTGTACCCTTCTTTGATTATACTTAGAACCCAAGGATCACTGGTGATCTTTGTCCACTTGTGAAAAAAATAACAAAGTCTTCCCCCTACCGGTCTGAGTGATCTGGTGTCAGAACTTATCTGTCTTGTGAGATTCTTCTGACCTATTGCCACCTTTCTGCGGCCTACCTGGTCTGCCAGACGGAACTAAAAAAGGTCTTCTTCCTATCTATCGATCCTTTGTACTGATTTGATGAATGAAAAGAATTCCTCTGAGGAAAAAAACGTCTATCCTGAGGCAAAAATTTCTTCATTTCTATTAATTTAGAAACTTAGAGCCTCTAACTCCTTCCCAAACAGAAAGGGACCTTCAAAGGGCATAGCACAAAGCTTGTTTTTCTATGCCAAATCTGCTGCCCATTGTTTAAGCCACAAAGCTCGCCTTCCAGCTACTGCCAATGCAGAAGATCTAGCTGCCATCCTAATGCTTTCCACTGAAGCATCACACAAATAATCTGTAGCCAGTTTAATAATCGCTAATGAAGTCTTCATATCTTCCATAGAAACACCATCTTCGATGTATTGATCCAGCTGGGTAAGTGAAAGTCTAATTGAGTGAATGACACAAGCCGTGGCCACACCTGGCCTAAATCCAGCTGCCGTGGATTCAAATAGCTTCTTGAGGGCAGCATCAACTTTACGATCCATGGGATCCCTAAAACTGGCCCCATCTTCAACTGGAATAGTCATCTTTTTTGCCAGTCTGGCGACTTCTACATCAACTTTAGGTGGCATTTCCCAGGCAGCCGCCACCTTTTCATCAAAAGGAAAAAGGACTTTCAACTTCCTAGGCAGCGTCAGCTTCTTTTCCAGCTTTAACCATTCTTTGAAAATAATGCTTGAAATAGCATCATGCACTAGAAACACTCTAGGTGCCTTCCTGCGACCTAAAAACATCAAATCCTGTTTTGAACGTGGCTTGTCTTCATCTTTAAGATCCATTGAAGGTCTCACCGCCTTAACCAAATGATCTATATTTTCTACCAAAAATATGTGAGCATCTTCTCTTACATCCTCATCCGATGAATCCACCAAGATATCCTGTACGTCTGGCACCTCCAACTGCGAAGCTGCAGAAGTACTTGCTTGAGGATGAGATTGAGCAGGGGCTTTAAATGACTCAAAGGTCTGCTGCATATTAGACTTGAACCAGGACATGAACTGTCACATAGATTCAGGTACTTCTTGCTGAAAATTCTCTTGAAAACAACCTGGACAAATCCTTTTTGGAAAATCGCAAGGAAGCTTTGTTTTGCATAACGCACATCTCTTAGATCTTTCTCTCTCCTGGTCTCTATCTTCAGAGTGGGAGGACATGACTAAAACAGAAGAAGAAAAACATTTTTGCAGCACAAATCTCTCAAAACAGCTTATAACCCAACCAGCAGGTTAACTTACCAGAACTGTAGCCAAAATTCACAGCAGCCACAGTGTTAGGGAGGCTACAGCAGCAAACCTAAAAAAACAGATTGTTAAATTTGGCACCGGGTCGTCACGTGACCCGCAACCCAGAAGTACTGGACTTGGCTGCAATCATTGCTGCCCCGCTCACCTCCTACGCCAAGCCGCACAAACACGGAGGAGAGAGGCAGCACAGACACCTGCAGCTTAAGCAGGTAATAGACACACTGCAACCCAACTCCCCCCCATAACCGGCAGCGCTGAAGTGTGATCAAGGTGGGACGGAGAGAGAGAGGAGAGGAGTAAGCAGACTCCCCATAGAAAAAACCCGCAGGATCCTCAGTGCAGCACAACCAATGCTGACAAGCCCAACATACCCTCCGTGGCCAGGGCACCTTAAACGTCCATGCCTTCCCGAAGTCAGCAGCTCTCAGAAAGATGAGGGGCCCAGATAATCAAGTAAGTGTGGCATGGCAAGGCCCCCCTTACCCTCGGGCCCCCTACAACTCTCCCCCCTGTCCCCCCCTGATGGCTGCCCTGGCTACAGTAGCCAGTGCTTTTACTGCAGGTTGTGAAGCTGCAAGGTCACATTTATTTGCTTTTTGGGGAATCCTCACTCGACAGCAAAATAAAATAATTTTATATTATAAATTATTTTTTATTATGAATTACATTATAGAGCTTTGCAAAATGTTCTAAATACATAGAAGTAAATAACTACACTGGACTAGAAAAAAAAGATGCCAAGAAAGTACAAAAGATTAAACAGAGGTGTTTTTGAAATAAATTAAAATGTAATGCCAAAGACAGTCCTGACAATTAAACACTGACTTTTATATGAAAGAAAATATTGAAGAGACAGGGCAGATGAGGTAAATCTTGTAAAGTGGCATTTTGCCTAAAATGAACTTTTATTTAAATAGACATCCATGTAAATTCATTCATTTATTTATATATTTGTATCTCCTGAATAATTTGCTTTCCATTTTGGCTCAGCCTCACAAACAATGTTCTAACAATCTAGTGAGAACCTTCCCATAAAAGTAGGGCTATAGCAACAATGGGAGCAGCAACTTCATATTAATCCCCTTGGTTTGGGAATGAGATGTTGGACAGGCAGGTGTCCAGATACTTTTGGTCATGTGTAAAGATTGTCATTACATCACTGGGCATAATTATTAAAAATGAAATTCTACCGGCACCATATGGCAGTTGTAAGCGGGGTAACATTTAAGGGTAAAATTCCAAAAACAACAATCTTTCAGCACACATTATATTTATTTTCTTCTAGGGGTGCATGCAAAAGATGTGTTCACCTTCACATACCTGATAGCTCAAAGTAGAAAGATAACAGCACTCCCATCTTGTAAAAATAAAACCACCTTTATGATCTCATACGTCAACTTCAGCAATGTTTCGGACCATCCAGTTCCTTTTTCAAGAAGATAATTACAACTTCCTTAAATACCCATATCACACATTTCCTCCTAGTGATACAAATATAGAACTATACATATTAAAATCCATAATACAGAGTTCCATCAGCCATCATAGCAACACCATAGCAACAACCAGTATAACATAAATTCAAATATCAAAATTTTTTATGCATATAGTGGCACATATTGAACATTTATGTATACATTTTGATCATTTTAATAGTTTATACTGTCAAGCCTGCTTGTTTTTATTGGTCCACTTGCACATTGATGGCCACTACAGCATAATCAAACTTTATTTAACATTTCTCCTAATGTCAGATTTATGCTTTATTTACTTATGCAGATTTAACTGTCTAGTTGTCTGACCTATGTACAAAAGCCCACATGGAAAAACTACAAAGGATGACAAACAAGTGTGATATCCCTTTATTTTAATCCCAGTGCCTTTATGCGGATGATATACTGTCTCCCCTTTCATACAACTGTTACATTGTCTACATGATAAGCAGGGAAAGTGCCATTTCTTTTGACACATAGTGTCTCCTGACGTAGCAATCTCCCCGGACCTATATCCACCTTAACCAATTTATCTCTTAATGATTGTGTCCTTTTATATGAAATTAATGTTGTAACTAGTCACAAAGGATAATCTATCTAGATGTTTCTCATTTTTCATATTACCCTTATTATGTGACATTACTTCCCCTTTACATTTATCTAATAATTTCTTTGAAATCCTCTTGTTACAAATTTCATCTCCATCTCAACCAGTCTTTCAGACAAAATTGTCTTCTCGGATATTATTCTATTTACCCTAGAAAACTCTGATTTTGGTACTGATTTTTAATGTACTGGATGAAACGAAGGGTGTAACAACAGGGTATTTTTTATCAGTTTTCTTCATATACATTTATGTATATCAACCCTGTCTCCAATCTACCATCAGACTTATAAATCAACACATCAGGAAAATTAATCCACAACAAATCATATTGCAAAGTACATTTTAAGGCATGTAAGTACTCATTTAACTCACTAAGGAAAGCAACCAAGGTCAAGTGTGGTCCATCCCACAGCATGAAGATATCATCTATTTAGTGCACCCAATGGCTACAGTACTGTATGAAAGCATTAATTGTATACACAAATTTATGTTCAAAAATTTTACAAAACTATTTACATATGTAGGGGGCCACATTTGATCCCATAGAGGTTCCACCGTGCTGCTTATAGAACGTGTCCTGAAATAGAAAATCATTTTTCATGAATGATTTTTAATAAACTAATAATAAAATGTTTTTGAGCGCCATCCCAACAAGGGTCCCATTACGGGCATGTTCTACTGCCTCAATTCCACCTTTGTGGGGTATATTTGTATACAAGCTTTTGATATTAAGTGTGACCAAATAAACATTTTCCAATACACTCTCAATTGTCTTTAATTAATCCAAAAATTGTGTGATATCTGTACTGGCCTCACTGAATGTCTTATCCAATTATCCAGCTAGCTAAACACCTTTGCATAACAACTCTCAGACCACAAAGTGATGTTGAAAGTTTTTACTTATACTTTTTACTTATACAAATGGTGTGAAACTGTAAATACAAATCTATGAAGAATATACAATTCAACATTTTAAGAAATGACAGCTGTATTATGAACTTGGCTAGCTGTTATAAGCGGCATCTCACTAGCTGGATGCACAATAATCCCTTATAAACCAACAAAGATAGTGTGACATTGTCATTCCTTAGACAAGCATTACAGATGTGTAACTACAAACAACATTACTTACAGGGAATGCCTTCAATGGGGTAATGTAGGAAACATCAAAACTGTTCAAAAGATTTGCAGATTAAGCCCGGAACTGCCAATACTGACTTCGCTACCTTATACTTTCCCTTCCTGTTACACTGACTTCCTGTCACATGCAACAGCTAAACAAATAATTAGAGGTTGAGAGCATCAAACAGATAAACTATAAGTAGCAGGGCCATAACACTCCCCACCTGGTAACCTACGATACCACCATTACCACTAAACTACAACTATTAGTCTGGTGGCAAGAGGAAAACTAGTTCTGTGTTCTTTGTCACTCCATGCTGGACCACCTTCACCTCCACTTTCCTAATCAGTCCATCTTTACTGGGGTTTAGTTGTACAATATATTCAATTAATTCCCAACCAATCCTCCAGATGACTTATGGTCAGGCTCATCCACAGGTTAGTAGAGTAGCCATCTCCCCAATTGTATCATAGGATAATGAAGAAAACTGGAGAGCCTTCCAGTGTGAATAAATGTAGTTTTTTGACACACTACATCTTTCGGACCTCAAGGGTTCTTCCTCTGGTGCAAGTAACAAGTAACAAGTAACACCAGTAACAAGTAACAAGTAGCACCAGTAACAAGTAACAAGTAGCAAGTAAACTGGAACAATTGGTCAGCACTCACCCAAACCACAAATTTGTCAAGCAGGTGCACGTGCAAGGTTGTCCACTCCAACCGGATAAGCAATGCAAGACGAAATCACAGCACCATCCAAATCGTGTATAATCTTAAAAAGCCTTTATTGGATTTTCTGGCTTGGATCTCAAACGAACAACGTTTCAGGCCTATGTGGCCTTTTGTCAAGTTAATGAACTACTGCTGGTTACAAAGTTTTATACTCACACATTAGATTGCCATCTATAGGTGAGCAATAAGAATTAATTGATACAAAGAAAAAGACATAAAGGCAACATTGTCAGATACATTGTAATATATAAGTAAAGTATCCACTTATTTCCTGGTAATTGTATTCATCAAGGTAAAGGTTTGAATCTCATGGTACAGTATCTGCAAAACAATAAAAATGACCAATGTTTGTAAAAAATTGTCTGATCTTAATATTATTAAAAACAACCCTTAAAATTCTATCGGTATATGGGATGCAAGTCATATTCGCGGTTAAGGCCATGGGGCTCCAGCGTTTCTAAGCGGCGTATCCATTTAGCTTCCTTTTTTAGTAACATTTTGACGACGTTTTGGAATATTGTCAATTACTTGAAACTTTAATTGCTGGACCCCATGACCCTTTTCAGCAAAATGACTAGATACCGCCTGATCTAATTTTTTAAGTTTCACTGCAGATTTGTGCTCACATATTCTATCTTTGATGGCACGGGTTGTCTGCCCTACATATAGTCGGCCACATGGGCATTTTATCACATAGACTACAAATGTAGTATTGCATGTATAGAAACCATGTATTTTTATCGGAGTGCCCTTCCGTGGATGATGTACAACATCACCTTTAAGAACATTGGAGCAACAATTGCACGACAGGCAAGGGAAAGTGCCATTGTTTCTAGGGCGTAAGACCCGTTCTTCCCTTAAATTTCCTCCCAAATCTGATTTGACCAATGTGGATCCAATGGTGTTGTTCCTTTTGTATGACATGAGTGGCATATTTTGGAAAAATTCAACCTCAGGGACCCCATCTCTTAAGTAGCAAGTAACACCAGTTTTCAAAACTCGATTCAAGTTTTTTCTCCGAAAAAACCTTGAATGTCAGGAAGGCTGCAACCAATTCTAATGATCCTAGAACATCTCCCAACTGACTAAAACAGCAATTCAGCAGGTTTTAGCTGGTGTGTAGCCAAATTCAAATTCTTAATGGGTCAGAGTATGATAAATCTTGAAAATCGTATTTGAGATTTTGAATAAAAATCAAATCGAAATTGAATATTTCCCTAGTTTTGGCAGTAGAAAAACTAGAAAATTTGAATTAGAATTTGAAATACAACCCTTGATAAATCTGCCTCTTAAATACAGTCTTTCTTTGTAAATATGGAACATTCATTTCCATTTGAGTCTCAGATAAAGTAAGCTATAGGTTTCCATTGTTTGGCTGCCAGAAACTCTTTTAAACACTATTAACATAACTTTAATTAACAGGGTGCAGCTCAGTGTACATAGGAAGCCTAGTAGTGCAGAGCATATAAAGAAGATACAGTATAACAGAAATGTGTCCACATTCATACAGTGTAAAGTGTATTTAAACCTTCATTTAATGTTTAATTTGGCTGTGATTGGGGTCCTTCAATTAACAGTGAGTGTGTCTTTCCACAATGTAGGGATTAGCTCTTGAATGGCTTGAAGCTTTTTGGCTTCTACTGCAGCAGATCTTTAATTATGATTTTTTTTACAAATATGCTTTCCGTTTTTTTCTACTGCAGCAGATGTTTAATTATGATTTTTTTTACAAATATGCTTTCCATTTTTTTCTTATTGCTTTTGAGATAAAACTGGATTATTATTTCTAGTGCCTATAACTCAAACCACAAGACACTGGCAGGGGGCACACCAGTACCTCTAGAGCATATTGTGCCAGTTCTGGCCACTGGTCAACCCTAGACACCCTAAAATCCATGGGGTCATCATCACTGTGGATGATGTCCTGCATACCCACAGACCCCATAAAGTCAGCCAACGTGTTGTCTAGCCACTGTTGGCTGCTGCTCTAGTCTGCTGCTGCCTGCTGAAGCTCAAAGAAAGTAACTGTGGGGCAAATGGTAGAGCAAATTCAGCCTTTGTTTATTTCTGATTAGCATTAAGTGTAGCCAGCCAGAATTCCACTTCTGCCCTCTACTGTAAGAGCAAACAAAGCCAGGGCCCTTTGTATGATAAATAATATTATACACTTTCTTGACTTCGAGTCTGTGTACTGTCTGTTTACTACAAGCAGACTAAGCTGGGCATGCTCACAAAAGGGCACCCCATTGACCCAGCTTTAGTTGCTGTGATTGGTGCTGTCACTATTCAGGGCTGGATTGGCCCTCTCTGGAATCTGCCTTTGTGGTTGGCTGAGTCAAACCCTGTTCTGCATTTATGACAGGGGCTGTTGCCTTTCTGGTTTACAAAGTTGTTTTTTTCTTTAACAGGAATTGAGAGATTAATTCTGAGTAATGGTGTTCTCTTACCTTGAGCTGCAGGTCTGGGGCATGTGCACTGTGACCCCAGGTCAAGACTGGTGAGCTTTACTGATAGATGTACACATAAATGAGCCGTACTTCTGCCTATCCCTCCTTACAGTGGTAGAGCAACTTTGCTGTCTCTGCAGGGCTGGTTTATTATCACCATCATCAAAGGCAACACACAGTTTTCCTTCAGAACTGTTGCAATTGTTATTCACTTGAGATGGTACCTGGGATGTACCTGTGCCTTTCATCATCATTCTCACTTACACCAAATCCTACATCAAAAGTAATACTCTGCAATTTGCCCAGTGCTCTGTCATCTGGGTTCCCTGCTGCTGATGTGTTCAGACAGTAATGCCTCCATGCCTATCTATGTATCAGACAGATCCTGTTTGGCTGAACCTAGGCCCCATGGATGTTCATACCCCAGTCTTGGGAGAGTTCTGCGCAAAAAGGAGGGAAGTCCTCAAACACAGAGGTGGCACACCTACACCACTGCCACTGCTGTCTGATGCACTATGGGTTGACCATGTATTGAGGCAAAATACTCTAGCACAAACCTACAAGTGCCAGGTGCCTTACTTGCAACCTGATGCCAGTTGCCCATTACCCACAACAGAAATATCATTTGGACTGGAAGATTTAGGGACTGCAGGCTATAGAGCAGCTCCACAGCATTGTCCACCCTTTATTCCCTCAGCCCCTCTTACGAGACTAGTAAGCACAATATGTATTAGAAGAAAAGTAATGTCATTTTGAAAAGGGTGGGGAGGAACTTGTATTAGAAAGGGAAGGGTGATAGATTGGTAAATTAAGTATCACTAAACCTGACCAGCACTAAAGGGCTTTTTGGGTCTCACAGAAGAAGAGGCAAGCAGAACTGAGAAAACAGCAGACACTGTCCCACACATTCCACTTGCTCTTTGCGCCAACAAACTCCCATACCACACTAGCTAAATCACATCAAATGCTCCTAAATCTCTATCTACCAACTAGAAACCTTCAGAGCAATTGCCGGTCAGTTAGACTTATGTTGACAAGGGAGGGGCTGGAGAGAGCTTAGATTCCATTGGTTGATGACATCTGCTACATGGGAGAATTTGTTTCCACCAAAACAGACTGCATGAGGAACTAAAGACTAATAAAGAATTATGCTGTAAATTCTTTATCTTATATTTTGGGATTTGTAACCTTTGTTTTCTGAAAACACCACAACCCGATATATTTGATGATTTGATGTAAGCCTCCATAGATACAAACAGTAGCTCCCCAATTTTTCCCAATATTTTCTCTGCTAATGTGCAGTGTATGCTCTATCTGCTTTTGCTGATGTCAGTTACCTGAACTTAGGGACTGTTACACAGACAACTCATCCATATTGTTATACAGCCATGTCAACTCATACTGGACCAGATTCAATTAAGTGAGAAAGTGAGTTTATCATGTGAAGTCATGGATGACATTCAATTTGAGATGCAATTCAATTCAGAAAAATAATTATCTCATGGTTTATCCCAGGGGTGTCCAACCAGCGGCCCGAGGGCTGCATGTGGCCCAAGATGGATGCGGCACAGCTTGAAGGAGAGAGAAAAGGAAGAGAAGGAAAAAATAGAAATAAATAAATAAATAAATAACTACATAGAAAATGAGAGTGCAATAACACTTTGTGCTCTCTAAGTCCAGACACATTAACCATCTCAGTCTGTCATCATGTTAGGAACAGGCTTACTATACCAGGTTGTAAAAATTTGGTGACCTGTGGAGTAGGGAGGTTGGGGGACTCTGCCCATTGCCCAGTTAGTAATAATAATATAATAAGTCTGTTAAATATCCAGGTGTCCCATGTTCCAATGTATAGCTCCATCGGGTTATCCAACTGGTATTGTAGTTATTTTCTTTGTATTTTCTTTAATTTTACAAATTTAAAAGTGATTGTGTATTTCATGTGTGGCCCCAGACAATTTTTCTTTTTCCAATGTGGCCCAGAGAAGCCAAAAGGTTGGACACCCCTGGTTTATCCCATGAAAACTCAAATTGAATCTCGTCCATGACTTGTCATATGATAAACCATGAGATAACTTTCTCACTGAACTGAATCTGGCCCAATATTTGAGAAGAACCCTGAATTAACCTGCACTGATATCCCTTTTGGTACTACAGGAGTCCTGTGTCTCTGCTATATGAGAAAGCAGGTACAGGTATGAGACCTGTTATCCAGAATGCTCAAGACCTAAGGTTTTCCACATATGGGATCTTCCCATAACATGGATCTTCATACCTTAAATCTACTAAAAATCATTCAAACATTGATCTGTAACCCTATCATCACCCCTTCTGGCACTTCTGACAGTGCTAGACTCCACTTATGGCACAGGGCAAATGTGAGCCACTGCACAGTGGTATTAGGAAAGACTGGGTACCTGGTACATATTAGTGCAGCTCCTCCACCTAGTAGGATCTGGGAATGCTACCACGGATGGCTTTACTAGGAAAAATAATAATACACAAAGTGATAAACTTAATAACTCTTTATTTAAAAATAAAAGGGCAACTAATACATGAAACTCTACTAACAAAGTGGCAAAAGAGACCTCATTTTGCCAGTGCAAACTATTTCACAAACTAAAGGTGAGCCCTTAAACTCAGTACAAAAAAATACAGTCTCTAAAATCTTTAAGCTCCTTTAGAACTCTCACTTTAAAGGGGACCTGTCACCCAAAAAAAAAAATGTTCCAAATCCTATTTTATCACATTATTTAAGCAAAATAAACTGTAATTAAACTATATAAATTATTTGAATCTTGTTTCCTTCAGTCTGGGAATTCATAATTATAACAAGCAGGCAGCAGCCATATTGTGGACACTGTTATTAAGACAAGTCTTGTATCATCTCAGAATCTTGTTTGTGCACCAGAATGGGGGTCCTGATGTCCATCCCCATGTCCTGGCTACACAATTAAATGGTAAAGAGAGAGGGGGAATGTGAGGAGAGCAGTGACATAGTAAATGCTGAATGGAAAGTAAAAGTAATTGACTGCCCTGCCTCTATGACTAAGGTATAGAGAAGGGGCAGACAATATTTGATTGACTGCTGAGACATTTAAATGCATTTACAACAGCTATGAATGCTTTAATAAAAAAAATTGGATTTCATGTATTATAATATATAAGGGCTTCTATTATACAGATTTTTGTGTCTGGGTGACAAGTCCACTTTCAGGGGCATATTTGTCAAAATGTGAGTTTAGAGCTTAACAAGTAAAAACTCACCCATGTTCTATTCATTCCTATGGGATTTTTAGAATTGTATTTATCAAAGGGTTAAATTTAGAACTCCTCTCAGGATTTCTCTCTCTCTCTCTCTCTCTCTCTCCAAGCACAACATATGCCTTCCCTGTACCAGCCTGATCCAAAGGACTGCTTCTGATGAGTCCTTCCAGCTCTCTAGGCCCACATGTAGCTCCCTCATATCTGGGAACTTTCTCTCTCCTCCTCATGGCTTTATCTGCCAGAAAAAACTTGAGAAAAAATGTCCATTCACTGACAATGCATTTAGAGTGAGAAAAACTTGAGAAAAAAAGACCCATTGACTTTAATGATATTGGAGTGAGAGGCAAATAAAAGTCGTTCATAGACTCATATATTTTGCTATAAAAAAATTGCCACTAATAAATGTTGTTACAAAAAAGTCACCCCTTTTCACAAATTCGTTGTTGCTTTGTGAATTTTTCAGCAGTTTCACACATTTTTTGACAAAGAGAAATGTGGCAGACTCGCTCATCATTACTGTTTAGCTGTGTGCTAGTTAGCTGCTGACTACAGATATGCAGGCTGCCATAAGATGCTGCAAGCTCAGTGCCTGCTCCACAACAGAGGACTGCTGCAGGAGGATGGTAATTGCAGGGGTCCAACTACCTCTTTATAGATCCTAATAGAATTGTTTTGCCACCAATAAGGATTAACTATGTCGTAGTTGGAATCAAGTACAAGGTAATGTTTTTTTAACAAAAAAAGCAACCATTTTTAAATGGTGAATTATTTGATTAAAATGGACTCTGTTGGCGATGACCTTACAGTAATTCCGAGCTTTCTGGATAACATATTTTCTGGGTAACCAATCCTATACATGTACACTATAAAGCCACCACCCAGGGTCAAGACCGGCTTTACTTTAATACCTATCCAAATTCTCTGATCCACAATTACAGTTCTTAGAAAAGATGGAGAGGTTTATTTTCAGTAAAAAATGTAAACTTCCTGCATACAGTTTGCCAGCCAGTAATTATATTACATAGGCAAAAACGTATTTGATCTCCTTACCTGCTGGGGGTGCTCCACTGAAGTGGCAGGTTCTTTAAGTTTGAAAAAGAACTCTGGGTTTCTATGCCCTGAAAAGAATATACTTTCTTTGCATAGGGGTTCTCCAGTTACTATGAACACAGGACCAGCTTTAGGCCAATTTGACTGATTGGGTTCAATCAAGCCCTGCACTCATGGGGGCCCTGCACCAGCCATTGGACACATCAGAACCTTTCCTCATATGTGACTGGACAAGTGAAACTCTCAAAGCATTAAATCCTAAATTTGGCTGCTCGATAATACAATCAGCTGCAGAATTAACTATGGCCTTTCCTCCAGCTTATCGTATTTCTGCACAGAAGATCCGTGGCTTAAACACTTTTTAAGAGAAGAGCACGGGGCCTGCTAGAAATAAGCAAGCTGCTGATTTTTTTCACTTTCCAGCACAAAGGCTCATAACAAGAGAGACATAGGGGATGAAACAAAAGCAGGTAAAAGTGGGGGAAATAATTGTAAAAAAACAGAAAGATAAATATTAAAAAGTACAGTTAAAGAGTAAAGTAAAGGGAAAGTAAGTAAGTAAAAGTTAAACAGGGAAATATAAATTAGTACTGTAATATGAGAAAGAAAAAGCCAAAGAATGACAGAGAAGGATACAAAGCACAATATAAGGGAAAAACTGATTTGAGCATGTGAAAAACAGTAAGAAATAGGAAGGGCAGTCTGGTTTGATAGTGGAGAAGAGAAAAAACGGCAGAGAAAAGAGCTGTGTAGACGTGGGATATGAGACAATGTTATGGAGAATAGAACAGGAGACATTGGGAGAGAAAATATACAGAAACAGTAAAGTTACGAAAGGTGGATGATCCAATGGTGAGATTGGGTGAAATATGGACAAAGGAAAGTATGGTTTATACAGTACAGTAAGCACAGAAAATGCAGGAAAGAATAAAAAGACAATTGGGGGAAAAGCAAGAGACGAAACATTAGAAAATAGATGGAATATCAGAAAAGCAGAGAACAATAAAAGAAAAAGTAAAGTTTTGGACTTGCTCATTGTATTTATATTCATCTATAAAGTATATGAATGAGGGTCTGTGCCCTGGGTTGCTTGTGTACATAGCAATTGCCTGTTGCAGTGGTATAATTATGTTTTCTTATTCTGTCAACATTGTGCTTACCAAATAGATATTGTGCTCAGTGTATAATGTATTTGGTTTTCTAGTACACACTGAAACTGAATTAGACTTTATATTATGGCTGTAGTGCTAGAAACTCTTACTATATCATCTGCTTCACCAGAAGCTCTCACTATAAAATCTGCTTTGGATAAAGGACCCACACTAGCAGGTGCATGCTTGTCTCAGAAGGCAAGAAGAGCCAAAGAGCTGAATTTCTGTGTTTTCAACCACAGCAGAGCGCAATTGCACTCTCTGCACTATGGATGCAACCCATCACAGGAGCTGCCTCAGGGCAGGCTAGGCATCCAAATCGCTCCTGTACACTACTCTAATTGTAGAATAAGTTCATGATGCACTTATCCATTTTCTTTGTGCTGATAAGACAATGGACAAAATGTAGGTTGAAAAGGATGAGAGGCTGATTAAAAAAAGGGGTAGAATAAATGGGGAGTGAAGATGGGGAGTATAATAAGCAGTGAAATAGAAGAAAAGTTAAATGATAAAATGTGGAAGGAGTGAGAATGCCACTCCTGTCACTCAGACATATTGCTTTTTTTTTTCTGTAACTCTTGTTGCAGAGGGCTGATACCACAATGTTCTGTAACTTTTTTGACACCACTTCTGTTGGTGTTACACTCCACATGTGGCACTTACCTGATGGCATGGGACAAACTTGAGCCACTCCGCAGTGGTATTGGGAGAGACTGTGCACCTGGTACTTACTAGCACAATGCCTCCATCTAGTGGGATCCGGGAATGCACCTAAGGACGGCCCCATTAGGAACAAAATAATAATACCCACACAGTATTGGTTAAACTGAATAACTCTTTATCTAAAATAAATGGCCAACTAATACATGCAGCACTCCTAACCGGTGGCAATAGGGCCTCACTAACTAATTTGCTAGCACAATTTGTCTACCTAACTAAAAGAAGGCAAAGTCATTCCACAAAACAGTCTCTGTATCTTCAAGCGCTTCTTCAGGGTATGTTCCTTTTAAACAGAATACTCACTCCAAATCCTATTTGAATGCTTTACAGTTCCTCTTCAGGTGAGTCCAGTACATCCAGACATACAGTGCAACTACAAGCCCCTTTGGATGCTCAGATAGGAATCTCCTGCTGGTTGTTCCTCCAGTCTGGATTCCTTTCACAATCTCATTGTCTGGCTTCCCTCTGCCAGCCTGTTCCAAATGACTGCTTTTGGTGGAGCTCTCTGGGCCCTCCGGCAGCTCTCTGGTCAGTTTCTGTCCACCACATGGTTCTCTCTGCCAGGCTTTTCTCTCCTGCCAGGATCTGTGACTTCCTCTTCCTGCCAGCCACTCACTAGCTGCTGTGTCACTTCCTGCTACACTAAGATCATTGAACAGCTGGTTGCTAGGTAACAGCTTACAGCACACAGACTCAGGCTCTGTGCTTGATCTCTTACAGGGATAAGTGCAAGTGTTTGCACAAATTCCCTACAGTTCAATGAAATGCTTGGATGACAGATTGTACCATGAAGTGCTGGGGGTCAATGGAGGAAGGGAGAGAAGTGAAAAGGCAGGGTTAAAGTAGCAGTCAGCAGGAGAAAGAAGCAGGCACTGGATCCCATGTTGTGCCAGTGAGTAACACAGTCAAGGGGGCCCTATCAAAATGGTCCAAATAGGTCCCCACTCTTGATAAGACCGGCCCTGTTTGCACTGATTTAGGCACCATATCATTCATCTGCTTCCTATACTATTTGGTATTTCCTCATCTCATGTTCAGGTTTTCCTTCCTGTCAGCTCACAGGGATGGGCTCTCATTCACCTCCAGGCAGAAAGTGAGTAACACGAAGGATGGAAAAGGTATCACCTGCCTCAGATAAGTAAAGAACCAACATTTCAATTATACAGACAGTATTGTGAAACTGGAGATCAATTATAAATAGGCTGTAGCTCACCTTTAGTATATGTCGTTGGATTCTCCTGCAAGGTGTCCTGTGTCCACACCCAAATTGATACAGTCAGTATTATAGTAGAAAGCAGGACAAATCCAAGGCAGTAGCTATGACTGCAAAGTGCTTTTATTGGGGAAAAATGCTCCACAACATGTTTCGGGCGTTGGCCCTTTATCAAGTGTGCAAAACCAAACACAAGGGAAGTATTTAAACTTTCCTTAACCTTTCACCTCTGGAGTGCATTCTGGGTACATACATTGACAAATGCATTTAAATTGTTGTTTCCATTAATAGCATAAATACAAATTACTTCATACAAGAATAAATATTAAATTACTTAAACAAGATGTGTTATACATTCCATATGTGATCAATAAATACATACATTCTTCAACTCCCTATAAAAAGTGTCCATGCCTTAAAATATTTCTTATGTGAATAAAATGCATTACAAGAACAGTCCTCAATCTTATCTGTGAATCATTGTGCTCTGTGTTAAGTCCAAATAAAACGACAGGCCACTGCATACATTAACCTAGCCTGAACAAAAAGGAAACTGCTCGTTAAGCCTATCCAACTACAACTTGATTCATGTTCCTAACATAGTTATCGTAACATTTTTAACATAATTTATACAATTTTACCATTTTAACAACTTCATATAGCCCCTTTACATTCTCACTTCTAGGGGAGTTAACAATAATTTCTTACTTAAATATTTGAACTTAGACTGGTACTATAAATTCTATATTTGTTAGACTCACCACCGGCGATAGTCTTATGGACATAACAGAAAACAAGCGAGAACGAGAGACTTACCTTCATTAGTAAATATGACCAACGGAGCAAAAACATAGAGAAAATAGTTAAAAAATATTGGCCAATTTTACAGCTTGATAAATTGTATGGCTCAATTTTTGTAAAAGCACCACGCTTTGCCTATAAAAGAGGCAAGACTATACGTGATATACTCTGCCCTATTAACAATCAGGGCGATAAGAGGGGACCGTTCCATGGTAATAGTTATTATTGCCATCAAAGTAGAGATCTAAGAACAAAACTAGAGGTGTCATTATCGCTTTAAAGTTACCAGAGGCGGCTTTTTGCTGCCCCTTGTATCTGGCCATTCCATGCTGGCTGGGTCAAGGTTCTCATGGCTGGAGTGGCCCTGATTTGAACAGAAGATATTTTGAGGGGGGCTGACCCTTTGCTAAAAGAGGAACTACCAAATCATCAGATCACAAGGGAGGTAAAATATTACTCTTGTCCATTGATTTTCTACTTGTACTCCCTAAAGAAGACCGTAAAAATATATTGGGTGAAGCAAAAAAACGTGGATCAGATATCATTCTATTTTAATGCTCTGAAAACAACGCACATGGAGCAATAATGTGCCTATTTGAAAAAAAATCTGCTAATCTGGAAACAGTCTCATTTGATATGAACATTGAAGCCCCTGCTAATTCACAAAAGGTGATGGAAAATCGGTCTAATTAAAAAAATCAGGCCTCTGGTTTACAGTTCTGTGGTTTTCCAAAACAGTAAATTGTGCATGTTTGATTTTCATTACCTTGTTTGTGTATGATTCATTGCAAATACCTCTGAGACAGCGATTGGACTTTCCACTATGTACACATACCAGGTGCATATAAAAAAGGATTCTAATGTTTATTTTTTCAGTTTCAAAAAGATGGCTATGATGAAGCATAGGCTTCTTTGTGTTGCTCTTCTTCTTTCAATTTTAGACTTGGCCCAGACTGAAGGTAAGAAGAGATTCATGTACTTTGCAATGTAGCATATCTTATCAAACATATATATATATATACTTGCTGAGTATCTAATATTGTCATATCAACGGTTATTCAATTTAAGGCATTATAGCCTGCACTGTGTACAACCAGCACTGTGGAAACTGTTCCTAGCTTTCTTGTATTTGTGGATGATCATCAACCAAAATATTTTCAATTATAAAGAGCACAAAAAAATAGAATTTAGGCTCTCATTGAAATAAGAAACTGGTAAGAAATTGATGTGTAAATCAATTTAATATTCCATACAATTTCTGAAATGATCACTTCACTATTCAGTAATCTGTCACTGTCTCTAAATGCACTCAGTGCTTTTTTGTTTATGAATAGTGAAATCAAATACATTATACCAGCAAAAGGAGCTGGGGTCAATTAAAACTTTAAAAAAATTGTCTCCAATGCAAAGTTTTATGTAGAGATGAAAGCTGATTGCTGAGAGGGGAACAGCGAATAGTAACTTAAATATCTAGTAGAGTATGGAACCTGTTTCCAGTATGCTTGGACCTGGGATTTTCCGGATAACGTATCTTTCTGTAAATTGGATCTTCATACTAGAAAGTCATGCAAACATTAAATTAACACAGTAGGCTTGTTTTGCTTCCATTAACAATTAATTATATCTTAGTTTTGTACAAGGTACTGTTTTATTTTTACAGAGAAAAAGGAAATCATTTTTAAAAAGTTGGATTATTTGGATAAAAAGTTGTCTATGGGAGACAACCATTCTGTTATTTGGAGCTTTCTGGATAATGGGTTTCCAGATAATGAATTCCTCACCTGTATATATCTATACCTGTATTGATATTAATGATGTGTTTGATAGGTCTCTCTTAAATAAGGTAGGAAGGTAGGATAGGTATAAAATTAGAAAATATTGAGCTCCGTATAAAATATGCAGACTGAATTGAATGTTAAACTGTGGCCAGCCTCACCCACAATCACATTAACCCTTTAACCGCCAAGCACGTACTGCATACGTGCTGGTGGTTCAGGGCTCAGGTTGCCAAGAACGTACCTCGTACGTTCTCCTGCAGCTGAGCCCTTCTCTCTGCATCGGCGGCTTTTGCCACCTCTGCAGAGAGTCAGGAGGGTTGACAGCCCCCTGGACAACGAGGCTGGGGGGCTGTCAAGCCGGATCTGCGACACGATTGTCGCAGATCCGATTTCAAAGTGGCAAATGCTGCTGCAAAAGCGCTGCTGCTGCTCTCTTACCTGATCTCTGTTGCACGTCCGCCCACTCACTTCCTGCTGTGCAGTGACTCTGCAGACATGCTGTCCTGGCTGCCTCCAGTGTTTCCAGTGATTCTCCTGCTATAAAAATGGTAAGTGCACATTTTTTTACACACTTACCTGCACCTACACATACTTACAGTACATTTATACACTTCCACACACATTTAGTAAAGATTGGTATTTTTTATTTTTTATTTTTTTATTTTAGCACACTTGGTCCCTTTTGTACACTTATTTACAATTATTTACATGTATTCGCACACTCAGACAACTTTTAGAAGTGCAAAAATATGTATACACAAAAACTCACTTTTTACTTATTCATTGTACCATTTGTTTTGCCTAAAAACAAGTTATTTTGACAGCGTGACTATTGGATAATCGATTTCGGCCACTAATTATGCTGTTGGATCATTTATTTTGTTATTTCATTGGTTTACGCTATTTTTGTGGTTTTATTGCTATTTTATCCCTGCATTATTGTTCCTTATGTATTTTTAGTATAGTTTTGCTGTTTGGTGCTTTGGTATAGAAAGATTTATTTTACTTAGTTTGATTCACCAGAATATACGCTTTCCAAAAATATATAGTTTTCTGGGGTTTTTTTACAGTTTGGGGGTCTTACGGCACATACAGATGCAGCCACTTTGGTTTGTCTGTTTGACACAGAATAACTAAACACAGATATCCCATTTATCTCATTTAACACAGAAAACTGTGTCACAACATCCCATCTAATTAAAGCATTCACCATTGTTAACAATGGTGCTTTGGTATGCTAATGAAAAGGTTAAATGCATTAAATGAGTTAAGATAACTTTAGATAACACAGTTTCTTCAATTAACTCTGAGTCATGACGCATTTAACTCACAAATCCAAGTGGCTTCATCTGTAACACACAGTTGGGGCTCTCTTTTCTGCAGCTTAGTTGGCCAGAGTGAAAATTCATATGCATGTTTTTCATTTGGGATCCGTACACGCCACATATTTTTGTAAATCTATGCATATTGGGCATCAAACTATTCAGTAGACCTCTGATGTCCATATTTAGGGTGATTTTTCTTTGTACGTAAAACATTGTGTGCGATAAATGCGGCAAACTGCAACAATTTTAGGTGATTTTCAGAAACATTGTAAAAACCTCTATGTTTAGAAAAGCTTTGCAGTTTGGTAGTTTGGTGTAGAAAGACGTTTTTATCTTTGTTGGTTTCGTCAGAATGTGTACTTTCCAAAAATATATGGTTTTGGGGGGTCTTTGCTGTTAAGAGGGTCTTGGGGCACATAATATGAAGCCAAGGGTCTATGTTCACAGAAGGCGAATCGGCAGCGGAAAAAAATCATATGCACTATTTTCATTTGAGTTCCGCATATGCCAGCTGCCTTGGTATATCAATGCATATTGGGCATCAAACTGTTCAGTAGACCCTTGGCATCAGTATTTATGGTGTTTTACAATTGTATGTAAGAAATTGGGTGAGATAAATGCGGCCAATTGCAATATTTTTAGGCAATTTTCAGAAATGTAAAAACGGTTGCTTTTATCGCCAAATTTAGGAAAGGCTTGCGACTTGGTACTTTGGAGTACAAAGACATGCATACCCAATTTGCATTCGTGGGAATGTGTACTTTCCAAAAATACATGGTTTTCTGTGGTGAATGTACTTTTTTTCTACCTTTGCTCCCCCCCCAAAACTATGTATATGTGTTGATTTTGCAGTACCTGAAATGACAGACCATATGGGGGTCTTCCTTTTGGGGCCCCTATATGCCACGTGCTTGGGTACACCTATACATATTGGGCAACAAACTGTTCAGAGGACCCTAGGCTTTCATATTTGGGGTGATTTCTCTTGATACCTAAATGAATGTGGGAAATACGATGCTGCATGGTGGAAATTTTGAGGTGATTTTTTGAAATGTCACCAAAATCCCCAAATTTAGGAATAGATTGCGGCTTGGTACTTTGGAGTAGAAAGATATGCATACCCAATTTAGATTCGTGGGAATGTGTACTTTCCGAAAATATATAGTTTTCTAGGGTGAACTTACTTTTTTCTACCCCAGGAAAGGCCCTTAAAGGAGAAGGAAGGCTACAGAGGCATTTTATTGCCAATAGATTAGCTACAATAGTGCAAGCTAGAATGCTATATTTATTCTGTAGAATGTTTTACCATACCTGAGTAAAAAGCTCTAGAAGCTCTCGGTTTGTGTAGGATAGGAGCAGCAGTATTAATGTGGTGTGACATCACTTCCTGCCTGAGTCTCTCCCTGCTCTGGGCTCAGATTACAGTAGAGAAGGGAGGGGGGGGAGGGAAGAGGAGCAAACTGAGCATGCTCTTGCCCAGGGCAATGAGGTTTAAGCTGAAGGCAGGAAGTCTGATACAGAAGCCCATGTGTACACAATAGAAGGAAAGAAATGCAGTGTTTCTTTTGACAGGGGACTCAGAGCAGCACTACTTTGGGGGTTTACTGGTATATTTATGTGGACCTTTCTGATAAGGCTTACTTAGTTTTTACCTTTCCTTCTCCTTTAAAGTGAAAGAGTGCAAATTATCTAATTATTGGCAGTAGATGTTTGCATCTAGGACAAAACGGCTGGCAGGGAAAGGGTTAAACAAGTAAAGCAAGAAAAAAAACCCTGTTTAAAAGTAGGGTTTACGGTTAATTGTTTGTAGTATACCTATTGCCTTTAAGGGAGTCTTAAAGGAATTCTGTCATGATTTTATGGTGTAGTTTTTATTTCTAAATAACATGGTTTATACTGCAAATAATTCACTCTACAATGTAAAATTTCATTCCTAACCCAACAAGTGTATTCTTTTTTTAGTTATAATACTGCTGTGAAGGCAGCCATCTCAGGTCATTTTGCCTAGTTATGTGCTTTCAGAGCCAGTGCTTTACTATTTAATTAACATAATACAAGGGATCTGAGAGTCTAAATTAAACCATGATAACTAGTTGGTGAATTTTTATGAACAATTCAGAATATTTGATACTTTGAAATGAATATGCCGCTCATGCTTCATACTTAACTTAGAATTAAGTAGACACTGTACAATGTTGTCCCTATGCCTCCTGTCTGATGTCAAACAATGTACAATTGGTTTTTTTTTCCAATGCAAGCACAATACATGATTGCTGAACTGTAAGTGGAGTCCAACAGAGGTTCCATTAAATTAAAAAAATAGATTTTCCTGACCAGGGGATTATGCATTTGAGCTCACCTTCTAGTACATGTGTATGTGTATGCAGAGATGGGCTGGGGGTTAAGAAAAACAAGTGGATCCTGCAACCTAGCCATGTCCCTATTTTTCCTATCCATTGTCAAATAATATCCAAGAGGCAGCTCTAACCATCTTAAATCAAATGAAAACACACAGATATTACAGATGGTATTGAGAGCTTAAAATGCAATTGAATTGGAAAATGTCATGGTGTTTGGCTGCAAATATATAATAAACAAGGTGTACTGTTAGGGGCAGATTTATCAAAGGTTGAGGTGAATTTTTGAAATTAAAAAATGCAAATTTTGAGTTATTTTTATGTACTTTGACTGGGGAATAGTCCAAATTTGATTCTAATATGAAAAAAATTTGAATTAAGAAACTCCTATAAACTCCAAATTTGACCCTTGATAAATCTGCCCTTAAGTGTAGTCCAGCTGGGGTTTTGGTTAAACTACATCCTAGGAAAGTTTAATGATTGATACTGCCATTCTTTCTTCATATCTAAGATTTTCCATACCTTTTACCAGCTTAGTTGCCCTTCTCTGTACCCTCTCTAATACAATAATGTCCTGTTTGAGTGATGGAGACCAAAACTGTACGGCATATTCTAGATGGGGCCTTATCAGTCCTCTATAAAGTGGAAGAATGACTGCTTCCTGCCATGAATCAATGCCCCTTTTAATACATCTCAATACCTTATTTGCCCTTGATACTGCTGACTGGCATTGTTTGCTACAGCCAAGTTTATCATCTATAAGGACTCCAAGGTTCTTTTCCATAAGGAATTTGCCTAGTGCAGTCTCATTAAGGGTATAAGTGGCTTGGATATTTTTACATCCCAGGTGAATGACTTTACATTTATCAACATTGAATCTCATTTGCCACTTAGCTGCCAAGATTGCCTGTTTGTCAAGATCCTGTTGCAAGGATGCCAAATCCTGGATGGAATTAATTTAGCTGGATAGTTTTGTGAAAACACTGATACATTACTTACAATACCCTCCCCATAATCTTTAAATAAACAAGTTAAATAAAAGTGGACCCAATACTGAGCCCAGAGGGACCCCACTAAGAACCTTACTCCAAGTAGAGAATGTCCCATTAACAACCACCCGATCCTGTAGCCAGTTTCCTATCCATGTGCAAATTACTTCATTAAGCCCAACAGAACTTAGTTTAGAAAGCAGTCGTTTGTGGGGCACAGTATCAAATGCTTTGCAAAATCCAAATAGATCACATCTACTGCTCCCACTGTCCAGCATCTTACTTACCTCATCATAAAAAGCAAATTAGTCTGACATGACCTATCCTTCATAAAGCCATGTTGATTGCTGCTCATAATGTCTTTATAACATTTTGAATGGGATCCCTTAACAAGCCTTCAAATAATTTGCCCACCACAGATGTCAAATTTACAGGCCTATAATTGCCAAGCTGAGTTCGTAATCCCTTTTTATATATTGAAATTACATCAGCTTTTCTCCAATCCATAGGTACCATATCAGATGAAAGTGAATCTGAGAAAATCAGAAATAGGGGCTTGTCTAAAACTGAACTAAGCTCTGTTAGAACCCGGGGGTGTATGCCATAAGGCCCTGGAGCCTTGTTTACATACATTTTTATTAAAGCTTTATGGATCATATACTGAGTCAGCCACTGACTAGATTGAGCAGAGCCATCAGTGCAACTATGAAGTAAGCCTGGTAATTCAGACTCCTCTATTATATACACTGAAGAAAAGAACTGATTTAGCACATGTGCCTTTTCTGTATCTGTTACAACCATACTGGTACCATTATTTAAACACTCTCAACCTGCATCTTTTCACTATTAATATATTTAAAAAACTTTTTGGGGTTAGTCTTAGACTCTGCCACAATGCACTCTTCTTTTCCTTTCTTTGCCTTCTGGATTGCTGATTTACAACATTTATTATAGTATTTATAATCATTAAATGCAGCTTCTACCCCAACAGACTTGCAGTTTTTAAATGCCTTTCTCTTCTTTCCTATTAACTTCTTTACTTCTATATTAAGCCACATAGGGTGATTCTTAGAGCTTCTACATTTACTCCTTAAGGGAATAAATTGAGAACAGTAATGATTTAATAAAATTACAACCATTCTGTTCTGTGTTTTCAGCTGAAAACTTAATGCCCCAATCAATGCTCTGAAGGGCAGCCCTCAAGGCACTAAAATTAGCTTTTCTAAAATTCATGGGTTTTTTGACCCCAGTATATATATTTGTTTTTTGCACCAGACATTAATTTATATAACATTATGGTCACTATTACACAGGGGTTCAATGACTTGCATATTTGCTATAAGTTCTGGGTCATTAGAGATCACTAGATCCAGAATAATATTTTTTCTGGTTGGCTCCTCAACAACTTGTGCCATAAAATTGTCATGCAACAAGTTTATAAACTTTTTACCCTCAACTGATCTGTCAGTACTGTTGCTCCAGTCAATATCTGGGTAATTAAAATCCCCCATTATCATTACTTTACCCAAACTAGCAGCCTTTTCTATTTGCATCAGGAGCTTCGTCTCCTCCTCCTCACTTACATTAGGGGGTCTATAGCATACTCCTACAATTAATTTGCTGGACTCTTTACAATAAGTTAAGAATTCTACCCATAAGACTTTTGCCCCCTCATTTCCTAACATAACCTCCTCCTTTATATAAGCTTTTAAATCTTGCCTAACAAACAGACATACCCCTCCTCCTTTTCTATTGCCAATGTCCCTCAAACAAAGTACAGCTGCTGATATTAACTGCCCAGTCATGCAACTCATTCAGCTATGTTTCGGCCACACCAATCACATCATGTTTTCCCTCCAGCACCAGCACCTCCAGCTCTCCCATGTTACCAGTCAGACCTCTTACATTTGCAGACATATATTTTATACTTGTACCATATTGAACACATGATCTGTGGTCCTCCCTATCCTTAACAGTATCCCCAACCATATCTCCTCCCCCATTTCCCTTCCTTTGCCCACTATCTCATCTAACCTGTCTTCCACTGAATCTTTTACTGAACCCTTCCCCCCATGCTTAGTTTAAAATCTCCTCCAACCATCTATCCATCTTCTCCCCCAAAACAGCTGCACCATATTCATTGAGGTGCTGCCCATCCCTAGCAAAGATCTGAAACAAATCACAAAGTTTATTATCTGGGAGCACTACAGTGTATATCTCTTACTCTGTGTGCATTACATTAGGGAACGTAACCCCGTAAAAACTTCAAATTCCAAGCTGCATGTAGAAACACAGAGCCCCATAAGATAAAAGAGAAAGTATTATAATAAAAATTCCAAATTTATTAATCCATTAAAATTGGCACACGGTTGTTGAAACATTAGAGAACCATAGGCTTAATGTGTTTCATGGCTATCCAGTCACTTTCTCAAAAGCATTTGCATACTCTCTCCTTCATCTTTTAGTGTTCTGTGTTTCTACATGCAACATCCCTAGCAAACAGCTTGTAGCTGACTGAGAAATCAGCCCAGTTCTCCAAAAACCCAAAACCCTCCTCCCTACACCAATCTCTCAGCCGTGCATAATCTCCCTAAGCTCCCACTGTCTTCTTAGCGTTGCCAGTGGCACAGGTAATATCTCTGAGAAAATTACCCTGGAAGTCCTCACCCTCAACTTTGCACCTAGTTTTTTTTAAATTGTTCTTGAGGTCTTCACCACCTCCTCTAACTTGGTCATTAGTACCAACAGTATGTGTACCAAGACTGCCAGGTCTTCCCCAGCCTCTCCCAATAATCTGTCCACTCATTCCTCCACATGTAAAACCCTAGCACCACGCAAGCAGACTGTTCGGCATGAAGGGTCATTACAGCAGATTACCCTATCCACCTTTCTAATAATTGAATCCCCTATAACTAAAACCTGCCTTTCCTTCCTTGCACTCCCCCACCACCCGTATTAGAGCCACTGACTCCCAGGGTGCTCCGAGAGTTAGTCTGCTCCATACATACCAGTTCAAAGCTTTCATACCCAGCATATTCAGCCAAAATTGTGTGTTGTTTTGGACAAGCTGTGGACCAGCCCCATTCTTTTTGCCAGGGGAAAAAAGTGCAATCATTAAGGAAGCTGTGCTTAAATGTATTATAACCGCAGAACATAGCAAGTTAAAACATGAAAAATTCACTCTAGTGAGAAAAAAATAAGTTACTATGTATGTGCTACAGCACATTTTACCCTTTGGGCATCAGTAAAACCTAAACATATGGGGCCTTTACGTAGTTACATAGTTAGTTACATAGGGGCAGATTTATCATAAAGGTGCGATTCGAGTTGCATTTGCCAGTGCCAGTCTTTTGTTACACTTCTAAAAACCCATAAGAATGAATGGAAAGTGGGTGAGTTTTTCTGCAGTAAACTCTAATCCAATAATTATTTCTGTTGATAAATGTGCCCCTTAGAATTGGATTTAGGATCAGGCCAACTATTTTATTTGAAATTAATTTTAAAATAATAACACAAGGAGAAATAACTATTTCCGCTCTGAAATGAAAATGGAGGAAATTGGAATGTGTAAAATGTTTTTATTTATTTGTTTCATTTATTTATGCTCAAATGTTTTTCTGCAGGCTGGATATCCTGTTCTCAGGTGTGCGATGGGGTACGTCAGTGTCCAAATGGAGAAGATGAAATGTTCTGTGGTAAGTCAAAGACTCAAAGATTTTTCATTGGTGAATGATCGATTCAGTGCAATCCGACTAATCCATCAAATTATAGTGAAGTTAGTGGGAATCTAATGATCATGCATCTTATGATTTTTCATCCGACATCTGTTAGAAAATTGATCGACCAGGTTAAAAATATTTTATTGGCCCCAGTGCAATCTATCTAGGTTTGCAGGGCCAAGCAGGCAGCTACCCTCAGTTTTCCTGGCAATATCGCTTGAAATAGTCTTTTTAGTTGATGGACAAATCATACATTGAAAAAATCGTTTCGAGATAATCGTGGTCTCACGATAACGAAAAGATCTTTTAAAAATCTTTACATCTATGGCCAGCTTTACAGTGTATTGGTACTTTATGTAAAAATTAAAGCAAGTAAAGATCATAATGCAATTCAATCTTATCCTGGGAGACTAGTTACAGATGGCTAGTAGCCAAGGCCTACTGGGTGACTGAGAATCTATTATTGCCTAATCTCTTAATGCTATGTCTGATAAGGAGCACAAATTCTGTGTCTTATTGGGGTGGAGATTTCCAACAGTTCCACCAGCAGGTCTTTCTGTTAAGTCTGTTGGTCACTTAACTTGATAGATAGCTCATCTTAGATAATTGGTATTAAGCAATGTATTTTATGCAAAAAAAAAAGGTTTACGCAATGTATTTTATGCAAAAAAAGTCACAAAAAGTCCAATGTATTTTAGATTTGCTGTAAAAATAAAAAGTTTCCATAAAAAACATCCATTGATTTCAATGTGTTTCACTAATTTTAATCCTTTTGTGAAATTTCTAGTGGTTTCGAAAATTATTTGGTGAAATGAGACAGATTCGTTCTTCACCAAAAATGGTTTAGACTGTTAAGTAACAAAACCACACTTTGGGGCAGATTTATTAAGGTTCAAGTTGTGTTTTCCATGAAAATTCGATTTTTTTTTGTTGAAAAAAACATTTTTCAACAATAAAAAATTATTCAAGTTTTAAAAAAAAACCTTAAAGTGGATCAGTCACCCAGACACAAAAATCTGTATAAAAGTCCTTTTCAAATTAAACATGTAATCCAATTTCTAATTTTTATTAAAGCATTCATAGCCAGACAATTACTTTCACTTTCCATTCAGCACTTCCTAGATATCACTGCTGTCCCCACCATCCCCCGCTCTCTTCATCATTTAATTTTGTAACCAGGGCATGGGGATGGACATCAAGTCCCCCATTCTGGTGCACAAACAAGAGTCTGAGATGATACAAAGCTTGCCTTTATAACAGTGTGCACAAAATGGCTGCTGCCTGCTTGCTATAATTATGAATTCCCAGACTGAAGGAAGCAAGATTCAAATAATTTATATAGTGTAATTAAAGTTCATTTTGCTTGACTAATGTGATAAAATAGGATTTTTAATAATTTTTTTGGTTAAGGGGTCCCATTTAAATATCTGAGATTTATTATACCACGACCTGGAAATAGCTAGCATAACAAAATTGGCCACCTCTAACTTTTTTTTCCGGAGGGTTTTGGGCCAAAAACTCAATTCAAGTTTTTTTTTACTTGATTCGACTTTCACAAGTCGATTCAAGTTTCGTAACTCAAACTCAGTCATTTGCATTTTTTACATTCAAGTTTTTTGTTAAATCAGATACCATTCATGTTGTGAGTTCATTCAAGGTTTTAAAAAGGTCACATACAGTAACTCTCCAAACAAATTTGTTTTTTAATTAGTAGTTATGGAGCAAACAGCAAGCTTTGATTACAATGATAGTTGCCTGATCCAGTCTAATAAATGCCACATGTTTTTACCCAACATATAAGTGTGAGGATAATCATGTTAAATATGTCTGGGTGGGATACTCTAACAATTCAGCATTTACTAAAAGATGCACTACAGTCATTAATATTAAATAATGTTTTTCTTGCATTACCATACATGTTTTGCTCAGCAAAGTAAGCTCCCAAGATGTGATATTACACAAGCACCAAATTAGTATCTACTCCACTGTTACTTTTGCATTACTTTTTGGGGTTGTTCATCTGTAATTTAACTTTTAATATGTTATAAAATGATTAATTCTTAGAATATTTTCAATTGTTCTTCATTTTTTCTTTATTATAATTTTTGCCTTCTTCTTCTGAGTCTTTCAAGCTTTTAAATAAAGCTTTCAAGTGGACTCCCCCTCCACTCATCTTTCTATTCAGGCCTCTCATATTTATATTTTATAGTCTCTTAGATTGCTGAAATTGTAAACTTTAGAGCTACTGAATAAAAGCTAAATAACTAAAAACCACAGATAAAAAAATTGCAAAATGTCAAACTATCACTCTCTACATCATACTATTTTTATGGGAGTTTTGCCAATTTATTTGCTGATGCCAAAACGCAGAAATTCGCCACAAATTCACGCCAGGTGAATTTTTTCACCCATCACTATGTGTGATGCCAGCACTGATGTCATGAAAGGTCACACAGTGGAACTGCTGGGCATTAGTGTCATTGGATACTAAAATATTAGTTGCTTACAACTTACTCTACCCTTTGCCTCTGTGTTAATTCAGTCTGAAGCCCATTTTGTTGTAAAATGAACATATAATGACAAGGTTCTAGATAGTACAGATGACTAGAATCTCGCGGCTATGGTCATGTACCTTGAGCTGAATCTGTTCCTTCAATCTGTTTGCAGCATTTAAACCAGCCTTATGAAGGTTACTTTAAATGTTGGTGATACTCAATTAGACTTATGTAACTCTTGACACAATATAATATTTTATATGTTGTTATTTTAATGTTGAATATTATATTGAATATTTTCAATTTATTATGAAATGTGCCATTAATGTGCCAGAATTAATATTCTGTTATTGATTGTAGCCTCAACAACAAGAAAACCAACAACACTAGAGAGTTATGGTAAGCATATTTCTCTTTCTACACTGGAACGCACGCTCACTCTCAAGCTCTCTTTTATATTGAGAAGGGTGTACTAACAGCACTTTATCTGGTGACTCTCAACACATTCATATGCACTGGAGGGGGGGAAGAGAGACAGAGGGGAATTTGTGGCTGAAGTGGGGGGCCCTAATGTAGCAGCCCTGGTGGGCCCAGACCCCCCCCCCTCAAATTCCAATGCTGCATTTATTCTTAAATTTCTATCTCTGATGAGAAGTGTGTCAGGGGGTGTAGTGAGTAATTTATAGATTTTGGAAATGAGTCCCTATTGTATATTCAAAATCCTAGTGCCAGGTGGAGCAAAATTGTCTTGTTGATGACAACTACTGGCATTCCAGTATCCAAGACCCTATAGGAATCATCCTTTCTGTGCTTTTTCCATAAGCTCTCTAACTGTGATAAAGCCATTCCCTTATTCCATTCTGGTCCTTTATATGTGATCCCTTGTCCTGGAGTTGAAAAAGTTAGTTCTAGTAAGAATCATTCTCACTCTTGGATCTCTAATTAACATTCAGATCTGCATGTTAAGGGCTAAACAAAGCTAAATAGCCAGTTTTAGGAAAGGCATTGGCCTGAACTCTGCCTTTAGCCTCTAATACTCTTTTCTACTCAAGACCTACATAATTTGTGGGTGTAAACTAGCACATGGCCCCCAGCCTGTCAATCCTGATGTAAACATTCCTGAAGGAATGGTCAAATCATAAAACATGGGGCCTATGAATAACACTTGCACTGCTCAAGGATACCAGATTCAACATATCACCGAATGGGTTTCCTTATTGAAAAAGAAAGGTGGTGGGGAGAATTTTTCAGAATTTCTGCTGCTCTGCCAAATGTTTTCTACTATTCTTCTTTATAAGACAGCTTTGGTTATATGAAAATCCTCCAAGTATAGGATGGATCATTTGCAGCAGTTGCAGCACAGAGCAACTATTAAGGAATTGGATGCGTACCATTTGGAAAAGCTGTGCTAACCACCATCCCCCTCTTCTATTTGGACTATATGAAAATCCTGGTAATCATGGGGGTAAAACCAAGATTGGGCTGAAGGATGTACTGATGAAGAAGTCCACTTCTTAAAGGGGCAGCATCTGGCACATAAACAACAAGTACTACTTCTTCCACATCCACCGCTGTTCCTGGGTCAGAAGGCAATAACACTAGATCCTACTTTAGAAACAAGATCCAGAATACTGTCATGGTTTACTGGAAGTCATTTTGGATTCCTTCTTTGCTGTGGATATATACCACAATATTACAAACAACAGAGAGTGCTGATTCTGCTTCTATATATATAAGCACTCTCTGTTGTTTGTAATATTGTGGTTTATTTCACACAAAGTGGCATTTTATCCGATGTTTCAGTCCCACATTGAGACCTTTTTCGAGGATACAGTGAATTGTGAGTGCAACAACTTAAATACCCCCCTCTGTTATTGAAATATATAGAGACTCTTACTGGTATGGTATATAAGTAAGCGCTGGATAAAGGGATCCACAATGAACCACTAAATATTTTTCAATCTCTTTTCAGCCCTTTTCTGTGCTTAATGCTGTTTAGATTTCCTTAACCACCTCACAGTAAGAGGTGGTGTATATTGCTTGGTCCTTTAAGCTACATAAAGGACATAAATTTACAAGTGCTTAAGACTTACAGTTATAGTGCCTTATAGTGGGTCGGCTGATGTCATATGTCCCTGTGTTTGGAGGCCCTGGATAGGGGTAACAGCAGGAGGACCGCCAACTCACCTCACTTCCATAAATAAAGGTATAAACTTATAAAAAGTTAAATGACCAAAGTCTCTGAGTCTTCCCCTTGGTTATCCGACCCAACGATCCTCATTTCTCCTCGAGTATAAAACAAAAAATATGATGAAAAAAAGGAAAAAAGATTTTTTATAGTGTAGTATTTACGGAGAGTTGTAGTTCCACAACCAAAATAAACTCTTTGGTGCAGTTACCCTTTACGATTCACCACATGTGGCTATTGAATGGGTACTTACAAACGTTTAGATTTATCATATGCACATCACGATTTGTAGAGAATAAAATTGTAGGGTATTCTTTCTGGACTGGAAGAGGTTAAAAATGCGCAAATATAGTGTAAAAACCCTTTTATTAAATATCATTAAAAAACAACTGGTTGCACTCACATTTTAGTAGTTACAACAGGCATATAGTCACTTTTCCGTGCAAATCCGTACTGCTGCAAGTCTTTCCTAGCGGTCCTAGGTTCCGACCAGCGTTTCCTCCACGATCCACTTGTCGCTTGTTGCTTCCTGGACGCTTGGATATGACGTCAGCCGTCTATGCTTTACGCGTTTCGTCGTCATCAGAGGCTTCACCTCACTTCCATGCTTGATATACACAGGTGACAGACTGGTCCCAGTATCCATCACATACTTATAGGTTCTGTAATGGGCACCTCAATAAAACAATTGGCCTTTTGGGCACAATCTTTTGACTCTAATATAGGCGCTACCACTGATAACAACCACTGACATGGGACCTGAGAACCTTTTATGGCATAGTACCACATGCAATAAAACAGTATATTTGTGTTCATATTTGATTTGCGGTGAAACAAAGTGCTACACAAGTGTTTGTTGAATATAAAAACAGTATGGAGGCTCCAGCACTATATTAGAGCTTGTACACATATTTGACCCTGTAGCCAAAGACCATAGCAATTCCTGTATTCACAAATGAACTCGATTTTTACTTAATCTAACACTCTTTGGATGTTCCCTACCTATTCTCCTCCAAACTATGCTTTTCTATCCCTGTCTTATCACTACACTCCAATCAACAGGTGTCAGTTATTTTTTAATTGGCAAGTAATACATATTTGCTACTTTGTTGCAATTTATCTGTTACTTGCTTACAAGTAATGCTGTGTGATTTAGCTCTACAATGGGATACCTGATTATTTTTTATACCCCTTATAATACACAAAAGTCATGAATACCCTGTAAATTATATCCTTATAAACGGTGAGTTCTGATGTCATCAGTTATAAACGGTGAGTTCTGATGTCATTTCTGTCACATGACTCACCGAAACTTGTGTATTATAATTAATAAAGTACCCCCTGTTGCAAAATATGAGGATATTAGAAGTTACCTCTGAGTTTCCTGACCTGTATAAAAACACTCGGCCTCGTGTTTTTATATGGTCATGAAACTCCTCGGTAACTTATAATATCCTTATATTTTACAAAAGGGGGTACTTTATTCACTATATAATGCATTGTGAAGGTTTTCTGCACAACAAACAATGCTGTGTTATATTTTGTTTAAACTGTCTCACCCCAGTGATTTGTGATGACATCATTTTAACACCTTTCCCACCACTACATGTTTTTAAAGGGGAACTCCAGCTTCTAAACCAAAATTTGATAAAGAGGCCCACACAACACAGAAACCCCTAATATATCCATGACAGTTACCTGTTTCTACTAAAAGTATAAACAAGTAAAAAAAATCCAGCTTTTTAACAGTTTTTTTCTTTCCGCATCATTTGAAATCCCGGCAGGGAAGAGGGGACTAAAACACTGAAGTTACAAATTGTACAACTTCTCCAGAGCTTACAGACAGCATGCAGGAACTACATAACCCAAAATGCATTGCATTGTGATGTTCTGTTCCTTATTGAAATCACGTGTGCAGGGAATTGTGGAGTTTAGAGGATGCAGGCTAAGGACAGATGACTGCTGATACAAAGTAACGGTTATCAGCCAGCTCAGCAAAATAGTAAGACAGTTTAGCAGGAGAACAGGGGGCTAGGCTCAGGGAACTGTCAGAAACCATTAAAAATCATGAAAAGTTTGCATATCTTTTAAGTGATGTATATAGCATAGTTGCTTGAAATTATGTTTACTTTTCAAAAAGCTCAAGTTTTGTTTTTGTGGAGTTCCCCTTTAAGACTAGAGTCTGTATTATTTTCTGACAAAGGCAAGAGGATTAGCCAAAATGGTAGTCTCCACCCAATAAACAACCTATGGTTTCCCCTTAAAACCTGATAGTTTGGATTCCTTCTTTGCTGTGGATATATACCACAATATTACAAACAACAGAGAGTGCTGATTCTGCTTCTATATATATATATAAGCACTCTCTGTTGTTTGTAATATTGTGGTTTATTTCACACAAAGTGGCATTTTATCCGACGTTTCAGTCCCACATTGAGACCTTTTTCGAGGATACAGTGAATTGTGAGTGCAACAACTTAAATAAATAAAATCATCAGTCCATATACAGTTCATGGATTCAAAAAATCCTTTTCTTTTCGCTTTATAATACTTCACACCATCAGATGTCATTGTATTACTCTGGGCAAGTGTAACAGAGTCCATATCAAAAAAGGAAGGAAGAAACTCATTTCATACATAGAAACAATGTCACATGCAGAGAAACACATTGTATATATTCCTGTGGAATGAAACAAAGTCATTTTGATACTTTATGTAATACTTCTGCTAAATAAAGCCTTAACAGATGGTTTCTGAAATGTTTTTCTTTAAGTTAAAAAACAGTTCCATTGCAAATGTCCACTTAATCCTTTTGGGTTAACACAGTCCAATTCATAAATTCAGAATGCTTCCGGCTTCAATAATAATTTTTCAAGGTCCCCACCCCTGGGTGGTTTGGGAATATGATCGATGGACATGCATTTGAATGTTGATGGGTCATGTTTGGCTTCTTTCCAGTGCTTAGCCACTGGTTGTTGGGCAATATCCTGTGTATGCAACCTGTACACTTGTATACTCCTGGACAGGGTGTAAGAAAATGTTGTTTTTGTGTGTATTTCCCCACTGTATCTGAAGGACTTAAATGTTCCTTGAGATTGATGTTTCTCAAGTAACTGAATTTAGTCTTTTTACAAAGAGCTGGCCACTATTCCCCGGTAATTTAGTTCTGCACCTTTTGTATCCTTGCTGTAGGGGTTATATTTACTTATCTATCACCCTTTTCTTTTGGTAAATGTATCTTTTTCTTTAGCAATAGGGATGTAGCGAACGTCGGAAAAAAAGTTCGCGAACATATTCGCGAACTTGCGCAAAAATGCGAGCGGTTCGCGAACCCCATAGACTTCAATGGGAAGGCGAACTTTAACATCTAGAAAAGACATTTCTGGCCAGAAAAATGATTTTAAAGTTGTTTAAAGGGTGCAACGACCTGGACAGTGGCATGCCAGAGGGGGATCAAGGGCAAAAATGTATCTGAAAAATCTGCCTGTGTGTGCTTGGAAGAGATAGTGTAGGGGGAGAGCTGTTAGTGATTTCAGGGACAGATGATAGTAAGTTTGCTGGCTAGTAATCTGCTTGATACTGCTCTGTATTGGAGGGACAGAAGTCTGCAGGGATTTGAGGGACATTTTAGCTTAGGTAGCTTTGCTGGCTAGTAATCTACTGTTCTCTTTAAACAACTGCCATACGTTGACCTTGTAGGCATTGTTTGCCCAGTTTTTTTGGACGCAGCCACTGAAGCACAGTTGCCAAAAAAAATATGCCATATAAATGCTGAAAATAGTAATTTTTCGCCATACGTTGACCTTGTAGACATTGTTTGCCCAGTTTTTTTGGACGCAGCCACTGAAGCACAGTTGCCAGAAAAAATATGCCATATAAATGCTGAAAATAGTCATTTTTTGCCATACGTTGACCTTGTAGGCATTGTTTGCCCAGTTTTTTTGGTCGCAGCCACTGAAGCACAGTTGCCAGAAAAAATATGCCATATAAATGCTGAAAATAGTCATTTTTTGCCATATACGTTGAGTCAACGTATGGCAAAAAATGACTATTTTCAGCATTTATATGGCATATTTTTTCTGGCCTCTGTGCTTCAGTGGCTGCGGCCAAAAAAACTGGGCAAACAATGCCTACAAGGTCAACGTATACACTACTACAGCGGTGGATACGGATTACGTAAAATATATTATGGCTGCTTGAAAAAAGTCACTCCAGTGTTTTTTCTGGAGACGGTAATATTATGGATATTTAGACAGAATGTGAACAAGGTCACACAGCTAGATGGCGGGTTGAAGAAAACAGTGTGCAAATAATGCCTACAAGGTCAACGTATACACTACTACAGCGGTGGATACGGATTACGTAAAATATATGAATGCTGCTTGAAAAAAAGTAACTCAAGTGGTTTTTCTAGAGACGATAATATTATCAATATTTAGACAGAATGTGAACAAGGTCACACAGCTAGATGGAGGGTTGAAGAAAACAGTGTGCAAATAATGCCTACAAGGTCAACGTATACACTACTACAGCGGTGGATACGGATTACGTAAAATATATTATGGCTGCTTGAAAAAAGTCACTCCGGTGTTTTTTCTGGAGACGGTAATATTATGGATATTTAGACAGAATGTGAACAAGGTCACACAGCTAGATGGAGGGTTGAAGAAAACAGTGTGCAAATAATGCCTACAAGGTCAACGTATACACTACTACAGCGGTAGTAAAATAAAAAAAAGTAAAATAAAAAAAAAATGAATATTAAAAAAAAAAATTAAAGTTGGTGCTGCTGAACTACTAGGAGCAGCAGATTAGCACACCAGTCCCACTCCCCAACACTGCTAGACTAATAGCACTGGGCTCTTATAGTAGTAGTAGTAGTAGTAGTAGTAAAACAACAAAAAAATAAATAAAAGCAGTCCTTACAAGGACTACTGTTATTGCAGCAGTCAGCAGATGAGATCAGAAGCAGGACAGCTGCCCACAGCAGCTACATACAGAGCACTGCAGTAGAAGGTAGATTACTAGCCAGCAAAGCTACCTAAGCTTAAATGTCCCTCAAACCCCTGCAGACTTCTGTCCCTCCAATAACAGAGCAGTATCAAAACGATTACTAGCCAGCAAACTTTCAACTGTCCCTGAAATCACTAACAGGCAGCAGCTCTCTCCCTACACTATCTCTTCAGCACACACAGGCAGAGTGAAAAAACGCTGCAGGGCTTCGGTTTTTATAGGGAAGGGGAGTGGTCCAGGGGAGAGCTTCCTGATTGGCTGCCATGTACCTGCTGGTCTGGGGTGAGAGGGCAAAAAAAAGCGCCAACAATGGCGAACCCAAAATGGCGAACGTCGCGCGACGTTCGCGAACTTCCGGCGAGCGCGAACACCCGATGTTCGCGCGAACAAGTTCGCCGGCGAACAGTTCGCGACATCTCTATTTAGCAATTGTTCACAGTCAACTATCATCATCATGTTAATTGTCTCTTTAATCAATTACTCTGGGTAACCCATTTCCAAAAATGTATTACCCATACATATTAGGTCCTCCCTTTTCTGTTCGGGGACACCGTCGATACAGACCACCCTCATAATTTGAGACTTGGGGAGCAAATTTAATATATGTTTAGGGTGTTGACTCATGTAGTGCAGAAGGGTATTTCTATCAGTGGCCTTCATGTTTATCCAAGTTTGTAGTTCCCCCTTTAGTTTGTAAATTTGTACATCCATAAAGCTTATTTCTTGTGAGTTATAGTTCAACGTCAGCTTAATGGGTGTGTCCAATTTATTGAGGTTGTCCACATACAATTCCAATTCATTTGATATACCAGTCCAAACAAAAAAGAGGTCATCTATGTAGCACCTTTAAACACTTCCATGCCTTTTAAATAATTCATGACCAAATGTGTTTATCTTTAAAGTCACACATAAAGGCATTGGCATAGGCAGGCGCTACCTTTGAACCCATAGCGGTTCCTGTCTGCTGTATGTAAAATTGTTTTTTGAATTTTAAGTAATTTTTCCATAATGCAAACTCCAACAGTTGTAACACAAATGCTATTGGAGGACCTTTATAATTGGAATTGTTTGTGATTAGTCTTCTTACCACTTCTATACCTGCATGGATTGCACGTATATAGGCTCTGCACATCCATTTTAACCAATATAATATGGTTAACTAGCATGTCAATACTCCTTATGACATACATAAATTCAGTAATTTCTTTTAAATAGCTCCTGCTGGATTTTATGCAAGGTTGTAGATGAGATTATTGGTTTCCCTGGAGGTTTTTCAGGATTTTTATGTACTTTTGGTAAAGTATATATGTATATGACCGGGAGCACTGGACTATTGGGTACTAAATATTTACTAATTTCCGAAACATCAAATAAAATGCCACTTTGTGTGAAATAAATAACAATATTACAAACAACAGAGAGTGCTGATCCTGCTTTTTCATGTATGAAAAATAATTGATCATAATTGAAATAATTGATCATGCACCTCTGGCTTTACTTGAGAGTGAGTGTGGGCACTGTGGGACATATATATATATATATATATATATATATATATATATATATATATATATATATAAACTCTTATCCCATGATAATGTTTTTTCCCTGCAATCGCCAACATGTCAAAAATAAAGTTACTGTAACTGCGAATGAAAATGCTTGGTGCAATTTCAGTGAATCTGTACATTTTCAAATGTTTGAATGCTACAATGAGTTTATGAAATCTCATCAGGTTTTAGGATGCAGAGTTTTCCATTTGAAATGTTTTTGAAAACAAAAAACACCAAATATTTATAGATTTGCTTCTAAATGCACTCACTAATAATTAATACTTATATTAAGGAAGTAGGATAATGCCTCTCCTTAAATCTACCTCATTAAGACATTTAATATATTTTTCAGGATTCTGCCCTATTCTTTTCACCCTAGTAAACTGACTGTGTGGAATATATTTTTTAACATGGTCAGAATGGAAGCAGTTACTTGATCAGTTACTTTACCTTAATAAACAAGCTATTCTCCAAGTGTTCTTCATTTTGTCTCACCTCATCATCTAAAAAGGACATTGGAACTCACTTGCAGGTAGAATGCAATATAAGGATCACAATAATTTTGGTAAGAAACAATGGGTTGTATGAACTCCACATTTACTACACAGACCTGCCACAGGACAAACACCATATTTATGTATCTCTGCCACTTCAAACTGCTTCTGGTGAAGCATACATCAGTGTAGTCATTTCTTAAAAGGAACATTTGCAAAAGATGTGGTCCCTTGCAGATAATCCTGTCCCTGGAATCTGAAATTATTATATAGTAATATTGAAGTAACATAATAAGTTAGATTGAAAAAAGACATATGTCCATCAAGTTTAATCTTTTACATTTATATAAAACCTGCCTAACTGCTAATTGATACAGAGGAAGGAAAAACATGATATCTGAAGCCTCTCTAATTTTACTCAGAGGGGAAAAATTCCTGACTCCAAAATGGCAATCGGACCAGTCCCTGGACCAGTCCCTGGACCAGTCCCAGACAAAGGCAAAAACCCCATCTGAAGCCTCTCCAATTTGCCTCAGAGGGGGAAAAAATCCTTCCTGACTCCAAAATGGCAATCAGACTAGTCCCTGGATCAACTTGTACTATGAGCTATATTCCATTACTCTGTATTTCCTCATATGCTAAGAATCCATCCAGCCCATTCTTAAAGCTATCTAATGTATCAGCCAGCACAAATGATTTAAAGAGTGAATTCCACATCTTCACAGCTCTCACTGTAAAAAAACCCCTTCTGAATATTTAGCCAGAATCCCTTTTCTTCTAATCAGAATGTATGCTCTCATGTTAGCTGGAAGGACCTACTGCTAAATAAAGCATCAGAGAGATTATTATATGACCCCCTTATATATTTATACATAGTTATCATATCACCCCTCAAGTGCCTCTTCCCCAGGGGCAGATAGTACTACCAGGGATATAAAGTTCATGGAACTTGGACTGTGTTTGTCCAGCAAGAGTGGGAGTGTGGGAATGTGTCCTTGTATAGACCGCCAGGAGTTGAAAGACCACATGGAAACTGCAGGGTTAATATTGAAAACTTGATTTCAATTTGCCTCTTTTACTTTACTTATATAAAGTTCTTTTTGTTTGCTTCATGGGTGTGTAATTGTTGTTTCCTAGTGGAACTACCGATAGAGGTAATCCCTGGATCTCACTGGGTAGAGGCACTGCCATTGAGAGAAATTCCCAGTACCCTTTAATTTAGCAAAAATGATTCACCACCTGTGGATGGTAAGATATTGGTGATGTACATCCTATACTGTAATACAAGTAGTTTCCAAGATAGGTGGTAACACATATTTTTACATCCCAGGTGCATGAATTTACTCTTATTAAGATTGAATCTCATCTGCAATTTAGATGCCCAGATTGCTAGCTTGTCAAGATCTGGTTGCAAGGATGCTACATTCTGGATGGCATTAATTGGGCTGCATAGATGGTGTCATTTGTAAACACTTTTGCATTACTTACAATACCATCCCCTAAGTAATTCCTGAACAAGTTAAATAAATGTGGACTCAGTACAGACCTTTGAGGGACCCTCAATAAGAACCTTACTCCAAGCAAAGAAAGTATCATTAACAACATCCCACTGTACACAATTCTGCAGCCAGTTTCTGTTGCCATGTGCAAATGTCCTCTTTAAGCCCAACAGACCTTATTTTAGAAATCAGTGGTTTGTCTGGCACTGTATCCAACACTTTGGCAGAATCAACTGCTCCTCCTGCTCATACTGCCATTCACTAGGACAAAATTTTGAATGGGATCCCTTAACAAACCTTCAAATAATTTGCCCACAATGGATGTTAAACTTACTGGCCTATAATTGCCAGGCTGAGAACATAATCCCTTTTTAAATATATGAATTAAATCAGCTTTCCTCCAATCAATAGGTACCATACCAGATGAAAGTGAATCTGAGAAAATCAGAAATAGGTGCTGGTCTAAACCAAATTAAGCTACCCTAGGGTATATTCCATCTGGCCCTGGAACCTTGTTTACATTAATTTTTAGTAAAGCTTTATGTACCATATCCTGAGTCAACAACAGACTTGTTTGAGGTGAGCTAACAGTGCTGCTATGAGATGGGGCTGGGAAGTCTGACTTTTGTATACGCTGAAGAAAAGAGCCAATTTAGCACATAATTGTCATAAATAATGTATTATACTGTATTTTTGAATTTAGTCTGATGATCCATCAACTTGTATTAAAGTATAAATCCAAGAAGCATACAGTAATTTAGTACTGTACTGTATTTCTGCCTCATGAGGTATAGAGGTATAAATACTAGCTACATTAAGACTATGCAATACCACTTCCCCTTTAATGGAACCTATTGTAGCCAATGTCAGTCAAAAAATCATAGTATCTGTCAAATAAGATTATAGTAGTTGAGGTTTTGCAGTGTGAACGTATCCAGTAAAGTGGCTGTGGTGTGGTTGGCAGGTAGGAGCCTATGTGCTGTATAATAAGGGTAATGCAGGAATGGAGCATGATAATAGACAGATGATATGTTATGTATGAAGAGGATTTATTATTGAATATAAAGAACAATGCATTACGTTAAATGCAATGTTAAAGATAAACAAAGAGTCCTTTTACCAGGCCAGGGGTCAAAGGCATTCGGCAAGCAATCAGAGATCATTAAACAGGCTGATATCTGGACAGGCAGCAAGCAAGGAAAATCCAGTAGGCAGGCTGGGGTCAGGAGCAGGTTGCAGACAAAGGATATACCAGAAAACCGGCCAAAGTCAATACCAGCAAATCAGTCGAAAACAGTCAGGGCTCAGGAACTAGGGCACAGGAACAAGACAAGGACTCAGATCAGGAACCAAGGAAGGAACAGACCAGGAATTAGGCAGGGAACTAGCAGGAACAACAGACTGACAGGCTGGATCAGGCTTGTGGGCCAGGGCCGGAACTAGGGGTAGGCAGAGAAGGCACGTGCCTAGGGCGCAAAGCTGGAGGGGCGCCAGGCACGCACCTTCTCTGCCTCTGCTATCCCCTAGTCCGGTCCCATGCGCACTCGTATTTTTTCGCACATGCGCGCTCGGGTATTGGGCGCTTTACCGGGCCAGGCTGCCTGGGGCGCCTGCCCGGGTTGGCCCGGCACTGTTGTGGGCTAAAATGATCAAGCAACATGGAGTTGCAGGAAGCTGGTTTATAAAGCCCCCTGATTGCTTGATCAATATCCACTGTGTGGAAAGGAATGTTAGAAGCCTGTTCTGGAAATTATAGAGCACAATTTCTGAGAGCCTCCAGTGGCTCACTGTGGCAATGCAGGAGAATAAAAACACATTGACCAGATTTCGATTTCCAGCAGATCCTGACAGCCTGCTGGACACAACATAGAATCTGCCACAATTGGCTATCCTGGTGGGTTATTGGGTCCTTATGAACCTTAGTTAAAATATAAATTAACCTATGGAAGCACCTTTAAATAACAGAACATATAGTCATCAATAACATTGGTGATGCATGCTATTAATTATTTTGTATATGAGTGTTATTCAACTGAAACATAATTTCCAAGGCCCAATAAAGCATGTTTGCCCTAGAGGGACCTGAACCTCTAGTGTGGAAGTTGGGGAGCAGGGACCCAGTGAATGTTGCTAGTGAGTGGCAGGAATATAATTGTTATATACTCTCTAGGAGAGTAAGACAGTGAGGGAAGAGAAAAAGAGCAGCAGGGAGTAGCTTCCTGGGCGATCTCTTAGTAGAGCTCATTGCTTTCTGTTGCAGTTACTAAACTTGGGATCTGAAATATGGTACCCTTCAGGGCCTTTTAATTTAATTAATGAAATCAGATTTAAGGTGAACACTTGTTTCTACCCATGCATGATTAGCACTATGACTTAATAGACTCTAATTTTTCCATACATTGAAATGCTTGTTCTGAAGACTTTTCCAATTGGACACCAATAATTTATATCATTATTTTACTATAATTGTAGCTCCAACAACTGCAGCAGCCCCAGGTAAGATGATTACTTCTATTTTGTTATAGTGGCTAGCTTTTTAGTACATTTAAATGCTTGTTCTTAAGTGGTTATGTTTTGATGAGGTCTATTCCAATTAAAAACAAATAATTGGTTTCTATATTTTACTCATAATTTCAGCTCCAACAATAGTAGCAGGCGAAGGTAAGATGATTTCTTCTATTTTTTTAATAGTGACTAACTTTATAGTACTTTGAAATGTGTGTTCTTAAGTGTTTTTTTTATGAGGTCATTTCTAATCAGATGCTAATTTGTATCAATATTTAATCATAATTTTAGCTCCAACAACAGCAGCAGAAGCAGCAGGTAAGTTGATTTGTTATGTTATTTCCATATTGCCTGTGTGATCTCTCAGTAGGACTGATTGCTTTCTGTTATAGTTATCAAACTTGGTTGCTAAAACATGCAACACCTTTTCAATTAAACAATATTTAAGGTTAAAACTTACTTTTACTAAGGCAATGTTAGCAGTATCACTAAAAGGTTGCCAACATTTGAATAGATTGAACGTTTGTTCTTAAATATTTTTATTTTCATGAGGTCTTTTCTAATCAGATGGCAATAATTTGTATCAATATTTAATCATAATTTTAGCTCCAACAACAGCAGCAGCCGCAGGTAAGTTGATTTGTCATACAACACCTTTTCAATTAGCAAATTAAATGAGATTTAAGGTTAAAACTTACTTCTACTAAGGCAATGTTAGCAGTCTGACTAAAAGGTGGTTAACATTTGAATAGATTGAACGTTATTTTCATGACATATTTTCCATTTGGATACAAATAACTTGTGTCATTATTTGACTCTTAATTTTAGCTCCCACAACTGCAGCAGCTGCTGCTAAGTTGGTTACTGTTGGGGGGCCTATTGGCTCCCACCAGGGAGTTGTCAGGACCGAGGAGGAAGCTATAGGGATAAAAGTCTGAGAACGTGGTACAAAAGGCTTCAGGCAAAATCTAGGTCAAAGTTCAGGCAGGGGTTCAATGGCAGGCAGAATGTATCAGAATTAAAAGCCCAGGCAAGGGTTAAAGTCCAGAAATCACAATAATAAAGCACCCAGGAACACTAACAAACAGGTCCTGTACTTGGGCAATGATTAGTTGAACTGAGCGCACTGACGTCAGTGCACCGGCGCTGCTACCCACTTGGTGCCACCATATTGGAAGTGATGCCAGAAGGAGGGGACGTGCCTCCCGGAGCTCCGGGCGGCGATCGTGTCAGTTACTTATTTTTTTAAATGGTGACTAACTTTTCAGTTCTTCTAAGTGTTTGTTTTTAAGGGACCTATAGATCATGCCGTGTTAAAAGTAGAGTGAACCCTTGCCAATGATGTTGTCCAAAACAACGAATCAGTAATTCGATTTCAACAGTTAGAAAACCAAAGTAAAGAGTGGTTAAAAAGGAGCAACATCACTGGTAATGTTTCACTCAACATTTCACACAACATGACAAATAGACCCTTTAGTGTTTCCATTTTCATGATGTCTTTTCTGATTGGATGCCAATCATTTGTATCATTATTTTACTTAATTCTAGATGCAGCAACAACAGCAGCAGCCGAGGGTACAGCAGCAGGTAAGATGATTACTTATATTTTTCCATATTGCCTGAGTGATCTCTTGGTAGGACTGATGGCTTTCTTTTGCAGTTATCAAACTTGGGTTCTGAAATGTACTGTACCATTTTAATTAATTTGTGAAATCAGATTTGAGGTGAACACCTTATTCCACTAGGGGTTGAGTTGCTCTGGGAGTTTAATGTTGGCTAACTTTTCAGTACATTTAAATTCTTGTTCTTAAGTGGGTATGTTTTGATGAGGTCTAATATAATTAAAAACAAGTAATTGGTTTCTATAATTTGTTCATAATTTCAGTTCCAGGCGAAGGTGAGATGATTTCTTCTATTTTTTAATAGTGGCTAACTTTTGATTACATTTAAGTTGGTTATTAATCAAAGGTCAAATTTGAATTTTTTAAAACTCTTATAAATGTCATTTTAATTGCTATTCAAATCTTATGTTATTCATGAAAAAAATGTAAACTTCTAAAATTTGATCAAATAGTCCCAACCCAAAAACTCAAATAACATTAATATTGAGTTTTCCTTCAAAAAATTTAATTTTTGCAGTGATAGTTTATTATGATGCACAATAATTTTTTCCACCCATGGGAGTCTATGGGGCGCCATTTTCACAGTGAAACTTGGCAAAAATTTTCACTTATTACCACTATTAACATCTTCAAATAGTTCGAGGCACCTCTGCCTTTGACTTCTGCAAGAACTCGGTAAGTTTTAAGTGGCTAATATTCAAATTGTAACTGTTTCCAGGCTCAGGTGTGATTGATCTCACATTCAAATTCATATTCGATTTAATGTTTTAAACTTGAATTTTTGAATTTTGACCCCCCCCATAAAATTGATAATTTGAATTTACTATTTACTAATCAGCCCCTAAATGTTTGTTCCTAAGTGATTTTGTTTTCATAAGTTCTGTTTCAATTAAAGGACCAGTAACATGAAATTTTTTTTTTCAAAATCCGTTAGTATAGAACGAAAAATAAACACCAAGGCAAATAAAACTTTTAGATTGCAAAGCCTTTATTAAGAGATAACTTACCAAAACTTCACTTCCTGTCCTCTTCTAAAACGGTGAAAGGGCGACCATCCATGCAGCGCTGTTCAACTTCTCCTCCCTGGCTATTCTAGTGACAGTATGTGAAGGAGGCAGAGGTCCGCTCTGCAGCGCTTCCCCTATTCCCAGCAGTCGGACTTTGACTCCAGCCTTTCCTCCTCCGACGAGGAAGAAGAAGAGGAGGAGAAGGGCAGCCTCTGCCTCTCCAGTGGCAAGTGTTGTCTGCAGAATGGTAGTAGTAGTAGGCGGAGGAGCCATGCAGGCGCACCGATCTGCTGAAAAATATCCCCAGGACTATGGTGCACAAGCACATGGATGAACCACTTGTTCTCCGTTGATGTGCCCATCTGAGTGTTTTGTAATTTCGAAAAACGGTCCACACACACCAATATTGCAGTCGGGGATTGTGCCCCTTTTATTAATGCCACCAACAATCAATAATCAACGTTTCGGGGGGACACAGCCTCCCTTCTGTGTCCCCCCGAAATGTTGATTATTGATTGTTGGTGGCATTAATAAAAGGGGCACAATCCCCGACTGCAATATTGGTGTGTGCGGACCATTTTTCGAAATTACAAAGCAGTAAGGTGACCTGGCAAGGGCAACGGGAGACCAGCACCACTACGCAGAATAAGTGGAAGGAGGTGTGCGGTAATACAAAGTTTCATTGACCCATCTGAGTGTGCCTGGGGCTGGCAGTCCCCGCTGCTGCCGGAGAAGGCAGCGATTTTAGACTCCGGTTGTTGCAGAATCCATGGATGAGGTGGGAGTGCCGAACCACTTGATACCCGTCGATGCACTACTATTGCGGGTAGCAGTGGCCAGTGTATTTAGTAAAAATAAAAACGAGCCTGTAGCATTCCCGGCTCAAAGGCGGAGCGGAATGCCAAGCCAAGGTTTGCAGGAGCTGTGCACTTGGAGAGTGCACTTGGCCGAGTGGAAAGCCTTGAGTTTGCACAGCTCTTCCACATCACACTGGTTCTTTTTCACTTGTAAATGATCTATGCGCTTGTGCACCATAGTCCTGGGAATATTCTTCAGCAGATCGGTGCACCTGCATGGCTCCTCTGCCTACTACTACTACCATTCTGCAGACAACACTTGCCGCTGGAGAGGCAGAGGCTGCCCTTCTCCTCCTCTTCTTCTTCCTCGTCGGAGGAGGAAAGGCTGGAGTCAAAGTCCGACTGCTGGGAATAGGGGAACCGCTGCAGAGCTGACCTCTGCCTCCCTCACATACTGTCACCAGAATAGCCAGGGAGGAGAAGTTGAACACCGCTGCATGGATGGTCGCCCTTTCGCCATTTTAGAAGAGGACAGGAAGTGGAGTTTTGGTAAGTTATCTCTTAATAAAGGCTTTGCAATTCAAAAGTTTTATTTGCCTTGGTGTTTATTTTTCGTTCTATACTAACGAATTTTGAAAAAAAACAAAATTTAGTGTTACTGGTCCTTTAAAAACAAATAATTAGTATCTATATCTTACTCATAATTTCAGCTCAAAAAACAGTAGCAGGCGAAGGTTAGATGATTTCTTCTATTTTGTAAAAGTGGCTAACTTCTTAGTACTTTGAAATGTTTGTTCTTAAGTACTTGTTTTTCATGAGGTTTTTTCTAATCAAATACCAATAATTTGTATCAATATTTAATCATAATTTTAGCTCCAACAACAGCAGCAGCCGCAGGTAAGTTGACTTGTTATATTTTTTCCATATTGCCTGTGTGATCTCTCAGTAGGACTAATTGCTTTCAGTTACAGTTTTCAAACTTGGTTGCTAAAACATGCAACACCTTTTTAGTTAGCAAATGAAATGAGATTTAAGGTTAAAACTTACTTCTACTAAGGCAATGTTAGCAGTATGGCTTAAAGGTGGTCAACATTTGAATAGATTGATCGTTTGTTCTGAAGAGTTTTTATTTTCATGAGGTATTTTCCATTTGGATACAAATAACTTGTATCATTATTTGACTCTTAATTTAACCTCCAACAACTGCAGCAGCCACTAGTAAGTTGGTTAATAATTTTTTTAAATGGTGGCTAACTTTTCAGTTCTTCTAAATGTTTGTTCTTAAGGGACCTATATATCATGCCATGTTAAAAGTAGAGTTACATAGTTACATAGTTAAATTGGGTTGAAAAAAGACAAAGTCCATCAAGTTCAACAACTCCAAATGAAAACCCAGCATCCATACATACATCCCTCCCTACTTTTAATTAAATTCTATATACCCATATCTATACTAACTATAGAGCTTAGTATCACAATAGCCTTTGATATTATGTCTGTCCAAAAAATCATCCAAGCCATTCTTAAAGGCATTAACTGAATCAGCCACCTGCAGAGTGAACCCTTGCCGGTGATGTTGTCCAGAGCAACGAATCAGTACTTTGATTTCAACAGTTAGAAAAGCAAAGTAAACAGTGGTGAAAAAAAGAGCAACATCACTGGTAATGTTTCACTCAACATTTCACACAGAATGACAGATAGTGTTTCCAGCAAAAGTGTTTCCATTTTCTTGATGTCTTTTCTGATTGGATGCCAATCATTTGTATCATTATTTTACTTAATTTTAGATGCAACAACAGCAGCAGGTAAGATGATTACTTATATTTTTCCATATTGCCTGAGTGATCTCTTGGTAGGACTGATGGCTTTCTTTTGCAGTTATCAAACTTGGGTTCTGAGACATACTGTAGCATTTGAATTAATTTGTGAAATCTGATTTGAGGTGAACACCTTATTCCACTAGGGATTGAGTAGCTCTAGGAGTTAATGTTGGCTAACTTTTCAGTCCATTTAAATTCTTGTTCTTAAGTGGTTGTGTTTTGAGGAGGTCTGTTATTAAACAATTAATTATAACAATTAAAAACAAATAACTGGTCTCTATAATTTGTTCATAATTTCAGCTGAAACAACAGCAGCAGCAGCAGCCGGCGGCGAAGGTGAGATGATGTCTTCTATTTTTTAATAGTGGCTAACTTTTGATTACATTTAAGGTGGTTATTTATCAAAGGTCACATTTTAGAGTGATTTGAATTTTTTAAAACTCTTATAAATGTCATTTTAATTGCTATTCAAATCTTATGTTATTCATGAAAAATTGTAAACTTCTAAAATTTGATCAAATAGTCCCAACCCAAAAACTCAAATAACATTCATATCGGGTTTTCCTTCAAAAAAATGAAATCTTTGCAGTGATAGTTTATTATGACTTGCAGAGTATTGATTGGACAGCGCACTCCAGGGCCCTCTTCATACAGAATCGCTCGTTTCCACATGAAAGTTTAAAACACATTTCCTTTATTTAAACATCTTGGTACACCGTTTACACAGCGCCATGAGGTCTGACGCGTTTCGTGTCACTGCACTTCATCAGAGACCTTAGCGCCAGGATTTGTGTTGATTCATAGTTTATTATGATGCGCAATCATTTTTTCCACCCATGGGAGTCTATGGGGCATCATTTTTGCAGTGAAACTTGGCAAAAATTCCGCTTATTACTACCATTAACATCTTTAAATAGTTCGAGGCACCTCTGCCTTTGACTTTTGCATGAACTCGGCAGGTTTTCGGTGGCAAATATTCAAACTGTAACTGTTTTCAGGCTCAGCTGTGATGAATCTCATATTCGAATTCAAATTCAATTTTGTGTTTTAAAATGGAATTTTTGAATTTTGACCCCCTATAAAATTGCAAATTTGAATTTACTACTCACACCTTAGTAAATCTGCCCCTAAATGTTTGTTCTTAAGCACTTTTGTTTTCATAAGGTCTGTTCCAATTAAAAACAAATAATTAGTATCTATATTTTACTCATAGATTCTGCACCAACAGCAGCAGCAGGTGAAGGTAAGATGATTTCTTCTATTTTGCAATAGTGGCTAACTTCTTAGTACTTTGAAATGTGTGTTCTTAAGTGGGTTTTTTTCATGATGTCTTTTCTGAATGGATGCCAATCGTTTGTATCATTATTTTACTTAATTCTAGATGCAGCAACAGCAGCAGCCGAGGGTACCGCAGCAGGTAAGACGATTACTTATATTTTTCCATATTGCCTGAGTGATCTCTTGGTAGGACTGATGGCTTTCTTTTGCAGTTATCAAACTTGGGTTCTGAGACATACTGTAGCATTTGAATTAATTTGTGAAATCAGATTTGAGGTGAACACCTTATTCCACTAGGGATTGAGTAGCTCTAGGAGTTAATGTTGGCTAACTTTTCAGTCCATTTAAATTCTTGTTCTTAAGTGGTTGTGTTTTGCGGAGGTCTGTTACAATTAAAAACAAATAATTGGTCTCTATAATTTGTTCATAATTTCAGCTGAAACAACAGCAGCAGCAGCAGCAGCCGGCGGCGAAGGTGAGATGATGTCTTCTATTTTTTAATAGTGGCTAACTTTTGATTACATTTAAGGTGGTTATTTATCAAAGGTCACATTTTAGAGTGATTTGAATTTTTTAAAACTCTTATAAATGTCATTTTAATTGCTATTCAAATCTTATGTTATTCATGAAAAATTGTAAACTTCTAAAATTTGATCAAATAGTCCCAACCCAAAAACTCAAATAACATTCATATCGGGTTTTCCTTCAAAAAAATGAAATCTTTGCAGTGATAGTTTATTATGACTTGCAGAGTATTGATTGGACAGCGCACTCCAGGGCCCTCTTCATACAGAATCGCTCGTTTCCACATGAAAGTTTAAAACACATTTCCTTTATTTAAACATCTTGGTACACCGTTTACACAGCGCCATGAGGTCTGACGCGTTTCGTGTCACTGCACTTCATCAGAGACCTTAGCGCCAGGATTTGTGTTGATTCATAGTTTATTATGATGCGCAATCATTTTTTCCACCCATGGGAGTCTATGGGGCATCATTTTTGCAGTGAAACTTGGCAAAAATTCCGCTTATTACTACCATTAACATCTTTAAATAGTTCGAGGCACCTCTGCCTTTGACTTTTGCATGAACTCGGCAGGTTTTCGGTGGCAAATATTCAAACTGTAACTGTTTTCAGGCTCAGCTGTGATGAATCTCATATTCGAATTCAAATTCAATTTTGTGTTTTAAAATGGAATTTTTGAATTTTGACCCCCTATAAAATTGCAAATTTGAATTTACTACTCACACCTTAGTAAATCTGCCCCTAAATGTTTGTTCTTAAGCACTTTTGTTTTCATAAGGTCTGTTCCAATTAAAAACAAATAATTAGTATCTATATTTTACTCATAGATTCTGCACCAACAGCAGCAGCAGCAGCAGGTGAAGGTAAGATGATTTCTTCTATTTTGCAATAGTGGCTAACTTCTTAGTACTTTGAAATGTGTGTTCTTAAGTGGGTTTTTTTCATGATGTCTTTTCTGAATGGATGCCAATCGTTTGTATCATTATTTTACTTAATTCTAGATGCAGCAACAGCAGCAGCAGCCGAGGGTACCGCAGCAGGTAAGACGATTACTTATATTTTTCCATATTGCCTGAGTGATCTCTTGGTAGGACTGATGGCTTTCTTTTGCAGTTATCAAACTTGGGTTCTGAGACATACTGTAGCATTTGAATTAATTTGTGAAATCAGATTTGAGGTGAACACCTTATTCCACTAGGGATTGAGTAGCTCTAGGAGTTAATGTTGGCTAACTTTTCAGTCCATTTAAATTCTTGTTCTTAAGTGGTTGTGTTTTGCGGAGGTCTGTTACAATTAAAAACAAATAATTGGTCTCTATAATTTGTTCATAATTTCAGCTGAAACAACAGCAGCAGCAGCAGCAGCCGGCGGCGAAGGTGAGATGATGTCTTCTATTTTTTAATAGTGGCTAACTTTTGATTACATTTAAGGTGGTTATTTATCAAAGGTCACATTTTAGAGTGATTTGAATTTTTTAAAACTCTTATAAATGTCATTTTAATTGCTATTCAAATCTTATGTTATTCATGAAAAATTGTAAACTTCTAAAATTTGATCAAATAGTCCCAACCCAAAAACTCAAATAACATTCATATTGAGTTTTCCTTCAAAAAAACGAAATCTTTGCAGTGATAGTTTATTATGACTTGCAGAGTATTGATTGGACAGCGCACTCCAGGGCCCTCTTCATACAGAATCGCTCGTTTCCACATGAAAGTTTAAAACACATTTCCTTTATTTAAACATCTTGGTACACCGTTTACACAGCGCCATGAGGTCTGACGCGTTTCGTGTCACTGCACTTCATCAGAGACCTTAGCGCCAGGATTTGTGTTGATTCATAGTTTATTATGATGCGCAATCATTTTTTCCACCCATGGGAGTCTATGGGGCATCATTTTTGCAGTGAAACTTGGCAAAAATTCCGCTTATTACTACCATTAACATCTTTAAATAGTTCGAGGCACCTCTGCCTTTGACTTTTGCATGAACTCGGCAGGTTTTCGGTGGCAAATATTCAAACTGTAACTGTTTTCAGGCTCAGCTGTGATGAATCTCATATTCGAATTCAAATTCAATTTTGTGTTTTAAAATGGAATTTTTGAATTTTGACCCCCTATAAAATTGCAAATTTGAATTTACTACTCACACCTTAGTAAATCTGCCCCTAAATGTTTGTTCTTAAGCACTTTTGTTTTCATAAGGTCTGTTCCAATTAAAAACAAATAATTAGTATCTATATTTTACTCATAGATTCTGCACCAACAGCAGCAGCAGCAGGTGAAGGTAAGATGATTTCTTCTATTTTGCAATAGTGGCTAACTTCTTAGTACTTTGAAATGTGTGTTCTTAAGTGGGTTTTTTTCATGATGTCTTTTCTGAATGGATGCCAATCGTTTGTATCATTATTTTACTTAATTCTAGATGCAGCAACAGCAGCAGCAGCCGAGGGTACCGCAGCAGGTAAGACGATTACTTATATTTTTCCATATTGCCTGAGTGATCTCTTGGTAGGACTGATGGCTTTCTTTTGCAGTTATCAAACTTGGGTTCTGAGACATACTGTAGCATTTGAATTAATTTGTGAAATCAGATTTGAGGTGAACACCTTATTCCACTAGGGATTGAGTAGCTCTAGGAGTTAATGTTGGCTAACTTTTCAGTCCATTTAAATTCTTGTTCTTAAGTGGTTGTGTTTTGCGGAGGTCTGTTACAATTAAAAACAAATAATTGGTCTCTATAATTTGTTCATAATTTCAGCTGAAACAACAGCAGCAGCAGCAGCAGCAGCCGGCGGCGAAGGTGAGATGATGTCTTCTATTTTTTAATAGTGGCTAACTTTTGATTACATTTAAGGTGGTTATTTATCAAAGGTCACATTTTAGAGTGATTTGAATTTTTTAAAACTCTTATAAATGTCATTTTAATTGCTATTCAAATCTTATGTTATTCATGAAAAATTGTAAACTTCTAAAATTTGATCAAATAGTCCCAACCCAAAAACTCAAATAACATTCATATCGGGTTTTCCTTCAAAAAAATGAAATCTTTGCAGTGATAGTTTATTATGACTTGCAGAGTATTGATTGGACAGCGCACTCCAGGGCCCTCTTCATACAGAATCGCTCGTTTCCACATGAAAGTTTAAAACACATTTCCTTTATTTAAACATCTTGGTACACCGTTTACACAGCGCCATGAGGTCTGACGCGTTTCGTGTCACTGCACTTCATCAGAGACCTTAGCGCCAGGATTTGTGTTGATTCATAGTTTATTATGATGCGCAATCATTTTTTCCACCCATGGGAGTCTATGGGGCATCATTTTTGCAGTGAAACTTGGCAAAAATTCCGCTTATTACTACCATTAACATCTTTAAATAGTTCGAGGCACCTCTGCCTTTGACTTTTGCATGAACTCGGCAGGTTTTCGGTGGCAAATATTCAAACTGTAACTGTTTTCAGGCTCAGCTGTGATGAATCTCATATTCGAATTCAAATTCAATTTTGTGTTTTAAAATGGAATTTTTGAATTTTGACCCCCTATAAAATTGCAAATTTGAATTTACTACTCACACCTTAGTAAATCTGCCCCTAAATGTTTGTTCTTAAGCACTTTTGTTTTCATAAGGTCTGTTCCAATTAAAAACAAATAATTAGTATCTATATTTTACTCATAGATTCTGCACCAACAGCAGCAGCAGCAGCAGGTGAAGGTAAGATGATTTCTTCTATTTTGCAATAGTGGCTAACTTCTTAGTACTTTGAAATGTGTGTTCTTAAGTGGGTTTTTTTCATGATGTCTTTTCTGAATGGATGCCAATCGTTTGTATCATTATTTTACTTAATTCTAGATGCAGCAAGCAGCAGCAGCCGAGGGTACCGCAGCAGGTAAGACGATTACTTATATTTTTCCATATTGCCTGAGTGATCTCTTGGTAGGACTGATGGCTTTCTTTTGCAGTTATCAAACTTGGGTTCTGAGACATACTGTAGCATTTGAATTAATTTGTGAAATCAGATTTGAGGTGAACACCTTATTCCACTAGGGATTGAGTAGCTCTAGGAGTTAATGTTGGCTAACTTTTCAGTCCATTTAAATTCTTGTTCTTAAGTGGTTGTGTTTTGCGGAGGTCTGTTACAATTAAAAACAAATAATTGGTCTCTATAATTTGTTCATAATTTCAGCTGAAACAACAGCAGCAGCAGCAGCAGCCGGCGGCGAAGGTGAGATGATGTCTTCTATTTTTTAATAGTGGCTAACTTTTGATTACATTTAAGGTGGTTATTTATCAAAGGTCACATTTTAGAGTGATTTGAATTTTTTAAAACTCTTATAAATGTCATTTTAATTGCTATTCAAATCTTATGTTATTCATGAAAAATTGTAAACTTCTAAAATTTGATCAAATAGTCCCAACCCAAAAACTCAAATAACATTCATATCGGGTTTTCCTTCAAAAAAATGAAATCTTTGCAGTGATAGTTTATTATGACTTGCAGAGTATTGATTGGACAGCGCACTCCAGGGCCCTCTTCATACAGAATCGCTCGTTTCCACATGAAAGTTTAAAACACATTTCCTTTATTTAAACATCTTGGTACACCGTTTACACAGCGCCATGAGGTCTGACGCGTTTCGTGTCACTGCACTTCATCAGAGACCTTAGCGCCAGGATTTGTGTTGATTCATAGTTTATTATGATGCGCAATCATTTTTTCCACCCATGGGAGTCTATGGGGCATCATTTTTGCAGTGAAACTTGGCAAAAATTCCGCTTATTACTACCATTAACATCTTTAAATAGTTCGAGGCACCTCTGCCTTTGACTTTTGCATGAACTCGGCAGGTTTTCGGTGGCAAATATTCAAACTGTAACTGTTTTCAGGCTCAGCTGTGATGAATCTCATATTCGAATTCAAATTCAATTTTGTGTTTTAAAATGGAATTTTTGAATTTTGACCCCCTATAAAATTGCAAATTTGAATTTACTACTCACACCTTAGTAAATCTGCCCCTAAATGTTTGTTCTTAAGCACTTTTGTTTTCATAAGGTCTGTTCCAATTAAAAACAAATAATTAGTATCTATATTTTACTCATAGATTCTGCACCAACAGCAGCAGCAGCAGCAGGTGAAGGTAAGATGATTTCTTCTATTTTGCAATAGTGGCTAACTTCTTAGTACTTTGAAATGTGTGTTCTTAAGTGGGTTTTTTTCATGATGTCTTTTCTGAATGGATGCCAATCGTTTGTATCATTATTTTACTTAATTCTAGATGCAGCAACAGCAGCAGCCGAGGGTACCGCAGCAGGTAAGACGATTACTTATATTTTTCCATATTGCCTGAGTGATCTCTTGGTAGGACTGATGGCTTTCTTTTGCAGTTATCAAACTTGGGTTCTGAGACATACTGTAGCATTTGAATTAATTTGTGAAATCAGATTTGAGGTGAACACCTTATTCCACTAGGGATTGAGTAGCTCTAGGAGTTAATGTTGGCTAACTTTTCAGTCCATTTAAATTCTTGTTCTTAAGTGGTTGTGTTTTGCGGAGGTCTGTTACAATTAAAAACAAATAATTGGTCTCTATAATTTGTTCATAATTTCAGCTGAAACAACAGCAGCAGCAGCAGCCGGCGGCGAAGGTGAGATGATGTCTTCTATTTTTTAATAGTGGCTAACTTTTGATTACATTTAAGGTGGTTATTTATCAAAGGTCACATTTTAGAGTGATTTGAATTTTTTAAAACTCTTATAAATGTCATTTTAATTGCTATTCAAATCTTATGTTATTCATGAAAAATTGTAAACTTCTAAAATTTGATCAAATAGTCCAACCCAAAACTCAAATACAAGTCTGTCAAAAAGAACAATCATACAAAGTAAAGCAACAAGAATCAGAAAAAACAAAAAGAAATAAGGAATAAGCCCCACAAAGTGATACTGAGCACACATGAGAAAGGTGAGATAAGTAGCCCACCCCTGCAACTTCTAAGTTTTAGGCCGAATCACTCTCCCCTCTGTTGGTTGTGATATAGAAAACCCAGTTACCCCAAATTTTATTGTGTAGTGGTAGTGTATTACTTATTCGAGCAGTCATTTCCTCAAATCGCTTATTGCTTTCAAGCCTGAATGTAACCTCTGTAAGTGATGGGATGTCCGAACTCTTCCATTTGGAGGTGATTGCCAAACGCGCTGCCGTCGCTACCTGGTTAACCCATTTTTGGGCAGCATTCTGGAGTCCAGTAATAGGGAGGGCTAACAGCAGATGAGGCATCTCGATAGTCAAAGAGGTTCTAAAAACCGCTGCTATTAAATCAACAATTGCCTTCCAAAAGCAAGTCAGTTTCGCGGCGAAGGTGAGATGATGTCTTCTATTTTTTAATAGTGGCTAACTTTTGATTACATTTAAGGTGGTTATTTATCAAAGGTCACATTTTAGAGTGATTTGAATTTTTTAAAACTCTTATAAATGTCATTTTAATTGCTATTCAAATCTTATGTTATTCATGAAAAATTGTAAACTTCTAAAATTTGATCAAATAGTCCCAACCCAAAAACTCAAATAACATTCATATCGAGTTTTCCTTCAAAAAATGAAATCTTTGCAGTGATAGTTTATTATGACTTGCAGAGTATTGGTTGGACAGCGCACTCCAGGGCCCTCTTCATACAGAATCGCTCGTTTCCACATGAAAGTTTAAAACACATTTCCTTTATTTAAACATCTTGGTACACCGTTTACACAGCGCCATGAGGTCTGACGCGTTTCGTGTCACTGCACTTCATCAGAGACCTTAGCGCCAGGATTTGTGTTGATTCATAGTTTATTATGATGCGCAATCATTTTTTCCACCCATGGGAGTCTATGGGGCATCATTTTTGCAGTGAAACTTGGCAAAATTCCGCTTATTACTACCATTAACATCTTTAAATAGTTCGAGGCACCTCTGCCTTGACTTTTGCATGAACTCGGCAGGTTTTCGGTGGCAAATATTCAAACTGTAACTGTTTTCAGGCTCAGCTGTGATGAATCTCATATTCGAATTCAAATTCAATTTTGTGTTTTAAAATGGAATTTTTTAATTTTGACCCCCGCATAAAATTGAAAATTTGAATTTACTATTCACACCTTAGTAAATCTCCCCCTAAATGTTTGATCCTCATTTGTTTTTTTTTTCATGAGATCTGTTCCAACTAAAAACAAATAATTGGTATCTATATTTTACTCATAATCTCAGCTCCAACAACAGCAGCTGCATGTCAGTCAATTGCTTATATTTTTTCATATTGCTAAAGTGACCTTTTAGTAGAGTTCATTGCTTTCTGTTGCAGTTACCAAACTTGGGATCTGAAATATAGTACATGTGAGGGCCTTTTAATTTAATTTATGAAATCAGATTTGAGGTGAACACCTATTTTTATTTGGGCATGATTAGCACTATGACTTAATAGACTATAATTTTTCCATACATTGAAATGCTTGTTTTGTTGCATTTTTATTTTGTTAAGGACATTTCCATTTGGACACCAATAATTTATATCATTATTTTACTCATAGTTTTAGCTCCAACAACTACGACAGCCCCAGGTAAGATGATTACTTCTTTTTTTAATTTTTAGTACATTTAAATTATTGTTCTTAAGTGGTTATGTTTTGATGAGGTCTGCTTGAATTAAAAACAAATGATTGGTTTCTATATTTTACTCATAATTTAAGCTACAACAGCAGCAGGCAAAGGTAAGATGATTTCTTCTATTTTTTAATAGTGGCTAATGTTTTAGAACTATGAAATGTGTGTTCTTAAATCATTCAATTCAAAAGTGTGGCCCTTTTTCAAATTTACACCGGCCCTCAGCCTCCATCATGAAATTTATAATAATGAGTACCCCCAGCACAGTGCAATCAAAAATCCCATAGCAGTAATATTAAGGCACATTAGTGAAATTATCTGTCACTTGGTCTATACTGCTACCTGTGTGCTGAAGGTAATAGCACATACTAGCATGTAGAGATGCACTATTTTTGCATACTTCTTTAGGGCTGAAGGTGTCACTAGACGTACTGACGTGCCAGTATGGTAAACTAAAGAAGTATGGCATCACTGCATGCTAGTAAGTGTCTATTGGTAACAACTCCAGCACACAGGCATCAGTATAGACCAATTGGCAGATCATTTCACTAATGTGCCCAAATATTACTGCTAAGATTACTCAATTCCTGTAATTTAATGTTAATAGTTCAAAGAATGTTGTGCTGAATGGTCGGCCCCCACACATTTTCATCTCACCAAATCTGGCCCACATTGCAAAATGTTTGGGCACCCCTGTCTTTAAGGTTTTTTTTTATGACGTCTTTTCTAATCGAATGCCAATAATTTGTATCAATATTTAATCATTACTTCAGCTCCAACAACAGCAGCAGCCACAGGTAAGTTGATTTGTTATAATTTTTCCATGTTGTCTGTGTGATCTCTTAGTAGGACTGGTTGCTTTCTGTTACAGTTATCAAACTTGGTTGCTAAAACATGCAACACCTTTTAAATTAGCAAATAAAATGAGATTTAAGGTTAAAAACGTACTTCTACTAAGGCTATATTAGCAGTATGACTAAAATGTGGCCAACATTTGAATAAATTGAACGTTTGTTCTGAAGTGTTTTTATTTTCATGAGGTATTTTCCATTTGGATACAAATAACTTGTATCATTATTTTACTATTTATTTTAGCTCCAACAACTGCAGCAGCTGCTGGTAAGTTGGTTACTTATTTTTTTAAATGGTGGCTAACTATTCAGTTCTTCTAAATGGTTGTTCTTAATGGACCTATATATGACGTGTTAAAAGTAGAGTGACCACTTGCCGGTGATGTTGTCCAGAGCAACTAATCAGCAATTCAATTTCAACAGTGAGAAGACCAAAGTAAAGAGTGGTTAAAAAGAAACATCACTGGTAATGTTTCACTCAACATTTCTCACAGCATGACCAATTGACCCTTTTTTGCCTGAGGGATCTCTTGGTAGGACTGATGGCTTTCTTTTGCAGTTATCAAACTTGGGATCTGAAACATACTATACTGTTTAAATTAATTTGTGAAATCAGATTTGAAGTGAACATCTTATTCCACTAGGGCAGCTCTATGAGTAGCTCTATGAGTTAATGTTGGCTAACTTTTCAGTACATGGGTCTGTTCCAATTAAAAAAAATAATTGTTTCTATATTTTACTCATTATTTCAGCTCCAACAACAGCACCAGGCAAAGGTAAGATGATTTTTTCTATTTTTTAATAGTGGCTAACTTTTGATTACATTTAAGGCAGTTATTTATCAAAGGGCAAAATTTAGAGTTATGTGAATTTTTTAAAACTCTTATAAATATAAATTTATAAATATAATTGTAATCACTATTCAAATGATATGTTATTTTTGAAAACATTTAAACTTCTAAAATTTGATTGAATAGTCCCAACCTAAAAACTCAAATAACATTCATATTGAGTTTTACTTTAAAAAAAATGAAACTTTTACTGCGTTTATTTTGTTTAATTTTTTGGATTCTATGGGGTGTCATTTTCACAGGGAAACTTGGCAAAAATTTAGCTTATTACTACTATTAACATCTTTAAATAGTTCAATGTATCTCTGCCATTGACTTGTACATGAACTTGCCAGGTTTAGGTGGCAAATATTTGAATTGTAACTGTTTCCAGGCTCTGATGTGATAAATCTCACATTCAAATTAAATTTTGTGATTTTAAATTAGAATTAGAATTTTTGAATTTTGACCCCCCATAAAATTTAAAATTTTAATTACATATTCACACCTTAGTAAATCTGCCCCATAATATTTGATCTTTAGTTTTTTTTTTATGAGGTTTGTTACAATTAAAAACAAATAAATGGTATCTATATTTTAATCATAATTTCAGCTCCAACAATAGCAGCAGCCACAGGTCAGTCGATTACTTATATTTTTTCTATTTTGTCAAAATGATCTCTTAGTAGAGCTCATTGCTTTCTGTTGCAGTTATGAGTGATGGCCAAATTAGGGGTGTTTCGCCTTGCCGAAAAATTTGCGAATTTCCTGCGAAATTTGCAAAATGGAGAAAATTTTTCGAAATGGCACCGGTGTATCATTCTTAACACCGGCGTCCGTTTTTTATGCCGCTGCAAATTTGCTGGCGAAAATGAGCCGGCGTAAAAAAAAACGGATGCCGGCGTTCATTGTTTTTTTGACGCCTGCGAATCTTAGCGGCGGTTCCACGAATCGCGGGAATTTGCTGTGAATTCGCGCCTGCCAAATAAATCTGCCCATCACTAGCAGTTACCAAACTTGGGATCAGAAATGTAAGACACGTCAGGGCCTTTTAATTTAATTTATGATTTATATCTATAAATTTAGCTCCAACAACTGCAGCAGCCCCAGGTAAGATGATTATTTCTAGTTTTTAAAAGTGACTAGCTTTTTAGTACATTTAAATTCTTGTTCTTATGAGGTTATGTTTTGATGAAATTTGTTTCAATTAAAAACAAATAATTGGTTTCTATATTTTACTTATAATTTACTCATAATTTTAGCTCCAACAACAGCAGCAAGCAAAGGTAAGATTATTGTTTCTCTATTTAATAGTGGCTAACATTTTAGTACTTTGAAATGAGTGTTTTTTTCATGAGGTCTTTTCTAATCAAATGCTAATAATTTGTATCAATATTTAATCATAATTTTAGCTCCAACAACTGCAGCAGCTGCAGGTAAGTTGATTTGTTATATTTTTTACATATTGCCTGTGTGATCTCTCTGTAGGACTGATTGCTGTCTGTTACAGTTATCAAACTCGGTTGCAACACCTTTTCAGTTAGCAAATTAAATGAGATTTAGGGCAGGACTTGACGACGCGATTGGGGCCGACATGTCACAATGTCGGCTGGAATTGTCGCTGGCGTCGGAATTGTCACCAGCGTCAGAATTGTCTTGACGCCAGCAAATTTTCACTGCAATTTTGAAAATGTATTCACCGGCGGCAAAATGCAGAAATTCGCTGCGAATTTGTGCCTGGCGAATAAATTTGTCCATCACTATATATAACGTATAATTATTAGACTCTTAATTTTAGCTCCAACAACTGAAATCTCACATTCAAATTTGATTTTGTGCTTTTAAATTATTTTTTTATTTTGACCCCCCATAAAATTGAAAATTTCAATTTACTACTCACACCTTAGTAAATCTGCCCTAAATGTTTGTTCTTAAGTGGTTTTGTTTTCGTAAGGTCTGTTCCAATTAAAAACAAATAATTAGTATATATATTTTATTCATTATTTCAGCTCATTCAACGGCAGCAGCTGCAGGTATGTTGATTACTTATATTTTTTTCCATTTTGCCTAAGTGATCTTTTGGCAGAGCTCATTGCTTTCTGTTGCAGTTTTGAAACTTGAGATCTGAAATATAATATACTTGAGGGCCTTTTAATTTAATGTATGAAAACAGATTTAAGATTTAAACACTTATTTCTACTTGGGCATTGTTAGCACTATTACTTAATAGACTATCATTTTTCCATACTGTTCTGAAGAGTTTATATTTTCTTGAGATCATTTTCAATTGGATGCCAATAATTGGTATCATTATTTTACACATCATTTTAGCTCCAACAACTGCAGCATCCGCAGGTAAGATGATTACTTCTATTTTCTAATAGTGGCTAGCTTATCAGTACATTTGGGGGCAGTTCTATCAAGGATCGAGGTGAAAATTTTAAGTAAATAAATTCAAAATTTGAGCTATCTTTGTGTACTTGGACTAGAGAATAGTCAAATGTTGATTCGAATTAGATAAAAATTGAAAATGCAAATATTGAAATTTATTATGTACTGTCTCTAAAAACGTTGACATCGACCATTCACCATCTGAAACCTGCTGAATTGCTGTTTTAGCCTATGGTGGACCTCCAAGAACCTATATGGAGTCAATTGGAGGACTTTGAAAAATCAAAGTTGTTTTTTTAAAAAAATACTTCAAATCAAATGATCCAGTACAGTTTATTCACCTGCAAAAAAACCTTTGATATTTTAAATAAATTTTGGTTGGTTTATTTTTATTAAAATTTCAAAGTTATGGGAGTTCAAAAAAACTTTCATTACTTGAAATTCGACCCTTGATAAATCTGCTGTTTGAGGTGGTTATTTATCAAAGGTCGAATTTTTAAATTAGAACAGTTTTCAGGGTCGATTTGTGATAAATGTCACATTCAAATTAGATTTTGTGCTTTAAAACTCAAATGTAGGAGTTTTGACCCCCCTATGAAAATTAAAATTCGAATTAAAATACACCATCCAAACTTTTGTAAACATGCCCCTAAATGTTTGATCTTTAGTTGTTTTTTTTTCATGAGCTCAGTTCCAATTAAAAACAAATAATTAGTATCTATATTTTACTCATAATTTTAGCTCCAACAATAGCAGCAGCCGCAGGTCAATCGATTACTTATATTTTTTTCCATTTTGCTAAAGTGATCTCTTAGTAGAGATCTTTAAATGCTAATGGGTAGGGATGGGTGAATTTTTCCGCTTTGTTTCGCTGAAAAAATGACGCCCATAGACTTGTATGGCGGTGTGCATAAAAAAAAAAAAGACGGGCGTCAAAACAATTTCGCCGCTTGACAAAATTTTTTTGACGCCCATAGATGTTAATGGGCGTCTGCGACATTTCACCGGCAGCGAATTTTTGTGAAGCGAAACGGATCAAATTCGGCCATCCCTACTAATGGGCATATTTTTCAAGGGTCGAATTTTGAATTGAAAAAACTTCTAAATTCAAATTCAAAAAGACCAACCGAAATTATGTCTACGTTTTTTGGTTGAATAGGTCAGTTTTCGATTGAATAGGTCCGTATGTGGCTGAATTTGAAACATACAAATGAAATGAATAGCGCATTCGATTGAATTTGATTCAAAGTTTTTCAAAGTCCACCAAATTACTCCAAATAAGTTCTAGAAGGTCCCCCATAGGCTAAAACCACAATTTGGCAGGTTTTAGATTCTAAGAGACAGTACATGATAAATTTCGATATACGAATTTTTTAATTTTTTTCAAATTCGAAGTACACAAAAATTCAAATTTGTTTCATTTGAAAATTCACCTCAAACTATGATAAATCTGCCCCTAAATGTCTTTGGTTGTGGTTTTAATATGAAATTATTGTATGTTTTTTTTTTTAATTTGACATCATTTTTTCATTTAGCTATATAATAATGACATTGTTTTTTTGATTATAGCTAAATCAAAGGAAAGATCTACATGTAAGCTGATATCTTATTCTCATATATATAACCTGTATGGTACTTTATAATATTCTTCTACTGCACCAAATTAGTTCCTAAAGCATTTGTTTTCAAATAAATAAACCTACATTGTTAAAGGGATACTGTCATGGGGAAAAAACTTTTTTCCAAAATGAATCAATTAATAGTGCTGCTCCAGCAGAATTCTGCACTGAAATCCATTTCTCAAAAGAACAGATTTTTTTATATTCAATTTTGAAATCTGACATGGGGCTAGACATATTGTCAATTTCCCAGCTGTCCCAAGTCATGTGACTTGTGCTCTGATAAACTTCAATCACTCTTTACTGCTGTACTGCAAGTTGGAGTGATATTACCCCCCTCCCTTTCCCCCACCAGCAGCCAAACAAAAGAACAATGGGAAGGTAACCAGATAACAGCCCCCTAACACAAGATAACAGCTGCCTGGTAGATCTAAGAACAACACTCAATAGTAAAAACCCATGTCTCACTGAGACACATTCAGTTACATTGAGAAGGAAAAACAGCAGCCTGCCAGAAAGCATTTCTCTCCTAAAGTGCAGGCACAAGTCACATGACCAGGGGCAGCTGGGAAATTGACAAAATGTCTAGCCCCATGTCAGATTTTAAAATTGAATATAAAAAAATCTGTTTGCTCTTTTGAGAAATGGATTTCAGTGCAAAATTCTGCTGGAGTAGCACTATTAACCGATGCATTTAAAAAAAAAACATGTTTCCCATATATTCCCTATATTTCCTAACATATGATACCTAAACTATTCAGTGGGCACACGTATAGGGCAGAATAACAACTTCATCATGCTTTGCCTGATGAATTAACACTAGCGCAACTTCGTACCTGAGCGCAACTTTGGATTTTAGTGAATTAGCGGTGCCCTGGCAAAACTTCGTCTGGCGAAGTGCGGCGAAGACGTCGATAGCGTATTTTCATCGCTTAGTGAATTTGCTCCTCTGTGTTGTATATGATACCAATATATATTCAAAAATATTATCACAATTTTCTATCTGGAAATACCCTTGAAGACAAATGTGCCTGCATTGCTAATGTCCCTTAGGGTCATAAGTAACTATAGCATAGAATCCACTGGGACAGAGTGTCATTCTTCATACTATATAGCAGTATAACCAAGTCCTGGGAATCTAGAATCCTATCCACTCACAGGGGCAAATTCACTAAAATTCGTAGTTGCGCCAGGCGTAACTTCGCCGCACTTCGCCAGGCGTAGTTTAGCCAGTGCTCCGCCAATTCACTAAAATCCAAAGTTGCACACAGGGGTAGTGTAAGGTTGCGAAGTTGCGCTAGTGTTGATTCGCTAAGCGAAGCGAAGTTACGCTAGCGATGGTTAATTCAAATTCAAATTTCAATGGAGGAATACGTAGAATCACTACAAATGCCTGGGATACCTTCAAAACATCAAATACATTTTTTTTTGCCCTACACATGTGCCCACTGTATAGTTAAGTTGCCATGAGTTAGGAAATGTAGGGGGGATCGAAAAAGATTTTCGATCTTTTTCGGCCTATCACCCATAATATAGAAAAAACGCCAGCGTTTTTTGGGACTTAGAGAAAATTTTAACTTTTATTGAAGCAATCCCTATCTACTCTATTGCGCTTCGCCTGGTCTGAGGTAACGAAGGAAGTCTAGCATAAAAGGTAGCGTTCAGTACACTGCGCGCGTTAGTGAATTTGCGTAGTTACGTCCATAGCGAAAATTCGCCAGGCGTAAGGGTGCGAAGTAACACTAGCGAATTTACGCCAGCGTTCGTTAGTGAATTTGCGAAGTAACGAAAATGCCCAACGCTAGCGAATTAACGCTAGCGTTCGGCGCTTTGGCGCTTAGTGAATTTGCCCCACAGTCTTTGTTCTGGTGGGTATGATTTAGGACTGATCCCACTTTGGTGTTATGGCTACATTTCGCACATAGCTTAACTATCTTGTGCTACTTAAAGGAACATTTTTTTTAGAAAATTAATCTTACCATTGATTTGAGCTAATCCAGCTGATCTTGCAGCATGTTTCCGGCCTGCTCCCCCCTCCTCCCTTTCCCCATGCAAGCTCAGCCAGTGATACAGTTAGACTCGGCTAGAAAGAAGAAAAGCTCTGTCCTCCATCCCTCTCCCAGCACCATCTTGTAAAAAACAATAAATCATTCAAAATGACTCTGAAGAATGCAGAACCCACTTCAAATTCAAAACCCACTTATTATACTGCAATTTTTTATGATACACATATTAATAAAGGTATTTAGAAGGATTATCTTTAAAATAAAAAAGTGTCACTGTTCCGTTAAGCACTTTGACAACTAACTTTGCCACTGGATATTCAATATTATCTTCAAAACACTGGCAACTAGACTAAGACACCTTGCTCCAATCTTTGGACTTATGTCCTCCCTTCCTCCCTGATGAAAAATTTGAAAACTAATGGGAGTTATACTGTATTATTGCATGATGCCTTTTTCTTACACCCTGCTGAACATCATGTGATTTTTTAAATAAAAAAATACACAAACTTTCAGTTAACAGTTGATTATTTAATTAATAAATACATCTTTACAGTGTGAAATGTTTATATAGATTTTATGTGCATTTCTTTTTTTATAGCTTCTTCAAGTGAAGAAGAACATTGTCATGTGAAACCAAGAAAAAGAGAAATGTGTGGTTCAAAAGGAATAACCAAAAAACAGTGCAAGAAAAAAAATTGCTGCTTTGATCCCAAAGGTCATGGAGGTATACATTGTTTCCATCGAAAACCAAAAGGTAATTTAAATTGTTAAAGATATTTTTTAAGCAGCAGAAATAACTATGTGTAAATGGTGTGCATGTTAAGGATTATGTTGCATAATAAGGGTCTGATTTATTGAAAATCAAGCTGGATTTTTTCCTCTATATGAAAAAAAACATGGATGCTGAAAAAATTTGCAGGTATTTTCCAAAACCTCAAATAGCTGGCGTTAATTAAAGGGAAAAAAACAAGAAAAAAATCACCAGTAAAAGCTTGGCAAGTAAAAGCTGGTGTGGTTGTACTGATGTTTTATAGCAGTTTTATAAATCTGTCCTTAAATGTTGCCTCCAGTATAAACTTTGACATATATTACTTTGACATTTGAATTAAATTTTCAGACACAAGTTAGCCTTAGTTTGACAACCTAATAAAACCTTTGTTTAAGTAAGTACTGCAAGTGTAGGTTTGAGAGATTTAACAAAAACAGGCATTGGATATTATTAGATAGCATAAGCTATTGTTAGGCTGCTATTTAGTTGAGTTCATTTAGGTATAAGGTATTGGAACCCTTGATTAATAAGCATGGGTTACAGCTTATTTCTGAAAAGTGTGATTAAATTGTTGTTCTAAAAATGTAGTACAAAAAATCCTTTAATTTATTTTTAAAGGGTTTTCTATCTTACTTTAGTATATTCATTATTTATAGTTCAAGTGAATGCAACAGCCTAGATTTTATTTAAGTGGCAGAATAGACATTGGCAAACACAATAGCAGATTGAACATAATACAATAACATCATAATACTAACTTACTATAACTTATTATAACATGTCCATCATAGCAATAACTGGTACATCTGCAAGCATTAATTCTTTGTATTTTAAGAAGCAGATTTATTAAGGTTTGAGTTGTGTTTTCCACAACAAGTTTTTGAGGTTTTTTTTTTTTTAGCCAAAACTCACATTTTCGGGTAAAAAAACTAAAAATTTTGAAGAATTCTTATACCTGACCCTAGAATTAGCCCAAATCCAAAAATACTCCATCTAACACCTGAATGCGATTAATTCCAGAAAACAGTGTTGTATGGCCTAAAAGAAAGATATTAATGACTTGAAAAAAAGTGCAGGAACATATAACTTAACTGGTAAAAGCACTGGAAGAATTAAATTATGAGGACAGACTATACTGCAAAAATATGCCCATTTCTGTTCCTTAAATCACCCATTTTATGTAGTAATTTAATGCTTCTACAGTTTTTGTGGGCAGAAGTTTTACACTTGTGGTTCAAAATATTACTCTCTTATAATAAAATTAGTAATAAAAGTGAGTAAAAATTTGAATCAGCTCTAATAACCCATTGCAACCAGCAGATAGATGTTACGTAATAGCTTAGAAAATATGTTTTACTAGACCTAGTTCAAACCATAATGAGTTTTATGGCATTAGGATTTAAACCTTAAAAGATAGAAGGTGTATTGTGAATTAGATTGTATCCCCAAATCTTATATTCCTTTGAAACTAATTTAGAAATGCTATTGTAGGATTAGTGTAATGGACTAAACTTGTTCAAATTCATTTTTAATATTTTAGTTCAGACATTGTACATACATTAATTTGTCACTTATATTTGTAGGTCACAGTCATGAAGAACATACTACAACAACAACTAAAGGCAAGGCTTTATCTTATTCTTCATAACAAAGCAAAAATTTAAACAGGTTAGCTGATTTGTGCTATACTCATATAGGGCTTACTTAATCCTTATTTATGGCTCTTATTGGCATGCCCTACATCTCCATTCTCCAAAATGGTAAATATTGTTCCCCCATGCAACAAAAATACAAATGCACAAAGTCCAATGGTACTAGCTGTCAATAAACATCTAGACACAAGGTTCAGTGTGATCATCATCTTCAATCACAACCCGTTTTCAATAAGAGAAACAAAAGAACCCCTATTCCATCAAGTATTACAAATGGTCTTCCAGAGTCGATTCTCTTTATACTACCAAAAACAACAACCACCAGAGTTAAGAAAAATAAATCATCTACTATAAAATACCACCAATCTATAATCAACCTTCAATTAATTCAACTAAAGTGCCTGTACTATTGAATCAATTCATTAAATTGCTGCTTAGAGCTCAATCAATTAGTGCCTATATATTGATTGATGGCTATATAACATGTTGGTATGAATTACTAACAATTAATCCATATTTTATTGATAAGTGATATATGTTAAAGTGCAGTGCCAATAAATAAATAAATTGATTCTCCCAAGGATAATAATTTAATAAAGTGTTAGAGTATCTGGATTGCAAGTAATCCAATGATTTATAGATAATTAATTTTCATTTCATTTAAAAAAGTGCAGTGATAATAAATTATATATCAGATCAATTCTCCCAATTGAGTGTAGCTGTAGTTAGTAAAATTAAATAATGACCATATATATATAGATAACTTGATTCCCAAACCACTCAATCCATTAGAAGATAGTAGGAAAAATTAAATAAAGAGAGGTGGAGTTGTCCCAATCACTTCTAACTAGAATTTTTCTATCCCTGGGACAGCACGAAGTTGGAGAAGACAGGGTAACCAGGACTGTGGTCTGCCTAAAAAAACACAAATCCTTGGTCCCCTTGGAGTCCCAGTGGGAATCAATTTATCTGTTCATATATGGTCATTATTTAATTTTTCTAACTACAACTGCACTCAATTGGGAGAATTAATTTGATATATAATTTATTAGCACTGCACTTTAAAAAGTAATTATCTATAAATTATTGGAATAATTGCAATCCAGATACTCTAGCACTTTATTAAATTATTATCCCTGGGGGCATGGCTTAATGGCATACTCCTGACTTGAGCCACCTGTAAAGCTTGAAACAAGGCCTTAAAAACCTCCAAGAAATGGGGAAACACCACAAAAAGGGTGAGCAGTCTTCCCAAACCAGCACACATGGCGCACAAAGCACAATGTTCCCGTTTCTGGGCAGGAGATCTAGAGCCTGTGCAGAAGCATGTGGTTCCAAGATGGTGCATGCAGCAACCTGGAGCTCCAGCCCCACTGGATCAGCATGCTCTGGCTTCAAGCTGATAGAGTCCCTTCTGACTTGTGGGCCATCCTTTCTTCTCTCCCAACCAAAGAAGACCTCTGCGCAATGGCAAAGATGCTTCGGGAATCTCAGAGAGCAGACATGGCACACATTAAAATGGAGCTGTGTGCAATAGAAGAGGCGCATAGCAAAATGGATGCCAGGCTGAAGGCCGCAGAGCAGGCTCACAACAAACCAACACAATGGGTCAACGATCACCATGAGTACATATACATGCTACGCAGGCATATTGAGGACTTAGACAATCGCAGACACCGCAACAACTTGAGGATTCATGGTATTCTGGAATCTGTAACCAACGCTGATCTACCCCAAACGGTTCACTCTTTAACACTATCTTGGACAGAGACATTAGCACGCACATCGAATTGGACAGGATTCATAATTCACTGGGCACCCTGAGACTCAGGGCTGAAAAACCCAGAGATGTGATCTGTTGGTTACATAAATTTACTATAAAGGAGGACATTTCAGGATTAGGAAGTCTCTATATTTCAGGATTTAGCATGTCTTACAATATAGCAAAGAGGGGCACTCAGACCCTTAACTACCATTTTATGGAAGAAGGGCATTGTCTATAATGGTGCTTCCCCCTTCGCCCTAATCGTAAGGAAAAATGAGAAACAGATCAGCCTTAAAGAATCGGATGAGCTGGAGGCCTTCTGCAAGCAAATTGGCCTGCCATAAATGGATGTCAAGGAATGGAGAGATCTAGCCTATTGTGGAGATTTTCTGGACACTCTATATACAGCACAATGGCAAAAACCTCCCAAGAAGCACAGGCACACACCAGTGAGTACCCCAGATAGAACAGAATGAATAATACTGCTTGCCAGCATAAAGTGTCTACTGTCTCCGGAAGAATGGATATTCAATACTTGAGTCCCCATATGGACAAAACTCAGCAAACGAGTCAGATTATGATCAGGCACAATCTGAACAATCAAAAAAGACTTAATAGGAACTTTTTTTTTACATAGTACTACATGGATGCCCTTGGTTACCATGATGATTATCATACTGTCCAGTCTCTCAGACTTTACGCACTTCTAATATTGCAAACCTAATTCACATAAAACCAGCACCCTCCCTGCCTTTCTCATGTGCCCTCTGGAATGCACGGTCAATCTGCAATAAACTAACAGCAGTCCATGACCTCTTTATAGCTAAATCCCTTCACCTTCTTGCAATCACTGAAACATGGCTCTCCCCCTCAGACACTGCTTCACCTGCTGCCCTCTGCTATGGAGGCTTCTCACTTACTCACACTCCTAGACTGGATGGCCGTCATGGCGGTGGGGTGGGATTTCTTCTCTCCCCAAAATGTAGGTTTCAAAATCTAACTACACCGACTTCTCTCTCCTTCACTTCTTTTGAAGTCCACAGCATACGTTTGTTTTCTCCAATCTCTCTGCGTGTTGCTGTCATATATCGCCCCCCCAGGTCCCTATTCCACCTTCTTGGATCACTTTGCTGCCTGGCTTCCATACTTTCTCTCCAGTGAGACACCTGCTCTCATTTTGGGGGACTTCAACATCCCCATTGACAACTCTGCTTCTGCTGCCACCTCTAAACTTCTCTCTCTAACAGCTTCTTTTGGTCTCTCTCAGTGGACCGACTCACCTACTCACACCGAGGGTCATGCTCTTGACCTTATATTCTGCCACTCATGCTGCCCATCCAACTTAATTAACTCTCCCTACCCTCTGTCTGACCATCATCTACTCTCCTTTCAGATACTGCTTTCACCTGCACCTTCACAACCATCTCTCTCTACCCACACGTATAGAAACCTTAATGCCTTTGAACCACAACAATTATCAACAGTATCAGCACAATCCATATCTCATATTAATACTCTCTCTTGTCCCAATATGGCAGCTTCTCTCTACAACGATGCCCTTTCAACAGCACTTGACTCCCTTGCACCTTCTACCACCCTTCACAGTCGGCCAGCTAAACCCCAACCCTGGCACACTAGTGTAACACGGTACCTCAGAAGATGTAGTAGATCAGCTGAGCGACGGTGGAGAAAGTCACGAACTGATCCTGACTTCATCCACTTCAAATTCATGCTCTCCTGCTATAACCGAGCTCTATCATTAGCCAAAGAACAATACTTCTCTTATCTAATATCTACTATGTCCTCCAAACCACAGCAGCTGTTTGCCACATTTAACTCACTCCTATGCCCCCCTCCACCTCCTCCACCTATTAATGTTACCGCCCAAGACCTTGCTCATTTCTTTAATGAAAAAATCGATCTCATTAGGTTGAGCATACCGTCCGACAACAATCTCAGACCAACGTGCAGTCCACTCACATCTACTTTGCACTCCTTCACCCCTGCAACTCTAGATGAAGTTAGCAAACTTCTAGCCAGCTCAAAACCCACCACCTGCTCCCTTGACCCCATACCCTCTCACCTTCTCCACCCAATCTCTGATACACTCTCTCCTGCACTTACCCACCTATTCAATCTTTCACTCTCTACTGGTACCTTTCCATCATTATACAAACAAGCACTAATCACTCCTATCCTCAAAAAACCTTCCCTTGATCCCAGCTCTCCCGCTAACTATCGACCGGTCTCCCTTCTTCCATTCGCATCCAAATTACTAGAAAGGCTTGTTTACAAACGCCTGATCCAGCATCTCACTCACAACTCCCTCCTCGACCCCTTGCAATCTTTCCATCATTATACAAACAAGCACTAATCACTCCTATCCTCAAAAAACCTTCCCTTGATCCCAGCTCTCCCGCTAACTATCGACCGGTCTCCCTTCTTCCATTCGCATCCAAATTACTAGAAAGGCTTGTTTACAAACGCCTGATCCAGCATCTCACTCACAACTCCCTCCTCGACCCCTTGCAATCTTTCCATCATTATACAAACAAGCACTAATCACTCCTATCCTCAAAAAACCTTCCCTTGATCCCAGCTCTCCCGCTAACTATCGACCGGTCTCCCTTCTTCCATTCGCATCCAAATTACTAGAAAGGCTTGTTTACAAACGCCTGATCCAGCATCTCATTCACAACTCCCTCCTCGACCCCTTGCAATCTGGCTTCCGCCCATCACACTCGACTGAAACTGCACTCACCAATGTAACCAATGATCTTCTATTGGCAAAGTCTAAAGGTCATTATTCCATTCTAATCCTTCTAGATCTCTCTGCAGCCTTTGACACAGTTGACCACACACTCCTCCTTGACATTCTACACTCATCTGGCATTCGGGACACTGCTCTTTCATGGTTTACATCTTATCTGTCTGACCGTTCCTTTAAAGTTTCCTTCTCTAACTCTACTTCTACTACATTCCCACTCTCTGTTGGAGTTCCTCAAGGCTCTGTTCTTGGCCCCCTGCTGTTCTCGCTCTATACAACTTCACTAGGAAAACTCATTCAGTCATTTGGACTTCAGTATCACCTTTATGCTGATGACACCCAACTCTACTTGTCTACTCCTGATCTTTCTAATTCTGTCCTTTCCCAAGTCACAGACTGTCTCTCTGCTGTCTCCTCCTGGATGTCACAGCGCCACCTGAAACTGAACCTTTCTAAAACAGAACTCATCATATTTCCTCCAAGATCTTCCCCTGTCCCTCAGATATCACTCACCGTAAACAACACCACCTTTCATTCCACCACACAGGCACGCTGCCTAGGAGTCATCTTAGACTCTCATCTGTCTTTTTCACCACACATTCAAACACTTGCAAAATCTTGCCGTATTCAACTGCGCAACATTGCTCGAATACGACCATATCTCAGTTCAGAATCAACTAAAACACTGATTCAGTCTCTCATCATCTCCCGCCTTGATTACTGCAACTTACTCCTCACAGGTATTCCAACAAGTCACCTTTCACAACTCCAATCTATTCTAAACGCGGCCGCTAGACTCATTCATCTAGCTCGCCGCTCAACATCAGCTGCTCCCATATGTATGTCCCTTCACTGGCTCCCAATCTCTTCTAGAATCAAATTCAAATTACTTACACTCACATTCAAGGCCCTTAATAATGAAACCCCTCCCTATATTTCATCTCTAATCTCCAAATACACTCCTTCACGAAAACTACGCTCTGCTTCTGATCTTCGCCTCACTTTTCCTCTGGTCACTTCTGCCCATTCTCGTCTACAAGACTTCTCTCGGGCTTCTGCTTTTCTCTGGAACTCTCTACCACAAGCTGTCAGACTTTCTCCTTCTTTCCAAACTTTCAAGCGCTCCTTAAAGACCCACCTGTTTAAAGAGGCCTATTCGATGTACCTTAATTAATCATTGCTGTATCAAAAATGACAAAGTGTTTATACAATCCTAATGTCTCAATTGTACCCTAACCTTTTAGTTTGTAAACCCTATTGTACTCTGTAATCCTTGTCTGTTATCCACCATTTATTCCCTATTTGCTATAACTGCAGTAAAGCACTGCGTATCTTGACAGCGCTATATATTTCATCCACTCTACCCCTCCCCCACATTCTCATACCCCCCCTTTTCTCTCTCTCTCTCTCTCTCTCTCTCTCTCTCTCTCTCTCTCTCTCTCTCTCTCTCTCTCTCTCTCCACATCTCCCCAGGTTGTTTGCTGTTTCATATTTCTTTTTTTCTCCTTTCTTTTATTTTTCTCTCCCCTCTCTTATTCCTTCTCATTTCTAAGCTGATAAGCTAGAGACAAGAAGCCCAAATGGGACCACAATTGTTATTATGTATTATACTTCTTCCTGTAAAGGGTCAGCAAGGCTAGAACCCCTAGTAGATACCTCTTCAGGACACTCCAGCATACCACACAGAAAATTAGAAACTTTCAAAAAACAACTCAGAGCCCGCACCCTGATAGATACCTCATCAATCCCACAACAAGAGGTTATACATACTATTCCCAACTGCACAATGTATACGCTAGGCTTGACCACATTTTTATCGGCCACTCAGACATAACTCTGCTTAAAGATGCCAACATAGATATAATATCATGGTCCGATCATGCCCTATAACCTGCACCTTAATACATACACAAAACCTGCATATGTCCCCCCACTAGCATCTAAATGACTCCTTTTTATGCGATCAACAAGTGAAAAAAGAGATAAGTCAAACACTAAAGTTATACTTTGCTGAAAATAAATGTGAAGGGATGAATCCTTGGATGCTTTGGTTAGCACACAAATGTGTAGTAAGAAGAGAGTTAATTAAGATAGGTGCTAGAAAGAAGGCAGAGCCAAACGCTGCATTCAAAGATTAATTAATTAATTACTAAAATTCGCTCCTTAGAAGCGCAGCACAAACAATCTAAGATAAGCTCACATACATTTTTGATGCCCTTATATTAGCGAGAAAAGATGATACTTACTAGAGCCATTGAACTAAATAAAAAAATTTCTTTGAACATGACATTAATATGGGAGATTGCTTGCAGCCATGCTCAAGAAAAAACAACTGTGTAATCATATAACACAGATCAGAACCCCTCAAGGCCAATTAGTTACTAACACAGCAGATATAGCTGAAGTTTTTAGGCAATTTTACATAAAACTTTATCAGCTACCCAAATCTAACACACAGGGCCTTTCTACTGAGGAGAAGATAAAAGCCAGTAGAAATTACATATGTAGTGCCAATACTCCCAGAATTACCTCTGAAGCACATAGGGTTCTGGAATCCCCAATCTCTAAGAAGGAAATTGGAACTTAAAACTACTAAAGCGGGTAAGGCCCCTGGCCCTGATGGCATTACCATTTTTTACTATAAAGAGCTGGAAAACCATCTCATTTCCCATTTACTTTCAGCATTTAACTTAATATCTACAGGAAATACTTTCCCTAAAGAAGCATTAGAGGTCCATGTCACATTAATACAGAAAAAAGGTAAAGATCCATTAGACCCAAGTAACTTTAGACCTACTGTATATCATTATTTAACACGATACTAAATTGTGTGCTAGTTCTGGCTATACAGCTAAATCAAATATTATCCCATTTGATTAGTCGGATTTGTTTTAGGATGAGAGGCCAGGGATAATACTAACAGATTGTTTAGCATAATCCAATACTCCAATGCAGGCATCCCTTTAGTAATGTTGTCCACAGACACAGAGAAAGTGTTTGAGTGGACTGGGACTTTCTTACTGCTACATTGCAAGAACTTAACCTAGGCCCTAATATGATAAATTGGATTTCCTTATTCTTATTCACCAACCCAACAGCCAAATTAAAGATAAACAGGGATCTTTTGGCACCCTTCGACATCAGAAACAGAACATAACAGGGCTGCCCCCTCTCCCCCCTGCTCTTTATACTCACCTCAGAAAGCCTTCTTAACAAAGTTAGGGCAAACACGGACATAAATGGATTCCATGTAGGCTCCAAGGAACAAAAAACCCTAGAATTTCCCTTCTAAATTTACAAATAGAGCTCCAAAATTATAATAGATATAGCAATTTCAAGATTAATTTATCAAAATAGGTGGCCTTTAACATATCACACTCACACTCAGATTATATTGCTATTCTACAAAACTTTCCTATAAAACCCGCTCGCACATACTTTACATATCTAGGAATAAAGATTTTCTCTGACCCCAAACAAACAGCAGAACAAAATTATAAGGACTTTTAACAAGCCATCTCAAGAGACTTACATAAATGGTCTAAGCCAGCCTTATCTTGGATAGGCAGAATAAACGTGTTGAAGATGAATATTCTCCCCCATTTCTTATATCTGTCACAATCAATTCCATTCCCCCCCAAATCAATGTTCCAAGCACTAAACAGTGTAACCAGTAAATACTAGTAATGGCCGAGTTTATTCGCCAGGCGCAAATTTGCGGCAAATTCCTGAGATTCAGCACCGGCGAATAAATTTGCGAAACCACTGCGAAAATTCACCTTTGCATTTTCGCCAGCAAATTTGCGCCAGTGTCAAAAAAATGGATGAGATCAAAAACGAGACGGCGGTGCCGTTTTGCAATTTTTTTGCTGTTTCGCAAATTTCACAGAAAATTTCCGAATTTTTTGGCGAAGTGAAACATCCAAAATTCCCCATCACTAGTACATACATATGGATGAACAAAAACCCCAGAATTGCTCGCAAAAAGCTCTCAGCAGCTAAAAAACATGGAGGATTAGGTCTTCCCGACTGGGAAAATTATCACAAAGCTGCCATTCTGACTAGATGTTTAGATTGGTCCTTCCATAGACAGAATAACACTATGGGCGAGCTTATGGTTATCACACACAAACAAAATATACAGAGATAGAATAGACTACAAGCTTAGATATACGCAAGAAAACTGGGATGGACTGGTTAAATCGGGCAAATGGCCCTCCTTTACAAACCCCAGTATTTGGCAATCCCGCTTTTACATCTGGATTAAATCTAGATAATTACAAAGGATGGAAGCGCCATTTATTCCGGGAACCAATTAAAAACCATAATAATTAGAAAATAATTACAGACCAAAAAATATCAGACTTAGATAGGTTTAAATACCGCCAAATTAGACATTTTATCACCTCAATATTTCTGGCATAAACACAGAGACAAGAACCTACAGAAATGGAACAGATATGGTCTGCAGAGAATGCACCAACGAAAGTGATTTCTCTTTTGTACCGTATAGGAATATTGCAGATCTTTCTCCACACCCAGCTTATTTCAAAACAAAATGGGAAAATTAACTAGCTACTACTATACACTCAGACACTTGTGAAAAAATCACACAACTAATGCATGCCTCATCTCCATGTATAAAAATGCAGTAATTCAACTACAAATTATATACACAGTGGTATACATACCTCACCAAGCTAGAGAAAATCTATGGGACGGTCTCGCCTCTATGCTAGGGATGCAAAGTCAGCCAAGGAACTCTATCACACATTTTTTGGAGCTGCCCTATCATAAAACCATATTGGGACACGATACAAGAAACTATTTTAGAGATAACAGGGACTGTTATACTACACACAACAGAAAGTATAATATCCCAAAACGCTCCGCCCGATTGGTTCAGGAAAAGGGTGCAACTTTCCTCGATCAGGTCACCGGTATCCTGATATCTGTAACTTGATTTGTAAAGAAATGAGGAGAGCACTCTGCAAGCAATTAATGCTGTGGTTATCTTTTTATTGCTTCTTGCTTATTATTATTATTATTGCTTATTACTACACACAACATTCATGCTCTACATACTGTATAAAAAATCATTGACACCGGTATTACTAGACACTGCTAAAGCGCTAATTCCACTAAGATAGAAACAAACAAATCAACTGTTAATTAAAGACTGGTTCAATAAAGTGTTGGAAGTCTATAGATGTGAGCAGTTGAGGCCTACAATAAAAAACACTCGGACGAGTGTTTTAATAAACAATTAATAAATAGTTTTTTAAATTAATATATGTACAGAACAATAAAGGGTTAATTTTTGGATCTGGAATGTGAATCCAAAATAATTAAGTTCCCTAACATGGTAGGAGAAACCTAAGCAGCCATATGAGAAATGTTATAATTTAATCTAGCCAAAGGATAACAGCCTTCGGGCGGTTTTCCCTTCAAATGAATGGAATAAGAAGGTGCGGTTTCCATGGTAACATGGTAACAAGTTCGGCCTGCTACAAGCTCACACGAGAATGGGATGACTAGAGTCAGTGTGTATTCAAGTCACGCGATACTTCTCCCCATGACGCACAACGCGGAAGTGACTTAAACCACGCTTCCGAGGGGACTCGGTTATTGCGCCTTGACAAAGCCAGTATATAGCGAAACACGTGTCGGCATTTTGAATCTAGTTGATTTCAATCTTTTAATATTTTTTAAAAATTCGGGTTCAATGGGAATGGAAGGGGTGGTTGATAATTAATTCAGTACTCGGTTCACTTTTTCTTCTCTCTCGCAATACTGAATTTACAGGAGGCCATGGATTTGTGTTTTTTTAGGCCATCATAGCTCTCGACAGTTTAGGGTTTAGATTAACAAACAAGACCACAGTCCCAGTTGCTCTGCCTTCTTTGCCTTTGTGGTGTCCCAGGGATTAGAAACAAATTAGGTAGTAGATTTGGGACAACTCCACCTCTCTCCATTATCTTATTTCATTTCAAGAAACTGAGTATTGTTTTTAAATTGTATCCTTATTAATTTATAATCAATTACCATTATCATTATTAATTTATAATGAATTACCTGAGTTATAATGAATTATTGAATTAGCACTGTCAAGCACTTTATTGATTAATTGTTGTCCAATTTTGGACGCAGTTACCTCAATCACTCATCATATAATATTGCCACAATTTTTAATCGATTCATTGTGGCTGGATTTATTCAAAGGTTTTTAATTGTAATTTAACTGAATTAATTTAATTGCACTGCACTTTATTTATAATTTATTTTCATCTCTTATTCCTATCTATTATATAATGAATTTATAGCATGGCACTTTAAGCTAATACCAATTCATGGGATTGGTCTAACGTTAATAACAGGGCTTGCACTGCAACATATGCAATTTTTTATCTAACAGGTATTGAAACAATTTATATAAGTAACAGCTAAATTAAGATTGTAAGCGGGGTACTTTTTCTCTTTGTTTTTGCTACCAGTTGAGGCCTACAGCATTGAAGGAAACAGGAAATTTTTGTAAAAAATGGTTTTACTGGACCCAGTATTTGGGTTCTGACCACTACCTGCAGCTCAGCCAAACCTGAAGTCAGAAATAGCAATGGTGAGCATTCCAGGACGTGCTCTTTAGTAAGCTATAATTGTGATACACTGAGAGTCAAACATCCTTACCCCATCCATCAGCTTTCTCCCCCAGACGCTTCCATTGCAGGTAAAGGATATGCTTTAGTGTAAGCCGTAAACCGACCTGAATGTGGGGATTCCTGGACAGTATAAATATATCCCTATACCCCACTCTCTCCCTTCTAATCTCTCTCTGTTCCATTTACATGGAATGTTATATTTCAAAGTTCCCAATATTATTTGGTTTTATTGCCATTAATGTGCTAGTTGGCACAACCCAGCATGTTTTCCTGTATGACTAGACTGAAGCAATCCAAATGGAAGGCAGTTGGCCATGCTGGAGGAATGAACATGATAGAGCAGCAGAAATATCAGCTAGTTCAAACTGATCACCGTGCGGATCATCACTGTTTTGTCCTGTTTCTTTCTGTGCTGACATGAGATTGTTATTTGACATGGAATGTATAAAACCAATAACAAATTTTAGTTAAAAAAAATCATTATCCCTGGGAAGATCAATGAATGTATTTATTGGCACTGCACTTTAACATATATCACTTATCAATAAGATATGAATTACTTGTTAGTAATTCATACCAGCACTTTAAATAGATATCAATCAATTTGTATATAATCAATCAAAGGCACTAATAGATTGAGCTCTAAGCAGCAATTTAATGAATTGATTCAATTACACAGGAACGTTAGTTGAATTAATTAAAGGTTGATTATAGATTGGTGGTATTTGATAGTGGATCGTGTATTTTTCTTAACACCAGTGGTTGTTGTTTTTGGAAGCATAAAGAGAATCAACTCTGGAAGACCATTTGTAGTACTTGATGGAATAGGGGTTCTTTCTCTTATTGAAATTGTTAATCAAGTTATACTGATTAAATCTGATCTCGATTCTAATACAGTGGTGTGAAAAACTATTTGCCCCCTTCCTGATTTCTTATTCTTTTGCATGTTTGTCACACAAAATGTTTCTGATCATCAAACACATTTAACTATTAGTCAAAGATAACACAAGTAAACACAAAATGCAGTTTTTAAATGAGGGTTTTTATTATTTAGGGAGAAAAGAAATCCAAACCTGTGTGAAAAAGTAATTGCCCCCTGAACCTAATAACTGGTTGGGCCACCCTTAGCAGCAATAACTGCAATCAAGCGTTTGCGATAACTTGCAACGAGTCTTTTACAGCGCTCTTTGACTGGGAAAACATGGATATGTTTTTGGTTTTCATGTGATTCCAAACAGATAGAGCTGTAATGGTAGTATGATACATATTGGATGTTTGTGCTATTACTGACACACTATCTGACTACAAAAGTTGTTGCAATGTTAGAGGAGTTATTGCTTGCTGATATATATAGCCAATGTTTATGACTTACTGGAAGATTCCACATTGTAATCTGCTCCATAATTGCAGCCTTATAGCACTTTTTGAGGTTTGGAATGCCAAACCCACCTTTTCTAAATATTTGCGTTGGATCTTGGGCTTTTTGTCACCCCAAATAAAATTATTAAACGTCTTCTGTGCTTGGTGTATAAATGCCTTGGTAATGGTAATAGAAAGTGTTCTGAATAAATAAAGGAGTTTAGGCAAGGCAATCATTTTGACTGTAGCCATCCTGCCTAATCATGAGATATGAAGTGGGCTCCATTTCTGAAATTGGGATTGTATTTCCGCATGACCCTTAAGATAGTTTCACTTGTAGGTTTCTGAATGAGATTTACAAAGTTCAACACCCAAGTATGCAATTGAATGTTGTTTCCATTGGAATGGGTATGATTGCTGTAAATTGGATAGTTGGATTGTTGATAGCTCTAGTTGAAGTGCTTGAGTTTTGGCTATGTTTAATTTATAATAAGAAATTTCACTAAATTCAGATAAAATTTGGAAAGTGATGGGAAGTGATGATTCCGGGTTGGTAAGGGATAGCAAAATATCGCCTGCAAAAAGCACTATCTTGAAATGTGAGTTGCCTGATATTGCTTGACAATAGTGATGGCCGAATTTGCGAAAAATTCGCGAAACGATTTTTTCGATGCTGGCCTCTGTTTTCGGTGCCGGCGTCCGTTTTTTTCCCGAATTTTTTTGGACGCCTGCGAATTTTCGCCAGCAAATTTTTGCGGGTGTTTCACTAATTTTTTCGCCGACGTCGAATCGCGAAAATTCGCTACGAGTTCGCGCCTGGTGAATAAATTCGCCCATCACTACTTGAGAATTTCTAATCATATTGGCTAATGGCTCTAAAATGAGATTGAATTTCAGGGGAGAAAGTGGGTATCCCTGTCTTTTGCCATTCGTGATACTAAATTAATTTGACAGGAAGCCTATATTAATCACCTGAGCTGAAGGTTTTGTATAAAGTGCCATTATGGCATGATAAATCTTCCCTTGGAATCCATATGCTTGGAGCACCTCTGCCATATATTGCCAGTGGACTCTATCAAATGCTTTTCCTGCATCGAGTGCTACGAGGACTGTTGAAATTTTTTTTTGTAGATTTTTTGTTAACATTTTTCTTGTATTGTCTGTGCCTTGTCTACCTTTATTAAAACCTGTTTGGTATTGATGTATAATGCCCGGTAAGATTTCCTTCAATCTGTTGATATAGTGGTAATTGTGGCTTTCAACATTTCTTCTCTAAATTCATCCATTTGAAGAATATGGTTAAATAGTAGCATTAATTGATGAACTAATATTGTTTGAAATGGCTTATAATATTGAATTGTTAGCCCATCTGGACCTGGGGCTTGTCCATTTGGATTTGCATGTAATGCTTCTCAAATTTCTTGATCAGTAATCAGGGTATTAAGCAGATTCAATTGTTCGGACAGTAATCATGGGAGGTTAGCTCTCTTGAGAAATTCTTTTACTTTTTTGATTTAATGGCTGGGGAGTCATAGGATCGAGATTCAAAGTTGTATAAAGTTGAATAGTAGCTTGCAAAAATGGTTGCTATTTACTTAGGATTTGTTTTTTGTATTCCCTCTGTGTCTGAAATATGATCTATTGCTTGATTAGCCTGCTTCTGTTTTACAAATTAGCAAGATGTTTGGAGGCTTTGTTGCTTTTTTTTTTTTCTGTTGTAATGTAGTTTTTGCAAAAGGAAATCCATTTTTTCTAGTTCTAGTTCATGAATTTTGCTTCTGGATTCTGTGATTAACTTAACCAGTACATTTGATGTGTCTGTCTTGTTTTTTGTTTCTAGGTCTTTTAGTTGTCGAGTTAAGTTATTTATTGTTGGCTCTCACTGTTTTTTAACATTAGATGCGTGTTTGATTAGATGACCTCGAAGTACAGACTTGTGTGTGCACCATAAAGTTGTGGATGAGACCTCCCCATTTGAGTTGTTTTGGATATAGTCTTATAGTTCTTGTGTGCATTGCCACACTGTCATTTTGTGCCACAATAATGATTCATTGATCCGCAGCGCGTAACAGTGGAATGATGGAAGAGAGATTTGAATTTGCATGTAATGGGAGCGGAGTTGTGTTGACTTTCTGTCCAGTTCTGCTGGAATTGGATACGACATATAGTAAATATTGTAACCAGGCTTTCAACAAATGGTATACAGTTGTTGGTAAGAGAGAGAGAGGGGTTAAGAAAAGTAAAGATTTGCTAGTAGGAAAAAAGAAAAGAGAGAAAAAAGCCAAAATATGAATAAACATGTTATTTTGTTATTTCATTGATTTTCCTGATTTTATTTTTGTGATTTTATTGCAGTTTTATGCTTGCATTGTTTGTCATGTTTTATTTGGCATAGCTTTTCAGTATGATAGTTTGGAGTACAAATACATTTTTTGCAATTTTCAGAATGTGTACTTTACAAAAATATATTGTTTCAGGGGGTCTTTGTGCTGTTAGGAGGGTCTTGTGGCACATAATACGCAGTCAAGGAGCTTTTCCTGCAGAAGGTGAAAAGACAGCAGAGAAAATTCAAATGCACTAATTTTATTTGGGGTCAGCACATGCCTGCTGCTTTGGTATATCTATGCATTTTGGGCATCAGACTGTTCAGAAGACCCTTGATGTCAATATTTAGGGTATTTTACAATAAATGGATAAGAAATTGGGTGATATAAATGCGGTCAATTGCAAGAAATGGCGATTTTCAGAAATATCATGAAAAACCACTGTATTTAGTGTAGTTTTGCAGTATGGTAGTTTGGCTTAGAAAGACATAATTACCTATTTTGTATTTTTTAGAATGTGTACTTTCCAAAGATATATGGTTTTCAGGGGTCACCATCATTTTTTGTTCCATATTATCCCACATAAAACATGCAGTGTTTATAAATTAGTGTAAATGAAAGAAATTAAATACGTATGCACAAGAAAGATTTTGGGGTCTTTACATGTCATACTTTGATAAACCTATGTACATTGGGCATCAAACTGTTCAGAGGACCCCATGCTTTCATATTTGGGGTGATTTATCTTGATATCTAATAGTATGTTGGAAATAAGATGCTCTGCAGGGTGGAAGTTTTGAAGTGATTTTTGGAAGTGTCACCAAAATTGCCAAATTTAGGAAAGGTTAGCGGCTTGGTGCTTTGGAGTAGAAAGACATGCATACCCTTTTATGATTCTGGTGAATATGTACTTTCTGAAAATATATGGTTTTCTGGGGTGAATGTACATTTTTCTACCTACCCCACCCCAAAATTATGTAAATGTGTTGATTTTGCAGTACCTGAAATGACAGACCATTTTTGTCATGAATATTCTATTGCACAACAAATTGTGTTGTAGCCCATAATTTTTGGCACAAACTACATTAGAGTATATGGGTGTTTTTTTATGTGGCACTTTGTTTCTGCTGTGGGGCTACCCATAAAAATTGGGAAGGCAAAAGCTCATGTTTTTTTTTCTACGAGTGATGCAACCTGGATTTGTGATCAAGTGATGTGAGTGCTTATATATATGTGTGTGTATATTTTTTTTATCACTGCTGAAAAATGTGCAAAACCACGTAAACCCGAGAAATTCACAAAACCTTTTTTGTCATGAATATTCTGTTGCGCAACAAATTATTTTGTAGTCCATCATTCTTGGCACAAACTACATTAGAGTATATGGGTGTTTTTATGTGACACTTTATTTCTGCTTTGGGGCTACCAATAAAAATCGGGAAGGCAAACCTGGATTTGTGATCAAGTGTTGTGAGTGCTTATATATATGTGTGTGTATATTTTTTTATATTTACTGTTACATCACTAATTGTGTTCAAAAAGTTGCAAATAGATGGAAAAGTCAGTCCTTTAGTTCAATCTACTCCTGCCGATCATACTTCAGACTGTAGAATACTTCGCAATATATAGAAAAATGGATCAGCGCCTCTGGCATAGGCGACAAACAAACATCAGGAAAAAAAGAAGAAAAAACAGAAAATATATAGTGTAGTAATTTTGTAATTTTGGAATCAGACACCAAGCAAATTCACTAACATTCGTAGTTTCGTCAGGTGCAACTTCGCCGCACTTCGCCGCACTTCGCCGCACTTCGCCAGCGCTTCGCAAATTCACTAAAATCCGAAGTTGCGCTCAGGGGTAGCGTAAGGTTGCGAAGTTGCGCTAGCGTTGATTCGCTATGTAAAGCAAAGTTACGCTAGCGAAGGCTAATTTGCATACGGCGCGAAATTCAAATTTCAATGGAGGAATACGTATCAGCACTACAAATGCTAAGAAAACCTTCAAATCATCAAATAAAATTTTTATTTTGCCCTACACATGTGCCCACTGTCTAGGTAAGTTGCCATGAGTCAGGAAATGTAGGGGGGAAGGAGGGGAGCCCCAAAAAATTTTTCGATCTTTTTCAGCCTATCACCCATAATGTAGAAAACACGCCAGCGTTTTTTGGGACAATCCCTATCTACTCTATTGCGCTTCGCCAGGTCTGAGGTGGCGAAGGAAGTCTAGTGTAAAAGGTAGCGTTCAGTACACTGCGCAAGTTAGTGAATTTGCGTAGTTACATCGCTAGCGAAACTTCGCCTGGCGTAAGGGTGCGAAGTAACACTAGCGAAACTACACCAGCGTTCGTTAGTGAATTTGCGCAGTAACGAAAATGCCAAACGCTAGCGAATTAACGCTAGCGTTCGGCGCTTCAGCGCTTAGTGAATTTGTCCCAAGTGTTGTTATGAGGAAGCTGATTGGACCAGCGAAACGCGTCAGGCGGTGGGGACAGAACGGCGGTTTGCAGGAAAGCAGCCATGAGGGCTATTACAGATACAACTGGGCAACCTGCGCAAAACAGCCTTTTTTATGAAAATGTATACAAAGAATAACAAAAATGTGAGTGAAATATTTTAAATTTATTAGAAGTTTTATTAAAGCAAAATTACACGATACAAGTCTCTTTTCTATGTGAGAGGACAAGGAGTGACGGAGGAGAAAAGGAGCGTGAATATCATTACGGGCAGACTAAAGATCTGCTATGAAGTAAAGTTGTAAAAATACTTACATACAGTACATATTTCATTAGTCCTAAATCTTAAAGGGGTGGTTTACCTTTACGTTAACTTTAAGTATGTTATAGAATTCTAAGCAACTTTCAAATTGGTCAATTGGCTTCATTATTTATTTTATATAGTTTTTAAATTATTTGCCTTCTTCTTCTGACTCTTTCCTGCTTTCACTGTCACTGGCTTCATCTAAAAAAACAAATGCTCTATAAGGCTACAAATGTATTATTATTGCTTTTTATTACATCATCTTTCTATTAAGGCCAGTCTCCTATTCATATTCCAGTCTCTTGTTTTAATTCTAGCAACCAGGTGAAATTGCAAACTGGAGAGCTGCTGAATAAAAAGCTAAATAACTCAAACACCACAAATAATAAAAATACAAAAAACAATTGCAAATTGTCTCAGAATATCACTCTCTACATCATACTAAAAGTTTATTTAAAGGTGAACAAGCCTTTAAATATCTTATCATAGGTAAAAGGTATTTAAAACTTGTAAAACTATATTCTTGAGGAGGAAAACCAGGGGTACAACATCACTAACACATGCATTATATCCCTGCTAACAAAGTGTGTTACCTGCCCATGGGGGGCAAATACTTGGCAGAGCTGCCTCATCTGCTGCCTCTGCACTGAAGTACCCCACATTTGCCCCTGAGTACCCCTGGTACTGTGCTTCAGTAGGTAATTGCTAACCACCTACCACTGCTATACAAGGCACTCCACCATGTGCACGGTAGAATTTCAGCACATCCGCATGTCACAGATCAGCTGTGGTGACATATGATACTGCTGCTGCATCCATGCCAAAGACACGTTGGCAGTGGGGGACCTGTGAAAGTGGCGACATACCCTACGTGCCTTTTCCAGTAAGTCACCCAACCATTGGTAGCACTTCAGGAAGCACTGCACCACAAGGCTGAGTACATCTGCAAAGCAAGGCACATGGGTCAGTCAGCCTAGTGGCGGCCAGCCTCTGCTCCATCTGAGTCTGGAAGGCAGCCATGAGCACAGGTGCAGTATGACTCCTCTCCCCCAGGCAGAGGAGTTGTAGCACAGCCTGAAGCATAACTGTGGGGATGATTCAGGAGTGAAGCATGCTTGACAAAGGGTTACTACCCTGAAACATTGCACAATTGCAAATAAATACACAAGGGTTTTCCCTGTTTGAATCAGCGGTGAGTGCCAGTGATTTTCTTGGAACAGTCCTATGTGCGCCAGTTGCCCCAATGCGACCCAATTCCACCTGCTGCTGTGGTTGCTGCTGCTGTTATTGCTGCTGCTGTGGTTGCAGCTGCTGCTGCACTACAGTGCCCAGACTAGGCATGGGAGGTGAGCAGTCTAGCTCTGACTCAGAGCTTGAGTCAGTTGCACTGACTCAGAAAAAAAACTGCACAAACTCCTCTAGCTAAATAGCACACACAACTTTCCTATCTCCTACTCTAACCAATACCAAAAAAGCAACCTCTGCACCTCTTTATATAGATAGTGGGAGGGCTCAGATCTAATTTGCTACTGTGGAAGGAAAGGGGAAGGCAAAAATGATGTTACCATTTGTACTTTTTTTCGCGCATGCCTTTGGCATTAAAATCTGGCGCACAACAAAAGAAATTGCTGTGAGACGTGTGGCGAATTCCCAGCAAATTTGACTCAGGCTATTTTTTTGGCCCATCCCTAATGGTCTATTTATCATTTGGATAGGATCAAAAATTGTATCTGCTAATACATGTTGTCTTATGTATGATGCATTGGCAGATGAGAAGTCAAGAGGAACTTCAGTACCTTCATGCAGTTGTAGTAAATTCCAAGATAATATAGGTATAGATAATAGATTGATATTTTTTATTTACTGTCAGTTCATTAAATATGGGTCTACTATGCTTTGTACTATGAACTTTTTTTGATAAGTGATTTTTATCTGTAACTTTTCCTCAGTTTCAAATCTTAAATTTGTTTTCTCTTATGTGTTGTTCTTGTTTATCACATCATATCAACAGAGTTGAGGAAAAGTAGATATTTTCAAGTTCTTCAAATTTTACTTGATTCATATCCATAAAATTGTTGGTAAACATTGTTACAGTATGTGATATGCAATATAACACCTCTATATAATTTTAAGGTTCCCTGGCCTTGTGTAGTGTAATGTATTTGCTGCAGCATATACGGCCATTGTACTTTAACTGCACGCCGTATGCAAATTAGCCAATGCTATTGTAACTTCGAATTGCTGAGTGTATTTTTGCTAGCACAACTTCGCCAGCATTCTGTACACTGTGTGAATCTTCGGATCTTCGTGAATTAGCGTTGTCCAGGCAAATTTAAGCCTGTCGAAGTTTTGCGATATGCGTGAAGCCAGCGATGGCTAATTTTTGCCGGTTAGTGAATTTGCCCCATAGTTTCCTATTTCAGAGAGATGAAGCATATATTATATTTTTGCAACAGATCCCCTTTAAACCATCAAACCTTGTGCTTGAGTAACATTGTAGCCAGTTATACATATTGTTACATCTTATCTCCAATTGCTGACAAAATATCCTTCAGGGCCAGATTTAATTCAGTAACAAAAAGTTTGTGAATCATGTGAAAACTCATTGAGGAGATTCAAAAAATCCTAATTCAGTTCCAGTTTTTTCTTATAGTCTTCAATAGTGTTTTCACATGATAAATAGTGATGGGCAAATAATTTTGCCACGCATGGATTTGCGGCAAATTTTTGCTTTTAATATATCACTCATGATTTTTACCTCAACAACAACAACTAAAGGTAATGTTATGGTACTTCTTATTACAACAGTGTCAAACTCCAGCATAAATAAGGTGCCTAACCTGTTGGCAATACAACTCACTTGGTAATGTGGTTCTCCACATTATGGGTTCTAAGGAATACACAGTGTACATTGGCCTGAAGGAGTTTTAGCCTATTCCTCCTTACAGAGCAACTTCAAATTAGGGATATTGGTTGGTTTCCTCAAATGAACTTCCCATTTCAGTTCCTTGTAAAACATTTCTGTAGGGTTAAAGTCATGACTTACCATTTTACAACACCAACTTTAGTCTACTTTAACCATTCTTCGCTAGATGAACTGTACTAGGGGACATTGTCTTTCTGAATTGAGCTTTCATTCATTTGCTGGTACAATTCAGAATTCATAGTTGCATAGTTCCATCAATGATGACAAGTTGTACTGGTTCAAAGACCACAAGCAGGTACAACCATGATGCTGCCATATCCATTTTTTACAGACAATCCCCAGAAGCCTACTTTAGCTTGACCTCTGCCACAGGCTATACAAGGTTATAAAAACAGTTTGGCCCATTAGCCAATAGCCTATGCTGACCGCAGTAAAGTCAAAACCCACACGGGAACAAAAAGAACAAGGCTCCTTCAACTACTACTACTAAAGATTAAGGTTTTTTTTTTTAGGAAATGTGTACTTCATTGGATGGTTTTATAGAGCGGATGGAGAAATGTATGTTGTAACTAATCCCTTGAATTGTTTTAAACTAAATTTTATCTTATGATCTTTTAGAACAGACTAATAGCCACTTTTTAAATGTGCCTATAGTTTATAAGGTATGCACCATACATTAAGAGTTTGTGCTAGTTTAATATATAACTAGTTAATATTAAAAGTTAATATTTAATGTATTTGCAAAATTCCCCCAAAAAACAAAATCATTTCATAAGTTACGGGTTTGCAGTTTACTGCCTAGGTTAAGGTATATTGGCCTTGAATATATTTTTGTGCTTGCATAAAGAGTTGGCTGAACAAAACTGTAATCATAAGGCACTGTGGGACACACCCACATATCCTGCTTGACATTACAGTGGAACTGGATTGGTAGCGATGAATTCTTTAAACCTTGTACCTACTACGGTATTATTCCCACTTTGCCAGACATTTGGGTCATTCACTGCCTTACCAAAACATACTTATATTGGAAAAGTGAAATGCTTAACCTGTAATACTATTACATTAATCTATATCACCTAGTCTTACAAGACTTGATTTTGCAAATGCTACTGGTGCTTAAACTGAGGCCACTCCCTATGAACAATGTAGGGGCATGTAACTTCTAAGCTGTGTTTAGTACATGAGGATGTACTAGAACATTAACCATTCTGGTATCTTGTAAGTATTAAAATGTAAGTGAGGATTTATTAAGGCGATAAGTAATTTATCTGCATTTCAAATAGAAGGATTTCATTGACTGAGCTTATTTATTAAAACTTCTGCTTTTTTAAAACATGTAAGCAAATGGTAATGTATGCCTTCATTGCAATTCAAAACTCTTTTTCTCTGAGTTCATTATTTTTATTTTCTTACTCTATCAGCTCCAACAACCATACAGATAGGTAAGATTTTTATCTCATTCTTTCTCAATATCTAGTATATGGATCTGGTCAAAAACAGAATGTAAGGGTTGCCAGGTGCTTAACAAAAGGAGTTTTTTTAATTTGTTGACACAGATATGGGTTACTTTTTGCTTTGTTTTTTTCTTGTTTTTAACTTTACTGATGAGCTTTAGGGTCAAATGAATAACAGAAGGGGTCATGATAATATATAAATGATTCAGTACGTATATAGGGGTGTTTCTCACATGAACAGTAATTATCTTATTATGTTAATCATTAGATGACATTGACATCACAGTTTCCCGCTAGTTTATGTATATAATGCATCCCTGTTTGTGACCAATACACTTTGCAAAAGGCCAAAATGTTAGGCTGTAAACTTTGCAATAAAAACATTCTTATTTATATGAATAAGACCTGATACTGCACCCAGGCATATGAACTTTTTATTCAGGAGTGCTGGCTTTCCGTGGTGTTTTATATATATATATATATATACACATATACACACACACATATTCCTGTGTGTTCCTGAAGATGGCTCAAGTAGTGGAGCTGAAAACATTGAGAATAAAATCTTTTTTGTTTATTTTTTATGAAGTCGTGCTGGTGCGGTTTCTCTTCTTACTATAATTACTGGTGTTCCTAACCAGCACACAGGCATTGGATTGCGATTGACCATGTGCACCGTTCCTAAGTTTACTGCTATACACACACATATATATATATATATATATGTGTGTGTGTGTAGATATACCGTTAAAGCATTTGATATAGAACTAAAATTAAATTAAGTAACATTTGCCACAAATATATTACTGTCTCCTACTTCCCCACTTTGATGAATCAGTGCCACCTCAATCAAAACCTAAAAAAGTGATCATTGTTGAGCTTAAATGTGTTAATTTTCCAGCCTGTACTCTTTCCACTTATACAGTATTGATAAATTCTTTCTTTCACATACTTATGCATGATCTCATCACAATAACCTGTATCTATAACTCCCAACTCTGCCCACTACAATCTGTACAAATTCAGCTATTAAAATTTTTCTCCTCTCATCTAAGACAAAACAGTACCCTTTACTAATGAAATCTTTATCTGGGCTTCCCATTAAGCAAATAACTTTCAAGGCCCTTCATTAATTTTATTAATTCCATTCCTTTAAAGCAATTGTAATTTGTATTAATGTGTATTTGTTGTTCTATTGATTCCTGTTTACTAAATGAAAACACTATTCTGCTGTGCAGAGCTACATGCACAAGTAACACTATATACAGTAAATAAAAATATACATACACACATAAAGCCAGGAAAAAATAAAAAATTTACTTTTAAATTTTTAAATGTGATTTCATTTTTCTCTGTAATAATAAAACAGTACCTTTTACTTGATCCAAACTTAAGACTTAATTTTTACATGATTTTCTAGTAGCGCTAAAGTTTGAAGATCCAAATTACAGAAAATATCCATTATCCAGAAAACCCCATGTCCCAAGCATTCTAAATAACAGGTCCCATACCTGTATACTTAGGGGCATATTTATCAAGGGTCGAATTTCGAATTGAAAAAACGTAGAAATTCAAATTCAAAAAGACCAACCGAAATTAAGTTGAAGGTTTTTTTTTTGACTGAATAGGTCCGTTTTCAATCGAATAGGTCCTTATTCGGCTGAATTCGAATAGTACAAATCGAAGGAATAGCGCATTCGATCGAATTTGTCCACCGATTGACTCCAAATTGGTTCTAGGTCCCCCATAGGCTAAAACAGCAATTCGGCAGGTTTTAGATGGGGAATGATTGAAGTTTTAAAGAGACAGTACATGATACATTTCGATATTCGAATTTTTGCATTTTTTTCAAATTCTAATCAAATTTGGACTAATCGTTAGTCAAAGGATACAAAAAATAGCTTGAAATTTGAATTTTAAGGTTTTTTGGTCGAATAGGTCAGTTTTAGATCGAATAGGTCCATATTCGGCTGAATTCGAATTGTACGAATCAAAGTAATAGCGCATTCGATCGAATTCAATATTTTTTTGCAAAAAAACCTTAGATTTTTCAATTGACTCCAAATAGGTTCTAGGGGGTCCCCCACATTCTAAAACAGCAATTCAGCAGGTTTTAGATGGCAAATGATTGAAGTCGATTTTTTAAAGAGACAGTACATGATAAATTTTGATATTTGAATTTACAAATCTTTTTAAAATTCAAATCAAATTTGGACTATTCCCTAGTCAAAGTACACAAAAATAGTTCGAAATTAGATTTTTTTTCATTTGAAAATTCACCTCGACCTTTGATACATCTGCCCCTTAGACATATGCATTTATTTATTTATTTAAGATAATCAAGGAAACATTTAAATGTCACTCATAATTCATTCTGCTTCTTTCTCCTTCTATGCTATGCTTAAGAAAATAGAGAGAAAAAGGTAGAGGAAAAGGAAAAATATATTTGAACTTCATGAAAGTGCAAAGCAAACATTTAGATAAAAGTGCTTTAATGAAAGGTGTTTAAGATGCAACTCACTTTAGGAAAAGCACAAGTTGCCTACTATACCTTTGGATGTAAATGAGCCCTAGAATCTTAAACAAAAAACTGCTCAGCATCTCTTTGCATCAGAATTATTTATTAGGGTAAATCTGCATTTTCCCTACACCATAGTTGCCCCAAACTTCTGTTCTATAGGACTATTTTAGTTGTCTAAAAGGCAGTAGGCCAGCAATACTTTAATGTTTGAATCAGCAATAATATAGGGGTTATTTATTAAACCTCAATTTTATTTTGTCAGACTTTTTGGGACAAAAAACCCTCTAATTTTTCAAGATTCATTTTACCCTAATGCTGCAAAAAGCCATAATCTGAAAATCCACAATCTCAGACCTCAATCATGTATAATTAAAAGGGAGTGGCACCTGTCCCAATTTGAAGATATTGTGGTTTGCACTGGGTTTAGCCCAATAAATCTATATTCTATAATTCTATATTTATGGGGGTTTTGGGCAAAACCCCCTGTAACAAAACTGGGAGGTAGTTCCATCCACCAGGTGTACTAAGTGGGAAAAATAAAAAGAAGACTATAAAAATTACTAATACTTCCAGGCTAATCCAAAGAGGCCTACTCTAGCTTCACCTCTGCAACAGGCACAACTCAAAACCAGCCTGAATGCACCCAGGTCCTCTGACCCCACGGATGGTGCTTCACTGGATCTCTCCAAAACTGGAGTTGCCCCAAAACTTTAGAAAGCGCCACAGTGCTTGGGTAGCATGTGACCACCTGGTGATTAATATGCCCACTCACCTACACCCCAAATCCTATCTGTCTGGGCCCACTGAGATCCTATAAACCTGTAGGTCTCAGAGGTACCAGACAGCCTAGAGCCCCACTACAAATTAACAATGTAAGCAAAGTTACTATGCAAACCCCAAAAAGAATAAAAATGTAGGTACTTTTCATTAGCCAAGCCAGTTGAGTTATTAATTGGAATTTAATAGGAGAAGTTCACAGCACACAATATAGCAATATATAATACACATACAGTACACTAAAGGAAATGTGAAAAATGTTCAAAAAAAACTTCCACTTACATCCCTATTGTAAGAAACTGTAAATAGCCTCAGTAGAGGTTTAGCTTAATCCTGGTTTTGGAGATCCAGGGAGTCCTTGCACAACTTGTTGACTGGGTTGCTTCCTCTGCATAGACTAAATTGGGCGAGGCTGTGCAAGGGTTTTCCCAAAAGCAGGGGCACATTCCCAGGGATGATTGACAAGTCCCTGAGCCACTCAGATGGGTCTATACTAGGCTATCAGGACAGTTTGGCCTATCAGCCAATCACCTTCACTGCCTGAAGTTGAGCCAAAATCCTCACAGTCCTCAGAGAACAAAGAAAAAATCGCTCCCTGGTGGATATACATACAGTACACACCCTTTGGGGGGGAGGGGGGGAGTGGGACACAGGGAGAGGGGTCTTCTTGCAGCAATGGGCCATAAAATAGCAGGAGGTAATAAACCTGTACAGAGCCTGCAATGTCTAACACCCCTTAAAACACACACAAAAGAAATATAAATTGTCACACCCCCAAAAATTAAGTGGTTCATGAAGAAAGTCTGATAAAATCGTATGATTTGGGGTTTTTTGCTTGATTTTATTGTTTTTTTCACTGAGCTTTTTCTAGTTTAATTATGAGATACATTTGGATTTTAGTAAATAATCTTTCCAATTCCATTGAAAGTGAACCTGGTGATTTATGAAGTGGACAGGGGCTTATATTCCTCTATTTTAAGTACTTACTGAAATTGTATTGACTTAAAGGTATTCTTTGTTGAACTATGAAGACTATGAAACACGTTAGGCGCCATAATGGGGTAGTTTTTGACTTTTAATATGTGAAATAAACTTATACTTTTTATCTTGAAGCATGGTTCTTGGATTATTTTTCAAAAGTTATGAAGACTATGAAGTCTATTTTGTGGACTTCTACCTCCAGTTCACCTGATGGCCTAACTGCTATCAGTATGTCCATTTTGGTTTTGTAGTAATGCGTACATGCATAAATCTCAAATATAAAGATGTGATCTGCTCAAATCCATCTTTATTTACTCCACTATTCCATAACCCAGCCTTTGCTCCATGCCATGACCTGAAATCCTTCAGTTTTTGGCTAGACAATGACTTTTCTGATATAAATAGCTTGACCAGACTTGGAAGCATACTAATGTTGGAGGACCTGCGAAACAAACACTCTATTCCCTTCCGCTAACATTATAAATATCTACAACCCAGCAACTTTATACAATCACAAGTGGGCAAGACCCCTAAACAAAAGGCATTCTTCGAATATCTCTGTGCACATCCCCATAACTATGCCAAACTTAGATCACATGCCATCCCAGATAAAAACAAATGCATGGAATGCTGGGAAAAAAAGACTTAATGCTGTGCAAGACATAAATCAATGGGAAATTATACTTGATCGTATCAGAAAGGCATCTATCAACACAATTAGCAAAGAGAACGCATATAAAATACTGTATGGCTGGTATCTGACTCTGGCAAAATATACACAGAATATATAGCTCTGACCTAACTACTTTAGGGGTTGTGAAGCGGTGGGAATGTCCACAAATCTCCAACTTATGGAAAGAAATCTTTGCTCTCTTAAGCATCCTACTAGAGAAAAATGTTAGACCAGATCCCCGGTTAGCGCTTCTCACCTTTAAATCTGACTCCCTCACCAAGACGGAATACAAATTATGCTCACAAATTTGCCTAGCATCCGGATGCACTATAGCACACAAATGGAAGGGAGGCATTCCTACACTACTGGAAGTTAAAAGGAGGATCTGATGGGTGTCCTCAATGTAAAAACTTACTGCAAAGATACACCACAAAATGGACAACTACAATGCATTTTTGACTCCTTGGTTAACCATGTGTGAAACCCAAATCCCCTCAAACTTTGCAAGATCTGCAACTTGAAGTAAACAATATATGGGACTACTTTATCGCTATTGCCCCAGACTGATAGCTAGGATAGCTATGCTAGTTATAAATACTATGCCTTGTGAAGAGTGCACTTTCAAATGGGCGAGAGTCCAAAATCCCTCCCTCTTACCCCCTCTACCCTCTTCTTTCCTTTCCTGTAATTTTCAGCCCAAACATATGATATGTAACGAAAAAATAAATATAACATTTGACTGTCAAAATGTTAAATAAAAAGTTTAAATTAAATGTAAAATAAATGCATTCAGATGGTCACTTTGAATTCATTTTTGACCCAAAGTGCATAGAAGCCCATTGAAAACAATGTTGACTTAAAGATGTAAAGTACATTGCCAAAAATGCCACTTCATACAAATGAAATCCTTCTAGACAATTACATAAATAATTACCAAATATAGGTCATTGGAAATAAATAATCTTGGAACCTCTTTTGTTTGGTTGTTCTAATTAAAATATTTGTAATGCTTTTGAATGTGATGCCTTTATTTCACATCTCTGATAAGAAGGGCATTATTTCATTTGAGTGCTCATAAAATGGCTCTCAATTGGTGGTACATCCACTCTTCCTTAATAACTATTCCTTTTTTCTTTTATTCCTTGAATATTTTACTTTAATTTAGTTTCTATTGCTTTTTTGAAGTTTCAACATGTTCATTAGATCATATTTATATTGTACTCATGATTGTAGCTCCAACAGAACTACAAGTGAAATATGTGCTTTCACTGTTTCACGGTGAGTTTATTGGGTAAATAGCAAAATATATCCTATAACTATTTCCTGTACCATAGATCTTACAAATAGTATATATATCTATACATATATGTATATATATATATATATATATATATATATATATATATATATATATATATATATATATATATATATATCTAATTCTCCAATGAGTATCCGCACTCCAAGGCAATATAGAAAAGAGAGGGGTGCACGGTAGTTTTGCATACACCAATAGTTTCCAAACCAGCACTCCCTTTAGTGAAAAAATTTAATTGTTATTGCATAGTATCTACTTCCGACGTTTCAGTCCCCATTGGGACCTTTTTCAAGGATGATATTATATAGTTTGTCCCATGTGTAAAATGTTTTTTTTTTTTTATTAAAGTAACTTAACATTATTACTAGCTTTGGTAAAAACTAAATGACACTGCCTACAGTAAAAATAACCCCAAAAAAACATCTGGGTTGAGACAACTAAGTGCAAAACTAGTATTCATATTATATTTTCAATAACCTTGCATTAATCAAGCCAGCTTTGTTGTTTTCTTTCTAGTCATTCAATTTTAATTCAAATCTCTCTGAAAAGCTGTAGCACCATGCATGAAACTGGAACGGGGAAAAAGCAAGTGACAAAAAAACCTCTACAAAACTCATGTGACTTTTTCTTGAATGCTTGCTAATTTAAGAAAGAACTGCAAAAGGATACAGAACGGAAGTTGCATGCCCATGAGAATCAGTTGTTCGATTGGTTTTCAATGAGGCTAAAACTTGAATATTTTAATAATTTGACAAAATAAAGAAATAAAGTTGTTTTCCCATTGATGTCTATTAAACCTCACCAGCTTTTACTTGCTGAGTCTGGCACTATTTCTCTTTACTAAATACCAACTATTTGATGTTCTGAAAAATATTCTTGAGTATATTCATTCTTGCATTTCTCGTCAGTTTTTTCTCAAATCGTGAAATAAATACAAACTTAAATTTGATAAATCGGCCCCTTAGTTTTGTACACTTTATTGTTACTTACAATTCAAGGGGCCAAGGTCACACCCTTGCAACATCGGGCCAACTAGAAAGTGTTAGATTTATTAGGACTCTTCTTTTCAAGTTTTAACATTTTCATTCAATCATTCATTTATAATTGTACTTATGATTGCAGCTACAACAACAACTACTCCTACCACTACTACTACTACTACTAAAGGTAATTACTACTACTAATTGACAATTAAGCTTTCACTGTTTGAGTTTTTGGGTGGATATGGAAGTGTATCCTATACCCATGAGTTCTTATATGGCATGTACAATACTTCATAAATATTGTACTCATGGTTTCAGCTACTCCTACCACTACTACTACTATTCCTACCACTACTACTACTACTAAAGGTAATTTTTTTAAATGAGATATAAACTTTCACTGTTTAAGTTTATTGGGTGCATAGGGAAATGTATCCTATACCCAATAGTTGTTATATGGAATCTATAAAGAGGCAAAATAATACTTTTGTCCTTTATGTGAAATAATAGATAATAATAAAGAACGTATTATTATTAATTTTATTAGAGACCAACATTGCCTAGAGTAGAAAAGATTGTTTACCAATAACCCCCAAAGAAGAATGGTCCCAATAAAATATTTTTATGTTTGTTAAGTTATGTTTTCCCAAGTGCATAACCTTGCATTTATCAAGCCTTGATTGCCATTTTCTATCCAGTCATCCAATTTATTCAAATCACTTTGCATGGTGACAACATCCTGCATGGATATAAGGTTCACATAATTAAGTGTCTTTAACAGAAACAGTACTTAGAATTCCAAACTCAGAACAAATCACAAAGCAAAGCACCACGGTCAAGTCCAAAAAATTAGCTTTGATTAGTGTCAGTGTACAGCCTCCTGTCATATGTAGCCTTCTGTAGATTCTTTCAAGATTCTGCCTGTTTCAGCAGGATTCAGATTCAGTCGAATCCAAGTACCTGGACAAATTGAATCAGAATTAAAAAAAAATCACGTGACTTTTTGTCACACAAACAAGAAAATAAAAAAGTACACACACACACACACACACACACACACACACACACACACACACACACACACACACACACACACACACACACACACACACACACACACACACACACACACACACACACACACACACACACACACACACACACACACACACACACACACACATATATATAATTTAGATATATTTTCATATGCTGTATATAATATATATATATATATATATATATATATATATATTTATTGCTTCTTTTAAGTCTTAACATTTTCATTCAATCCTTCATGTGTAATTGCACTTATGGTTGCAGCTACAACAACTACTCCTACCACTACTACTACTACTACTAAAGGTAATTTTTTTAAATAAATGACAATTAAGCTTTCACTGTTTGAGTTTTTGGGTGGATATAGAAATGTATCCTATACCCATAAGTTCTTATATGGCATCTGCAATACTTATATATATATATTGTACTCATGGTTTCCGCTACAACTACTCCTACCACTACTACTACTACTCCTACCACTACTACTACTAAAGGTAATTTTCTTTTAAATGATATATAAGCTTTCACTGTTTTAGTTTATTGGGTGCATAGGGAAATGTATCCTTTCCCATGAGTTCTAATATGGGATCTATAAAGACGCAAAATTGGGGGGGTTGTGAAAGCACTCATAAGGCTAAATCAAAGTATGTTTAAGTATAATGGAAGTGCTACTTACAATGCACTTCCCTGGGCCCCTGTCTCATAAGTAATTCAGTATAAATGCAAGTGCATGTGTTTACAAAACAGGGGTTTTTTAGTTACAAAGTTATGATCATAAAGTTGAAAAGCCACCATACCACGTCAAGGTAAACCCCATATCGCGGTCCCTAACTTGTTTATTCCCAGGTCATAATATAAAAAGACAATTCTCTGCATAATAGCATTACCTGTATTCAGTGTTTGATGAACATTGGTTTCAATCTGAAGCCTAAATCCTCCCCCGCCGCCGTTAAGGCTTTTAAGAGAGAGAGATCACCCAAACCAACGCCCATATTTAAAAGCATAGGACCACCATTAGTATATAGGGGTGGGTATGGGGTGCTATTAAAAACCACATGAAGCTAAGCCACAGCTTCAGGCTAATACAATGATCAAAATTGGGGGGTTGTGGAAGCACTCATAAGGCTAAATCAAAGCATGTTTAAGTATAATGGAAGTGCTACTTACAATGCACTTCCCTGGGTCCCTGTCTCATAAGTAATTCAGTATAAATGCAAGTGCATGTGTTTACAAAACAGGGGTTTTTTAGTTACAAAGTTATGATCATAAAGTTGAAAAGCCACCATACCACGTCAAGGTAAAATAATACTTTTGTCCTTTATGTGAAATGTGAAATTATTTTTTTGAACAAGAACTTATTATTATTAATTTTAGTTGAGACCAACATTGCCTAGAGTAGCAAATATTGTTTACCAGATAACCCCCAAAGAGGATTAGCTAGCAAGGCTCTCAATAAAATATTTTTATGTTTGTTATGTTTTCCCAAGTGCATAACCTTGCATTTATCAAGCCTTATCAAGCCATTTTCTATCCGGTCATTCAATTTATTCAAATCACTTTGCACTGTGACAACATCCTGCATGGATATTAGGTTCACATAATTTAGTGTCATTAACAGAAACAGTATTTAGAATTCCAAACTCAGAACAAATCACAAAGCAAAGCACCATGGTCAAGTCCAAGTACAAAAAATAGTTTTGTTTTGTGTCAGTTTACAGCCTCCTGTTATATGTAGCCTTCTGTAGATTCTGCCTGTTTCAACAGGATTCAGATTCAGCTGAATCCAAGTGCCTGGACAAACTGAATCAGAATTTTAAAAAAAACACATGGCTTTTTGTCACACAAACAAGGAAGTAAAAAAAAAAAAAAAAAATATATATATATATATATATATATATATATATATATATATATATATATATATATATAGTTTAGCGTATATACTCGAGTATAAGCCAACCCAAGTATAAGCCGAGGTACCTAATTTTACCTATGAAAACTGGGAAAACTTATTGACTCGAGTATAAGCCTAGACACAACTACAGCCCTATCTCCCAGCAGTGCACATTCCGCCAAAGCAACCCCCAGTGATCAACCGGACTTCTTTGCAAAGTTGATGGTGACAGAGAATTGCCAAATGCAGTACTGTGTGTATTGTCCCACTACCATGTGCAAAGGGGTCTGTGTGATATTGCCATCACTGTTAATCTTTTGTATAACCAACAGAGGGCAATGTGTGATATTGCCATCACTGTTAATCCTTCATATAACCAACAGAAGGTGCTGTGTGATATTGCAGTCACTGTTATTCTTTCATATAACCAACAGAGGGTGCTGTGTGATATTGCAGTCACTGTTATTCTTTCATATAACCAAAAGATGGCGCTGTGTGATATTGCAGTCACTGTTATTCTTTCATATAACCAACAGAGGGTGCACTGTTATTCTTTTATATAACCAACAGAGGGTGCTGTGCGATATTGCAGTCACATTTATTCTTTCATATAACCAACAGATGGTGCTGTGTGATATTGCAGTCACTGTTATTCTTTCATATAACCAACAGATGGTGTTGTGTGATATTGCAGTCACTGTTATTCTTTCATATAACCAACAGAGGGCACACTGTTATTCTTTCATATAACCAACAGAGGGCGCTGTGTGATATTGCAGTCTCTCCCCAAGTGAAGTGTTGGTATAGGAATGATTAAAAGTGACTACAATCTCAGCTGACTCAAGTATAACCTGAGGTAGACTTTTTAAGCACATTTTGGATGCTGAAAAACTCGGCTTATACTCGACTATATACGGTAAATATATTTTCATATGCTGTATAAAATATATATATATATATTTATTGCTTCTTTTAAGTTTTAACATTTTCATTCAAACCTTCATATGTAATTGCACTTATGGTTGCAGCTACAACAACAACTACTCCTACCACTACTACTACTACTACTAAAGGTAATTTATTTTAAAAATGACAATTAAGCTTTCACTGTTTGAGTTTTTTGGTGGATATAGAAATGTATCCTATACCCATAAGTTCTTATATGGCATCTGCAATACATATATATATAAATATATTTTGTACTCATGGTTTCAGCTACAACAACTACTCCTACCACTACTACTACTACTACTCCTACCACTACTACAACTACTAAAGGTAATTTTTTTTAATTATATGTAGGCTTTCACTGTTTGAGTTGATTGGGTGCATAGGGAAATGTATCCTATACCCATGAGTTCTTATATGGGATCTATAAAGAGGCAAAATAATACTTTTGTCCTTTATGTGAAATTATTTTTTTGTACAAGAACTTATTATTATTAATTTTAGTTGAGACCAACATTGCCTAGAGTAGAAAAGATTGTTTACCAGATAACCCCCAAAGAGGAATAGCTAGCAAGGCCCTCAATAAAATATTTTTATGTTTGTTAAGTTATGTTTTCCCAAGTGCATAACCTTGTCATCCAATTTATCCAAATCACTTTGCACGGTGGCAACATCCTGCACGGATATTAGTTTTGCACAATTAAGAGGTAGATTTATCAAAGGTCGAAAAAGGTGAAAATTCTAATTTAAAAAATTTGAATTTCAACCTAATTTTTATGTACTTCAACTAGGGAATAGTCCAAATTCGATTCAAATTTGCAAAAAAAAAAAATCAAAATTTTGAATATCGAAATGTATCATGTACTGTCTCTTTAAAAAATTTAGCTGCGACCATTTGCCATCTAAAACCTGGCCAAACTGATTCAGAATCCAAAAAAAAATCACTTGACTTTTCGTCACACAAACAAGGTAAAGTAAAAAAAAAGTACATATATAATTTATATATATAAATATTAAAAAAAAAAAAAAAAAAATATATATATATATATATATATATATATATATATATATATATATATATATACACCGCTTGGTCGGTGCACACAGAACACAAAATGGATACCTAGGTGCTGGAGCATTATATCATAATATTATCAAAACAGCAAACAGTCCACACTCATAGGTCTTAGTGATACAACAAGTATATTTTTTTCAACATGTTGACTGTTTACTGTTTTGATGCCAAGAACAGTAGAAAAGGTGCTGTGGCCCTTCTCAGTACAGTGCTGAGAGGGGGAAGGAAGACTTTCCGCAAAAGGAAAAAGGTGGTTAAACATGACCTTTGCCAGAATATTTCTGATGTATGGAGAAGAGTGATGGGGCACCAGTTCTCAACCTGTTTTTTATTTATATATATATATTTTAATGCTTCTTTTCAAGTTATAACATTTTCATTCAATCTTTTATATATAATTGTACTTATGGTTGCAGCTACAACAACAACAACTACTCCTACCACTACTACTACCACTACTACTAAAGGTAATTTTTTAAAAAAAAAAATACAATTAAGCTTTCACTGTTTGAGTTTTTGGGTGGATATAGAAATATATCCTATACCCATGAGTTCTTATATGGCATCTACAATACTTTATATATATATTGTACTCATGGTTTCAGCTACAACTACTCCTACCACTACTACTACTACTCCTACCACTACTACTACTAAAGGTAATTTTTTTTAAAATGATATATAAGCTTTCACTGTTTCAGTTTATTGGGTGCATAGGCAAATGTATCCTATACCCATAAGTTCTTATATGGGATCTATAAAGAGGCAAAATAATACTTGTCCTTTATGTGAAATATTTTTTTTTGTACAAGAACTTATTATTATTAATTTTAGTTGAGACCAACATTGCCTTGTATATTGTTCTGTCTGTAGAGTAATTATTTTGACGCGCGTCTTTTTTTTTGGGCGCACGCTGCCATACAAGTCTATGGGCGTCATTTTTTCGGCAAAAAAATTCGCCCATCCCTATTCCCTAGCAAAGTACCCAAAAATTAGCTTGAAATTTGAATTTTTTAAATTTTCACTTCGACCTGTTATAAATCTGACCCCAAGGGGCTGATTCACTAAGCTCGAGTGAAGGATTCGAATGAAAAATACTTCGAATTTCGAAGTATTTTTTGGGTACTTCGACCATCGAATTGGTTAAATTCGTTCGAATTCGAACGAAATCGAACGAATCGAACGAAAAATCGTTCGACTATTCGACCATTCGATAGTCGAAGTACTTCCCCTTTAAAAAAAACTTCGACCCCCTACTTCGGCAGCTAAAAGCTACCGAAGTCAATGTTAGCCTATGGGGAAGGTCCCCATAGGCTTGCCTGTGATTTTTTGATCGAAGGATTTTCCTTCGATCGTTGGATTAAAATCCTTCGAATCGTTCGATTCGAAGGATTTAATCGTTCGATCGAACGGAAAATACTTCGATCGATCGATCGCAGGATTAGCGCTAAATCCTTCGACTTCGATATTCGAAGTCGAAGGATTTCAATCCGAGGGTCGAATTTCGAAGTATTTTTAACTTCGAAATTCGACCCTTAGTGAATCGGCCCCCAAGTGTCATTAACAGAAACAGTACTTAGAATTCTGAACTTTAGAACAAATCACAAAGCAAAGCACCAAAGTCAAATCGAAGCACAACAATTAGTCATATGTAGCCTTCTGTAGATAAAAATATGAATTCAGCATGGTGTTTATATTCATAAATTTGTATTCATATTGATCTAGGGACATATTTTCTCCTTGTCTTAATCTAAGTCTGTACTTAGGCTGCAACTGAAACACACTGCATTCCCTCATTATAGAAAATATAAATATAAACCTTATTAATAGTGATGGGCAAATATAACCTGTTTTGCTTTGATGAAAATTTGTGAAATGCTGAATATTTGCTAGAATGCAATGAAGTCTATGGGCCACATTTTTTTTTTGTTGCGTAATTTTTTTTTACCCATTGGAGTCTATGGGCATTATTTTTGTGTTAAAGCTTTACTATTTATTAACAAAAATATGTGCAACATTGCACCAGGTCAGATTCCCATTAGGGATGTAGCGAACCGCCGATAATGTGTTCGCGAACGCCGTTCGCGAACACCGGCAAAAAATGCGAACAGTTCGCGAACAGTTCGCGAACTTCGAACATCCGAAAATCGTTCGATTCGAACGATCGGAGGATTTTAATCGTTCGATCGAACGATTTTCGTTCGAATCGAACGAAAATCGTTCGATTTTAGCGATCGAATGATCGAATGGTCGAACGATTTTGACGCGAACGCCTATTGGCGAACGTCGCGCGACGTTCGCGAACTTGCGGCGGACGCGAACAGCCGATGTTCGCGCGAACAAGTTCGCCGCCGAACAGTCCGCAACATCCCTAATTCCCATAAAATCCAATCAACATTCGATTTTAAGAGACTACTAAGATCACTAATTGAATTCAAAGATTTGGTTGGTTGTTATGGGAAACTTCACTGGCACAATTTAGAACCTATGTTTGTAAATCAATCACAGTATATTAATATATTTTTGTTGAAACATGTCTGATTTGTTGGTAAACTTTGAAATTACAATCTAATCCTAATAGCTACTACAACAACAACATCAGGGGGTAAGTCATATCTTTCCTATAAATAATATGTATTATTCTGTCCAAACATGTACTTTAATGACTCAGTATTTTTTTGCAGAAGGAGCAGTTAATGCTAGCCTATTTAACATTGAGCAATTTGTGTAGGTAACTATGAGGAATATTGTTGCTGCTCTACTTTTGTCATCCTCTTTCATTTTTTTTAAACTGAAAATGTGTTTTTTGGCAAAAAAAAATAACCTTGAAAACTCGAATTTCACCCTTAATAAATCTGCCCTTAGGTGTCTGTGAGATTTTCCTACATAACTAAGTCCCATGTGCTTGGCAGTTCAATGAATGCTTCATACTCAGAGATGCCTTTGTAAATAGAAAGAAAATGACAATGAGGTATAAGGTATTTAGGGGCATATTTATCAAGGATCACTTTCGATAGTCTAAGTATTTTTTCCAGCGAAAACGGCCGTATTCGATCGAAGTACGATCAAAGTAAAATCGTGCGATCAAACGATTTAACCTTTTGAATCAAACAATTAAAAAAAAACATAGACTTCTCAAAACTTGCCCAGAAGCCTCAGATAGGTTCTAGGAGGTCCCCCATAGGCTAAACAGCAGTTCGGCAGGTTTAAGGTGGTGAAGTGGCGAAGTCAAAGTTTTTTAAAGAGACAGCACTTCGATTTTCGAGTGGTCGAATTTTCGAAGGTTTTTCAATTCGAATCGAAGTCGAATTTGGTCTATTCGATTGTTGAAGTACCCAAAAATTACTTAGAAATTCAAAGGTTTTTAATTAGAAAATTCATTTTGACCTTTGATAAATCTGCCCCTTAAAGTAAGCTTGTATAATTTTAATGCTTTTTTATTTCATACAGAATGTAAAATGGAGCCCAGTAAAAGAGCAGACTGTGGTTATCCAGGCATTACTGAGTCCCAATGCAGGAATAAGGGTTGCTGCTTTGATTCAAGCATTCCCCAAACTAAATGGTGCTTCTACTCACTACCACAAGGTAAACTCCTTTGAAAAGGTATTATATATATATCCAAAATATCTGGGATTGTTAATAGCCATTTCTGTTGTCCAACGTGTACATGACATTTGTGCCCTATACTTTTGATGCAAGAAAGGGAACCCTGGAGCTACCAACTGGCCTGGAGCTGGCAGTAACTTCAGGGTTCCACTGTTTCAACAGGCACTGTTGAAAAACAGTGGAAAGCTGGGTACCAATAACCAATAAATATAATACATTTGGTTCACATTCCTGTATCTCTGTTTCCTATAGTGCTTTATTCCATACATTTCATCAAAGTTTCAGCATTATTTAATCTTAAATGAGACCCCAGACAGTGATCATATTTGCTCAAAACCAGATTCTTGGTAATGCTGGCACCAAACATATGGTGGCACGAAGCTAATTATAGATACTGCTGAAATATGAAATATTTTGTAGAATATGTGTCACAGTTTAAGCACTTAGCTGTATTCATGCATGGGAACATGGGAAAAATTCAAATTCTTAACGATGGGAGTTGCTTTTCAAACCTTGGGGGCAGATTTATCAAATTGTGAAAATAGAATTCACTATACTAAGGGGGGGGGGGGTGTTTACTAAAACTAGAATGTTTCCTGATTTCTTTTATTAAAACAAAGTTGACCTAGCTCCCATCCCCAAATGTAACTAATTTATCAAAAAATCAGATCAAAAAAGTCTGCTGGGAAAAAGTCTCGACAAAATTGTGCAACAGTTTGAATTGTATGGCTTTTTGTAAAATTTGACCCTCATATCATGCAATTTTTTGAGTTGTTGTGCAAAAACCCAGACCCATTTTGTAAAAGGTACATCTACGATTGACTTCTACATGACTTTGACAGGTATTTTAAATTTGGATTTTTAGTAGTTTTGGGGTATCATAAATAACTTGTATTTTTCCCCTAAAAAACTTAACAATAAAAAGATTGAGGCTTCATAAAAAGGCCCCTAAAACTACACTGCTCTATTTATTTCCATGGGATTTTTAGAGGTGCATTTATCCACTGGTGAAAGAGTAACCATTTCATTAATTTGCCTCTAAAAATCCCATACAAATGAATAGAGAGTAATGGAATTTTACTATGGTGAGATCTAATTTCACATTTTAATAAATATACCCCTTAGGGGCCTTTTTTTTAAACTTGAATTTTTAGAAGAAAAAAGACATGCCCAGGTTGCAGAAAGTCAGAATCCAAAAATATGCTAGCTAAAACCTGTTACTATCATGTAGAAGCCAATGGCAGATGTTTCTGAAGATGTTTCTTGACATTGATATCTGCACTGGTTTTTTAGTCTGAAAAGTCTGGGTTTTTGGTTGACAAACCGAAAAAATCTAATGATTTGGGTGTCAAACACCCCAACAATTTGCACAATTCAAATTGTATATTTTGTCTAGACTTTTCCCGCATCAACTTTTTTGAGCTGCTTTTTGATAAATGAGTTAAATTCATGGATAGGCGTTAAGTCAACTTAAATTTGAGTTTTAGTAAATACTCCCCTTAGTGTGGCCAAAATGAGATCACTCCAGCCAACATAAACCCAGTGTCGGACTGGCCCACAGGGATACCAGGAAAACTCCCGGTGGGCCAAGGTGTCAGTGGGCCCTGGTGCTGCTAAATATTTGGCCTATTTCAAGGCCATTCCCTATTTCTAGGAGAACAAAGAGGCTAAATAGATGGAATAATAGATTATAGTATGTAAAACTATAAATAGAGGTTGAGCTAGGAGAGGAATAATGGTACTGACAGTGGGCCCCTGGTCTAAATTTTCTTGGTGGGCCCCTGGTCTAAGGTTTTTGGATGGGCCCCTGGTATCCCAGTCCGACACTGCATAAACCCCCTCCAACAGATAGTGTGTCACACTTATAAATATTGCAGTGTTATTCTTCTAATTTGCAGCATGCAAACTGTAGTATATGTGTTACAAATGTACAGAAGTAAATGGTAAACAGTTTGTATGTTGAGAGTTTGGGCATCAACTTATTTTTAATATTACAGTTGCAGACTGCAAAGTGGCACCAAGTTCTAGAGTAGATTGTGGCTTTGGAGGAATTACTGCAGACCAATGCAGGCAACGGAACTGCTGCTTTGATTCTAGTATATCAGGAACCAAATGGTGCTTCTATTCCACTTCACAAGGTATTTCCTTTCTTAAAAATATTTTCAAATTTGTGCAGGAGTAATGCTCACCCAGGCAGTCAAGAATACTATTTTTGTCAACAAATGTAATGTTTCTATTATAAAAAAACTCTATACAAGTTGTATTGTAAAGCCAAAAAGGTCTTAATTAACAGTACCAGATTTTTAAATACTGATTTTACATCTAAGCCCTTCTCTACCTTAGTTTATTCATTAATAAATCGATTTGAGAAATATTACCAACATAAGGTTATTGAGCTCCATGTACTTTGTAAAGCTCAGCAGGTGCATTCCTTTTTCCATGGTTTGACTTTTACTTTAAACCAGAAGTCAGAGGCTGTCCTGGATCACCTGCACCAATATACTGCACTGCTACTGAATGATGATGACATAGAAGGAGAATGTGCATACTAACAAAGTCATCTTAATAATTGCAGGTAACACTATGTGTTCAGGCCCACCTACAAAGAGAAGGGACTGTGGTTATCCAGGAATTTCTTCCAGCGTCTGTATAAACAGAGGGTGCTGTTGGGATAACTCTGTTATGAATGTGCCCTGGTGTTTCTACCGGACATAAAAAGGTAAACATAGCAGAAAATTACTACTGTGCTTATGTATATAGCACATACATTATGTATGTGCATATTTAGGGGCATATTTATCAAGGGTCGAATTTGAATTGAAAAAACATCTAAATTCGAATTCAAAAAGACCAACCGAAATGAAGTTGAAGTTTTTTTTGGACTGAATAGGTCCGTTTGCAATCGAATAGGTCCGTATTCGGCCGATTTCGAATCGTACGAATCAAAGGAATAGCGCATTCGATAGAATTTGTCCACCAATTGACTCCAAATAGGTTCTAGGAGGTCCCCCATAGGCTAAAACAGCAATTTGTCAGGTTTTAGATGGCGAACGATCGAAGTTTTAAAGAGACAGTACATTCTCGATATTCGATATTCTAATTTTTTGAATTTTTTTCAAATTTGAATCAAATTTGGACTAATCCCTAGTCGAAGTACACAAAAAATAGCTTGAAATTTGAATTTTTTTCATTCAAAAATTCACCTCGACCTTTGATAAATCTGCCCCTATATATGTGTGCAAATGAAAGAAAAGCTTTTTAAAGAAACATGTCTGTTTTACTTAATAATTTAAACTTCTATCAAACTTGGGATGATGTAAAAAAAAACTCTTTATTGCTGTACTTTCAAGACAAAGACTTTACAACTTGGTTAGCAGATAGCTGAGGGTTCTGCCATTCCATAACCTCCCCTGTGTAAAGTAAGCTGCTAATGCTAACTATCTTCATGTCCTCTAACATTTATATTAAGCTATAACAGATGTGTCCTACCTCAGGCTAGACCTGTACTATGGGCAAAATGTTTTAAACCATCACAGACCAGGTTTCTGCTGGGAAACAGCAGGTAAACAGCTCATCACCTTTATAGTGGCTCTATCTATAATTTTCACGCAGCCAGAGAATTCTTTCTACACCCTTTATAGACTCCAGGTCTTAGAACCAAAACTTTACTAGAATTGTCTTGGGTATTCCCATTAATGTCACATTTTAGTTGTTGCTCAATTTAAGTGGAAATTCAAGTATAAGGATACTATGAAGGGGGAAAAGTAGCTGGTTTCAAAATAAATCAGTTGAAATAGAAAATCTATGCTGGATACTTAAATCAGTGAAAAAAACTGCTTAGTGCTGTAATCAATCAAAACTCTTCTTCTTCTACTAAACATAACTAGTCACTGATTAGTTTATTAGTTAATGCTGAGAAAGATAGATAGGTATTCTAGTCTGATATAGGCACCAGCATCTGCATTTATCATTGGTGGGTTTACATTTAACGAATGCACCAACCATGACAGTTGTCTCAGTTATTAGTCCTGATTTGCAGATCCATAGTATGGGTTTAAGCAACAAGTAGGAAGAACAAATTAAGGCATAGCTCTGATAACTGAGCACAACCAGGGCAAACAATACAATTTAAGCCAATGTTTTCATGATTTTAAAGTGTTCAATGTTTTTTAATTGTACAATGTCTGAATTTTGTTTCAGGTCTTCAGTGAAATATGGTGTCAATGACTGGATTTACAAAGAAAACTTTTTGAGCACATTTACTATTTCCGATCTTTAAAAGAATATTTGATAAAGAATGTATACTAGAAGCCACTCTTGTATTGTGTTTTTTTGATTACATCCAAATAAAAGCTTTTGTAACCATAAATATTGCTTCCCTATTATTTATAATTTGTTATGTTTTCTCTTTTACCATAAAGGTTATACATAGATGTTTTAAAAATCCTTTTATTCTAATTAAAAGGCCTTTTTCTTTGCTTGATGGCAGATGGGTTTGGCTAGATGTGTATGGATATAGCAGTTTGTGTTGAGTGTTCAGTTTCTATCTGTATTCTGCTATATGTTCATTCTGGTCATTCCTATACAACTATCATGTGCAGGAAAAGGCATGCACTCTTTAAAGACCCCATGTAAACAACTCCCTATATACGTGCAACCCATGAACAAAATTACATGTAACATATCTAAAAACAACTGGACTTGCTGAGTAATGTCAAAACAGCAGCAACCAAGCCCAACAGGAACACCAATAGAAATAACCACCCGGAGACACAAAGTAGGCGAAACATAGTCATCCCATATGTAGCTGGAGTGTCTGAGAAACTCAGGAGGATTTTTAACAAACACCACGTCCCTGTGTTTTTCAAACCTAGCAACACATTGAGACAAAAACTGGTCCACCGAAAGGATCCAACCCCTAAAGAAAAACAAAGTAATGTGGTATACGGAGTCCAGTGTAGCGAGGAGTGCACAGATCTACACATTGGGGAGACAAAACAACTGCTCACCAAGTGAATGGCTCAGCACAGGAGGGCAAACTCTACAGGGCAAAACTCAGCTGTTTTCTATACTTAAAAGACAAGGGACACTCCTTTGAAGATAGCAAGGTCCAAATATTGGATAAAGAAGACCGCTAGTTTGAATGAGGCGTGAAAGAGACGATTCATGTCAAGTTGGAGAAACCATCCCTGAACAGAGGCGGGGGCCTTCAGAACACTTCACAAATTTGCCCATGGGCAGTTACCTATAGCAACCAATCAGTGATTAGCTTTTTGAAGCCAGCTGAAAGTAGAACAATGAATGAAGCGTGGTTGCCATGGGTAACTGTCCATGGGCAAATGTGCCTAGTGTTGATAAGTGACTCCCCTCCTCCCCTCTATTCTGTGTGTTTCCAACCTGTACATAACTGTCTTGTGCTGCTGTCTGATCATTTACTTATAACAATATATCTTAAATGCTCAACATAAAGTAATAGATGTGAAGGTTGATACAAACTTTAATAGTAATGTAATAGTAGAATTTTCTTTTATTTAAAGTACAACAGTATGCTCCTTGGTTCCACAGCAAATAGGCATCAGTCACAAATGTACATGCCCAGCTGGACATAATCTATAGTCCATAATACATTTTTATACACTATGCAACTCCCTAACTCTATTACCTTATAAAAGTTATACAAACAGTATACATTAATATTTACGGTTATGTTATTCCATAATAGCAGCTGTAGGTTTGTTTTCCTGCATATTGATATATTATCAGGTGCAGAGAGCTGAGAGGGAATAAATGCAGCAGTCCTGGGACAATTTATGATTAATTGCAGGGAGTTGCAAGGAAATAAATGCAGATATTCTGGGACAATTTATGATCAGGTGCTGGAAGTTGCAAGGGAAAATCAAGCTGTTCCGGAACAATTGATGGTCAGGCAGAGGGAATTGCGAGGGAATACATGCAGCTGTTCTGAAACTATTTATGATTAGGTGCATAGAGTTGCAAGGTAAAATGCAGCTATTTTGGAACAATTTATGTTTGGGTGCAGGGAGTTACAAGGAAATAAAAACAGTTATTCTGGAACATTCTATGATCAGCTGCTGGGAGCTGCAATAGAAAATGCAGCTGTTGTGGAACAGTTTATGGTCAGGTGCAGGGTGTTGCAAGGGAATAAATGCAGCTGTTCTGGAATAATTTATGATCAGGTGCAGGGAGTTGCAAGGGAATATATACAGCTGATGTTTTGGAATTGTATAACATATAATAACAGGTGCAGGGAGTTACAAAGGAAAACCAAAAAAAGATGTTGATTGCTTTCTGTATACAACATAATATTGTGTAGAAAAATGACTAAGATATTTACACTAAGGGGCAAATTTATCAAGGGTAGAATTGAAAATTTTAACTTTTAAATTTGAATTTCGAGTTTATTTTATTGTAATTCAACTAAAGAATAGTACAAATTTGATTTGAGTTTAAAAACAAAAATCTAAATTCGAATTTCAAAATGTATCATGTACTGACCCTTTTAAAAATTCAAATTTGACTATCTGCCATCAAAAACCTGCTGAATTGGTGCTGTGTCCTATGGGGAATTTCCTACAATCAATTTGGAGCCATTTGATGGACTTTTGAAATCAAATAATTTTTTTGGTGAAAAAACTCGAATCAAATTTGATTCAAATTCGATTTGATTTTGCAGGTCGATCCTATTCAACTGAATTTAAAAGTTGTTATTAAATTTTGATTGGTCATTTTTTTTAGAATTTTAATTCATGGGATTTTATTGGAGTTTTTTTTTATAAACTCCCTTAAACTCTAAATTCAACGCCTTGATAAATATGTCCCTAACTGCAGATACACATTGCCCCAGAAAAGAATAAAATACTTTTAGTAGCAGATTATGTTTTATTTATACAGAAGTTGTTTCCCCAATTATTGTAGGGCAAGTGAAAGGAACAAGCAGTGTAGGGAAAGGGGAGGAGGGAGGAAACAGAACAGGGCAGAGAGGGGGTTAAATTAACAGGGGCAGAGGGAGAGAAAGGAACTGGACAGAGAGGTGGTGGAATGAACAGGGCAGATAGGGAGAGAAAGGAGCAGTTCAGTAAAGGGAAGGTAAAACAAGCAGTAAGAGTTAACAGATGTCTGCAGGGAAGGACTGAGTGTGACATTACAAACATGCCCACTCCTCCCTCACTGACTGTTGTTCTGTAGAATAGGAAGAAAGAGCCAGCAGCTGCAGACTCAGATATTGGAGAGTCCTGAAAAGGAAGTTGCAAAGGGAGAGGGCTGAGCACAGTTTTCAAGCTAATACAGACATTTTTTGACCCAAAGGTATATTTTACTTTATACAGATGAAGCCAGAACGGATTGTACATCTAACGCGCTGTAGCTCATCAAGATAAACGCACTGGTTGCGTTAAGTGCAGGGAAACACGCTGTGCCGACGTTTAGAAATCTTTAGAGTGAAAATGAAAATATGCGCAATTCCAGTAATGAACACCAGGTGGCGCCTGAACAACTTTTCCATTCTAAGCGCAAGGTATTTCTTTAGCTACCGACCGGCTTTAGTGAGTCACAGTGCAGAACGATTGTGGCATGCTCTCAATGTAAGCTAGAGAAAGGGGGCTCTTCAGGTGTTCACAAACAGAATAAAAATAATTTGAATAGAAGTGTGATAATGTGCACATTACTAGGAAAGAAGATCTGCAGAGGAAGTAAAACAAAAAATTGTAATCAATTAAAAAAGAATTAAAAATGTATATAAATAATCAAAAGTAAGTCCCAATGCCTCTTCCATCCACCCCTGAGCTTAATTTTCCCAATTACTATGCCCTGTTTATTTTTTTTATTTTTTTTAATGTGTGAATTATATCACAGATAAAGTAAAGTCCTCAACAAACACTTATCAGTAACATTGTGGTTTTTGCTTCTGCTGCCAAAGGTACTGGGTTCAATACCCATCTATACTGTACATTTTACAACATATTAAGCTCAATCATGTATATTAAAGAAAATAAGGAATGAAAAGACACAGTGCCACCATCAATTTGGCTCAAGCTATTTCATGACATTTAGCCCCACCAAAAAAAGTCAATTCCTGGATAATCAATAATTTAATGCTTAATATGTCATAAAATTAAAATTTTACATGTCAAAACTAATTAGAGAAATGAATAAAATTAAAGGCAGAAAAGGGAATTGAACTCATGACCTCTTACTTTAAAAGCAAACACCTAAACCATTTGGCCACCAGTAATTTGGCTGATGTGAAATAGTCAAAACTATCCCTTATCTGTGATGTACTGAAAAGCAAAAGCTGCAGCATCAACTAAATATCAATATACATATGAAGGGCAAAATTGCCACAATACCTGGAAAAACTTAATCCACACGTAAATGAAGAGAAGCTTAATGTGCTGCTAATACCTGGCCAACTACAGTGTCTATGTGGAAATGCTGCTGCTGCTGCTGACATTTTCAAAATTACTGCTGCTACTGTTGGTGTTTTATTCCTCAATAGGGACAGGTGACTCTGCCTTTTTTTACCGAAAATTCGCAAAACAGTGGGTAAAGCATTGCATTCTTGCAAGTGACTTTTTCCAAACTGCATGACTTTATTTACTGTATATTACAGTTTATGAACATTTTTTCATGGCAAAATATTTCACCCATCGTTTTTCTCAACTACTGTTTCATAAAATGGTTAATACACTCCACTGCGACTGTCAGTACACAGCGGAGCGTAGGTAGACCAAGTAACATAACTAGAGGAGGGTGAGTCCTAGTGCAGCCGGGCCGGGGTTGCCACCTGGCCAGTATTTTACAGGCCTGGCCGGTAAAAATGATGGTTGATCCCAATGGTATTAATAGGGAAAAAAGATAAATATATAGGAAGGCCGGTATTTTTTTCTGGAAAAGATGGCAACCCTATCCCCCCCCCTCTGTACGATATTTTCTGCCCGGGGGGCCCTGAGGGGGTGATGGCCCTGGCCAGGCCCGGACTGGCAAACTGTGGGTTCTGGCAAATGCCAGAAGGGTAGCTATAGGATCCCATAGAAAGTCAGTATTTAGTGGGCTGATTGGGCCTCTGTGTACCTGAAATGCCAGGGCCTATTTTAATTCTCAGTTTGCACCTGGCCCTGGCCCAATTGCACCCCCTGCTCCCCCGGTAGTTGCACCACTAGGTTGACCCAATAACATGAAAGCAGTTATTTTCAGGCTGACGTCCACTCTGCTGTATGTTTCTCTACACAAGCACAAGCTGTGCAGATGAAAAGAGCTGGGGCAGGGAGCTCCATTGCTTCTCTTAGCTTGCAAACTGCAAAAAATATGCAGCCAGGAAGCAGCAGAGCTAACGCTCCATGTGTGATCCATAACTGATGAGTGCCCTAGAGGACCACACTGAGAGATAAGTGGCAGCCGTGCATACTGATCATGAAACCCTTAAATCTTTTATGTCTTTTCAAAGACTTATAAAATAGGTCCAGAAGAGTCAAAATTCACCTCCAAGGAGTCCCGGAGACTGAGACAGACTTAGAACAAATTTTCACTCAATCTTTACGAAACTCGCAAAAGTACCACTGGAGCCTTCCATCTTACCTGTAAACATATTATTCCCCTATCAGCTGACATATTTGCCCCCGCTACACTGAAAAAAGTAGTAGGCTAATGACAGATGTCACCCAGCAGGCCTCGAATGGCAATCTATGAGTTCTGCCAAATGCCAGAGGGGCTGCTGTAATTCCCCATAGACAGTTATTATTTAGTAGGCTGTTTGGGCCTCTGTGTACTTTAAATGACAGGAACTCCATTGCTGAGACTCCTCACATACTTGTCTGAAACTGTAACGAGATCACTTAGCTCTAAACCATCCCCCACTCCTCTCACAGGTAATCCCAACAATCAGAAAGCCAGCAGCTACTATATGTTTCCCCCTTAACAAATGTTAATTGCACTTTACACTTCCTAGCAGGACATTGAGACACAGTGGAGAGGGGATGGGCAGGGAGTATCAACAGCCCCATTCCTGCTGTTCTGCTTTGTGGCAATGGTAACACATTAAGACAGTGATCCCCAACCAGTAGCTCGCTAGGAACATGTTGCTCTCTAACCCCTTGGATGTTGCTCTCAGTGGCCTCAAAGCAGGTGCTTATTTTTGAATTCCGAGCTTGTAAGCAAGTTTCATTGCATAAAAACTAAGTATAGTGCCAAGAATAGTCTCCTGTAGGCTGCCAGTCCACATAGGGGCTACCAAATTGCCAATCACAGCCCTTATTTGGCACCGCAAGTGACTTTTTCATGCTTGTGTTGCTCCCACACTCTTTTTACATCTGAATGTTGCTCACGGGCAAAAAAGGTTGGGGACCCCTGCATTAAGAGCAAGGGAACACAGACCCCTGATTTGTGGAGAGGCTTTCTAGATTTTCATTTGAATGGTCTCACACTTTCATTACCGGCACTGAGTTTAGCCCATTTTTACTCATTTTCTACTAAATTATCTTATTTCTTACACATGAGCGTTTTTACCTGCGCTCCCCTGCGTTCCGTTTTTCGGCGTTCAGCCGCAGGGGAGCGCAGGAATAGACGCATTTAATTATTTCAAATGGGGCTGTACTCACACAGGCGCATGTAGGCGCCGAACGCAGGTTGAGACGCAACATGCTGCATTTTTCCTGCGTTCAGCGCCTACATGCGCCTGTGTGAGTACAGCCCCATTTGAAATAATTAAATGCGTCTATTCCTGCGCTCCCCTGTGGCTGAACGCCGAAAAACGGAACGCAGGGGAGCGCAGGTAAAAACGCTCATGTGTAAGAGCCCTTAAGGGTTTCATGATCAGTATGCACAGCTGCCACTTATCTCTCAGTGTGGTCCTCTAGGGCACTCATCAGTTATGGATTGCACATGGAGCGTTAGCTCTGCTGCTTCCTGGCTGCATATTTTTTGCAGTTTGCAAGCTAAGAGAAGCAATGGAGCTCCCTGCCCCAGCTCTTTTCATCTGCACAGCTTGTGCTTGTGTATAGAAACATACAGCAGAGTGGACGTCAGCCTGAAAATAACTGCTTTCATGTTTTTGGGTCAACCTAGTGGTGCAACTACCAGGGGGAGCAGGGGGTGCAATTGGGCCAGGGCCAGGTGCGGACTGAGAATTAAAATAGGCCCTGGCATTTCAGGTACACAGAGGCCCAATCAGCCCACATAGAGGCCCAATCAGCCCCCACCAGCCCACTAAATACTGACTTTCTATGGGATCTTATAGCAGCCCCTCTGGCATTTGCCAAAACCCACAGTTTGCCAGTCCGGGCCTGGCCAGGGCCATCACCCCCTCAGGGCCCCCCCGGCAGCTCGGCAGCGCTGATTTCCGGGCAGAAAATATCGTACGGAGGGGGGGGGGTGGGGATAGGGTTGCCATCTTTTCCAGAAAAAAATACCGGCCTTCCTATATATTTATCTTTTTTCCCTATTAATACCATTGGGATCAACCATCAATTTTACCGGCCAGGCCTGTAAAATACTGGCCAGGTGGCAACCCCGGCCCGGCTGCACTAGGACTCACCCCCTCTAGTTATGTTACTTGGTCTACCTACGCTCCGCTGTGTACTGACAGTCGCAGTGGAGTGTATTAAACATTTTATGATACAGTAGTTGAGAAAAACGATGGGTGAAATATTTTGCCATGAAAAAATGTTCATAAACTGTAATATACAGTAAATAAAGTCATGCAGTTTGGAAAAAGTCACTTGCAAGAATGCAATGCTTTACCCACTGTTTTGCGAATTTTCGGTAAAAAAAGGCAGAGTCACCTGTCCCTATTGAGGAATAAAACACCAACAGTAGCAGCAGTAATTTTGAAAATGTCAGCAGCAGCAGCAGCATTTCCACATAGACACTGTAGTTGGCCAGGTATTAGCAGCACATTAAGCTTCTCTTCATTTACGTGTGGATTAAGTTTTTCCAGGTATTGTGGCAATTTTGCCCTTCATATGTATATTGATATTTAGTTGATGTTGCAGCTTTTGCTTTTCAGTACATCACAGATAAGGGATAGTTTTGACTACTTCACATCAGCCAAATTACTGGTGGCCAAATGGTGTAGGTGTTTGCTTTTAAAGTAAGAGGTCATGAGTTCAATTCCCTTTTCTGCCTTTAATTTTATTCATTTCTCTAATTAGTTTTGACATGTAAAATTTTAATTTTATGACACATTAAGCATTAAATTATTGATTATCCAGGAATTGACTTTTTTTGGTGGGGCAAAATGTCATGAAATTGCTTGAGCCAAATTGATGGTGGCACTGTGTCTTTTCATTCCTTATTTTCTTTAATATACATGATTGAGCTTAATATGTTGTAAAATGTACAGTATAATTTTAAATATCAATTACAGAAAATTGTTGGACTTCGGGTATAGATGGGTATTGAACCCAGTACCTTTGTCAGCAAAAGGAAAAACCTAACCTAATGCACCACCACAATGTTACTGATAAATGTTTGTTCAGGACTTTACTTTATCTGTGATGTAATTCACACATTAAAAAAAAAAAATAAATAAAAAAAATAATCAGGGCATAGTAATGGGAAAGTTAAGCTCAGGGGTGGATGGAAGAGGCATTGGGACTTACTTTTGATTATTTATTTATATATTTTTTAATTCTTTTTTAATTGATTACAATTTTTTTTTTACTTCCTCAGCACTTATACTCTGCAGATCTTCTTTCCTAGTAATGTGCACATAATCACACTTCTATTCAAATTATTTTTATTCTGTTTGTGAACACCTGAAGAGCCCCCTTTCTCTAGCTTACATTGAGAGCATGCCACGATCGTTCTGCACTGTGACTCACTAAGGGCTCTTACACATGAGCGTTCTGACCTGCGCTCCCCTGCGTTCCGTTTTTTGGCGTTCAGCCGCAGGGGAGCGCAGGAATAGACGCAAGTCATTATTTGAAATGGGGCTGTACTCACTCAGGCGCGTGTAGGCGCCGAACGCAGGAAAAATGCAGCATGTTGCGTCTGAACCTGCGTTCGACGCCTACACGCGCCTGAGTGAGTACAGCCCCATTTCAAATAATGACTTGCGTCTATTCCTGCGCTCCCCTGCGGCTGAACGCCAAAAAACGGAACGCAGGGGAGCGCAGGTCAGAACGCTCATGTGTAAGAGCCCTAAAGCCGGTCGGTAGCTAAAGAAATACCTTGCGCTTAGAATGGAAAAGTTGTTCATTACTGGAATTGCGCCTATTTTCATTTTCACTCTAATGATTTCTAAACGTCGGCACAGCGTGTTTCCCTGCACTTAACATGACCAGCGCGTTTATCTTGATGAGCTACATCGCGTTAGATGTACAATCCATTCTGGCTTCATCTGTATGTCCTATGCCTTCAGAATGGCGCATCGGTTGCTTTTACCGCCAGTCGTCGTTCAAATCTGCAATCACATTTCCGTCCTCTACCCTCTCTTCTCAGCCAGCAGTCACAGGAACTCCACCCACAGCATTCTGACCTCAGCCTTCCGACCTTAGCCCTCCATCCTCTGGAGGAGGAAGATGGAGGGCTGAGGGCAAAAGACCAAGGGCAGAAGGCTGAGGGCAGAAGGCTGAGAGTGGAGTTTGTATGACTGACAGCTGAGAAGGGAGGGTAGAGGACGGAGGTGTGACTGCAGATTTGGACAATGACTGATGCTAAAAGCAACCGATGCGCCATTCCGAAGGCATAGGACATCACATAAAGGAGGTGTGTTTCGCTGCAGAATGTCCTAAAATGCGTTCCGTAAGAGCCAGCCTAAGATTCCTCCTCTCTGCTGTGAGTGTTCCTGCTGATTTGTTTGAGTAGGAAGCTAGGGATTTCACCTATAAAATATTAACCCAAATAGGGAATTGCATAGTCAGAGCACAGGGAGTTAGTTAACTCTTTACAGTCAGACATCATAGTGACTGGAACTAGTGCAGCTGCCTGAGCTATTGCTAGGGAAGTAATTCCTGTAGGATAGATAGGACTTCAGCCCTGTAGTGAGTTGCCAGCGTGTACACCGGATCTGGACTGTGGATTTCCCATCAGCCTCTGTGACACTCGCAGTGGATCTCCTCAGGAATTCAGGAAGCCTTTTCCTACTCCAGCATTCCAAGCTCAGGTGGATTAAAGCTGCCAGACTGCTCCCCTGCACCGGCTCTGCCTCACATGATTTATTCCTTTTTTCATTACCACTGGGAGTTGGTGAGACCTTTACTTTACACATCCCGGGGTGCATCAGTCTGGTGTTGCAACACATAACTCTGATCATACTACTTTGATATATCCCCTCAGACCATTCTTAAAGTGACAGTGGACATTTTCATACAAAGGGTGATACTTATTATATTGTCTAATATTCATTGTACTATTGTTATTTCACTGTTCTTATTGCATTGCATATATTGCAATTCTAATATTACATATTACTGCATATCTGCCTATATTGTGGTTTATTGTCTGCTACAATTGGTACCAAAATCACTGCTATTGCAGTTCCCAGGGAGTTATATGTCCACCAATATCTGGTATTAGCCCTGGGTGGAGGCACTTGATTTATCTAAACCCCGCAATTCTCCCACTTAGCAGAGGCTTGGGATCTATACTGTTAGTGCCACAGTGTGGCCCTGGATATTCCTGCCAAGAAAGGGTTAAGCTGGCCATAGACGCAAAGATCTGATCGTACAAATCGAGGATTCGTACGATTTTCGTGGAGAGTCCCGACATTTTTCGTCCGGCGGAGATCGGTCGTTTGGTCAATCGGACAGGTTAGAAAATTTCTGTCGGCTGCCGATAATATCTCTGCGTGTATTGCCGATAGTACGATTTTCAGTGGGAGACTGTCACTAGCTTTGGTAAGATAATTATAAACTCATTACACAATGGTATTTTACCCCACAGAAACTAAGTAAAATGTTCAGTAAAACAGCCAATAAATGCTGGAGTATGGAAGAGGTTGGTTCTATAACACACATATGGTTTGAATGCCCCAAAATTAAAAACATTTTGGAGATAAATCTACAAAATAATGCACTCAATAACCCCATTACAAACACATTTGAACATTCCTGCTCTGCTAGTTCTAATACAAAAACACCTGTTATTGTTCATTATTCAAGCAGCCAAAGGTCTGATACCAAAGAAATGGAGAAGTATAAATATACCCACAACCCAGGAATGGATATCACTAATGGAAGACATCAAGAAATTTGAGGAAATAAGAACAATAAGACAAGGAACATATGGGAAAACTAAAAGCATATGGGAACCTTGGGCACTTTATAAAAGTAATTTAGCACAAGCTAACATCTGTATTAAACTGAAATGAATGACATATATAACCAAACTCAAGGTATAGGTTCGATAAGCAATAAGATTTATACAGATACAGTCAGTGGAAATTGACAGAGATTTAAGCGACTGTTTACCCCTTTCCCTCCTTTACTCCCCCACCCACCAAGTTTTATCCCCAAAGGGATAGTACATAGAATACCATAAGTAATATTATACCAGTAGACATGTTAACTGTACTTATGATATGTATTTTTTTTTTTTACAATGCAATACAGACATTGAACATCCATAGCCTTTTGTTTAGTATACAGTAGTGTCTAATTCAAACATCAATCTTCAAGATTTCATAGGTATATCCCATAAGCAAAAAGAAAAAAAGAAAAAAAAGAAAGAAACAGTAGTAATCAAGGAATAAAAGAAAAAGCTATCAGAAAACTAGGATGCTCAACTCCAATTGGGAAAGGTCAAGACTTGGGGGTTTCAGGCATCAGCCTCCATAGTAGTCAAATAATAATTCCAATTGCCCCATACATTGCTGTGTAACTGTAACGTATTATTTAGTCTAGCAGTCATTTCCTCAATTTATTTGTTTTTTTCCAGTCTGGGAATTACTTCCTGGATTGTGGGAATTATTGGAGACTTCCATTTGGAAGTTATAGTCAATCTAGCCACTGTAGCTACTTGATTGATCCACTTTTGGGCTGCATTGTTAAGTTTTGGAATTGGGAGGGCTAACAGCAAATGGGGCATCTCAACAGAAATGGGTATCTTTAATACTCATGTTATTAAATTCACAACGGCTGCCCAATAATTTGTTAATTTTGGACATGTCCATAGAGTGTGGTGTAATGTTCCCTTAAGCTGACACCCTCTCCAGCACATAGGACTGCTTTGCGGAGACACTTCTGAAGATTCTATCTGGAGTAAGATACTACTTCATCATGGTTTTGTATATACTTTCTTTCTGCTGGGTACAGACTACTATTTTACGGGCATTCTCACAGATTCCACCCTATTGGTACATTGTCAGTTCCTTTTCCTATACTGACTCCGAATATTGCATATAAGAGTGCTTAGGGAAAGGTAGGGCAATCATTAGGTTGTACAGTTGTGAGATAAGACCCTTACATGGAAAGGCACCTCCCAATATTTTCTCAAAGGTTTTTAACTGGATCTGGGGTTGCTGTCCAAATAGTGTTGTGATGTAATGCCTAATTTGTAGATATCCCAATTTCCTATCCGAATTTCGATTGCACTTTGTGTGGAGTTCATCATATGAATAAATTTTCCCCCCTATTGGATTAATAAAATCTTTAATTCTGTATAGAGCATGGATATTCCACCCTGCTTGGAAAAATTTGCTCTGACCCGGGACAATCTCCAGATTTGCTGAAAGCAGAGTTAATGCTGATGGAGATTTACAGATATGGTATCTTTTGAGGCACTGTTTCCATATTGCTAAAGTGAAACTTATGGTTTTCGGAGCCAAAACTGGTAATTGTATTCTTGGTTTGTTAGTCAGGATTAAATTACTGATATGGTAGGGAAGGGTCCATGTGGCTTCTAATGCAGACCATCGCGTAAATGTGATGCTTTGTAGTATTTTTGGATATCTAGAACTGCTAGGCCACTTTGTTTTCTCCCTGTTAGCAACACTGAACATGGTATTCTAGCTTTTGTAGCACCCCAAATATACTTAAATATCAATTTTTGTATATGACTCAGCTTGGGTGTAGAAATTTGGACTGGGACGGTTTCAAATAGATATAGTAATTTAGGAAATATAGTCATTTTTACCGCAGCTATGTGTTCGAACCACATATATAAATATTATATTGCTTCCACTCCAGCATGTCCTTTGCTATCTGTGCCGTCAAGGGGGGGGGGGGATTTGCTTGATATATTTGGTGGTAGTCTGCAGTCAATATTACTCCCAGGTAATTTATGTGGGCTGTTTGCCATTTGTAATGAAAGTCTGCCTGTAGGGCTTTCATAGAGGTTTTATCTACCTGAATTGCTAGTGCTTCTGACTTTGCCCAATTTATTATATATCCCGCCACTGAGCTATAAAGTTGTAAAAGATTGTGAAGGTTAGGCAAAGAGATAATAGGGTTGCTGAGTGTTAACATGATATCATCTGCAAAGAGTGATATTTTGTACTCCTCACCCCTTCACTGTTATCCCTGTGATGTCTGGGTGTTCCCTTATTCTATCTGGTAGGGGTTCTATGCTAAGCGCATACAGTAAGGGGGAGAGAGGGCACCCCTGCTTCGTACCATTTCTTATATGGATTGGGGCTCCATCATCCCCATTTAATTTTAAATAGGTGGAGGGTGTTGGATATAGTAGTTTGATAGCCTGAAGAAAGGGCCCCTGGAATCCCATGTATTGGAGTAGTTGAGTCATGTACGTCCAGTCTAACCTGTCAAAGACTTTCTCAGTACAACAGATGGAATGCCTTGTGAGTGAATAATGTCCATGAGGTCCATTGCCCTGGGAGTGTTATCACCTGCTTGCCTACCCTTCACAAAGACAACCTGGTCTGGGTTGATCAGTCTAGGTAAAAGTGGGGTTAATTGATGAGCTAACAATTTAGCGAATATTTTTTAAATCGCTATTGAGAAGTGCTATAGGTCTATAGTTTCCACATAAAGATGGATCCTTACCCTCCTTAGGCAGCACAGTTATATACAAGTACAAGAGGTCCTCTGCACTCAACCCATTATCAATATATTTAAGACAGAGACATTTTGTGCATACTGCTACTGAAAAATGCCTTACCCTTTAAACAAAACAGGGATTGTTTGTCCATATATTGCAATATATTTAAGCTGGGCAACTAGTCAAAGTCATCCCATATCTGGCCAGTCCTATGCTCAATTTTCATCTGATTCATTAAGAATTCACTTGCTTAATTATACATTTTACAAAGGGACTAAGTTTTACCTGCAACTTACTAGCTGATTTCAAAGTAAAACTCCCAAACTTGGCTGCCCTTTTATTAGACACCAGTGGGATCACCTGACTATAGCTGGGAAGGGTGGGAGCTACAACATGGAGCTGGTCACTGCTCCTGTATAACACTGGTGTCTAATAAAAGGGCAGCCAAGTTTGGGAGTTTTACTTTGAAAGCAGCTAGTAAGTTGCAGGTAAAACTTAGTCCCTTTGTAAAATGTATAATTAAGCAAGTGAATTCTTAATGAATCAGATGAAAATTGAGCATAGGACTGGCCAGATATGGGATGACTTTGACGTAGTTGGCCAGCTTAAATATATTGCAATATATGGACAAACAATCCCTGTTTTGTTTAAAGGGTAAGGCATTTTTCAGTAGCAGTATGCACAAAATGTCTCTGTCTTAAATATATTGATAATGGGTTGAGTACAAAGGACCTCTTGTATTTGTCTATATGTATTTTGTGGTCACAGCCTCATTGCACCCCCGCCTAATGTTTTTAAAAATTAGTGGTGAGCGCAACTTTCCCTTGTTTGTTACAGCACAGTTATATAAGAGGTTAACATGGAATCTGGTATGTTTTCCTGAAGAAAGGTGTTAAACAGTTCTGTTAGAATCGGGAAAAGGATTGTCTGAAATGTCCTATAATATCTGTTGGACAGACCATCTGGCCCTGGGGATTTATGAAGCGGAAGAAATTTCAGAACACTAATAACCTCTTCATTAAAAAACCTCTTTATTTAGTTCTTCTAGCTCTTCCTCTGAAAGGGTGGGTAAGTGTCAGTCATCTAAGAATTTAACTATTTGTTGCAATTTAGCATTATCAGTGCTTGTATTTATAGGAAATAAGTTGTATAATGGGGTATAGTAGGAGTGGAACGTCTGTGAGATTTTTGGAAGGGTTATGAAGTACTTCTCCAGTATTAGAATCTTTAATATTTTTTGTGTGCCTCCCATATTAAGGCAGTTGATTCTATGGATCCTTTATTGTGTGTAAAATATTCTTTTAAATGTTTTTCTATTGATTCCCTAGAGCTTAGGTCGTTCAAAATAGTCTCATTCAGTCTCCAGTGTATTTGTTTGTGGATCATAAGAGGGACGGACAAATTTAAGGTTATGGGAGCATGATCTAACCACGAAATTGCTTGAATAGTGGCAGTCATGGGGTATTGCAGACAGTTCAGAGACACCAAAAAGTAGTCTAACCTCATAGAGGTTTTATGGGGAGATGAATAAAAAGTGTATCTCTTGTCCCTAGGGTTGTTGATATGCCATGAGTCAATTAGTGCATGGGACCTGATTAATGCTCGTAATTGTTTGGCTTTTTGTGGTACTTGAGATGAATGGGAATATCTATTTGTTCCGATAAAACCAGATTGAAATCTCCTCCTATTATCAAGATTGGTGACAGGTATTTGTTAATCAATGATAGAGTTTTACGAACCATTTGTATCTGTTTGACATTTGGGATGTACACATTAAGAGTTATTGGGGTACCAACATAGGAGCCCTGTAACAAAATAAAATGTCCCTTTGGATCTGCTATTTGGGGACAGTTCTTATGAATCAGTATCATAACCCCGGCTTTTTTGTGGGGGCCTGAAGCCTGGTAAATTCTAGTGCATACATGCGATTTAAGCCGGTTATTTTCAGAGACCTTAAAGTATGTTTCCTGCAGAAAGGCTACTTCTGCTTTAAATCTGTGAATCTCTTTTAAGGTTAGGGTTCTCTTTCTAGGACTATTGAGTCCCTTAACATTCAAAGAGATGAGGTGAATCATTTTAAAGTTTCAGATAGGGGGTATTGCTCTGTGGAGCTCAAACGTTGGTGCAAATAAACTTTGTATAGGTACATCAATACACGTCAATCTGGATATACAACATTTTTATAGTAGACCAGTAGAAGAGGTAGATGGTCTGAGTAAATGTGAGTCCTCTGAAAGTAACATAAAATAAGAGCAATAAGAAAACCGGATGAACCCCCATTAAAGATCTATTCAATTTTCCAGTTGCAATTGTAATATCAGATAGTAATAAAAATTGTAAAAACTTTTTCCATACATATCTTTCAACATTACTAGTGATGGGCGAATTTGCGCCGTTTCGCTTTGCCGAAACGGCGAAAAATTCGCGAAACGGGGCCGGCGTCCGTTTTTTGCAAAAAAAATTTTTTTGCCGCAAATTCGCGCGTGGCGAATAAATTCGCCCATCACTAAACATTACCCACATAGCAACACGAGTTGGTCTCTGTCCCATAAAAGTGGCAAATTGTGACTGGTTGTAGAGCTCCCAAAAAAAAAAGGAAATAATATACCAAAAATAACTGTCAACAAAAACCAACAATAAATTTGAATAAACATTGGTGTTAACTAAACTTGGGTAACTTGGGACACTCTAGGTAAACTACCTTCAGATACCAGTGTCATTGGGAATGTCTAGGCAGAAAAGATCGGATGAATATGAATTTCCCTCCACAGCTAAGACATAATAATTTAACTACTTAAAAGTAGTTTTTGAGCAACAGCGAGCTTTAAGAAAGATATTTCCTTCTGATCTCAGGATCCGTCATGTAGGTGAGTTGGACCGTGATGCTGAAATATGTGATGATCGGATCCAGCGTGGGCTTGCTGTTTCCCATTCTGGTGTCATCTTTGATGGGTGTACTTTAGGGGTTTCTTTGGATGTATTTAAAGTTGGCAAACCAAGGCTCTTCAAAACTTTATCACTCTTCGTGGGATCCACAAGGATATGTTGTTGGCCCTTTATGTTGGTGATTAATTTGAAAGGAAAACCCAAATTTTAAGGGATGTTCTGTGCTCAAAGACATTGAGTCACTGGTTTGAGTTCTCTTCTTTTTGCCAATGTAATGGGGACGATATCGTTGTTGAGTTTCTTTAAGGACATTTTCTTTGCTTTCGAAATAGTGACAATACACTATGATATCTCTGGGGTTTATTTGGTCAGGTTTCTTAAGACCTAAGGCTCTATGTGCCCTGTCAAATCTCTATGCCTCCGGGCAGAGTTTGGAGATCAGAGCTCTCAAATATTGCCTGATGTCTTTTGGTGCAATGCTCTCTGGAACCCCTCTAATCCTGAGGTTTTGTCGGTGGTTCCTATTTTCCAAGTCCTCACAGTATGATTTGAGGTTGGCTAGTTCCTCTTGTATAGTAAGCTGGTCATCCTCCAAAGAGTTGTGTCTTAGAATCAGGTTATCAGATATAGTCTCTAACTTGTAAACCCTCTGGCCCAGTGAGTGCAGTTCTGTCTTAAATTCTTGCATTGCATTTTTAACTACCCCTGCTATTGCCACTGATAGTAACTTATGTAATACTGAGAGTGGTTGTGCAAAGATTTTAGCTGTTACCAGTATGGATGCTTGTTCCTCATCCATATCACTGAGGTATGGGTCAGGCCTATTGTACTGCATTATTGAGCCTGAGGGGGAGTTGGTATGCCCAGTATGCTCTGCAGGCGGGTCCAGGTTGGAGTGTTGCTTGCTCAAACCAATTGTCTGGTGTCAGCTTGTCATCAGGAGCGCTGAATGTATATGTGCCCTCCGGATCAGGCTTCTCACCTCCTTGCTGAGGCCTATGTAGTTTGCCTTTGGTAGCTGATTTAAGCCAGGACGAAGACTGCATATGTGTTTTGGCGGGGGAGCTAGCAACAGAGTCTCGTTCTAGATCTGAGTCAGGGTCCACGCCGCCATCTTGGTTTTTGCGCAGCTTTTTTTACCAGGCGATTTGTGAAGAAAAGGCAATAATGTGCCTACCAGATCTCTGATCTTTTTCTTGCCCATGTATTAGCGTTGTCATAAAATGTTTCCCTGATCTCTTGGTGACAATTTATAGCTTAAATTAAGGGATATATAGGCCCCTACTTCTTTTCTGAACCCCCAATCCACAATGAAAATAAAATAAAGAATTTATAAAAAAAAAATGAATTATTTTCAATGTAAATAGTGTAATTTAGGAATAAAAAGTACACCATAAAAAGCATAACAGAATCTCTTTAAGCACTTGAAGGAAGTGACAATGCATGGGGTCATGGTTATAATATATAACTATCTTTCCTTTCTTCCTTCCTCCTTCCTCCTTTAACAGGCCTCCCCCTAGCAACAGTCCTGCATGTGTGAAAGCTTCAACATAAACAAACCCTTGTGCTTTTAAATGCAAATGAGCTGGGGCCATGTCAATGGCTAAACAATGCTCTGTGCTGCTTAGATATAATTACTGTATATACTCGAGTAAAAGCCGACCCAAGTATAAGCCGAGGTACCTAATTTTACCTACAATAACTGGGAAAACGTATTGACTTGAGTATAAGCCTAGGGTGAGAAATACATTTTAAGACATCTTCAGCAGAACACACGCTCCTGATCCCAACTGTGTGCAGGTGCCAGTGAACTACAAGCCAGTGAACTGAGCACAGTGGGGGCTGAAGCTGAAGGAAGGCTGGAGAGACTGAGGTTGAAGTTGAGTTGTGTGGCCAGACCAGACATGACAGGAAAGTTGCAGCAAGTTCTACTCCGCACACACTCACCTCCATGGTCTGTGCCAGCTCCCAGGGCCAGCACCCTCCCCCCAGTACATAATAGCAGCTAAAAATAAATATCAAAATTAACATTTTTCTCATAAAAAAATAAACTGAAATGCCCATAACAATATTAAATTAAAATATCCTCTTCAACTCTCCAGTTTAGAATTTCAGCACTGATCTGGTTGCTAGGAGCTGCATTACCTTAGCAACTAAGCAGTGGTTTGTCAGAAGAAGAGAGCAAATAATTTTGAAAACTACAAAATAAAAAATGGCAAATTACAACAAGAAAAGAGTTATAAACCATAAATAAATACAGCCAGGCAGACTGAGCAATAAATATATAGGTTTCTTACTAGTAGTCTTCTTGCTGATCTGATTGGGGGTGGAATTTGGAAAGCTACCAGACAGTTTCTCTAGATAGAGCCTAGCACAGAGAAACCCTTTTCCTTCCTCATGGACAGGACCGAGAATGAGTGGGTGGGGTATTCAAATGACTAGAAGTGAGCCGGTAAATTGATGCTGCAGGTCTTTGGCTGTCTATTCAGCTGCCTGCTTGCTCTGTTGTGATGCAGCCTGGATGGAGGTCCATAGCAGGCAGAAGTTAGCCATGCAGTGGGATCAGTCAGCAGAGTGTGACAGACATGTGCAGCAGGCACAGTGGGCCCACTTCTGATCATTTACTGCTGTAGTGCTTCTGTTAAGGTGGGGCCCACCACATGATACCTAATTATATCTTATAAAGAAGTAACCAGAGGGGCCCAGCAAGGCCAGGGCCTACTGGGTTTTATCCCGCAGCCTTTCGGTTTCGTAGCCTTTCGCATACTGAGTATAAGCCGAGGTAGAGTTTTTCAGCACATTTTGGGTGATGAAAAACTCGGCTTATACTAAAGTCAATCACAGGAATGCACAGTTAAGGTAATTAAGGTCCAAACAATGAAGCAGAAGCGGGGGTTGTGTGTTGTTGTATACCATGTGTGTGCCAAGAAGGGAAGTGTCACACCAATCAAATGAAAACTTGATTGGTGTGCCGCACTGTCGAATTATACCCTTAGGGTAAAACTCCACAAGCAATTTTCATCAGATTTTGTGGGTCAGATTTTATCTTATCCTCTGTGCAAGCAACAGCACAAGGTTTTGTAGGATGCTACAAATCTGATCCCTCTAGAATATAAAGTTGGATCAGATGAAGTTGGATGGTGTCTTTTCTTGATGTGTTTATATCCGACAGTCAATATATTTCAATGAGAAAATAAAAGTCTTTCTGACACCATACATTTTCATATTTTTGGATGAATACTTAGCATGCAGCATTTGCATCCTACAGTGGTGTCGTGTGGGATGGAAAATTTTGCATTTAGTTTATGCATCAGATTTTTCAATCAGTCCCATTATATTTTGACCCATGCAAATATATCCGATTTGTCAGATGCATTTTGTCAATTCTATACCATTCTACAAAAACGATAGTGGAATTTAGCCTATACTAATCATTTGATGGCATTGAAGAATAGTTATAGAGGCAAAATATTTTGCCATGAAAAATTGCCCTTAGGCTCTAGAGTCTATAATGTACAGTAATAAAATGTGGTTTGGAAACATTTAGTTGCTAAATGTTCTAAAATTGCTGGAGAGTCTGGTAGATTGATGGTGCTACCATGTATTTAATTTTTTTTGTTTGCTTTAATATAACATGATTGGCTTAATGTGTCATCAAATGTGTGTGTGTAAATGTGTAAAAAAGGGGCATTTAACATTTCTAGGTGAAGGGGGGGTCCTTAGCAGTCCTGGGGGATCTTTAGCAGAGCAGGAGTTGCATATCACAGAGCAGGGGGGTCCATGGCACAGAGTCTGCCAGGAAGTGTTCAGGTGAGTGGGCCTAAGAGTGTGAGATTATAGTGTAATTTTAGTGTGTCTTGCTATCAGATACCTTTATGCCATGGTCATCTTCCTGCAACTCCTAGCAGTGTGTGTGTGCAACTCTTTCTTGGCTGGAATATCCAGGGCCACACTGTGATACTAAGAGTATAGATCCCAATTCTCCACTCCCAAGTGGGAGATTTTTGGGGTTTGGATAAGTTAGGTGCCTCCACCCAGGGCTAAAACCAGCAATTGGTGGACATACATAGTTACATAGTTACATAGTTACATAGTTAAATTGGGTTGAAAAAAGACAAAGTCCATCAAGTTCAACCCCTCCAAATGAAAACCAAGCATCCATACACATACCCCTCCCTACTTTTAATTAAATTCTATATACCCATACCTATACTAACTATAGAGCTTAGTATCACAATAGCCTTTGATATTATATCTGTCCAAAAAATCATCCAAGCCATTCTTAAAGGCATTAACTGAATCAGCCATCACAACGACAGTGCATTCCACAACCTCACTGTCCTGACTGTGAAGAACCCCCTACGTTGCTTCAAATGAAAGTTATTTTCTTCTAGTCTAAAGAGGTGGCCTCTGGTACGGTGATCCACTTTATGGGTAAAAAGGTCCCCTGCTATTTGTCTATAATGTCCTCTAATGTACTTGTAAAGTGTAATCATGTCCCCTCACAAGCGCCTTTTTTTCCATAGAAATTTAGTTGTACTTAGTCTCTGCACTCTCTCCAGCTCATTACTATCCCTTGTAAGGACTGGAGTCCAAAACTGCACTGCATACTCCATATGAGGCCTCACCAGGGACCTATAAAGAGGCAAAATTATGTTTTCATCCCTCCTCCTCCCGCTGATGCTGCTCAACAACATAGGGGAAGGGGTGTGGAAGGGGACAAAGTCCTATCTGGTGGGACAAGCAGAAGCACCATGGGAAACATGTCCCATTGTTTCATTTAATCTTTTATGCTGCATCTCTGTCACTTATTGGACGTCCTTTCTAATAACATCTAAAAAAAGCATTTAAAACAACTAAAAGTGCATTTTCTCTAATATATTTATCTACCTATACTGTTTTTCATCACCAAGGTGTGCCATATCTAACATCCATCGGTGCCCTTTCTAATAACATCTGCAAAAGCACTGAAAAACAAGTGCATTTTCTCTAACATATTACTATGATCATGCTGCAGTGTTGACCAACTCTTAAGAAAAAAATTTATCTTTTGTATGGGTAAACAAATTTTAATAATTGTAACCATATGTCTACAATTTCCATTGTCTATTTATCACTAATGTAGTGTTGCTTCAAAGGTAACATCTGCTAATCAGGTTCTGTTTGTATGTGCGTTATATGTTATGTTCATTCATGTAAGTGTCAACACTTTCATGTGAAAAAACTGTACTTTGTGTTTTGCACTAGAAGTATTGTTGGCCATCGATAGCCTACATAGCCTGCCTAGCACTGATAATATGGACTAATCTATACCTCTTCCTCCTTCACTAGCCTGTGATACTTTAAGAGCAAGTCACAGGTGTATGTTATGCCTTAAAGGCACAAAGCATTGGTTTTTACTTTGCACTACAAGTATTGTTGCCTGTCCATGGCCTGCTAAGCACTGATAATATGGGCTAATCTCTACCTCCTCCTGAGTCCCAAAAAGAACAGGACACGGGTGTGTGTTATGCCTTAAAGGCACAAAGCATTGATTTTTAATTTGCAATTAGAAGTATTGTTGGCTATCCATTGCCTACATTGCCTGCCCAGCACTAATAACATGGGTGAATCTCTACCTTCTCCTACTCCACAAGCCTTTGCTACTTAAAGAGTGTCACAGGTGTATGTTATGCCTAAAAAAGCACAAAGTGTTGGTTTTTAATTTGCACTAGAACAATTGTTGGCTGACCTAGTCACCATTAACCTCTTATTTTGTATTGACAAGTGTAATGTTGATGTCATATTGATTATCATATTCTTGCTTCTCCTTGACAAACAGCTTTGTGTCCTTAATTTATCTTAAGTTGCCAAGCATGGCCACAGGAGTGCATTAGGAATCTGATGCTAGAAATGCTTGCCAGTAACCCACTAAACCCTTTGTAAAGCTCTGTCCTTTGGTCAGTGGGGGCTGCTACATATTGAAATGCATGTTGAGACTGAATTCCTCCCGTGTCTTATAGCTAGGGTACATTTTTATATTTGATGTTAAAAATGTTTACATGGTGTTAAACAAACAAGCAAACTTTTGTCATCAATACATCTTGCTTTTTTATTGTTACAAAAATGATATTTTGCCAAACATTTTTGTCAGTAAACCCCACAAAAACAAAAACTGTGTCTGTTTCTTTAGTATCACAATTGCCTTTGATATTATGTCTGTCCAAAAAATCCAAGCCCCTCTTAAAGTCATTAACTGAATCAGCAACACAACATCACCCGGCAGTGCATTACACAACCTCACTTTCCTGACTGTGAAGAACCCCCTACGTTGCTTCAAATGGGAGTTGGGAGTTTCCTTAAATGAGAAGGATCTTGGGGCTTTTGTAGATAACAAGTTGTCTAATTCTGGGCAGTGTCATTCTGTGGCTACTAAAGCAAATAAAATTCTGTATTGCATAAAAAAGGACATTAACTCAAGGGATGAAAAACATTATTATGTCTCTTTATAGGTCCCTGGTGAGGCCTGGAGTATGCAGTGCAGTTTTGGACTCCAGTCCTTAAGAGGGATATAAATGAGCTGGAGAGAGTGCAGAGACTAAGTGCAACTAAACTGGTTAGAGGGAGGGAAGACTTAAATTATGAGGGGAGACTGACAAGGTTGGGGTTGTTTTCTTTTTCCTTGGAAAAAAGGTGCTTGCAAGGCAACATGATTACACTTTACAAGTACATAAGAGGACATTATAGACAAATATCAGAGGATCTTTTTACCCATGAAGAGAATCACTGTACAAGAGGCCTCCCCTTCAGACTAGAAGAAAAGAAGTTTCATTAAAAGGAACAGAGTAGGGGGTTCGTCACAGTGAGGACAGTGAGGTTGTGGAATTCACTGCCGGGTGATGTTGTGATGCTGATTCAGTTAATGACTATAAGAGGGACTTGGATGATTTTTTGGACAGACATAATATCAAAGGCTATTGTGATACTAAACTCCATAGTTAGTATAGATATGGGTATATATAGTTTATGTGAAAGTAGGGAGGGGTGTGTGTATAGATGCTGAGTTTTGATTTGGAGGGGTTGAACTTGATGGACTTTGTCTTTTTTCAACCCGATTTAACTACGTAACTATGTAACAGAAACAGAAATATTACTTTTAAACTCCTTGTTGATGTCTTGCTTGCTATGTATAATTAATGGGTGGTAGACATTGTATATTGTTTTTGATGTTGTACAAATTATGCCATTTGTTCTATGGTGTTGTTTATGTGAATTTTTTTCTGCATAAAAGTAAAACAAAAATTTTTTTTAAAACCACTCGTTTTTTTGAGTTTCCGAACATATGGACAAATTACTTTTAAACTAGCCACACAAAAGCCTGTCATTTTAAGGAACTCCCTGGTTTTGAACCAGGGACATATTGGTTTCCAGACATTGCTCCAGGTGGTCCTCCGGTTCAAGCCATTACTCCAGGTGGTCCCCCTGTGTTGGTTCCTGTCCCCGATGGTTCTCCGGTTCTTGTCGCTGGTGGTTTTCCAGTCCTTGATCCTGATGGCTCTTCAGCCTCTGACCCTTGCGTTCTCCAGTCCTTGATCCTGATAGCTTTTTTAGTCTCTGATCCTGATGGCTCTTCAGTTTCTGATCCTGGCAGCTCTTCAGATGAACTGTTTATTAAGAGGCTGAAATTCTTTATTTTGATTTTTTTATTTGATAAAAAGTGTGTTATGTCTTTTGTATCACCGGAGGGCAATATGGAAAAGGGGGGTTATTGTAAGGAACTCTCTGGTTTTGAACCAGGGACCTGTTGGATTCCAGACACTGCTCCTCTTGATTGAGCAACAGGAGGTGGGTTGGGTTTTGCCTGGACTGCTGCTTTGCTGCCTCCTGATCAGCCTGTACTAGTGCACGCCCTCTACCCAGCTGAGGGCAATGATTCATTAGATCACTACTTTAGCATGTTCCCCCAACCCCCTTTGCTGGATTATTAGTTCAAACTGACTCCAAGCCTTGTGACCTGTGAATTCCTGCAATCCTGTATCCTGATATCCTGCCATGTTCTTGAGTCTTGTTATCCTGTTTCCCTGCTCCAGAAAATATCCCGGTAAACCTTATCTTGTTCCTGTTCCTTTTTTGTATTCGATCTCCCGGTTCTGACCTTTGGCTTGAATATTGGACTTTGCATGAACTCTGCCCGTCTTGACCTTTTTGCCTGAATCTGATTCTGTTTGTCTGCTGCCTGCCCTTGAATTTCAGCTTGTTTTTGGACTTGTGTTTTGCTGCCTTTTTTCTGCATAAGCCTGCATATATTTTTTTGTTCAATAAATACTGCTAAGTTACCGAGCATATTGGCTCCTGTCTGCAAACCTAACCGTCATCCCTAACAGTCATTTCTAAACAAACACTGTTACTTACTGAGAAAATGCTTTTTGAAGGCGAGATTCCCTGCAAGTTCAAACTGATCAAAACAGCTCTCACTTTGCAATCCATTTTCTGTTAAATTTCTGTCCAGGTGATGAGTCCACTTTAATGTGCCATAAGACCTTTCCATGTGTAGAGGCTGCAGAGTCATACAAATAAAAGTTTAATATCTTTGCTACATTTTTTTATTAGCAGAGTAAGTGGTAAATACCTTAATGTACAAGTTAGTGGAAGATGTAATCGCATGAGCAAACAATGAGTCACTGTTCATGTCCATGACTGTATCCTCTGGGGGTAAGCACCAATATTGTGCCAAGTAGTGTACGATTTGTCTTAGAGAAGCATAACACAGAAGGATGCCAGGAACCTGAAATCACAAGCAGAGAGAATGGTTTTGTTTTATTGTTTCTTAAACAAAGTCTAACAATATATCTGCATACAGCTTAAAATGTTCCAGGCAAATATTCACTGCTAGGGGCACACTATCAGCAGCCTCAAGACAAGAAAAAAAGTATTTTTTTCATATATCCATTCAAGACAATGTACTAAAACATCTATTATATAATGCATGTTGATGGTTGAAGGATTATATTGGAGCTATTGGAGTCAATTGAATGACATATAAATCCCCCGACAAGCCTTACATATTAAGGCTCCTATAAAGACTCTAGAGGTTATCAAAAAAAGTATCTCCAAATTTGCACTTGGTATTCAGTCTATAATAATTTATTAATTAATTAATTTGTTCTCAAGGCTCCTGCTTCAAAATTCAAACCTCATACAGATTTACAAATAGATAATCTTTAATTCACACATACAAAAACACCTTTAGCAGTAAAATTTAAGATTTGATCAGTAATAACAAAATATTAATCAAATATCAACAATTGGAATTCATGGATAGTAAATCAGTAGTATAAGCATGTTATTGACTTGATTGAGATAATTAATGAATATCCCAAAAAAACGAAAAATGAAAAAAAGTGAAAAAAAGTCCAGCAAAAAGTTCAAATATCCTGTTAAAAGAATTTTCAAGGAGAATATTAATATCTTTACTTTTCCAGTATGTGGCTACAAAGTATCAGGTGCCTCCCCTGACTGCAAAAGATTTTTTTGAAACCAAGTCCACTTGCAACAAAGTGTAACGACTTGCAACAGAGTGTAGCAGTAACTGCTGTTTGTTGAAGCAGTGTCCGATATTATTTCTTTAAAGTTCCCAATGAACCAAAAGGTGCAATGCCTGTAACCCTTTCGGGTAACCAGACACAAATGTTATTGCTGGTATACGTTACCGCGTTTTATTGCAGTGAAGATCACTCGGTAAATGGCACCACCAGCCGCGCCGTTTAAGTGCTGCTAAAGGCCACCTCAGGACAAAAGCAACACGCGTCGCATCTCACTTCCAATCCGTCCCGCAGGGCGTCCGCATGCCCACCGACAGAGCTCCTCCAAGCTACAATCGCTAGGGCTTGTGGTCGCTCCAGGCAGTCTCTCCTCAATTGCCGATTGGAGTCATCTGTGAGTACTTCAGAGGCGCTGGTTATGGGAAACATTAGCAGGGGAGGATCAACCTTCTCCTTGAAAAAATACACGCCAACGCGCGTTTCACCGTCTCAGGCTTCGTCAGGGTGTGATGATGTCAGCATGATAGAGCCTTTTAAAGCCCTGTATGGCGAAATACGTCATGCTGTCATGACAACTGATTTACATATTTTTTGGGTGTTCTTTTTGTGCTCATCAGTTAACTCTATAATTTACATTCCAAGTTATCGTGGTTAATGACCCCTGTATGCGGTTGATTACATCAAATACAAACATGTCACAAAACATTTAGCAATTTATTTTATATAGAAATATTCTTGGATCATGCATCTAGTTAGATTCTCAATATGAAAGGTTCACTTATGGTTTACAGTATCTACTGAAATATTTCTGTAGATACTGTAAACCATAAAAATATGTAAATCAGTTGTCATGACAGCATGACGTATTTCGCCATACAGGGCTTTAAAAGGCTCTATCATGCTGACATCATCACGCCCTGACGAAGCCTGAGACGGTGAAACGCGTAGTTTTTCAAGGAGAAGGTTGATCCTCCCCTGCTAATGTTTCCCATAACCAGCGCCTCTGAAGTACTCACAGATGACTCCAATCGGCAATTGAGGAGAGACTGCCTGGAGCGACCACAAGCCCTAGCGATTGTAGCTTGGAGGAGCTCTGTCGGTGGGCATGCGGACGCCCTGCGGGACGGATTGGAAGTGAGATGCGACGCGTGTTGCTTTTGTCCTGAGGTGGCCTTTAGCAGCACTTAAACGGCGCGGCTGGTGGTGCCATTTACCGAGTGATCTTCACTGCAATAAAACGCGGTAACGTATACCAGCAATAACATTTGTGTCTGGTTACCCGAAAGGGTTACAGGCATTGCACCTTTTGGTTCATTGGGAATTTTAAAGAAATAATATCGGACACTGCTTCAACAAACAGCAGTTACTGCTACACTCTGTTGCAAGTCGTTACACTTTGTTGCAAGTGGACTTGGTTTCAAAAAAATCTTTTGCAGTCAGGGGAGGCACCTGATACTTTGTAGCCACATACTGGAAAAGTAAAGATATTAATATTCTCCTTGAAAATTCTTTTAACAGGATATTTGAACTTTTTGCTGGACTTTTTTTCACTTTTTTTCATTATTAATATTTTGTTATTACTGATCAAATCTTAAATTTTACTGCTAAAGGTGTTTTTGTATGTGTGAATTAAAGATTATCTATTTGTAAATCTGTATGAGGTTTGAATTTTGAAGCAGGAGCCTTGAGAACAAATTAATTAATTAATAAATTATTATAGACTGAATACCGAGTGCAAATTTGGAGATACGTTTTTTGATAACCTCTATAGTTTCGTATTTTTTGTCTCCTGCACCACCTTAATTTTTGAGGTTGTGTAAGTTGAATCAATGAATTAGAGAGTGCAGTACCACACATTATATTTCCTATAAAGACTCTACCTTAGATTTATTACAAAACATTATTGGGGGACTATTAGCTTTAAAGGGAAAGTGACAACATTGCCAGTGGAGTAAAATGCTTTCAAAGGTAACTTAAAAGTTTGTAAAGCTTCACAAACAATATTTAGACTTAGGAATAAGGGTCCTTCAAAATGTGTCCTTGATGATAAAAATTTACTATTTATGTGCTTTGTTAAACTTACAAGTAAAGTGGGCATTGATGAGCCTCTCATGCACTCTTATCATCATACCCCTCAATCTCAGGGTCCAGATCATCAATGTCTGCTGGAAGTCCATGCTGCATTTCCACATTGTGCAACATGAAAAAAGCAATGATGATGGCTGAAACCTTTCTGGAGGAATAAAGCAGAGCACCTCCAGTGTGTTGACTGTAGCATGCTATAGCTATGTCTGTTGAGTAATACAGGTATGGGACCTGTTATCCAGAATGCTCGGGACCTGGGGTTTTCTGGATAATGGATCTTTTCATAATTTGGATCTTTGTACCTCAAAGGAGTAGGAAAGGCTTACAGAACTTAGGGGTGCCAAATGTTGAGCACCCCAAGTGATTGTATTAACATACCTGAAACCCTGGGCCAGTGCTTCTATCGGCAGAAAACTGCACTGGAATATTTTAAAGTGATTTCTATAAAAGGGAACAGATAAATTACCCACAAGCCAGCCCTCGGGTAATTCTCCTCAGGTGAAGTTGTCATGGATAGTGATAAGCGAATACATTTGCCAGGCGCACATTCACTGTGGATTTCCGCGTTTTGGCGCTGGCAAATTAATTCATGAAACTGCCACAAAGATTCGCCAGTATCAGAAAAGTTACTAGTGTCAAAATCGTTGTGTGTCAACATCATTCGGACTCCCATTGACTTTAGTGGCAGAGTCACAATTGATGCCATTGACAGAATTGACGCAGGCATCAAAATTCCAGTTTCGTTGGAAATTCACAAATTTTTCGGCTAGGCAAAATGGGACAAATTCATCCATCACTAGTCATGGATAGCTGACTGACACAGGATAGTAGCATCTTTGACACTTCCAGGAAAGCCAGATCTCACACTCATGATGGGAATCACGTACCACCTGCACATTGATGGAATGGGAGTGTTTCTGATTACAGTAGCACTCCTGTTGATGGTGAGGTGGTGCGAGCGAAATATGAGTACAATCAGTGACTGGCCAATTGGGAAAAAATGTTGCTTCAATCTTATCCACTTGGCCTGGTTTAAGGGGAAGAAAACTAGCCTTTGTGAGTGCTGCAGTAGTGCCCTCAGCACGTGCATTCGTTTTCTGCTGAAGGTGGGCTGGCTCATGCCAATAAGGCATGAAGATACTTGCTGGATCTTCCCAGGAAATGCAAAACTTCCAGGAGCTTGCAGATCCCAGGCAGTCCCTGAGACCAGGCAGTCATAGGTTCAATGTGCTGGCTGATGAGGCCATAAACCTGGAGAAGTTGCATGGCTCAGGCAGTACAGCTTCACAATAATGATATGTGAGCCAGCCTTAAACCCAGGGGACCCACATGTTTATCTGTGGGTCAGGCAGGTGGAGATTGTCTCCTGCCCTCCCTGCCCATGAACTAGCACAGCTGGCTTCCCCTACTTGCAACCATCATTGTTTTGCCCCTTTTGTGATGTCACTGCAGGGCTGCTATAAATAGAGGGGGAATGGTGGGCTTTGTCAGATATGGGTTGGGAGGGGGCAGGTTAGGGTCGGTGTAATGAAAGTACCTGTGCGGCGGGGTCGCCAACCGCACCATCGCTGGGGACGCCCGCCGCATGGACCTCAAGCGACGGCGCCATGTTGTTCTAGGGCGCGCACCTCTTAAAGGTGCAAGCACATTGACGTGTTTTCGCCAGCACGTTTTGGAGCGAATTTTGAATACTATTTAAGGGCCATTCAGTGTACAGCCCTTTCCCCATGATAGAACTGTGTTCTGTGGTTCCTGTGCCTTGTGCCATTATCAGTTATTCTGATTCTGATCCTGATTCTTCGTGTTTGACCCAGCCTGTTCCTGACTACTCTCCAATCTGTATCCTGACCCTTGCCTGCCTACGACAACTCTTCTAGCTTAACCCCTTGATTGACTACCCAGTTTTGACCCTTGCCTGCCTGACAATTCTGATATCCGCCTGCCTCTACCAAGCTTGTCTGACCATCCTTCTGCCTAATCCTTTGTACCGCGACCTTCGGCCCAAAAGACTCTACTACCAGCTGTGCCCCTTTGCCAGCAAGGACATCTAGCCTTGTACCTCTCGTTAAGTCCAGGTGGCACCCAAGTAAGCTGAGGGCTCCTCCCGAAGCCCAAAGGTGGTCACACTACTGGTGAAGCCGAGCCGAGACCAGGGTACTTGGCACTTGTTCTGGTATTGGGTGCCGGTCGTGACAGTCGGGTGTGGGTGGAGAATTTCTCAATCCACCTATGTACCACTACTTTACAACCTCCTCATCAGGCAGCTGGTCAAGAGAAAGTATTGACCTCCTAAAGCGACAAAGCCATCTTCAACCAACTCCAAACACTCTCTTTCAAACTTAAATAGCATCAGGTGAGGGTTTTTTGGTTACCCAGTGTTTCCCAGTATTCCCTGCAGCCTTTAATCATTTCCTGAACCCCAAGGATAGATAGTCTAAATGAAACTTTTGAATTTTAAAAATTCAAATATTTAAATTTTTGTAGTCTCTCAGGGAATTTGGCAGGGTAAAACAGGCAAAAAAAAGGGTTGCTAAAGAAAATTTATAAAATTGTGATAAATCTCAAAATTCTAATTACAGCTTTAAAGTTTGGGATTAATTTATTTGAATTTTGAGTTGCCAGGTGTTTGAAAATTGTATTCAAATACTTGCATTCTAGATTTCTAGTTAATAAATATCGAAAATACGAATGACAACTCGAAAATCTTGAAAAAAACTCTCTCGACCTTTAATAAACCTGCCCATTAGAGTAGACACATTTCTAGAGACACGTATAAACACACACAGGATTTTATCCTTCTTTAGCTAGTACTTTTAATTTTAAAAAGTAAATACTTATATTAAATTGGAGACCAGTCAAACAAAAACATGGCCAGTTCATGAGATTAATGTTAGTTAAAATAAATTATATTAAGAACAGTTATGAAATTTAAAGTACAGATATTTTAATTAAATTAACTATTAAAAGAGTGATCAGCTGATGCCGAATTTATATGACATGAGAAGATTTAATTAGGCAAAATGAAATGATCACAGAGGATTCCTCAGACAGACACAGCTATGCCCACAGTATTGTTTAAGGGATAGAAATAGGGGTGTCTATGCTCTGTGTCAAGCATTGCCAATATATTATTTTAAATCAGTAGAATTTCATTATTTGATTTCGTGCCAATATACTTCTAGACATGACAGCAGGCAATAGCTAACAGTGCTTCTTCAATTTAGAATATTTAAGTTTGCAAACATCAGGTTTAAAATAATTGGCAAACTGTGGGGTTTCTCTATGTTTTTGATTTTAAATGGCTATAAACTATTCTTGATTCTATAGCAGATGAGGTATAACTACTGTATATACAATTATAAAATGGTTACTATGTTTCAACATAACCTATAGGAGCAGATTTATTAAGGTTTGAGTTGTGTTTTTCACAAATTTTGTCACGAAAATCCAGAACCAATGCTAAGATATACCACTACGAACAACCCAAGCAAGTCCCGGAAGATGTCATTGACAAATTCCTGGAACACTGCGGGGGCATTGCAAAGACCGAACAGCATGATGAAATATTTGTAGTGGCCATCCCTAGTGTTAAGGCCATTTTCCACTCATCCCCTTCCCTAATGCGAATGAGGTTATACGCACCTCTAAGATCAAGTTTAGAATAGATGGTAGCATTTTTAACCTGATCAGATAACTCAGAGATTAATGGAAGAGGATAGCCATTTTTGATTGTTATTTTATTAAGGCACCGATAATCAATGCATGGACGAAGATCTCCATCGTTCTTGCACACAAAAAAGAACCCAGCACCTGCAGGGGAAATAAGAGGGTCTAATGAAACCTCTCTCAAGGGTTTCTTTGATATAGTCTTTCATTGCCTGGGCCTCGGACAAAGAAAGGTGATATGTTCTCCCTTTAGGGGGAGTAGACCCAGGAATGAGGTCAATTGGGCAGTCATAATGCCTATGTGGAGGTAAAGTTTCAGCAGCTTTCTTAGAGAATACATCAGAGAAGTCAGCATAAGCTGTGGGTAAACCCTCTAAAGAAGTAACTGCCACCAACTGAGGAGGGCTTAGACAGGAGCTTTTACACATAAGACCCCACTGAATTATCTCCCCAGATACCCAATCTACGTGGGGATTGTGTACCTGAAACTCCGGGCCAGTGCTTCTAATGGCAGAAAACTGCACTGGAAATTTTTAAAGTGATTTCTATAAAAGGGAAATAACTTACCCACAAGCCAGCCCTTGGGCATTTCTCCTCAGGTCAAGTGGTCATTGATAGTGATAAGCGAATACATTTGCCAGGTGCACATTCACTGTGAATTTCCATGTTTTGCCGCTGGTGAATTAATTTACGAAACTGCCACAAAGATTCGCCAGCACCAAAAAATTTTGGACATGCGTCAGAAAAGTTGCTAGTGTCAAAACTGTTGCGTGTCAACATTATTCGGACGCCCATTGAATTTAACAGCAGAGTCACAATTGATGCAGGCGTCAAATTTCCAGTTTTCGCTAATTTCGCTGAAAATTCACAAATTTTTCGGCTAGGCAAAATGGGACAAATTCATCCATCACTAGTCATGGATAGCTGACTGATGCAAGATAGTAGCATTTTTGACACTTCCAGTAAAGCCAGATCTCACACTCATGATGGGAATCACGTACCACCTGCACATTGATGGAATGGGAGTGTTTCTGATTACAGTAGCACTCCTGTTGACGGTGAGGTGGTGTGAGCGAAACATGAGTGCAATCAGTGACTGGCCAACTAGGAAAAAATGTTGCTTCAATCTTATCCACTCGGCCTGGTTTAAGGGAAAGAAAACTAGCCTTTCTGAGTGCTGCAGTAGTGCCCTCAGCACTTGCATTAGTTTTCTGCTGAAGGTGGGCTGGCTCATGCCAATGAGGCATGAAGATACTTGCTGGAAACTACCAGTTCCCAGGAAATGCAAAACTTCCAGCAACATGCAGATCCCAGGCTGTCCTTGAGACCAGGCAGTCAAATGTTCAATGTGCTGGCTGATGAGGCCATAAACCTGGAGACGTTGCATGGCTCAGGCAGTACAGCTTCACAATAATGATGTGTGAGCCAGCCTTAAACCCAGGGGACCCACATGTTTATCTGTGGGTCAGGCAGGTGGAGCTCGTCTCCTGCTCTCCCTGCCCATGCACTGCACAGCTGGCTTCCACCACCTAAATTTATATACTTGCAACCATCATTGTTTTGCCCCTTTTGTGATGTCACTGCAGAGCTGCTATAAATAGAGGGGGAATGGTGGGCTTTGCCAGATATGGGTTGGGAGGGGGCAGGTTAGGGTTGGGTGTGGGTCGAGAATTTCTCAACGCACATATGTACCACTAATTTACAACCTCCTCATCAGGCAGCTGGTCAAGGGATAGTATTGGCCTTCTAAAGTGACGAGGCCATCTTCAACCACCTCCAAACCATCTCTTTCAAATTAAAATAGCATCAGGTGAGGGTTTTTTTGGTTACCCAGTGTTTCACAGTATTCCCTGCAGCCTTTAATCATTTCCTGAACCCCAAGGATAGATAGCCTAAATGAAACGCTTGCATTTTAAAAATTCAAATATTTTAATTTTCGTAGTCTCTCAGGGAATTTGGCAGGTCAAAACAGGCAAAAAAAAAAGGGTTGCTAAAGAAAATTTATAAAATTGTGATAAATCTCAAAATTCTAATTACAGCTTTCCAGTTTGGGATTCATTTATTTGAATTTTGAGTTGCCAGGTGTTCGAAAATCGTATTCAAATACTTGCATTCTAGATTTCTAGTTAATCAATATCGAAAATACGAATAACAACTCGAACATCTTGAAAAACTCTCTTGACCTTTAATAAATCTGCCCATTAGAGTAGACACATTTCTAGAGACACGTATAAACACACACAGGATTTCCATCATTAGCTAGTACTTTTAATTTTAAAAAGTAAATACTTAAATTAAATTGGAGACCAGTCAAATAAAAACATGGCCGGTTCATGAGATTAATGTTAGTGAAAATAAATTATATTAAGAACAGTTATGAAATTTAGAGTACAGATATTTTAATTAAATTAACTATTAAAAGAGTGATCAGATGTCGAATTTATATGACATGAGAAGATTTAATTAGGCAAAATGTAATGATCACAGAGGATTCCTCAGGCAGACACAGCTATGCCCACAGTATTGTTTAAGGGATAGAAATAGGGGTGTCTATTCTCTGTGCTCTGTGCCGAGCATTGCCAATATATTATTTTAAATCAGTAGAATTTCATTATTTGATGTTGTGCCAATATATTTCTAGACAAGACAGCAGGCAATAGCTAACAGTGCTTCTTCAATTTAGAATATTTTAGTTTGTAAACATTAGGTTGAAATAATTGACAAACTGTGGGGTCTTTCTATGTTTTTGATTTTAAATGGCTATAAACTGTTCTTGATTCTATAGCAGATGAGGTATAAATACTGTATATAAAATTTTTAAATGGTTACTATGTTTCAACATAACCTATAGGGGAAGATTTATTACGTTTTAAGTTGTGTTTTTCACAAATTTTGTCACGATCTGCACCCAAAATCCAGAACCAATGCGAAGATATACCACTACGAACAACCCAAGCAAATCCCGGAAGATGTCATTGACAAATTCTTGGAACACTGCGGGAGCATTGCAAAGACCGAACGGCATGACAAAATATTTTTAGTGGCCATCCCTAGTGTTAAAGGCCATTTTCCACTCATCCCCTTCCCTAATGTGAATGAAGTTATACGCACCTCTAAGATCAAGTTTAGTAGTAGATGGTAGCATTTTTAACCTGATAAAATAACTCAGAGATTAATGGAAGGGGATAGCCATTTTCTTTGATATAGTCTTTCATTGCCTGGGCCTCGGGCAAAGAACGGGTATATGTTCTCTCTTTAGGTGGAGTAGACCCAGGAATGAGGTCAATTGGGCAGTCACAATGCTTATGTGGAGGTAAAATTTCAGCAGCTTTCTTAGAGAATACATCAGAGAAGTCGGCATAAGATGTGGGTAAACCCTCCAAAGAAGTAACTGCCACCAACTGAGGAGGGCTTAGACAGGAGCTTTTACACATAAGACCCCACTGAATTATCTCCCCAGATACCCAATCTATGTGGGGATTGTGTACCTGTAACCATAGCAACCCTAGAATTAAAGAAGATGAAGAGCCCTCGATAATGTGGAAGTATAGCTCCAAATGTATGTTGTTAGAACACATAGTTAATGCTACAGTTTTCTTAGTTACCAAAACCTGACCCCAAGGGACTCTTGTCAATGGCCAAAATTCTCATAGGAGGAATAAAGGGTACTAAGGGGATATTATACCTTACTGCGAAGGCAGCATCCAAAAAATTCCCTGCCGCCCCAGAATCCACAAAAGCAGAGATTTTGACAGAACCAGTGGGCCAGGATAACATAACAGGTACCATAATCCTAGAGGAAAATTGGGGAGAGGAAACTTCTTAACCCAAATGGAGCTCCCCTTCTCCATTTAGGCTTTGACGTTTCCCGGCCTCTTAGGACACTGATTAAGAAAATAACCCTTTTCCCCACAGTATATACACAGACCCTGAGACCACCTGCGGGCTTTTTCCTCAGGAGACAAGTGAGTGATGCCTAACTGCATGGGTTCCTCCTGAGGCAGAGGCACAGAGGGATTAGAAGGCTTAACACTGGTATACCCAGTAAGAAAAGAAGTCCCCTTTTCAGCCCTTCTCTCCCTTTGTCTTCTATCAACCTGGATGGCTAGACACATTAGATCATCCAGAGTAGCAGAGGGTGATTAACTAGGCTGTCTTTTACAGCTTCAGAAAGCCCTAGACGAAATTGGCTACAAAGGGCCATGTCGTTCCAACCAGTCTCTACAGACCACCAGCGGAAGTCGATGCAATACTCATCTACTGCCCTTTTCCCCTGGCGTAATTTACGAATCGCAGGATCTGTGGAAGACCCGGATCATCGTAAAGCATTGCCATACAATTAAAGAATGTTTATGGCAAAATTCTATTGATATTTTGGTGAATACTTTAGCTTTCCTGAATATACTGTCCCTGGATCTCCTGGATGATGTTATTCCCTCTGACTATTCCCAGAACCAGTACCAGTCCATACTATTTTAAGTCCTGAAAATATTGCTATGTGCTGGTTGGGCACAACCCTACTTAATATTTCCTCCTTGCAGAAACTGGCTAACAAAGCAATACCATTCATTAAGCTTACATCAGAGGTCAGGGTCACTCAGACTACATTTAAACATATCTTGGCTCCATGGCTGGATTTAGGTTTGTAACAGTATTGTATACATATTTTTCTTTCTATCATTCTAAGCATAATGTGGCATTATTCTGGCACTGCCACTGTCTAAGCTCTATTTATATACTGTTTATTAACTCTATGATACTTTCCATGTCACAATCACTGTTACTTTGTTTTTGTAATTCGTAAATAAAAATGTTAGCCTTATTCAAATGATGTGTTTTCGACACATTGGCCAATTACATGACCACAATTACATGAATTGGTAAATTGTTTGTTTAACAACTGTATTCTGGTTATAATACATGGTGAATTTTGTTAATAAAAATATATAAATATATCACACACTGCACTTGCGTTTGTATATAAGCCATTTAGACTGCGCCACTTCATTAAACATGTTTCCATAACTTTCTGCTTAATTTCTGTCTTTCATTCAGGTGTTTGGTGTGTTGTGGATTGTTTCAGCAGAATACACATACTAAAGAACTATTATAGTAAATTAGAACCATGAATTAGAACCATAAAATGACTTTTAGAGTGAATTCATGGAAGGGTTTATTGTGTATTGGTTATATACTTTGCTATCAGTGATAGGTAGCACATGAATGCAAGAAGAAGCCCAGGACATGCAATGCCTGTTATTATATATTTAAAGTTCATCAAATTAGTCTTACTGTGTTCACATACAGTAATATCTTGAGCGAACTTACGTTCCAAGTACTAAATTTCTCCCAACACCATTTTGAACCCAACTAGGATTGCCTGTCTATAGCAGGGGGTCCACCTTAAGATACTCTGATAAAGAGCAGCATAGAATGTGGACATAGTCATGAATTTGTTGTAGAACTGTGTATGTTATTTACTCTGTACCAGAGCCATGTCTAGTACCAAGCAAATACACTGACATTCATAATTCATTCTTTATTATTTTTTCTCTGAACTATTAGAGCAGAAAAAGTGGCACAGCAATTTAATTAAACTCATGTAAATGGATATGCAGTATTGAATACTTTTTTGCTTACATTGAAATAGAGAATTGTCCAACAAAATAAAATATTGGCTTATCCAGTCCCTGCATGAATTAAATGAAATTCTGATACTATATAAAATATACAGATAAGGTTTCATATATGCAATATGAACATACTATAGCATACTGTATATAATCACTATGGCAAGAGGTAAGGACAGGTTTGGCCTCTGTCTAGTGATACTACAATCTACAGCTAGACCCCTATACAGAATTAATCCAAGAATGGGCACTAAGACCTTTGGACACTTCTGTGTAAATGATCACTAGAACTTGGAAAACAAAAACAAAAAATGATCTTAATCATCCATGAAAGTTAAAATAATAACCATTAATGGGTCAGTTACACTTGTGTGTTCATTAATCATAAAATCAAACAACATGGCAGTATGTTCTCTGTGACTATGTGGCATGTAAGTGGTTAACTTTTTAGTGCCAGGTTTGTTAACTGAAAAGGATGTTCTAAACATATTGTGCATTTTCATACACAAATGTAATATTGTTTTCAATAAACATCAGTTCCCCACCTACAGCAGCCTCTAACAGTCCAAGTTTGTTATTTCACAAGGTATGCAACAAAACCTGTTTTCTAAAGTCTTTTCCATTTGACCAAGGACACCCCAACATTATATAGTATCGCACAACTGCACAGCCTTAAATATTTCCAAAGTAAACCTAGGAGTTTTAAGAGTATTGAACTTGATTACTTGGTCTACTTGAATGCAAAACTGCAGGCATTGTTGGGTAGCCATCCAACCAGTGATATTGTAGCCTTTCAAAATAGATAGCAGTACAACTGTTTACAAAAAATTATTTGACTATTTTAAAAATAACTGCCTTACTAAGTGGTAAAAAATGATGAAAGTGTGGTTCACTAGTTAACCAGTCCAGGTGCTGCAGTAATTGGCCACTTAAAACTCAACTTTTATTCGTGATGTGTTAAAAAGACAATGCTGCTATATATACACAACTCATCACTGAGAATAGGTCCCAGTAATGCTAGGCAGTGCCCATAAAAATACAGACAATGTTAAAAACACATAGGCTGGAGCGGTGAGACAAAAACAGTGAGCTGCTGAACCTGCAGCCCCCATTGGTCAAAAGTGAGGTATGTCAAAGTTGTGACCTTAATAGTATATCAAATAAAGCTGCGCCTCATTATAATCTGGTCAGTTGCTTCAAACAAGTCGTTCAGTAAAAGGCGCCATCACTATATTAACAGCTTTTCTGTATGCCAATAAAGTTCCAGCCACCCTGACCTCCCTTCCGCTTATTAACCCAGAATTTCTACCTGGCTACAATGGGAGCGTATGGGAGCTGATCTCCCACCGTCCACCTATGCCCGCCTGATGCGTTTCACAGGAGATCCGGCTTCCTCAAGGGCATAAGTAGTTTGCGCGTGTTTTCTGCCAGTTTAAATAGGATTCTGATTCAATTGCGGTTTGGGTTGCGTGAGTCCTTCCGCATGCTTCACTTATGTCATGTGACGTGTGATAGCTTCCCTATGCATGGGCCATTGTAGCTTGTGAACCTGTTTGCTCCTGCGTCGCCCTATAATAGCCCTTACTTTAGCTTGCTTACTTGTATTATTAGTGCCACGAAAATTATTTGAAAAAGATTTTTAGCACATATAAACACTGAAGATAGTAAGTAAGTAATTCAAAGGATGAATGGTCCAAGCATTATACAAAAAATTTGGGATTTTGACCGAAGTTAATTAAGTGCTGTGGGCAAACTATACTGTGTGGTAATCTACCGCACTAAGTTATTAAATATAAATTATAAAGTCTTAAAGAGCCCCTGCCCTATTGTACTCAATTAATTTAGCAGGAATTGCTGGTGATATCCTAGGCTTGGGTACTTCATAGTTTATTGATCAGAAATATACATACTTTATTAGAACCCTATCGGAAGTCGCTTACATGATGAGTATTACAAATTTTGGTTAAGTGGCAATGAAGTAAAGTGAAATGTTTTAAAAAAGGTGTATTAAAGGAAGGGGCTGAACGTAAATCCTTCATTTAGGCCTATTGGTGCTTTACTGTTAAGCCAGTAGAACCATTCAGCTTCCCGTTGTAACACTTTTTTATCAATAACTCCTATTCTTGTAGTGGATTTTATATGATCTACGGCTGTAAATTTCATGATTCCACAGTCACCATTGTGATGTCCATTGACATGGCAACCAATGTATTTCTTTTGTTACGCACATCTCCTACATGTTCCATAATTCGTCTCCTAAATTCTCTCTTCGTTTTACCTACATTCCTCTTACCACATGTACATTCCATGACGTATATTACACCTGTAGTCTTGCAATTTATGAAATGTTTAATGGTATATTCGTTCATGTCTAATCGACCGAGGAATGTATTTCGCTTAGCTACAAACGGGCAGGCCACACAGACCCCGCACCTGTAGCACCCCTTGGTATTGTGTGAGAGCCAGGTCATTTTAGTCCGATTCTTGTAGTGACTCTGTATTAGTCTGTCATGTAGATTCTACATGCCTGCGCCAGTTAGTAAGTCGGCGAAGTCCCAAAATTATGTCAGACAGGTGGATTTTCGCTAAAATTAGTCACTTTGCCCTTTAGTGAATTTCCCCCAAGTCAATGCTATACATGTGCAACAGTCACTACTTTATATATTTATAGGAAAGCTGTTGTTAGGTTTGTGTGGAAACCAAAATATGGGTTCAAATAATTTGTGTAATATGTTTTCTTTCTTGCCCCCCCCCCCCCCCCTGGAAAATGTTCTGCTTAAACCCATGGACAGATCTTTGTTGTGGAAATGTTAAGAATGTAATTTCCTGTTGACTGATAATCTCACATACAGTATAAACAAATGGGGGAATGTTATATGTCTATCTGTAATAAGAAGCGGCGCACTTCTGGGCTTTTTCCACAGATGGCTTGACTCCAGATCGTAAGTAAAATCAATGTACTTTATTTAAACATACGATTAATTATAAACAGCGTCTGAGGTCTGACGCGTTTCGTGTTTGCACAGGTCTCTGAGGAAGTGTGCAAAAACGAAACGCATCAGACCTTAGACACTGTTTATAATTAATCGTATGTTTAAATAAAGTACATTGATTTTACTTATGGTCTGGAATCGAGCGATCAGTGGCAAAAGCCCAGGAGTGCGCTCCTTCTTATTACAGATTGGCTGGCAACATTCCCCCTAGTGATGGACTCGGGGCAGCGGCACCCAGGTCACAATGGGAACGGGGTAAGAGTTACAGTGTTCCTGATCTTTTGGAAGCGTGATTGATGTTCTGTGCGGGGAGTTAGGGGTGATATTACCAACTCTCTTCTTTAAGCGTCTGGTTCAGGGCGTCTGCACCCGGACCATTAGATTTTAATGGTGACCGGTGCACAGACTCTAATCAGAACTAAACGTTGATTGATTTAAAAAAAAAACATTACCTTTAAAATTGATTTACTAAAGTAAAGGAATAGTGCTGGATATTTTGTCTCCGTAATTTCGGAAATATATATGGATAATGTAATATGTATAGTCAGCACAAAAAGGCCTTTGCGAATATTAGCGACCAAGAATGTCATTGTTTTCCTCCTTTTTTGACTGATTTCAAACCTCAACTACTGACTCAAAAAAAAAAGTTTGCAACAAAACTTTTTGCAGACAGGCGTAGTATATGTAATAAGATTTCCCAAGCATTTTGTGCACCAAAATATTTAATTAGACTCCAGAGCAGGTGTTAACGTTAACCTTAACACTAAGGGGCCGATTCACTAACTTCGAGTGAAGGATTCGAAGGTAAAAAACGTTGAATTTCGAAGGTTTTTTTGGGCTACTTCGACCATCGAATGGGCTACTTCGACCTTCGACTACGACTTCGAATCGAAGGATTAGAAGTAAAAATCGTTCGACTATTCGACCATACGATAGTCGAAGCACTGTCTCTTTAAAAAAACTTCGACCCCCTAGTTCGCCATCTAAAAGCTACCAAAGTCAATGTTAGCTTATGGGGAAGGTCCCCATAGGCTTGGCTAACTTTTTTTGATCGAAGGATATTCCTTCGATCGTTGGATTTAAATCCTTCGAATCGTTCGATTCAAAGGATTTAATCGTTCGATCGAAGGAATTATCCTTCGATCGCTCGATCGAACTATCGAAGCTCGATCGAACTATTCGAAGTCGAAGGATTTTAATTCCTAGTCGAATATCGAGGGTTAATTAACCCTCGATATTCGACCCTTAGTGAATCGGCCCCTAACCATTTGCATGATATTACATTCGGAAAAACAAGATTTTAAACATCACTTGCAATTTTAATTACATTCCCCCAAAGTGTTTTATCAAGTGCTGAGTATTATAATCTTCAGTCACCAACTGCAGTCTCCAAGAGCAGTTTGTTTACAGTCCCCCCACATGGCAAAATTTGCACACTTAAAATAATTACTTTACTGACTAAAATTCTTACACTATAAGGACACTTAAACTCTTCCTCCACAAGATATTTGAGAGTACATACTGTCCTTAAAATTACTGCTTGAATAATGTATAAAAATATTTATTTGAATGTGTGCCGAAAGCCTTTCCAAAATAATTATAATTATATTGTTTGAATTTAATTTCTTTGTTTGTGCATGATTCATAGTGAATATCTTTGGGCAACTAATGACCTTTTCCCTAAGTACACATAACAAGAATATATATATAATGGTAATGTCTATAGTAATCATTTTGGTAAGGCAACTAAAATGAAGCACATAATTCTCTGTATTCATTTCCTTCTGATGGTTGTAGGCTTAGGCCAGGCCCAAGGTAAGGAGATGCCTATTAATTATTTTACTTCTTGTATTTATAACATGTTTGGTTTTGACCTTTGGTATTTTGGAAGAAACACCTGTGACATGCTGTATTTGTATAAAATATAATGCTTAGTGGGTTGAAGGAAAATGACAGATATTATTGCTTGGTGTTTCATAATCACTAACATTTTTCTTAGCAGAGCTCTGCAATTCTGCACAGATTTACTAAACTGATACTTTACTAAAAGTATCAGTTTAGTAAACTGATCCTGGAAGAGTAATTTACGAAGTTCAGAAAACGGGTGCAAATTGCCATTTTGTTCAGTTTGTGCTGCACTGCCTTGTGAATTCGCACCTGCCAAATAAATTCATCCAACACTAATCATCAGCAATGACTTGTGCTGAGTGTGTTGGGCAGCCATAGGCTCACTAGGTTTCACTATGGCAATAAGCAAATGGACTATAACCAGTCCTTCAATTAATATTATAAAACATAGGAATATATATTTATTTTATAAAACAGCTATTTTAGAGGGGGTTACTTTTGTCCATTCTTTAAAAGGGACACTAAACCCTGCTGCACTGCACTGCTCAACCTCACTGTATTCAGTCTCAGGTTTTACTCTACTACAAATCCCAGAATAATGTAACATACTATCATGGTTGAGGCATGCTGGGAGTTGTAGCCCTAAATATATTTTTAGCCTTAAATCAAAACTGCACGTTAATGTTTTTCTAGCTATCAACAGCCTGTGGCTGCATTCAAATACACAAAAATCCTGCAGTGAATCCAAGCATATGTGTGTAAATATGCCCTTGTGTTTTTTAAAAGTTCCTTCAATTGGAGTTCTAGTCACATAATTTTTTTCAAGCTTTAGTTCCCCATGAAATCTGAAAACACATGAAATCTAAGGTTGGATTAAAGAATTATGGACATTTCATGGCTCATTTATCAAGTCTCCTTTTAGTGGTTTTAGAGTTGTTTAAAACTACAATTAAATTTGAGCGTAATATGTTTTATAGCTCAAAATACATACGCAAAGACCATTGCAAACATTAGTGACCAAGATTGTCATTGTTTGCAAGGAATTTTACATTTTTATAAAATTTTGGATCACAAAGTGTTTTTGAGACAAAATATTATACGAAATTCCAGAACATTTGCCAAAACGCCATTTTAAAACCATGTGATTTAAATTACATTCACCCTAATTTCTATAAAATCACAAATACCATGTAGATCATTAAAAGATCTGAATATAAAAAGCACAAACAACAAAAAAATTCCACTGGACGATGCAAATAAAAATATGAAAACTTGAAACCATTAAATTGTTTCGAGTTTTTGGGCAATTACTGGCAAAATAAATCCAAAAACCTCTAAAAGTCTGTATTGATTAAAAATGGTCCAATAGGATAAGCAAAGTTCACAAAGACTTCTATAGGACATTGACAGCACATGGTGAAGTTTTGTGGTTTTTACAAATACATCTTATATTTTGTGCAAAAAATTTAATTCAGGAAAAGAAAACTGATATAAGTAAATGTGCCCTGTAGTGTACAAGCTTACTACATTTTCTTAAATATAAATGTGACATAAAATGACAGTTTTCTGTGTTATTTAAAATATTTTATTTAATTTTTTTGTTTTAATAAAAAAAAAAGACTGTTCGGTTGCTCCAGATATGAGAGTGAACTGTGGGTATCCAACTGTTACCGAGGCTGACTGTAGAGCAATAGGATGCTGCTTTGATTCCAGTATCCTTAACACTAAATGGTGCTTCTATAATGCAACAGCAGGTATTTGCCTTTAATTATGTATTACATTTTTAGATTGTTTATTACGAATAGCGATCATTTCTTTAAAACATGTCAGAAATATGTTTTGCCGAATGTTCCACCAAACACAATAAAAAGGGGGAGACCGTTCAGGAAACAGGAAGAAAAACAGGGTAGATAGGAAGCATAAATAAACAAGGCATTTTTTCTTGGAAATAACAGAATTGTTTAATCAAATGATTATTACTATTGCGAGTGATGAGTTCACTTATCACAATGAGATTCATTGACTTTGTTGCGGGTGCTGTTCATTATGCCAGAAAGTCTCCCTTCCATGAGACAGTGGATGTTAATTGTATTTTGGGAAACAATATTTTGGGGAAATAACATCTGCTGGGTATTTGGAGTTTTAAAAATAAATCAAATATTAGTAAAAAGAGAACAAATGTTAGTATAGTAATAGTATAGTAATATAAACTTTTAGAAATTACCTGGTATCTAACTCTGTATATGGTTTTGTGAATTTCTGCTGCAGGTCCAATCAAGAAACTCGAATGCAGTGGGGATCCTACTAAGAGAATAGACTGCGGATTCCCAAGAATAACAGAGAAACAATGCATTCTAAGAGGATGCTGTTTTGATTCCAGTATTTCCGGTGTTAAATGGTGCTACGCACGTACAGGTACAGTTCATTGTTAGAGGCACATGGTAGAAACAAGTAGGGGCAGATTTATCAAGGGTCGAATTTCGAAGTGATAAATACTTTGAAATTTGACCATTAAATGGTTTCACTTCGACTTCAAATATCGAAGTCAAATTTTATTCACCAAATTTGACCGTTTTGCTGTCAAAATAAAATCGTTCGATCGAACTATGAAATCCTTCAAATCGAACGATTCGAAGGATTTCATCCATCGATCGAACGATTTCTCTTCGACTTGAAAAAACTTAGAAAACTGCTGTAGAAGGTCCCCATAGGCTAACAAAGCACTTCGGCAGGTTTAATTTGGTGAAGTATTAAAGTTGAAGTTTTTTTAAAGAGACAGTACTTTGATTATCGAATGGTCAAACATTCGAATGATTTTACCTCAAATCGAATTCGAAGTCGAAATCGTAGTATCCTATTCGATGGATGAAGTATCCAAAAAATTTATTTTTTTAGTTCGAAAATTCCCTCGAATTCACTTCAACCCTTGAGAAATCTGCCACTATGGGGCAGATTTATCAAAGGTCGAAGTTAATAAAACTTCGAACACTGAATTCAGAAAGACCAACCGAATGGTGGTCGAAGGATTTTGGGGTCGAAGTGGGTTGAATTCGGCCTACTTCGAATCGTACGATTCAAACTAGCGCTACTTCGATCTACTTCGATTCTCCCAAACTCCCCCAATTGCCTCCATACAGGTTCTAGGAGGTCCACCATAGACTAAAACAGCACTTCGGCAGTTGGAGTATTCCCTAGTTGAAGTACCCAAAAATTACTTTTTTACTTCGAAAATTAACTTCGACCTTAAATCTGCCGCTTTTAAGGGTTATTTATGGCTACAATCTCTTTGCAACCTGTTGAGCAAATAATCCCATTAGGCATAATCAAATTCATATCAAGCGGGACATTATACTTCTGGGACATTATACTGTATATGTAATAGAAGTTATATTTTTTCTACTAAGTGACAGTATTATGCATGGGGTTGTCATTATGCCCACAGGACATTGAACCACACTTTACTCAGCTGTCATGTCCCAGAATAATGTAATATATAATTTAGGTCAAGGCATGTTGTTGGTGTCTAGACCATCAACATCAGGTTTGTACTCTTAAAGCAATATTACACAATAAAAATTTCTCCAGCTTTTCCAGCTTTGATCTGTGTAAATCTGGCTCCATGTTCTTTGTTCCTGCAATTGGAGTTGGAAGTTGTAAGTCCAGTTTCCCAGCACTGAACAAGTCTGTCCTTTATCCCCATGTTTTGATGGGGAATATGCCACAATAACCTCTGTATGTAATAAACAGCAAGATGGCTGACATAGTGCTGGTAATCAGATTTCTTATTGGTGAATCTTCTTGTATAAGTAATTTAGTAAAATTCTCATTGTTGATTTGTTTTCCATGTGTATTTTTTGTCAACATCTATGAACAACTAGGAGATGCAGTGGGACAACTTTATGATTGGGTTTACTTTCCCTTTTACTGTACCAAGTGTGAGGACATTATATATTTAGTCCAAGGACTGCCTATGTGCCTTTAAATATATACTGATACCAATAGGAATCAAGCACAAAGCTGGAGTTTTTGTATAATCAATAATATCCCTTTATGTTGATTATGCCATATTACAAGATACATTGAAAGAATATTTATACCAGAATAAAATGCATAAAGAATCTTACATTTTGATGCTAGAAATTTTGCCAGCAGGAGTTAGAAAACTTTTGCCACAATCATGTCTGATTTAAGTCATATGTGTCCTCTATCATAAACTATGAGAATTTTAGAATTCACCAAAGAGCTCTGTGATCATGTAAATCCATAATGATCATCATAATGATGCATGTCAGGTGAATTTATATGTATTGGGACTCTGAGCTGCCTACTGATTTCTTTATAAATTAATATTATATGTTTAACTTTTATTGCTTTCATAAGATTTACTCAAATAACCATATTTTTATATCAATTTATTTTAGTTATAACAACTCCAGGTAAGTATACTGTTTACATTATTTATTTTTACTAATTGCTTTTAATCAGATGAAATGAGACGAGGTTTGAAATACATTTGTTTTAATTATAAGTAAGAATAGAGACAATTCTGTCATCTTTTAGCCCATGTATAATTCATTTTCTCTAAAACTGTACTCAAACCATTCTTCAATTCCACTTCTACAACATAGGGTTATTGTACTATAGGGAACAAGTAAAGGTTATTTCAATGCCTGAACACAAGGTTAACACATTTATAAGTAAATCTTTGTTTGGCTCAACTATTAAGTGGCAAGACTGTATTCATAACAAAATGATTCAGCAGTAGGGATGAGAGAAATAGTCCACTGGGTGAGCATAGACTCTAATGGATAGTAAAAAAATGTTGTGAACAAAAACACTCATTGGGGCAAATTCACTAAAGCGCAAAGGTGCTAATGCTAGCACAAATTCGCCAGCGTGACGTCATTTCGTTACTTCGCCGATTCACTAACGGGTACTGGCGTAAATTTGCTAGCGAAGTGGACCTACTCTAGTGCTACTTCGCACCCTATGGCGAAGGGACGTAACTACGCTAATTCACTAACTTGCGCATTTTACTAAACGTTACCTCTTGCGCCAGACTTTCCTTCACCACCTCAGACCAGACGAAGTGCAATAGTGTAGATAGGACTTGCTTCAAACAAGAGTTGACATTTTTTCTAAGTTCCAAAAAACGCTGACGTCTTTTACTTTTTTAAGGGTTGATAAGCAGAAAAAGATAGCAAATTTTTTTGGGGGTACCCTCCTTCCCCCCAACATTTCCTAACATATGACACCTAAGCTATACAGTGGGCTCATGTGTAGGGCATTATAACAACTCTATTTTATTTTATGAAGGTTTCCCAGGCTTGTGTAACCTTCAATGACTTCAATCCGTTTGCCAATTTTTTATGCCCTATGCACAATGCACAATTGCAATAGTAGGGGGCCGATTCATCAAGCTCGAGTGAAGGATTCGAAGTAAAAAAACTTGAATTTCGAAGTGTTTTTTGGGCTACTTCGACCATCGAATGGGCTACTTCGACCTTCGACTACGACTACGACTTCGAATCGAAGGATTCGAACTAAAAATCGTTCGACTATTCGACCATTCGATAGTCGAAGTACTGCCTCTTTAAAAAAACTTCGACCCCCTAGTTCGGCAGCTAAAAGCTACCGAAGTCAATGTTAGCCTATGGGGAAGGTCCCCATAGGCTTGCCTAAGTTTTTTTGATCGAAGGATATTCCTTCGATCGTTGGATTTAAATCCTTCGAATCGCTCGATTCGAAGGATTTAATCGTTCGATCGAAGGAATAATCCTTCGATCGTTCGATCGTAGCATTTGCGCTAAATCCTTCGACTTCGATATTCGAAGTCGAAGGATTTTAGTTCCTAGTCGAATATCGAGGGTTAATTAACCCTCGATATTCGACCCTTGATGAATCGGCCCCTATGTGTCTCTAGTTAAGATATATGAAGGAAGGACTACCCAGTGCTTTCTGCCACTAGTCATTCATAATTGTACCTATGTCTTCCTCCCGGAAATCTCTTTGGGGAGCAATAGGCAAGTTACCTATTGAGGAAGGAACTACTATTAGGGCTCTCTACTTGGTAGTTTTTCAATAAGAATGGCTAAGAAATCCACACTGGGGTGTACATTAGTGTCAGGAGCATTGTGGCGTTCCTACCTTCCCTGCGATGGTGAATCCAAGATGGCGGCGCCCATGTTAGCCGCATAGGTTCGGGTGCAAGTGCGTTGACTTTGGCGCGAAAACATGTGACGTCGCATTTTGGCGCTAAATTTAAAATAAAAAGACGCCGAAGATGCCGGTTCAATGCCTGAGAATAGCATATTAGCACTATTTATAAAGTGGCAACATATTCTGCAGCTCTGTACAATAAATGGATGGTTTGAGGGAAAACATCCAGCATATTTACAAACACATGCATAATATTCTTTAGTTAAACTCTACTGTAGAAGGGAGTTTATACACTCCTGCTTGCACAATCTGCTAAGACAAGATGCAAATCGTACATTGTTCCATAGCACAGCATAATAATATAAATACTTTTAAAACCTTTGTTGAAAAAATGACAAGATTTTTGCTAACTAAGCAATACTGACCTTGTAAAGGCATGATAATATGAGCAAATGCAATATACATTGGTGATGGCACTTTTTTTAAATGTTTCACAAAGAGCTTGAATTCTATTTAGTAATAAGTGAAACTACTCTACTACTAGACTTTGCAAACTCTGAAATATCAAAATTTTCAAATGCGTTGGAGTCAATGGACATTCTGTTTTTCTTGTGAACAGCAGGACTTAGAATGTGGCTGAAGGGCCTGCCAGTTCAAAGTTTAAGCATTCCCTTTTGAGACTGTTGTTGGTATGAAGGCAGTTGTCTGCAAACAAGCAACAGGACATTTACTCTTACAAGAATCATTGGCAAATGCAAACTGCTCCTCCAGTGCAGTCTACCACATTTACAAAGTTGCACTGTTATACTAGATATAAACAATATAATAAAAATAATAAACTTCATGTTGCAATATGTAAGAATATTATATATCTGCAAGGAGCACAGCTGGAACTAGGATGCTATTCAAAGAAAAAACATGATGCTGCTCCTTCTGCTCCATGCTTCTGCAAAAAGTTTCATTTGTAAAAAAAAAATCTTTGATTAGGCCCCCCCCTAAAGTTGCATATAAAGGTGTAAGAGCATGGGCAAAGTGCCATAAAAAAGGACATGTTTATAAAATGGTTTTCTTCAAAGTAACTATTAAAAAAATATCTCTATTTAATATTTTGACCAATACTTTACCCTTCATTGTAGCACCAGATACAACTACAGGTATGTATGTACCCTCTTGATTTCTGTATTGCCTGGCTGATATTCTAATTCTTTTATGAAGATTAGTGATGGGCGAATTTCTCGCGAAACGGCAAAACATTTGTGAAACTCGAAAATTTACTCCGTTGTCAATTTTGAATATGCCGTTGAATTCAATGGGCATCCGAATACTTTTCACGAGAGGCATTTTGATACGGGATTTTTTCATTTATTCGCCCATTACTAATGGAGATAAATTACAACTTGAGGACTGCAATAATAATGATTTTTTTCGATCAATTCCAAGATTTCACATGGACAAAAAAAATCTTCTTTGCACAGTTACTTTAACTTTAATGCAATTTCTAATGCATTTGGGTTTTTTGATTGCACTGTTTCACTGCAAAGTCTAATGCTATTTTATCACACATGAGCAAAAATAAGAAAAAACATTATATTAATATTTAATTTATTTATTAGAAATGTATTTTATATGTATAATGTTGAAAATAGGTTACATATTTACTTTATGGATAGTATACATCTCCAAATAACAAATATCCCAATATTAATTAACTAGACAGTGGAATGATTATTTTTAATTTAATCAAGCAACAGTGAGGCAGTTCCATATACCATTACATTAAAAGAACATTTTATATTTTATAATACACAGGATTTCCCTTATGCAAACCAAAAAACACATCCATGATAAGGGCACTCCTCATTTGACCTTTTGCCTTGAGCCATCCCACTGAACCCCATTGTTCATATCCTAATGAAACAGGAGACCGAAATGGAGTAAAATGGCCACAGCATTTATTCACACTTTATCAAATTAATAGGACCTTGCCAGTTTATCTCAAGGGAATATTTTAAAGTCAGAATTCCATAAGAGATCACCATTCTTCACTGAACACTTGACTTTCACTTCCATAGTTGCTGTTTGAGATCAGCATTATGTAATTTTATATATCACTGAGTATTAGGCTGTTTTTACCTGCTCAGAAGATAAGGAAGTGAATTGCTCTTTCTCTACCCCAGCCCAGCTTTCTACTGCCTCAACTCATTCCTTCTCACCTACAGTAATCACAGCTACAGTACATCTGATTCTGACAGTCTCTAAACATAAACCAGTATAATCAGGCTACTAGATCCCTTGTCATGTAGCCCCTGTGTTTATATCTCCAGGGCTTTCCTTGATCTTAGCCCAGACCTAGACATTGGTTTGTACTTACAGCATAACTGTAAAAAAATACCACGTATTCACACATAATACCCTAATCCAAAAATAAAATCAAGAGCCTGCTAAAAGTGAATGTTATAGGCTATAACATCAACTAAAAGGCCAGCATCACTGCATAAATACAAGAATGCAGGCATGACCCACATATCCTGTATATAAAACATAAAATGTACAACAAGATAATCAGAACTGATGTCCTCTTGGACATACCAGGAAAAAAACAAACGCTAACAAGTGCCATACACCTTGATTATTGGTTTGTGACAAATTATGTATCACTTGTTTCCAAGCTCAGGGTGTGATAAATCTCACATTCAAATTCGATTTTGTGCTTTTAAATTGAAATTTTTGAATTTGGCCCCCCCCAAAAATTTAAAATTTGAATTTACTACTCACACCTTAGTAAATCTGCCCCTAAATGTTTGTTCTTAAGTGGTTTTGTTTTCATAAGGTCTGTTCCAATTAAAAACAAATCATTGGTATCTATATTTTACTTATAATTTCAGCTTCAACAACTGCAGGTAAGCGGATTACGTATAATTTTCCATTTTGCCAAAGTGATCATTTCGTAGGGCTCATTGCTTTTTGTTGCAGTTTTGAAACCTGGGATCTGAAATATAATACACTTGAAGGCCTTTTAATTTAATGTATGAAATCAGATTTAAGGTAAACACTTATTTTTACTTGGGCATGTTTAGCACTAGGATTTAATAAATTCTAATTTCTCCATACTTTAAAAAGTTTGAAGTGGGCTGAATTCGGCCTACTTCGAAACGTACGATTCAAACTAGCGCTACTTCGATCTACTTCGATTCTCCCAAACTCCCCCAATTGCCTCCGTACAGGTTCTAGGAGGTCCCCCATAGGCTAAAACAGCACTTCGGCAGCTTTTAGGTGGCGAATGGTCGAAGTCAAAGTTTTAAAGAGACAGCACTTAAAAAAATTCTATCTTCGAATTTTGAAGTTTTTTCAAATTTCTAATCGAAGTTGGACTATTCCCTAGTCGGAGTACCCAAAAATGACTTCTAAGTTTTTTACTTCGAAAATTCACTTTGACCTTTGATAAATCTGCCCCTTTTAAGGGTTATTTATGGCTACAATCTCTTTGCAACCTGTTGAGCAAATAATCCCATTAGGCATAATCAAATTCATATCAAGTGGGACATTATACTTCTGGAACATTATACTGTATATGTAATAGAAGTTATATTTGTTCTACTAAGTGCCAGCATTATGCATGGGATTGTCACTGTGCCCACAGGACATTGAACCACACTTTACTCAGTTGTCGCTGGACTATATGTCCCAGAATAATTTAATATATAATTAAGGTCAAGGCATGTTGTTGGTGTCTAGACCATCAACATCAGGTTTGTACTCTTAAAGCAATATTGCACAATAAAAATTTCTCCAGCTTTCCACGGCTGCTTAAAAAATGCAAAAAATCCTCCATTGAGAATCCCAGTTGATCTGTATAAATTTATCTCCATGTTCTTTGTTCCTGCAACTGGAGTTGTAAGTTGTAAGTCCAGTTTCCCAGCACTGAACAAGTCTGCCCTGTATTCACATGTTTGATTCCAGAGTCACCCCCCCCCCTCGGGGGGTCCATGTTGCTAGTGCAGAGAGTGCAAGTGGAGACGAATTTCCTGGTTGGAAAATGCAAATGTGGCTCTTTAAGTTACCAGGAATAGCATTTTTGCCACCCCTGGCAGCCAGGGAGGTGCTGCCACCTGAGGCGAGTTTCTCTACTCTCTTCATTGGCGAAGCGCCCCTGGCATATTTATAAAGTGGCAACATATTCTGCAGCTCTGTACAATAAATGGATGATTTGAGGGAAACCATCCAGCATATTTACAAACACATGCATAATATTCTTTAGTTAAACTCTACTGTAGAAGGGAGTTTATACACTTCTTCTTGCACGATCTGCAAAGACAAGATGCAAATCATACATTGTTCCATAGCACAGCACAATAATATAAATCATTTTTAAACCTCTGTTGAAAAAATGACAAGATTTTTGCTAACTAAGCAATATTGAACTTGTAAAGGCATGATAATATGAGCAAATGCAATATACATTGGTGATGGCACTTTTTTAAACGTTTCAAAAAGAGCTTGAATTCTATTTAGTAATAAGTGAAACTACTCTACTATTAGACTTTGCAAACTCCGAATTATCAATTTTTTCAAATGCGTTGGAGTCAATGGACATTCTTTGTCTGTTTTTCTTGTGAACATCTTTGCCACCTAGGAAAAAGTACATTTTACTACAAATCTGTACAACAGCAGGACTTAGAATGTGGCTGAAGGGCCTGCCAGTTCAAAATTTAAGCATTCCCTTTTGAGACTGTTATTGGTATGAAGGCAGTTGTCTGCAAATAAGCAACAGGACATTTACTCTTACAAGAATCATTGGCAAATGCAAACTGCTCCTCCAGTGCAGTCTACCACATTTACAAAGTTGCACTGTTATACTAGATATCAACAATATAATAAAAATAATAAACTTCATGTTGCAATATGTAAGAATATTATATATCTGCAAGGAGCACAGCTGGAACTAGGATGCTATTCAAAGTAAAAACATGATGCTGCTCCTTCTGCTCCATGCTTCTGCAAAAAGTTTCATTTGTAAAAAAAAATTCTTTGATTAGGCCCCCCCCTAAAGTTGCATATAAAAGTGTAAGAGCATGGGCAAAGTGTCATAAAAAAGGACATGTTTTTAAAATGGTATCTTTCAAAGTAACTATGAAAAATATCTCTATAAAATATTTTGACCAATACTTTACCCTTCATTGTATCACCAGAAACAACTACAGGTATGTATGTACCCTCTTGAATTCTGTATTGTCTGGCTAGTATTCTAATTCTTTTATGAAAATCAGTGATGAGTGAATTTCTTGCGAAACGGCAAAACATTTGTGAAACTCGAAAATTGACTCCGTTGTCAATTTTGAATATGCCGTTAAATTCAGTGGGCATCCGAATACTGTTTACGCGAGGCATTTTGAATTAGGCATTAAGAATTTTAGAATTCAGAGCTCTGTGATCATGTAAATCCATAATGATCATCATAATGATGCATGTCAGGTGAATTTATATGTATTGGGACTCTGAGCTGCCTACTGATTTCTTTATGAATTAATATTATATGTTTAACTTTTATTGTTTTCATAAGATTTGCTCAAATAACCATATTTTTATATCAATTTACTTTAGTTCCAACAACTCCAGGTATACTGTTTACCTTATTTATTTTTACTAATTGCTTTTAATCAGATTAAATGAGACAATGTTTGAAATACATTTGTTTTAATTATAAGTAAGAATAGAGACAATGCTGTCATCTTTTAGCCCATGCATAATTCATTTTCTCTAAAACTGTACTCAAACCATTCTTCAATTCCACTTCTACAAAAAAATGTTGTGAACAAAAATGCTCATTGGGGCAAATTCACTAAAGCTCAAAGGTGCTAATGCTAGCACAAATTTGCCAGCGTGACGTCATTTCGTTACTTCGCCGATTCACTAACAGGTACTGGCGTAAATTCGCTAGCGAAGTGGACCTACTCTAGTTTCACTTTGCACCCTTATGCCAGGCGAAGTTGCGCTATGGCGAAGGGACGTAACTACGCTAATTCACTAACTTGCGCATTTTACTAAACGTTATCTCTTGCGCCAGACTTGCCTTCACCACCTCAGACCAGGCGAAGTGCAATAGTGTAGATAGGGCTTGCTTCAAAAAAAGTTGACATTTTTTCTAAGTTCCAAAAAACGCTGACGTCTTTTACTTTTTTAAGGGTTGATAGGCTGAAAAAGATAGCAAATTGGGGTACCCTCCTTCCCCCCAACATTTCCTAACATATGACACCTAAGCTATACAGTGGGCTCATGTGTAGGGCATTATAACAACTCTATTTTATTTTATGAAGGTTTCCCAGGATTGTGTAGTGTAATGTATTTGCTGCTACATATATGTCCATTGTACTTTAACTTGGCGCCGTATGCAAATTAGGCATCGCTAACGTAACTTCGCTTTGCTTGACGAAGTAACGCTAGCGCAACTTCGCTACCTTTCACCTCCCTGAGCGCAACTTCAGATTTTAGTGAATTAACGGCACCCTGGCGAAACATCGCCTGGCGAAGTGCGACAAAGTGCGGCGAAGCCAACGCTGGTGCAACTTTGAAGGTAAGTAAATTTGCCCCAATGACTTCAATGCGTTTGCAATTTTTTATGCCCTATGCACAATGCACAATTGCGATAGTATGTGTCTCTAGTTAAGATATATGAAGGAAGGACTACCCAGTGCTTTCTGCCACTAGTCATTCATAATTGTACCTATGACTTCCTCCCAGAAATCTCTTTGGGGAGCAATGAGCAAGTTACCTATTGAGGAAGGAACTACTATTAGGGCTCTCTCCTTGGTAGTTTTTCAATAAGAATGGCTAAGACATCCACACTGGGGTGTACAATAGTGTCAGGAGCATTGTGGCGTGCCTACCTTCCCGGCGATGGTGAATCCAAGATGGCAGCGCCCATGTTAACCGCATGGGTTTGAGTGCAAGTGCGTTGACTTTGGTGCGAAAACATGTGACGTCACGTTTTGGCGCTAAATTCAAAATAAAAAGACGCCAAAAATGCCGGTTCAATGCCTGAGAATAGCATATTAGCACTATTTATAAAGTGGCAACATATTCTGCAGCTCTGTACAATAAATGGATGGTTTGAGGGAAACCATCCAGCATATTTACAAACACATGCATAATATTCTTTAGTTAAACTCTACTGTAGAAGGGAGTTTATACACTCCTGCTTGCACAATCTGCTAAGACAAGATGCAAATCATACATTGTTCCATAGCACAGCATAATAATATAAATACTTTTTAAACCTCTGTTGAAAAAATGACAAGATTTTTGCTAACTAAGCAATACTGACCTTGTAAAGGCATGATAATATGAGCAAATGCAAATACATTGGTGATGGCACTTTTTTAAACGTTTCACAAAGAGCTTGAATTCTATTTAGTAATAAGTGAAACTACTCAACTACTAGACTTTGCAAACTCTGAAATATCAAATGTGTTGGAGTCAATGGACATTCTTTGTCTGTTTTTCTTGTGAACAGCAGGACTTAGAATGTGGCTGAAGGGCCTGCCAGTTCAAAGTTTAAGCATTCCCTTTTGAGACTGTTATTGGTATGAAGGCAGTTGTCTGCAAACAAGCAACAGGACATTTACTCTTACAAGAATCATTTGCAAATGCAAACTGCTCCTCCAGTGCAGTCTACCACATTTACAAAGTTGCACTGTTATACTAGATATCAACAATATAATAAAAATAATAAACTTCATGTTGCAATATGTAAGAATATTATATATCTGCAAGGAGCACAGCTGGAACTAGGATGCTATTCAAAGAAAAAACATGATGCTGATCCTTCTGCTCCATGCTTCTGCAAAAAGGTTCTTATTAAAAAAAATTCTTTGATTAGGCCCCCCCTAAAGTTGCATATAAAAGTGTAAGAGCATGGGCAAAGTGCCATAAAAAAGAAATTGTTTTTAAAATGGTCTCCTTCAAAGTAAATATGAAAAATATCTCTATAAAATATTTTGACTAATACTTTACCCTTTATTGTATCACCAGAAACAACTACAGGTATGTATGTACCCTCTTGATTTCTGTATTGCCTGGCTGATATTTTAATTCTTTTATGAAGATTAGTGATGGGCGAATTTCTCGCGAAACGCCAAAACATTTGTGAAACTCAAAAATTGACACTGGTGTCAATTTTGAATATGCCGTTAAATTCAATGGGCATCCGAATACTGTTTACGCAAGGCATTTTGATACAAGCGACCTTTGGGATTTTTTCATTTATTCGCCCATCACTAATGGAGATAAATTACAACTTGAGGACTGCAATAATAATGATGTTTTTCGATCAATTCTAAGGTTTCACATGGACAAAAAAAATCTTCTTTGCACACTTACTTTAACTTTAATGCAATTTCTAATGCATTTGGGTTTTTTGATTGCACTGTTTCACTGCAAATTCTAATGCTATTTTATCACACATGAGCAAAAATAAGAAAAAACATATTAATATTTAATTTATTTTTTAGAAATGTATTTTATATGTATAATGTTGAAAATAGGTTACGTATTTACTTAATGGAAAGTATCCATTTCCAAATAACAATATCACTATATTAATTAACTAGACTAGACTAGTGGAATGATTATTTTTAATTCAATCAAGGAACAGTGAGGCAGCTCCATATACCATTACATTAAAAGAACATTTTATATTTTATAATACACAGGATTTCCCTTATGCAAGCCAAAAAACACATCCATGATAAGGGCACTCCTCATTTGACCTTTCGCCTTGAGCCATCCCACTGAACCCCATTGTTCATATCCTAATGAAACACCAGGGTGCAAATTCACTAAGCCGCGAAGCGCCGAACGCTAGCGTTAATTCGCTAGCGTTTGGCATTTTCGCTACTGCGCAAATTCACTAACGAATGCTGGCGTAGTTTCGCTAGTGTTACTTCGCAACCTTACGCCAGGCGAATTTTCGCTAGCGACGAAACTACGCAAATTCACTAACTTGCGCAGTGTACTGAACGCTACCTTTTACGCTAGACTTCCTTCGCCACCTCAGACCTGGCGAAGCGCAATAGAGTAGATAGGGATTGTTTAAAAAAAAAAGTCAATTTTTTTTCTAAGTCCCAAAAAACGCTGGCGTGTTTTCTACATGATGGGTGATAGGCTGAAAAAGATCGAAAAATTTTTGGGGCTCCCCTTCCTCCCCCCTACATTTCCTGACTCATGGCAACCTACCTAGACAGTGGGCACATGTGTAGGGGAAAATAAAATTTATATTTGCTGATTTGAAGGTTTTCTAGACATTTGTAGTGCAGATACATGTTCCTCCATTGAAATTTGAATTTCGCGCCGTATGCAAATTAGCCTTCGCTAGCGTAACTTCGCTTTATACAGTGAATCAACGCTAGCGCAACATCGCAACCTTACGCTACCCCTGTGCGCAATTTCGGATTTTAGTGAATTTGCGGAGCCCTGGCGAAACTACGCCTGGCGAAGTGCGGCGAAGTGCGGCGAAGTGCGGCGAAGTTGCGCCTGGAAATAGAGTAAAATGGCCACAGCATTTATTCACATTTTATCAAATAAATAGGTCCTTGCCAGTTTATCTCAATGGAATATTTTTAAGTCAGAATTCCATAAGAGATCACCATTCTTCACTGAACACTTGAGTTTCACTTCCATAGTTGCTGTTTGAGATCAGCAGTATGTCATTATATACATCACTGAGTATTAGGCTGTTTTTACCTGCTCAGAAGATAAGGAAGTGAATTGCTCTTTCTCTACCCCAGCCCAGCTTTCTACTGCCTCAACTCATTCCTTCTCACCTAATCACAGCTACAGTACATCTGATTCTGACAGTCTCTAAACAACCAGTGTAATCAGGCTACTAGATCCCTTGTCATGAAGCCCCTGCGCTTATATCTCCAGGGTTTTCCTTGATCTTAGCCCAGACCTAGACATTGGTTTGTACTTACAGCATAACTGTAAAAAAAACAACACGTATTCACACATAATACCAATCCAAAAATAAAATCGAGAGCCTGCTATAAGTGAATGTTATAGGCCATAACGTCAACTAAAAGGCCAGCATCACTGCATAAATACAAGAATGCAGGCATGACCCACATATCCTGTATATAAAACATAAAATGTACAACAAGATAATCAGAACTGATGTCCTCTTGGACATACCAGGAAAAAAACAAACGCTAACAAGTGCCATACACCTTGATTATTGGTTTGTGACAAATTATGTATCACTTGTTTCCAAGCTCAGGGTGTGATAAATCTCACATTCAAATTCGATTTTGTGCTTTTAAATTGAAATTTTTGAATTTGCCCCCCCAAAAAATTTAAAATTTGAATTAACTACTCACACCTTAGTAAATCTGCCCCTAAATGTTTGTTCTTAAGTGGTTTTGTTTTCATAAGGTCTGTTCCAATTAAAAACAAATCATTGGTATCTATATTTTACTTATAATTTCAGCTTCAACAACTGCAGGTAAGCGGATTACGTATAATTTTCCATTTTGCCAAAGTGATCATTTGGTAGGGCTCATTGCTTTCTGTTGCAGTTTTGAAACTTGGCATCTGAAATATAATACACTTGAAGGCCTTTTAATTTAATGTATGAAATCAGATTTAAGGTAAACACTTATTTCTACTTGGGCATGTTTAGCACTAGGATTTAATAAATTCTAATTTCTCCATACTTTAAAAAGTTTGAAGTGGGCTGAATTCGGCCTACTTCGAAACGTACGATTCAAACTAGCGCTACTTCGATCTACTTCGATTCTCCCAAACTCCCCCAATTGCCTCCGTACAGGTTCTAGGAGGTCCCCCATAGGCTAAAACAGCACTTCGGCAGCTTTTAGGTGGCGAATGGTCGAAGTCAAAGTTTTAAAGAGACAGCACTTAAAAAAATTCTATCTTCGAATTTTGAAGTTTTTTCAAATTTCTAATCGAAGTTGGACTATTCCCTAGTCGGGGTACCCAAAAATGACTTCTAAATTTTTTACTTCGAAAATTCACTTTGACCTTTGATAAATCTGCCCCTTTTAAGGGTTATTTATGGCTACAATCTCTTTGCAACCTGTTGAGCAAATAATCCCATTAGGCATAATCAAATTCATATCAAGTGGGACATTATACTTCTGGGACATTATACTGTATATGTAATAGAAGTTATATTTGTTCTACTAAGTGCCAGCATTATGCATGGGATTGTCATTGTGCCCACAGGACATTGAACCACACTTTACTCAGTTGTCGCTGGACTATATGTCCCAGAATAATTTAATATATAATTAAGGTCAAGGCATGTTGTTGGTGTCTAGACCATCAACATCAGGTTTGTACTCTTAAAGCAATATTGCACAATAAAAATTTCTCCAGCTTTCCACGGCTGCTTAAAAAATGCAAAAAATCCTCCATTGAGAATCCCAGTTGATCTGTATAAATTTATCTCCATGTTCTTTGTTCCTGCAACTGGAGTTGTAAGTTGTAAGTCCAGTTTCCCAGCACTGAACAAGTCTGCCCTGTATTCACATGTTTGATTCCAGAGTCACCCCCCCCCTCGGGGGGTCCATGTTGCTAGTGCAGAGAGTGCAAGTGGAGACGAATTTCCTGGTTGGAAAATGGAAATGTGGCTCTTTAAGTTACCAGGAATAGCATTTTTGCCACCCCTGGCAGGCAGGGAGGAGCTGCCACCTGAGGCGAGTTTCTCTACTCTCTTCATTGGCGGAGCGCCCCTAGCATATTTATAAAGTGGCAACATATTCTGCAGCTCTGTACAATAAATGGATGGTTTGAGGGAAACCATCCAGCATATTTACAAACACATGCATAATATTCTTTAGTTAAACTCTACTGTAGAAGGGAGTTTATACACTTCTTCTTGCACGATCTGCAAAGACAAGATGCAAATCATACATTGTTCCATAGCACAGCACATTAATATAAATACTTTTTAAACCTCTGTTGAAAAAATGACAAGATTTTTGCTAACTAAGCAATACTGACCTTGTAAAGGCATGATAATATGAGCAAATGCAATATACATTGGTGATGGCACTTTTTTAAACGTTTCAAAAAGAGCTTGAATTCTATTTAGCAATGAGGGAAACTACTCTACTACTAGACTTTGCAAACTCTGAAATATCAAATTTTTCAAATGCGTTGGAGTCAATGGACATTCTTTGTCTGTTTTTCTTGTGAACATCTTTGCCACCTAGGAAAAAGTACATTTTACTACAAATCTGTACAACAGCAGGACTTAGAATGTGGCTGAAGGGCCTGCCAGTTCAAAGTTTAAGCATTCCCTTTTGAGACTGTTATTGGTATGAAGGCAGTTGTCTGCATACAAGCAACAGGACATTTACTCTTACAAGAATCATTGGCAAATGCAAACTGCTCCTCCAGTGCAGCCTACCACATTTACAAAGTTGCACTGTTATACTAGATATCAACAATATAATAAAAATAATAAACTTCATGTTGCAATATGTAAGAATATTATATATCTGCAAGGAGCACAGCTGGAACTAGGATGCTATGGGCAAAGTGTCATAAAAAAGGACATGTTTTTAAAATGGTTTCTTTCAAAGTAACTATGAAAAATATCTCTATAAAATATTTTGACCAATACTTTACCCTTCATTGTATCACCAGAAACAACTACAGGTATGTATGTACCCTCTTGATTTCTGTATTGTCTGGCTGATATTCTAATTCTTTTATGAAAATCAGTGATGAGTGAATTTCTTGCGAAACGGCAAAACATTTGTGAAACTCGAAAATTGACTCCGTTGTCAATTTTGAATATGCCGTTAAATTCGATGGGCATCCGAATACTGTTTACGCGAGGCATTTTGATACGAGCGACCTTTGGGATTTTTTCATTTATTCGCCCATGAATAATGGAGATAAATTACAACTTGAGGACTGCAATAATAATGATTTTTTCGATCAATTCTAAGGTTTCACATGGACAAAAAAAATCTTCTTTGCACAGTTACTTTAACTTTAATGCAATTTCTAATGCATTTGGGTTTTTTGATTGCACTATTTCACTGAAAATTCTAATGCTATTTTATCACACATGAGCAAAAATAAGAAAAAACATTATATTAATATTTAATTTATTTTTAGAAATGTATTTTATATGTATAATGTTGAAAATAGGTTACATATTTACTTTATGGATAGTATACATCTCCAAATAACAATATCACCATATTAATTAACTAGACTAGACTAGTGGAATGATAATTTTTAATTTAATCAAGCAACAGTGAGGCAGCTCCATATACCATTACATTAAAAGAACATTTTATATTTTATAATACACAGGATTTCCCTTATGTAAAAGAAAAACACATCCATGATAAGGGCACTCCTCATTTGACCTTTTGCCTTGAGCCATCCACTGAACCCCATTGTTCATATCCTAATGAAACACCAGGAGACCAAAATGGAGTAAAATGGCCACAGCATTTATTCACATTTTATCAACTAAATAGTACCTTGCCAGTTTATCTCAAGGGCATATTTTAAAGTCAGAATTCCATAACAGATCACCATTCTTCACTGAACACTTGCGTTTCACTTCCAAAGTTGCTGTTTGAGATCAGCATTATGTCATTATATACATCACTGAGGAGCACAGCTGGAACTAGGATGCTATTCAAAGAAAAAAATGATGCTGCTCCTTCTGCTCCATGCTTCTGCAAAAAGGTTCATTTGTAAAAAAAAAATTCTTTGATTAGGCCCCCCCTAAAGTTGAATATAAATGTGTAAGAGCATGTGCAAAGTGCCATAAAAAAGGACATGTTTTTAAAATGTTTTCCTTCAAAGTAAATGTGAAAAATATCTCTATAAAATATTTTGACCAATACTTAACCCTTCATTACCATCCAGAAATACCTATAGGTATGCATGTACCCTTTTGTTTTCTGTATTTCCTGGCTGATATTCTAATTCTTTTATGAAGATTAGTGATGGGCAAATTTCTCGCGAACGGCGAAACATTTGTGAAACTCAAAAATTGACACCGGTGTCAATTTTGAATATGCCGTTAAATTCAGTGGGCATCCGAATACTGTTTACGCGAGGCATTGTGAATTAGGCATTTTGAATTTTAGAATTCAGAGCTCTGTGATCATGTAAATCCATAATGATCATCATAATGATGCATGTCAGGTGAATTTATATGTATTGGGACTCTGAGCTGCCTACTGATTTCTTTATGAATTAATATTATATGTTTAACTTTTATTGTTTTCATAAGATTTGCTCAAATAACCATATTTTTATATCAATTTACTTTAGTTCCAACAACTCCAGGTATACTGTTTACCTTATTTATTTTTACTAATTGCTTTTAATCAGATTAAATGAGACAATGTTTGAAATACATTTATTTTAATTATAAGTAAGAATAGAGACAATGCTGTCATCTTTTAGCCCATGCATAATTCATTTTCTCTAAAACTGTACTCAAACCATTCTTCAATTCCACTTCTACAAAAAAATGTTGTGAACAAAAATGCTCATTGGGGCAAATTCACTAAAGCTCAAAGGTGCTAATGCTAGCACAAATTTGCCAGCGTGACGTCATTTCGTTACTTCGCCGATTCACTAACAGGTACTGGCGTAAATTCGCTAGCGAAGTGGACCTACTCTAGTTTCACTTTGCACCCTTATGCCAGGCGAAGTTGCGCTATGGCGAAGGGACGTAACTACGCTAATTCACTAACTTGCGCATTTTACTAAACGTTATCTCTTGCACCAGACTTGCCTTCACCACCTCAGACCAGGCGAAGTGCAATAGTGTAGATACGGCTTGCTTCAAAAAAAGTTGACATTTTTTCTAAGTTCCAAAAAACGCTGACGTCTTTTACTTTTTTAAGGGTTGATAGGCTGAAAAAGATAGCAAATTTTTTTGGGGGTACCCTCCTTCCCCCCAACATTTCCTAACATATGACACCTAAGCTATACAGTGGGCTCATGTGTAGGGCATTATAACAACTCTATTTTATTTTATGAAGGTTTCCCAGGATTGTGTAGTGTAATGTATTTGCTGCTACATATATGTCCATTGTACTTTAACTTGGCGCCGTATGCAAATTAGGCATCGCTAACATAACTTCGCTTTGCTTGACGAAGTAACGCTAGTGCAACTTCGCTACCTTTCACCTCCCTGAGCGCAACTTCAGATTTTAGTGAATTAACGGCACCCTGGCGAAACATCGCCTGGCGAAGTGCGACAAAGTGCGGCGAAGCCAACGCTGGTGCAACTTTGAAGGTAAGTAAATTTGCCCCAATGACTTCAATGCGTTTGCAATTTTTTATGCCCTATGCACAATGCACAATTGCGATAGTATGTGTCTCTAGTTAAGATATATGAAGGAAGGACTACCCAGTGCTTTCTGCCACTAGTCATTCATAATTGTACCTATGACTTCCTCCCAGAAATCTCTTTGGGGAGCAATGAGCAAGTTACCTATTGAGGAAGGAACTACTATTAGGGCTCTCTCCTTGGTAGTTTTTCAATAAGAATGGCTAAGAAATCCACACTGGGGTGTACAATAGTGTCAGGAGCATTGTGGCGTGCCTACCTTCCCGGCGATGGTGAATCCAAGATGGCAGCGCCCATGTTAGCCGCATGGGTTTGAGTGCAAGTGCGTTGACTTTGGTGCGAAAACATGTGACGTCACGTTTTGGCGCTAAATTCAAAATAAAAAGACGCCAAAGATGCCGGTTCAATGCCTGAGAATAGCATATTAGCACTATTTATAAAGTGGCAACATATTCTGCAGCTCTGTACAATAAATGGATGGTTTGAGGGAAACCATCCAGCATATTTACAAACACATGCATAATATTCTTTAGTTAAACTCTACTGTAGAAGGGAGTTTATACACTCCTGCTTGCACAATCTGCTAAGACAAGATCCAAATCATACATTGTTCCATAGCACAGCATAATAATATAAATACTTTTTAAACCTCTGTTGAAAAAATGACAAGATTTTGCTAACTAAGCAATACTGACCTTGTAAAGGCATGATAATATGAGCAAATGCAATATACATTGGTGATGGCACTTTTTTAAACGTTTCAAAAAGAGCTTGAATTCTATTTAGCAATGAGGGAAACTACTCTACTACTAGACTTTGCAAACTCTGAAATATCAAATTTTTCAAATGCGTTGGAGTCAATGGACATTCTTTGTCTGTTTTTCTTGTGAACATCTTTGCCACCTAGGAAAAAGTACATTTTACTACAATCTGTACAACAGCAGACTTAGATTGGCTGAAGGGCCGCCAGTTAAAGTTTAAGCATCCTTAACTGTTATTGGTGAAGGCATTGTCTGCAAACAAGCAACAGACATTTACTCTACAAGAATCATTGGCAAATGCAACTGCTCCTCCAGTGCAGCCTACCACATTTACAAAGTGCACTGTTATACTAATATCAACAATATAATAAATAATAAACTCATGTTGCAATTAAATATTATATATCTCAAGACACAGCTGAACTAGGATGCTATGGAAGTGTCATAAAAGGACATTTTAAAATGGTTCTTCAAAGTAACTATGAAAAATATCTCTATAAAATATTTGACCAATACTTTACCCTTCATTTCCCAGAAACACTACAGGTATGTATGTACCCTTGTTTCTGTATTTCTGGCTGATATTCTAATTCTTTTATGAAGATTAGTGATGGGCAAATTTCTCAGCGAACGGCGAAACATTTGTGAAACTCAAAAATTGACACCGGTGTCAATTTTGAATATGCCGTTAAATTCAGTGGGCATCCGAATACTGTTACGCGAGGCATTTTGAATTAGGCATTTTGAATTTTAGAATTCAGAGCTCTGTGATCATGTAAATCCATAATGATCATCATAATGATGCATGTCAGGTGAATTTATATGTATTGGGACTCTGAGCTGCCTACTGATTTCTTTATGAATTAATATTATATGTTTAACTTTTATTGTTTTCATAAGATTTGCTCAAATAACCATATTTTTATATCAATTTACTTTAGTTCAACAACTCCAGGTATACTGTTTACCTTATTTATTTTTACTAATTGCTTTTAATCAGATTAAATGAGACAATGTTTGAAATACATTTGTTTTTAATTATAAGTAAGAATAGAGACAATGCTGTCATCTTTTAGCCCATGCATAATTCATTTCTCTAAAACTGTACTCAAACCATTCTTCAATTCCACTTCTACAAAAAAATGTTGTGAACAAAAATGCTCATTGGGGCAAATTCACTAAAGCTCAAAGGTGCTAATGCTAGCACAAATTTGCCAGCGTGACGTCATTTCGTTACTTCTGCCGATTCACTAACAGGTACTGGCGTAAATTCGCTAGCGAAGTGGACCTACTCTAGTTTCACTTTGCACCCTTATGCCAGGCGAAGTTGCGCTATGGCGAAGGGACGTAACTACGCTAATTCACTAACTTGCGCATTTTACTAAACGTTATCTCTTGCGCCAGACTTGCTTCACCACCTCAGACCAGGCGAAGTGCAATAGTGTAGATAGGGCTTGCTTCAAAAAAAGTTGACATTTTTTCTAAGTTCCAAAAAACGCTGACGTCTTTTACTTTTTTAAGGGTTGATAGGCTGAAAAAGATAGCAAATTTTTTTGGGGGTACCCTCCTTCCCCCCAACATTTCCTAACATATGACACCTAAGCTATACAGTGGGCTCATGTGTAGGGCATTATAACAACTCTATTTTATTTTATGAAGGTTTCCCAGGATTGTGTAGTGTAATGTATTTGCTGCCTACATATATGTCCATTGTACTTTAACTTGGCGCCGTATGCAAATTAGCATCGCTAACGTAACTTCGCTTTGCTTGACGAAGTAACGCTAGCGCAACTTCGCTACCTTTCACCTCCTGAGCGCAACTTCAGATTTTAGTGAATTAACGGCACCCTGGCGAAACATCGCCTGGCGAAGTGCGACAAAGTGCGGCAAAGCAACGCTGGTGCAACTTTGAGTAAGTAAATTTGCCCAATGACTTCAATGCGTTTGCAATTTTTTATGCCCTATGCACAATGCACAATTGCGATAGTATGTGTCTCTAGTTAAGATATATGAAGGAAGGACTACCAGTGCTTTCTGCCACTAGTCATTCATAATTGTACTATGACTTCCTCCCAGAAATCTCTTTGGGGAGCAATGAGCAAGTTACCTATTGAGGAAGGAACTACTATTAGGGCTCTCTCCTTGGTAGTTTTTCAATAAGAATGGCTAAGAAATCCACACTGGGGTGTACAATAGTGTCAGGAGCATTGTGGCGTGCCTACCTTCCCGGCGATGGTGAATCCAAGATGGCAGCGCCCATGTTAGCCGCATGGGTTTGAGTGCAAGTGCGTTGACTTTGGTGCGAAAACATGTGACGTCACGTTTTGGCGCTAAATTCAAAATAAAAAGACGCCAAAGATGCCGGTTCAATGCCTGAGAATAGCATATTAGCACTATTTATAAAGTGGCAACATATTCTGCAGCTCTGTACAATAAATGGATGGTTTGAGGGAAACCATCCAGCATATTTACAAACACATGCATAATATTCTTTAGTTAAACTCTACTGTAGAAGGGAGTTTATACACTCCTGCTTGCACAATCTGCTAAGACAAGATCCAAATCATACATTGTTCCATAGCACAGCATAATAATATAAATACTTTTTAAACCTCTGTTGAAAAAATGACAAGATTTTTGCTAACTAAGCAATACTGACCTTGTAAAGGCATGATAATATGAGCAAATGCAATATACATTGGTGATGGCACTTTTTTAAACGTTTCAAAAAGAGCTTGAATTCTATTTAGCAATGAGGGAAACTACTCTACTATTAGACTTTGCAAACTCTGAAATATCAAATTTTTCAAATGCGTTGGAGTCAATGGACATTCTTTGTCTGTTTTTCTTGTGAACATCTTTGCCACCTAGGAAAAAGTACATTTTACTACAAATCTGTACAACAGCAGGACTTAGAATGTGGCTGAAGGGCCTGCCAGTTCAAAGTTTAAGCATTCCCTTTTGAGACTGTTATTGGTATGAAGGCAGTTGTCTGCAAACAAGCAACAGGACATTTACTCTTACAAGAATCATTGGCAAATGCAAACTGCTCCTCCAGTGCAGTCTACCACATTTACAAAGTTGCACTGTTATACTAGATATCAACAATATAATAAAAATAATAAACTTCATGTTGCAATATGTAAGAATATTATATATCTGCAAGGAGCACAGCTGGAACTAGGATGCTATGGGCAAAGTGTCATAAAAAAGGACATGTTTTTAAAATGGTTTCTTTCAAAGTAACTATGAAAAATATCTCTATAAAATATTTTGACCAATACTTTACCCTTCATTGTATCACCAGAAACAACTACAGGTATGTATGTACCCTCTTGATTTCTGTATTGTCTGGCTGATATTCTAATTCTTTTATGAAAATCAGTGATGAGTGAATTTCTTGCGAAACGGCAAAACATTTGTGAAACTCGAAAATTGACTCCGTTGTCAATTTTGAATATGCCGTTAAATTCGATGGGCATCCGAATACTGTTTACGCGAGGCATTTTGATACGAGCGACCTTTGGGATTTTTTCATTTATTCGCCCATGAATAATGGAGATAAATTACAACTTGAGGACTGCAATAATAATGATTTTTTCGATCAATTCTAAGGTTTCACATGGACAAAAAAAATCTTCTTTGCACAGTTACTTTAACTTTAATGCAATTTCTAATGCATTTGGGTTTTTTGATTGCACTATTTCACTGAAAATTCTAATGCTATTTTATCACACATGAGCAAAAATAAGAAAAAACATTATATTAATATTTAATTTATTTTTAGAAATGTATTTTATATGTATAATGTTGAAAATAGGTTACATATTTACTTTATGGATAGTATACATCTCCAAATAACAATATCACCATATTAATTAACTAGACTAGACTAGTGGAATGATAATTTTTAATTTAATCAAGGAACAGTGAGGCAGCTCCATATACCATTACATTAAAAGAACATTTTATATTTTATAATACACAGGATTTCCCTTATGTAAAAGAAAAACACATCCATGATAAGGGCACTCCTCATTTGACCTTTTGCCTTGAGCCATCCACTGAACCCCATTGTTCATATCCTAATGAAACACCAGGAGACCAAAATGGAGTAAAATGGCCACAGCATTTATTCACATTTTATCAACTAAATAGTACCTTGCCAGTTTATCTCAAGGGCATATTTTAAAGTCAGAATTCCATAACAGATCACCATTCTTCACTGAACACTTGCGTTTCACTTCCAAAGTTGCTGTTTGAGATCAGCATTATGTCATTATATACATCACTGAGGAGCACAGCTGGAACTAGGATGCTATTCAAAGAAAAAATTGATGCTGCTCCTTCTGCTCCATGCTTCTGCAAAAAGGTTAATTTGTAAAAAAAAAATTCTTTGACTAGGCCCCCCCTAAAGTTGAATATAAATGTGTAAGAGCATGTGCAAAGTGCCATAAAAAAGGACATGTTTTTAAAATGTTTTCCTTCAAAGTAAATGTGAAAAATATCTCTATAAAATATTTTGACCAATACTTAACCCTTCATTACCATCCAGAAATACCTATAGGTATGCATGTACCCTTTTGTTTTCTGTATTTCCTGGCTGATATTCTAATTCTTTTATGAAGATTAGTGATGGGCAAATTTCTCGCGAACGGCGAAACATTTGTGAAACTCAAAAATTGACACCGGTGTCAATTTTGAATATGCCGTTAAATTCAGTGGGCATCCGAATACTGTTTACGCGAGGCATTTTGAATTAGGCATTTTGAATTTTAGAATTCAGAGCTCTGTGATCATGTAAATCCATAATGATCATCATAATGATGCATGTCAGGTGAATTTATATGTATTGGGACTCTGAGCTGCCTACTGATTTCTTTATGAATTAATATTATATGTTTAACTTTTATTGTTTTCATAAGATTTGCTCAAATAACCATATTTTTATATCAATTTACTTTAGTTCCAACAACTCCAGGTATACTGTTTACCTTATTTATTTTTACTAATTGCTTTTAATCAGATTAAATGAGACAATGTTTGAAATACATTTGTTTTAATTATAAGTAAGAATAGAGACAATGCTGTCATCTTTTAGCCCATGCATAATTCATTTTCTCTAAAACTGTACTCAAACCATTCTTCAATTCCACTTCTACAAAAAAATGTTGTGAACAAAAATGCTCATTGGGGCAAATTCACTAAAGCTCAAAGGTGCTAATGCTAGCACAAATTTGCCAGCGTGACGTCATTTCGTTACTTCGCCGATTCACTAACAGGTACTGGCGTAAATTCGCTAGCGAAGTGGACCTACTCTAGTTTCACTTTGCACCCTTATGCCAGGCGAAGTTGCGCTATGGCGAAGGGACGTAACTACGCTAATTCACTAACTTGCGCATTTTACTAAACGTTATCTCTTGCGCCAGACTTGCCTTCACCACCTCAGACCAGGCGAAGTGCAATAGTGTAGATAGGGCTTGCTTCAAAAAAAGTTGACATTTTTTCTAAGTTCCAAAAAACGCTGACGTCTTTTACTTTTTTAAGGGTTGATAGGCTGAAAAAAGATAGCAATTTTTTTTTGGGGGTACCCTCCTTCCCCCCAACATTTCCTAACATATGACACCTAAGCTATACAGTGGGCTCATGTGTAGGGCATTATAACAACTCTATTTTATTTTATGAAGGTTTCCCAGGATTGTGTAGTGTAATGTATTTGCTGCTACATATATGTCCATTGTACTTTAACTTGGCGCCGTATGCAAATTAGGCATCGCTAACGTAACTTCGCTTTGCTTGACGAAGTAACGCTAGCGCAACTTCGCTACCTTTCACCTCCCTGAGCGCAACTTCAGATTTTAGTGAATTAACGGCACCCTGGCGAAACATCGCCTGGCGAAGTGCGACAAAGTGCGGCGAAGCCAACGCTGGTGCAACTTTGAAGGTAAGTAAATTTGCCCCAATGACTTCAATGCGTTTGCAATTTTTTATGCCCTATGCACAATGCACAATTGCGATAGTATGTGTCTCTAGTTAAGATATATGAAGGAAGGACTACCCAGTGCTTTCTGCCACTAGTCATTCATAATTGTACCTATGACTTCCTCCCAGAAATCTCTTTGGGGAGCAATGAGCAAGTTACCTATTGAGGAAGGAACTACTATTAGGGCTCTCTCCTTGGTAGTTTTTCAATAAGAATGGCTAAGAAATCCACACTGGGGTGTACAATAGTGTCAGGAGCATTGTGGCGTGCCTACCTTCCCGGCGATGGTGAATCCAAGATGGCAGCGCCCATGTTAGCCGCATGGGTTTGAGTGCAAGTGCGTTGACTTTGGTGCGAAAACATGTGACGTCACGTTTTGGCGCTAAATTCAAAATAAAAAGACGCCAAAGATGCCGGTTCAATGCCTGAGAATAGCATATTAGCACTATTTATAAAGTGGCAACATATTCTGCAGCTCTGTACAATAAATGGATGGTTTGAGGGAAACCATCCAGCATATTTACAAACACATGCATAATATTCTTTAGTTAAACTCTACTGTAGAAGGGAGTTTATACACTCCTGCTTGCACAATCTGCTAAGACAAGATCCAAATCATACATTGTTCCATAGCACAGCATAATAATATAAATACTTTTTAAACCTCTGTTGAAAAAATGACAAGATTTTTGCTAACTAAGCAATACTGACCTTGTAAAGGCATGATAATATGAGCAAATGCAATATACATTGGTGATGACACTTTTTTAAACGTTTCAAAAAGAGCTTGAATTCTATTTAGTAATAAGTGAAACTACTCTACTACTAGACTTTTCAAACTCTGAAATATCAAATGCGTTGGTCAAAGGTAGTGATGGGCGAATTTTAGGGATGTAGCGAACCGCCGAGTATGTGTTCGCGAACGCCGTTCGCGAACACCGGCAAAAAATGCGAACAGTTCGCGAACTGTTCGCGAACTTCGAACATCGAAATCTTCGATTCGAACGATCGAAGGATTTTAATCGTTCGATCGAACGATTTTCGTTCGAATCGAACGAAAATCGTTCGATTTTAGCGACCGAATGGTCGAATGGTCGAACGATTTTGACGCGAACGCCTATTGGCGAACGTCGCGCGAACAGTCGAAGTTCGCGCAAACTAGTTCGCCGGCGAACAGTTCGCCGGCGAACAGTTCGCTACATCCCTAGCGAATTTATTCGGCAGGCGAGAATTCGCGGCGAATTTGCGCGTTTCGCCGCAGCGAATAAATTCGCGAAACCTGAGAAAGTTATGCCTGCAAAAATTGCACGCAGATCAAATCAACGGAGCCGTGCGCCAAAAAAGATCTTGCGCCTGTGAAAAAGGGCGATTTGCGTAAAAGCAGAACGCCGAAAGGCAGTTTGCAAATCTTACATTGGTTTGGCAATTTTTACGTCAAAATGCTGAATTCTATTTAGCAAGCGAAACGTTTACTACAGATTGCACCATATCAATGTCAAAGAATACTTCTTTGTCTGTTTTTCTTGTGAACATCTTTACCACCTAGGAAAAAGTACATTTTACTACAAATCTGTACAACAGCAGGACTTAGAATGTGGCTGAAGGGCCTGCCAGTTCAAAGTTTAAGCATTCCCCTTTTGAGACTGTTATTGGTATGAAGGCAGTTGTCTGCAAACAAGCAACAGGACATTTACTCTTACAAGAATCATTTGCAAATGCAAACTGCTCCTCCGGTGCAGTCTACCACATTTACAAAGTAGCACTGTTATACTAGATATAAACAATATAATAAAAATAATAAACTTCATGTTGCAATATGTAAGAATATTATATATCTGCAAGGAGCACAGCTGGAACTAGGATGCTATTCAAAGAAAAAACATGATGCTGATCCTTCTGCTCCATGCTTCTGCAAAAAGGTTCACTTATTAAAAAAAATTCTTTGATTAGGCCCCCCCTAAAGTTGCATATAAAAGTGTAAGAGCATGGGCAAAGTGCCATAAAAAAGAAATTGTTTTTAAAATGTTTTCCTTCAAAGTAAATATGAAAAATATCTCTATAAAATATTTTGACTAATACTTTACCCTTCATTGTATCACCAGAAACAACTACAGGTATGTATGTACCCTCTTGATTTCTGTATTGCCTGGCTGATATTTTAATTCTTTTATGAAGATTAATGATGGGCGAATTTCTCGCGAAACGCCAAAACATTTGTGAAACTCAAAAATTGACACTGGTGTCAATTTTGAATATGCCATTAAATTCAATGGGCATCCGAATACTGTTTACGCAAGGCATTTTGATACGAGCGACCTTTGGGATTTTTTCATTTATTCGCCCATCACTAATGGAGATAAATTACAACTTGAGGACTGCAATAATAATGATTTTTTTCGATCAATTCTAAGGTTTCACATGGATAAAAAAAATCTTCTTTGCACAGTTACTTTAACTTTAATGCAATTTCTAATGCATTTGGGTTTTTTGATTGCACTGTTTCACTGCAAATTCTAATGCTATTTTATCACACATGAGCAAAAATAAGAAAAAACATTATATTAATATTTAATTTATTTTTTAGAAATTATTTTATATGTATAATGTTGAAAATAGGTTACGTATTTACTTTATGGAAAGTATCCATTTCCAAATAACAATATCACTATATTAATTAACTAGACTAGACAGTGGAATGATTATTTTTAATTCAATCAAGGAACAGTGAGGCAGCTCCATATACCATTACATTAAAAGAACATTTTATATTTTATAATACACAGGATTTCCCTTATGCAAGCCAAAAAACACATCCATGACAAGGGCACTCCTCATTTGACCTTTCGCCTTGAGCCATCCCACTGAACCCCATTGTTCATATCCTAATGAAACACCAGGGTGCAAATTCACTAAGCCGCGAAGCGCCGAACGCTAGCGTTAATTCGCTAGCGTTTGGCATTTTCGCCACTGCGCAAATTCACTAACGAACGCTGGCGTAGTTTCGCTAGTGTTACTTCGCAACCTTACGCCAGGCGAATTTTTGCTAGCGACGAAACTACGCAAATTCACTAACTTGCGCAGTGTACTGAACGCTACCTTTTACGCTAGACTTCCTTCGCCACCTCAGACCTGGCGAAGCGCAATAGAGTAGATAGGGATTGTTTCGAAAAAGTCAATTTTTTTTCTAAGTCCCAAAAAACGCTGGCGTGTTTTCTACATGATGGGTGATAGGCTGAAAAAGATCAAAAATTTTTTGGGGCTCCCCTTCCTCCCCCCTACATTTCCTGACTCATGGCAACTTACCTAGACAGTGGGCACATGTGTAGGGGAAAATAAAATTTATATTTGCTGATTTGAAGGTTTTCTAGGCATTTGTAGTGCAGATACGTGTTCCTCCATTGAAATTTGAATTTCGCGCCGTATGCAAATTAGCCTTCGCTAGCGTAACTTTGCTTTATACAGCGAATCAACGCTAGCGCAACATCGCAACCTTACGCTACCCCTGTGCGCAACTTCGGATTTTAGTGAATTTGCGGAGCGCTGGCAAAACTACACCTGGCGAAGTGCGGCGAAGTTGCGCCTGGCGCAACTTCGCATCTTAGTGAATTTGCCCCCAGGAGACAGAAATAGAGTAAAATGGCCACAGCATTTATTCACATTTTATCAAATAAATAGGTCCTTGCCAGTTTATCTCAATGGAATATTTTTAAGTCAGAATTCCATAACAGATCACCATTCTTCACTGAACACTTGAGTTTCACTTCCATAGTTGCTGTTTGAGATCAGCATTATGTCATTATATACATCACTGAGTATTAGGCTGTTTTTACCTGCTCAGAAGATAAGGAAGTGAATTGCTCTTTCTCCTCCCCAGCCCAGCTTTCTACTGCCTCAACTCATTCCTTCTCACCTAATCACAGCTACAGTACATCTGATTCTGACTCTAAACAACCAGTGTAATCAGGCTACTAGATCCCTTGTCCTGAAGCCCCTGCGCTTATATCTCCAGGGTTTTCCTTGATCTTAGCCCAGACCTAGACATTGGTTTGTACTTACAGCATAACTGTAAAAAAATACCACGTATTCACACATAATACCCTAATCCAAAAATAAAATCAAGAGCCTGCTATAAGTGAATGTTATAGGCCATAACATCAACTAAAAGGCCAGCATCACTGTAGAAATACAAGAATGCAGGCATGACCCACATATCCTGTATATAAAACATAAAATGTACAACAAGATAATCAGAACTGATGTCCTCTTGGACATACCAGGAAAAAAACAAACGCTAACAAGTGCCATACACCTTGATTATTGGTTTGTGACAAATTATGTATCACTTGTTTCCAAGCTCAGGGTGTGATAAATCTCACATTCAAATTCGATTTTGTGCTTTTTAATTTTTTCATTTGGCCCCCCCCAAAAAATTTGAATCTACTACTCACACCTTAGTAAATCTGCCCCTAAATGTTTGTTCTTAAGTGGTTTTGTTTTCATAAGGTCTGTTCCAATTAAAAACAAATCATTGGTATCTATATTTTACTTATAATTTCAGCTTCAACAACTGCAGGTGAGCGGATTACGTATAATTTTCCATTTTGCCAAAGTGATCATTTGGTAAGGCTCATTGCTTTCTGTTGCAGTTTTGAAACTTGGGATCTGAAATATAATACACTTGAAGGCCTTTTAATTTAATGTATGAAATCAGATTTAAGGTAAAAACTTATTTCTACTTGGGCATGTTTAGCACTAGGACTTAATAAACTCTAATTTCTCCATACTTTAAAAAGTTTGAAGTGGGCTGAATTAGGCCTACTTCGAATCGTACGATTCAAAGTAGCGCTACTTCGATCTACTTCGATTCTCCCAAACTCCCCCAATTACCTCCGTACAGGTTCTAGGAGGTCCCCCATAGGCTAAAACAGCACTTCGGCAGCTTTTAGGTGGCGAATGGTCAAAGTCAAAGTTTTAAAGAGACAGCACTTAAAAAAATTCGATCTTCGAATTTTGAAGTTTTTTCAAATTTCTAATGATCTATTCCCTAGTCGGAGTACCCAAAAATTACTTCTAAGTTTTTTACTTCAAAAATTCACTTTGACCTTTGATAAATCTGCCCCTTTTAAGGGTTATTTATGGCTACAATCTCTTTGCAACCAGTTTAGCAAATAATCCCATTAGGCATAATCAAATTCATATCAAGTCCTCCATTGAGAATCTGTAACGGAGACTCACCCTGGTGGGCTAGTGGTGCGGCAGGGACGCTCGCCGCGCTGCTCCTCTTCCCTGGTGCCGGGTCCGTCCTAGTGCACGCCACGCTGGTGTGTTGACGTCAGTGCGCAATGGCGCGAAATTTAAAGGTATAAAGGGACATTTTTACTATTTCTCATTGCCCGTGATAGGATTTATTTCCTTTGGGTTCCCTTGTGATAGTACCTGTTTTGCCTGAATTCTGTTTTGAACTTCTGTGTTTTGACCCGGCCTGGCTTTTGACTTCTCTGACCTCCGTAACCTGACCCTTGCCTGAAATCTACTCTGATTCCGTCTGTCCCTCCTGATTGACTTCCTGGTTTGACTCCTGCCTGTTGTTTGATTCTGCCTCACCCATCTAATTGATTACCCGGTTTTGACCCTTGCCTGCTTGACGATCCTTCTATCTACCTGCCTCAACCCTGCCTGTCTGACCACAATTTCGCCTATTCCTGCTTGTAAGGTGACCTTTGGCCTTAAAAGACTCTATCTGCTGCTGTGCCCCTCTGCCTATCCAGGACCCTCATCTTGCACCTCTCGTTTAAGTCCAGGTGGCATCCAAGTAAGCCGAGGGCTCCTCCCAAGGCCTAAAGGCGGTCACACTACTGGTGAAGCACGAGCCGAGACCAGGGTGCCTGGTGTTTGTTCTGGTGTTGGGTGCTGACCGTGACAGAATCCCAGTTGATCTGTATATATCTAGCTCCATGTTTTTTGTTCCTGTTGGAAGTTGTAAGTCCAGTTTCTCAGCACTGAACAAGTCTGTCCTGTATTCACATGTTTGATTCCAGTGTCATATAATGAACCCAATATGCCACAATAAACTCTGTATGTAATAAACAGCATGATGGCTGACATAGTGCTGGTAATCAGATTTCTTATTGGTGAATCTTCTTGTATAAGTAATTTAGTAAAATTCTCATTATTGATTTGTTTTCCATGTATATTTTTTGTCAATATCTATGAACAACTAGGGGATGCAGTGGGGACAACTTTATGATTGGATTTACTTTCCCTTTTACTGTACCAAATGTGAGGACATTATATATCTAGTCCAAGGACTGCCTATGTGCCCATGAATTTATACTGATACAAATAGGAATCAAGCACAAAGCTGGAGTTTTTGTATAATCAATAATATCCCTTTGATTATGCCATATTACAAGATACATTAAAATAATATTTATACCAGAATAAAATGCATAAAGAATCTTACATTTTGATGCTAGAAATTTTACCAGCAGGAGTTAGAAAACTTTTGCCACAATCAAGTTCACCAAAGAGCTCTGTGATCATGTAAATCCATAATAATTATCATAATGATGTATGTCAGGTGAATTCATATGTCTTGGGACTCTGAAGATTTGCTCGAATAACCATATTTTTATATAAATTTATTTTAGTTCCAACAATGTTGCAATATGTAAGAATATTATATATCTGCAAGGAGCACAGCTGGAACTAGGATGCTATTCAAAGAAAAAAATATATGCTGCTCCTTCTGCTCCATGCTTCTGCAAAAAGGTTCATTTGTAAAAAAATAAATTCTTTGACAAGGCCCCCCCTAAAGTTGCATATAAAAGTGTAAGAGCATGGGCAAAGTGCCATAAAAAAGGACATGTTTATAAAATGGTTTCCTTCAAAGTAAATATGAAAAATATCTCTCTAAAATATTTTGACCAATACTTTACCCTTCATTGTATCACCAGAAACAACTACAGGTATGTATGTACCCTTTTGATTTCTGTATTGCCTGGCTAATATTCTAATTCTTTAATGAAGATTAGTGATGGGCGAATTTCTCGCGAAACTCAAAAAATGACACCGGTGTCAATTTTGAATATGCCGTTAAATTCAATGGGCATCCGAATACTGTTTACGCGAGGCATTTTGAATTAGGCATTAAGAATTTTAGAATTCAGAGCTCTGTGATCATGTAAATCCATAATGATCATCATAATGATGTATGTCAGGTGAATTTATATGTATTGGGACTCTGAGCTGCCTAATGATTTCTTTATGAATTAATATATGTTTTACTTTTATTGTTTGCATAAGATTTGCTCAAATAACCATATTTTTATATCAATTTACTTTAGTTCCAACAACTCCAGGTATACTGTTTACCTTATTTATTTTTACTAATTGCTTTTAATCAGATTAAATGAGACAATGTTTGAAATACATTTGTTTTAATTATAAGTAAGAATAGAGACAATTCTGTCATCTTTTAGCCCATGCATAATTCATTTTCTCTAAAACTGTACTCAAACCATTCTTCAATTCCACTTCTACAAAAAAATGTTGTGAACAAAAATGCTCATTGGGGCAAATTCACTAAAGCGCAAAGGTGCTAATGCTAGCACAAATTTGCCAGCGTGACGTCATTTCGTTACTTCGCCGATTCACTAACGGGTACTGGCGTAAATTCGCTAGCGAAGTGGACCTACTCTAGTTTCACTTCGCACCCTTATGCCAGGCGAAGTTGCGCTTTGGCGAAGGGACATAACTACGCTAATTCACTAACTTGCGCATTTTACTAAACGTTATCTCTTGCGCCAGACTTGCCTTCACCACCTCAGACCAGGCGAAGTGCAATAGTGTAGATAGGGCTTGCTTCAAAAAAAGTTGACATTTTTTTAAGGGTTGATAGGCTAAAAAAGATAGCAAATTTTTTTGGGGGTACCCTCCTTCCCCCCAACATTTCCTAACATATGACACCTAAGCTATACAGTGGGCTCATGTGTAGGGCATTATAACAACTCTATTTTATTTTATGAAGGTTTCCCAGGATTGTGTAGTGTAATGTATTTGCTGCTACATATACGTCCATTGTACTTTAACTTGGCGCCGTATGCAAATTAGGCATCGCTAACGTAACTTCGCTTTGCTTGACGAAGTAACGCTAGCGCAACTTCGCTACCTTTCACCTCCCTGAGCGCAACCTCAGATTTTAGTGAAGTGCGGCGAAGCCAACACTGGTGCAACTTTGAAGGTAAGTAAATTTGCCCCAATGACGTCAATGCGTTTGCAATTTTTTATGCCCTATGCACAATGCACAATTGCGATAGTATGTGTCTCTAGTTAAGATATATGAAGGAAGGACTACCCAGTGCTTTCTGCCACTAGTCATTCATAATTGTACCTATGACTTCCTCCCAGAAATCTCTTTGGGGAGCAATGAGCAAGTTACCTATTGAGGAAGGAACTACTATTAGGGCTCTCTCCTTGGTAGTTTTTCAATAAGAATGGCTAAGAAATCCACACTGGGGTGTACAATAGTGTCAGGAGCATTGTGGCGTGCTTACCTTCCCGGCGATGGTGAATCCAAGATGGCAGCGCCCATGTTAGCCGCCTGGGTTTGAGTGCAAGTGCGTTGACTTTGGTGCGAAAACATGTGACGTCACGTTTTGGCGCTAAATTCAAAATAAAAAGACGCCAAAGATGCCGGTTCAATGCCTGAGAATAGCATATTAGCACTATTTATAAAGTGGCAACATATTCTACAGCTCTGTACAATAAATGGATGGTTTGAGGGAAACCAGCCAGCATATTTACAAACACATGCATAATATTCTTTAGTTAAACTCTACTGTAGAAGGGAGTATATACACTTCTTCTTGCACGATTTGCAAAGACAAGATGCAAATCATACATTGTTCCATAGCACAGCACAATAATATAAATCATTTTTAAACCTCTGTTGAAAAAAGGACAAGATTTTTGCTAACTAAGCAATATTGACCTTGTAAAGGCATGATAATATGAGCAAATGCAATATACATTGGTGATGGCACTTTTTTAAACGTTTCAAAAAGAGCTTGAATTCTATTTAGTAATAAGTGAAACTACTCTACTACTAGACTTTGCAAACTCTGAAATATCAAATTTTTCAAATGCGTTGGAGTCAATGGACATTCTTTGTCTGTTTTTCTTGTGAACATCTTTGCCACCTAGGAAAAAGTACATTTTACTGCAAATCTGTACAACAGCAGGACTTAGAATGTGGCTGAAGGGCCTGCCAGTTCAAAGTTTAAGAATTCCCCTTTGAGACTGTTATTGGTATGAAGGCATAGTGCAAACAAGCAACAGGACATTTACTCTTACAAGAATCATTTGCAAATGCAAACTGCTCCTCCAGTGCAGTCTGCCACATTTACAAAGTAGCACTGTTATACTAGATATCAACAATATAATAAAAATAATAAACTTCATGTTGCAATATGTAAGAATATTATATATCTGCAAGGAGCACAGCTGGAACTAGGATGCTATTCAAAGAAAAAACATGATGCTGCTCCTTCTGCTCCATGCTTCTGCAAAAAGTTTCATTTGTAAAAAAACAAAATTCTTTGATTAGGCCCCCCCTAAAGTTGCATATAAAAGTGTAAGAGCATGGGCAAAGTGTCATAAAAAAGGACATGTTTTTAAAATGGTTTCTTTCAAAGTAACTATGAAAAATATCTCTATAAAATATTTTGACCAATACTTTACCCTTCATTGTATCACCAGAAACAACTACAGGTATGTATGTACCCTCTTGATTTCTGTATTGTGTGGCTGATATTCTAATTCTTTTATGAAGATTAGTGATGAGTGAATTTCTTGCGAAACGGCAAAACATTTGTGAAACTCGAAAATTGACTCCGTTGTCAATTTTTAATATGCCGTTAAATTCGATGGGCATCCGAATACTGTTTACGCGAGGCATTTTGATACGAGCGACCTTTGGGATTTTTTTATTTATTCGCCCATCAATAATGGAGATAAATTACAACTTGAGGACTGTAATAATAATGATTTTTTCGATCAATTCTAAGGTTTCACATGGACAAAAAAAATCTTCTTTGCACAGTTACTTTAACTTTAATGCAATTTCTAATGCATTTGGGTTTTTTGATTGCACTGTTTCACTGCAAATTCTAATGCTATTTTATCACACATGAGCAAAAATAAGAAAAAACATTATATTAATATTTAATTTATTTATTAGAAATGTATTTTATATGTATAATGTTGAAAATAGGTTACATATTTACTTTATGGATAGTATACATCTCCAAATAACAAATATCCCAATATTTATTAACTAGACAGTGGAATGATTATTTTTAATTTAATCAAGCAACAGTGAGGCAGCTCCATATACCATTACATTAAAAGAACATTTTATATTTTATAATACACAGGATTTCCCTTATGCAAGCCAAAAAACACATCCATGATAAGGGCACTCCTCATTTGACCTTTTGCCTTGAGCCATCCCACTGAACCCCATTGTTCATATCCTAATGAAACAGGAGACTGAAATTGAGTAAAATGGCCACAGCATTTATTCACACTTTATCAAATTAATAGGACCTTGCCAGTTTATCTCAAGGGAATATTTTAAAGGCAGAATTCCATAAGAGATCACCATTCTTCACTGAACACTTGAGTTTCACTTCCATAGTTGCTGTTTGAGATCAGCATTATGTCATTATATACATCACTGAGTATTAGGCTGTTTTTACCTGCTCAGAAGATAAGGAAGTGAATTGCTCTTTCTCTACCCCAGCCCAGCTTTCTCCTGCCTCAACTCATTCCTTCTCACCTAATCACAGCTACAGTACATCAGATTCTGACAGTCTCTAAACATAAACCAGTATAATCAGGCTACTAGATCCCTTGTCATGAAGCCCCTGCGCTTATATCTCCAGGGCTTTCCTTGATCTTAGCCCAGACGTAGACATTGGTTTGTACTTACAGCATAACTGTACAAAAATAGCAAGTATTCACACATAATACCCTAATCCAAAAATGAAATCAAGAGCCTGCTAAAAGTGAATGTTATTGGCCATAACATAAACTTAAAGGCCAGCATCACTGCAGAAATATGTGAATGCAGGCATGACCCACATTTCCTGTATATAAAACATAAAATGTACAACAAGATAATCAGAACTGATGTCCTCTTGGACATACCAGGAAAAAAACTAACGCTATCAAGTGCCATACACCTTGATTATTGGATGTGACGAATTATGTATCACTTACATTTCCTGGTTCAAGGTTGGGTACAGCAAATATGTGGCCTAGCAATGTGCCTTTTGCAACCCACTACCAATGCTTTCAGTGAATTTTTTCTTGAACGTTCAGAAATTATAACAATTTAATGGTTTATTTTAATTTTTTTTGAGATCTACTCAGTTTAGTCAACATTTATTAGTATCAATAACCGTTTTGATTTAATCATGGATCTAGAACCGACTACAACACCAACACCAACAACAGGTAATTACAAACCATATTCCTTTTCTATATTCCTTATATTTGTATATTTATTAATCGCCATGGGGTAGCATGACCATATACAGGAACAATGTCCCTTTTGTTACATTCACAGCATGGAATATAATAAAAGGACTTCTGTGGAGTATATTGTGTTTTTCTCTAACTCAATATGTTGTATTTAACACTGTGAGTGCAATAAAAGTCAGGATACCTTATCAGGTTTCCTCTTTACCTCTCCCCATACACATAGCTCTGGTTAGAAAAGTCTTTTTTTTTTTTTTTTTTTAAAATACTCAATTCAATTTGAATAACTCCCTAGTCGAATTTGACAGTTTTGACTCGAAAATTTGAATTTTAAATTCAACCATAGATAAATCTGCCACGTATGCTGTGTATGCTTTGCATTTTCTCTCTTTTCAACTTTGCATGTCTGTCCCCTTGGCTACACATCAGCTTGTTTATATAAAGTATAGTTGTGTTTATGATACAAACACATCAGTTTTAGCAGTTCAGGGCTACAATACATGATGTTGACATTCCTATAAAAAAAACTTTCATTTTATGGTGTTACTGTTCTTTTAATAGATAATTAGGGATGTAGCGAACGTCGGAAAAAAAGTTCGCGAACATATTCGCGAACTTGCGCAAAAATGCGAGCGGTTCGCGAACGGTTCGTGAACCCCATAGACTTCAATGGGAAGGCGAACTTTAACATCTAAAAAAAAAATTTCTGGCCAGAAAAATGATTTTAAAGTTGTTTAAAGGGTGCAACGACCTGGACAGTGGCATGCCAGAGGGGGATCAAGGGCAAAAATGTATCTGAAAAATCTGCCTGTGTGTGCTTGGAAGAGATAGTGTAGGGGGAGAGCTGTTAGTGATTTCAGGGACAGATGATAGTAAGTTTGCTGGCTAGTAATCTGCTTGATACTGCTCTGTATTGGAGGGACAGAAGTCTGCAGGGATTTGAGGGACATTTTAGCTTAGGTAGCTTTGCTGGCTAGTAATCTACTGTTCTCTTTAAACAACTGCCATACGTTGACCTTGTAGGCATTGTTTGCCCAGTTTTTTTGGACGCAGCCACTGAAGCACAGTTGCCAGAAAAAATATGCCATATAAATGCTGAAAATAGTAATTTTTCGCCATACGTTGACCTTGTAGACATTGTTTGCCCAGTTTTTTTGGTTGCAGCCACTGAAGCACAGTTGCCAGAAAAAATATGCCATATAAATGCTGAAAATAGTCATTTTTTGCCATACGTTGACCTTGTAGGCATTGTTTGCCCAGTTTTTTTGGTCGCAGCCACTGAAGCACAGTTGCCAGAAAAAATATGCCATATAAATGCTGAAAATAGTAATTTTTTGCCATATACGTTGAGTCAACGTATGGCAAAAAATGACTATTTTCAGCATTTATATGGCATATTTTTTCTGGCCTCTGTGCTTCAGTGGCTGCGGCCAAAAAAACTGGGCAAACAATGCCTACAAGATCAACGTATACACTACTACAGCGGTGGATACGGATTACGTAAAATATATGAATGCTGCTTGAAAAAAAGTAACTCAAGTGGTTTTTCTAGAGACGATAATATTATCAATATTTAGACAAAATGTGAACAAGCTCAGACAGCTAGATGGCGGTTTGAAGAAAACACTGTGCAAATACTGCCCACAAGATCAACGTATACACTACTACAGCGGTGGATACGGATCTCGTAAAATTTATTATGGCTGCTTGAAAAAAGTCACTCCGGTGTTTTTTCTGGAGACGGTAATATTATGGATATTTAGACAGAATGTGAACAAGGTCACACAGCTAGATGGCAGTTGGTTGAATAACACACTGGGCAAAAAATGCCTACAGGGCAAATAATGCCTAAAAGGTCAACTTATACACTACTACAGCGGTAGTAAAATAAAAAAAAGTAAAAATAAAAAAAAATGAATATTAAAAAAAAAAAATTAAAGTTGGTGCTGCTGAACTACTAGGAGCAGCAGATTAGCACACCAGTCCCACTCCCCAACACTGCTAGACTAATAGCACTGGGCTCTTATAGTAGTAGTAGTAGTAGTAGTAAAACAACAAAAAAATAAAAAAAGCAGTCCTTACAAGGACTACTGTTATTGCAGCAGTCAGCAGATGAGATCAGAAGCAGGACAGCTGCCCACTGCAGCTACATACAGAGCACTGCAGTAGAAGGTAGATTACTAGCCAGCAAAGCTACCTAAGCTTAAATGTCCCTCAAACCCCTGCAGACTTCTGTCCCTCCAATAACAGAGCAGTATCAAAACGATTACTAGCCAGCAAACTTTCAACTGTCCCTGAAATCACTAACAGGCAGCAGCTCTCTCCCTACACTATCTCTTCAGCACACACAGGCAGAGTGAAAAAACGCTGCAGGGCTTCGGTTTTTATAGGGAAGGGGAGTGGTCCAGGGGAGAGCTTCCTGATTGGCTGCCATGTACCTGCTGGTCTGGGGTGAGAGGGCAAAAAAAAGCACCAACAATGGCGAACCCAAAATGGCGAACGTCGCGCGACGTTCGCGAACTTCCGGCGAGCGCGAACACCCGATGTTCGCGCGAACAAGTTCGCCGGCGAACAGTTCGCGACATCTCTATAGATAATATGAGAATGTTGTAAATGTTACCAATTTAATGATTAACTGTACTTTTCTTGAGATTTCCTCACTTTAGTCAACATGTATTTGTATCGATAACCATTTTGATTTAATCATGGGTCTAGATACTACACCACCAACACCACCACCAAGTAAGTATAACCATATTCCTTATATTTGTATATTTATTAATCGCCATGGGGTGCCATGACCATATACAGGAACAATGTCCCTTTTGTTACATTCATAATATAAAATATAATATGTGTCCTCTGCACTCAACCCATTATCAATATATTTAAGACATTGAGACATTTTGTGCATACTGCTACTAAAAATGCCTTATCCTTTAAACAAAACAGGGATTGTTTGTCCATATATTGCAATATATTTAAGCTGGCCAACTACGTCAAAGTCATCCCATATCTGGCCAGTCCTGCACTCAAATTGCATCTCATTTATTAAGAATTTGATTGCTTCATTTTACATTTTACAAAGGGACTATAACGTATACAATGTATATACGTGTATAATGTAACTTACTAGCTACTTTCAAAAGTAAAACTCCCATACTTGGCTGCCCTTTTATTAGACACCAGTGGGATCGCCAGACTATAGCTGGGAAGGGTGTATTATAAAAAAAATGAACCTTCTGTTGTAAAATGTAAGGATATTATATATCAAGGAGCATGTTTGAAACTGGGCCAGGCAGGGCATGCAACTGCCAAGGGTGCAACTTTATGGGGTTGCTATTCAAAGGAAAACAATTATGCTGTTTCTTCCACATGCTTCTGCAAAAAGGATCATTTGCAATTTTTTTTCTTTGAATAGGGCCCCCACAAAGTTGCACATAAAAGTGCTTTTCTAAAGGATGTGTTTTTAAAATGTCCTCCTTTAACCTTTTTTACCTGCCAAGAACGTAGCTCCTACGTTATTTTAAAAAAAGGCTGCAAGTGCCAAGAACGTAGGAGCTACGTTCTTTCTTTAATCAGCTGCGTCTCTGCACTCCTGCAAAAATCAAAGTTGCATATAAAAGTTGCACGAAAACATGTGACGTCGCGTTTTGGCGCTAAATTCGAAATAAAAAGACGACGAAGATGCCGGTTCAATGCCTGAGAATAGCATATTAGCACTATTTATAAAGTGGCAACATATTCTGCAGCTCTGTACAATAAATGGATGGTCTGAGGGAAACCATCCAGCATATTTACAAACACATGCATAATATTCTTTAGTTAAACTCTACTGTAGAAGGGAGTTTATACACTCCTGCTTGCACAATCTGCTAAGACAAGATCCAAATCATACATTGTTCCATAGCACAGCATAATAATATAAATACTTTTTAAACCTCTGTTGAAAAAATGACAAGATTTTTGCTAACTAAGCAATACTGACCTTGTAAAGGCATGATAATATGAGCAAATGCAATATACATTGGTGATGGCACTTTTTTTAAAAGTTTCACAAAGAGCTTGAATTCTATTTAGTAATAAGTGAAACTACTCAACTACTAGACTTTGCAAATTCTGAAATATCAAATTTGTCAAATGCGTTGGAGTCAATGGACATTCTTGTTTTTCTTGTGAACAGCAGGACTTAGAATGTGACTGAAGAGCCTGCCAGTTCAAAGTTTAAGCATTCCCTTTTGAGACTGTTATTGGTATGAAGGCAGTTGTCTGCAAACAAGCAACAGGACATTTACTCTTACAAGAATCATTTGCAAATGCAAACTGCTCCTCCAATGCAGTCTACCACATTTACAAAGTAGCACTGTTATATTAGATATCAACAATATAATAAAAATAATAAACTTCATGTTGCAATATGTAAGAATATTATATATCTGCAAGGAGCACAGCTGGAACTAGGATGCTATTCAAAGAAAAAACATGATGCTGCTCCTTCTGCTCCATGCTTCTGCAAAAAGGTTCATTTATAAAAAAAAAATCTTTGATTAGGCCCCCCCCTAAAGTTGCATATAAAGGTGTAAGAGCATGGGCAAAGTGCCATAAAAAAGGACATGTTTATAAAATGGTTTTCTTCAAAGTAACTATGAAAAATATCTCTATAAATAAAATTTTGACCAATACTTTACCCTTCATTGTAGCACCAGAAACAACTACAGGTATGTATGTACCCTCTTGATTTCTGTATTGCCTGGCTGATATTCTAATTCTTTTATGAAGACTAGTGATGGGCGAATTTCTCGCGAAACAGCAAAACATTTGTGAAACTCGAAAAATTGACACCGGTGTCAATTTTGAATATGCCGTTAAATTCAATGGGCATCCGAATACTGTTCAAGCGAGGCATTTTGATACGAGCGACCTTTGGGATTTTTTCATTTATTCGCCCATTACTAATGGAGATAAATTACAACTTGAGGACTGCAATAATAATGATTTTTTTTCGATCAATTCCAAGATTTCACATGGACAAAAAAAATCTTCTTTGCACAGTTACTTTAACTTTAATGCAATTTCTAATGCATTTGGGTTTTTTGATTGCACTGTTTCACTGCAAATTCTAATGCTATTTTATCACACATGAGCAAAAATAAGAAAAAACATTATATTAATATTTAATTTATTTATTAGAAATGTATTTTATATGTATATTGTTGAAAATAGGTTACATATTTACTTTATGGATAGTATACATCTCCAAATAACAAATATCCCAATATTAATTAACTAGACAGTGGAATGATTATTTTTAATTTAATCAAGGAACAGTGAGGCAGCTCCATATACCATTACATTAAAAGAACATTTTATATTTTATAATACACAGGATTTCCCTTATGCAAGCCAAAAAACACATCCATGATAAGGGCACTCCTCATTTGGCCTTTCGCCTTGAGCCATCCCACTGAACCCCATTGTTCATATACTAATGAAACACCAGGAGACAGAAATGGAGTAAAATTGCCACAGCATTTATTCACATTCATTTTATCAACTAAATAGGACCTTGCCAGTTTATCTCAAGGGAATAATTTAAGGTCAGAATTCCATAAGAGATCACCATTCTTCACTGAACACTTGAGTTTCACTTCCATAGTTGCTGTTTGAGATCAGCATTATGTCATTATATACATCACTGAGGAGCACAGCTGGAACTAAGATGCTATTCAAAGAAAAAAATGATGCTGCTCCTTCTGCTCCATGCTTCTGCAAAAAGGTTCATTTGTAAATAAAAATCTTTGATTAGGCCCCCACTAAAGTTGCATATAAAAGTGTAAGAGCATGGGCAAAGTTCCATAAAAAAGGACATGTTTTTAAATTGGTTTCCTTCAAAGTAAATTATGAAAAATATCTCTATAAAATATTTTGACTAATACTTTACCCTTCATTGTATCACCAGAAACAACTACAGGTATGTATGTAACCTCTTGATTTCTGTATTGCCTGGCTGATATTTTAATTCTTTTATAAAGATTAGTAATGGGCGAATTTCTCTCGAAACGGCGAAACATTTGTGAAACTCAAAAATTGACCCCGGTGTCAATTTTGAATATGCCGTTAAATTCAATGCTGCTCCTTCTGCTCCATGTTTCTGCAAAAAGGTTCATTTGTAAAAAAAAATTCTTTGACTAGGCCCCCCTTAAAGTTGCATATAAAAGTGTAAGAGCATGGGCAAAGTGCCATAAAAAAGGACATGTTTTTAAAATGGTTTCCTTCAAAGTAAATTATGAAAAATATCTCTATAAAATATTTTGACTAATACTTTACCCTTCATTGTATCACCAGAAACAACTACAGGTATGTATGTAACCTCTTGATTTCTGTATTGCCTGGCTGATATTTTAATTCTTTTATAAAGATTAGTAATGGGCAAATTTCTCGCAAAACGGCGAAACATTTGTGAAACTCAAAAATTTACCCTGGTGTCAATTTTGAATATGCCGTTAAATTCAATGCTGCTCCTTCTGCTCCATGCTTCTGCAAAAAGGTTCATTTGTAAAAAAAAATTCTTTGACTAGGCCCCCCTTAAAGTTGCATTTAAAAGTGTAAGAGCATGGGCAAAGTGCCATAAAAAAGGACATGTTTTTAAAATGGTTTCCTTCAAAGTAAATATGAAAAATATAGAATTTTATAGAAACATTAATACTTTAATAAATTAACGATTGTTTGCCTAATCATAAAAACTTCTGGCAAAATGGTGGAAAACTTCTGCAGTGAGTTTTTTTGATAGAGAATTGTGTAACTTGACTTTTAGTAAATTTGTCATGTCTCTACCAATTGTCATTTTGGTTAATTTGGTTAATAAAATGTTCTTTGCTCTTTAGTAAATCTGCCCCTTTAAATCTATATCTAACCTGCCCAACAGCTAGTTGAAGCCACTCTAGTTTGCCTCAGAAGGGGAAAAAATGGGCAGGAAATTACAATGTTGAGACTACACCACCAAGCAGGACACTGGTTATGATAAAATGATAATGATAAAAGAGCAACATGAAAGAAACCAATTGTAAAGGATATGATGTATGAGACCCCACATATGCTAATCTACAATAACCTTTAGTTTAATGTACTATTATTATATTTTACTATACTATGACATGGGTCAACCAGTGCTTATTAATACCAAAGATCTCCAAGATCAACCAAAGTGTTAAAAGTTAAAGTAAGGCTACAATAAAGAAGAATAACTACAAAGGGTTGGGCAGTGGTGAGTAATATTTATATATGCCATATCTGTCCTTTCAAATGCTTGGGGGACAGAGTATTCAAAATTATGTAATAAAATGAGTTTTATGGACATCTTGGCCATGCAGGGGATCATAAATTATCTTATAGGACCATATCTGGCCCATGGTTTATTGCTTTACAGAATGGCCAATCAGAAAAGGTCAGCTAATAGTACTGACCTTTAAGCAAACCTATCTGGTAAGACCTCATAAAGACCTTGAGACCCAACTGCTTTTATATTTTGGCACATGGGTTAAATTATTATTTTGTTCTACATGTGGAGGCCTATTTATCAAAATTCAAAATTTTCTAAACTTGAGAAAACAAAACACAAACTCAAATGTGTGCTTATTTATAAAAACTTGAATGCCAAAAACTCAATTGATTAAAACATTTAAAACTTACATTCTACTGATCATTTTCAATGTCTACCAACTTTTGAAAAAAATTTAAAAACTGGAATTTAAAAGAAAAAAAAAGTTTGAAATTAGCTTGGGCATCTTCCATTGACTTTTAAATGGGAATTTTTTTCCCTCAAAACACATAAGTTAATAGTGCCACTCCATTCTGTACTGAAATCCGTTTCTCAAAAGAGCAAACAGATTTTGTTATATTTAAATTTGAAATCTGACATGTGGCTTTTAATAGTGCTGACATACTACACTATATAAACCTTCTGTCATTCCTTGAGGAATACAGTAATTCTGTTTTGAAGATTACTGTATTATAGACAGTTTGGACCTCCTGCAGTTTGCTATTTCACACACAATTCATACCACCATGGCTCACCTAGACAATATAGACTGCTATGCCAGACTGTTATTCGTTGATTAATGCTCTACATTTAACACAGTCATTCCCACAAAGCTGATCCAGAATCTTCTAGGACTGGGACTCAGTGTTTTGCAACTAAATCCTGCACTTTCTTATAAACAGACCACAGCATGTACAGATTGGCAGTCACTTACTCCACCTTGAAACCCTGAATACCGGCATGCAGGAAAGTGTCCTGAGCCCGCTGCTGTTCATTTATCAAGAATGAACCTCATTTTCCAGTTTGCTGCTCAGTTTCCCAATTTAGACAAATCATACTGCAAAGTGGCAGCATCCTGCATGAAACCTATAGTTCTGCTCAATTTAGTATCATCTGCAAAAATAGAAACAGTACTTTCAATGCCCACCTCCAGGTCATTAATAAACAAGTTGACCTAGTACAGAGCCCTGTGGTACTCCACTAACAACACTGGTCCAATTAGAAAATGTTCCATTTACCACCACTCTTTGTAGTCTATCTTTTAGCCAGTTCTCTATCCAGGTACAAATACTATGTTCCAGGCCAATTTTCCTTAATTTAACCAGTTACCTTCTTTGTGGTACTGTAACAAATGCTTTAGCAAAGTCCACTGCCATCCCAGAATAATGAAAAGAAATGAAGTTAGTCTGGCAAGATCTATTACGCATAAAACAATGCTGCCACAAACGCATAGTATTATGATTTGCTATGAAGCACAGTATTTTATCCTTTATTAACCGTTCAAAAAGCTTTCCTACTACTGACGTCAGACTAACTGGCCTATAGTTTTGAGGCTGAGAATGGGATCACTTTTTGAATAGAGGCACCACATTAGCAATTCGCCAGTCTCTCGGCACTATGCCAGACCTCAATAAATAATGAAAAATTAAGTAAAGAGGTTTGCCAATCACAGAGATAAGCTCACTAAGTACCCTAGATGAATACCATCTGGCCCTGGACCTTTGTTTATCTTAACATGTTCTAGTCTCTTTTGAATTTCCTTATGTGTAGTGATGGGCGAATTTATTCGCCAGGTGCGAATTCGCAGCGAATTTGCGCGATTCGCCGCCAGCGAATAAATTCGCGAAACGCCCGCGAAAATTCGCGGAAAAAAATCGGGCGCCGGCATCAAAAACGGGCGCCGGCATCAAAAAACGGGCGCCGGCGTCGAAAACGAATTTTTCGACGTTTCGCGGATTTCGCACGAAATTCGCGGATTTTTCGGCGAAGCGAAACGGCGCAAATTCGCCCATCACTACTTATGTGTGATCCATGCATCATTAGTTGTATTACTAGCATTGGGACTATTAATAAGGAAACCTTCATTAACTGGTTCCTCATTTGTGTAGACAGACAGAAAATATGAGTTCAGAATCTGCACTTTTTCTGTTCCCATCAACCCACTGAACCAACATATTGAAAAAATAATTTTGGATTCTTTTTACTGATTGCTGCAATATCATTTTTTCCTATCGATTTTAGCTTGCATGATTTATTGGCCTCCTTGTACTTTATAAATGATTTTAAAATATAAAGTACAAGGAGGCCAATAAATCATGCAAGCTAAAATCGATAGGAAAAAATGATATTGCAGCAATCAGTAAAAAGAATCCAAAATTATTTTTTCAATATGTTGGTTCAGTTGGTTGATGGGAACAGAAAAAGTGCAGATTCTGAACTCATATTTTCTGTCTGTCTACACAAATGAGGAACCAGTTAATGAAGGTTTCCTTATTAATAGTTAAAATCGTGCAATAACTTGACATCTCTCTTAATGTCAGCAAAACTAAAGAGCTGGTCATGAATTTAATGAAAAATGCTACCATCTACATTGGAGGAGATGCTACAAAGAAGGTCAGCAACCTCAGTTTCCTTGGGGTCACCCTCAGTGTGAACCTCAAGTGGACAGTGCACACAGCACACAGCAGCTGTCATCAACAAGGCTCACCAACTCCTTCACTTTCTCCGACATCTGAGATGTCCAAAACAGTCCTCATCAGTTTCTACAGGTGCACTGTGCAGTCCATTCTCACAGGCTGTATTACATCATGGTACGGCATCTGCTCCACACAAGGAAAGATAGCCCTGCTAAGAGTGGTGAAAATATCTCAGAATATCATCGCAACACAACTTTCAGGACATTTACACCAAGAAATGTCTCCAAAAGACAGATCACAGCATGAAGGACTCTAGTCATCCTACACTGACACTTTTTTTTCTGTCCTCTGGCAGGAGACTCAGGTCCGCAGCAACAGACTTAGCGGACGGGTGCCCCTAGGCTGAGCGGTGCGCCCGCACAACCTCTCGTGGGCGCACAAAAGTGCCTGCGAACTGGAGAGCTGCGCGTCCACAGTCCTCCCCATAGAGCAGCTGGGCGGCATGCCACCCCTAATAATCTGCCGCCCTAGGCCCGAGCCTGTCAATCCGCACACTGATTTAGGCACAGTTTTAACCCCAGTGCGGTCAGACTTTATAACACACCCCAATGTAACAAATGATATGTAGAGACTGTACAATGTGCATTAATAAATGTTCATATAATGCAAAATAATGTGCAGCATATGCTTAGCAGTGGTTTCAACACACTCTTGTGCAATATTGGTAACATACAATACAAATGCTAAATACTGTTAAATACCACATCTTAAACTTGTACTGTACTTTATGGCTATGGATATTTTGATAATATTACGGAGGTTATTTATCAAAAGTAGGAAAAAAAAAAATATATATATATATATATTACCTCAAATGAACTCGAATGACCTCGAAACTTGATTGGTATCTTATTTAATTAAAAGCTCAAACAAATATAACTGACCAGAAAACTAGAATCAAATACAAATCACTTTTGAACGGAACTCGATTTGAGTTTTTTCTCTGAATGTCAGGAAGACTATTAACATCTTCAAATGTATCAACTGACCTCTGCCATTGACTTCTACATGAACTTGGCAGGTTTTAGGTGGCGATCTATTGAATTATAATTACTTACAGGGTCGAGGTATGATAAGTCTCAAATGTGAGTTAGGATTTTCAAAACTCGTGTAGGGAATCTGTACAAAATCATTGCACTTATCCCTGTAAGGGTAGAGAGCCTGTGTCTGTGTGCTGTAAGCTGTTACCTAGCAACCAGCTATTCAGTGCAACAGGAAGTGACACAGCAGCTAAGGAGTGGCAGGCAGGAAAAGGAAGTCACAGAGACTGGCAAAAGAAGAGAGCCTGGCATAGAGAGCCACATGGTGGACAGAGAAGGAAGCAAGAGAGCTGCTGGTGGGACCAGAAAGCTGAGAGGCTGCACCACAAGCATTCATTTGGATCAGGCTGGCACAGGGAAGCCACATACTGTGCCTGGAGAGACAGAGAGTATGAGAGGAATACAGACTGGAGGAACAAACAGCAGGAGATTCCTATCTGAGCATCCAAGGGGTTGGTAATCGCACTGTATGACTGACTGTGCTGGATTCACCTAAAGAGAGCTCTGAAGTATCCATAGAGGATTTGTGAGTATCCTGTTTAAAGGTACAGTACCCTAAAGAGCTCTGAAGATAAACAGGCTGTTTATTAAAGGACATTAAAGGACTTTCTCTTTTTTCTTAGTTAGCTAAACAGATTGCGCTAGCAAGTTAGTTAGTGAGGCCCTATTGCCACTGGTTAGGAGTGCTGCATGTATTAGGTGCCCATTTATTTTATATAAACTGTTATTTAGTTTAACCAATAGTGTGTGTGTGTTATTACTGTATTCCTAGTGGGGCCAACCATAGGTGCATTCCCACTAGGTGGAGGCACTGCGCTTGTAAGTACCAGGTACCCAGTCTCTCCCAATACCACTGTGGAGTGGCTCAGGTTTGTCCCGTGTCATCAGGTAAGCGCCACACGTGGAGTGTAACACAGACAAAAGGGTGTCGAAAGGGTTACACTCGAATTTGTGAGTTTGGACACAAAAACCCAGCTATAAAATTAGAATTAACCATTTGAACCTTAATAAATCTGCAACTACCTGTTAACTACAGTAGATAGAACTTATTGTAACTTCATTGTATTTAGACGACAGACTTTTTTTTGTAAATTTACTGTTTATAGCTAAAGTAACAGAACTTTATTTAGCTTATTTTATATTACAATGTTGCACTGTCTATAGTGTGAGCAATTAAGATTTCCACTGCTGAACTACACTCTCCGTAGTGTGAGCACACAAACCAGCATTTCCAAGCTTGAAACCCGCATGGTGGAGCTTCCAGGCATTGGAGGATCCTGCCTCAGCCTTGGCAGGCCTATTGAACCTGACTTTAACCTACATTTTGCTGGTTTAGATTCACTTTTTCCTCAGTGAAATAACAGCAGCAGACCAAGCAGAGCAAGACCAAATCCTTATGAATAATGAATAATCTGAGCATTTGGCTCTCCCTTTTATAGTAAAGTGGTGCAGCAGCGACACCTTGTGGTATCCTCTGGTATCTGCCATGCTGCACCAGCACAAGGGCTCTGGCCCCATTGTCCAGCCCTTGGGAAACCCCATAGCTCAGTCCAACATGTGGCTCTTTAGGGAATTAACACTACAGGTCCCTACACTAGCTAAGCCTCAAAAACCACAAATCCTTGGTCCCTTGGAATAACAGCAGAAAGAGAGGAGATAAGTATAAATTGAGCAATTGACCACTTAGACACCACCCCACATTCCCAATGCCTGGCTAATATGTTTAAATCAATATTTTTCCTCGTTACTTTGTTAAAAAACAAATAATTAAAAAGGAAGGAAGAACTTTCGTCAACTAGCGTGTCCCGGTTGGCAACCTAAATTCAGAACCAATGCCAAGCCCCCTGGTCTCGGCTCGTGCTTCTGCCTGTAGCAGTCGCCTTTGGCCTCGGGAGGAGCCCTCAGCTAATATTAACATCTTCAAATGTGTCAACGGACCTCTGCCATTGACTTCTACTTAACTCGGCAGATTTTAGGTGCCAATCTATCGAATTCAAATTACTTCCGGGGTCAAGGGATGATAAATCTCAAATTCGAGTTTGGATTGTTCCCAACTCGAATTTGTGAGTTTTGACAAAAAACCCAACTAGAAAATTAGAATTTACCATTCGAACGTTAATAAATCTGCCTCTACATGTTAACTGTATTAAGAAGAAGGAAGACTTTTTTGTCACTTTACTGTTTATAGCTAAAGTAACAGAACTTTATTGCATCTTATTTTATTTTGCAATGTTGCACTGAGTGTTATTTGTGTAGACTGTGAAGAAGGCATTCAAGTATTTTAAGAAATTAAAGAAAAAGTACCCCGCATATATCTAGTTTGAAGTTTCAAACTGGTCACTTTTAAGCTATTGTGTTTCTATTTGATTATATTAACTGTGCAGTTTCAAAATAGGTTATATAACAATACAACAGGACACGAAATTAGTTGAATAAATCAATTAGACTTATAACTTAGAATGTGTTACTAAAGTGCAGTGCAATACTTAGAATTTTATGGATTCAAATCAATTAAAATTCTAGTTAAAAATCAATTTCCCCAGTGATTATAAAAAAACATTAAAGGGATACTGTCATGGGAAAAAACATTTTTTCCTAAATGAATCAATTAATAGTGCTGCTCCTGCTGAATTCTGCACTGAAATCCATTTCTCAAAAGAGCAAACAGATTTTTTTATATTCAATTTTGAAATCTGACATGGGGCTAGACATTTTGTCAATTTCCCAGCTGCCCCTGGTCATGTGACTTGTGCCTGCACTTCAGGAGAGAAATGCTTTCTGGCAGGCTGCTGTTTTTCCTTCTCAATGTAACTGAATGTGTCTCAGTGAGACATGGGTTTTTACTATTGAGTGTTGTTCTTAGATCTACCAGGCAGCTGTTATCTTGTGTTAGGGAGCTGCTATCTGGTTACCTTCCCATTGTTCTTTTGTTTGGCTGCTGGGGGGAAAAGGGAGGGGCGTGATATCACTCCAACTTGCAGTACAGCAGTAAAGAGTGATTGAAGTTTATCAGAGCAAAAGTCACATGACTTGGGGCAGCTGGGAAATTGACAATATGTCTAGCCCCATGTCAGATTTCAAAATTGAAATTAAAAAAAACCTGTTTGCTCTTTTGAGAAATGGATTTCAGTGCAGAATTCTGCTGGAGCAGCACTATTAACTGATTCATTTTGGAAAAAATGTTTTTTTCCCATGACAGTATCCCTTTAAGTTAAGACTAGTTAAGATCTAGATAAAGTGCAGCCAAGAACTACTTGAATTAATTATCTTTAACTAATCTAAAGTGCAGTGCAATAAATAGTAAATCAATTTTGTTACCAATGAATTCATAAATTTGTGGCCAGTAAAAAAACTTAGGATAAATTAATTTAACAATCTGCCCATAATTCATGATATAATAGAAAGAAAATAAAATAAAAAGAGGTGGAGTTGCCCCGATATCTACTGCCTAAATTGTTTCTATCCCTGGAACACCACAAAACTGGAGAAGACAGGGTAACCAGGATTGTGGTCTCACATTTTACCTGCCCTAAACTCATAGAGAAAACGAGCTAAGCCTCAAAAACCACAAATGCTCGTTCCCTTGGAGTAACAGAAGAAAGAGAGGAGATTAGTATGAATTGAGCAAGTGACCACTTAGATACCACCCCACATTCCAAATGCCTGACTAATATGTTTAAAATTGTAGGTAAAAACAAATCAATCTTTTTCCGTGTTACTTGGTTAAAAACATTAAAACCATTTTTTGTGCAAATTGAGAAAAAAGGAAAGAACAGACAGGAACAGCATTTATTTGCAATTCAATGTACAAATAACTAAAATCATTGAAAATATGTAATCATTATATTGTCACATATCACTTCACTATATATTGCATTGTTGTTTATAATCACATTTTATTCCATTGTGCAATTTTCTTTACTTTTTGTGAGCATCAGCTGTAAAGTAGAAAGAATAATCTTTCCAAGGTGGTAAATAAAGCAAAGTAAAGCTCATTGAGATGAATGTTTAAAAGTAAATGTTTGCAGATTTTGAATGTTAGCATTGTCTTTTAATGGAATTGTTTATGGTTAGTATTTTCAAGAGATCTTTTAAATGTTGCAATCATTTATTTGATTATTTTTCATTTAACCCAATTTTAGCTCCACCACCAACAGGTAGGTTATATACATTATTCTTTTCTATATTCCCTGTGTCATGTTTTTCTATTACTACATGATGATAAATGAGCTGGAGAGAGTGCAGGGACTAAGTGCAACCAAACTGTTTAGAGGGAGGGAAGACTTAAATTATGAGGGGAGACTGTCAAGGTTGGGGTTGTTTTCTCTGGAAAAAAGGCACTTGTGAGGGGACATGATTAGACTTTACAAGTACATTAGAGGACATTATAGACAAATAGCAGGGGACCTTTTTACCCATAAAGAGAATCACGTACCAGAGGCCTCCCCTTCAGACTAGAAGAAAATAATTTTTATTCAAAGGAACAGAGTAGGGGGTTCTTCACAGTGAGGACAGTGAGATTGGGGAATGCACTGCCGGGTGATGTTGTGACTGCAGCAGAGCTTGATTTGGTAAAGGGAGGCAGGACGGAACTACACTGAAGTGCAAGTTGAACCAAGCAGATTTAATGAAGGTTGAGGTATTCTGGGAGCTGTAATCCAGCAACATCAAGTTTGTATTCTTAACAGGGATGTTAACCCAGCCATAATGCCATCCCACAACACCCCTAGTTTGCTATAGAAGTTCCCAAAAACATAATAATAGGTGCACGAAAACTCACCAATGAGAATTCTATTGATCTAAAATGTAATTATAAATGCAAAAGAACTGACAAATTAGAATGTTAAATCTTAGAAACAACTTGCTGATGCCAAAATAACAGAATAATCTCTGTATGTAAGATAACAGCAAACTGCTGACATAGTCATGGGAATCAGCATTCTCATTGCACTTCCTAAAACTGCGCTCTGCTCCTCACACTAGATTTTGAATCCAGTGTGAGATGCAGACGGCAACTTTGACTATGGTGCAATATGCTCTCTTGAGCCCCTAGTATCAGCAGTCTAAAGCTGCTAATATTATGTATTAGAAACCTCTATAAAATAGAATTAATATAAACTGCAAAAGAGTACTCTCTAAATTTACATCAATTAATTGTTTCGATAACATCCACTATAAATTATGGTATAATATGTGTTAGTGAATCTCTGCAGAACATCATTTGCAAGATGTGCGATTTATTAAAGACTCACTTTATACATTTTTATGGTTAACAGAATGTGCAGCTGACAGAGTGGACTGTGGATACGGTGGGATTACCCAGGAAGAGTGCGAAGGAAAAGGCTGCATCTTCGATTCCACTATCCCTGAAACAAAATGGTGCTTCTATACAGTGGCAGAAGGTATTTCAATAGACTATATATGTTCAACTAATGTTCCACTGAGCACAAGAGGCAGCAGGATATTTTGTTTAGGAAACTGATTAAAGATCGATACAGACCCCAGACCATGAGAGCATTTAGCAAACATAATGTTCCAAACATATATATATATATATATATATATATTATATATATATATATATATATATATATATATATATATATATATATATGATGAAGGGATCAGCACACTCATTTGTAGATGAATCAAAACGTGCTTTTATTTAACACAGCATTGTGTCCAACGTTTCGGTCCCATCTGGGGACCTTTATCAATCCTTGATAAAGTCCCCAGGTGGGACCAAAACGTTGGACACAATGCTGTGTTAAATAAAAGCACGTTTTGATTCATCTACAAATGAGTGTGCTGATCCCTTCATCACATATAATACAATATTTGATCGTGCACCTCAGCAAACTACGAGAAAAGAGTGCGGACACCCATGAGACTTATATATATATATATATATATATATATATAAGATCTGCTGTTTGGTGCACACACAATAAAGATGCAACTGCCTGGGTGCTGGCAGAAAAAAATCTGGATAAGGATTCAAACAAGAGCCGCACGCACAGGTCTTGCGAAGTGAAAAAACAAAATTCATTTATTTACTTAATGTTTCTGCCCCTCACTCGGGCTGTCTCCTGAAGATGGGCCCGAGTAAGGGGCAGAAACTTTGAGTAAATAAATTAATTTTGTTTTTTCACTTCGCAAGACCTGTGCGTGCGGCTCTTGTTTGAATCCTTATATATATAATATATCAAAAAAGAAACCGCACTCATAGGACTTTCGTGAAAAAGTTCTTAGAGCCATCATCAAGAAGGCTTCCTGATGACGGCTCAAGTTTAGGAGATGAAACGTTGCAATAAATCGAAGAACTTTTTCACAAAAGTCCTAAGAGTGCGGTTTCTTTTTTGATAATATATATATATATATATATATATATAGTGATGGGCGGATTTGGGGCGTTTTGCCGAAAATTAGCGAGTTTCCAGTGAAATTCGCAAAACGGCGAAACATTCACCAAAAGGTGCCGACATCAGTTTTTGACGCTGGTGTCCGTTTTTTGATTCTGGCGAAAATGCGTCAACGTCCAAAAAAATGGAAGCCGGTGTCCATTTTTTTGACACCGGCAAATTTTCTAATTTATTCACCGGCGGCGAATCACAGGAATTTGCTGTAAATTTGCGCCTGCCGTATATGTATATATATATATATATATAGTAACAAAAAAACCGCACTCACAGGACTTCAAAAGAAAGCCACAAAGGCTGTGATTTATTGATCCGACGTTTCGGCTACAACTCTAGCCGTCCTCAGGAAGAAACCTGAGGACGGCTAGAGTTGTAGCCGAAACGTCGGATCAATAAATCACAGCCTTTGCGGCTTTCTTTTGAAGTCCTGTGAGTGCGGTTTTTTTGTTACTATATTATACTATTTGTTTACCAGCACCTGGGCAGTTACTTACAAGGAAGGTGTGCACCTCTTTGGACTTTCTATATATATATATATATATATATATATATATATATATATATATATATATATATATATATATATATATATATATAATTCCCCAAACTCACAGCACTCACGATACGTGGATTAACCTTGCCTGGGTGCATGCCACGATATTTCAACATGTAGTCCTCCCAAAAAGCATCCGCACTCACAGGACTTATCCAATGTATAAATGTTTTTTATTTAGAAACTAACGTTTCGGCTGTGACCCAGCCTTTGTCAAAGTTACAAAAATGTTATGCAAACCACCACTAAAAACCCTCTGAATGGCGTGAAAAATCTGGCCCCTCCCCCCTATTACCTGACATGCTCCCCTTCCTTTCACATAATACTTCCAATTATTTATCATGACATCTGGCAACAAAACTATCGAGTCACATAGTATCAACATTTTGCATCTCAATCACTTCCCCAGCTTCCCGCAACAAAAGTATTGAGTCTCATTATATCCCCGTGTTGTAACTTAGTCACATTCCCCAGTTTCCATATAATCATCTTTATCCCTGTATACTAACCCATCGGTAATAAATGTGTATATCCCAGCCACCCATACGTTATGTAGATATTAACCCATTAATGTCCATTGTCCATATATGTCCTCCTTCTCAAACCTTGTTTGGGCAACGTTCTTGTTGAACGATCACTGCCACTCTGTAGCGATCAAGACCAGCTGTCATCTGAACCGCTGCGGTGTTCTTCCGTGTACATGAATCATGCTCCGTGTCAGTGAGGCATGTTCAGAGGCAGGATCATTTACACTCCACTTCTGAACCCTTCAGTGACTCCATTGTGCTAACTCATCTAATACACCCTTCACTCGAATCCACCTTTACTGTGCCTCCTTCCCCACGTCACCTAAAATCAGCTGGAAGACAAATAATCGTGTTAATCACAGTGTAAACCTTTAGTGAACCACACACCTAAGTCCCAGGGGTGATATTATCTGTAACTAAATCAATAAGATCACATACGTAGAATTGGGTTATTGTATACTTTATCATTTGGGGGTAATCACATCTCCTACCCCAGATCCATGTTATATATATCTGCACCTCCTAGAGGCTGGGTACTATAACAAATGTCACATTCTAGGGAACACGGCATATCCTTCCCAACCTACAACCTCCCCATCCTGTGATTAAAACTACATAAAAATTAAACTAATAATCAAAATGTACATTTGACAATTACATTAGGCATCCCAAATTAACTATTCACTGTTCTCCTACCACCTATGACAACTCTCTCAATCCTGATGTGCACGTATTAATGTCTCATTATGTCAACTACGTAAAATTAATTATCAGGTACTTTCACATCTAATAGAAAGGTGTATAAGACACAACTTCATTCAGTCCACAGGGACTAATGGTATTGAGTCTGTAGATCCATCTCAGTTCAGCTTGCAAGAGGAGTTTCTCGCGGTCACCCCCTCTCGTTGGTATTGGTAAATGATCAATGATCATGCATCGAAGGCTTGCGAGGGAATGTTTCTTCATCAGAAAATGTGATGCCACCGGGGTATCCGCTTTACCAGTCTCAAGAGCTTGACGAATCGAGCTCCTGTGGTTAGCCATCCGGTCTCTCAGATTCGTAATTGTCTTCCCCACATAGAACAGACGGCACGGGCATTTAATAAAATAGATGAGAAATTTAGATGTACATGTAAGCCTGTATTTAATTTCAATCTTCTTTCCCATATGCGGATGATTAAACGACGATCCCACCATCAGGTGACTACAGGTAGTACATGAAGGACATCTATAACAACCTTTCTTTGAAGTAGGCAACCAGGTGTTAGCTGTCACATTCTGATAGCAATAAACTGGATCAGTCTTGACAAGTAAATCTCGCAAATTGCGTCCTCTTTTATACGCAATACGGGGTTTAGATCTGAAGATCGGAGGTAATGATCTATCCCTCTCTAAGACCAACCAGTGTTTGTGTACAGCATTGATCAAAGGTTTGTTATCAGCGGTAAATGTGGTCACAAATGTCAATCTCTTCTCGGGGTCCTCATCTGTTCTATTGTTGGTTCCTTCCAACAGAGATTCCTGTGTGTGCTCCAATGCTTTTGCTCTACTCACCAGCAAATCCTGTAGGTTATAACCCCTATGAACAAAACGTCTGATCAATTCATCTAACTGTTCCATCAGAGTTGCCTCTTCTGTGTTGTTTCTCACCATGCGGATCATCTGAGAGTATGGTACACTCCTCAGTGTGTGTGGTGGATGACAAGAAGAATGTAACAAGGTTGTGTTGCGGTCGGTAGGTTTCCTGTAGGTGCTAGTCTTAAAGGAGAAGGAAAGGTTAAAACTAAGTAAGCCTTATCAGAAAGGTCCATCTAAATGTACCAGTAAACCCCCAAAGTGGTGCTGCTCTGAGTCCCCTGTCAAAAGAAACACCACATTTCTTTCCTTCTATTGCGTACACATGGGCTTCTGTATCAGACTTCCTGCCTACAGTTTAAACCTCATTGCCCTGGGCAAGAGCATGCTCAGTTTGCTCCTCTTCCCCCTCCCCCTCCCTTCTCTACTGTAATCTGAGCCCAGAGCAGGGAGAGACTCAGGCAGGAAGTGATGTCACACCACATTAATACAGCAGCTCCTATCCTAAACAACCAGAGAGTTTCTAGAGCTTTTTACTCAGGTATGGTAAAACATTCTACAGAATAAATATAGCATTCCAGCTTGCACTATTGCAGCTAATCTATTGGCAATAAAATGCCTCTGTAGCTTTCCTTCTCCTTTAAAGTCCCGATCATCTAGTTTCACTGTTAGATCTAAAAACACAACCTGTTGTTCATCAATGGTAGCTGTAAATCTGATGGTCGATGGCAATAAATTCAGTTCATCAAGCATATGTTCAAACTGTTGCCTGGACCCAGTCCACACCAAAAACAGGTCATCGATAAAGCGATATAATCTATATATGTATTTCCCATATTGAGGTCCAATGATCTTCTTTTCATACATGGACATACTGTATATAGATTCGCAAATGCTGGAGCAACATTAGATCCCATGCTCGTGCCACTAACCTGCAAAAAGTATGCAAGCTCAAATTTAAAATAGTTACTGGTCAGGCATAATCTCAGCAACTCAATCAAAAAATCCATACAGTATGTGGGTGTGTATTATCTGCGAATTCACACAAATATCCTTGGACTACTTCAATACCCTCCTCAGTGGGAATCACCGTATAGAGTGACGACACATCCATTGTGGCAAGCATCGAGCCAAGTGGAACTGGGGTTGCTGCCCTCAGTATTTTCAGAAAGTCACCCGTATCATGTAGGATGGCATTTGACCCACTTTCGGTTGCAGGAAGTAATCCACAAACATCACCAAAGGTTGAAGTAAGGACCCTCTCGCACTTACAATTGGGCGGCCAGGTGGTGAAGTACTCTGTTTGTGTATTTTAGGGAGAGTGTACATAATTGGGCAAACCGGGTGAGAAATAATATGAGAGTGATCGTTCAACAAGAACGTTGCCCAAACAAGGTTTGAGAAGGAGGACATATATGGACAATGGACATTAATGGGTTAATAGCTACATAACCTATGGGTGGCTGGGATATAGACACTTATTACTGATGGGTTACTATACAGGGATAAAGATGATTATATGGAAACTGGGGGATGTGACTAAGTTACAACACGGGGATATAATGAGACTCGATACTTTTGTTGCGGGAAGCTGGGGAAGTGATTGAGATGCAAAATGTTGATACTATGTGACTCGATAGTTTTGTTGCCAGATGTCATGGTATGGTATAGTGGTATAGGATCACTTATATGGAAACCCATTATCCAAAAAGCTCCAAATTCAAAACTTCTTGTCTAGAGATATTGTCAAGACATTTTTGGACCCTTTATATTTTCCTTTTAAAACAACAGACATACAATATATATATATATATATATGTGTGTGTGTTTTCCCTCATCACCAATCCTCCATAACCCCAAAATGATGTTATATCCCAACATCCAGGACCACTGACTGACAGGGTTGTCACATTTTTTGCTGCATTATAATGGCCTTGGTGGTGATGTCAATTGGGGGTGGGACAATGATGCAATGGGGGCGGGTAATGGGTGGGCAGGTGGGGCAATGGCAAACAGACCTGTATAATAAAGGGTATCAGGCAGCAGAGAGGGTCAGGCATGGAAGGAATTTATAGGGTGTTACAAATTTACTGGCAAGAACTGATTGTTGACTGTTATTGTAATAACAGTCAACAGCTCTGGCAACCCCATCCACTGAACCAATACAAGATCACATTCCAACATCCAGGAGGGGAGGTGATAGATCTTGTTTGCTATTACAGTGACAAACTTTTTGGATTTAAAACAAATTGGGTCTCCTAGATGTCTAAATGAACAATGTTGTTTTTATATTGTATTGGAAATTACTTCATGTGAAGTCCATTGTTATATTGCATTTAATCTGATAGTAGTTTTGCTTTTACTGTTCATACTAATTTGATTATATATATAGAGAGAGAGAGAGAGAGAGAGAGAGAGAGAGAGAGAGAGAGAGAGAGAGAGAGAGAGAGAGAGAGAGAGAGAGAGAATATATATGTATGTGTGTCCATCTCTGATTTTACTCTGCTTTTTTGTACATTTATTACAGCTCCAGCTAGGAAAGCAGAATGTACAGTGGACCCCAGTGTAAGAATTGACTGTGGATACCCAGGGATTACAGACAAAGACTGCAGGGAGAAGGGTTGCTGTTATGATGAATGTATTCCTGACGTTACATGGTGCTTCGAAAAAGCAGGTACTTTCCATTCTAGAATCGACTGCTGTAAAGGAGAAAGTATTGGGCTGTTTTCTTAAAGTGACAGTATACTGATCAGTTATGGGTTTAGAATATTAAAAATATTATATTTCAGAATTGCAGAAAGCCAGTGATACAATGTTATTGACAAGCTGAAACTTTAGGCTGGTGCAGTAAGTTCACTATATAAAATATGGTATTTTTCGGAAATGTATTTTTATGGTTTAGTTCTCCTTTATTTTTATTTTTTTTCACTTGAATTTTTATTATTTTTCAGATGACAAATAGAAAAGAACAAAGATCACTATACACAGTGATTAAAAGAAAATAGGGGGGGAAACACAAAAAAACAAAGTTCATAGGGGGGGATTATATAGAAGGGATAAAGGGGATGGGGAAATAAGAGGAGGAGGATCTGTCCAGACAGTAGGTTGGTTGATTCTTCTGGCTGCTTTTGTTTTTGTCTTTATTTATATTACCTTCTCTTGCTACTAGTCCAAATGTTCCATTCCTTCCCCAATTGCTGGAGAGTTTGAATTTTGATGGAAGATATTTTGGTCTTGGCTATTTGATATTTCAAAATATAAGGTTGGAGTCAATTAGCTATACAAGTTCTTATTTTCCTTGTGTAGTGTAGTTAAAAGAGAAAAGTGCCTATGTTTTTATAGGGGGCAGGTGCCAATAATATTATAAGGATCAGGTGCCAGTGATATTATAGGGGTCAAGTGCCTTTGTTATTATAAGGGGCAGGTGCCCGTGTTATTATAGGGGGCAAGTGTCAGTGTTATTATAAGGGGCAGGTACCAGTGTTATTATAAGGGGCAGGTGCCCGTGTTATTATAGGGGGCAAGTGTCAGTGTTATTATAAGGGGCAGGTACCAGTGTTATTATAGGGGACAGGTGCCAGTGTTATTATAAGGGACAAGTGCCAGTGTTATTATGGGGAACAGGTGCCAGTGCTATTGTATGGGACAAGTGCCTGTGTTATTATAAGGGGCAGGTGCCCATGTTGTTATAGGGGGGAAATGTGTCAGTGTTATTATAGGGGACAGGTACCAGTGTTATTATAAGGGGCACGTGCCCGTGTTGTTATAGGGGGGCAAGTGTCAGTGTTATTATAAGGGGCAGGTACCAGTGTTATTATAGGGGACAGGTGCCAGTGTTCTTATAAGGGACAAGTGCCAGTGTTATTATGGGGAACAGGTGCCAGTGCTATTGTATGGGACAAGTGCCAGTGTTATTGTATTTGTGAAGTACCTGTAATATAATAAGGGGGCAGGTGCCAGTGTTACTATAGGCAACAGGTGCCAGTGTTATTGTATGGGACAAGTGCCTATATTATTATACGTGGGCAAGCGGCAGTGTTATTTATATATATATATATATATATATATATATATATATATATATATATATATATATATATATATATATATATATATATAGTGTTAAGGGGCAAGTGCCATTGTTGTTATAGGGGCAAGTGCCAGTGCGCTATAGTTCTCCTTTAATGCAGAAATGTAACCAGTGGTTAAATGCCATTAATGGTTTTCCTTCTCAAGTAATTTGTAGATTTTATTTATCACTTTATCACCTCTAACATAATAAGGATAATAAATAGGATTGCCACCTGTCCGGTTTTGACCCGCACAGCCTGGTAATTTGAAGGGCTGCCTGGGTCAAAACTTCCTGCCCAGTTTTCCAAATTACGAAGACCGGGCAGGATTTCCCATGATCGGCACGTCTATCAAGCAATTGCTGATCTTGTGTCATAGCCACATGCCCTGATGTCACAGCCCACCCCGCGCTGCATCATAGCCATGTGCCCTGCCCCCGCCTCCAATGGCAGAATAGGTACTTTGTACGTTTACATGGTCAAGGGACTTTCTCGGCTTCCTATGGTGCTATTAATTACAATAGGGATATATTTGCCCCATATAATCTGTATAATGTGTAGGGATTCATAAACATAAGAGGCATTTCATCAAATATATGCAATATGTGGTGATATATTAATCATATGGGATAGTACACCAGTCAAATTTATAGAAATGATTAATGATACCAATAAACAGCATCCCACAGTTAAATTTACACATGAAATTGGAGGTAAAAAGCATAAACTTTCTAGACATAAAACTAGATATTGTAGGGGATAAAATAGCCATTGGACTATACAGAAAACCCACTGATAGAAACAATATTTTGGATGTACAAAGCTTTCATAACCCTGGTGTAGTTAAAGTTATCCCTAAAGGGCAATTCCTATGGGCTCGTAGGATTGTCTCTAGTAAAGAAACATACAACATAGCAGCAAAGTCACTCACTGGAAAAAAGATTTCTAGAAAAAGGATACAATGGACACCATCTTACTAAGGTAATGAGGAAGTGTCAATAATCCCCAGAGAACAGTTGTTGGTTGATCAAAACATTGGAAAAAACAAAAATCAAATTAGGCATCCGGTATTTGAGAGCCAGTATGGGAATTTTAGTAAGAAAGTGGAAAATGTGGTTAAACAGTATTGGCCGATTATACAAAGCGACAAATATCACAGTAAATGCTTCTCAGTCCCCCCGATGCTTAGTTACAAAACAGGGAGAACACTAAGGGGCAGATTTATCAAGGGTCGAAGTGAAAATTCTAATTAAAAAAATTCTAATTTCAAGCTATTTTTGTGTACCTCGACTAGACAATAGTCCAAATTCAATTTGAATTTGAAAAAATTTGAAAATTCGAATATCAAAATTTATCATGTACTGTCTTTTTTCAACTTCGACCATTCGCCATCTAAAACCTGCCGAATTGCTGTTTCAGCCTATGGGGGACCTCCTAGAACCTATCAATTGGTGGACTTTGAAAAATGTAAGTTTTTTTTAAAAAAAAAAAAAACTTCTAATTGAATTCGATCAAATACGATGTTACTTTGATTCGTATGATTCGAATTCAAACCAAAAAAAAACTTTGATTTTTTGATGAATTTTGGTTGTTCTGTTTTTATTCGAATTTTAAAGTTATGGGAGTTCAAAAGAACTCCCATTACTTCAAAATTTGACCCTTGATAAATATGGCCCTAAGAGATGAGTTACGACCTGCAAAACAAAACAAGAGGGTGGGGGTCACACATATTTTTTGGTAAGCCCAAGTTTGGTACAGCACCAGTGATTAAAGGAGATAATATTAATCACCCGACTAAAGGGTATAAAATATCTCTTAAATGCTTTGCAACATGTGATATGAAACAGGTTATCTATCTGCTTAAAGGAAAACTATACCCCCCAAACAATGTAGGTCTCTATTAAAAGATACTGAGTAAAACAGCTCATGTGTAAAACCCTGCTTCATGTAAATGAACCATTATCATAATAATATACTTTTTTAGTAGTAAGTGCCATTGGGTAATCATAAATAGAAAATTGCCATTTTAAAAAATAAGGGCCGCCCCCTGAGATCGTAAGATTCACTGTACTCACATACAAACCACATGTAAGGTCACATGAGCCAATTAACAGACAGAGTTCTACCTTTTGCTTCCTCACTTCTTCCTGTTACAGTTAGTGTTGTAGTATTTCTGGTCAGGTGATCTCTGAGGCAGCACAGATAGAGTCACAAAATGGTGGTTCAAGGCAAGAGATGTAAAAGGGCAATATTTATGTAAATATATATTCCAGTTTGGTAAGATTCTTTAATATGTCATTCAATTTGATATAAACTATCTGTTGCTTAAGTATTCATTTTGGGGGTATAGTTTTCCTTTAAATGCCCCTTTGGTCTGGTTTATATAGGCCAAACTATGGGATATGTGAAAACTAGGATCAAGGAACACAAGGGAGACATTCGTAATTTTAAAGATAAAACAAGTACTGGTACTCTAGTATCCCGTCACCTCCATGAAGCAAGACATAATCAGGCCCAACTATGTTGGCAAGTATTGGAAGTAGTCAAACGGCCACTACAAGAAGAGGATTTACAAAAACTGTTATTGCAGCGTGAGGCTGTCTGGATAAAAAAAATTCAACAGTTTTGCACCATTTGGGATGAATGTGGAGTATAAACTGTTTCCTTTAGTAGGAAATCTTGTATCTGGTTTAATTGGCATAAATTGTTTCCTTTAGCAGGACATATTGTATCTGGTTCAATCTGCATCTAATTTGTCTTTCTCTATTCACAGTTCCTGTTTCGACTTAGTTAAATATGAAAGCAACACAGGGTAAGATCAATCCTTTTTCTATCATAAATAAGGCAGAATGTTAACCTTTTACCCTTATGTTGAGTGGTGCATGTGTGCCCGAAACATGTAGTTTGATATATTTCAAATGAATGAAGATTGCAGCATAGTTCTCCCCCTCTGCTTCCTCCATTTCTTTAAATTCACTAATTTGTAGGGATTCACCAAATCCAGGATTCAGTTCAGCCGAATCCAAGTACCTGGTGAACCGAATCTGAAAAATCACATGACTTTTCATCACACAAACAAGGAAGTCAAATTTTTTATTACTCTGTGCGGTTCTCTCCCCCTGATTTACATAATTTACATCTACAAACTAGGGTTCGAATACGGTTTGGTATTTGTCTGAATCTTTCACTCGGATTTGGCCAAATCCTAAAATAGTGGATTCAGTTCACCTCTAATAATTTGTATTTGTACATTTAAGCTCACTGACATGTTCTGTAAAATAAACGCTGACTAAAACTGCCCTATGTTCATGCTCTTAGTCTTAGATATTTGAAATCTGAAGTGCAGTTAGATCGCCCAGTTCTAAATTAAAGGGACACTAAACCCTGCCGAACTGCACTGCTCAACTACACTTTACTCTGTTGTTGCTGGATTACAATTCCCAGCATACTTATTATCAAGGTTAAAGCATTCTGGAAGCTGAAGTCCAGCAACCTCAGGGTTGTATTCTTAAAGCAATATTGCAAAATAAAACTTTCTCCCACCTCTCCAGGGCCCACAGCAGCATTAAAATAATCCTCTAATGAGAAGCTGATCTCTGTAAATCTGGCTGTATGTTATTTGTTCCTGTAATTGGATTTGCAGTTTCCCAGCACTGAACAAGTCTGTCCTATCCCCATGTTTGATTCAGTGTCATATAAGAACAAGATGGCTGACAGTGCTGGGAATCAGCATTCTCATTGGTTGATTCTCTTTGAATTGTAATTACGTATTTGGTCAGTAGAATTCTCATAGGTGAATTGGTTTCCTTGTGTAACTATGTTTTTCTCAACTTCTATAGAGACCTAGGGTTGTAGTGATGCAGCTTTATTGTTGAGTTTAGTGTCTGTTAAAGTAATGTAATTTCTATAAAATGTAATTATTTCTAATATTTACATTTCTGTGTCCTTGCAGCACCTTAATTGATGGGATACACAGAGATATCATCAGATCACAGAAATTTACAAGTTTTGATTTCAAATGGAATATATAATCAAGGATGTGTGTTGATTAACTCCCAATAAAACAGTTCTGCATATTTGTTTTATTTCTGTCTTTTATATGCGCAAACTTATAAGGACAATGTTGTTGTAAACAATGAATTCCTCTTTAAGGCTTAAAGTGTACCTGCCAATGAGTTAAATTTAGGGATGCACCGAATCCACTATTTTGGATTCGGCCGAACCCCCGAATCCTTCACTAAAGATTCGGCCGAATACCGAACCGAATCCGAACCCTAATTTGCATATGCAAATTAAGGGTTGGAAAGGAAATTTTCTTTTACTTCCTTGTTTTGTGACAAAAAGTCACGAGATTTCCCTCCCCGCCCCTAATTTGCATATGCAAATTAGGATTCGGATTCGGTTCGGCCGGGCAGAAGGATTCGGCCGAATCCGAATCCTGCTGAAAAAGGCCGAATCCTGGCCGAATCCCGAACCGAATCCTGGATTCGGTGCATCCCTAGTTAAATTACTATATATAATATATACATCTCTCACCTTGCTGACTTCCGATCTTGCCCATTCCCAAGGCAACCCATTTTCCTTTCAGATTGCAAGCTCTTTTGGGCAGAGCCATTTTTACCTCTACTATTAGTTATCTAATATAAGTAATTCAAAAAACAACTGGACTTGCTGAGTAATCAATGAAGACGTTTCACTACTCATCCGAGCAGCTTCTTCAGTACAACTGACTGGTGGGGGAAGTTCTCGGCATATAAACTCTTCCACTAATCCAATCACAACGGCACATTGTAAGTCTTCACAGAGGTGACATCTGAAGAAGCTGCTCGGATGACTAGTAAAACGTCTTCAATAATTACCATGACCTGAATGAATGAAAATCTTCATAGTCTACTATTAGTTATTTGTAGTTTTTGTATCTGTTCTCTCGTATGTTTAAAGGCTAGAGAGGAGCTTAGGGAATATGAAGCTGCTAAGAATTAGACAAAGCCAGCACTGCTGCTGCTTGGTGCTACAATAGTTGTAGGCACTGAAGGCAAACTTTATTGAATTTACTTTAGTCTATTCCCCTTTTTTATAGGTGCTTCCAAATTTTTCTTTGCTATTTTTATTTTATATCATATATATGTCAAGACCAACTGCATAGACGTGTCCAGTGACCTTATAAACAGAAATCTGTTTTTGTGTCTTCTTTAGCTCATAGGACTGAATTCTTATTGTTGGGGAAGGTGTAAAGTATAAGAAACACACAATTAACACCAATTTATGGAATGGTCACCTTGCTCCCAGCCAATCACCATGTTGCTCCTCATTTGCACCTTTTTGGACCTAACAAATAGGGCTCAAAGCATGTTGGAGCTTTGATGTGTGCAGCGCTTCGTGAAGTTGTTTATATATTGTGAAGTTTGGGGGGATCACAGCGGGATTGTTAGCAGAAATGCAGGCCACTCCAAGGTGAAAAGAAAAACAGTCTGTTTATTTTGAACACAAAGAGCTTCCAGCAGCAGTCAAAATGTAACAGAAGGAAAACAGCTTCATTCAGCAACATAAAGTCCAGCAATAAAAAAAATAGCTTAATTCAGCGTTTTTACGTTTTTAGTACCCCAAGGTACTATCCAGGCTTGGTCTGTGGGGAAAACACCAGGAAAATATCCCCCTGGCTAACAGGCCTCTGAAAATACAGCCATTCCAACCCAACAGCCCAGCCCTCCTGTGCAGCTCCTTCTCTCACACACTGCACACCTGCTGCTCACTCCCTTAAACACCCCTTGGCTGTCCAGCCCACCTTCTGGCTGCTTAACCCTCTGGTGTTTCTTAAAGGGAACATTCTTAAATGGATGGCTCAGAACCTAAAAACCGGGGATACATATCTGCCATCCACTATAAATCCTGTCCGGCTTGTACATATCCCCCCCCCTCTGCCTCAACCCAGGGGAGGTGGAGGCACTAGTAGAGCCTAGACAATGGACTTGGGACAGAGCGTCCACATTCATATGCTGTTTCCCGGGTCTGCGCTCTACAGTATATTTGAACTCCTGGAGTGCCAGGAACCATCGGGTTACCCTGGCCCCTTTTTTCATCCAGGTGAGTGGGGCATGATCAGAGAACAGACAGAATCTCCTGACAGAATCTCCTACCTCAAAGGTAATAACGGAGGGAGTCCAAGGCCCACTTAATGGCTAGGCATTCTCGCTCAACTATTGCATCGTTTTTCTCCGCTGCAGTCAGCTTTCTACTGAGAAACACTACGGGATGCTCTTCCCCATTAATGACCTGTGATAGGACAGCTCGAAGACCTACATCTGAAGCATCTGTCTGAACAATAAATTCCTTTGAGAAATCTGGTGCCACCAAGATGGGGTGGTGACAAAGAGCGGACTTGAGTTTGAGGAATGCCTTTTCAGCATCCATGTTCCACTCCCTGTTGACCTGCAGCGATTCACCCAACGCTGCAGGTCAACAGGGAGGGACAGAAGATAATGATTTGTCACAACCCGCTCCACAATTTGGGGTCCATTCAGATCCTCGGGTTGCAGCCACTTGGTAACCAAATGTATAAGGTCATGCATTTGTGATCTAGGCAGTAATTTAGTTTGATATTTCACTTCTCATCCGAGCAGCTTCTTCAGTTCAACTGACTGGTGTGGGAAGTTCTCGGCATATAAACTCTTCCACTAATCCAATCACAATGGCACATTGTAACTCTTCAAAGAGGTGACATCTGAAGAAACTCACAGAGCTGTTGATTCTGTGTAGTTACTGTGATAGGATTATCCAATGTGTCATGCAACTCCTAGATACAGGTGTTACTTGTGAGAGTTGCATGAATGGATGGAGACACCACCTGTCTGCTACATACAATGCTGTTCTAACATCTGTACCCCGGCGGATTCAGAACATATCACACGTCCATTTATGCAACTCTCACAAGTAACACCTTTATCTAGGAGTCACATGACACATTGGATAATCCTATCACAGTAACTACACAGAATCAACACCTCTGTGAGTTTCTTCAGATGTCACCTCTTTGGAGACTTACAATGTGCCATTGTAAATGGATTAGTGGAAGAGTTTATATGCCGAGAACTTCCCACACCAGTCAGTTGAACTGAAGAAGCTGCTCGGATGAGTAGTGAAAAGTCTTCATTGACCTATACTAGATATATTAAACCTCGATATTCGACTAGGAATTAAAATCCTCGACTTCGAATATCGAAGTCGAAGGATTTAGCGTAGATAGTTCGATCGAACGATCGAAGGATAATTCCTTCGATCGAACGATAAAATCCTTCGAAACGAACGATTCGAAGGATTTTAATCCAACGATCGAAGGAATATCCTTCAGTCAAAAACAGTTAGCCAAGCCTATGGGGACCTTCCCCATAGGCTAACATTGACTTCGGTAGCTTTTAGATGACGAACTAGGGGGTCAAAGTTTTTTTTAAAGAGACAGTACTTCGACTATCGAATGGTCGAATAGTCGAACGATTTTTACTTTGAATCATTCGATTCGAAGTCGTAGTCGAAGGTCGAAGTAGCCCATTCGATGGTCGAAGTAGCCCAAAAAAACCTTCGAAATTCAATTTTTTTACCTTCGAATCCTTCACTCGAAGTTATTGAATCGGCCCCTAAATCTACAGATGGACTCCTGCTTATTGAATGGAGGAAGGGATACAAGTCTGTTATGGACACACAGCCATCAATCTTTATCAAATAACTTTAGGCACTAGTGGTTCTTTAAAAACTGTTGAACACTTTATTGAACAGTCTGTACAGGTATGGGATCTGATATCCAGAAACCTGGTATCCATAAAGTTCCAAATTATGTAAAAGGAACTTTATGACTCCGTTAAAATCAAATAATCCAAATTTTTTAAAATGATTTCCTTTTTCTTTGTAATAATAAAACAATAACTTGTACTTGATTCCAACTAATATATACTTATTCCTTATTGGAGCCAAAATCAGCCTATTGGGTTTATTTAATGTTTATATGATTTTCTAGTAGACTTAAGGTATGAAGATCCAAATTACAGAAAGATTCATTAACCAGAATAGCATTCTGGATAACTGGTTCCATACCTATACACCAATGGAATGCCAATTGCTTACAATATGCAGGGTGTGTGCTCAGTTAATACATTCCATGAACAAGTAGTGGCAGTAGGTCATTTATATTGATACAGTACTCACAGATCCTTGTTAGTCAGCTTTCTCACTGGGTTGCATTGATTACCTTGTGGCCACCAACTCCCCATCCCTAGATGAAGCCTATAGAGGTGAATTACTCCAGGATCTCCCTAATCCTAATCCTAACCACTCAGGTCCCTATATGGCAGCAGAGGTGCCACAGGGTACTAACACTTCATTAAACTTCTCTTTGGAGCCTTAACTGCTCACTAATGTTTCTAATCCTAACTGTCACTCCTACAGTGACCTATAACACTTTGTGACCTGACACTTGCTTGCTCCTATACTGAGGTCCACCGCTACCTCAGGCTCTAGCAGCAGCACCCTACCTCCTCCAGCGAGTGGGGCACCAGAAAAAGGTGGAACATAAGGGAGCATCCTTTTTTATATCCTCTGGGGAACTACTCCCCCTCCCCTCTGGGAAAAGGGACCCAGCCTAGATGGCTAAATAACACCCTGGGGTATAGAAAAACCTTAAAATATAATAGTGACATATTCTGTACAGTCACTAAACCACCAGCAAATACTTTCACATAGGAAAAGGAAACAGCAGAGGACCCAATCTAGCTGACTAAGTTATGCTTAGGGGACCAAAGGACCTAAAGTTTGGCAAAACTATAACACTCTAGCACAGACTTTACTCAGTTGTTGTTGGACTACAAATTCCAAAATAATGTAACATATAATGAAGGTTGAGGCATGCTGGGAGCTGTAGTCCAGCAACAGCAGAATTGTATTCTTAAAGCAATATTACACAATAAAACTTTTCCAAATCTTTTCCCAAATCTCCACAGTCAGTGACTGCATTACAATGTCAAAAATCCTCCAATGAAAGTCCCAGCTAATCTGTGTAAATTTGGCTCAATGTTCTTTGTTCCTGAAACTGGAGTTGAAAGCATTAAACGGGTGGTTAACCTTTAAGGGAATTTTTAGGGGTTATATACTAAAATTCAAATTTATCTATTTTTTATTTTTAATACACTCAACCTGGCTCACATTCATACATTTAACTCATTTGACTTCAATTGAATTCTACATGACCTTGACAGGTTTAAGATGAAGTAGTTTCAGATTAAGTTTGTTAGCAGCTTTGGGGCATAATAAATCTAGAAAACTTATTTTTTTTTGCTCTAAAAATTTTCCCTAAAAAACTTGACCAGAAAAAAATCCAGGCTTCATAAATAGGCCCCTAAGTAATTTATAGAATGGTTAATTCAATGCAACTTTTCAATTTACCTTAATTTTTTAATAGTGTTCGAATTATTTGCCTTCTTCTGACTCTTCCCAGCTCTCTAAAAAAACAAATGTTCTGAAAGGCTACAAATATATTGTTATTGCTACTTTTTATTACTGATGAAAAATAAGTAGAAGGTGGACTGCAAAACCAATATATTAAAAGTACAATTTATTATATAATCACAAAAACACTGGCCGGCCAGAAAACACAGTGAATAAATTATGAATAAATAATTCTAAAATCAGTTATAAATACAATGCAGGTGGGCAATCACTTTTCCTGTGGAGAAAATTCAAATGATTGTTCCTCGGTGTTGGTATATGCTTATAATTTAAAAAAGAAGATGGTTGTGAGTTGTAGTTCAACAAGACAGAAAAGTTATTTCCCAGAAGTTAAAGCTGAAATTGCCAGCTTCCCAGGCCCCCCAAAAGGAAGTTGGAATAATCTCACCAGATACACAGTTCTGGACTTTCTTAAGGGCACAGCCGGATTTGAACTCTCAGCAGCATTAAGCCTGTTTCACGAGTGTCTCTGCATATTATTTTTACATACCCACATAGTGGTAACAAGATCCCAGTAAAACAACACCTCATATGTTATACCTTGCAGCATGGTCTATGTAGGCCAAACATCTTGCAATGTTAAAACATAGAACATAAGCGTTCCATAGGCTCCTACAACCAGGTGGAAAAGAAGACACACACTCCAGTGGGAAGACACTTTAATATAGCAAAACACAATGCAGCTAAGGTGGATGGAACACATTGAAAGACCCCAACGGGGTGGTGATAGGAAGAAATATCTATTACAGACTGAACTGTATTGAACCAATGGGGATAAACGAAGCATGGAGTTTGAAATGTTTTCTATGAAAAATAAGGGTGTAATAAACATGAGTAACTAACCTGTTATATCTCTTTATAGTTGAGAATACCTGTGAACACAATGAAACATTTGGATACTGTTTCAAACTTGATTTGATGAGATACCTGACTATTCTATATAATCCTACTACAAAAAAGGTGCTTTATTGGTGTACTAATGGATAGATGGAAACATAGTGGGACATTCACTAAGATTCGTTATTGCGCCAGGCGTATTTTCGCAAGCACTACGCAAATTTCACTAAAATCCAAAGTTGTGCTCAGGGGAAGCGTAAGGTTGCGAAGTTGCACTGGAGTTAATTCGCCAAGCAAAGGGAAGTTACGCTAGCGATGGTTAATTTGCATACGGCACCAAATTCAAGTTACAATGGAGGTATATGTAGCAGCACTACACAAGCCTGGGAAACCTTCAAAACATCAAATAAAAAAAAAAATTATTTTGCCCTACACCACTGTATAGTTAAGTTGCCATGAGTTAGGAAATGTAGGGGGGAAGGAGGGTAGCCCCCAAAAAAATTTAGATCTTTTTCAGCCTATCACCCATAAAAAATAAAAAAACTTTTTTTGAAGCAATCTCTATTGCACTTCGCCTGGTCTGAAAGGTAGCGTTCAGAATCATTCGCGTGCTAGTGAATTTGTGTAGTTACGTCCGTTGCACAAATTCGCCAGGCGTAAGGGTGCGAAGTAACACTAGCGAATTTCTGTTAGTGAATCAGTGAATTAACGAAAATACGCTACGCTGGTGTATTCAGCGCTTCGGCGTTTAGTGAATTTGCCCCATAGTATCCTTATTTGTTGATGTATATTGTTCTTTGGCCACAAGATGGAGCTAAGGACATACATTTGGGTCTTATGGGTAAGAGAATGGTTTAAAAGGTCACTGTGTTAATTGTTTGTAAACTTGCACCAGAGGAAGGATCCTTGAGATCCGAAACATGTAGGGGCAAATTCACTATGCGCCGAAGCGCCTAACGCTAGCGTCAATTCGCTAGCGTTGGGCATTTTCGTTACTTTGCAAATTCACTAACGGACGCTGGCGTAACTTCGCTAGTGTAACTTTGCACCCTTACGCCTGGCGAATTTGCGCAACGGACGTAACTACGCAAATTCACTAATGCGCGCATTGTTCTGAACACTACCTTTTACGCTAGACTTCCTTCACCACTTCAGACCAGGCGAAGCACAATAGAGTAGATAGGGATTTCTTCAAAAAAAGTTAAAAAATGTTCTAAGTCCCAAAAAACACTGGCGTTTTTTCTATATTATGGGTGATAGGCTAAAAAAGATCGAAAAATTTTTTGGGGCTCCCCTCCTTCCCCCCTACATTTCCTAACTCATGGCAACTTAACTATACAGTGGGCACATGTGTAGGGCAAAATAAAAATTTTATTTGATGTTTTGAAGGTTTCCCAGGCATTTGTAGTGCTGCTACATATTCCTCCATTGAAATTTGAATTTGGCGCCGTATGCAAATTAACCATCGCTAGCTTAACTTCGCTTCACTTAGTGAATCAACGCTAGCGCAATTTCGCAACCTTACACTACCCCTGAGCGCAACTTTGGATTTTAGTGAAATATTGGAGTGCTGGCGAAACTACGACTGGCGAAGTGCAGCGAAGTGCGGCGAAGTTACACCTGGCACAACTACGAATCTTAGTGATTGTCCCACATTGTGTTTCAATAAAAAAACTACATTAATTTACTTTGGAAGGCTCTCCAGTTTTCTTTCATTTTAATTGCTAGCTTATTGCACAACATATTTCCCTTAAGTAACTTACATGTGCTGCAGTATAATAGTTAATCATAAGATGATATGTAGTGGATAAGACAAGTCTTTCCCCTGTTTTTCTGTCCGTGACATCATTCAGCCTGGTTACAAGCTGGAGAGCCATCTGATTGGCTGGGTGCCCTAGTGTATCATTGGGAGAGGAGGAGGACCCAGGGGAATGCCTTAGTTTGGAGCCAAATGCACAGGGTTAGAGAGATTGCTGATAAAGGAGCCCCTGCTACAACAGCCAGCCACAGCCAGATCTATGGAGTGTGACAGTGCAGCTTGTGAGTAAAAGAGCTGCAGTAATAGAGAGTGACTGTGTGTGGTACTCAGACTGACAGCTTTGAGTTTCCAGTCTAGACGTATAAATTACCCTGCATCCGGTTCAGCTTTTGGATGCCAAATTGAAACCATAGTGTGTCCCCACTGTGAGGAAAGGTTTTGGCTGTGTACCTTCCAGATGGGAGCAGCTATCAAATACAAAAGGGAAAGTGCCTGGAGGCAGGTACCTGTGGACATAAGAGCTCCTGGGGAAGGAACATGTAACTGAACTTTGCTAGTCTGCATTTATCCACACGGATTGGAGAATGTGACTGGGGCATTGAAGGGCTGTGCCAGGGGTTGTACTGTCTATGCAAGATCCCCAGGGCAATTAATTGTGTGATTTGCATTTACAGTTACTACATTCATTACTACACACATAAAAACCACAAACATTTATAACCATATTTTGGTTACACTCTCTTAAATAGAGATTAATCCTTTGCTATCCAGGGCCCTGAATTCTCTTTACATATGAAAGATAATGGGAGAACTGGGATTTAAAGTGCAGCTCTTCCACCTAGTGGGCACTGAGGAGCACACCTCAATAGGATTCCACTAGGAAAAATAAATCACAGTTTGCAGTAACAATATAACTTTATATAGAAGATGGTAAATAAAAGAATAATACATAGCACATTCCTGCAACAAGAACACATGGATACATTTTAAACTGACTAGTAGATATCACACTGACTGTCTAACTAACACAGTCTATTTATAACACAGTCCAAATCAACGCTGGAAGGAATTAAACAAGACACATAGTTACATAGTTAAATTGGGTTGAAAAAAGACAAAGTCCATCAAGTTCTACCCCTCCAAATGAAAACCCAGCCCCATACACACACCCCTCCCTACTTTTAATTAAATTCTACATACCCATACCTATACTAACTATAGAGCTTAGTATCACAATAGCCTTTGATGTATGTCTGTCCAAAAAATCATCCAAGCCATTCTTAAAGGCATTAACTGAATCAGCCATCACAACATCACCCGGCAGTGCATTCAACAACCTCACTGTCCTGACTGTAAAGAACCCCCTATGTTGCTTCAAATTAAAGTTCTTTTCTTCTAGTCTAAAGGGGTGGCCTCTAGTACGGTGATCCACTTTATGGATAAAAAGGTCCCCTGCCATTTGTCTATAATGTCCTCTAATGTACTTGTAAAGTGTAAGCATGTCCCCTCGCAAGCGCCTTTTTTTCCAGAGAAAACAACCCCAACCTTGACAGTCTACCCTCATAATTTAACTCTTCCGTCCCTCTAACCAATTTAGTTGCACGTCTCTGCACTCTCTCCAACTAATTTATATCCCTCTTAAGGACTGGAGTCCAAAACTGCACTGCATACTCCAGATGAGGCCTTACCAGGGACCTATAAAGAGACATAATTATGTTTTCATCCCTTGAGTTAATGCCCTTTCTTATGCAAGACAGAACTTTATTTGCTTTAGTAGCCACAGAATGACACTGCCCAGAATTAGACAAATTTTTATCTACAAAGACCCTTATCTCATCCTTCTCATTTAAGGAAACTCCCATCACACTGACATTTAGGGGCAAATTCACTAAGCCTCGACTGTTTTTTTACTTCGAATTCGACCTTCGATTCGAACGGTCGAGCAATCCTCCGATCAGGTGAATAGTCAAATTCGATAATCGAAGTGGACAAGTACGATTATCGAAGGATGTATTAGTTCGCCTATTCGACTATTCGACTCGACTCGAAGGATACCTTATTTATGAAATCTTCACCCGAAGTTTTATTTGTACCCCATCTTTGACCTACCGAAGTTGATTTTGGACTTCGACATTCGAAGATGATATGGTTCGAATCGAACGATCGAAGTAACCCATCTTCGCCTATTCGATTTACTTCGATTTTTTTTTGCTGGTGCTCTCCACTGTTGTGGGTGTATAGTGACACCTAGGGATCACTTTATAAACTGTTAGAAACTGTTTTTTAGTTGTGGCTGCACTAGAGGTTTGGGGGAATTACATTAAAATAAATACTGACACCAGAAACATGTTTGTTTTGGCATCTATCAGAATCTAAGCTAAGATTTTCAAGTATCAATGGCTTAAAACATAATTTTTGATTTATATTTTTTTACAACATCAATTCAAATATTAATTGGCCCTATCTATCCTTACGCTTCACTAAATGGTTAAATGTTTCCAAGCTGCATGGAATGCTGGGAAACACTGGCTTACTTATAAAAACCCCCCCACCAGATGCCATTTGAGTAAGAAAGTTTAAAAAAATGGAATTTTTGGTAGCCGCCATTTTGGAGGCAGAAGAGCAGGATGAGGAGCAGGAACAGCTTGTCCCTGCTAGGATCAGGCAGCCTCGTCACTTCAGGAGACCTGTACTTTGTTTGGACGAGTTGTCTGATGGTGAGGTTGTGAGGATGTTCCGCCTGAGTCGTGCCGCCATAGTGCAGGTTTATGGTCTCATCAGTGAGGCCATTGAACCTGTGACGGCACGGTCTCAGGCAGTGCCTGGGATGTGCAAGCTGCTTGCAGTTTTGCATTTCCTGGGCACTGGCAGTTTCCAGCAGGTTTCTTCACGCCTCATTGGCATGAGCCAGCCCACCTTTAGCAGGATACTAACACAAGTGCTCAGGGCACTACTGCAGCACTCGCGAAGGCTCATTTCCTTCCCCTCAACTCAGGCAGAGTGGATAAGATTAAAACAGGATTTTTTCCTAATTGGCCAATTTCCAAATTGCCTAGGAGCCATTGATTGCACTCATGTTGCGCTCACACCACCTCGCCATCAGCAGGAGCGCTACCGAAATCGTAAGCGCTCCCATTCCATCAATGTGCAGGTGGTGTGTGATTCCAACGTGCGCATCATGAGTGTGAGATCTGGCTTTCCTGGAAGTGTCCATGATGCCACTATCCTGCGTCAGTCAGCTCTCCATGGCCTCTTTACCCGAGGAGAAATGCCGGACGGCTGGCTTGTGGGTAAGTTATATTTGCAATTTCATACAAAGACACTTCAAATATTATTTTAAAGGTGATATGTATGTATTTTCCAGAAATGTTGCCCTATTTTCAGTCTGGCTACAATAGATGCACTATGCATCTTGGGACCTGTAGTTTAGTTCAATCAGCTAACTTTGTTAGGGCTTTTAATTCTTGCCACCTGATTCAGTTTACAGGTGAGATGTGTTAAGTGGATGATTTCTTAATGGATCTGCACACACACAATTTTTGTGCCAGCAATGTTGTTTGGCTAACAAAAGGGGTAAAGTAAGTACCCCAACAGCAAAGAATTTGTGTGTAGATCTGTTTGTAAAGATTGTACTACTACACAATGGACATAACTACACCATTGGAATAGTCAACACAACAGACAACTGGAATCAATTACTATAATATATTTTGGTTTACATTTTTAGGAGACGCAGGATATGGACTTCTGCCTTGGTTGATGACCCCTGTGAGGTTTGCCCAAACACCTGCCCAACGTAGGTACAATCGTGCCCATCGGAAGACACGTAATATCATTGAGCGCCTCTTTGGGGTGCTCAAATCTCGCTTCCGATGCCTCTCAGTCACTGGGGGAGCTCTGCTTTATTCCCCCCAGAAGGTTTCACAAATCATCACTGTCTGTGCCATGCTGCATAATGTGGCAAGGCAGCATGGATTACCTGCAGACATTGATGATGACCTGGAACCTGAGATTGAGGGGTATGTTGCCAGACAGAGGGACAACCAACCAGAGGGAAGAAGAGTGCGTGAAAGGCTCATCCGTGCCCACTTTTAGTTGTAAGTTGAACAAACCACACAAAAATAGTTAATTTGTACTACTTAAGACTTCTCAAGGGCCAAATAGTGGTACATATTTTTTTGGGCCCTATTCCTAAGTGCTTTTTTTGTGATTGTTTGCAATCTTGTGAGTTACCTTTCAAACCATGTTTTTACAATGTAAATCTGGTCATTTGCTTAACCTTTAGCCCTCTTTCACACGAGCATTTGAAGCTGCGCTCCCCTGCGTTCTGTTTTTGTGTTTAGCCCCAGCGGAGCACAGGAGTAGACGCATTCAGTTGTTTGAAATGGGACTGTACTCCACAAACACAAGAGAAATTTGGCATGTTGCGTCTCAATCTGTACAGCCCCATTGAAAACAACTGCATGCGTCTACTCCTGCGCTCCCCTGTAATGAGGTTTAGTAATGTCATGATCTAGATCAACTCAATAATGTCTGAAACCCATTAATTCCTAGGTCAGTTGTTTGGCCTTAATATGTTTGCCTTGTCATGAGTGTTATATGTCAGGTCTTTATAACCAATCTCAATTATTAGGCCTTATATGATTGTTGGGAAATGAAATTGTTTGGAATGGATATCTGGAAAGTAAACAATTTTTTATACTTTTCTTCCAAATGAACAGCCTGCTGATGGTGATGTGCTGACGTGCCCCTAGCAGTGAATGCTTTCCTGTAACATCTTATGCTGTAAGCAGAAAAATGATGAGATGATAAACAAATTTCCATGTGTATACACATATTCAAGAGAAAGCATTATCTGTACTTGTCATTTCAGCTTTCTGGCCTCCTACTGTGTTATGGTTGTGGTTCATGTGTGTCGTACTCTACTTTATTATCTTGGTACTTGCCCACAGAGGATACAGACATGGACACTGACTGATTGGCCACACCTCAAACTCCGTTATTCAGGTATTTAGGAATTACTCAGGGAATTTAAAAATATATTGCTAACAACTTACCATATTATTGATGTGACTTTGCAGCCTCTCCATGTGCAAACTTTTCCTGACCCACTAAATTGGACTCAACACAACCGACAGATGTGATGAACTGAAAGCTGTTTGGCTCATTTGAACCTGGGTGGAGTGACCTTTCAATAAAATATCAGTAAGTGGCAGTGTTTGTTTAGCAATGACAGGCTTTTGTGTGGCTACTTAAATTAGTTTGGATTTGTGTTAATGCATTTTTCTTGTTTGATCCACAGGTATGGCTTCTTCTGTTTTCTTGCTTGAAATGACATTACCCATGTTACTATTTTGGACTAGCACCTTGTCAAAAAATAAAAAACAAACACACCCAGTAATGTTTTAGTGGCTTTACTGACACAATCTTGGTCAAAATCCAAAACAGTTGAACAACAATAAAAAGACAATATATATCAGTAGAAAGTTTGTTTCTTTGTTTTTGGAACATACAATAGTTATTTGAAAACCTTAAAATATGTACCTTAGCTGGAAGGCACAGGAGGAATTTGTTCTCAACATATATTTCAAAATATAGCAGCCCCTATAGACCACTAAAGGGCAAAAGCTTTACAAAGGTTTTACAAAGCATTTGTTGCATAACATTGCTAATGCACCCCAGGATTCATCATGGCCAACTTTACATTAAACAGTATCCAAAAATTTGGCCCTGATAAGCTTGTATCAAAAACAATAATATAACAATCAATATGATGTACAACTAACACTTGTCAATATGACAATTTGGCCAGTTGAAAATCCACAATATGAGATTAGTGCTGGCCAGGTAGAGTGTTGGACACCCAACAATGCTTGGCACCTATTAGGAGTGCTGGGTAGCCAAAGTAGGCCAGAGGTAGGCCACATAACTTCTTGTGCAAAGTAACAACCATTTGTGCCGATAAGGCATATCATACACCTAGGACTTGCTATTGAATGAGCACAGGTGGAGGAGGAGGAGGAGGAGGTAGTAGGCGTTGGCACCTATTAGGAGTGCTGGGTAGCCAAAGTAGGCCAGAGGTAGGCCACATAACTTCTTGTGCAAAGTAACAACCATTTGTGCCTATAAGGCATATCATACACCTAGGACTTGCTATTGGATGAGCACAGGTGGAGGAGGAGGAGGAGGAGGAGGAGGTAGTAGGCGTTGGCACCTATTAGGAGTGCTGGGTAGCCAAAGTAGGCCAGAGGTAGGCCACATAACTTCTTGTGCAAAGTAACAACCATTTGTGCCTATAAGGCATATCATACACCTAGGACTTGCTATTGGATGAGCACAGGTGGAGGAGGAGGAGGAGGAGGTAGTAGGCGTTGGCACCTATTAGGAGTGCTGGGTAGCCAAAGTAGGCCAGAGGTAGGCCACATAACTTCTTGTGCAAAGTAACAACCATTTGTGCCTATAAGGCATATCATACACCTAGGACTTGCTATTGGATGAGCACAGGTGGAGGAGGAGGAGGAGGAGGTAGTAGGCGTTGGCACCTATTAGGAGTGCTGGGTAGCCAAAGTAGGCCAGAGGTAGCATATGTTAACATATGTTATGTTTGAAGTAATTAGTGAAAAATACACAAGCAAAAGAGTAGTATTTCAATTCTTTGAGCCTTACATGTAACATTTTTGGCCCAAGTGAATGTTTTGGGAAACACTGCAGCATTACTATAGAAATATGTTAGAGCAAATGCACTTTGATGTTTGTAAGTGCTTTTCCAGATGTTATTGGAAAGGGTACCAATGGATGGTAGATATGGCACACCTTGGTGCTGATAACACCATAAATAGACAAATATGTTAGAGCAAATGCACTTTGATGTTTGTAAGTGCTTTTCCAGATGTTATTGGAAAGGGTGCCAATAGATCTTAAAATGGCACCCCTCAGTGAAGAAAATGCAGCATGGTCTAAAACAATGGGATGTGTTGTTTGGATGTCAGTCCCATTGCTGGGTAACGGACAAAGTCACACCTGAAGCGTGAATTGGGCGAAGTTCTTTGCCAGGATAAAATGGGCAAAGAGGCCAGTGTCAGTTTGAGAAGTGACACAGACTGGAGCTAGGGACGTTTGCGCTTATCCCCTCGGACAGGACCTTGTCCCCTTCCACGCCCCCTTCCTCTGCGCTGCTGAGGAGATGCAGGGGGTGGAGGGGGAGCAGCAGCAGGACCAGGGACTGGACCCTCAGCAGAACCCCGTGGTTGTTGAGCCACTTCCCGAATAGCCGCCACCAGGTCCTGGATGCTTCTTTGGATGGTTTGCTCCATGCTCTGGAAGGTTTGCTCCATGCTCTGCATCCCATCATGGAAGCCGGCATGGATGCGAGCAAACCATCTTCGCATCCAGAGACTGTTGCGGCGTTGCTGTTGGATGAGAAGTTGCATAAGCCCCACATACTGCCCACGTCTCTCAGCCAGTCGCTGTGGTTGCTCCTGTGGTGGTCCCCCAATTGGTGCAGCAGCAGCAGGAGCTGCAGCACCTGCTTCAGCAGCATCACCTACAACAAAAAACAAATATAAACATCGCTAAATTTATTGGACATGTGCATAACCCATAACAAAAAAACAAAGGTGGGAAAGGAAGCTCACAAAGATAATCTTAGAAGATAAATTGGTGTTGGGTGTTTCCATGTTTGGGTGTGGGGGGGGCTAAATCATTCCAATACTGGATTTGAAATGGAACATTAATGTGTATCTAGTCAAAATATATGTGTTTTTTGTTTGCCTTGTTTGTCATCAGCTGCAAGTTAAGGAGATAGTATGAGACACACAATGAGAGTGGTGATTGAACCTGGGAGAGGGGAGTGAAACTTGACAGAGGGGTGGTATAGGAGGTGGGAGCAAGAACAGAGAGGGAACCTGCAAGTGGAAAGGGAGACCCGAGAGACAGCATGGAGTGAGAAAACTACTATGAGGCATGAGGAGCCAGAGTAAATCTTGAGACGGTGGATGGCTTGGAGTGAGGGGGAGCAAGATGGACCATGTAGAAGGAAAAAGAAAAGTGTCGAGTCAACAGGTGAGAATGTAGGCTGAGCAGAGCCAATAGTCAAGGGCAGTCAAATCATTAGAACAAAAACAAAAGAATCCCAAATTGCACTCTGTAATTTATAAATTCATGCAACAAATTTTTATTTAGCCGTTTGGTTTAAGTTCCCCTTCACCACTCCATAGTTCAATAATGCAAATTGATTACTTAAAATGCACTGTTTAAATTTATAAATTCATCACTAAAGTTCATAATTAAGTCAGATATTTTAGTTCATTAAATTCAGAAGTTCATAGTTTAGATCCATTTCTTCCATGAGCGTTTGTTCCAGAATTCATTTCACCAGTTTATAAATAGATAGAAAAGCAATGATCCTTAATTCATCTGTTAAAAACACAAACACGGAAGAGGAGAGAGGAGCTTATTGTAACAAGTTATCCAGGCTTTGTGAGATAGGACACGTCAAGTCAAAGAGTTATAGCATTGGCCTTTTATACAGCCTGCTGCTCTGTGTTAATCCCTGTGAGCCGCACTGATTTCACAGATGCGGTGTAACTGGTTACATTGTTTCTAACGTAAGGCAATGAAACAAAACAGTTTCCAGTCTCAGGAAGATCAGAAGCACTTATTCACACATGTTACAAAGTAAGGTAACAATTTTGCTGTAGGCAGTGTTAGAGGCAACATCAAAGGTTTAAATGCGCTGCATGCGCTTTTCTTTTTAGTTATCCACGACCATTTGTAAGTACTGGTATAACATAGATTTATACTCATCTGCCTCTAGTGCTTTGGTCAGTCCCCCGGATTTCTGACATCAAGATAGATGTGGTTTTCAAAGAGCGTATTAGAAGCGCGTTCCTCTTTGTCGTATCTCAAAAATATAAAAGCCTTTTTTCCTCTTCCTTTCTTTTCTGCCAAATCCCATGTGACAGACGATACTCTCCACTCTCCACTCTCCAAACGTGTTAAGCAGCCTACATATGTTTCGCCATTATTTGGCTTCCTCAGGGCATCTGTGTGCACAGCCACTTAAATATTTCAGCAGTCACAAAGACATCAGTAGGATTTTAAAGTGGGGCTGAGAGAGAGTGAAATAGTAGTAGCACTGTATGGTGATTTCAGGCTGACAGTCAGAATGGGGGGGGCACAGGAAGAGGAAGGGAGAGATGCAGAGCCAGAGCAGCAGAACAATCTGATATAATTGACACTTTGGTCGCATAAGGAAATGGGCAAAATGTATATTCTATCCAAAATCTGTTTTTAACAACCTACTGCTTTTCATTAACACTGAAGAGGCACATAAGTAGGCTGCATAAGGGACTCAGTAAATGTTCTTTGCATCTTTGGGACACAGACAAATAAAGGAAGGGTTCTTACGTCTGGGGGGCACCACAGGTAGCACGGCTGGCGACTGGGCACGCCGGGGAGCTCGATGTTCTGTAATGTGAAATTGGACATTAGTAATGTTGCAAACAATTTGAGGAAGCAACTACATTGGCCACAAACACAAACATGTCTGTACCTTGAGCTTGTGGGGCTCTAGGGCTCTCTGCAGCCTCACCCTCTTCCTGGGGCTGCTGAGGATCAAGGTCCTGGTCCCGGTCACTGTCCGTGGGTTGTGGCACTGTCCGCGGTGGTGCTGCAATTGTTAAGAAAAGTGCCAAAAAAATTTGTCATTCATAAGCTACTACAATTGTACTTGTTTATTAGGCTGATGGACAAACCTACAACATGTTTCTAAAATATTTAAGTTAGCCTTTAAAATAATAACTGAAATGTAATGGGGGAGGAAACGATATGTTTAAAGTCCAAGTGGAGTCTATCAGGGCACTGCAAGGGAGATGCTAAGGTTGAAAAGTTAAATACATGACACAAAGGCCCTGTTTGCAATGATGTGAGAAGCACAGAATGTAATAAGTGACAATACAGCTGCTGTAGGCTCTACATATGTTGCTTCACACTTTTACACACTGAAGTTAAAGGGTTTGTTAACCTTAAAGTAATGTTTTCCTCTGGTACCCAATATTCTGGGTTTTTTTATATAAGCTCTACAGTAGACGATTTTGAAAAAGTGGTTGCTAGGATGTAAATTACCATAGCAACCATATATTCCTAGAAATCACAGACTGGAATAGAATGATATGACTGTCTAAAATGATAACATAACATAGTTCAAAAGTTAACTTCAAGCTCAACAACCCTTTTAATCCACTTTATAAACATTTCTGTTCTAGTAGGGAAATGGTTAATAAACGTTTGCCTTTTTGGCAATGTTACAGCTGCACGTAATTAACTACTACAAAAACAAACAAGAATCCTGGAAACATAAAATCCTCTAATGGCAAACAGGAGCAATATTTAAGGAAAGAAGCTAAATGACAAAGGGGAAATGAGTTATTTAGGCAAATGATAAGAATGTGGATAAAAGCAGTAAGAATGTTGTGTATTAAAATGTACTTACTTCTCCAGTCTGTGTCATGTGAGCCTTCTAAACCTTCACACACCTCTCTGCCCATAATGGCCAGAAGCCGGCGTTCATAAGGCTGCAGCCTCAAAGATGGTAAAGGGCCACCGCCGGTCTTCTGGGCCTTTGCTCTCCTGGCAGCAAACTTCGCCCACATCCAACGCTTCAGGTCACTGAAGCGCTTGTACACAGTGTTGTGATCTCTGTGTACAGCGCCTACAGCGTTGACTTTGTCCGTTACTAGCTGCCAGATTTTTTTGCGTCTGGCAGCATTGATGCAATGGGATCGACATCCAAATAACACATCCCATTGCACGATCACTTCATCAACCAGTGCTGCATTTTCTTCACTGGAAAATCTTCGCCCCATTCGCCCACTGGGGCCCTCATCGCCATCGTCCTCCTCCTCCTCCTCTGGCCTCCTCTGTGAGGCCGGTGTCTCTTCCTCCTCCTCTTGCCTCCTCCTGGCGGTCATCTCTGTAGTTCCAGCCCTGGCTGAGGTGCCGGACCTGCCACGTGTCTCCGATGTTGGGGGAGACACGTGGCGTGCCCTGGGGGAGGCCCTACTTCCCCTGGCTGGGGTGCGGGACCGACCACGTGTCCCCGATGTTGGGGGGGACACGTGGCGTGCCCTGGGGGAAGCCCTACTTCCCCTGGCTGGGGTGCGGGACCGACCACGTGTCCCCGATGTTGGGGGGGACACGTAGCGTGCCCTGGGGGAAGCCCTACTTCCCCTGCCTGGGGTGTAGGAACTGCCACGTGTCCCCGATGTTGGGGGAGACACGTGGCGTGCCCTGGGGGAGGCCCTACTTCCCCTGGCTGGGGTGCGGGACCGACCACGTGTCTCCGATGTTGGGGGAGACACGTGGCGTGCCCTGGGGGAGGCCCTACTTCCCCTGGCTGGGGTGCGGGACCGACCACGTGTCCCCGATGTTGGGGGAGACACGTGGCGTGCCCTGGGGGAAGCCCTACTTCCCCTGGCTGGGGTGCGGGACCGACCACGTGTCCCCGATGTTGGGGGAGACACGTGGCATGCCCTGGGGGAAGCCCTACTTCCCCTGGCTGGGGTGCGGGACCGACCACGTGTCCCAGATGTTGGGGGAGACACGTGGCGTGCCCTGGGGGAAGCCCTACTTCCCCTGGCTGGGGTGCGGGACCGACCACGTGTCCCCGATGTTGGGGGAGACACGTGGCGTGCCCTGGGGGAAGCCCTACTTCCCCTGGCTGGGGTGCGGGACCGACCACGTGTCCCCGATGTTGGGGGGGACACGTAGCGTGCCCTGGGGGAAGCCCTACTTCCCCTGGCTGGGGTGCGGGACCGACCACGTGTCTCCGATGTTGGGGGAGACACGTGGCGTGAGCTGGGGGAGCTCATTGTCCTGGCACTCCCAGACCTCTCCCCTCCCCCTCTATGGGACCCTGACAGGCTCTCCTCCTCCACCTCAGCCCAGGAACCCCTCCCTCTAACACTCCAGCCCCTGTCCCCTCTCTCCCCCTCCTCTGGTGACTTACATCCCACGTAGTGTGGGATGCAGCCACCCTGGGCACCTCTTCAGGGCTGGAACCACATTCGCCTTCCTCCTCCTCACTCCTTCTTCTCATTTTTCAAGCAGCTGTTTGGCAACCTCCTCCACCTAGCTCATCCAAATAGCAAGTGCGCATTAAGGGCGCCAATGCACCTAAAATGGCCTCCAGAGGACTTCCTGTTTGAAAAAAATGGCAAAAAGGAAGTGGGGCATAAAAACTTCGAATCGATCGATTAGAATAGAAGTGTGGCAAAGGTTACCTTCGATCAGCTTCGACTATTCGATACGCACAAACCTTCACATCGTAGCATGGAATCGATCGATCGAACGATGGTTTCCTTCGATCGAAGACAGCCTTCGATTATCGTAGCATGCTAATTCGATGGTCGAATATCGAAGTTTTTACTATTCGATATTCGACCCTTGATGAATCAGCCCCTTAGTGTATAACTTGCATTTATATTATTTTTGCCAAAGTGCATAACCTTGCATTTATCAACATTGAACCTCATTTTCCAGTTTGCTGCCCAGTTTTCCAGTTTAGACAAATCACTCTGCAAAGTGGCAGCATCCTGCATGGAACCTATAGTTCTGTACAATTTAGTATCAGCTGCAAAAATAGAAACAGTACTTTCAATGCCCACCTCCAGGTCATTAATAAACAAGTTGAAAAGCAAGGGACCTAGTACACAGCCCTGCGGTACTCCACTAACAACACTGGTCCAATTAGAAAATGTTCCATTTACCACCACTCTTTGTAGTCTATCTTTTAGCCAGTTCTCTATCCAGGTACAAATACTATGTTCCAGGCCAACATTCCTTAATTTAACCAGTAACCTTGTGTGTGGCACTGTATCAAATGCTTTAGCAAAGTCTAAGTAAATCACATACACTGCCATCCCAGAATCGAGGTCTCTACTTACATACTCATAAAAAGAAATTAAGTTAGTCTGGCAAGATCTATTACGCATAAAACCATGCTGGTACACACTCATAGTATTATGATTTGCTATGAAGTCCAGTATCTTATCCTTTATTAACCCTTCGAAAAGCTTTCCTACCACTGACGTCAGACTAACTGGCCTATAGTTTTGAGGCTGAGAACGGGATCCTTTTTTGAATAGAGGCACCACATTAGCAATTCGCCAGTCTCTCGGCACTATGCCAGATCTCAATGAATCCTGAAAAATTAAGTAAAGAGGTTCGGCAATAACAGAGCTAAGCTCGCTAATTACCCTGGGATGAATACCATCTGGCCCTGGACCTTTGTTAATCTTAACATGTTCTAGTCTCTTTTGAATTTCTTCATGTGTGAACCATGCATCATTATTTGTATTACTAGAATTAGGACTGTTAAGAAGGAAACCTTCACTTACTGGTTCCTCATTTGTGTAGACAGATGAAAAATATGAGTTCAGAATCTGCGCTATTTTGTTTTCATCAACCAGCTGACCCCCCTCTGATAGTAAGGGTCCCACCCCTTCCTGCTTCATTTTTTTACTATTAACATATTTAAAAAATAATTTTGGATTTTTTTTACTGCTTGCTGCAATATCCTTTTCTATAGCAATTTTAGCTTGCCTTGTAGCTTCTTTGCATGATTTATTGGCCTCCTTGTACCTTATAAATGTTTCGGCTGTACCAGCTAACTTGAAAGCCTTAAAAGCACGTCTTTTCATACCCACCTCAACACCAACGCTTCTATTGAACCAAAAAGGTTTTGCTTTGCAACGACGTTCCTCGCTTACAAGTGGAATATACTGACAAGTATATTTATTAAGCAGCATTTTAAAGACTTCCCATTTTTGTTCTGTGTTTAACCCTGTGAAAAGCATTTCCCACTTAATATGTTGCAGAGATGCCCTTATACTGTCAAAGTTTGCACGTCTGAAATTTAGTGTTTTAGTTACTCCCTTATAGAATTGCTTCTGCAACAGAATCTTAAAGGAGACCATGTTATGATCACTATTCCCTAAATGCTCACCCACACAAATGTTAGAGATGAGTTCAGTATTGTTAGTTATTACAAGGTCCAAAAGAGAGTTATTCCTAGTAGGTTCTTGAACGAGCTGGAATAAAAAGTTGTCATTCAGCATATTTACAAACCTACTAGCTTTTTCTGTTTTAGCAATCCCATTACCCCAGTCAATGTCTGGATAATTGAAGTCACCCATAGCAACAACTTGACCCAGCTGTGAAGCCGCTTGTATCTGCAAGAGTAGCTGGGCTTCATACTCGACACTTATACGAGGTGGTTTATAGCAAACACCAATGATAATTCTTTTTGTTACCTTTTGCCCGGTCAAAATCTCTACCCAGAGTGATTCTACACTCTCACCAGTGACAGCTATTGTTATTTCTTTAGCGCATGGCTTTAATTCAGGCTTTACATACAACACACTCCTCCACCCTTTTTAATCCCTCTGTCCCTCCTAAAAAGGGTGTAACCATTTAAATTCACAATCCAGTCACATGCATCATCCCACCAAGTCTCAGTGATACCAATTATATCATCATTTTTAGAGCATGCAATGAATTCTAGGTCTCCCATTTTACCTGACAAACTCCGTGCATTTGCCAGCATACAGCGGAGGTTACTACTTTTACTTTTGAAATTTGCATTACTTAGTGAAGAATTATACGTTAAGTTAGTATTATTCTGTTTTCCTTGCAACAGAGGGACCTCCTTAGCTGGTAAACTGTATGCCCCCCTCACTCCTCCCCCATTGCCCCGTCTACACTAGCTTCCCCATAATTCTTTATCTCACCCCCCCCTTACCTAGTTTAAACACTCCTCCAACCTCTTAGCCATTCTTTCCCCTAGCACCGGAGACCCCCTTCCATTGAGGTGCAAACCATCACGACCGTATAGGTTGTACCCCAACGAAAATATTTTTAATGTGGGCTATAGGCATTTTTTTATGTACATACATAATACTTGTAGCTATAGATCAACCACGACGGTGATTAAAAGCATTCCATCTTTATTTTCATCTGTTTTAAGACCATTACATATATGGCTAACATATACAGCCATGTGAGTAAAACTGAATAAAACATTTAGAACTCGCTGCGTGCCATTAGATGTGAATGATAGTGTCTATATGTAGATCGCTTTTAAAATGGTGTATCTCTAAAAAGACCACAATGGTGTACTATATATGATTAGAAGAGCCAAAGTGCAATCTGATATGGGACTGTATTTAAAATGTGGTGATTAATCCGCATTTATCGTGTACATGAACTATATTTGAAATAGAAGTAGCAATATATGCCACCAAGAGATGTAGGTGTTATAGAATGGATGCGGAATATATTGTGCATTTAGCTATTTGAATTTAGTGACTTTGAGATATTCAAGATGGAAATTTCTACGTTCATTTGAAAGATCTATGAAGGATTTATTAAAGATAGAAAGCGCTTGAATCTCAATATAACAATTTCTAAGAAGATTTTTACATCCTATAACAGAGGTTAAAGATGGCTACAGGGCAGTGCATTAGTAATGATGAAATGTGTGAAATGTGTGATGTCTCACCAATCTATCAGAACAGAATCAGAAACAGAATGAGAAGGTTAAGCTTTTGTTCCAAACTGATAAAAAAAGTACCACTACACATAAAGTGAATGTTGATCCTGAAACTGCAGGGGGTGAAATGCTAAATCTGTTTAAAAAACTCCAAAAACAGTCATTGAAAGAATTGAAAGTATTGTGGGAGAAGAAAAATCTGAGAGGGCAACCAAAAATGAAGTGAATATTTCAGAGTATGGACAAGATGATAATGACTTGGTTATTAACATTTCATCCTATAGATTAACATCAGATGAAAGAACTGTCCTGAATCACATCTCATTATTTAATATGATTGTAGATGTGAATAGATTTATGCGCTCGTTAACCCTTAATTGTTTTTTCAATAGCAAAAGAATAAAGGAAAGTAATGGAGAAGATGTAATTAGTGTAAGTGTAATAGATAAAGATGGCAGTGAAATGAATGAGAACTATGGCACACAAGATGTGGTACAAGCTATTGAACAATTGAGAATAATGATGATGTCATAGAATTAACATCATGTGAAAGAGAGATGGTACATACAAACTTAGAACAGAAATCAACATTCTACCCAATAGGCCAAGGTGGTACTTTTCTGGATAGATTCTACACACTAGTATGTGAGGATTTGACGATTTTAACTGAAAATAAAGGAAAGGGGAGAAAAAATCTAACTAAAACAGAATATCAGGCCCTACAATCACTTAAAGGTAATAACATCATAGTGATATAGGCCACGGTGGTCCTTTTCTGGATAGATTCTACACACTAGTGTGTGAGGATTTGAAGATTTTAACTGAAAATAAAGGAAAGGGGAGAAAAAATCTAACTCAAACAGAATATCAGGCCCTACAATCACTTAAAGATAGTAACATAGTGATACGTAAATCAGATAAGGGTGGATCAATAGTGGTCCTAGAGGAATGCTATGAAAATGACATTATGAGTCAACTGAATGATGAAAAACAATATAGAGTGTTGACATGTGATCCAACAAGAGTGTTTTAAAACAAATTGCAAAAATTTTTGGAATATGGTCAATTAATAGTTCTAGATGTGAAGGAATTAGATTATATTTCGTGTGAGAAACCGAGAATCCCAATTTTCCATACATTACAGAAGGTGCATAAGAGCATAATAAACCCTAAAGGGTGACCAATAATAGCGGGTAATGGATCTGTAAATGAGAAATTGGGAGAATATGTAGACAAATTTTTACAACCATGTGTACAGAAGCTTACTTCTTACACTAAAGATAGTGGTGATGCCATTAATAAGCTTCAAGATGTGATTTTGGAGAAAGACTGTTTATGGGTCACTTTGGATGTCACAGCTCTATATTCGTCGATTGAACATCATTTAGGATTGAGGGCATTGAAAGTTTGGTTGTATTTTTATATGATGAGCAAAATGTATTTATTCTAGAATCAGTGGAATATATATTGAACCACAATTATTTTATATGTGATGTCAGTTCTATCTCCAGAGGTGTTGCACAGCTATGGGGGCATGATTTGTGCCCTCATATGCCAACCTCTTCATGGGGTGGGTAGAGATGTCCCACATCTTTGGAGATGGATCACCTTGGAAAGTGAATTTAGTGAGATATCATCGATTTATCGATGATTTAATTTTGGTTTGGAGGTGTGATGAGGAATAGATAGGAGAATTTGTGAAATACTGTAATGAGAATCCTTTTGGCATAAAGTTCAAACATAACTTTGGAAATTTAAGTGTAGAATTCTTAGATATAAAATGTTCCCATGATAAAGGCAAGGTTGAAACCGATGTGTATAGAAACCCGATTAGTAGGAATTCACTTAAAGAGAGATAGTTGTCATCTTGAACCACTTCTAGAGGGTATCCCGATAGACCAATTCCTCAGATTGAGGAGGATTTGTTCCTCTTGGGATGCCTTCCAGAGAGCGGCGATGGATCTGTGGACTAGCTGCTAGAGGGTATAATACAAACTGTATCAAGAAAGTATATGAACGAGCAGTTAGTAGTGAACGTAAAGATTTTCTTAGACAGGATGCAAAGAGGAAAAAGAGGTATCAAAAATATAGAGATAAAAAGGATGGAGAGAGTGAGGATAGTCGGAAAGAAAGACAAAAATCGGATATATACTTTGCGACTGACTACAGTAGGGAAGATAATGAGATTAGAAAGATTATACTCAAACATTGGAAGCTAATAGATTTGGATCCTCTTTTAAATATGGGGAAATGGTGGTTCTCCTGCAGGTGCAGTAGAACCATAGCTAACAATATATCCCCAAGTATGCTTCCAGATAAAGGAATATCATCCCAGTGTCTTAGATATTATGGAACATATATGTGTGGAGCTAAAATCTGTAAAGCCTGTAACTTTATGCATGTGTCTAAGACCTTTAGGAGTATGACCACAGAGAAAGAATATGTATGCAAAACATATGTGAATTGTAAAACAGTTAATGTTATATATTTGGCTTCATGTAAATGTGGTTGCCAATATGTATGGAATAACATCAGGGAGAATGAAGGATAGAGTTCTAGAACATATGGCATGTATTGGGAGAAAAGATGTGTCCTCATCAATAGCCGACCATGTTTTGAGCGTACATAATGGGAATGAGAAATGTATTTAAAAATGTATTTGTTATATATTATTACCCTCTTAAAGATATTACAAATATATAGAGGGCTTATTTTTTTTTATTTATCAAACGTTTATTTGACATGTAGATAATACACGAAAACAATAAAGCTGTGAACATTCACATTATACATATCATCGCAAAAATTACAATCCTCCAAATAGGTAGGGATATATTCAAGCATATAGTCAAAGGAGGGTGTATACAAGGTATAGAAAGCAAAACTACTGCAAATAATAACATATAAAAAAAAAAATTATAACAACAGTGCAATCCTGGCATGAATTAGTACTCCAATCCTATTCCATGTCGGTCTGTGCGTGTGACTAGGTCTCCCATTAACTAACATCCCACATAGGGGAAATATGGTCAAGTCTTATCATATCATATCCCCAATAGGCACTATTAAGAGGTGTCGTCTGAGGCAGCAAGAAATTGTTTCCACGGCAACCAAATTGAGGCATATTTAAGATAACTATTATGCGAAAAGGCAGTTATCTCCTCCATTAAGCATATTTCATTAACAAGCGTGTACCAGTTAGCAAGCGTCGGCGGAGCTTCCTTTCTCCAATGCATTGGAATAAGGGCTTTGGCTGCCATCAAGAGCTGGAGAAGGAGGATTTTTTTTGTCGTATCTTGGGGTTCATATCTATAATAAAGGAGTACAGAAGAGGCATCTAAAACTACTGGACATTTAATAATCAATGAACATGTATCTGCTATTTGTGCCCAAAAGTTCCCAAGTTTTGGACAGGAATACCACAAATGCTCCAGAGTACCGGTACCTGCACTACATCTCCAACATTCAGCAGACGGTATCAGGTTAGCTTTATACAGCACTACTGGTGTCCTATACCATCTCGCCAATAGCTTAAATGAATATTCCTGGAATCTATTGCTGATCGAGCATTTAGAGACGATAGTAAAGATTTTGCCCCACTCCGCAGGAGTAAACTGTATGCCCAAGTCCTTTTCCCATGACGATGTGTATGTTGGTAATTGAGCATATTTACTATCTCGAATCATCCTATATAACAGTGATAGAGAATGTCTAAGATCCACATCCAAATTACACAACATCTCAAAAGCAGTTAGCTTTCGACAAACAGCGGAAACATCAATCTTCAAGGATTTCAGAAAGTGTTCCACCTGTTGCAACCTCCAAACATCCCCCTGTTGCCACAAGGCCCGATTACTTCTTACTACCGGGATAAGATCTCGAGCAGAAGGAAGGAAGCTCCGGACAGTTAGATTCGAACAGCCAAACGCCGTCCTGTAACCAGCATCAAGCGTTCCAGGCAAGAATTCAACATTATTTCTCATAGCATCGGTGATGGATAGGGAGCAAAGGTGTATCGCTCATTAAGATGTTGCCAGATATCCAAACAATTGCGAATTAATAAGTGAGATTTAGCCTCTTTAGGAAAGTCGGTGCCCTTATTCCAGACAACACCTCTCAATAAGCCGCCTATCCATCTATCCTCCAGGTATCTCCATTGAACCATAGAGTTAGTCCTAGTGTATTCTAAGACTTTAGCTAAAACACCGGCTTGATAGTAAGTTTCAAAGTCAGGGACATTCAGACCCCCCTGCAGTTTCGGCCTATAAAGAGTAGAGCATCTAATCCTACTTCTCCCTCCATTCCACACATACAGCGAAATCGCAGCGTTAACTGCTTTAAAGTAAGACCGGGGGATAGGTATAGAAAGCGCATTAAATAAATATACAAACTTGGGTAGGATCGACATTTTAACCGTATTAATTCTTCCATTCCAAGTTATACGTTTCATCTCCCATGATTTCAACATGCCAGAAACCTCAGTCAGTAAGGGTGGATAGTTCCTCTCAAATAGCTGGAGTGGGTCTGGTGTAATTTTAATACCTAAATATGTAATAAAGTCTTCCTGCCATTTAAATTTATATCTAGACCTCAAAGATGTGAATAGCTTGCGTGAAAGTAAGATAGGTAAAGCCTCCGACTTTTCCATATTAATTTTATAATTCGAACAGACACCATATGTCTCTAGTTCTGTTAAAATAGAGGGGAAGGACTTAAGTGGATTAGTAACCATCAACAGTAGGTCATCTGCGAAGGCTGCCGCCTTAAATTACCTACCATCAACCTTCAAGCCTTCAATTTTGGGGTTATTCCTAATACCTACAAGAAGGAATTCCATGCAAATGACATACAAAAGTGGCGATAGGGGACAACCTTGTCTAGTACCATTTCTAATATCCCACGGCTCAGAAGTTAAACCATTCACCCTGACTTGTGCCGTCGGGACCGTATACAGTGCCATAATTTTAGATATGAACTCTTCAGGTAAATTTATAGCCTTCAGTGCTTTAGCTAAAAAGGCCCAATCAATACGATCGAAAGCCTTTTCTGCATCAGTCGATAACAGTATGGAGGGTATCTTCAACCTCTTGCCCCACAATAACCAATTAATCACCTTATTAATATTTTCCTTAGCTTCCCTACCCTGAACGAAACCAACTTGGTCTCTATGAACAATTTGGGGCAATAATGGTTTCAAGCGTTGGGCCAGAATTTTAGCGTAAAGCTTAAGATCCACATTAAGTAGGGAGATGGGTCTGTAACTACTACAAAGCGATAGGTCCTTCCCAGCCTTAGGAATGACTGATACATGGGCCAATAAAAATTCTCTATTGGGAGGGTGGGAAAGTAAAAGATCGTTAAACAATGAATGAAGTAGGGGGAGTAGGTCCGCCTTAGTAAGTTTATAAAGTTTGGGAGTATACCTGTCAGGGCCCGGGGCTTTACCTAATTTGAGAGATTTAATGGCTTCCCCAATCTCGTCAACATCAATCGGTCTAGTGAGCGTGTGAAAGCTAGCAGCGGAAATGACCGGAGGGCTATTCCGTGACAGATAATCTTGAGTTGTTCTGGATTTCGTTCGCATACATAAATTCTCAGAATCCTGCAAGTTATAGAGTTTTTCGTAGTAGCATTTAAATGTGTCAGCTATATTTTGAGGGGTCATCTGAGTTTTACCGCGGGAGTCCCTAATTTGGCAAACAAAGGCATTGGCTTGTTTCCTTTTCAAAGCTTTAGCTAAAAATTTCCCCGGTTTATTACCAAATTCAAAATACTGTTGCCGAATCCTAGAGAGGAAGAACTTGGTTTGATTGTTCGAATAAGTATGCAGCTCCAACCGAGCTTTGGTAAGTTGGGTTAGGAGATGTTCTGTCTGATGGCGTTTATGTTCCAATTCAAGGACATGTATACGGTCTATCAAAGCTGCCGTACGTGCATATCGCTCCCTTTTCAACCTTGCCCCATGTTTAATCAATAGTCCCCGCACAAGACATTTCAGTGCCAACCAATTAGATAAGGAAGAGGTCCCACCTAGTGTAACATTTGCATTGTATTCTTGTATGGCTTGTTTTAAGTCAGAAATACATTGTGGGTCGTCTAATAAAGTATCATTTAGCCGCCATTTCCATGTACCAGATGGTTGGGTAGGAAGTAAAATCTGCAGTTGCGTCATCGCATGATCCGACCAAATGATATCGTGGATCTTAGCCATTTTCACCATAGCTAAGTGGAACTGGGAAATAAAAAGATAATCTATCCTTGAATAAACATTTCTAGCTGCAGAGTAAAAAGTGTAATCTTTATCAGAGTTATGGGTATATCTCCAGGTATCTATTAGATGGCATTGATGCAATTTCTTTTTAGCCTTATTTAGGGCCGAGTAAGGTAAATATGAGGCACCCCTGGAGTTATCGATAGTCGGATTTAAAGTAAGATTTAAATCCCCACCCAAGATAAGCAATCCCTCCGCAAAGGCTTCAATTTTATTTAGGAGTTTGATTAGGTAATTAACTTGGTTGGTGTTTGGCAGATAAAGACAGCCCAAAGTACATTTCTGTTGGTGTATTGTCCCTTTAACAAGAACATATCTCCCCTCGACGTCTTTCAGTTCATCCTGCAATTGAAAAGCCAATGATTTATGTAAGCCTAGAGCTACTCCCTTAACCTTACCCTGCGGGTCATTTCTATAAAACCAATTGGGAAATTCACTATACTTCTTTAAGAAAAAATCAGTGCCTGCAAAATGGGTTTCTTGCAACATAACAACATTAGCTTTTTTATGCACCATTTCCCTCATGATTTTACTTCGTTTCCCAGGGCAATTCAACCCATTAACATTAAGGGAGCATACATTTATCACCTTCGCCATCGCATAGATACAGAAGTGACCAAATGGGGGAACCAGTCATGACCATTATGCTGTATATAGAATCGACATCCAGCCCACACAAGCCGAACAACAGGTGTTCCAGGAATAAAAGCAACATAAAAACACATCACTAATAACATCAACAAAAAAATAAGCAGTGAAAGGGAAAATTATAAAAGGAAAAAACAGTGGTAAAACGTATGGGGCAAACTACTTGACTCCCTAAATAGGGTCAAAAATCGGCAGGTACGCCCTGTCGGTACCCCTGGGGGGGGAAAAAGTACCGGCTGTCTGACAGACAAGTGAAGTCCCGCAACTCAGACCTTCGAAGCATATAACAAGAGAAATGTAAAGATAGAAAATATACCAGTCCCGAAGTTGAGAACTTTAACCATTGAACAATTCACGGGGAAATTCCAAAGAAAGAGTCCAGTGTCCGTTGTAACTTTCTTCTTTTCCGGTGTTTGTTTAACTTTCTTCTTCTTATTTTTAGGCGAGGAGACCAAGGACCAGGAATCCTTCCTCACGAGCTCTGGAACTGAAGGAGAGTGGCAGAACTGCTTCCATTCTTCAACATCAGGTTCATCAATACCACACGCTTGGCAAAAGGTGTGCAGATCTTCCGGGCCTGTCAGCGTATTCGTCTTACCCTCTTTTGTAACTTGTAATCCAAACGGATACATCCAGCGAAACATGAGGTTGTGTTCCTTCAACTGTTGCAGCACTGGCCGAACCATACGCCGTTGTTGAAGGGTGTGCCAAGAAAGATCCTGTAGAATAATAATCTCCGATCCTAAAAACTTAACAGGCTGTTGTTTCCTGGCCTTTGTCAAGATCTCCTCTTTAACTTGAAACCGCGTCAGGCAACAAATAATGTCCCTGGGTTTGTCAGTGGGGAGGCCTTTTGGTCGCAGGGCTCTATGTGCTCTTTCCATGTCAATAACATGGGTATCAGAAACATTCAGTATTTGTTGAAAGAGGGTCACAACCGTTGCATGCAGGTTACTCCCATCAGGCAATTCTGGAAGGCCCCTGATATGGAGGTTATTCCGTCTCCCTCTATTGTCAATATCCTCTAATCTGCGTTGTAGAGAATAAATCTTTTTGGCATAATGAGTATTCGCCATAGCAAGCGCTTCAATAACAGTGTCTGCAGAATCACTCCTATCTTCTATTTCTGCGACCCTAGAGTTAAGCGCAGTCATCTCAGTTTTAATACCCGCAACCTCCTCCTTAACAGTACGCTTTATCTGCGTCATCATATCTTGCAAGTCTGCTTTTGTCGGCAGTGATTTCAAATAAGTCAGAGTAGTTATATCAGAACTCACCGACTCACTATCGGAATCAGTTGCAGAGCCTCTGGCGGGATGAGACGCCATCTTGGAAACACCCGCAGCTTTCTCACAATCCGATGGCGTAAAGAATTGCTTCAGAAGCCGTTGAGTTTCGGTATGTTTCTGCGTTTTCTGTGTCTCCCCACTTTGGTCTTTCGGTTTACCGTGTTTCCCCATGATAGACGACTAGACTGGATGCTTCGAAGGAGTCTGCGACACGGGAGCTCCTTCACATTGCTTCCATCTCGCTCGGCAGTTAGCTCCGCCCCCCATATAGAGGGCTTATATAGAGGATATAGACAAATTAGAGAAATAGAGAAATAAGAGAAAAGGGAACACATTTCACTATTCTATATTTCAGAATGTTTTAAATAAAAGTGTTGATAAATAAACAAGTATTCCTGAGTATAACATGAAATCCGGAAAAAAATTCTTTCCTTTGTAGCAAAACACATTGACAAGCAATGTGAAGTGCTATGAGAGAAGTGAAAATTGTGATACATATTACATAATAGCAAACAAACAACAACAATAAAGAAATAAAATAAAATAAAAAATGCTGTCTGAAACAAGAAATAAGGGAAAAAAGAGTATTGATGTTTTTAAAGGAAAAGTGTGTGCAACAATGAAAAAGTGTGTGTATAGCTTTAAGTGCACATGAGATGGTTTGCATTGCTGTCTATAAAGTTGATCCTTGTTGTAACATGAAACTGTGCTCTAAGGAAGTGACCCTTTGAGGTCATAAAACACGTCAGCAGCAGTGTGCCAATCTGAAGCTCTGCACTTTAGCCATATATGTAATGGTTTTAAAACAGATGAAAATAAAGATGGAATGCTTTTAATCACCATCATGGTTTATCTTTGGCTACAAGTATTATGTATGTACTGAGAAGCTGTTGCTGAGTGGGAGTGGCCAGGAACCCGCGAGCAGAATGGGATTTTGGTGAGCTTTGACTCCACTGTCGCAAAAAGGAGAAACTTTTTATGTACATTCATATTTTAATACGTTTTTTTTGTGTCAGTATCACTTTAAATGCATTCCTGGAGCTGGCAGGAGAAGTGGAATACAAAAGAAAACGGTGCCCAAACTATGTTTTGAATCTAGTTTGGCGTTTCTAGAGAATTTGATTAAAAACTTAATTTAAGTCAGAACTTGGAACTGTTATGTGCTTTAATTTTACTGCCTTCCATCCTGAGCTAGGTGACATTTGTGGTGTTAATTGTTTGTGGGAAATCTTCATAACAAATCTTGGCCTGGATTAAAATGAAACTGTCAGTAAACTCATTCACATTGGCTTCCTGACAAGGACATAACAAAGGAAGTAGGTCTATGACTGATAATTAAATGCTTAACTATCACGCAGGTGGCTGGTACTGAAAGGCAGATGCCATAATTAAAAGCAAATTAACATTATTAAATCAGAAATACAAAACAGATACTGCTGGCAGAGGTGCAACAAAATGACTAGGTAAGGTTATCAACCTACAGATGTTAGATTGTTAGAGTTACTTGAAAACGCCTGCTAATCCCAGGATCACTATTCACACAACTGTATTTATATAATAGTGCTATTTTGAACTAAGATCATACAAATATTATTCACTGCAAACCCCAGGTTTTAAACATCTGGAAAAGACAAGGATAAAGGTCAGCTTCTTAATCTCCAAGTTTGCTATGGCTTTCAATGTAACAACCTACCGACATTTCAAGATGAAGAATTTCAAAAATTTCCATAATGAGAGTTCAATTAATGGACTGTGACCTTATTAGTTTAGGTCTGCAAAATCAGTTAAAGGCATCATTGCTATTTGGGGAAAGATTTAGACCTTAAAGGTCATGGTTTAGCAGGACACTTGAAAAGTCATGGCCTGGCATAGACAAATGCTGGAAAATAAGATGGATGCTGGGGATGTAATAGAGGTGAGTCTGATATTGATAGTGACATAGTTAATTTTGATTGAAAAAATACAAATATATATAAAGTTGTATGTAAATACTAAAAGAATGAAGCAAGTAGGGGTGGGTCCTTATTATCAGGAGGAGGACAGTTGGTGGATGAGAGCAGGGGAAAAGCAGAGATTCTAAATTGTTAATTTTTTGCCTTTCTACATAACTGAGGAATCAGCTAATGAAGGTTTAATTTTAAAGGAGAACTAAACCCTAAAAATGAATATGGCTAATACTGAACGTATTGCACCAGCCAAAAGTTTCAGCTTGTCAATAGCAGCAATGATCCAGGACTTCAAACTTGTCACAGGGGGTCACCATCTTGGAAAGTGTCTGTGACACTCACATGCTCAGTGGGCTCTGATTGGCTGTTGAGAAGCTAAGCTTAGGGCTCGTCACTAATTATCAAGCAGGAAATGAGGTTGCCTGTAATATAAGCTGATGCTACAGGGCTGATTATTAAATTCTGATTCTAGTTGAACTGGTTTCTGTCCCTGGACATGTCTTTTAAAAAGTGTCATTTAACATAAAGACACCCATACAACTTTAAATTTCCCGCCCTATGCAAATTGACCTGAGCGAAGCAAAGTTTTTCTTGGCAGAAATGAACGTTAGTGCGTCTTCACTATCAAATGTTCACATTGCCGAAGTAACGCTAGTGAAAAGTCACCAGTGTTCAGCGCCCATGACAAAACTTTGCATTTTAGTGGTAGTAGGTGGATGGACTTACCCTGTTGCATTAGGAGAGAGTAAGGAATAGCTGTGGAAGCTGGGTGAGAGTCGGTTGGCAAGGGAAGGGAGGGTTTATTACAATTGCCAAAGGCAGTGCTTTATCATGTAATAGGAAACCTTAAATAAAGAGGCAGTAGTAATCTTGTACCACATGATAAAAAACTATATTAAAATTATATAAAATGCTTATCTAATACTTGCATTTGCTCACACTCAATATGCCTAAGGCAACAGAGAAAGAAACAAAAACAAAAATATAGTGCAATATGTTTCAATATTACACCATACACTCAGTGTCAAAATTATTTTCTTGAGGTGTATTTCCCCTTTAATCTTTATACTTCTATTGGTGACATGCATGATTTTTCCACTCCGTTACCACCACTGTTTGGCCAAATTGCGTACTTACAAACTGGAGGTACGGTATATTGCCCATAGTGTCTAGCAATTCTCTCCCTCCTCTTTAGGTCAGCTTTAGTGATGGGTGAATTTATTCACCAGGCGCAAATTCGCGGCGAATTTCCGCCGTCTGCAAATGAATTCACAAAATTCAAATATATTTCCAGCTTGGGACAAATATGACACAGGCGACAATTCCGATGCCTGCGACAATTCTAGGCGCTGATTGACTTTAATGGGGGCTTCGGAATTGTCGCCAGTGTCAGAATAGTCTTTTTGCTAATTTTTCGGCATTTCGCAAATTTTGCTGGAAATTCATAAATTTTTCGGTGAAATGGGAGAAATTCACCCATCACTAGTCAGCTTCTCATGTCCCCATAGAGAGATATAAATTCAAAATAGTGTAACACCATTTAGTAAAAAATAATCATAAAAACAAGTTTGCACTCACATGATTACTTTTTAATAAATGGCGTTACAGTATTTTGGATTCATCCAAACAAGTAGTTTGAACAATATCTTGCTCTCCACCGAAAATTAGACACATCTGAAATCTGCACATGTTCACTAGGAAAATTAGCCTCCTTCCGTGAACTGTAAACATAAGCAAGAGAGATTTTTTTAAGGCACTTTAGAAGACCTTTTATATCCAATTAATTATGATGTGGGGGAACATGTAAAAATTGAAATAAATACACCAGTGATTATGTCCGTGAGTGCCTCCAGTATATACAATTATTTGAAAATATCAGGGAGATTCATCCAGGACTTGGTGGGAGATTTGGTGAGTGCCGAAACTTGATGTGACAATTAATTATTTAAGCATATTCATTTCTTCTCCTTTTATTATATTTGTGGTTTTATTATATTAATTGCAGTTATATAATTTTATGAATTATGGTATAGGTTATATTAATTAGGGATGTAGCGAACTGTTCGCCGGCGAACTAGTTCGCGCGAACTTCGACTGTTCGCGTCCGCCGAATGTTCGCGAACGTCGCGCGACGTTCGCCAATAGGCGTTCGCGTCAAAAATCGTTCGACCATTCGACCATTCGATTCCTTCGATCGCTAAAATCGAACGATTTTCGTTCGAATCGAACGATCGAAGCCATTGGATTGAATGAAATCATTCGATGGAATGGTTTCGATCGTTCGATTCGAACGAAAATCCTTCGATCGAACGATTAAAATCCTTCGATCGTTCGAATCGAACGATTTTCGGATGTTTCGAAGTTCGCGAACAGTTCGCGAACTGTTCGCATTTTTTGCCGGTGTTCGCGAACGGCGTTCGCGAACACATAAACGGCAGTTCGCTACATCCCTAATATTAATGAAGGTAGGCTGTCCACTCAATTTTTAATGTTGTTGGGAGACAGCATTATATGATCTTAATACTAATAAATCTGTCTTTGCACACATTTCCAAAAATTCCCAGAGCTATGGGGGCAAATTCACTAAGCGCCGAAGCGCCAAACGCTAGCGTTAATTCGCTAGCATTTGGCATTTTCGTTACTGCGCAAATTCACTAACGAATGCTGGCGTAGTTTCGCTAGTGTTACTTCGCACCCTTACGCCAGGCGAATTTTCGCTAGCGATGTAACTACGCAAATTCACTAACTTTCGCAGTGTACTGAACGCTACATTTTACGCTAGACTTCCTTCGCCACCTCAGACCTGGTGAAGCGCAATAGAGTAGATAGGGATTGTTTCAAGAAAAGGCAAAATTTTTTCTAAGTCCCAAAAAACGCTGGCGTGTTTTCTACATGATGGGTGATAGGCTGAAAAAGATCGAAAATTTTTTTGGGGCTCCCCTCCTTCCCCCCTACATTTCCTGACTCATGGCAACTTACCTAGACAGTGGGCACATGTGTAGGGCAAAATAAAATTTTTATTTAATGATTTGAAGGTTTTCTTGGCATTTGTAGTGCTGATACGTATTCCTCCATTGAAATTTGAATTTGGCGCCGTATGCAAATTAGCCTTCGCTACCGTAACTTCGCTTTACATAGCAAATCAACGCTAGCGCAACTTCACAACCTTACGCTACCCCTGAGCGCAACTTCGGATCTTAGTGAATTTGCGGAGTGCTGGCGAAACTGCGCCTGGCGAAGTGCGGCGAAGTTGCGCCTGTCGAAACTACGAATGTTAGTGAATTTGCCCCATGGTGTCTCCGATTGTAAAAATACTTACCCTTTTTTGCAGATCTGACATACCAGATGAGGCATGGGATTTTTTTGAAAAGTATATAAATTTAAAAAGAGCAGACTGCTGTTCCCCAGTAGATGGACATTTTTTTTATAACTATGGGAAGTTCAACCACTGTCATTTACAGCTGACTGATGACCTCCTACATGTGTGGTATATTCTTTCTGAGTAATCACCTTTCTGTACTCTACAGTCACAAACTTCAGACCACTGATTTAGACAGTTTATTCGAATCTTACGGCCACCACCTAAACTAATAGTCATCCAATTAGGTTAAAATACAATTTGCCTAATGGAGGAGACATCATAATCCCCAATAGCTTTGCCAGACTTGCCATTTATGTTCAGACCAGAGAACCTACATAAAACATATCTATTGCCTTTTAAGCCAGATATAATTGGACCAGTTCAGACAAAATCACTTAACTCATCCATAAACTCTTTTTTAGGCAATAAATCAAAACTTAATTGTACAGGCACCAAAACGTGATCATATGTGAATGATCTACATCACTTACCCTTACTCTAGGTCTAGAACAATTCTGTCACATAATATATTCACTATATTCACTAAAGCCTGCTGCACTGCACTGCTCAACCACACTTTTCTCAGTTGTTGCTGGACTAGTGTTGTGAATCAGTATTCTCACTGGCTGATTCTCTTGCATCTGTAATGTAATTGTTTAAAAATAGAGTCTCCAAAGTCCTTGCAAATCTCTCTTGATCCGACCTGTTTCCCCTTGAGTATTTCATTTAAATCCTCCAAATAATTAAGCAAGTCTGCACAAAAAAAGTCTCAGGAGAACAAGCATGCAGTAATTCCAGCAATGTGTAGAGGAAGAGAGATATGGAAAAAGAAAGAGAAAAAAATAAAAACAATATAGTGTAGTATGTTTCTTATTGTTGTAGTTACACACCACCATACATGTTCTTCATACATGGGCGTTTTTTTTCGCAATGTTTTGCCGCAGAAATGATGCCCATAGACTTGTATGGCTTTCTGCGTAAAAAAAAATCCACATAGACTTTAATGGGCGTCGGTGACATTTCGCCAATGGCAAATTTTTGGAAAAAAGAAAAGGGTCAAATTCACCCAAGCTTAATCCTAACTGATATATTTGATTTATCAGAAGCCAGTTAACCTGGAGTGTAGCGTGTGAGATGAAAATCATGAAGACATGGGGATGAACATGAAAACTCCTTGCAGACAATGCCTTACCTAAAATTGGATCAAGAACCCCAGTGCTCCAAGGCAACAATATTCATTTCAGTTTGGCGAACATTCTCTTTGCTAATAAAAAATCAAAATTAACATTTGGGATTGACGTTGGAATTCTGTTCCTTTCCAAAATAATCATTACTTGTTTGATTTTCATTTCTTGGTGCATAAATCATTGTAAATATCTTTAGGGCAATGTTTACCTTATCCCTAGGTACACATACCAATAATATATATAAACTGTATAGTGGGAATGTGATACTAATGTTTTCAGTGATCATTTTGCTAATATAGCTACAATGAAGCACACAATGTTCTATGTTCCTGTCCTCCTGGTATTCGTAGGCTTGGTCCAAGCCCAAGGTAAGAAAATGGCTATGGATTCTTCTGCCATTGTGCAAAATTTCAAAATAGTTTAACCTGGTTTAATTGTGCTGCAGCCGGTGTAAGTGAGCCGATTTTCAAAAATTAATGCAATTTGGCGTGCACTTTGTTGCAAATAGAGCACAAAGTCCGGTGTTTAGCATGGGAGTGAGAGTATTGTCAGCCCTATTCCTTTAGTGCAACTATGTGTCTAAGTAAATATGCCCCCATGTATTGTGAGGAACATTAGAGAACATATATATCTCACAAACTTTACCCCGAATGAATTACATGAAAAACAAGTAATACGATGAAAGAAAATAAAAAATAAAAAGTATAAACATAGGTGTTCGTGATTAGTAAATTTGAATCAATTTTCAATTCTGTATAAACATGAATTTTTATATTAAAGGGCCTATTTATGAAAAAAAAATCAAGTTAGCGTATTTTCTAGTTTAGTGTGATTATGCATGGGAAAAGTCACTAGAAAAAAAGTTTCTATAGAAGTCAATGGAAGTCAATGAAAACTCAAGCAGCTTTATTTATTTTCCAAGCATTCGAGATGTTCAGCCTCGTTGAAAATTAACAGACTTGCTTGTGTGGGAGTTTTTCTGCGAAAAAATGTGATATTGAATATTATGCCGTGTTTTTTCCTAAATAGGATAGTGCTGAAGATAAAAAAAAAAAATGCATGTGCATTTTTTCTACTCCACCTCGAATTTTAGTATATCAGCCTGTTAGTATTTTTTTTTTTCTCAAAACGCTTTTAAAATTATAGAAGCTTACAAAGCCATTTACGGCGGTGCGTGAGATAGATATAAATAAGTTGCAACAATAAAAAGTTTTTAAAGATCTTATTTTCCGCACACTGTAGATTACTTCATGTAATATATTAATCAAAATTAATAAATCCTCAGAGAGCCCAAAAATGAATGATTTATTTTTTGAGGTTTTTTAATTCCAAATACAAAAACAGTGAAAAATGCTATACAAATATCAATTTAATAAATACAATTAATTATACCACAAGTCATGTATATATAACACCATATATTGTTTGCACCATATTTTTAAAAGAATTAATTTAGCTGCTAATCATTGATTATGCAGATAATGAGCAGAAATGGAACTAGAGGGGGCGTGCCCTGGCGCAGGACGCGCAGCCAGGCCCCCCACCACCTCTGCAAACCCGGAACTGGCCGGGATATGCGCGGCGCGCGGACTGCCGGGGGGCCCTGAGGGGGTGCACCCCCTGCTCCCCCGGTAGTTCCGCCCCTGATAATAAGGCTTTGAGGAGACAATTAAAAACGCATCATCTGGCTCGGCATTCCTTGTTTGCCAAATTGAATTATGTCCATGTTATTAACCTGCTTAAGTTAAAGTCACAATGAAGGGCTTGTTAGTGGTTTTAAACATTGTATGCAGGACATATTCACTTTGTTGCTGATAATAAGAAACAATGTAGAAGAGTGTGGAAATGTATTCAAGACACTTGCAGCCGTAGATACGAGGAGCTGTGCCTTTTGATATACTGCGCTTAAAAACCGGACCGATAAGTAGTATGACCGGCTCACTTAAATTTCAGGCAGTATAGGGTTGACTGTCAGTCGGCTACACGCCAATCATACATTACCAACTTATTGGTGTAGTCTCTGTGGCGGTTACGTTGCTCGCAGAGCTATCCTGGCTTGCACTTCCAGAACTTCCAGAGCTGATCTGAAGAGCCAAAGATCCCAGTCACTCCTCGTTCCACGTATCTGATTTCCAGATTATTGAATGCACTCAAATGATAGCGTTTCTCTCCTCCACATGGCCATTTAAGAGGAATGTGTAATTTAGCAATAATTTATTTCTTTAATTACATTTTAGATCCAACAACAACAGCAGGTAGGTTATGTTCACTATTCCATTCAATATTCTCTGTGCGATATTTTTCTATCACTAATTGCTTTTAGTCAAATGGAATTAAAATTTGATGAATGCCCTTCTTTGTTGACCAAGGGGTAAATGGAGTAACTAGAAAAACCCACCATCAACTTTTGTATAAAAAATGCCGGTGCTCAATCATTTTCCAAAGATCCTCCCAGTCAGCTTCAGATTTCCCTCACAAGGGACCAAACTAGGGGTAGGCAGATAGAGATATGTGCTTAGAACCTCCTAGCATTTTGGCCAATGCACGTGTCTCTTCTACCTCCTTCATAACGGGACTGCTAAATGTAACAGTGGGCAAAACCTTTGTGCTCATACAAACAATAACAATAAAATTGAAGCCTCATCTTCCATTATGCAATTTATTTTATTTGGATGTGCATCACCTTTAAAATAGAAAGAAAAATCTTTAATAGGTGGTTAGTAAAGCAAGATAAAGTTCTTAGGGTAAATGTATATAGTAAATAGTATATAGTAAATGTATGCAGATTTTGCAATGGTATCATTGTCTTTGAATGGAAGGGTTTATGCTTGGTATTTTTATGAGATCTGTTTAATTTAGCAATAATTTTTTTGGATGAATACTTAATTACATTTTAGCTCCAACAACAACAACAACAACAACAACAACAACAACAACAACTACAGGTAGGTTATGTGCATTATTCCATTCTATATTGAGTGATGTGTGACATTTTTCTATCACTAATTGCTTTTAGACAGATGGAATTAAAATTTGATGATTACCCCTCTTTGTTGACCAAGGGGTATAGGGAGCGACTAGTAAAACTTACCATTAACTTTTGCATGAAAAATTCCAGTTCTCACTCAGCATCTGAAGATCCTTCCAGTCAGCTTCAGATTTCCCTCACCCAAGGACAAAAATAGGGCTAGGCAGATAGAAGAGCTATGTATCTAGTGCCTCCCACCATTGTAACTAAGACACGTGTCTATTCAATCTCCCTTATAAGGAGACTGACTTTATTTGGATTGGGGGATCAGTTAACATTTTATACTATATTATATGTACCTTAGTACAGACAAAAATCCATCAACAGTGGACTGCTTCCATCATCCCTCATCACTCAGCATCCTCCCAGTCAGCTTCAGATTTCCCTCACCCAGGGACAAAAATAGGGCTAGACAGATAGAAGAGGTGTGTGCTTAGTACCTCGCACCATTGTACCTAAGACATGTGCCTCTTCTAACTCCCTCATAAGGGGACTGCTAAATGTTACAGTGGGCAAAACCCTTATGTTTATACAAACAATAAAAATAAAATCAAAACCTTATCTTCCATTATGCAATTTTATTTTATTTGGGTGAGCATCAGCTTTAAAGTAGAAAGAATAATCTTTCCTAGGTGGTTAGTAAAGCAAAGTAAAGCTCATTCAGGTGAATGTTTCAAAGTAAATGTATGCAGATTTTGCAATGTTATCATTTTCTTTCAATGGAATGGTTTATGCTTGGTATTTAAAAAAAAAAAAAAAACAGTTTGCATCTGTTTGCTAGGGTCCAAATTACCCTAGCAACTATGTGTTGATTTAAATAAGAGATTGGAATGTATATAGAAGAAGCTCTAGTTAATAACCCCCATTTAAAAGCTGGAAACAGTCAGAGGAAGAAGGCAAATATTTAAGAAAATATAAAAAATAAATAATGAAGACCCATTGAAAAGTTGAAGGTAGCTCCTCACAGACGTATTATTTATGCGTAGTTTGTCTTGTTTTTGTCACCAATTTTACAGCCAGTTTAAAGTTTAATTACTTATGATAGACAAACACTTCTAAAAATTGGTGAAACAGTTTGAAAAGGTGCAGCATTTAGGTTCTGCTTTCTTATTAATAACTCATGGTGCAATGATGTGGAAGTCATTTTACACAACAGCACTCTGAATCTCGAGTATTTACTTATCCATTGACGGCTATTCTGCCTGTCAAGAGAGTTCAGCGCTGTGTTTATGATGGTGGTTTATATTCCACCACAAGGCAACATACAGAGCGCTCTGAGCAAACTCTACCAGGTCATCACAAGCTGTGAGAAAGCACATCCCACCAGACAGTTTATTGTTAATGGGGATTTTAATAAAGCAAATTTGAGGACGGTTTACCTAAATATCACCAAAACGTCTCCTGCCCAACTTGCAGCTCTAACACTCTTGACCACTGTTTAAATCGAACACAAAGGTATGTACCACTCATTCCCACGTGCACCTCTGTCTGTCAGAACACGTCCCCATGCTGCTGCTCCCAATGTATAAATAGAAACTGAAGTGCGAGGAGCAAGTGATGTTCTCAGTGCAGTGTTGGATGCGAGAGGCAGAGGACAAACTGCAGGACTGTTTTGACTTATATTTATAAGTCAAATCAACTAGACTTGCTGTGTTTTTCTTGAAGATGTTTCACCAGTCATCGAAGTGATAACTGGTGAAACGTCTTCAAGAAAAACAAAGCAAGTCCAGTTGATTTGACTTATTTCTACAAACCATGAGAATCTTCACAAACAGACTGTTTTGATTATGGACTGGGACATGTTCAGAGATTCATCCTCTAATTTGGACGAGTATGCCCCAGTGGTTACAGACTTCATCAAAATGTCCACGAGTAATGTATTCCAACAAAAACATTGCATTCATTTCCACACTCGCACGTGTCTCAGTCCAGAGATGTGCCCCAGTGCCGGTACAGTCTCCAGAAAACCATCAGAAAAGTGAAATGTGAGTACAGCAGTACCATTGAGTCCCATATCAACTGCATGTGTGGTGCTTGTCGTATGTGGTGGAAATGTGAAAAGGACTTTAACCCCCGCAAAGCTGCTTATCCAGACAGAATCTCATGTTGTTTTTTAAAAACATGCAGTGAACAATTGTCTGCTGTCTTCACTGACATTTTAAACACCTCTTTGAAGAGCTCAACTGTTCCCGTCTGCTTCAAAAATACCACCATTGTTTCTGTCCCCATGAAAAACAGTGAAGTGCCTAACTGACTGTTGTCCTGTAGCACTAACCCCTATCGCAATAAAAATGCTTTGAGAGGTTGGTACTAAGACACATTAAGAACTCTATTCTAGAAAGTTTGGACCTCCTGCAGTTTGCATATAGCCAAAATAGATCCACAGAGGTTGCTATTTTACACACAATTCACACCACCCTGGCTCACCTAGACAATATAGACTGATATACCAGACTGTTATTTGTTGATTACTGCTCTATATTTAACACAGTCATTCCCACAAAGCTGATCCAGAATCTTTTAGGACTGGGATTCAGTGTTAATCTTTGCAACTGGATCCCTGAAAACCCTGCACACCGGCATGCAGGAAAGTGTCCTGAGCCCGCTGCTGTACTCCTTGTTAATACATGATTATGTCCACATACAGCTCTAATGCCATCATTACATTTGCTGAGGACACCACAATTGTGAGTCACCAACAATGATTAGACTTCCTACAGGGAGGAGGTTACATAGTTACATAATTAAATCGGGTTGAAAAAAGACAAAGTCCCTCAAGTTCAACCCCTCCAAATGAAAACCCTGCATCCACACACACACCCCTTTATACCTTCACATAAATTATATATATACCGATATCTATACTAACTATAGAGTTTAGTATCACAATAGCCTTTGGTATTATGTCTGTCCAATAAATAATCCAAGTCCCTCTTATAGTCTTTGACAAAATCAGCATCACAACATCAGCCGGCAGTGCATTCCCCAACCTCACTGTCCTGACTGTGAAGAACCCCCTATGTTGCTTCAAATTATGGGTAAAAAGGTCCCCTGATATTTGTCTATAATGTCCTCTAATGTACTTGTAAAGTGTAATCATGTCCCCTCGCATAGCCTTTTTCCAGAGAAAACAACCCCAACCTTGACAGTTTACCTTCATATTTTAAGTCTTCCGTCCCTCTAACCAGTTTAGTTGTACATCTCTGCACATCTCTCCCCAGCTCATTTATATCCCTCTTAAGGACTGGATTCCAAAACTGCCTCCTTACTCCAGGTGAGGCCTCACCAGGGACCTATAAAGAGACATAATTTTATTTTCATCCCTTGAGTTAATGTCCTTTTTATGCAAGACAGAACTTTATTTGCTTTAGTAGCCACAGAATGACACTGCCCAGAATTAGACAACTTGTTATCTACAAAGACCCCTAGATCCTTCTCATTTAAGGAAACTCCCAACCAACTGCCATTTCGTGTATAACTTGCATTTACATTATTTTTGCCAATTTGCATAACCTGCATTTATCAACATTGAACCTCATTTTCCAGTTTGCTGCCCAATTTCCAAACTTAGACAAATCATACTGCAAAGTGGCAGCATCCTGCATGAAACCTATAGTTCTGCTCAATTTAGTATCATCAGCAAAAATAGAAACAGTTCTTTCAATGCCCACCTCCAGGTCATTAATAAACAAGTTGAAAAGCAAGGGACCTAGTACAGAGCCCTGCAGTACTCCACTAACAACACTGGTCCAATTAGACAATGTTCCATTTACCACCACTCTTTGTAGTCTATATTTTAGCCAGTTCTCTATCCAGGTACAAATACTATGTTCCAGGCCAACATTCCTTAATTTAACTAGTAACCTTCTTTGTGGCACTGTATCAAATGCTTTAGCAAAGTCTATGTCCACTGCCATCCCAGAATCATAAAAATAAATTAAGTTAGTCTGGCAAGATCTTTTATGCATAAAACCATGCTGGCACAAACTCATAGTATTATGATTTGCTGAGTATCTTATCCTTTATTAACCATTGGAAAAGCTTTCCTACCACTGATGTCAGACTAACTGGCCTATAGTTTTGAGGCTAAGAACGGGATCCCTTTTTAAATAGTGGCACCAAATTAGCAATTCGCCAGTCTTTCGGCACCATGCCAGACCTCAATGAATCCTTAAAAAATAAGTAAAAAGGTTTGCCAATCACAGAGCTAAGCTCACTAAGTACCCTAGGATGAATACCATCTGACCCTGGACCTTTGTTTATCTTAACATATTCTAGTCTCTTTCAAATTTCCTTATCTGTGATCCATGCATCATTAGTTGTATTACTAGTATTAGGACTATTAATAAGGAAACCTTCATCAACTGGTTCCTCATTTGTGTAGAAAAAATAATTTTGGATTCTTTTTACTGCTTGCTGAAATATTCTTTTCCATATCGATTTTAGCTTGCCTGATAGCTTTTTTGCATTATTTATTGGCCTCCTTGTACCTTATAAATGATTTAGCTGTCCCAGCTAACTTGACATCTCTCTTAATGTCAGCAAAACTAAAGAACTGGTCATGGATTTAATGAAAAATGGGCGCACAAAAGTGCCGGCGCACTGGAGTGCTGCACGTCACCAGTCCTTCCCATAGAGCAGCTTGGTGGCATGCCACCCCTAATAATCTGCCACCCTAGGCCCGAGCCTGTCAATCCACACACTGATCCAGTCACAGTTTTTACCCCAGTGCTGTCAGACTTTATAACACACCCCAATGTAACAAATGATATGTAGAGACTGTACAATGTGCATTAATAAATGTTCATACAATGCAAAATAATGTGCAACATATGCTTAGCAGTGGTTTTAACAAACTTATTTGCAATATTGTAATATACAATACAAATGCTAAATACTGTTAAATAACACATCTTACACTTGTACTGTACTTTATGGTTATGGATATTTTGATAATTTTACGGAGGTTATTTATCAAAAGTCTAATTATATATATATATATATATATATATATATATATATATATATATATATATATATATGTATATATATATATATACCTCAAATGACCTCAAAACTCGATTGGTATCTTATTTAATAAAAAACTCAAAAAAATGTAACTGACCCGAAAACCCGAATCAAATACGAATCACTTTTGAACAGAACTTGATTTGAGTTTTTACTCTGAATGTCAGGAAGGCTATTAACATCTTTAAATGTGTCAACTGACCTCTGCCATTGACTTCTACATGAACTTGGCAGGTTTTAGGTGGCGAGTTATTGAATTCTAATTACTTCCAGGGTCGAGGTATGAGAAGTCAAATTTGAGTTAGGAGTTTCCCAACTCGAATTTGTGAGTTTTGACTAAAAACCCAACTAGAAAATTCGAATTTACCATTTGAACCTTAATAAATCTGCCCCTACATGTTAACAGTATTTAGAAGAAGAAAGACTTTTTTTGTTACTGTACTGTTTATATCTAAAGTGACAGAACTTTTTTTGTAGGTTATTTTATATTGTAATGTTGCACTGAGTGTTAATTGTCTAGTCTGTTAAGAAGGCATTCAAGTATTTTAAGAATTTAAAGAAAAAGTACCCCACATATATCTAGTTTTAGCTTCAAACTGGTCACTTTTAAGCTATTGTGTTTCTATTTGATTATTTTAACTGTGCAGTTTCAAAATAGGTTATATAACAATACAACAAGACACCACATTTTTTGAGTCAATTAGACTTATAACTTAGAATATGTTACTAAAGTGCAGTGCAATTATTAGAATTCTATAAATTTTATGAATTCAAATCAATTAAGATTTTAGTTAAAAAAAATGTTCCCAGTGATTATTAAAAAACAATTAGTTAATATCTAGATAAAGTGCAGCCAAGAGTTACTTGTAAATTAATCTGATGAATTAATTAACTTTAATTAATCTAAAGTGTAGTCCAATAAATAGTAAATCAATTTTGTTACCAATGAATTCATAAATAGAAAACATAATTTTTGACCAGCAAAAAAATAGGACCATTTAATTTAACAATCTGCTCATAATTCATGATATAACAAAAATAAAAATAAAATATGATGAGATGGCATTGTCCCGACATCTACTGCCTAAATAGTTTCTATCCATGGGACATCACAAAACTGGAGAAGACATGGTAACCAGGACTGTGGTCTCAAATTTTACCTGCCCTAAACTTATGGAGAAAACTAGCTAAGCCTCAAAAACCACAAATGCTCGGCCCCTTGGAGTAACAGCAGAAAGAGAGGAGATTAGTATGAATTGAGCAAGTGACCACTTAGATACCACCCCACATTCCCACTTATATGTTTAAAACTGTAGGTAAAAACAAATCAATATTTTTCCTCGTTACTTGGTTAAAATCGAAGTAATTAAAAAGGAAGGAAGAACTTTTGCAGACAAGCGTTTTCGCAATAACAGGCATTCTAGTGAGAATTTCATTGTACTGTGAACACTGTACTCTGTATATAAGACAATAAAACTTATAATATTTGAATCTGAATCTGAGAATTAGCCATTCTATAATTTCTATGATTCTATAAGATAATTTAAAGGTGAATTACCTGCTTAAGTGCAAAATAAAACTGTTGTTCCACAGCACAGTGTAGTACAATTTTACTATAGATCAACAATGATTCCTTATAATGAAGTCCTTCTGTGAATTATAAGCATCTTATAAGAATATTATAAACTGCTAAGAAGTACAATGACCACATGAAGGCACGGGGCCCAAAGTTCAGTGATTTCATTTTGTTCAAAAAAGTCAAAGGTGCCATCAGATATCCTTATATTTCAGGGAAATGTCCACACAAAGAGTCAGAGAAGTCATTATTCTAAGTAACTTTCCAATAAACATTAACAATTTTTAAATACCTGAAAGTTATTTGAAAATGTATTTGCCCTTGATTCTGTCTCTCTCTTTCAACTACTCATACTACTAAAAAATGATATTGGAGTCAGCTTAACTCCAGACAAAACATCACTTCCCATACAACCACAAGATTTTCTGTGATTAATAGACCTAAGAAGTCTGCAAGTCATTGTACAAATAACTAAAATTCAATGTACAAATAACTAAATTCAATGTACAAATAACTAAAATCATTGAAAATATGTAATCACTATATATTGCATTGTTGTTTATAATCACATTTTCTTTCATTGTGCAATTTTCTTTACTTTTTGTGAGCATCAGCTGTAAAGTAGAAAGAATAATCTTTCCTAGGTGGTAAATAAAGCAAAGTAAAGCTCATTGAGATGAATATTTAAAAGTAAATATATGCGGATTTTGAATGTTAGCATTGTCTTTTAATGGAATTGTTTATGGTTAGTATTTTCAAGAAATCTTTTAAATGTTGCAATAATTTATTTGAATATTTCTCATTTAACTCAATTTTAGTTCCACCAACAACAGGTAGGTTATATACATTATTCTTTTCTATATTCCCTGTGTGATGTTTTTCTATTACTACATGATGATAAATGAGCTGGAGAGCTGGAGAACAGAGACTTAGGGGCAGATTTATCAAGGGTCGAAGTGAATTAGAGGGGATTTTTGAAGTAAAAAAATTCGAAATTCGAAGTAATATTTTGGATACTTCGACCATCAAATAGGATACTACGACTTCAAATTTACTTCGAATTCGATTTGAAGTAAAATAGTTTGAATATTCGAATATTCAATAATCGAAGTACTGTCTCTTTAAAAAAACCTCGACTTCAATAGTTCGCCAAATTAAACCTGCCGAAGTGCTATGTAAGCCTATGGAGACCGTCTAGACCATTTTTTGAAGTCTTTACACATCGAAGTAAAACTTCATTTGATTCGAACGATTTCATCGAATGCTCCAACGATTTTACTTTGATCGTTCGATGGCCAAATTTGGTGAAAAATCCTTATATCGAAAAGTCAAAGTATTTCAAAGTAGGGGGTTCTTCACAGTCAGGACAGTGAGGTTGGGGAATGCACTGCCGGGTGATGTTGTGATGCTGATTCAGTTAATGACTATAAGAGGGACTTGGATGATTTCTTGGACAGACATAATACAAAGGCTATTGTGATACTAAGCTCTATAGTTAGTGTATGAGTATATATAGTTTATGTGAGTGTATGGAGGGGTCAGTAAATTTATGGTGGTGGGGTTGAACTTTATGGAATTGGTGTATTTTCAACCCGATTTAACTATATAACTATGTACAGGCATGGGATCCATTATCTGGAAACTCATTATCCAGAAGCTCTGAATCATGAGATGGCCATCTCCCATAGACTCCATTTTAGTTCAATAATTCAGATTTTTTAAACAAATTTCCTTTTTCGCTGTATTAATAAAACAGTAATTTTTACCTGATCCAAACTAAGATATAAATAATACTTATCAGAAGCAAAACAAACCTTTTGAGTTTATTTATTATGTTAATGATTATTTATCAGACTTTAGGTATGTAGATCAAGGTTATGAAAAGATCCTTTATCCAGAAAACACCCGGTCCTGAGCATTCTGGATAACAGATAGCATTCATGTAATTGCTTTTTTTCAAGTGCTAGGATTTTTTTAATGAATCAGAATAGCTTCACCTCATTGCACCTCTAATTATTTTCTGAAATATACTCAATTCCTGAAACTGCGCTCTGCTCCTCACACTACATTTTGAATCCAGTGTGAGATACAGACCGCAACTTTGACTATTGTGCAATATGCTCTCTTGAGCCCCTAGTATCAGCAGTCTAAAGCTGCTAATATTATGTATTAGAAACCTCTATAAAATAGAATTAATATAAACTGCAAAAGAGTACTCTCTACATTTACATCAATTAATTGTTTGGATAACATCCACTATAAATTATGGTATAATATGTGTTAGTGAATCTCTGCAGAACATATACATTTGCAAGATGTGCCATTTATTAAAGACTCACTTTATACATTTTATGGTTAACAGAATGTGCAGTAAATCCAGCTGACAGAGTGGACTGTGGATACAGAGGGATTACCCAGGCAGATTGTGAAGGAAAATACTGCTGCTTCGATTCTACTATCCCTCAAACTAAATGGTGCTTCTATAAACCGGCAGAAGGTATTTCAACAGACTATATATGTTTCAACTAATGTTCCACTGAGCACAAGAGGCAGCAGGATATTTTGTTTAGGAAACTGATTAAAGATCGATACAGACCCCAGACCATGAGAGCATTTAGCAAACATAATGTTCCAAACAGGAGGTGGGGTCCTTCTTAAAGAGTCTATTTTAAATGAACAGTTCAGTGTAAATAAATAAAAATAACAAATAGGCTAAAATGGGTGCAAAATAAAAAATAATAAAGGCTGGAGTTACAAGTTGTCTTACGTAATTGCCAGAATACAATAAAACCTCCTTCTAAGTAACCAACCAGTCAACATGTAACATTGGAACACGAAGTATGGAAGACTTTCTCTTAAACAGTTCAACTTTATTGGGGTGACTTCTTCTTACAGGTAAATTGCAGCCCAATCATTGCTCCTCACCTTTCCCTGACACAGACTGCTGTCCCTTGCTCCATCACTGCCAAAATGGCCACCACCTTTCCTGTTCCTGTTTTTTTTTAATCACTGTTCACTACCATCCATTTCATACTTCACAGTTTACTTAGGAATTACTGCCACCTAGTGGTTAAACTAATTATATATTAACCATTACTAAACACTTCACATTCTAGAAGGGGGAGCACATGGGACAAAACTGTTCAGTTAGTTTGCTTTTGATCCTGAGTACACAGGTCAGTTATTATGTCCCATATGACCCCCCATTCAAGTCACTGAGTGACTAACAGGTTAGAAAGTGGTAAATGACGAAGTTGTTTTTTGTCTATTATATTAGACACTTTAGCCTTTATAGACAGGGTTGGCCATTATGGGCTCCATTGGTCCAGACCTAATCCTCACAGCTGCTGCGCTCCTGAACCTTCCTCCTGTTTAATAACAGAAAAGAGAAGGTATGTGCTGTGGGGACAAGGGGGTCAGAGCTGGGGAGGGTGGCAGTGGGGGCTGGGGAAGAGTTTTGGGAGCTGGGGGGGCCTAATTAGGCAGCCCAGTGGGCCCAGACACTCCAAGCTGACGTTGTTTATAGAATTTTTTGGCTGATTCATTTAATTTTTTTTTCACAGCCTATTAAGCCACTTTTACTTTTACACTAAAATAAATATATTTAACAATCAAAATAATATACAGATATGGGATCCATTATCTGGAAACCCATTATCCAGAAAGCTCCGAATTATGGAAGGGCCATCTGTTATATACGCCATTCTATCAAAATAGTTCAACTTTTTAAAAATAATTTAATTTTTCCATGTAATAATACAGAACCTTATACTTGATCTAAAGTAATATATAATTAATCCTTATTGGAAGCAAAACCAGCCTATTGGGTTTATTTAATAGTTACATGATTTTCTAGTAGACTTAAGAAGACTGAAGATGATCCAAATTACATAAAGATCCATTATCCGGAAACCCCCAGGTCCAAGTATTCTGGATAACAGGTCTCATACCTGTAATTGGTAGTGAGAGGTAATAATCTCTGAAGGAGATATAGAATGCCACAAAGTAACTGCTGAAAGTTTGCCTATGGACTATGCCATTGGCTTCATTATAAGGGCTTCTTCCATTCCAGTAAACGCTGATGGGATGCTAAAGAGTAAGTTAAATATTTGAGAAACAGTACATCTTTTTTAAAATGATATATATATATATATATATATATATATATATATATATATATATATATATATATATAAGGCCTGCTGTTTGGTGCACACACAATAAAGATGCAACTGCCTGGGTGCTGGCAGAAAAAAATCTGGATAAGGATTCAAAAAAGAGCCACACGCACAGGTCTTACGAAGTGAAAAAACAAAATTAATTTATTTACTTAACGATACTGCCCCTCACTCGGGCTGTCTACTGAAGATGGCCCGAGTGAGGGGCAGAAACTTTGAGTAAATACATTATTTTTGTTTTTTCACTTCGCAAGACCTGTGCGTTCGGCTTTTTTTTTAATATATATATATATATATATATATATATATATATATATATATATATATATATTATCCAAAGCCAGTGCATCATCAATTCCAAAACATGGATAGGTGCTGTTTATATTAAAATATATAATAATCAAAAAAGAAACCGCACTCTTAGGACTTTCGTGAAAAGGCTTCCTGATGACGGCTCAAGTTTAGGAGCCAAAATGTTGCAATAAATAAAAGAACTTTTTTACGTAAGAGTGCGGTTTCTTTTTTGATTATATATATATATGGGTGAATTTAGGGAGTTTTACCGAAAAATTTGCGAATTTCCAGTGAAATTCGCAAAACGGCGAAAAATTCACGAATCGGTGCTGGCGTCAGTTTTTGAGTTTTTTGCTGGCAAAAATGCAGCGACATCCAGAAAAACGGAAGCCGGTGTCCATGTTTTTTTTGACGTCGACGAATTTTCTAATTTATTCGCTGGCGGAGAATTACAGGAATTTGCCGCAAATTTGCGCCTGCTGAATAAATTCGCCCATCACTATATATATATTTATATATATATATATATATATATATATATATATATATATATATATAACAAACAGGGGAAAGTTGTGCTCACCACTGTCTTAAATATATTGATAATGGGTTGAGTGCAGAGGAATCTTGTATTTGTCTATATATATATATATATATATATATCACAGTACAGTGAGTATGCACACTCCAAACACTGTCTCGGCATATATAGCCGGGGTGCACGGTTAAAGTATTTATATAACCTTGTATTCTAGAAAGGGGCACTCCCATGTAAAAACTTCAATTACTTATTATTAGGGATGTAGCGAACTGCCGATTTGGTGTTCGCGAACGCCGGCAAAAAATGTGAACGTTCGCGGACAGTTCGCGAACTTCGAACACCCGCTAAAATCGTTCGAATCGAACGATCGAAGGATTTTAATCGTTCGATCGAAGGATTTTCATTCGAATCGAACGATCAAAGCCATTCGATCGAAGGATTTTCATTCGATCGAATGCTTACAATCGTTCGAACGAATGGAAATCGTTCGATTTTTAACGGTCGAAGGAATTCGAATGGTCGAATGGTCGAACGACTTGTATTCGAATCGAACGCAAACTCAAAATGTGAACGTTCCCAAACGTTCGCGAACATTCGGCGGACGCGAACGGTCGAAGTTCGCGGGCCAACAGTTCGCTACATCCCTACTTATTATGTTGTCCCAATGTCCAATGTTTCGGTCCTTGTTAGGAACCATGACAAAGGTCCTAACAAGCAACCGAAATGGTGGATATTGGTACAACATAAATAATAATTGAAGTTTTTACATGGGAGTGTCGGTTTCTTGAATATTAATAAATATATATATATATATATATATATATATATATATATATATATATATATATATATATATATATATATATATAAAACATTCTTTGTTTACTTGCGATACAGCTGATATTACATTTTATTTTTGATATTAATGATGTGGGGTCGGGTACTTGACCCAGCTTGCATCCGCCTACTCTTTATTAATAGGCCTGCACCGGCCCACAGATGATATCACAAAATGTTTGTTCCCTTTATATTTTCCTTTTAAAACAACAGACATACAGTATATATATGTGTGTGTGTGTGTGTTTTCTCCCCATCACCAATCCGCCATCACCCCAAAATGATGTTATATCCCAACATCCAGGACCACTGACTGACAGGGTTGTCACATTTTTTGCTGCATAATAATGGCCTTGGTGGTGATGTCAATTGGGGGTGGGACAATGATGCAATGGGGGTGGGTAATGGGTGGGCAGGTGGCAAGAACTGGTACATTTGCAATAACAGCTCTGACAAACCCAACCACTGAACCAATACAAGATCACATTCCAACATCCAGGAGGGGACGTGATAGATCTTGTTTGCTATTACAGTGACAAACTTTTTATATTTAAAGCCAATTGGGTCTCCTAGATGTCTAAATGAACAATGTTGTTTTAATTTTTTATTGAAAATTACTTCATGTGAAGTCTATTGTTATATTACATTTAATCTGATAGTAGTTTTGCTTTTGCTGTTCATACTAATTTGATTGTATATAAAGAGAGAGAGAGAGAGAGAGAGAGAGAGAGAGAGAGAGAGAGAGAGAGAGAGAGAGAGAGAGAGAGAGAGAGAGAGAGAGAATATATATGTATGTGTGTCCATCTCTGATTTTTCTCTGCTTTTTTTGCTTATTTATTACAGCTCCAGCTAGGAAAGCAGAATGTACAGTGGACCCCAGCTTGAGAATTGACTGTGGAAACCCAGGGATTACAGACAAAGACTGCAGGGTGAAGGGTTGCTGTTATGATGAAAGTATTCCTGAAGTTATATGGTGCTTCCAAAAAGCAGGTACTTTCCATTCTTGAATCGACTGCTGTAAAGAAGAAAGTAGTGGGCTGTTTTCTTAAAGTGACAGTATACTGATCAGTTATGGGTTTAGAATATAAAATATATATATTTCAGAATTGCAGAAAGCCAGTGATACAATGTGACCAACGCTGTTTTATTATTAACACACATTTATAAAGTGCAGACACATTTTACAGCACTGTACAATAAATGGCTGCATAGGCAGCAGAGGAAAGGGATGTGTGAAAACATTAAGCCACATCTACTATCCTCATACCACACCCACTTTTAAAGCTCCACCCTTTAGAACCTGGTGTAAAGTGGGTATTTATAAAGAATGAAAAGAAACAGTTGCTTCCAGTCTAATAACCCACAGTAAACTGATCCTAAGATTATTATAAATGCAGAGGGAGAACTGGTTTGTTGCTCAGTACCAGTGACTAGATTTCTAACCCTAAGGGCTCAAAGTAAAACTGTTAGAATTGTTCAATGGTACCTGGTAGAATGCACAGTTATGTAGCAAACAATCAGTACATGAGTGATGGAAACCGCTGCTGACTACAAGGAAGACAATTGACCTACACTGTCAACAGCTTCTCAACAGCCAATCAGAGCCCACTGAGCATGTGAGTGTCACAGACACTTTCCAAGATGGTGACCCCCTGTGACAAGTTTGAAGTCCTGGATCATTGCTGCTATTGACAAGCTGAAACTTTAGCCTTGTGCAATAAGTTCACTATATAAAATATGGTATTTTTAACAAATAGAAAAGAACAAAGATCACTATACACAATGATTAAAAGAAAATAGGGGGGGGGCAAAAAAAACTAAGTTCATAGGGGGGGGAATTATATAGAAGGGATAAAGGGAAATAAGAGGAGGAGGATCTGTCCAGACAGTAGGTTTGTTGATTCTTCTGGCTGCTTTTGTTTTTGTCTTTATTTATATTACCTTCTCTTGCTACTAGTCCAAGGGGCCGATTCACTAAGGGTCGAATTTCGAAGTTAAAAATACTTCGAAATTCGACCCTCGGATTGAAATCCTTCGACTTCGAATATCGAAGTCGAAGGATTTAGCGCTGATCCTGCGATCAATCGATCGAATGATTTTTCGTTCGATCGAACGATTAAATCCTTCGAATCGAACGATTCGAAGGATTTTAATCCAACGATCGAAGGAAAATCCTTCGATCAAAAAATCACAGGCAAGCCTATGGGGACCTTCCCCATAGGCTAACATTGACTTCGGTAGCTTTTAGCTGCCGAAGTAGGGGGTCGAAGTTTTTTTTAAAGGGGAAGTACTTCGACTATCGAATGGTCGAATAGTCGAACGATTTTTCGTTCGATTCGTTCGATTTCGTTCGACTTCGAACGAATTTAACCAATTCGATGGTCGAAGTACCCAAAAAATACTTCGAAATTCGAAGTATTTTTACTTCGAATCCTTCACTCGAGCTTAGTGAATCAGCCCCCAAGTGTTCCATTCCTTCCCCAATTGCTGGAGAGTTTGAATTTTGATGGAAGATATTTTGGTCTTGGCTATTTGATATTTCAAAATATAATGTTGGAGTCAATTAGCTATAAAAGTTCTTATTTTCCTATTGTAGTGTAGTTAAAAGAGACAAGTGCCTATGTTTTTATAGGGGGCAGGTGCCAATAATATTATAAGGAGCAGGTGCCAGTGATATTATAGGGGTCAAGTGCTCTTGTTATTATAAGGGGCAGGTGCCCGTGTTTTTTATAGGGGGCAAGTGTCAGTGTTAATATAAGGGGCAGGTAGCAGTGTTATTATAGGGGATAGGTGCCAGTGTTCTTATAAGGGACAAGTGCCAGTGTTATTATGGGGAACAGGTGCCAGTGTTATTGTATTTGAGAAGTGCCTGTAATAAAATAAGGGGGCAGGTGCCAGTGTTATTATAGGCAATATTTCCCAGTGTTATTGTATGGGACACGTGCCTATATTATTATACGGGGGCAAGCGGCAGTGTTTTTATAAGGGGCAAGTGCCATTGTTGTTATAGGGGGCAAGTGCCAGTGCACTATAGTTCTCTTTTAATGCAGAAATGTAACCAGTGGTTAAATGCCATTGATGGTTTTCCTTCTGAAGTAATCTGTTGATAATAAATATTTATATAGTGGTACTGCTGGACATCAATTTTATAAGTAGATTTTATTTATCACTTAGCACCTCTAACATAATAAGGATAATAAATAGGATTGCCACCTGCCGGTTTTGACCCGCACAGCCCGGTAATTTGAAGGGCTGCCTGGGTCAAAACTTCCTGCCCGGTTTTCCAAATTACGAAGACCGGGCAGGATTTCCCATGATCGGCACGTCTATCAGGCAATTGCTGATCTTGTGTCATAGCCACATGCCCTGATGTCACAGCCCACCCCACGCTGCATCATGGCCGTGTGCCCTGCCCTCGCCTCCAATGGCAGAAAAGGTGGCAACCCTAATAATAAACCTTTTAGCCAAATGCAGTCTTGTATGTATATGGTCAAGGGACTTTCTCGGCTTCCTATGGCGCTATTAATTACAATAGGGATATATTAGCCCAATATAATCTGTATAATGTGTAGGGATTCATAAACATAAGAGGCATATCATCATATATATGCAATATGTGGTGATATATTAATCATATGGTCGAATTTATAGAAATGGTTAATGATGCCAATAAACAGCATCCCATAGTTACATTTATACATGAAATTGGAGGTAAAAGCATAAACTTTCTAGACATAAAACTAGATATTATTGGGGATAAAATAGCCATTGGACTATACAGAAAACCCACTGATAGAAACAATATTTTGGATGTACAAAGCTTTCATAACCCTGGTGTAGTTAAAGTTATCCCTAAAGGGCAATTCCTATGGGCTCGTAGGATTGTCTCTAGTAAAGAAACATACAACAGCAAAGTCACTCACTGGAAAAAAGATTTCTAGAAAAAGGATACAATGGACACTATCTTACTAAGGTAAATGAGGAAGCGTCAAAAATCCCCAGAGAACAGTTGTTGGTTGATCAAAACACTGGAAAAAAACAAAAATCAAATTAGGCATCCAGTATTTGAGAGCCAGTATGGGAATTTGAGTAAGAAAGTGGAAAATGTGGTTAAACAGTATTGGCCGATTATACAAAGCGACAAATATCACAGTAAATGCTTCTCAGTCCCCCCGATGCTTAGTTACAAAACAGGGAGAACACTAAGGGGCAGATTTATCAAGGGTCGAAGTGAAAATTCTAATTAAAAAACTTCTAATTTCAAGCTTTTTTTGCGTACCTCAACTAGACAATAGTCCAAATTCAATTTGAATTTGAAAAAAAGTCTTTTTTCAACTTCAACCATTCGCCATCTAAAACATGCCGAATTGCTGTTTCAGCCTAATGGGGACCTCCTAGAACCTATTTAGAGTGACTTGGTGGACTTTGAAAAATGTAAGGTTTTTTTTAAAAAAACTTTTTTAAAAAAAACTTCTAATCGATGTTACTTTGATTCGTATGATTCAAATTCAAACCTAAAAAAAAATGAATTTTGGTTGGTCTTTTTTTATTCGAATTTCAAAGTTATGGGAAATTTGACCCTTGATAAATATGGCCCTAAGAGATGAGTTACGACCTGCAGAACAAAACAAGAGGGTGGGGGTCACAAATATGGTTCAATTTGCATTTAATTTGTCTTTCTCTATCCACAGTTCCGAGTTAGTTAAATATGAAAGCAACACAGGGTAAGACCAATCCTTTTTCTATCATAAATAAGGCAGAATGTAAACCTTTTACCCTTATGTTGAGTGGTTTATGAGGTAGTTCCCTTAGGTGGCCATAAAATCTTTTTGGGTCAGGCTCTTATTTTTTATGTGGCCAATGAGCAATTACCCAGGAATAAACATTGAGCTTTGAATATCCCTTGGAATTTTGAATTAATTGGAGTTATTTTGAATGAACCAATGGACACTTGAGAGGTGGGGCATCTGTTAATTACTAATGTGATTTAACATGGTTTGTGTGGTGTTTTTGTACACTTTGCAAAGAGAATGTGTGCCTGAAACATGTAGTTTGATATACTTCAAATAAATGAAGATTGCAGCATAGTTCTCCCCCTCTGCTTCCTCCATTTCTTCAAATTCACTAATTTGTAGGGATTCACCAAATCCAGGATTCAGTTCAACCGAACTCTGTGCGGTTCTATCCCCATCATTTACATAAATTTCATCTACAAACTAGGGTTTGAATACGGTTTTTTATTTGTCTGAATCTTTCACTTGGATTTGGCCAAATCCTAAAATAGTGGATTCAGTTCACCTCTAAATTTGTATTTGTACATTTAAGCTCACTGAAATGTTCTGTAAAATAAACGCAGACTAAAACTGCCCTATGTTCATGCTCTTAGTCTTAGATATTTGAAATTAGATTGCCCAGTTCTAAATTAAAGGGACACTAAACCCTGCTGAACTGCACTGCTCAACCACACTTTACTCTGTTGTTGCTGGACTACAAATCTCAGCATACTAATTATCAAGGTTCGAAAATTCTGGGAGCTGTATTCCAGCAAAATCAGGGTTGTATTTTTAAAGCAATATTGCACAATAAAACTTTCTCCCAGCTCTCCAGGGCCCACAGCAGCATTAAAATAATCCTCTAATGAGAAGCTGATCTCTGTAAATCTGGCTGTGTGCTATTTGTTCCTGCAACTGGATTTGCAGTTTCCCAGCACTGAACAAGTCTGTCCTTTATCCTCATGTTTGATTCAGTGTCATATAATCACCCTAAAATGACACAATAATCTCTGTATGTAAGATAAGAACAAGATGGCTGACAGTGCTGGGAATCAGCATTCTCATTGGTCGATTCTCTTTGAATTGTAATTACGTTTTTGGTCAGTAGTATTCTCATAGGTGAATTGGTTTCCTTGTGTAACTATGTTTTTCTCAACTTCTATAGAGACCTAGGGTTGTAGTGATGCAGCTTTATTGTTGAGTTTAGTGTCTGTTAAAGTAATGTAATTTCTATAAAATGTAATTATTTCTAATATTTACATTTCTGTGTCCCTGCAGCACCTTAATTGATGGAATACACAGAGATATCATCAGATCACAGAAATTTACAAGTTTTGATTTCAAATGGAATATGTAATCAAGGATGTGTGTTGATTAACTCCCAATAAAATAGTTCTGCATATTTGTTTTTTTTGTCTTTTATATGCGCAAACTTATAAGGACAATGTTGTTGTAAGCGATGAATTCCTCTTTAAGGCTTAAAGTGTACCTGCCATTAATGAGTTAAATTTACTGTATATAATATATACATCTGTCACCTTGCTGACTTTCAGATTGCAAGCTCTTTTGGGCAGAGCCATTTTTACCTCTACTATTAGTTATCTAATATAAGTAATTCAAAAAACAACTGGACCAGCTAAGTAATTATTGAAGACATTTCACTACTCATCCCAGCAGCTTCTTCAGTTCAACTGACTGGTGGGGGAAGTTCTCAGCATTTAGACTCTTCCACTAATCCAATCAAGATGGCACATTGTAACTTTTCAGAGAGGTGAGGTGACATCTGAAGAAGCTGCTCGGATGAGTAATAAAATGTCTTCAATAATTACCATGACCTGAATGAATGAAAATCTTCATAGTCTACTATTAGTTTTTGTAGTTTTTGTATCTGTTCTCTCGTATGTTTAAAGGCTAGAGAGGAGCTTAGGGAATATGAAGCTGCTAAGAATTAGACAAAGCCAGCACTGCTGCTTGGTGCTACAATAGTTGAAGGCACTGAAGGCAAACTTTATTGAATTTACTTTAGTCTGTTCCCCTTTTTTATAGGTGCTTCCAAATTTTCCTTTGCTATTTTTATTTTATATCATATATATGTCAAGACCAACTGCATAGACGTGTCCAGTGACCTTATAAACAGAAATCTGTTTTTGTGTCTTCTTTAGTTCATAGGACTGAATTCTTATTGTTGGGGAAGGTGTAACGTATAAGAAACACACAATTAACACCAATTTATGGAATGGTACAACTTGCTCCCAGCCAATCACCATGTTGCTCCAAAGTTTGCACCTTTTTGGACCCAACAAATAGGGCTCAAAGCATGTTGGAGTTTTGATGTGTGCAGTGCGTCGTGAAGTGGTATATATATGTATATATATAGAATTCTCCAATGAGTATCCGCACTCCAAGGCAATATCAGATAGGGAGGGGTGCACGGTAATTCTTGCATACACCAATAGTTTCCAAACCAGCACTCCCTTTAGTAAAGAAACGTGATTTTTATTATTACATGGTATCTCTTACAAATATATTGTTATTGCTACTTTTTATTACTGATATACCACCCTCCGTCATTGGATCAACCTTTTGCAAACCTTGTTATACATATTACGGAAAATAAGTAGAAGGTGGACTGCAAAACCAATATATTAAAAGTACAATTTATTATATAATCACAAAAACACTGGCCGGCCAGAAAACACAGTGAATAAATTATGAATAAATAATGCTAAAATCAGTAATAAATACAATGCAGGTGAGCAATCACTTTCCTGTGGAGAAAATTCAAATGATTGTTCCTTGGTGTTGGTATATGCTTATAATTTAAAAAAGAAGATGGTTGTGAGTTGTAGTTCAACAAGACAGAAAAGTTATTTCCCAGAAGTTAAAGCTAAAAAAATTGCCAGCTTCCCAGGCCCCCCAAAAGGAAGTTGTAATAATCTCACAAGATACACAGTTCCGGACTTTCTTAAGGGCACAGCCGGATTTGAACTCTCAGCAGCCTTAAGCCTGTTTCACGAGTGTCTCTGCATATTATTTTTACATACCCACATAGTGGTAACAAGATCCCAGTAAAACAATACTTCACATGTAATACTGACTGGGTCGTCTACGCCCTGAAATGCCCTTGTGGCATGGTCTACGTAGGCCAAACATCTTGCAATGTTAAAACGCAGATAGGTGAACATAAGTGTTCCATAGGCTCCTACAACCAGGTGGAAAAGAAGACACACACTCCAGTGGGAAGACTGGATGGTTTTGAAACACATTGAAAGACCCCACCGGGCGGGTGATAGGAAGAAATATCTATTACAGTGCGAAGCACTGAACTGTATTGAACGAATGGGGATAAATGAAGCATGGAGTTTGAAATGTTTTCTATGAAAAATAAGGGTGTAATAAACATGAGTTACTAACCTGTTATATCTCTTTATAGTTGAAAATAACTGTGAACACTATGAAACATTTGGATACTGTTTCAAACTTGATTTGGTGAGATACCTGACTATTCTATATAATACTGAATTGTAACACTACTACTACAAAAAAGTGCTTTAAAGATAATAGCCTTATTTGTTGATGTATATTGTTCTTTGGCCACAAGATGGAGCTAAGGACATACATTTGGGTCTTATGGGTAAGAGAATGGTTTAAAAGGTCACTGTGTTAATTGTTTGTAAACTTGCACCAGAGGAAGGATCCTTGAGATCAAAAACATGTAGTGCTTCAATAAAAAGACAACATTTATTTACTTTGGAAGGCTCTTCAGTTTTCTTTGATTTTAATTGCTAGCTTATTGCACAACATATTTCCCTGAAGTAACTTACATGTGCTGCAGTATAATATTTTTTTTTTATTATTAACAATTTTTAAGATTTTTGCAACAACTCCCATCAGATTATTAAGTAAGAAAGAGGAGAGGAAAGGAAAGGAAGGAAGGAAAAGGGAGGGGAAATGAGAATGTGGAGAACTGGCATGTTCCGCTGTAGTAGCAATACACAATAAGCATTTTGATAACCCATAATACCAACAGGAAACGTGTAAGTGTATGCATGAGCAAGCACGTGGTCATATGCAATTACACATATGTATAGATTTACACTCATGTGCACATACAGTGATTTGTAGAAGGAATCAAAAGATATAAAAGATTTGCCAATAGAATACGTATTAGGATATCCGTAACCCAAACCAAGCTCTATGACTGTCATTGCCCAAGAGAGAGGTAGAAATATGTACGTTCATATAGTTGAATCCGCTCAAATTCAGCTTTTATCTCCGCATATGTGGGTAAGAGGGCTGTTTCCAGTTCCTTGCTATTAAGGTTCTGCTGGCTAGTAACAGCCGAGTAAGAGTTCTCCTGGTTTGTTTATCTCTTTGTTCAGGATCATATCCTAACAGTGCTAGTGCTGGGTTAAGTTTAATGTGAGGGTCAGCAAAGTCATTTATTAGTAGTGTCACTGCTTCCCAGTACTGTGTCGCAATTGAGCAGGACCACCATATATGTAACATAGAGCCCGACTCTTCCAGGCACCGCCAGCAAAGATCGGGTGTGCTTGGAAAAGCTTTATTAATTTTATCTGGGGTCATGTACCACCTGTACATTATTTTTACGGTCAGCTCATGATGGTTTAGTGCTCGTGAGTATTTGGCCGTGTTTTGAAACAACCGGTTCCATAGATCTGCCGGTAGAGGTAATTGCAAGTCTTTTTCCCAGTGCACTAATGCCGGTGGAGTTTTCACCACACCATGCTGTAGTAGTTGGTTGTAGATAGTTTTGGTTCCTTTCTTTTTCCCTATAGGGGTCCAGCATTTTAACTTCAAATCGAGTTGGTTGGTGTAGTCCATTCCAATGCTTTGGAGTAGGAAATGTCTTATCCTTATATATGTATATAGCTGTCCACTCGGGAGACTGTATTCAAGTCCTAGGTTGGAGAAGGTCTTCAGTCCATCTTGATCATAGAATTCACTTATCTTAGTTATGTCCCGTGTCTGCCATTGGTTCAGACACAAGTCTGGAATAATCTCTTCCAAGATGTCAAGTGGCAGGAGCGGGGTCGGGGGATTGGTGAGATTGTGGTTATGTTTCGTAGTGTACCATGACCATAAAGTTGCTTGTATGGGTAGAGGCAAACTGTCCACAATGGTGCGGTGATGTTTGTCCATAGACCATATATGTGCTACGGTTTGTAAATCCAATTTTCCATGTCTACCCATTTCTTGGAACCTAAGGGTAGATGCCAATCAGATAATTGGTCTAGGATGGTGGCTTTGTAATAACGTTGTAAGTTAGGGCATGCAAGCCCTGCGTTTTGTTTAGTTGCGTACATAATGTCCTGCGATATTCTTGGTTTCTTTTTGTTCCAAATGAAGGTTGATAAGAGTCTCTGGAGCTGTTGAAAAAAGGAGTTGTGTAACGGAATGGGTAGAGCCCGAAATTTGTACAAAATTTTTGGTACAATAAGCATTTTCACGGCGTTGATTCGTCCTAGCCAGGATACATATAAGGTGTTCCACTTCTGTAGGGTGGTATTAGTATCCTTCAGAATTTGACCATAGTTGTATTGGTAAAGGTATGTTGGGTTCGCTGTCATTTTGGTGCCCAAGTAGCCAATCGCATTCACTTGCCAGTCTAGGTCATAGTCCCGCTTTAGCCTGAGAATGTCCGTATCTGGCATATGTATTGGTAGCGCTTGTGTCTTAGTGATGTTCAATTTATAATGCGAGAGTTGACCAAATTGCCCAATTAAATCAAACAGTTCCTGTAAAGCAATTGCAGGGTTAGTTATTGTTAATGCAATATCATCTGTGAACAGTAATATCTTATGTTCTTGGGGGCCTATCGTAATACCACGGATTCCCTGTCCCTGCCTTATGGCCTGCGCTAGTGGCTTAGAATATAAATTATAGGCGAGAGGGGGCATCCCTGCCGGGTCCCATTCGTTAGCGAAAATGGATCTGATAAAAAGCCATTAATGTTTACTTGAGCAGTCGGATCTGAATATAAAGCCATAATGGCTTTGATAAATGGGCTAGGAATTTGGAATGCCTCGAGGACCAGTGTAAGATAAGTCCAGTTCACACGATCGAATGCCTTCTCGGCATCTAGTGCTAATACTAAGGATGATGTGTTACTTTTGTGCAATTGTTGCATTAAGGTGATCAGTCGTCTCGTGTTATCATGGAGTTGACGACCTTGTACAAAGCCTGTTTGATCATTGTTGATTAGGTGGGCTAGTACAGATTGCAACCTTTTTGCTAGTATGGAGGCGTAAATTTTTAAGTCGCCATTGAGGAGAGAGATGGGGCGATAGTTTGGGCATTGGGTGTCGTCTTTGCCTGGTTTGGGAATGGTTGAAATATATGATTTCAGCATTTCCTTTGGGAACTTCCCTTGTATGGCTGCTGCATTTAAGGCTCTAGTAAGGTAGGGAGAGAGTAAGTTGCCGAAGGTTTTGTAGTACATATTCGTATACCCATCAGGGCCTGGGGCTTTATGTTTCGGCATAGTGCTTATTGCGTGAAGGACCTCTGCATTCTCGATTGGGCTAGCTAAGGTAGTGAAGGTAGAGTTAGGTAGAGCAGGAAGGTTTAGCTGGCCAAGGAATGTATGGATATTTTCCTCTGAGGGTATGGTCGTGGACGGGTCGTCCTTAAGATTATAGAGGCCACTGTAAAAATTTGCAAACGTATCTGCTATATCTTTAGGATTGACCTTAGTTTGTTGAGATGCAGTTTGTATTTTCCCAATCCTATACTGTAATTGTTTCTTAAGAGTGGCTGTTGCTCTGTTTCCCATAGCGTATGATGTACATTTAAGTTTTGTAAGCTGAACTTGGCATGTACCTAAAATCAGCAGGTTGACCTCCTCCCTGAGCCTATTTAATTCTTCCAATACAGTGGGTGAGGGAGCCGTGCATTTTAGTCGTTCTAACTGGCTAATTTTAAGTAGTAACTGTTCTTGTTTTGCCCTTGCTATTTTTACTCTATGTCAGGCTATACTGATCAGTTGCCCTCTAATCACCGCCTTATGAGCGCACCAAAGGTTAAGATCAGCTATGTCAGGGCTATCATTCAGGGAAAAGAAATCAGATATACTAGTTGTCAGCTGATTCTGAATTCCCTTATCCAATACAAGTGCATTATTGAGTCTCCATGGGGGTCTAGTAGAAAATTGCTCCTCTTGAAGTGTAAATGCTACAAGGGAATGGTCCGTCCAAGTTGTGCTTTGTATTGTACAGTGAGATGTTAGGTGAATTGTATGCGGGAAGATTAGGAAAAGGTCTATTCTAGTGTGTGACTTGTGATAGACTGAATAGTAAGTGAAATCCTTTAGAGTGGGGCTATGTACTCTCCACATGTCATATAAGTTATGCTGCTCCAGCAATTTTGTAAACCTAAGGGATTCTTTGGTTACTGTTTTGCTATATTGTTTGGGCAGGGCTGAGGCTGGGGGGGGTCCTATCCATCGCTGGATCCAATATATTATTGAAATCCCCTCCGATTATGACTATGCCTTGTTTGACATTCTGGACTTGCGTTCTGCCGTCTACATTCAGCAAGTGCTAGCAATCTCTTTCGGGGGGTATTCAACCCCCTTGCATTAACACTAACACATTTTAGGACCATTGATACATCGTAGAATTGCTAAAGTGAGCGCATTTGGCTGAAACCATGGTGCTAATAACACATGCATCATAGAAATAATTTTTGCCAGTCTCCAGAGTAGGATAGGAGGGTGAAGAAAAGGAAAGCATGAAAGAAACAGATCAATAATAACGTATGTACAGTGGTGCCAATCTAATTGGCTGTGCTCTTGTTGCCTGCATGCCCTATGTGGGCAGAAAGTTCAGCAATAAAAGAGTAGACAAGGGGTAGATAGATCAGATGTTACGATCTTAAGTGGCACATTCCGGTGAGTGGAACTGTAATCTGGGCAGGTGACCCAGGGTGGGGAAGATGATGCAGTAGTTAATTAATCAATCAATTAACTAGTTAAGTATTAACTTTACTCCATTCCTGGTCGATATGCATATGCCCCAGCGAAGCTTGTGGCGGCTGTTGCACATCGTTTTGGAGATACCAGTGTTTGAGGGCAGCTTTACCCTCGGCCACATTAGCAATGATTTTGGTTGTATTTTGCCAGTGAACAATCAATTTGATTGGGTACCCCCACTTATATGGTATGTCATTCTGGCGCAGGGTCTGGGTCACTCCTGCTAACTTGCGCCTCTTTGCCATGGTAGCTGCTGACAAATCCGCAAAAATCTGTATTTTATCATATGGTGATGGTATAGTTTTGTGCTGTCTGGTAAACCGCATCAGGTTCTCTTTAACTTGAAAGAAATGGATCCTGAGGATTGTGTCCCTTGGCGCACTACTCGGTGCGGTCTTGGGTTTGGGGATCCTATGGATCCTATCTATTGTGAGGTGGTCTGTGGGGGTTTCTGGGAGCACAGCCAGTATGAGATCTTGGGCATACTGACAAAGCTGAGGTTGTGGGACGTCCTCTGGAATCCCCCTTAACCGCACATTATTCCTTCTAGACCTGTCCTCTAAGTCAGCAATCTTGTTTTGCAGCCTCTCTATCTTTGTATCCTGTGTCAGCCATGGTGTTATGCACTTGTACCAATTCAGCCATCTTGTTTTCAAGGTGGTCAGTGCGTTCACCAATAGCTTGCATTTCTGCTTTCAAATCCTGCACAGCACGTCTAGTATCTGAGCGAATGTCTTCCCTGAGCTGTATGAGCATAACTTTTAAGTTTGCCAGCGTCAAGCATTGCGGGTCATCATCATACTTATCTGTCTGTTGCTCTGTAACAGCTTCATTTTGCGCTGGCGAGGATGAAGCGCCATCTTGGGCCTTACTGCGCAGAGAGATTTTCGGCTGGGACCCGTAGAAATCAGTGAGTTGCAGCGGCTGCTGCTTAGGTCTTCTCCTGGTCATGTCTGCTGGTGTTCCTGAGTGTTTGCTGCCGGTTACCCCCCCCTGGGACTGCTGTATTGAACCGCTTTGTGCCAAACCGGACCGGAGCCACAGGGAAATGCGTGCAGCTACATGCACGCGCAAGCCACACCCTCTGCAGTATAATAGTTAATCATAAGATGATATGTAGTGGATAAGACAAGTCTTTCCCCCTGTTTTTCTGTCTGTGACATCATTCAGCCTGGTTACAAGCTGGAGAGCCATCTGATGGGCTGGGTGCCCTAGTGTATCATTGGGAGAGAAGGAGGACCCAGCGGAATGCCTTAGTTTGGAGCCAAATGCACAGGATTAGAGAGATTGCTGATAAAGGAGTCCCTGCTACAACAGCCAGCCAGAGCCAGATCTGTGGAATGTGACAGTGCAGCTTGTGAGTAAAAGAGCTGCAGTAATAGAGAGTGACCGTGTGTGGTACTCAGACTAACAGGTTTGAGTTTCCAGTCTAGATGTAGAAATTACCCTGCATCCAGTTCAGCTCTTGGATGCCTGTTGAAACCATAGTGTGTCTCCACTGTGAGGAAAGGTTTTGGTTGTGTACCTTCCAGGTGGGAGCAGCTATCAAATACAAAAGGAAAAGTGCCTGGAGGCAGGTACCTGTGGACATAAGAGCTCCTGGGGAAGGAACATTTAACTGAACTTTGCTAGTCTGCATTCATCCACATGGATTGGAGAATGTGATTGGGGCATTGAAGGGCTGTGCCAGGGGTTGTACTGTCTATGCAAGATCCCCAGGGCAATTAATTGTGTGATTTATATTTACAGTTACTACATTCATTACTACACACATAAAAACCACAAACATTTATAACCAGTTACACTAAAACAGTTATATAAATAGCGATTAATCCTTTGCTATCCAGGGCCCTGAATTCTCTTTACATATGAAAGATAATGGGAGAACTGGGATTTAAAGAGCAGCTCCTCCACCTAGTGGGCACTAAGGAGCACTCCTCAATAGGATTTCACTAGAAAAAATAAATCACAGTTTGCAGTAACAATATAACTTTATATAGAAGATGGTAAATAAAAGAATAATACATAGCACACTCCTGCAACAAGAACACATGGAGACATTTTTAACTGACTAGTAGATATCACACTGACTGTCTAACTAACACAGTCTATTTATAACACAGTCCACATCAACGCTGGAAGGAATTAAACATGACGCAGTTGAGTTGTCCCGTCCTAAAGAACTCTTATTTTCCAGGTAGCACTAACTTTTCATGAAAGTACATTTCCCTTTTGATACTTAGCAGTTGCTTCCATGTGGCAGGTGCACAGACAAGACCTGTTCTCACACAGGGGCCCCACACTTGCCAATATCTTCCCTTGGGTGGCTCACTCACAGGATATCACACAGGAGATTACAGGAAGCAGGGTCAATCTCAACAGTGGCACCTTTCCCTTCCTGAGTCTCTAGCAGCTTGGCGAGGAACAGGGTGGGCTCTCTCTGTACTTCTAAGGGTGTAGACCTTTCTCCTTGAGATCAAGTGAAACATAGCATGAAACAGTAGCCTGTCTACACTCTTGAACAGTCTCATGCACATTGTTTTTGACTGGATGCTATAGCAGGGGCTCTTTTATAATCTCACCCTACCAGCCCCATAGATTTGGCTCCAAACCCAGAATCTTCCTGGATCCTCCTCTTTTTCCCAAACATCCTCTGGATTTTTCAGCCAATCTGTAACTTCCCTGTCTGTAACCGGACTCAGTGTTGTCAAAGGCTGAACAGTGGGAAGGGCTCTCTGATCTGATTTTAATTTGATGGATACCTATGAAAGCTCCTAGGTATTGAAATTTGCAGTATAGCTACAGAGTTCACCTTTTCTGAAAAAAATCTGACCCTAGTATGTAATAGAAGGCACTATGTTTTCCCAGGCACAGTAACCCATAGTAACCAATAGCATCTTTTTTTTCCCAATAGCATCTTTTGCTTTTAAACAGGTGACTGAAAAACCCTACATGCTGATTTGTTGCTAGTGATTGATAGAAACTTTGTAACTTCTATTAGGCAATCCACTTTTATTTTAACAGCAGTCATAAGCCATGGAAAAAGTGCAAGGGTAAAGGATCATGCAGAGAACACATTGTCCATGGTTTGACTGCACTCTGCATCTCATGACACCTATATAATACATTAGGAGCTGTATCCACAGGGGCAGCTAGAGGTCTTTGCACTCCAAAACAGAGTGCCGAAACCTGCAGCAATTCAAACAGAGTGAAAGCTAGGATAACCAAGCAACAATCGCTAAGTGAATTCTTTACTTACAAAGGCTGTTGCCCCTGCAGGCAGATAGAATTTATATGTGTTTATCAAAAGCTGTTGGTGTGAAACCTTGACCAGTACATAGTTGGCTAGAAGGTTTTTACAAAAGAGATTTTTCTAATGTTCTCTAGCTGTAAAAGTTACAGATGAACAAATAAAATTACCTTAAATTTCAACAATTTGGGGCTGATTTAGGCTATAAATAAGCAGACCTCCAATTCCCCCTTGTTAAAAGGGAAATCTGTGAAAACTGATTTTTTTATATTTAATTTTGAAATCTGATATGCTAGACATATTGTCAGTTTCTCAGCTGTGACTTGTGCTCTCGTAAACGTCAGTTGGAGTACACTGCAAGCTGGAGTGATATCAACCCAACTCTCTCCCCCGAATTGTTTGCAGTGTAAACAAAATAAAAAGTACACCATACAAATCATGATAGAATTTTGTTTTAAGAAAATGTTTGTTAATCATACTGTATGTTTTCTAAGGTTCCTGTTTTAGTGTTAGGTTAGCTGGCTACTACCCCTTAAAGAGATACAGACACCTGAAATTAAACTGTTTTTAAATATATATTAGCATTTTCTTTGCATAAGCATTATAATTTTGCCATGAATGTATATACTGATGCTTAAACATTGTCTTTGAGATTCCCAGAAGTTTCTGTGAGGAGTCTGCAGTAGTCCATTATCATTAAAAACTCTTACTGACAGGTTGGAAAGGGACAGTTAGGTTAGCAAATCAGCCAGGTTTTGGGAACTTTAATTAACAATTATTTACAAAAGCAAACTAATGAGCAAAAAATGTTCAACGTGGGCTATAGGCAACTTTTTATGTACATGCATAATAATTGTAGCCATAGATCAACCACGACGGTGATAAAAAGCCTGTCAGAAAGCAGTTATGTAGTGCAGCACTGACTCTTTCTGAAATCACATGACAAGACAAAATGACCTGAGATGCACCTACACACCAATATTACAACTAAAAATATATACTTGTTTGTTCTGGAATGACATTTTATATGGTAGAGTGAATTGTTTGCAGTGTTAACAAAATAAAAAGTACACCATACAAATCATGATAGAATTTTGTTTTAAGAAAATGTTTGTTAATCATACTGTATGTTTTCTAAGGTTCCTGTTTTAGTGTTAGGTTAGCTGGCTCCTACCTCTTAAAGAGATACGGACACCTAAAATTAAACTGTGTTTAAATATATCATAGCATTGTCTTTGCATAAGCATTATAATTTTGCCATGAAAGTACATACTGATGCTTAAACATTATCTTTGAGATTCCCAGAAGTTTCTGTGAGGAGTCTGCAGTAGTCCATTATCATTAAAAACTCTTACTGACAGGTTGAAAAGGAACAGTCAGGTTAGCAAATCAGTCAGGTTTTGGGAACTTTAATTAACAATTATTTACAAAAGCAAACTAATCAGCAAAAAATGTTCAACGTAGGCTATAGGCAACTTTTTATGTACATACATAATATTTGTAGCCATAGATCAACCACGATGGTGATTAAAAGCATTCCATCTTTATTTTCATCTGTTTTAAGACCATTACATATATGGCTAACATATACAGCCATGTGAGTAAAACATCGAGTGGGTGTATATGAAGCATATTGCTACAGCTTGGTAAAGAAACTGACTAAAGCATTTAGAACTTGCTGCATGCCATTAGATGTGAATGATAGTGTCTATATGTAGATCGCTTTTAAAATGGAGTATCTCTAAAAAGACCACAATGGCGGACTATATATGATTAGAACAGCCAGTGCAATGCAAGTGCAATGTGATATGGGACTGTATTTAAAATGTGGTGATTAATCCGCATTTATCGTGTACATGAACTATATTTGAAATAGAAGTAGCAATATATGCCATCAAGAGATGTAGATGTGATGGAATGGATGTCGAAAATATTGTGCATTTAGCTACTTGAATTTTGTGACTTTGAGATATTCAAGATGGAAATTTTGACGTGTGTTTGAAAGATCTATGAAGGATTTATCAAAGAGAGAAAGTGCTTGGATCTCAATATAACAATATCTAAGAAGATTTTTACATCCTATAACAGAGGTTAAAGATGGCTACAGGGCAGAGCATTAGTAATGATGAAATGTGTGATGTCTCACCAATCTATCAGAAACAGAATGAGAAGGCTAAGCTTTTGTTCAAAACTGATAACAAAAAGTATACACTACACATAAAGTGAATGTTGATCCTGAAACTGCTGGGGGTGAAATGCTAAATCTGTTTAAAAACTCCAGAAATGTCATTGAAAGAATTGAAAGTATGGTGGGAGAAGAAAAATCTAAGATGGCAACCAAAAATGAAGTGAATATTTCAAAGTATGGACAAGATGATAATGACTTTGTTATTAACATTTTGTCCTATAGATTAACATCAAATGAAAGAACTGTCCTAACAAGACAAGACCTATTCTCACACAGGTGCCCCACACTTGTAGCCTTGCCAATATCTTCCCTTGGGTGGCTCACTCACAGGATATCACACAGGAGATTACAGGAAGCAGGGTCAATTTCAACAGTGGCAACTTTCACTTCCTGAGTCTCTAGCAGCTTGGCAAGGAACAGGGTTTGCTCTCTCTGTACTTCTAAGGGTGTAGACCTTTCTCCTCGAGATCAAGTGAAACACAACACAAAACAATAGCCTGTCTGCACTCTTGAACAGTCTCATGCACATTGCTTTTGACAGGATGCTACAGCAGGGGCTCTTTTATAATCTCACCCTACCAGCCCCTTAGATTTGGCTCCAAACCCAGTATCTTCCTGGATCCTCCTCTTTTTCCCATACATCTTCTGGATTTTTCAGCCAATCTGTAAATTCCCTGTCTGTAACTGGGCTCAGTGTTGTCAAAGGCAGAACAGGGGGAAGGGCTGTCTGACCCCCTACATTTATACATTCTTTTAAATTGATGGATACCTATGGAAGCTTCTAGGTATTGAAATTTGCAGTATATTACAGAGTTAACCTTTTCTGAAAAAAATCTGACCCAAGTATGTAATAGAAGGTACTATGTTTGCCCAGGCACAGTAACCCATAGTGACCAATAGCATCTTTGCTTTTAAACAGGTGACTAGAAAATCCTACATGCTGATTTGTTGCTAGTGATTGATAGAAACTTTTATTACACAACTAGAGATGTCGCGAACTGTTCGCCGGCGAACTTGTTCGCGCGAACATCGGGTGTTCGCGCTCGCCGGAAGTTCGCGAACGTCGCGCGACGTTCGCCATTTTGGGTTCGCCATTGTTGGCGCTTTTTTTTGCCCTCTCACCCCAGACCAGCAGGTACATGGCAGCCAATCAGGAAGCTCTCCCCTGGACCACTCCCCTTCCCTATAAAAACCGAAGCCCTGCAGCGTTTTTTCACTCTGCCTGTGTGTGCTGAAGAGATAGTGTAGGGAGAGAGCTGCTGCCTGTTAGTGATTTCAGGGACAGTTGAAAGTTTGCTGGCTAGTAATCGTTTTGATACTGCTCTGTTATTGGAGGGACAGAAGTCTGCAGGGGTTTGAGGGACATTTAAGCTTAGGTAGCTTTGCTGGCTAGTAATCTACCTTCTACTGCAGTGCTCTGTATGTAGCTGCAGTGGGCAGCTGTCCTGCTTCTGATCTCATCTGCTGACTGCTGCAATAACAGTAGTCCTTGTAAGGACTGCTTTTATTTATTTTTTTGTTGTTTTACTACTACTACTACTACTACTACTATAAGAGCCCAGTGCTATTAGTCTAGCAGTGTTGGGGAGTGGGACTGGTGTGCTAATCTGCTGCTCCTAGTAGTTCAGCAGCACCAACTTTAATTTTTTTTTTTTAATATTCATTTTTTTTTATTTTACTTTTTTTTATTTTACTACCGCTGTAGTAGTGTATAAGTTGACCTTTTAGGCATTATTTGCCCTGTAGGCATTATTTGCACACTGTTTTCTTCAACCCGCCATCGAGCTGTGTGACCTTGTTCACATTCTGTCTAAATATCCATAATATTACCGTCTCCAGAAAAAACACCGGAGTCACTTTTTTCAAGCAGCATTCATATATTTTACGTAATCCGTATTCACCGCTGTAGTAGTGTATACGTTGACCTTGTAGGCATTGTTTGCCCAGTTTTTTTGGCCACAGCCACTGAAGCACAGAGGCCAGAAAAATATGCCATATAAATGCTGAAAATAGTCATTTTTTGCCATACGTTGACTCAACGTATATGGCAAAAAATGACTATTTTCAGCATTTATGTGGCATATTTTTTCTGGCAACTGTGCTTCAGTGGCTGCAACCAAAAAAACTGGGCAAACAATGTCTACAAGGTCAACGTATGGCGAAAAATGACTATTTTCAGCATTTATATGGCATATTTTTTCTGGCAACTGTGCTTCAGTGGCTGCGTCCAAAAAAACTGGGCAAACAATGCCTACAAGGTCAACGTATGGCAGTTGTTTAAAGAGAACAGTAGATTACTAGCCAGCAAAGCTACCTAAGCTAAAATGTCCCTCAAATCCCTGCAGACTTCTGTCCCTCCAATACAGAGCAGTATCAAGCAGATTACTAGCCAGCAAACTTACTATCATCTGTCCCTGAAATCACTAACAGCTCTCCCCCTACACTATCTCTTCCAAGCACACACAGGCAGATTTTTCAGATACATTTTTGCCCTTGATCCCCCTCTGGCATGCCACTGTCCAGGTCGTTGCACCCTTTAAACAACTTTAAAATCATTTTTCTGGCCAGAAATGTCTTTTCTAGATGTTAAAGTTCGCCTTCCCATTGAAGTCTATGGGGTTCGCGAACCGTTCGCGAACCGCTCGCATTTTTGCGCAAGTTCGCGAATATGTTCGCGAACTTTTTTTCCGACGTTCGCTACATCCCTATACACAACCCACTTTTATTTTAACAGCAGTCATAAGCCATAGAAAAAGTACAAGGGTAAAGGATCATGCTGAGAGCATATTGTCCATGGTTTGACTGCACTCTGCATCCCATGACACCTATTTAATACATTAAGAGCTGTATCCATAGGGGCAGCTGTAGGTCTTTGCACTCCAAAACAGAGTGCCGAAACCTGCAGCAATTCGAACAGACTGAAAGCTAGGCTAACCAATCAACAATCGCTAAGTGAATTCTTAACTTACAAAGGCTGCTGCCCCTGCAGGCAGATAGAATTTATGTGTGTTTATCAAAAGCTACTGGTGTGAAACCTTGGCCAGTACATAGGGGGCTAGAAGGTTTTTACAAAATCATGATACTTCTAGAGATTTTTCTAATGTTGCTAGCTGTAAAAGTTACAGATGAACAAATAAAATTACCTTAAATTGCAACAATGTGGGGCTAATTCAGGCTATAAAAAAGCAGACCTCCAATTCCCCCTTGTTAAAAGGGATACTCATGGGAAAACATGTTTGTTTTCCCAAAACGCATTAGCATTAGCTCCAGCATACTTCTGCACTGAAATCTGTGAAAACTGATTTTTTATATTTAATTTTGAAATCTGATATGCTAGACATATTGTCAGTTTCTCAGCTGTCCCCAAGTCATGTGACTTGTGCTCTGGTAAACTTCAGTTGGAGTGCACTGCAAGCTGGAGTGATATCAACCCAACTCTCTCCCCCCGCAGCAGCCCATCAGCAGAACAATGGGAAGGTAACCAGATAACAGCTCCATTGTAGATATAAAAACAGCACTCAATTGTAAAAATCCAGGACCCGCTGTGACTCCTTCAGTCAGGGCCAGAACTATGGGTAGGCAGAAGAGGCACGAGCCTTGGGCGCAAAGGTGCATGGTGCACTAGGCACATACCTCATCTGCCACCTTCCCCTAGCTCAGACCATTGCATCCTCCACCTTTTGAGCTCACACTCTTGTGCTTGTGTCCTCACCGCTCGCAGCAACTCTAGCACTGTATGCATGCACGTGAACGCTTATTCTCGTGCCCATGCACTTGCTCACATGCACGCTTGAGGAGGGGGTGACGTAGCCAGCCGAGTTGCCTAGGTCGCCCAGCCAGCTTGGCCCAGGCAATGCCTTTAGTTATTGTACATTGAGTATGAGAAATAAAAGCCTGTCAGAAAGCAGTTCCATAGTGCAGCACTGACTCTTTCTGAAATCACATGACCAGGCAAAATGACCTGAGATGCACCTACACACCAATATTACAACTAAAATATATACTTGTTTGTTCTGGAATGACATTTTATATGGTAGAGTGAATTGTTTGCAGTGTAAACAAAAAATAAAGTACACCATACAAATCATGACAGAATTTTGTTTCATGAAAATGTTTGTTAATCATACTGTATGTTTTCTAAGGTTCCTGTTTTAGTGTTAGGTTAGCTGGCTCCTACCCCTTAAAGAGATATGGACACCTGAAATTTAACTGTTTTTAAATATATAATAGCATTGTCTTTGCATAAACATTATAATTTTGCCATGAAAGTACATACTAATGCTTAAACAATGTCTTTGAGATTCCCAGAAGTTTCTGTGAGGAGTCTGCAGTAGTCCATTATCATTAAAAACTCTTACTGACAGGTTGGAAAGGGACAGTAAGGTTAGCAAATCAGTCAGGTTTTGGGAACTTTAAATAACAATTATTTATAAAAGCAAACTAATCAGCAAAAAATGTTCAACGTAGGCTATAGGCAACTTTTTATGTACATACATAATACTTGTAGCCATAGATCAACCACGATGGTGATTAAAAGCATCCTATCTTTATTTTCATCTGTTTTAAGACCATTACATATATGGCTAACATATACTGCCATCAAGATATGTAGATGTGATGGAATGGATGCCGAAAATATTGTGCATTTAGCTACTTGAATTTTGTGACTTTGAGATATTCAAGATGGAAATTTCTACGTGTATTTGAAAGATCTATGAAGGATTTATCAAAGAGAGAAAGTGCTTGGATCTCAATATAACAATATCTAAGAAGATTTTTACATCCTATAACAGAGGTTAAAGATGGCTACAGGGCAGAGCATTAGTAATGATGAAATGTGTGATGTCTCACCAATCTATCAGAAACAGAATGAGAAGGCTAAGCTTTTGTTCCAAACTGAAAAAAAAAGTACCACTACACATAAAGTGAATGTTGATTCTGAAACTGCAGGGGGTGAATTGCTTGATCTGTTTAGAAAACGCGAAAAACAGTCATTGAAAGAATTGAAAGTATGGTGGGAGAAGAAAAATCTGAGAGGGCAACCAAAAGTGAAGTGAATATTTCAGAGTATGGACAAGATGATAATGACTTGGTTATTAACATTTCATCCTATAGATTAACAAAGGTTTAACTTTTTGCCCATCGAATCACATCTCATTATTTAATAAGATTGTAGATGTGAATAGATTTATGCGCTCGTTAACCCTTAATTGTTTTTTCAATAGCAAAAGAATAAAGGAAAGTAATGGTTAAGATGTAATTAGTGTAAGTGTAATAGATAATGTTGATAGTGAAATGAATGAGAACTATGGCACACAAGATGTGGTACAAGCTACTGAACAATTGAGACTAATGGTGATGTCATAGAATTAACATCACTTGAAAGAGAGATGGTACATACAAACTTAGAACAGAAATTAACATTCTAACCAATAGGCCAAGGTGGTCCTTTTCTGGATAGATTCTGCACACTAGTGTGTGAGAATTTGAAGATTTTAAAATAAAAATAAAGGAAAAGGGGAGAAAAAATCTAACTCAAACAGAATATCAGGCCCTACAATCACTTAAAGATAATAACATCATAGTGATACGTAAATCAGATATGGGTGGATCAATATTGGTCCTAGAGAATGCTATGAAAATGACATTATGACTCAACTGAATGATGAAAAACAATATAGAGTGTTGACATGTGATCCGACAAGAGTGTTTTAAAACAAATTGCGAAAAATTTTGGAATATGGTAAATTAATAGTTCTAGATGTGAAGGAATTTGATTATATTTGGTGTGAGAAACCGAGAATCCCAATTTTCCATACATTACCGAAGGTGCATGAGAGCATAATAAACCCTAAAGGGCGACCAATACATTAAAGATATTGGTGATGCCATTAATAAGCTTCAAGATGTGATTTGGGAGAAAGACTTTTTATGGGTCACTTTGGATGTCACAGCTCTATATTCGTTGATTGAACATTATTTAGGATTGAGGGCATCATAAGTTTGGTTGTATTTTTACATGATATACTCTAATGAGCAAAATTAATTCATTCTAGAATCAGTGGAATACATATTGAACCACAATTTTTTTATATATGATGGTCAGTTCTATCTCCAGAGGTGTGGCACAGCTATGGGGGCACGATTTGTGCCCTCATATGCCAACCTCTTCATGTGGTGGATAGAGATGTCCCACATCTTTGGAGATGGATCACCTTGGAAAGTGTATTTAGTGAGATATCATTGATTTATCGATGATTTAATTGTGGTTTGGAGGGTTGATGAGGAATAGATAGGAGAATTTGTGAAATACTGTAATGAGAATCCTTTTGGCATAAAGTTCACACATAACTTTGGAAATTTAAGTGTAGAATTCTTAGATATAAAATTTTCCCATGATAAAGGCAAGGTTGAAACCGATGTGTATAGAAAACCGATTAGTAGGAATTCACTTTTAAAGAGAGATAGTTGTCATCCTGAACCACTTCTGGAGGGTATCCCGATAGAACAATTCCTCAGATTGAGGAGGATTTGTTCCTCTTGGGATGCCTTCCAGAGAGCGGCGATGGATCTGTGGCACAGACTAGCTGCTAGAGGGTATAATACAAACTGTACCAAGAAAGTATATGAACGAGCAGTTAGTAGTGAACATAAAGATTTACTGAGACAGGATGCAAAGGTATCAAAAATATAGAGATAAAAAGGATGGAGAGAGTGAGGATAGTCAGAAAGAAAGACAAAAATTGGATATATACTTTGTGACTGACTACAGTAGTGAAGCTAATGAGATTAAAAATATTATACTCAAACATTGGAAGCTAATAGATTTGGATCCTCTTTTAAATGTGGGGAAACTGGTTCTCCTACAGGCGGAGTAGAACCATAGCTAACAATATATCCCCGAGTATGCTTCCAGATAAAGGATTATCATTTCAGTGGCTTAGATATTATGGAACATATATGTGTGGAGCTAAAATCTGTAAAGCCTGTAACTTTAAGACCTTTAGGAGTTTCAGCACTGCTGAATAAAACACATTGCAGTTGAAAATTACTGCCTGGAGCTGTATTGATTCTATATTTTTCCTTGAATTATGCACATGGGGTGTAACACAGACACCTACTGAATCTTACAGCAATAAAGTGAAGAAATTGGAGGCTGAATCATACCTACTCTATTGACCTTTAGGAGTTTGACCACAGGGAAAGAATATGTGTGCAAAACATATGTGAATTGTGAAACAGTTAATGTTATATATTTGGCTTCATGTATATGTGGTTGCCAATATGTAGGGAAAAACATCAAGGAGAATGAAGGATAGAGTGGGAGTAGCCAGGAACATGCGAGCAGAACGGGATTTTGGTGAGCCTTGACTCCAAATAGGAGAAACTTTTTATGTACATTCATATTTTGAAAAGTTTTTCTGTGTCAGTATCACTTTAAATGCATTCCTGGAGCTGGCAGGAGAAGTGGAATACAAGAGAAAACGATGCCCAAACTGTGTTTGGAATCTAGTTTGGCATCTCTAGAGAATTTGATTAAAAACTTAATTTAAGTCAGAACTTCTAACTATTATGTCATTTAATTTTGGGACTGGCAAGATTTTACTGCCTTCCATCCTGAGCTAGGTGACATTAATGGTGTTAATTATTTGTGAGAAATCTTCATAACAAATCTTGGTCTGGATTAAAATGAAACTGTCAGTAAACTCATTCACATTGGCTTCCTGACAAGGACATAACAAAGGAAGCAGGTCTATGACTGATAATTAAACGCATAACTATCACGCAGGTGGCTGGCATTGAAAGGCAGATGCCATAATTAAAAGCAAATTAATATTATTAAATCAGAAATACTTAACTAATACTTGCATTTGCTCACACTCAATATGCCTATGGCAACAGAGAAAGAAACAAAAACAAAAAATAGTGCAATATGTTTCAATATTACACCATACACCCAGTGTCCAAATAATTTTCTTAAGGTGTATTTCCCCTTTAATCTTTATACTTCTATGGGTGACATGCTTGATTTGTCCACTCCGTTACCACCACTGTCTAGCGATTATCTCCCTCCTCTTTAGGTCAGCTTTAGTGATGGGTGAATTTATACGTCAGGCACGAATTAGCGTTGAATTCCCGCGTTTCGCCGCCAGCGAATAAATTCGCAAAATTCAAAATATATTTGCAGCTTGGGACAATTCTGACACAGGAAACAATTCTGATGCCTGCGACTTTAATCGGTGTCGGAATTGTCGCCAGCGTCAGAATAGTATTTTCGCTAATTTTTCGCCGTTTCGCAAATTTTTCTTTAAATTTATAAATTTTTCGGCGAAGCGAATTGGGAGAAATTCGCCCATCACTAGTCAGCTTCTCATATCCCCATAGAGAGATATAAATCCAAAATAGTGTAACACCATTTATTAAAAAGTAATCATAAAAACAAGTTTGCACTCACATGATTACTTTTTAATAAATGGTGTTACAGTAGTTTGAACAATTTCTTGCTCTCCACTGAAAATTAGACACATCTGAAATCTGCACATGTTCACTTTAGGAAACTGTAAACATAAGCCAGAGAGATTTTTAAGACACATTAGAAGACCTTTTATATCCAATTAATTATGATGTGGGGGAACATGTAAAAATTTAAATAAATTTGCCATTGATTATGTCCATGAGTGCCTCCAGTATATACAATTATTTGAAATATCAGGGAGATTCATCCAGGACTTGGTGGGAGATTTGGTGAGTGCCGAAACTTGATGTGACAATAAATTAAGTATATGAATTTCTTCTCCTTTTATTATATTTATGGTTTTATTATATTAATTGCAGTTATATAATTTTATGAATTATGGTATAGGTTATATTTAGTGATGGGCGAATTTGCACCGTTTAGTTTTGGCGCAAAATTCACGAAACAACGCTGGCGACAATTTTTTTTGACACTGGCAAATTTTTGCCAGCGAATTTTCGCGCCCGTTTTGCGAATTTATTCGCCAACAGCGAATTGCGCAAATTCAATGCAAATTCGCGCCTGGTGAATAAATTCACCCATCACTAGTTATATTAATGAAGGTAGGTGTCACGGTCGGCACCCTAAACCAGAACTAATGTCAAGCTCCCTGGTCTCGGCTTCACCAGTAGTGTGACCGCCTTTGGCTTCGGGAGGAGCCCTCAGCGTACTCAGATGCCACCTGGACTTTTCGAGAGGAGCAAAGCGAGGAGTTCTGGCAAGCAAAGGGGCACGACTGTTGTAAAAGTCAGTTAGGCCGATGGTCATGGTACAAATGGAACAGGCAAGAGAATCGTCAGACAGGCAGGATCGAGGCAGGCAGATATCAAGAATCGTCAGGCAGGCAAGGGTCAAACCGGGTTGTCAATCAAGGGATTTAGCAGGAAGAGTTGTCGAAGGCAGGCAAGGGTCAGGTTCCAGAGATCAGAATAGTCAAACAGGTAAGCAGGGGTCAAAACAGATAATCAGGATCAGATTCAAACGGAATAGCAATAGCTAACAGCACCAGGAACAAATCCTATCACGGGCAATGACAAACAGTGGAAATGCCCCTTTAATACTTTCAAATTTGGCGCCATTGCGTGCTGACGTCACCACGTCAGCGCGCATGCGCCTTTAAACCCGGAAGTGCGCGTGCGTATGCACACTAGGAAACCGGCGCAAGAGGAGCAGCAGCGTGACGCGGCGGGCGTCCCTGCCGTCCCCCCACTAGACTGCCAGGGTAAGATTTCCTTACAGTAGGCTGTCCACTCAATTTTTAGGGGCAGATTTACATAGGGTCGAATATCGAGGGTTAATTAACCTTCAATATTCGACTTTGAATATTGAAGTCAAAGGATTTACTGCAATTAGTTTGATCTAATGATCGAACGAAAAATCGTTCGATGGAACGAAAAATCATTAGATCGAACGATTAAATCCTTTTTAATCCATCGATCAAAATGATTTTTCTACGACCAAAAAAAGGTTAGAAAGCCTTTGGGGACCTTCCACATAGGCTAATATTGAGGTTCGGTAGGTTTTAGGTGGAGAAGTAGGCGGTCAAAGTTTTTTTAAAGAGACAGTACGTCGACTATTGAATGGTCGAATAGTCGAACGATTTTTAGTTCGAATCGTTCGATTCGAAGTCATAGACGAAGGTCGAAGTAGCCAATTCGATAGTCGAAGTAGCCAAAAAAAACATTCGAAATTCAAAGGTTTTTTTATTCTATTCCTTCACTCGAGTAAATGTGCCCCTTAATGTTGATGGGAGACAGCATTATATGATCTTAATACTAATACATCTGTCTTTGCACACATTTCTAAACATTCCCAGAGCTATGGTGTCTCTGATTTGCAGATCTGATATACCAGGTGAGGCATGGGATTTTTTTTAAAAGTATTTAAAAAGAGCAGACTTCTGTCGTTTACAGCTGACTGATGACCTCCTACATGTCTGGTAGATTCTTTCAGAGTAATCACCTTTCTGTACTCTACATTCACAAACTTCAGACCACTGATTTAGACATTAGTTTATAAGAAACTTATGGCCCTCACCTAAACTAATAGTCATCCAATTAGGTTAAAATACAATTTGCCTAATGGAGGAGACATCATAATCCCCAATAGCTTTGCCAGACTTGCCATCTATGTTCAGACCAGAGAACCTACATAAAACATATCTATTGCCTTTTAAGGCAGATATAATTGGACCAGTTCAGACAAAATCACTTAACTCATCCAGAAACTCTTTTTTAGGCAATAAATCAAAACATAATTGTACAGGCACCGAAATGTGATCAAATTTTTTCGCCTTGTTTCGCCACAGAAATGACGGCCATAGACTTGTATGGCATTGTGCATAAAAAAAAAATGTTTTTTTGACGCGCATAGACCTTAATGTGCATCAGTGACATTTCGCCAGCAGCAAATTTTTGGCAAAACGAAAAGGGTCAAATTCACCCAAGCTTAATCCTAACTGATGTATTTGATTTATCAAAAATCAGATAATCTGGAGTTATCTCTCCTCAAACAGGACGTGCAGGTAATCCGCGAGAGAACTGGGGCACTGGAGGGGAGAGTAAGTGCACTGGAGGACACTACTGCCTCGATGCCTGCTGATATAGCGCAAATACATAAACAGCTCAAGCAAGCCACTGACCGCATGGAGGATATGGAGAACCGTCAGAGGCGCTCTAACATTAGAGTTGTGGGCCTACCAGAGCGCAGTGAGGGCCGAGCTCCTGAGACCTTTGCAGAACAATGGCTTAAGGATATGCTGGGGGCAGAGATTTTTTCCACACAATTTGTGGTGGAACGGGCCCACAGGGTCCCCACCAGAGCTCTTCCTCCTGGAGCTCCACCAAGGCCCTTCCTTATCAAGTTATTGAACTACCGGGACAGAGATGTGGCGTTGCAAACTGCGAGGAAGAAGGGAGACATTATCTTTCAAGACACCAGAGTCTCTTTATATCCTGATTATTCTGCAGCTCTACAACGCCAGCGTAGCACCTTTGCCGGGGTAAAAAGGCGCCTGAGAGAATTGGGCATTGGATACAGCATGATGTTCCCAGCCAAGCTACGGATAATGGATGGCGGCAAAGTGCAATTATTTGAGCACCCCACAACCGTGTCCCACTGGCTGGACGCGCATCCGCAGCAAAATAACCGGAGCCCTCCACGCAGACGGGCCTCCCCGGTAGAGATGTCGCGAACTGTTCGCCGGCGAACTTGTTCGCGCGAACATCGGGTGTTCGCGCTCGCCGGAAGTTCGCGAACGTCGCGCGACGTTCGCCATTTTGGGTTCGCCATTGTTGGCGCTTTTTTTGCCCTCTCACCCCAGACCAGCAGGTACATGGCAGCCAATCAGGAAGCTCTCCCCTGGACCACTCCCCTTCCCTATAAAAACCGAAGCCCTGCAGCGTTTTTTCACTCTGCCTGTGTGTGCTGAAGAGATAGTGTAGGGAGAGAGCTGCTGCCTGTTAGTGATTTCAGGGACAGTTGAAAGTTTGCTGGCTAGTAATCGTTTTGATACTGCTCTGTTATTGGAGGGACAGAAGTCTGCAGGGGTTTGAGGGACATTTAAGCTTAGGTAGCTTTGCTGGCTAGTAATCTACCTTCTACTGCAGTGCTCTGTATGTAGCTGCAGTGGGCAGCTGTCCTGCTTCTGATCTCATCTGCTGACTGCTGCAATAACAGTAGTCCTTGTAAGGACTGCTTTTATTTATTTTTTTGTTGTTTTACTACTACTACTACTACTACTACTATAAGAGCCCAGTGCTATTAGTCTAGCAGTGTTGGGGAGTGGGACTGGTGTGCTAATCTGCTGCTCCTAGTAGTTCAGCAGCACCAACTTTAATTTTTTTTTTTTAATATTCATTTTTTTTTATTTTACTTTTTTTTATTTTACTACCGCTGTAGTAGTGTATAAGTTGACCTTTTAGGCATTATTTGCCCTGTAGGCATTATTTGCACACTGTTTTCTTCAACCCGCCATCGAGCTGTGTGACCTTGTTCACATTCTGTCTAAATATCCATAATATTACCGTCTCCAGAAAAAACACCGGAGTCACTTTTTTCAAGCAGCCATAATATATTTTACGTAATCCGTATCCACCGCTGTAGTAGTGTATACGTTGGCCTTGTAGGCATTATTTGCACACTGTTTTCTTCAACCCGCCATCGAGCTGTGTGACCTTGTTCCCATTCTGTCTAAATATCCATAATATTACCGTCTCCAGAAAAAACACCGGAGTCACTTTTTTCAAGCAGCATTCATATATTTTACGTAATCCGTATCCACCGCTGTAGTAGTGTATACGTTGGCCTTGTAGGCATTATTTGCACACTGTTTTCTTCAACCCGCCATCGAGCTGTGTGACCTTGTTCCCATTCTGTCTAAATATCCATAATATTACCGTCTCCAGAAAAAACACCGGAGTCACTTTTTTCAAGCAGCATTCATATATTTTACGTAATCCGTATCCACCGCTGTAGTAGTGTATACGTTGGCCTTGTAGGCATTATTTGCACACTGTTTTCTTCAACCCGCCATCGAGCTGTGTGACCTTGTTCACATTTTGTCTAAATATTGATAATATTATCGTCTCTAGAAAAACCACTTGAGTTACTTTTTTTCAAGCAGCATTCATATATTTTACGTAATCCGTATCCACCGCTGTAGTAGTGTATACGTTGACTTTGTAGGCATTATTTGCACACTGTTTTCTTCAACCCGCCATCGAGCTGTGTGACCTTGTTCACATTTTGTCTAAATATTGATAATATTATCGTCTCTAGAAAAACCACTTGAGTTACTTTTTTTCAAGCAGCATTCATATATTTTACGTAATCCGTATCCACCGCTGTAGTAGTGTATACGTTGACCTTGTAGGCATTATTTGCACACTGTTTTCTTCAACCCGCCATCGAGCTGTGTGACCTTGTTCACATTTTGTCTAAATATTGATAATATTATCGTCTCTAGAAAAACCACTTGAGTTACTTTTTTTCAAGCAGCATTCATATATTTTACGTAATCCGTATCCACCGCTGTAGTAGTGTATACGTTGACCTTGTAGGCATTATTTGCACACTGTTTTCTTCAACCCGCCATCGAGCTGTGTGACCTTGTTCACATTTTGTCTAAATATTGATAATATTATCGTCTCTAGAAAAACCACTTGAGTTACTTTTTTTCAAGCAGCATTCATATATTTTACGTAATCCGTATCCACCGCTGTAGTAGTGTATACGTTGACTTTGTAGGCATTATTTGCACAGTGTTTTCTTCAACCCGCCATCTAGCTGTGTGTATTATCGTTTCCAGAAAAACCAACTGAGTTTTTGTTGTTGTTGTTGTTTTTTTAAAAATAATGCCAGGCAAAGGCAGGCCGCCACGCAGAGGCCGTGCTAGGGGCCGTGCTGCTATGCAATCCTGTGGCCCTAGCAAATTGCCCAGTTTTAAAAAGCCAATGACCCTGAACTCCCAAAATGCTGAAGAGGTAGTTGACTGGCTTACACAGCACACCCCATCCTCTACCGTTTCTAACTTTACCACAACATCCTCCTCATCCTCCACTGCTATGGCCACCCCACGTAACACTTCCTCCACCACCGGTGCCCCTTCTTCACTGGGGTCAGAGGAGTTATTTTCCAATGAGTTTCTTGAACTGAGTAATGCGCAACCATTATTGCCAGAAGAAGATGAAGGAGATGAGGACCTTACACCAGATTTAATTCTGGCAGAGAACACGATAGAGATGGACATAATGAGTGATGAGGAGGAGGTCCCCGCTGCTGCTTCCTTCTGTGATGTGTCAGAAGAAATTGATGCATCTGAGGAGAATGATGATGAGGAGATTGATGTTTTGTGGGTGCCTAGTAGAAGAGAGCAAGAGGAGGGTAGTTCAGATGGAGAGACGGAGAGTCAGAGAGGCAGTAGGAGAATAAGACTTAGAAGAAGCAGGGAGGACAGCCCGCAGGGATCAGTAGGGCAACAACATGTATCGGCACCTGTGTTCAGCCGGCCAACGCACCCGCCATTGCCGCCAATACCGCCAACTCCGCCAACTTCTACTGTTACCGCCAGATCGCACACTTCCAAAAAGTCAGCAGTGTGGGATTTTTTTAATGTGTGTGCCTCTGACAAAAGCATTGTAATTTGCAATGAGTGCAGTCAGAAACTGAGCCTTGGTAAGCCCAACAGCCACATAGGTACAACTTCTATGCGAAGGCACATGAGCGGCAAGCACAAAGCACTTTGGGAGCAACACCTCAAAGGCAACAGGCAAACTAAAAGCCACACTCCTTCTGGTCCAGCATCTTACTGCTCTACCTCTGCTCTCCTTGACCCGTCTGAACCACCCTCCACTCCGCCTTCCACCTTGACCACCTGTTCCCATTCCCAGTCATCTGCCACCAGCCAAGTTTCTGTGAAGGCCATGTTTGAGCGTAAGAAGCCAATGTCTGACTGTCACCCCCTTGCCCGGCGTCTGACAGCTGGCTTGTCTGCACTCTTAGCCCGCCAGCTTTTACCATACCAGCTGGTGGACTCTGAGGCCTTCCGCAAATTTGTAGCAATTGGGACACCGCAGTGGAAGGTACCCAGCCGCAATTTTTTTTCTAAAAAGGGAATACCACACCTGTACCAACATGTGCAGAGCCAAGTTACCGCATCTCTGTCACTTAGTGTTGGGCCAAAGGTCCATATGACTACTGACGCATGGTCCTCCAAGCATGGTCAGGGCAGGTATGTCACCTACACTGCCCACTGGGTGAACTTGGTAATGGCTGGGAAGCAGGGAATGGGTAGCTCAACAACAACAGTGGAGTTGGTGTCACCGCCACGGATTGCACGCGGTTCTGCCACCACCTCTACTCCTCCATCGCTCTCTACCTCGTCTTCTTCTTCTTCTTACTCTGCTGCTGGGTCCTCCTTCTCCTCCTCCACACCTGTGCACCCCCAGCTCCCCCTAGGCTATTCGACGTGCCAGGTACGCCATTGTCACGCTGTCTTGGGGATGACGTGCCTGGAAAGCAAAAACCATACCGGATCTGTACTCCTGTCATCTCTGCAGTCACAGGCCGATCGGTGGCTGACCCCACACCAACTGCAGATCGGAAAAGTGGTGTGTGACAATGGAAGCAATCTGTTGGCAGCGTTGAGACTAGGCAATTTAACACATGTGCCCTGCATGGCACATGTGTTAAATTTAATAGTCCAACGTTTTGTCTCCAAGTACCCAGGATTCCAGGACGTTCTCACCCAGTCCAGAAAGGTGTCGGCCCATTTCAGACGTTCCTACACAGCCATGGCACGCCTTGCTGACATTCAGCAGCGCTACAACATGCCAGTCAGGCGTTTGATTTCTGACAGCCAGACTCGCTGGAATTCAACGCTCCTTATGTTGGAACGTCTGCTGCAACAACAAAGGGCCGTCAACGAGTACCTTTTTGAACTGGGTGGTAGGACTGGATCTGCACAGCTGGGGATTTTTTTCCCCCGTTACTGGGTGCTTATGCGCGATGCCTGCAGGCTCATGCGACCTTTTGAAGAGGTGACAAATATGGTCAGTCGCACCGAAGGCACCATCAGCGACCTAATACCCTTCGCTTTCTTCCTGGAGCGTGCCGTGCGACGAGTGACAGATGAGGCTGTAGACCAGCGTGACGAGGAGCTGGAAGCGCACGATTTCTGGTCGGAATCACCAGAACGAACCCAGGCACCTGCTGCAACGCAGGGAGAGGTGCCAGAAGTGGAGTCAGAGGAGGAAGGTGGCTTTGTGGAGGAGGAGGAGGAGGACCAACAGGAGCAGGCTTCCCAGGGGGCTAGTGGTGACCTTTTGGGGACCCCTGGTCTTGTACGTGGCTGGGGGGAGGAGACCGTGGATGATGCAGTCCTTGATAATGAGGAAGCGGAGATGGATAGCTCTGCATCCAACCTTGTGAGAATGGGGTCTTTCATGCTGTCATGCCTGTTGAAGGACCCCCGTATCAAGAGGCTTAAGGAGAAGGACCTGTACTGGGTCGCAACGCTACTAGACCCTCGGTACAAGCATAAAGTGTCAGAAATGTTACCAACATACCACAAGTCCGAAAAGATGCGGCATTTACAAACCAGCCTGCAAAACATGTTGTACAATGCTTTTAAGGGTGATGTCACTTCAGGAACTCATCAACATTCCAGGGGCAGAGGTGCCAGTAATCCTGCCACGAGCACACCTGCAAGGACAAAGCCCTTTGGCCAGTCTGTAACGTCAGACATGCAAATGTTTTTCTGTCCAAGGCAGCGCCACAACCCTTCTGGATCCACCCTCAAAGATGCCTCGACCGGCAGGTAGCGGACTACCTGGCATTAACTGCAGATATCGACACTCTGAGGAGCGATGAACCCCTGGACTACTGGGTGCGCAGGCTTGATCTGTGGCCAGAGCTGTCACAATTTGCCATGAACCTCTTGTCTTGCCCAGCCTCAAGTGTGCTCTCAGAAAGGACCTTCAGTGCAGCAGGAGGGATTGTAACTGAGAAGAGAACTCGCCTAGGTCACAAAAGTGTCGATTACCTGACCTTTATTAAAATGAATGAGGGGTGGATCTCGGAGGGTTACTGCACGCCGGAAGACTTGTTCTGACTTCTATGCAGCTGTCCTTCTCTTCAAGCCTCATGACTCCACACACAGCTGTCCTTTAGCGTCCTCCTCCTCCCTCCGCCACCGTTACAAACTAGGGTGCAAACCCTACTGGTTTAATTTTTTCTGGCCTCTGTGCTTCAGTGGCTGCGACCAAAAAAATGCCTATTTTCTGCATTTATATGACATAATTTTTCTGGCCTCTGTGCTTCAGTGGCTGCAACCAAAAAAATTTATATTTTCAGCATTTATATGGCATAATTTTTCTGTCAACTGTGCTTCAGTGGCTGCGACCAAACAAATGCATATTTTCAGCATTTATATGGCATAATTTTTCTGGCCTCTGTGCTTCAGTGGCTGCAACCAAAAAAATTACTATTTTCAGCATTTATATGGCATAATTTTTCTGGCAACTGTGCTTCAGTGGCTGCGACCAAAAAAATGCATATTTTCTGCATTTATATGGCATAATTTTTCTGGCCTCTGTGCTTCAGTGGCTGCAACCAAAAAAATTATATTTTCAGCATTTATATGGCATAATTTTTCTGTCAACTGTGCTTCAGTGGCTGCGACCAAAAAAATGCATATTTTCTGCATTTATATGGCATAATTTTTCTGGCCTCTGTGCTTCAGTGGCTGCAACCAAAAAAATTTATATTTTCAGCATTTATATGGCATAATTTTTCTGGCAACTGTGCTTCAGTGGCTGCGACCAAAAAAATGACTATTTTCAGCATTTATATGGCATATTTTTTCTGGCCTCTGTGCTTCAGTGGCTGTGGCCAAAAAAACTGGGCAAACAATGCCTACAAGGTCAACGACGTTGACCTTGTAGGCATTGTTTGCCCAGTTTTTTTGGCCACAGCCACTGAAGCACAGAGGCCAGAAAAATATGCCATATAAATGCTGAAAATAGTCATTTTTTGCCATACGTTGACTCAACGTATATGGCAAAAAATGACTATTTTCAGCATTTATGTGGCATATTTTTTCTGGCAACTGTGCTTCAGTGGCTGCAACCAAAAAAACTGGGCAAACAATGTCTACAAGGTCAACGTATGGCGAAAAATGACTATTTTCAGCATTTATATGGCATATTTTTTCTGGCAACTGTGCTTCAGTGGCTGCGTCCAAAAAAACTGGGCAAACAATGTCTACAAGGTCAACGTATGGCGAAAAATGACTATTTTCAGCATTTATATGGCATATTTTTTTCTGGCAACTGTGCTTCAGTGGCTGCGTCCAAAAAAACTGGGCAAACAATGCCTACAAGGTCAACGTATGGCAGTTGTTTAAAGAGAACAGTAGATTACTAGCCAGCAAAGCTACCTAAGCTAAAATGTCCCTCAAATCCCTGCAGACTTCTGTCCCTCCAATACAGAGCAGTATCAAGCAGATTACTAGCCAGCAAACTTACTATCATCTGTCCCTGAAATCACTAACAGCTCTCCCCCTACACTATCTCTTCCAAGCACACACAGGCAGATTTTTCAGATACATTTTTGCCCTTGATCCCCCTCTGGCATGCCACTGTCCAGGTCGTTGCACCCTTTAAACAACTTTAAAATCATTTTTCTGGCCAGAAATGTCTTTTCTAGATGTTAAAGTTCGCCTTCCCATTGAAGTCTATGGGGTTCGCGAACCGTTCGCGAACCGCTCGCATTTTTGCGCAAGTTCGCGAATATGTTCGCGAACTTTTTTTCCGACGTTCGCTACATCCCTACTCCCCGGACCGCTCCAATTAACTTTCCTACATTGTGACCCTAAACCGTGAGTAACATGCCCGTTTGTGAGCCATGGGTCAGAGTCACTGATCTGGGTTTGGATCATTCCGGGACATAACACGCTGTTGCGTTTGTTGCACTGGACATGTGGGGGGATGGCTCACTCTAGTCCATGGGTCAGTTACCTAACCGGGGTAGTGCCTTGCACCTGAGGGGAAATTTAGCAAGCCAAAGCCGGGCTGGCTTTACTATAATGATTGCCTTTCCTTTCCTCCCCCCCCCCCTTTTTTTTTTTTTTCCCCTCTGATTGGGGCATACTACTGGTCCACAAAGCTCGCAGCTACAACAAAAACTAACAGCTGTGAGATAGACTGTATGCTAAAAACTTTTGGACTCAGCATATCAGACTGATACCGAGTTATAGTTTAAGTTCTATAGATTGGTTAATGGGTTGAGGCTCCACCTCCAGGAAAACCCTGTTTTGGGATTAATGTATCTCCAAATGTATGTGGGGGGATACCGGGTGGGGGGACTGTTGGGGAAATGTATATATCTCTGTCCTTTTCTTCTCCTTTCTCTTCGATTCTCTTTCTCTTTCCTTACTACCAGGTGCTATACCTCTGCATGGGCACGCATGAACTGTTGTATAATGTTCCTAAACTGTGTACTGATTTTTTGGTGGGGATGCACTGAGGGCACTAGACCACCCAATATGGAGATGCAATGGGTACCGACACAATTAGAGTAGTCTCCTGGAATGTCAGGGGAATTAATGATAAGGTGAAACGCTCCTTAGTATTAGATCATTTTCGGAAGCTCAAAGCGGATATACTTCTACTCCAGGAGACCCATCTAGTTGGGCAAAGAACGAAAGCTCTTAAGAGGCGCTGGTTAGGGCCCACTTACCATGCAGAATACTCTACGTATTCCAGAGGGGTAGCTATTCTTTTTCGGAAGTCCACTAAAGCCCAAATAGAAACTATTGTATCAGACAGAGGAGGTAGATACTTAATCCTTAAAGTGTTACTAGCTTCTCACACTTTTGTCCTAGTTAATGTGTATTCCCCGCCCCCTGGTGATGTTGAATTATTGAAGGTAATCCTGGGAAAGATTGCAGGGATTGGAGACTATCCCACTATTTGGATGGGGGATTTTAATGCCACTCCTAACCCGGGGATAGATAGGCTCAAACAGGCCGGTAGAGACTCTTCTGCCCTGGGAGACTGGCTTAAGGCCTCAAATCTGACTGATGTGTGGAGGTGGTCACACCCCTCCACGCGCCAGTACTCATGCTATTCCTCTGCCACTTCGGCCCTCTCTAGAATAGACCTTGACCTTGCCTCCCCTCTGGCTCTACCATACATGGGTTCAATAGAATACACAACCCGAATATGTTCTGACCATGCCCCCCTTCAACTAGATCTGAAATTAGGAATGCAAACGGGGATCCGTCAATGGAGACTTCCTCCAAAGTGGATCCATCATGCCCAGGTAAAGGATGCTTTCACTGCCCAATATAAACTGTACTGGGAGACTAACGCCGGCACGGCCCAGGAGCAGATAGTCTGGGATGCTAGCAAAGCATACGCTAGGGGTGCCTATATCTCTCTAATTAAAGCAGCAAGGATTACCTTGGATCATAACTTGGCCAACTCCCGTCATGTGCTGGAGAGAGCCGAATTGGAATATGTGGAACTCCCACAGGAGCGGCAGGCAGAGACCTTGGCGACAGCTCAGAGAGAGCTTAATCTTGCTTATGTAGAAAAATACACCCAATGGGAGTTGCACAGGGTCTCTTCCTGGTATGACAAGGGGGACAAATGTGGCAGGCTTTTGGCAATATTGGCTAGGGAACCATCCCAACTAACTCACATACCCTTAATTCTTGTGAGGGACGGCCACGAAGTCAGGGAACCACACTGCATAGTATCAGAATTTGTTGAGTTTTACACTGACCTATACAGGTCAAAGCTCACGGCTTCGGCGGATGTGATAGCCCGCTATTTGGATGGAGTCCCTATACCTAGGCTCCCCCCTGAAGCAGCTGAGAAGCTTAATGTGCAAATTACCCCCGAGGAAGTCACTGCGGCTATAAACTCGTTTCCCAACAGTAAGGCGCCTGGACCTGATGGTCTTCCAGTTGATTGGTATAAAGCCCACATAAGCACGGTAGGGCCTAAGCTTTGCTCCCTCTTTAATTCTGTCTTGCAGGGAACTCAGTTGCCTGACAGTTGTGGTCTGGCCACCATTACTTTAATACCCAAGGAGGGGAAAGCCCCTGAAAGATGCGAGTCGTATAGACCCATCTCTCTCCTTAATACCGACATTAAAGTGCTGGCTAAAGTGTTGGCGAACAGATTAAAGCTGGTAATAGACAACGTCATCCATCCAGATCAGACTGGTTTTATGCCCCATAGAGCCACTGATATTAATGTCAGGCGCCTATTTACGAACATTGGGGCCGCGCACCAAAATGGGGGGGAGAGGGTTGTGGTGTCCCTTGACACAGAAAAGGCCTTTGATACAGTGGAGTGGCCTTATCTGTGGGCAACACTAGAGAGATTTGGGCTGGGCGATAACTTCATTAGATGGGTTAAAGCAATGTACTCTGCTCCTAGAGCCAGGCTTCTGGTGAATAAAATGTTGTCGGGGGAATTCCCGCTACAGAGGGGAACCAGGCAGGGGTGCCCACTATCCCCCTACCTCTTTGCCCTGGCCATTGAACCAGTAGCCATCCGAGTGCGAGCCAATGTGACCATTGTGGGCCTTAAGATGCAGAGGTTGGAGGAAAAGGTCTCAATGTACGCGGATGATATGTTGGTTTATTTAGCAGACCCAAGAGAGTCCATTTCAGCTCTTTTAGAGGAGGTCTCCACCTTTGGGAATCTGTCGGGCCTCAAAGTAAACTGGGGGAAGTCCCTGGTCTTTCCCATTGATCCTGATGCACATAGAGACCCCCAGCATGGCCCTCAGCTACAGTGGGTTACTACTTTCAAATACCTGGGAATAGTGATACATAGGGATGCCCCCAGATATCTGGACTTGAATTTGACACCTGTCATACGTAGCATGAAAACCAAGTTCCAACATTGGTCCGGTCTCCCACTGTCCTTGCCAGGCAGGATTAACCTCCTCAAAATGGTGCTGCTCCCAAAGCTGCTCTATGTGTTTCATAATTCACCTATTTTACCCACTAAGGCATGGTTTCGTGAGCTAGACGCCTTGGTGAGGGGCTTTGTTTGGGCTGGAGAGAGGCCGAGGATTAAAACCCAGATGTTGCAAGCCCCACTGAGAAAAGGGGGACTAGCCCTCCCTAACTTTCTTCTATATTTCTATGCCAGTCAGCTGGTGTACGCCTGGTGGTGGCTTAACCCGGACCCTAATAACCAGGCCACGGTCGTTGAGGCAGCGGTGGTCGCTTCATTTGAGGCTTTGGCCAACCAGTTGCACAGAGGGCTCCCCTCTACCTCTAGATTGACGCATCCCATGAGAACAGTGACTCAGGTATTCCACAGAACTGTAATACTTCCCTACAAGGCCTTGGCCAGTTGGTCCAAATGGACCCCAATTTGGGGTAATCCCAAACTCCCACAATTTAGCACTCTACCAGATGCTGGGGTATGGGCTGGAGCGGGGGTGAAACTACTGGGGAACGTGGTGCAGGGGGATGTCCTGAAACAATTTGCCCAGCTCAAAGATGATTTTGCTCTTCAGAATCATATGTTGTTCCGATTTTTACAATTTAGACATGCCTTCCAGGCCCAATTTCCCACTGGCACTTTGACACTTGCAGCATCCACCCTGGAGAAATATCTCCATAGGGCAGAACTCACCAAAGCGCTAAGTTGGTTCTATGCCATTTTACTTCAGGACAGTTTTGATCCCGTAAAAGTCGTTGCCTTGAAATGGTCCCTAGACCTTCCCCAAATAGAGGAGGATGCTTGGAAAGACATATTGGATCAAATACCAGACACTTCCATTTCAGTACGGGACAGGTATATTTGCACCAAATTTTTCAACAGGGTCTATCTGACTCCGCATAGGCTGTCACAGATTTACCCCGGGTGCCCGGATATTTGTGTAAAATGTAATCAGGATGTGGGCACTTACATGCATGTTTTTTGGGATTGCCTCAAAATACAGCGCTTTTGGTCCGAGGTGTTAGGGGTTGTGGGTTCTGCTGCAGGACTGCCGACCATACGGTCTCCTGCCTTTTGCCTTTTGGGACACGCTGAGGGACTAATATTAAAGTCAAATGAAAGGCTGTGCTTGCTACAGCTCTTGCACTATGCAAGGAAAGCCATATTAATGACCTGGAAAGCTGTGGAAGCCCCTACGCAAGTATTTTGGAAGGCATTGGTAAATGGGAGTCTCCCAGGACAAAAACTCACCTATATTGCACGGGGTTGTCCAGGCAAATTTGGTGAAATTTGGGATGAGTGGCTATCTAATGTATGAATATAATGGTGTCCGAGAATGCATTGTACGCAGACTGAGATTTTTACGATGTACCTGATTGCAGTGCTCAGTCTGGCTAATCTTAGCTATTTCTTCCCCTTTCCCTTCTTTCTTCCTTCTTTTTCCTGCCTTTGCTCTCCTTCTTTTTTATAATCTTTTTTTTTTCTTATTGTTAATGTGAAAATTGCTCAATAAAAAGAATCTGATAAAAAAAAAATCAGATAATCTGGAGTGTAGCGTGTGAGATGAAAATCATGAAGACATGGGGATGAACATAAAAACTCCTTGCAGACAATGCCTTAACTAAAATTGGATCAAGAACCCCAGTGCTCCAAGGCAACAATATTCATTTCAGTTTGGCGAACATTCTCTTTCCTCATAAAATATCAAAATGAACATTTGGGATTGATGTTTTAATTCCTTTCCAAATTAATCATTACTTGTTTGATTTTCATTTCTTGGTGCATAAATCATTGTAAATATCTTTAGGGCAATGTTTACCTTATCCCTAGGTACACATACCAAGAATATATATATATACTGTATAGTGGGAATGTGATACTAATGTTTTCAGTGATCATTTTGCTAATATAGCTACAATGAAGCACACAATGTTCTATGTTCCTGTCCTCCTGGTATTCGTAGGCTTGGTCCAAGCCCAAGGTAAGAAAATGGCTATGGATTCTTCTACTTCTTCTGCCATTGTGCAAAATTTCAAAATAGTTTAACCTGGTTTAATTGTGCTGCAGCCGGTGTAAGTGAGCCGATTTTCAAAAATTAATGCAATTTAGCATGCACTTTGTTGCAAATAGAGCACAAAGTCCGGATAGCACCATTTCTGGTGTTTAGCATGGGAGTGAGAGTATTGTCAGCCCTATTCCTTTGGTGCAACTATGTGTCTAAGTAAATATGCCAAACAAAAGCTGGCTCTCGCACACCCAGTGTATAATGCGAAGTCCGGTGCTCAGTGGTAGAGGTTCGGCCACCTCACAATTGAATCAATACGAAAGAAATTCACGGCACACAGGCTGCTGCAAGCAAGGAACCCCTTGCACGTTTAATGCGGAAGTGAGCAACGTTTCGGGGTCACGCCCCTTTGTCAAGCCTGGCTTGACAAAGGGGCGTGACCCCGAAACGTTGCTCACTTCCGCATTAAACGTGCAAGGGGTTCCTTGCTTGCAGCAGCCTGTGTGCCGTGGATTTCTTTCGTATTAAGTAAATATGCCCCCATGTATTGTGAGGAACATTAAAGAAAATATATATCTCACAAACTGTACCCCGAATGAGTTGCACGAAAGTAAAATAAGTAATACAATGAAAGAAAATAAAAAATAAAAGTATAAACATAGGTGTTCGTGATTAGTAAATTTGAATCAATTTTCAATTCTGTATAAACATGAATTTTTATATTAAAGGGCCTATTTATGAAAAAAAAATCAAGTTAGCGTATTTTCTAGTTTAGTGTGATTATGCATGGGAAAAGTCACTAGAAAAAAAGTTTCTATAGAAGTCAATGGAAGTCAATGAAAACTCAAGCAGCTTTATTTATTTTCCAAGCATTCGAGATGTTCAGCCTCGTTGAAAATTAACAGACTTGCTTGTGTGGGAGTTTTTCTGCGAAAAAATTTGATATTGAATATTATGCCGTGTTTTTTTCCTAAATAGGATAGTACTTAAGATAAAAAAAAATGCATGTGCATTTTTTCTACTCCACCTCGAATTTTAGTATATCAGCCTCTTAGTATTTTTTTTTTTTTCTCAAAACGCTTTTAAAATTATAGAAGCTTACAAAGCCATTTACGGCGGTGCGTGAGATAGATATAAATAAGTTGCAACAATAAAAAGTTTTTAAAGATCTTATTTTCCACACACTGTAGATTACTTCATGTAATATATTAATCAAAATTAATAAATCCTCAGAGAGCCCAAAAATGAATGATTTATTTTTTGAGGTTTTTTAATTCCAAATACAAAAACAGTGAAAAATGCTATACAAATATCAATTTAATAAATATAATTAATTATACCACAAGTCATGTATATATAACACCATATATTGTTTGCACCATATTTTTAAAAGAATTAATTTAGCTGCTAATCATTGATTATGCAGATAATGAGCAGAAATGGAACTAGAGGGGGCGGGCCCTGGCGCAGGACGCGCAGCCAGGCCCCCCACCACCTCTGTAAACACGGAACTGGCTGGGATATGCGCGGCGCGCGGACTGCCGGGGGGCCCTGAGGGGGTGCACCCCCTGCTCCCCCGGTAGTTCCGCCCCTGATAATAAGGCTTTGAGGAGACAATTAAAAACGCATCATCTGGATCGGCATTCCTTGTTTGCCAAATTGAATTATGTCCATGTTATTAACCTGCTTAAGTAAAAGTCACAATGAAGGGCTTGTTAGTGGTTTTAAACATTGTATGCAGGACATATTCACTTTGTTGCTGATAATAAGAAACAATGTAGAAGAGTGTGGAAATGTATTCAAGACACTTGCAGCCGTAGATACGAGGAGCTGTGCCTTTTGATATACTGCGCTGAAAATCCGGACCGATAAGTAGTATGACCGGCTCACTTAAATTTCAGGCAGTATAGGGTTGACTGTCAGTCGGCTACACGCCAATCATACATGACCAACTTATTGGTGTAGTCTCTGTGGCGGTTACGTTGCTCGCAGAGCTATCCTGGCTTGCACTTCCAGAACTTCCAGAGCTGATCTGAAGAGCCAAAGATCCCAGTCACTCCTCGTTCCACGTATCTGATTTCCAGATTATTGAATGCACTCAAATGATAGCGTTTCTCTCCTCCACATGGACATTTAAGAGGAATGTGTAATTTAGCAATAATTTATTTCTTTAATTACATTTTAGATCCAACAACAACAGCAGGTAGGTTATGTGCATTATTCCATTCTATATTCTCTGTGTGATATTTTTCTATCACTAATTGCTTTTAGACAAATGGAATTAAAATTTGATGAATGCCCTTCTCTGTTGACCAAGGGGTAAATGGAGTAACTAGTAAAACCCACCATCAACTTTTGTATAAAAAATGCCAGTGCTCAATCACTATCCAAAAATCCTCCCAGTCAGCTTCAGATTTCCCTCACACAGGGACCAAACTAGGGGTAGGCAGATAGAAGAGATATGTGCTAAGTACCTCCTAGCATTTTGGCCAATGCACGTGTCTCTTCTACCTCCTTCATAACGGGACTGCTAAATGTAACAGTGGGCAAAACCTTTGTGCTCATACAAACAATAACAATAAAATTGAAGCCTCATCTTCCTTTATGCAATTTATTTTATTTGGATGTGCATCACCTTTAAAATAGAAAGAAAAATCTTTCCTAGGTGGTTAGTAAAGCAAGATAAAGTTCTAAGAGTTGAATGTTTTATAGTAAATGTATGCAGATTTTGTAATGGTATCATTGTCTTTCAATGGAAGGGTTTATGCTTAGTATTGTTAAGAGATCTGTTTAATTTAGCAATAATTTTTTTGGATGAATACTTAATTACATTTTAGCTCCAACAACAACAACAACTACAGGTAGGTTATGTGCATTATTCCATTCTATATGTGTGATGTGTGACATTTTTCTATCACTAATTGCTTTTAGTCAGATGGAATTAAAATTTGATGATTACCCCTCTTTGTTGACCAAGGGGTAAATGGAGTAACTAGTAAAACCCACCATCAACTTTTGTATAAAAAATGCCAGTGCTCAATCACTATCCAAAAATCCTCCCAGTCAGCTTCAGTTTTCCCTCACACAGGGACCAAACTAGGGGTAGGCAGATAGAAGAGATATGTGCTTAGTACCTGCTAGCATTTTGGCCAATGCACGTGTCTCTTCTACCTCCTTCATAACGGGACTGCTAAATGTAACAGTGGGCAAAACTTTGTGCTCATACAAACAATAACAATAAAATTGAAGCCTCATCTTCTATTATGCAATTTATTTTATTTGGATGTGCATCACCTTTAAAATAGAAAGAAAAATCTTTCCTAGGTGGTTAGTAAAGCAAGATAAAGTTCTTAGAGTTGAATGTTTTATAGTAAATGTATACAGATTTTGTAATTGTATCATTGTCTTTCAATGGAAGGGTTTATGCTTAGTATTGTTAAGAGATCTGTTTAATTTAGCAATAATTTTTTTGGATGAATACTTAATTACATTTTAGCTCCAACAACAACAACAACTACAGGTAGGTTATGTGCATTATTCCATTCTATATGTGTGATGTGTGACATTTTTCTATCACTAATTGCTTTTAGTCAGATGGAATTAAAATTTGATGATTACCCCTCTTTGTTGACCAAGGGGTAAATGGAGTAACTAGTAAAACCCACCATCAACTTTTGTATAAAAAATGCCAGTGCTCAATCACTATCCAAAAATCCTCCCAGTCAGCTTCAGATTTCCCTCACACAGGGACCAAACTAGGGGTAGGCAGATAGAAGAGATATGTGCTTAGTACCTCCTAGCATTTTGGCCAATGCACGTGTCTCTTCTACCTCCTTCATAACGGGACTGCTAAATGTAACAGTGGGCAAAACCTTTGTGCTCATACAAACAATAACAATAAAATTGAAGCCTCATCTTCCATTATGCAATTTATTTTATTTGGATGTGCATCACCTTTAAAATAGAAAGAAAAATCTTTCCTAGGTGGTTAGTAAAGCAAGATAAAGTTCTTAGAGTTGAATGTTTTATAGTAAATGTATACAGATTTTGTAATGGTATCATTGTCTTTCAATGGAAGGGTTTATGCTTAGTATTGTTAAGAGATCTGTTTAATTTAGCAATAATTTTTTGGATGAATACTTAATTACATTTTAGCTCCAACAACAACAACAACTACAGGTAGGTTATGTGCATTATTCCATTCTATATGTGTGATGTGTGACATTTTTCTATCACTAATTGCTTTTAGTCAGATGGAATTAAAATTTGATGATTACCCCTCTTTGTTGACCAAGGGGTAAATGGAGTAACTAGTAAAACCCACCATCAACTTTTGTATAAAAAATGCCAGTGCTCAATCACTATCCAAAAATCCTCCCAGTCAGCTTCAGATTTCCCTCACACAGGGACCAAACTAGGGGTAGGCAGATAGAAGAGATATGTGCTTAGTACCTCCTAGCATTTTGGCCAATGCACGTGTCTCTTCTACCTCCTTCATAACGGGACTGCTAAATGTAACAGTGGGCAAAACCTTTGTGCTCATACAAACAATAACAATAAAATTGAAGCCTCATCTTCCATTATGCAATTTATTTTATTTGGATGTGCATCACCTTTAAAATAGAAAGAAAAATCTTTCCTAGGTGGTTAGTAAAGCAAGATAAAGTTCTTAGAGTTGAATGTTTTATAGTAAATGTATGCAGATTTTGTAATGGTATCATTGTCTTTCAATGGAAGGGTTTATGCTTAGTATTGTTAAAAGATCTGTTTAATTTAGCAATAATTTTTTTGGATGAATACTTAATTACATTTTAGCTCCAACAACAACAACAACTACAGGTAGGTTATGTGCATTATTCCATTCTATATGTGTGATGTGTGACATTTTTCTATCACTAATTGCTTTTAGTCAGATGGAATTAAAATTTGATGATTACCCCTCTTTGTTGACCAAGGGGTAAATGGAGTAACTAGTAAAACCCACCATCAACTTTTGTATAAAAAATGCCAGTGCTCAATCACTATCCAAAAATCCTCCCAGTCAGCTTCAGATTTCCCTCACACAGGGACCAAACTAGGGGTAGGCAGATAGAAGAGATATGTGCTTAGTACCTCCTAGCATTTTGGCCAATGCACGTGTCTCTTCTACCTCCTTCATAACGGGACTGCTAAATGTAACAGTGGGCAAAACCTTTGTGCTCATACAAACAATAACAATAAAATTGAAGCCTCATCTTCCATTATGCAATTTATTTTATTTGGATGTGCATCACCTTTAAAATAGAAAGAAAAATCTTTCCTAGGTGGTTAGTAAAGCAAGATAAAGTTCTTAGAGTTGAATGTTTTATAGTAAATGTATGCAGATTTTGTAATGGTATCATTGTCTTTCAATGGAAGGGTTTATGCTTAGTATTGTTAAGAGATCTGTTTAATTTAGCAATAATTTTTTTGGATGAATACTTAATTACATTTTAGCTCCAACAACAACAACAACTACAGGTAGGTTATGTGCATTATTCCATTCTATATGTGTGATGTGTGACATTTTTCTATCACTAATTGCTTTTAGTCAGATGGAATTAAAATTTGATGATTACCCCTCTTTGTTGACCAAGGGGTAAATGGAGTAACTAGTAAAACCCACCATCAACTTTTGTATAAAAAATGCCAGTGCTCAATCACTATCCAAAAATCCTCCCAGTCAGCTTCAGATTTCCCTCACACAGGGACCAAACTAGGGGTAGGCAGATAGAAGAGATATGTGCTTAGTACCTGCTAGCATTTTGGCCAATGCACGTGTCTCTTCTACCTCCTTCATAACGGGACTGCTAAATGTAACAGTGGGCAAAACCTTTGTGCTCATACAAACAATAACAATAAAATTGAAGCCTCATCTTCCATTATGCAATTTATTTTATTTGGATGTGCATCACCTTTAAAATAGAAAGAAAAATCTTTCCTAGGTGGTTAGTAAAGCAAGATAAAGTTCTTAGAGTTGAATGTTTTATAGTAAATGTATGCAGATTTTGTAATGGTATCATTGTCTTTCAATGGAAGGGTTTATGCTTAGTATTGTTAAGAGATCTGTTTAATTTAGCAATAATTTTTTTGGATGAATACTTAATTACATTTAGCTCCAACAACAACAACAACTACAGGTAGGTTATGTGCATTATTCCATTCTATATGTGTGATGTGTGACATTTTTCTATCACTAATTGCTTTTAGTCAGATGGAATTAAAATTTGATGATTACCCCTCTTTGTTGACCAAGGGGTAAATGGAGTAACTAGTAAAACCCACCATCAACTTTTGTATAAAAAATGCCAGTGCTCAATCACTATCCAAAAATCCTCCCAGTCAGCTTCAGATTTCCCTCACACAGGGACCAAACTAGGGGTAGGCAGATAGAAGAGATATGTGCTTAGTACCTCCTAGCATTTTGGCCAATGCACGTGTCTCTTCTACCTCCTTCATAACGGGACTGCTAAATGTAACAGTGGGCAAAACCTTTGTGCTCATACAAACAATAACAATAAAATTGAAGCCTCATCTTCCATTATGCAATTTATTTTATTTGGATGTGCATCACCTTTAAAATAGAAAGAAAAATCTTTCCTAGGTGGTTAGTAAAGCAAGATAAAGTTCTTAGAGTTGAATGTTTTATGTAAATGTATGCAGATTTTGTAATGGTATCATTGTCTTTCAATGGAAGGGTTTATGCTTAGTATTGTTAAGAGATCTGTTTAATTTAGCAATAATTTTTTTGGATGAATACTTAATTACATTTTAGCTCCTACAAAAACAACAACAACAACTACAGGTAGGTTATGTGCATTATTCCATTCTATATGTGTGATGTGTGACATTTTTCTATCACTAATTGCTTTTAGTCAGATGGAATTAAAATTTGATGATTACCCCTCTTTGTTGACCAAGGGGTATAGGGAGCGACTAGTAAAACTTACCATTAACTTTTGCATGAAAAATTCCAGTTCTCACTCAGCATCTGAAGATCCTTCCAGTCAGCTTCAGATTTCCCTCGCCCAGGGACAAAAATAGGGCTAGACAGATAGAAGAGCTATGTATCTAGTGCCTCCCACCATTGTAACTAAGACACATGTCTATTCAATCTCCCTTATAAGGAGACTGACTTTATTGGGACTGGGGGATCAGTTAACATTTTATACTATATTATATGTGCCTTAGTACAGACAAAAATCCATCAACAGTGGACTGCCTCCATCATCCCTCATCACTCAGCATCTGAAGATCCTCCCAGTCAGCTTCAGATTTCCCTCACCCAGGGACAAAAATCGGGCTAGACAAATAGAAGAGGTATGTGCTTAGTACCTCGCACCATTGTACCTAAGACATGTGCCTCTTCTAACTCCCATCTGATTTTTTGGACAGACGTAATATCAAAGGCTATTGTGATACTAAGCTCTATAGTTAGTATAAGTATGGGTATATAGAATTTAATTAAAAGTAGAGAGGGGTGTGTGTATGGATGCTGGGTTTTCATTTGGAGGGGTTGAACTTGATGGACTTTGTCTTTTTTCAACCCAATTTAACTATGTAACTATGTAACTATAAGGAGACTGCTAAATGTAACAGTGGGCAAAACCCTTATGTTTATACAAACAATAAAAATAAAATCAAAGCCTTATCTTCCATTATGCAATTTTATTTTATTTGGGTGAGCATCAGCTTTAAAGTAGAAAGAATAATCTTTCCTCGGTGGTTAGTAAAGCAAGGTAAAGCTCATTCGGATGAATGTTTAAAAGTAAATGTATGCAGATTTTGCAATGTTATCATTGTCTTTCAATGGAATGGTTTATGCTTGGTATTTTTAAAAGATCTGTTTAATTCTGAAATAATTTATTTGGATGAATACTTAATTACATTTTAGCTTCAACAACAACAGCTTCAACTGCAGGTAGGTTATGTGCATTATTCCATTCTATATTCCCTGTGTGATATTTTTCTATTACTAATTCAGAAGCTCTCCAGTTTGCATCTGGTTGCTAGGGTCCAAATTACTCTAGCAACTATGCGTTAATTTAAATAAGAGATTGGAATGTATATAGAAGAAGCTCTAGTTAATAACCCCCATTTAAAAGCTGTAAACAGTCAGAAGAAGAAGGCAAATATTTAAGAAAATATAAAAAATAAATAATGAAGACCCATTGAAAAGTTGCAAGTGTTGAAGGTGGCTCCTCACAGACGTATTACTTATACGTAGTTTGTCTTGTTTTTGTTATCAATTTTACAGCCAGTTTAAAGTTTAATTACTTATGATAGACAAACACTTCTAAAAATTGGTGAAACAGTTTGAAAAGGTGCAGCAGTTAGGTTCTGCTTTCTTATTAATAACTCATGGTGCAATGATGTGGAAGTCATTTTACACAACAGCACTCTGGACCTGGAGTATTTACTTATCCATTGACGGCTATTCTGCCTGTCGAGAGAGTTCAGTGCTGTGTTTATGATGGCGGTTTATATTCCACCACAAGGCAACATACAGTGCGCTCTGAGCAAACTCTACCAGGTCATCACAAGCTGTGAGAAAGCACATCCCACCAGACAGTTTATTGTTTATGGGGATTTTAATAAAGCAAATTTGAGGACTGTTTACCTAAATATCACCAAAACGTCTCCTGCTCAACTTGCAGCTCTAACACTCTTGACCACTGTTTACACCGCACACAAAGGTGTGTACCACTCATTCCCACGTGCACCTCTGTCTGTCAGAACATGTCCCCATGCTGCTGCTCCTAAGTGTATAAATAGAAACTGAAGTGCGAGGAGCAAGTGATGTTCTCAGTGCAGTGCTGGATGCGAGAGGCAGAGGACAAACTGCAGGACTGTTTTGACTTATATATTTAGAAATAAGTCAAATAAACTAGACTTGCTGTGTTTTTCTTGAAGAAGCTTCACCAGTCATCCAAGTGATGACTGGTGAAACATCTTCAAGAAAAACACAGCAAGTCCAGTTGACTTGACTTATTTCTACAGATCATGAGAATCTTCACAGACTGTTTTGACTATGGACTTGGACATGTTCAGAGATTCATCCTCTAATTTGGATGAGTATGCCCCAGTGGTTACAGACCATCAAAATGTCCACTGAGTAATGTATTCCAACAAAAACAATACATTCATTTCCGCACGCGCATGTGTCTCAGTCCAGAGATGTGCACCAGTGTCGGTACAGTCTCCAGAAAACCATCAGAAAAGTGAAATGTGAGTACAGCAGTACCATTGAGTCCCATATCAACATGTGAGGTGCTTGTACTTGTAAAGTGTAATCATGTCCCCTCGCAAGTGCCTTTTTTCCAGAGAAAACAACCCCAACCTTGACAGTTTACCCTCATATTTTAAGTCTTCCATCCCTCTAACCAGTTTAGTTGTACATCTCTGCACATCTCTCCCCAGCTCATTTATATCCCTCTTAAGGACTGGATTCCAAAACTGCACTTCATACTCCAGGTGAGGCCTCACCAGGGACCTATAAAGAGACATAATTATATTTTCATCCCTTGAGTTAATGTCCTTTTTATGCAAGACAGAACTTTATTTGCTTTAGTAGCCACAGAATGACACTGCCCAGAATTAGACAACTTGTTATCTACAAAGACCCCTAGATCCCTCTCATTTAAGGAAACTCCCAACACACTGCCATTTAGTGTATAACTTGCATTTACATTATTTTTGCCAATGTCCATAACCTTGCATTTATCAACAATTTCCCAACTTAGACAAATCATACTGCAAAGTGGCAGCATCCTGCATGGAACCTATAGTTCTGCACAATTTAGTATCATCAGCAAAAATAGAAACAGTACTTTCAATGCCCACCTCCAGGTCATTAATAAACAAGTTGAAAAGCAAGGGACCTAGTACAGAGCCCTGCGGTACTCCACTAACAACACTGGTCCAATTAGAAAATGTTCAATTTACCACCACTCTTTGTAGTGTATCTTTTAGCCAGTTCTCAATCCAGGTACAAATACTATGTTCCAGGCCAACATTCCTTAATTTAACCAGTAACCTTCTTTGTGGCACTGTATCAAATGCTTTAGCAAAGTCTATGTCCACTGCCATCCCAGAATCATAAAAATAAATTAAGTTAGTCTGGAGAGATCTTTTATGCATAAAACCATGCTGGCACAAACTCATAGTATTATGATTTGCTATGAGTATCTTATCCTTTTTTAACCATTGGAAAAGCTTTCCTATCACTGATGTCAGACTAACTGGCCTATAGTTTTGAGGCTAAGAACGGGATCCCTTTTTAAATAGTGGCACCACATTAGCAATTCGCCAGTCTTTCAGCCCCATGCCAGACCTCAATGAATCCTGAAAAACTAAGTAAAGAGGTTTGCCAATCACAGAGCTAAGCTCACTAAGTACCCTAGGATGAATACCATCTGGCCCTGGACCTTTGTTTATCTTAACATGTTCTAGTCTCTTTCAAATTTCCTTATCTGTGATCCATGCATCATTAGTTGTATTACTAGTATTAGGACTATTAATAAGGAAACCTTCATTAACTGGTTCCTCATTTGTGTAGACAGACAAAAAATATGCGTTCAGAATCTGCACTTTTTTTGTTCCCATCAACCAGCTGAACCAACATATTGAAAAAATAATTTTGGATTCTTTTTACTGCTTGCTGCAATATCCTTTTCCATATCGATTTTAGCTTGCCTGATAGCTTTTTTGCATTATTTATTGGCCTCCTTGTACCTTATAAATGATTTAGCTGTCCCAGCTAACTTGACATATCTCTTAATGTCAGCAAAACTAAAGAACTGGTCATGGATTTAATGAAAAAATGGGCTCACAAAAGTGCCGGCGCACTGGAGAGCTGCACGTCACCAGTCCTTCCAATAGAGCAGCTGGGCGGCATGCCACCCCTAATAATCTGCCACCCTAGGCCCGAGCCTGTCAATCCGCACACTGATTCAGGCACAGTTTTTACCCCAGTGCCGTCAGACTTTATAACACACCCCAATGTAACAAATGATATGTAGAGACTGTACAATGTGCATTAATAAATGTTCATACAATGCAAAATAATGTGCAACATATGCTTAGCAGTGGTTTCAACAAACTTATTTGCAATATTGGTAATATACAATACAAATGCTAAATACTGTTAAATAACACATCTTACACTTGTACTGTACTTTATGGTTATGGATATTTTGATAATTTTACGGAGGTTATTTATCAAAAGTCTAATTAGATATATATATATATATATATATATATATATATATATATATATATATATATATATATATATATATATACATACATATACCTCAAATGAACTCAAATGACCTCAAAACTCGATTGGTATCTTATTTAATAAAAAACTCAAACAAATATAACTGACCCGAAAACCCGAATCAAATACGAATCACTTTTGAACAGAACTTGATTTGAGTTTTTACTCTGAATGTCAGGAAGGCTATTAACATCTTTAAATGTGTCAACTGACCTCTGCCATTGACTTCTACATGAACTTGGCAGGTTTTAGGTGGCGAGTTATTAAATTCGAATTACTTCCAGGGTCGAGGTATGATAAGTCAAATTTGAGTTAGGAGTTTCCCAACTCGAATTTGTGAGTTTTGACTAAAAACCCAACTAGAAATAAATCTGCCCCTACATGTTAACTGTATTAATTGACTTTTTTTGTAACTTTACTGTTTATATCTAAAGTGACAGAACTTTTTTTGTAGGTTATTTTATATTGTAATGTTGCACTGAGTGTTAATTGTCTAGTCTATGAAGAAGGCATTCAAGTATTTTAAGAATTTAAAGAAAAAATACCCCGCATATATCTAGTTTTAGCTTCAAACTGGTCACTTTTAAGCTATTGTGTTTCTATTTGATTATATTAACTGAGCAGTTTCAAAATAGGTTATATAACAATACAACAGGACACCACATTTTTTGATAGTCAATTAGACTTATAACTTAGAATATGTTACTAAAGTGCAGTGCAATTATTAGAATTTTATGAATTCAAATCAATTAAGATTTTAGTTAAATTTTTTTTAAAAACAATTAGTTAGTATCTAGATAAAGTGCAGCCAAGAGTTACTTGTAAATTAATCTGATGAATTAATTAACTTTAATTAATCTGAAGTGTAGTCCAATAAATAGTAAATCAATTTTGTTACCAATGAATTCATAAATAGAAAACATAATTTGTGACCAGCAAAAAAATAGGACCATTTAATTTAACAATCTGCTCATAATTCATGATATAACAGAAAGAAAAATAAAATATGATGAGATGGCGTTGTCCCGACATCTACTGCCTAAATAGTTTCTATCCATGGGACATCACAAAACTGGAGAAGACATGGTAACCAGGACTGTGGTCTCAAATTTTACCTGCCCTAAACTTATGGAGAAAACAAGCTAAGCCTCAAAAACCACAAATGCTCGGCCCCTTGGAGTAAAAGCAGGAAGAGAGGAGATTAGAATGAATTGAGCAATTGACCACTTAGATACCACCCCACATTCCCACTTATATGTTTAAAACTGTAGGTAAAAACAAATCAATATTTTTCCTCGTTACTTGGTTAAAATCCAAGTAATTAAAAAGGAAGGAAGAACTTTCGCAGACAAGCGTTTTCGCAATAACAGGCATTCGAGTGAGAATTTCATTGTACTGTGAACACTGTACTCTGTATATAAGACAATAAAACTTATAATATTTGAATCTGAATCTGAGAATTAGCCATTCTATAATTTCTATGATTCTATAAGATAATTTAAAGGTGAATTACCCGTTTAAGTGCAAAATAAAACTGTTGTTCCACAGCACAGTGTAGTACAATTTTACTATAGATCAACAATGATTCCTAATAATGAAGTCCTTCTGTGAATTATAAGCATCTTATAAGAATATTATAAACTGCTAAGAAGTACAATGACCACATGAAGACACGGGGCCCAAAGTTCAGTGATTTCATTTTGTTCAAAAAAGTCAAAGGTGCCATCAGATATCCTTATATTTCAGGGAAATGTCCACCCAAAGAGTCAGAGAAGTCATTATTCTAAGTAACTTTCCAATAAACATTAACAATTTTTAAATACCTGAAAGTTATTTGAAAATGTATTTGCTCTTGATTCTGTCTATCTCTTTCAACTACTCATACTACTGAAAAATGATATTGGGAGTCAGCTTAACTCCAGACAAAACATCACTTCCCATACAACCACAAGATTTTCTGTGATTAATAAACCTAAGAAGTCTGCAAGTCATTGTGCAAACTGGAGTCTTGGCTGGAGGAGAACTGATTATTGATACATTTTTTGTGCAAATTGAGAAAAAAGGAAAGAACAGACAGGAACAGCATTTATTTGCAATTCAATGTACAAATAACTAAAATCATTGAAAATATGTAATCACTATATTGTCACATATCACTTCACTATATATTGCATTGTTGTTTATAATCACATTTTCTTCCATTGTGCAATTTTCTTTACTTTTTGTGAGCATCAGCTGTAAAGTAGAAAGAATTATCTTTCCTAGGTGGTAAATAAAGCAAAGTAAAGCTCATTGAGCTGAATATTTAAAAGTAAATATATGCGGATTTTGAATGTTAGCATTGTCTTTTAATGGAATTGTTTATGGTTAGTATTTTCAAGAAATCTTTTAAATGTTGCAATAATTTATTTGAATATTTCTCATTTAACTCAATTTTAGCTCCACCACCACCAGGTAGGTTATATACATTATTCTTTTCTTTATTCCCTGTGTGATGTTTTTCTATTACTACATGATGATAAATGAGCTGGAGAGCTGGAGAACTGGAGAACAGAGACTTAGGGGCAGATTTATCAAGGGTCGAAGTGAATTAGAGGGAATTTTTGAAGTAAAAAAATTCGAAATTCTAAGTAATTTTTTGGATACTTCGACCATCGAATAGCATACTACGACTTCAAATTTACTTCGAATTCGATTTGAAGTAAAATAGTTTGAATATTCGAATATTCGATAATCAAAGTACTGTCTCTTTAAAAAAACTTTGACTTCAATAGTTCCCCAAATTAAACCTGCCGAAGTGCTATGTAAGCCTATGGAGACCTTCTAGACCATTTTTCAAAGTCTTTACACATCGAAGTAAAACTTCATTTGATTCGAACGATCTGAATCGAATGCTCGAACGATTTTACTTTGATCATTCGATGGGCAAATTTGGTGAAAAATTCTTATATCGAAAAGTCAAAGTATTTCAAAGTAGGGGGTTCTTCACAGTTTGGACAGTGAGGTTGTGGAATGCACTGCAGGGTGATGTTGTGATGCTGATTCAGTTAATGACTATAAGAGGGACTTGGATGATTTTTTGGACAGACATGGGGGCAAATTCACTAAGCACCGAAGCGCCAAACGCTAGCGTTCATTCGCTAGCGTTTGGCATTTTCGTTACTGCGCATATTCACGCTTCGTTTTGCTAGTGTTACTTCGCACCCTTACGCCAGGCGAATTTTCGCTAGCGACGTAACTACGCAAATTCACTAACTTGCGCAGTGTACTGAACGCTACCTTTTACGCTAGACTTCCTTTGCCACCTCAGACCTGGCGAAGCGCAATAGAGTAGATAGGGATTGTTTCAAAAAAAGTCAAATTTTTTTCTAAGTCCCAAAAAACAATGGCGTGTTTTCTACATGATGGGTGATAGGCTGAAAAAGATCGAACAATTTTTTGGGGCTCCCCTCCTTCCCCCCTACATTTCCTGACTCATGGCAACTTACCTAGACAGTGGGCACATGTGTAGGGCAAAATAACATTTTTATTTGCTGATTTGAAGGTTTTCTAGGCATTTGTAGTGCTGATACGTATTCCTCCATTGAAATTTGAATTTTGCGCCGTATGCAAATTAGCCTTCGCTAGCGTAACTTCGCTTTACATAGCGAATCAACGCTAGCGCAACTTTGCAACCTTACGCTACCCCTGAGCGCAACTTCAGATTTTAGTGAATTTGCGGAGCGCTGGCGAAACTACGCCTGGCGAAGTGCGGCGAAGTGCGGCGAAGCGCGGCGAAGTTGCGCCTGGCGAAACTACGAATGTTAGTGAATTTACCCCATAGTATCAAAGGCTATTATGATACTAAGCTCTATAGTTAGTGTATGAGTATATATAGTTTATGTGAGTGTATGGAGGGGTCAGTAAATTTATGTGTATGTATAGATGCTGGGTTTCATGTGGTGGGGTTAAACTTTATGGAATTGGTGTTTTTTCAACCCGATTTAACTATGTAGCTATGTACAGGTATGGGATCCATTATCTGGAAACTCATTATCCAGAAGCTCTGAATTATGAGATGGCCGTCTCCCACAGACTCCATTTTAGTTCAATAATTCAGATTTTTTAAACAAATTTCCTTTTTAGCTGTATTAATAAAACAGTCATTTGTACCTGATCCAAACTAAGATATAAATAATACTTATCAGAACCAAAACAAACCTATTGAGTTTATTTATTATGTTAATGATTATTTATCAGACTTTAGGTATGTAGATCAAGGTTATGAAAAGATCCTTTATCCAGAAAACACCCGGTCCTGAGCATTCTGGATAACAGATAGCATTCATGTAATTGCTTTTTTTCAGGTGCTAGGATTTTTTTAATGAATCAGAATAGCTTCACCTCATTGCACCTCTAATTATTTTCTGAAATATACTCAATTCCTGAAACTGCGCTCTGCTCCTCACACTACATTTTGAATCCAGTGTGAGATGCAGACCGCAACTTTGACTATTGTGCAATATGTTCTCTTGAGCCCCTAGTATCAGCAGTCTAAAGCTGAATATTATGTATTAGAAACCTCTATAAAATAGAATTAATATAAACTGCAAAAGAGCTCTCTCTAAATTTACATCAATTAATTGTTTGGATAACATCCACTATAAATTATGGTATAATATGTGTTAGTGAATCTCTGCAGTGCATATACATTTGCAAGACGTGCCATTTATCAAAGACTCACTTTATACATTTTTATGGTTAACAGAATGTGCAGTAAATCCAGCTGACAGAGTGGACTGTGGATACAGAGGGATTACCCAGGCAGATTGCGAAGGAAAAAACTGCTGCTTCGATTCCACTATCCCTGAAACAAAATGGTGCTTCTATAAACCGGCAGATGGTATTTCAACAGACTATATATGTTTCAACTAATGTTCCACTGAGCACAAGAGGCAGCAGGATATTTTGTTTAGGAAACTGATTAAAGATCGATACAGACCCCAGACCATGAGAGCATTTAGCAAACATAATGTTCCAAACAGGAGGTGGGGTCCTTCTTAAAGAGTCTATTTTAGTTCAGTGTAAATAAATAAAAATAACAAATAGGGTAAAATGGGTAAATAGACTGTGCAAAATAAAAAATAATAAAGGCTGGAGTTACAAGATGTCTTACGTAATTGCCAGAATACAATACAACCTCCTTCTAAGTAACCAACCAGTCAACATGTAACATTGGAACACGAGATATGGAAGACTTTCTCTTAAACAGTTTAACTTTATTGTGGTGACTTCTTCTTACAGGAAAATTGCAGCCCAATCATTGGTCCTCACCTTTCCCTGACACAGACTGCTGTCCCTTGCTCCATCACTGCCAAAATGGCCACCACCTTTCCTGTTCCTGTTTTTTAATCACTGTTCACTACCATCCATTTCATACTTCACAGTTTACTTAGGAATTACTGCCACCTAGTGGCCAAACTAATTATATATCAATTACCATTACTAAACACTTCACATTTCACCCCTGTACAAGCAAGTAGAAGGGGGAGCACATGGGACAAAACTGTTCAGTTAGTTTGCTTTTGATCCTGAGTACACAGGTCAGTTATTATGTCCCATATGACCCCCCATTCAAGTCACTGAGTGACTAACAGGTTAGAAAGTGGTAAATGACAAAGTTGTATTTTGTCTATTATATTAGACACTTTAGCCTTTATAGACAGGGTTGGCCATTATGGGCCCCGTTGGTCCAGACCTAATCCTCACAGCTGCTGCGCTCCTGAACCTTCCTCCTGTTCAATAACACAAAAGAGTAGGTATGTGCTGGTGAAGGCAAGGGGTCAGAGCTGGAGAGGGTGGCAGTGGAGGCTGGGGAAGGGTTTTGGGAGCTGGGGGGCCTAATTAGGCAGCCCAGTGGGCCCTGACACTCCAAGCTGATGCTGTTTGTTTTTGGCTAATTAATTAAAAAAAATATTTTAATTAGCCTATTAAGCCACTTTTATTTTTACACTAAAATAAATGTATTTAATAATCAAAATAATATACAGGTATGGGAAGGGCCGTCACTTAAAGGCTCCATACTATCATAATAATCCAACTTTTTAAAAATGATTTCCTTTTTCTCTGTAATAATAAAACAGAACCTTATACTTGATCCGAACTAATATATAATTAATCCTTATTGGAAACAAAACCATCTTATTGGGTTTATTTAATAGTTACATGATTTTTAAATGATTATATATATATTCACTTATATCCCAACATCCAGGACCACTGACTGACAGGGTTGTCACATTTTTTGCTGCATAATAATGGACTTGGTGGTGATGTCAATTGGGGGTGGGACAATGATGCAATGGGGGTGGGTAATGGGTGGGCAGGTGGGGCAATGGCCAAGTATTGGCAAGAACTGGTACATTTGCAATAACAGCTCTGGCAACCCCACCCACTGAACCAATACAAGATCACATTCCAACATCCAGGAGGGGAGGTGATAGATCTTGTTTGCTATTACAGTGACAAACTTTTTGGATTTAAAAAACATTGGTTCTAGATGTCTAAATGAACAATGTTGTTTTAATTTTTATTGAAAATCACTTCATGTGAAGTCTATTGTTATATTGCATTTAATCTGATAGTAGTTTTGCTTTTGCTGCACATACAAATTTGTATATATATATACATATATGCATGAAGGAATGAAGCAGCACACGATTCTTTGCAAAAGTGTATATTACATATCAAACATCAGTACAGCGACGTTTCGGGCAAGCTATATGCCCTTTATCAAGCCATATTAAAAGTGAGCATTATACACGTGAACTTTAAAAGCAACAAACATGAAATGACTTCATTGCATAATGATTGGCCCACATCCATCACTACACTGGTTTAACCCTATATATCCATTTAATGGATTAGAGAAATAGAAATAGATCATAGTCTTTGTTGAGACCTGAGGGATATAATGATCCAAGTTTTTTGATCCACCACACCTCTCTCTGTTTTAATTTTAATTCTCTATCTCCCCCTCTTTTCAAGGGAGGTATCGTTTCCAACACCATAAATTTCAGTTGGTCTGCAGTATGTCCTTTTTCCAAGAAATGCTTGGACAAAGGCAGGCTCATATTACCTAGATTGATGCTGGAACGGTGTTGGGAGATACGTGATTTGACCATCTGTGTGGTCTCACCTATATAGATGAGACCACACGGACATATCAACACATATATTGCAAATTTAGATCTGCATATGTATGTATATCTAGTGGGGACGTGACGGGGACCCCCCACAGGAGCGTGCACCGAGACCTACACTGACTACATTGTTGAGAGTGCTGGGGCACATATTGGTATTGTGTATATATATATAAAGTGAGAGAATATATATGTATGTGTGTCCATCTCTGATTTTGTCTCTGCTTTTTTGCACATTTATTACAGCTCCAGCTAAGAAAGCAGCATGCGCAGTGCCCCCTGAAAAAAGAACTGACTGTGGATACCCAGGGATTACAGACAAAGACTGCAGGGCGAAGGGTTGCTGTTATGATGAAAGTATTCCTGACGTTATATGGTGCTTCTAAAAAGCAGGTACTTTCCATTCTTGAATCGACTGCTGTAAAGGAGAAAGTAGTGGGCTGTTTTCTTAAAGTGACAGTATACTGATCAGTTATGGGTTTAGAATATTAAAAATATATATATTTCAGAATTGCAGAAAGCCAGTGATACAATGTGACCAATGCTGTTTTATTATTATTAACACATATTTATAAAGTGCAGACGCATTTTACAGCACTGTACAATTAATGGCTGCATAGGCAGCAGAGGAAAGGGATGTGTGAAAACATTAAGCCACATCTACTATCCTCATACCACACCCACTTTTAAAGCTCCACCCTTTAGAACCTGGTGTTAAGTGGGTCTTCATAAAGAAGGAAAAGAAACAGTTGCTTCCAGTCTAATAACCCACAGTAAACTGATCCTAAGATTATTATAAATGCAGAGAGAGAACTGGTTTGTTGCTCAGTACCAGTGACTAGATTTCTAACCCTAAGGGCTCAAAAGTAAAACTGTTAGAATTGTTCAGTGGTGCCTGTTAGAGTGCACAGTTATGTAGCAAACAATCAGTACATGAGTGATGGAAACCGCTGCTGACTACAAGGAAGACAATTGACCTACACTGTCAACAGCTTCTCAACAGCTGCTCAGAGCCCACTGAGCATGTGAGTGTCACAGACACTTTCCAAGATGGTGACCCCCTGTGACAAGTTTGAAGTCCTGGATCATTGCTGCTATTGACAAGCTGAAACTTTAGCCTCGTGCAATAAGTTCACTAAATAAAATATGGTATTTTTACCTGCCGGTTTTGACTCGTACAGCCCAGTAATTTGAAGGGCTGCCTGGGTCAAAACTTGATGAACAAATGAGGAAAACTGGGTAGGATTTCCCATGATTGACACGTCAATCGTGCAATCACCAATCACGTGTCATAGCCATGCCCCCTGATGTCACAGCCCACCCTCCACTGCATCATGGCTGTGCCCCCTGCCCAGTCTCCAACAGTAGAAAAGGTGCAAACCCTAATAATAAACCGTTTACCCAAATGCAGCCTTGTATGTTTACATGGTCAAGGGACTTTCACGGCTTCCTATTCCTAGGGGGTATATTAGCTCCAAACAATCTGTATAATTCGTAGGGATTCATAAGTATAAGAGGCATTTCATCAAATATATGCGATATGTGGTGATATATTAATCATATTGGATGGTACACCAGTAGTGATGGGCGAATTTATTCGCCAGGCTCGAATTCGCAGTGAATTTGCGCAATTCGCCACCAGCGAATACATTCGCGAAACGCCCGTGAAAATTCACGGCAAAAATTCGCCTGCGTCAAAAATTTTTTTTGCAAAAAACAGACGCCGGAGTCAAAAACGGACGCTGGAGTCAAAAACGGGCGCCGGCGTCAAAAACGAGACGCCGGCGCAAATTCGCCCATCACTATACATCAGTCAAATTTATAGAAATTATTAATGATGCCAATAAACAGCATCCCACAGTTACATTTATACATGAAATTGGAGGTAAAAGCATAAACTTTCTAGACATAAAACTAGATATTGTAGTGGATAAAATAGCCATTGTACTATACAGAAAACCCACTGATAGAAACAATATTTTGGATGTACAAAGCTTTCATAATCCTGGTGTAGTTAAAGTTATCCCTAAAGGGCAATTCCTATGGGCTCATAGGATTGTCTCTAGTAAAGAAACATACAACATAGCAGCAAAGTCACTGGAAAAAAGATTTCTAGAAAAAGGATACAATGGACACTATCTTACTAAGGCAAATGAAGAAGTGTCAAAAATCCCCAGAGAACAGTTGTTGGTTGATAAAAACATTGGAATAAACAAAAATCAAATTAGGCATCCAGTATTTGAGAGCCAGTATGGGAATTTTAGTAAGAAAGTGGAAAATGTGGTTAAACAGTATTGGCCGATTATACAAAGCAGCAAAAATTACGGTAAATGCTTCTCAGTCCCCCGATGCTTAGTTACAAAACAGGGAGAACACTAAGGGGCAGATTTATCAAGGGTCGAAGTGAAAATTCAAATTAAAAAAATTCTAATTTCAAGCTATTTTGGTGTACCTCGACTAGAGAACAGTCCAAATTCAATTTGAATTTGAAAAAAATTAGAAAATTTGAATATCGAAATTTATCATGTACTGTCTTTTTTCAACTTCAACCATTCGCCATCTAAAACCTGCCGTATTGCTATTTTAGTCTATGGGCGACCTCCTAGAACCTATTTGGAGTCAATTGGTGGACTTTGAAAAATTTGAATTCGATTGAATACGATGTAACTTCAATTCGTATGATTCGAATTTGATGAAACCGACCTATTCACACCCAAAAAAAAACCTTTAGATTTTTTGATGAATTTTGGTAGGTCTTTTTTATTCGAATTTCAAAGTTATGGGAGTTCAAAAAAACTCCCATTACTTCGAAGTTTGACTAAAAACTTTTTGGGTCAGACTGTTGTTTTTCAGGTGGCCAATGAGCAATTACCCAGGAATGAACTTTGAGCTTTGAATATCCCTTGGATATTCCCCCCTCTGCTTCCTTCATTTCTTCAAATTCACTAATTTGTAGGGATTCACCAAATCCAGGATTCAGTTCAGCCAAATCCAAGTGCCTGGCCGAATCAAATCCGAAAAATCACATGACTTTTCATCACACAAACAAGGAATTCAAATTTCTTTTTACTCTGTGCGGTTCTTTCCCCCTCATTTACATCTACAAACTAGGGTTCGAATACGGTTTGGTATTTGTCTGAATCTTTCACTCAGATTTGGCCAAATCCTAAAATAGCGAATTCAGTTCACCTCTAATAATTTGTATTTGTGCATTTAAGCTCACTGAAATGTTCTGTAAAATAAACGCTGACTAAAACTGCTCTATGTTCATGCTCTTAGTCTTAGATATTTGAAATTTGAAGTGCAATTAGATCGCCCAGTTCTAAATTAAAGGGACACTAAAGCCTGCTGAACTGCACTGCTTAACCACACTTTACTCTGTCGTTGCTGGACTACAAATCCTGGCATACTTATTATCAAGGTTAAAGCATTCTGGGAGTTGTAGTCCAGCAACATCAGGGTTGTATTCTTAAAGCAATACGTTCTCCCAGCTTTCTAGGGCCCACGGCAGCATTAAAATTCAAAATAATCCTCTAATGAGAAGCTGATCTCTGTATATCTGGCTGTATGTTATTTGTTCCTGCAACTGGATTTGCAGTTTCCCAGCACTGTCCAAGTCTGTTTTATTCAGTGTCATATAATCACCCCAAAATTACACAATAATCTCTGTATGTAAGATAAGAACAAGATGGCTGACATAGTTCTGGGAATCAGCATTCTAATTGGTCGATTCTCTTTGAATTGTAATTACGTTTTTGGTCAGTAGTATTCTCATAGGTGAATTGGTTTCCTTGTGTAACTATGTTTTTCTCAACTTCTTTAGAGACCTAGGGTTGTAGTGATGCAGCTTTATTGTTGAGTTTAGTGTCTGTTAAAGTAATGTAATTTCTATAAAATGTAATTATTTCTAATATTTAGATTTCTGTGTCCTTGCAGCACCTTAATTGATGGGCTACACAGAGATATCATCAGATCACAGAAATTTACAAGTTTTGATTTCAAATGGAATATGTAATCAAGGATATGTGTTGATTAACTCCCAATAAAACAGTTCTGCATATTTGTTTTATTTCTGTCTTTTATATGCGCAAACTTATAAGGACAATGTTGTTGTAAACGATGAATTCCTCTTTAAGGCTTATAGTGTACCTGCCATTAATGAGTTAAATTACTGTATATAATATATACAGCTCTCACCTTGCTGTCTTCCTATCTTGCCCATTCCCAAGGCTTGCAGCTCAACCCATTTTCTTTTCAGATTGAAAGCTCTTTTGGGCAGAGCCATTTTTACCTCTATAATTAGTTATCTAATATAAGTAATTCAAAAAACAACTTGACTAGCTAAGTAATTATTGAAGACATTTCAGTACTTATCCCAGCAGCTTCTTCAGTTCAACTGACTGGTGGGGGAAGTTCTCAGCATTTAGACTCTTCCACTAATCCAATCACAACACTAATCCACTAATCCAATCACAACAGCACATTGTAAGTCTTCAGAGAGGTGAGGTGACATCTGAAGAAGCTGCTCGGATGAGTAATAAAACGTCTTCAATAATTACCATGACCTGGATGAATGAAAATCTTCATAGTCTACTATTAGTTATTTGTAGTTTTTGTATCTGTTCTCTCGCATGTTTAAAGGCTAGAGAGGAGTTTAGGGAATATGAAGCTGCTAAGAATTAGACAAAGCCAGCACTGCTGCTTGGTGCTACAATAGTTGAAGGCACTGAAGGCAAACTTTATTGAATTTACTTAGACTTTGCTAAAGCATTTGATACAGTGCCACACAAAAGGTTACTGGTTAAATTAAGGAATGTTGGCCTGGAACATAGTATTTGTACCTGGATAGAGAACTGGCTAAAAGATAGACTACAAAGAGTGGTGGTAAATGGAACATTTTCTAATTGGACCAGTGTTGTTAGTGGAGTACCGCAGGGCTCTGTACTAGGTCCCTTGCTTTTCAACTATTAATGACCTGGAGGTGGCCATTGAAAGTACTGTTTCTATTTTTGCAGATGATACTAAATTGTGCAGAACTATAGGTTCCATGCAGGATGCTGCCACTTTGCAGTATGATTTGTCTAAACTGGAAAACTGGGCAGCAAACTGGAAAATGAGGTTCAATGTTGATAAATGCAGGTTATGCACTTTGGCAAAAATAATATAAATGCAAGTTATACACTAAATGGCAGTGTGTTGGGAGTTTCCTTAAATGAGAAGGATCTAGGGGTCTTTGTAGATAACACGTTGTCTAATTCTGGGCAGTGTCATTCTGTGGCTACTAAAGCAAATAAAGTTCTGTCTTGTATAAAAAAGGGCATTAATTCAAGGGATGAAAACATAATTATGTCTCTTTATAGGTCCCTGGTGAGGCCTCATCTGGAGTATGGGGGGCAGTTTTGGACTCCAGTCCTTAAGAGGGATATAAATGAGCTGGAGAGAGTGCAGAGACTAAGTGCAACTAAACTGGTTAGAGGGACGGAAGAGTTAAATTATGAGGAGAGACTGTCAAGGTTACATAGTTACATAGTTAAATTGGGTTGAAAAAAGACAAAGTCCATCAAGTTCAACCCCTCCAAATGAAAACCCAGCCCCATACACACACCCCTCCCTACTTTTAGGTTGAGGTTGTTTTCTCTGGAAAAAAGGCGCTTGTGAGGGGACATGATTACACTTTACAAGTACATTAGAGGACATTATAGACAAATAGCAGGGGACCTTTTTACCCATAAAGTGGATCACCATACCAGAGGCCTCCCCTTTAAACTAGAAGAAAAGAAGTTTAATTTGAAGCAACGTAGAGGGTTCTTCACAGTCAGGACAGTGAGGTTGGGGAATGCACTGCCGGGTGATGTTGTGATGCTGATTCAGTTAATGACTATAAAAGGGACTTGGATGATTTTTTGGACAGACAGAATATCAAAGGCTATTGTGATACTAAGCTCTATAGTTAGTATAGATATGGGTATATAGAATTTAATTAAAAGTAGAGAGGGGTGTGTGTATGGATGTTGGGTTTTCATTTGGAGGGGTTGAACTTGATGGACTTTGTCTTTTTTTCAACCCAATTTAATGATGTAACTAACTTTAGTCTATTCCCCTTTTTTAAAGGTGCTTCCAAATTTTTCTTTGCTATTTTTATTGTATATTATATATAGGTCAAGACTAACTGCATACACGTATCCAGTGACCTTATAACCAGAAATCTGTTTTAGTTTCTTCTTTAGCTCATAGGGCTGAATTTTTATTGTTTGGAAAGGTGTAAAGTATATATAATATATTATATACATAATCAACCACACGGGTTCTTCTCATGGGTACGGCAGCCAAAAGTCAAAATCCAGAATTCAGAAGTCCCAATCTTGCTTTTAGGTGACCAATTTCACAATGGAAATTTGTTATAATGGCTCGGTATCAATTAACCCCTATGTGTTATAATTTATATACAGGTATGGGACCTGTTATGCAGAATGTGCAGGACCTGGGGTTTTTCAGATAACGGATTTTTCCATAATTTGGATATTCATACCTTAAGTCTACTAGAAAATCATGTAAATATTAAATAACCCCTATAGGCTGTTTTTGCTTCCAATAAGGATTAATTATATCTTAGTTGGGATCAAGTACAAGTTAAGGTCTGCCTCAACCTTCCTTGGGTTACTATATACTGGTTCCAGAACCCGGGCAAGGGGTCCAACGCCTGGCATTTCCCAGTAGGCACAATACAATTTGACTTTATATCTACAGATGGACTCCTGCTTATGGGATGGAGGAAGGGATACAAGTCTGTTATGGACACACAGCCATAAACAGTTGAACACTTTATTGAACAGTCTGTACAGGTATGGGATCTGTTATCCAGAAACCTGGTATCCATAAAGTTCCAAATTATGGAAAATGCTGTCTCCCATAGACTCCGTTATAATTAAATGATCCAAATTTTTTAAAATGATTTCCTTTTTCTTTGTAATAATAAAACAGTAACTTGTACTTGATTCCAACTAAGATATAATTAACCCTTATTGGCGCCAAAACCAGCCTATTGGGGTTATTTCATGTTTATATGATTTTCTAGTAGACTTAAGGTATGAAGATCCAAATTACAGATTATTATAGATTCATTATCCAGAATAGCATTCTGGATAACAGGTACCATACCTGTACACCCATGGAATACCAATTACTTCAAATATGCAGGGTGTGTGCTCAGTTAATAAATTCCATGAACAAGTAGTGGCGGTAGGTAATTTATATTGATACAGGACTCACTTGTCAACTTTCTCACTGGGTTGCATTGCTTGCCTTGTGGCAACCAACTCCCCATCCCTAGATGAAGCCTATAGAGGTGAATTACTCCAGGATCTCCCTAATCCTAATCCTAACCACTCAGGTCCCTATATGGCAACAGAGGTGCCACAGGGTACTAACCCTTCATTAAAGTAATTCATTAATTAATCCTAACTATCACTCCTACAGTGACCTATGACACTTTGTGACCTGACACTTGCTTGCTCCTATACTGAGGTCCACCGCCACCTCAGGCTCTAGCAGCAGCACCCTACCTCCTTCAGCGAGTGGGTGTTACAGAAAAGGGTGGAACATAAGGGAGCATCCTTTTTTATATCCTCTGGGGAACTACTCCCCCTCCCCTTTGGGAAAAAGGACCCAGCCTTGATGGCTAACTAACTCCCTGGGGTATAGAAAAACCTTAAAATATAATAGTGACATATTCTGTACAGTCACTGAACCGCCAGCAGATACTTTCACATAGGAAAAGGAAACAGCTCCCCTTTTATAACTGAGAACCCAATCTAGCTGACTAAGTTATGCTTAGGGGACCCTCCAGCACAGACTTTACTGACTTGGTGTTTGACTACAAATTCCAGAATAATGTAACATATAATGAAGGTTGAGGCATGCTGGGAGCTGTAGTCCAGCAACAGCAGAATTGTATTCTTAAAGCAATATTGAACAATAAAACTTTTCCAAATCTTTTCCCCAAATCTCCACAGTCAGCAACTGCATTAAAATGCCAAAAATCCTCCAATGAAAGTCCCAGCTAATCTGTGTAAATTTGGCTCAATGTTCTTTGTTCCTGAAACTGAAGTTGGAAGCATTAAATGGGTGGTTAACCTTTAAGTGAATTTTTAGGGGGTTATTTACTAAAACTCAAATTTATCTAATTTTTATCTCAAATGTATCTATTTTTTATTTTTAATACACTCCCTAGCTCCCATTTATACATTTAACTCATTTGACTTCTTCAATTGAATTCTACATGACCTTGACAGGTTTTAGATGGAGTAGTTACAGATTCAGATAGATTGTTAGCAGCTTTGAGGCATAATAAATCTAGAAACCTTTTTTTTTTGCTCTAAAAAAATTTTTTCTAAAAAAACTTGACCAGAAAAAAATCCAGGCTTCATAAATAGGCCCCTAAGTAATTTATAGAATGGGTAATTCAAAGCAACTTTTCAATTTACCTTAATTTTTTAATGGTGTTCGAATTATTTGACTTCTTCTGACTCTTCCCAGCTCTCTAAAAAAAACAAATGCTCTTTAAGGCTTCAAATATATTGTTATTGCTTTTTATTACTCAACTCCTATTCATAATCCAGTCTCTTATTCATTTCAGTGCATGGTTGCTAGGGGAATTTTGGAATCAGCATAGTCATTGGTGAATTCTTTTGCATTTATAATGAAGTATTTGGCCAGTAGAATTCTCATTGGTGAATTTTCTTTTACCTACTGTATAATTATGTTTTTGGCAACTTCTATAGAAAACTAGGGGGTGGAGTGCAACAGCGTTGTGGTTGGATTTACAACCTTTTTTTTTTTTACAAAAGACACATTTAAGTTGTTATTTCTCTCTTGATGAAATATCTAATTGTGCCACTAGGTGACATATTGTTTACAGTGAGTATCGGTGCTTCTGAATGGAATTATTAGATTACTGTTCTAAAGCCAAGCCAAGGACTGTACTGTACACATTGTTGGATGGGTGGCTCTTTCTCTGATCAGTGTAATATTATACTAAAATACTGTGGTCCTTCTGTATGTGTTTACTTTTTACTTTTTTGTTACCAACACTGCACTGTTCACTGAGTCAAAGCTGGAAGGCTACATAGCATGCTAAAATAGATAGAATGAAGGTTTTTATCATTAAAGAATACTTGAAGCTCTCCATCCCATCTATGCACATTTTTGTGTAGCCCTTCTGCTTTATCTTCTCCTTATTGGGCTTTCAAAGCAACACAGTCTGTGCAGCCCTCCTACCTGTAATACCTCAACTGGAGAAGCAGAATCTACCATCCTCCGTCATTGGATCAACCTTTTGCAAACCTTGTTATACATATTACGAAAAATAAGTAGAAGGTGGACTGCAAAACCAATATATTAAAAGTACAATTTATTATATAATCACAAAAACACTGGCCAGCCAGAAAACACAGTGAATAAATTATGAATAAATAATTCTAAAATCAGTAATAAATACAATGCAGACGGGCATTCACTTTTCCTGTGAAGAAAATTCAAATGAGTGTTCCTTGGTGTTGGTATATGCTAATAATTTAAAAAAGGAAGATGGTTGTGAGTTGTAGTTGAACAAGGCAGAAAAGTTATTTCCCAGAAGTTAAAGCTGGAATTTTTGAAGCAGTGGAGGGTGGTTGTGAGTTGTAGTTCAACAAGACAGAAAGGTTACATCCCAGAAGTTGGAGCTGGGATTTTGAAACAGTGAAATGTGCAGAGTATTTAATTAGATATAACAAACAGGCCGGCCGATAGATGGCTGAATTTAGAGAGCAGAATATAAAAAGGGGGTATTTTGGGGTGTCCCCAACTCGCTCCTCCTTGCCAGCTGCACAGGCCTCCTAAAAGGAAGTTGGAATAATCTCACCAGATACACAGTTCCGGAATTTCTCAAGGGCACAGCCGGATTTGAACTCTCAGCAGCCTTAAGCCTGTTTCACGAGTGTCTGCTAGTGATGGGCGAATTTGCGCCGGTTCTTTTTGAATTTTGCCAGCCGTTTTGCTAATTTTGCCGGCCGTTTTGCGAAAATTCGCGCAAATTTGCGATTGGCGAATAAATTCGCCCATCACTAGTGTCTGCATATTATTTTTACATACCCACATAGTGGTAACAAGATCCCAGTAAAACAATACTTCACTTGTAATTCTGACTGGGTCGTCTACGCCCTGAAATGCCCTTGCGGCATGGTCTATGTATGCCAAACATCTTGCAATGTTAAAACGCGGATAGGTGAGCATAAGCGTTCCATAGGCTCCTACAACCAGGTGGAAAAGAAGACACATACTCCAGTGGGAAGACACTTTAATATAGCAAAACACAATGCAGCTAAGGTGGATAGTAATGGAACACACTGAAAGACCCCAACAGGGTGGTGATAGGAAGAAATATCTATTACAGTGCGAAGCTAAATGGATTGACAGACTGAACTGTATTGAACCAATGGGGATAAATGAAGCATGGAGTTTGAAATGTTTTCTATGAAAAATAAGGGTGTAATAAACATGAGTAACTAACCTGTTATATCTTTTTACAGTTGAGAATACCTGTGAACACTATGAAACATATGGATACTGTTTCAAACTTGATTTGGTGAGATACCTGACTATTCTATATAATACTGAATTGTAACACTACTACAAAAAGAAGTGCTTTATTGGTGTACTAATGGATAGATGGAAACACAGTATCCTTATTTGTTGATGTATATTGTTTTTTGGCCACAAGATGGAGCTAAGGACATACTTTTGGGTCTTATGGGTAAGAGAATGGTTTAAAAGGTCACCGTGTTAATTGTTTGTAAACTTACACCAGAGGAAGGATCCTTGAGATCCGAAACATATAGTGCTTATATAAAAAATGACATTAATTTACTTTGGAAGGCTCTCCAGTTTTCTTTAATTTTAATTGCTAGCTTATTGCACAAAATATTTACCCTTAAGTAATTTATATGTGCTGCAGTATAATGTTTTTCTGTCCGTGGCATCATTCAGCCTGGTTACAAGCTGGAGAGCCATCTGATTGGCTGGGTGCCCTAGTGTATCATTGGGAGAGGAGGAGGACCCAGGGGAATGCCTTAGTTTGGAGCCAAATGCAAAGGGTTAGAGAGAGATTGCTGATAAAGGAGCCCCTGCTGCAACAGTCAGCCAGAGCCAGATCTATGGAGTGTGACAGTGCAGCTTGTGAGTAAAAGAACTGCAGTAATAGAGAGTGACTGTGTGTGGTACTCAGACTGACAGCTTTGAGTTTCCAGTCTAGATGTAGAAATTACCCTGCATCCAGTTCAGCTGTTGGATGCCTGTTGAAACAATAGTGTGTCCCCACTGTGAGTAGTGATGGGCGAATTTGCGCCGTTTCGCTTCGCCGAAAAATTCGCGAATTTCGCGAAACGGCGAAAAATTCGCGAAACGGCGAATTTTTTCCGCAAATTTTCGCAGGAGTTTCGCGAATTTATTCGCTGGCGGCGAATCGCGCAAATTCGCCACGAATTCGCGCCTGGCGAATAAATTCGCCCATCACTAACTGTGAGGAAATGTCTTGGCTGTGTACCTTCCAGGTGGGAGCAGCTATCAAATACAAAAGGGAAAGTGCCTTGAGGCAGGTACCTGGGGACATAAGAGCTCCTGGGGAAGGAATATTTAAGTGAACTTTGCTAGTCTGCATTTATCCACACGGATTTGACTGGGGCATTGAAGGGCTGTGCCAGGGGTTGTACTGTCTATGCAAGATCCCCAGGGCAATTAATTGTGTGATTTGTATTTACAGTTACTACATTCATTACTACATACATAAAAACCTCAAACATTTATAACCATATTTTGGTTACACTCTCTAAAATAGCGATTAATCCTTTGCTATCCAGGGCCCTGAATTCTCTTTACATATGAAAGATAATGGGAGAACTGGGATTTAAAGTGCAGCTCCTCCACCTAATGAGCACTGAGGAGCACACCTCAGTAGGATTCCACTAGGAAAAATAAATCACAGTTTGCAGTAACGATATAACTTTATATAGAAGATGGTAAATAAAAAAATAATACATAGCACACGTCTGCACCGAGAACTCATGGAGACATTTTTAACTGACTAGTAGATATCACACTGACTGTCTAACTAACAGAGTCTATTTATAACACAATCCAAATCAACACTGGAAGGAATTAAACAAGACACAGTTGAGTTGTCCCGTCCTAAAGAACTCTTATTTTCCAGCAAGCACTACCTTTTCATGAAAGTACATTTCCCTTTTGATACTTAGCATTCGCTTCCATGTGGCAGGTGCACAGACAAGACCTGCTCTCACACAGGGGCCCCACACTTGTAGCCTTGCCAATATCCTTCCTTGGGTGGCTCACTCACAGGATATCACACAGGAGATTACAGGAAGCAGGGTCAATCTCAACAGTGGCACCTTTCCCTTCTTGAGTCTCTAGCAGCGTGGCAAGGAACAGGGTGGACTCTCTCTGTACTTCTAAGGGTGTAGACCTTTCTCCTTGCGATTAAGTGAAACACAGCATGAAACAGTAGCCTGTCTGCAATCTTGAACAGTCTCATGCACATTGCTTTTGACTGGATGCTACAGCAGGGGCTCTTTTATAATCTCACTTTACCAGCCCCTTAGATTTGGCTCCAAACCCAGGATCTTCCTGGATCCTCCTCTTTTTCCCAGACATCCTCTGGATTTTTCAGCCAATCTGTAACTTCCCTGTCTGTAACCAGGCTCAGTGTTGTCAAAGGCAGAACAGAGGGAAGAGCTGTCTGATCTGATTTTTAATTGATGGATACCTATGGAAGTTCCTAGGTAGTGAAATTTGCAGTATAGCTACAGAGTTCACCTTTTCTGAAAAAAATCTGACCCAAGTATGTAATAGAAGGCACTTTATTTGCCCAGGCACATTAACCCATAGTAACCAATAGCATCTTTTGCTTTTAAACAGATGACTAGAAAACCCTACATGCTGATTTGTTGCTAGTGATTGATAGAAACTTTGTAACTTTTATTACGCAACCCACTTTTATTTTAACAGCAGGCATAAGCCATGGAAAAAGTGCAAGGGTTAGGATCATGCAGAGAGCACATTGTCCATGGTTTGACTGCACTCTGCATCTCATGACACCTATATAATACATTAAGAGCTGTATCCATAGGGCAGCTGCAGGTCTTTGCACTCCAAAACAGAGTGCAGAAACCTGCAGCAATTCAAACAGACTGAAAGCTAGGATAACCAAGCAACAATTGCTAAGTGAATTCATAACTTACAAAGGCTGTTGCCCCAGCAGGCAGATATCATTTATGTGTGTTTTTAAAAGCTCAGGTGTGAAACATTGGCCAGTACATAAAAACATGATACTCCTAGAGATTTTTCTAATGTTGCTAGCTGTAAAAGTTACAGATGAACAAATAAAATTACCTTAAATTGCAACAATTTGGGGCTAATTCAGGCTATAAATAAGCAGACCTCCAATTCTCCCTTGTTAATAGGGATACTCATGGCAAAACATGTTTTTTTTCAAAACACATTAGCATTAGCTCCAGCATACTTCTGCACTGAAATCTGTTTTTTAAAAGTGGAAACTGATTTTTTATATTTAATTTTGAAATCTGATATGGGGATAGACATATTGTCAGTGTCTCAGCTGCCCCCAGTCATGTGACTTGTGCTCTGGTAAACTTCAGTTGGAGTGCACTGAGAGCTGGAGTGATATCAACCCAACTCTCTCCCCCCCAGCAGCCCATCAGCAGAACAATGGGAAGGTAACCAGATAACAGGTCCCTTGTAGATATAAGAACAGCACTCAATTGTAAAAATCCAGGACCCACTGTGACTCCTTCAGTCAGGGCCAGAACTAGGGGTAGGCAGAAGAGGCACGAGCCTAGGCCCCAAAGGTGGAGGGGCGCCAGGCACATACCTCATCTGCCACCTTTGCCTAGCTCAGACCATTGCATCCTCCACCTTTTGAGCACATACACTTGTGCTTGGGCTCTTGTGTCCTCAGGGCTCACAGCAACTCTAGCACCCTATGCATGCACGTGCGTGCTTATGCTCGTGCCCATGCACTTGCTCACATGCATGCTTGAGGAGGGGCTGACGTAGCCAGCTGTGTTGCCTAAGGCGCCCAGCCTGCATGGCCCAGCAATGCCTTTAGTTTTTTGTACATTGAGTATGAGAAACAAAACCCTGTCAGAAAGCAGTTCCATAGTGCAGCACTGACTCTTTCTGAAATCACATGACCAGGCAAAATTACCCGAGAAGCACCTACACACCAATATTACAACTAAAAATATATTCTTGTTTGTTCTGGAATGACATTTTATATGGTAGAGTGAATTGTTTACAGTGTAAACAAAATAAAAAGTACACCATAAAAATCATGACAGAATTTTGTTTTATGAAAATGTATGTTGATCATACTGTATGTTTTCTAAGGTTCCTTTTTTAGTGTTAGGTTAGTTGGCTCCTACCCCTTAAAGAGATATGGACAACTGAAATTAAACTGTTTATAAATATATCATAGCATTGTCTTTGCATAAGCATTATAATTTTGCCATGAAAATACATGTACAAGTAAATACTTAAACATTATCTTTGAGATTCCGAGAAGTTTCTGTGAGGAGTCTGCAGTAGTCCATAGAGATGTCGCGAACTGTTCGCCGGCGAACTTGTTCGCGCGAACATCGGGTGTTCGCGCTCGCCGGAAGTTCGCGAACGTCGCGCGACGTTCGCCATTTTGGGTTCGCCATTGTTGGCGCTTTTTTTTGCCCTCTCACCCCAGACCAGCAGGTACATGGCAGCCAATCAGGAAGCTCTCCCCTGGACCACTCCCCTTCCCTATAAAACCGAAGCCCTGCAGCGTTTTTTCACTCTGCCTGTGTGTGCTGAAGAGATAGTGTAGGGAGAGAGCTGCTGCCTGTTAGTGATTTCAGGGACAGTTGAAAGTTTGCTGGCTAGTAATCGTTTTGATACTGCTCTGTTATTGGAGGGACAGAAGTCTGCAGGGGTTTGAGGGACATTTTAGCTTAGGTAGCTTTGCTGGCTAGTAATCTACCTTCTACTGCAGTGCTCTGTATGTAGCTGCAGTGGGCAGCTGTCCTGCTTCTGATCTCATCTGCTGACTGCTGCAATAACAGTAGTCCTTGTAAGGACTGCTTTTATTTATTTTTTTGTTGTTTTACTACTACTACTACTACTACTATAAGAGCCCAGTGCTATTAGTCTAGCAGTGTTGGGGAGTGGGACTGGTGTGCTAATCTGCTGCTCCTAGTAGTTCAGCAGCACCAACTTTAATTTTTTTTTTTTAATATTCATTTTTTTTTTATTTTACTTTTTTTATTTTACTACCGCTGTAGTAGTGTATAAGTTGACCTTTTAGGCATTATTTGCCCTGTAGGCATTATTTGCACAGTGTTTTCTTCAACCCGCCATCTAGCTGTGTGACCTTGTTCACATTCTGTCTAAATATCCATAATATTACCGTCTCCAGAAAAAACACCGGAGTGACTTTTTTCAAGCAGCCATAATATATTTTACGTAATCCGTATCCACCGCTGTAGTAGTGTATACGTTGACCTTGTAGGCATTATTTGCACAGTGTTTTCTTCAACCCGCCATCTAGCTGTGTGACCTTGTTCACATTCTGTCTAAATATCTAAATGTCCCTCCAATACAGAGCAGTATCAAGCAGATTACTAGCCAGCAAACTTACTATCATCTGTCCCTGAAATCACTAACAGCTCTCCCCCTACACTATCTCTTCCAAGCACACACAGGCAGATTTTTCAGATACATTTTTGCCCTTGATCCCCCTCTGGCATGCCACTGTCCAGGTCGTTGCACCCTTTAAACAACTTTAAAATCATTTTTCTGGCCAGAAATTTTTTTTTTAGATGTTAAAGTTCGCCTTCCCATTGAAGTCTATGGGGTTCGCGAACCGTTCGCGAACCGCTCGCGTTTTTGCGCAAGTTCGCGAATATGTTCGCAAACTTTTTTTCCGACGTTCGCTACATCCCTAGTAGTCCACTATCTTTAAAAACTCTTACTGACAGGTTGGAAAGGGACAGTCTGGATAGCAAATCAGTCAGGTTTTGGGAACTTTAATTAACAATTATTTACAAAAACAAACTAATCAGCAAAAAAAATTTCAACATGGGCTAAAGGCATTTTTTATGTACATACATAATACTTGTAGCCATAGATCAACCATGACGGTGATTAAAAGCATTCCATCTTTATTTTCATCTGTTTTAATTCCATTACATATATAGCTAACATATACAGCCATGTGAGTAAAACATTGAGTGGGTGTATATGAAGCATATTGCTACAGCGTGGTAAAGAAACTGACTAAAACACATAGAACTCGCTGCATGCCATTAGATGTGAATGATAGTGTCTATATGTAGATTGCTTTTAAAATGGAGTATCTCTAAAAAGACCACAATGGTGGACTATATATGATTAGAACAGCCAAAGTGCAATGTGATATGGGACTGTATTTAAAATGTGGTGATTAATCCGCATTTATCATGTACATGAACTATATTTGAAATAGAAGTAGCAATATACAGTATGCCATCAAGAGATGTAGATGTGATGGAATGGATGCCGAATATATTGTGCATTTAGCTACTTGAATTTTGTGACTTTGAGATATTCAAGATGGAAATTTCTACGTGTAAAGATCTATGAAGGATTTATTAAAGAGAGAAAGCGCTTGGAACTCAATATAACAATATCTAAGAAGATTTTTTACATCCTATAATAGAGGCTACAGGGCAGAGCATTAATAATGATGAAATGTGTGATGTCTCACCAATCTATCAGGAACGGAATGAGAAGGCTAAGCTTTTGTTCAAAACTGATAAAAAAATACCACTACACATAAAGTGAATGTTAATCCTGAAACTGCAGGGGGTGAAATTCTAAATCTGTTTAAAAAACTCCAGAAACAGTCATTGAAAGAACTGAAAGTATGGTGGGAGATTTCCACACTAGAAAACTATCTGGAGGTTGAGAGAGTACCATGTGGTCTACGTCTAAAAAAGTTGCCGGCTTTTGAATTACAGGATACAGAATTGATGCAGGAATGGTATATGAATGTTTATTTAATCTGATGGGGATACTGATAAGGAATTATAAGAAAGAACAAAGTAAATTGAAAGAGGAGTTAGAAGAATCTCAAAAACAACTGAAGAAATATGAATCATCCTGATTATGAACAGAAAAAAAAAAAAAGTGAAATAGAAAGCCTTGAAAATAAGATTATGGAAAATAAACAGAGAACATTTCTACATGACAAAGTAGACAATGAGAATGAAAGGATATATTCGTGGGGCATGGAACTGAACTCGGATATAGGAAGATGGGAAAGAATTAGAACCATTTTAAAACAGAGAAAATGGGGAAAATACAACAAGAGAAGTTCTACTCCCACTAGAGAAGTTGATGCAACACATGGAGTTACTTTTTTAGAGACAACAGACAGCCATGTGGAATTGAGTCAAGAGGAAGAAGAGCAATTAAAGACAATCGTAAAAGAGACAACAAAGAGACAGAAAGGTATGAAACAATCAGAAAGAGGAGAAGGAGATGAAGAAGATTGCAAAAGGCAAATAAAGAATCAAGAGAAAAGAAATATGACCAAGAAGAAAAATCTGAGAGGGCAACGAAAAATTAAGTCAATATTTCAGAATATGGACAAGATGATAATGACTTGGTTATTAACTTTTCGTCCCATATATTAACATCAAATGAAAGAACTGTCCTGAACAAAGGTTTAACTTTTTGCCCATCTAATCACTTCTCATTATTTAATACGATTGTAGATGTGAATAGATTTATGCGCTCGTTAACCCTTAATCATTTTTTCAATAGCAAAAGAATAAAGGAAAGTAATGGTGAAGGTGTAATAAGTGTAAGTGTAATAGATAATGATGATAGTGAAATGAATGAGAACTATGGCACACAAGATGTGTTACAAGCTCTTGAACAATTGGAGAATAATGATGATATCATAGAATTAACATCATGTGAAAGAGAGATGGTACATACAAACTTAGAGCAGAAATCAACATTCTAACCAATAGTCCATGGTGGTACTTTTCTGGATAGATTCTACACACTAGTGTGTGAGGATTTTAACTGAAAATAAAGGAAAGGGTAGAAGAAATTAAACTAAAACAGAATATCGGGCCCTACAATCACTTAAAGATAATAACAGCATAGTGATACGTAAATCTGATAAGGGTGGATCAATAGTGGTCCTAGAGAATGCTGTGAAAATGACATTATGACTCAACTGAATGATGAAAAACAATATAGAGTGTTGGCATGTGACCCAACAAGATTGTTTCAAAACAATTTGCGAAAAATTTTGGAATATGGTAAATTAATAGTTCTAGATGTGAAGGAATTTGATTATATTTGGTGTGAGAAACCGAGAATCCCAATTTTCCATATATCACCGAAGGTGCATAAGAGCATAATAAACCCTAAAGGGTGACCAATAATAGCGGGTAATGGATCTGAAAAGAGAAATTGGGAGAAAATGTAGACAAACCATGTTTACAGAAGCTTACTTCTTACAGTAAAGATAGTGGTGATGCCATTAATAAGCTTTAAGATGTGATTTGGGAGGAAGACTTTTTATGGGTCACTTTGGATGTCACAGTTCTATATTCGTCGATTAAACATCATTTAGGATTGAGGGCATTGAAAGTTTGGTTGGATTTTTATATGATGTACTCTAATGAGCAAAATGAATTCATTCTAGAATCAGTGGAATATCTATTTAACCACATCTATCTATGTCCCACATCTTTGGAGATGGATCTCCTTGGAAAGTAAATTTAGTGAGATATCATTGATTTATCAATGATTTAATTGTGTTTTGGAGGGGTGATGAGGAACAGATAGGAGAATTTGTGAAATACTGTAATGAAACCGATGTGTATAGAAAACTGATTAGTAGGAATTCACTTTTAAATAGAGATAGTTGTCATCCTGAACCACTTCTGGAGGGTATTCCGAGGGTACAATTTCTCAGATTGAGGAGGATTTGTTCCTCTTGGGATGCCTTCCAGAGAGCGGTGATGAATCTGTGGGACAATGAAAAAGTGTGTGTATAACTTTTAGTGCACATGAGATGGTTTGTATTGCTGTCTATAAAGTTGATCCTTGTTGTAACATGAAACTATGCTCTGAGGAAGTGACCCTTTGAGCTCATGAAACGCGTCAGCAGTGTGCCAATCTGAAGCTCTGCACTTTAGCCATATATGTAATGGTTTTAAAACAGATGAAAATAAAGATGGAATGCTTTTAATCACCATCATGGTTGATCTATGGCTACAAGTATTATGTATGTACTGAGAAGCTGTTGCCGAGTGGGAGTGGTCAGGAACATGCATGCAGAACGGGATTTTGGTGAGCTTTGACTCCACTGTCGCAAATAGGAGAAACTTTTTATGTACATTCATATTTTGAAAAGTTTTTTTTGTGTCAGTATCATTTTAAATGCATTCCTGGAGCTGGCAGGAGAAGTGGAATACAAGAGAAAACGGTGCCCAAACTATGTTTGGAATCTAGTTTGGCCTCTCTAGAGAATTTGATTAAAAATGTAATTTAAGTCAGAACTTGGAACTGTTATGTTCTTTAATTTTGGGACTGGCAAGATTTGACTGCCTTCCATCCTGAGCTAGGTGACATTTGTGGTGTTAATTATTTGTGAGAAATCTTCATAACAAATCTTGGCCTGGATTAAAATGAAACTGTCAGTAAACTCATTCACATTGGCTTCCTGACAAGGACATAACAAAGGAAGCAGGTCTATGACTGATAATTAAATGCATAACTATCACGCAGGTGGCTGGTACTGAAAGGCAGATGCTATAATTAAAAGCAAATTCATTTTATTTAATCAGAAATACAAAACAGATACTGCTGGCAGAGGTGCAACAAAATGACTAGGTAAGGTTATCAACCTACAGATGTTAGAGTTACTTGAAAACGCCTGCAAAATCTGTTAAAGGCATCATTGCTATTTAGGGAAAGGTCATGGTTTAGCAGGACACTTGAAAAGTCATGGCCTGACTTAGACAAATGCTGGAAAATAAGACGGATGCTGGGGATGTAATAGAGGTGAGTCTGATATTTATAGTAACATAGTTAATTTTGTTTGAAAAAATACTAATATATATAAAGTTGTATGTAAATACTAAAAAAAATGAAGCAAGTAGGGGTGGGTCCTTATTATCAGGAGGAGGACAGTTGGTGGATGAGAGCAGGGGAAAAGCAGAGATTCTGAATTGTTTGCCTTTCTACATAACTGAGGAATCAGCTAATAAAGGTTTAATTTTAAAGGAGAACTAAACCCTAAAAATGAATATGGCTAATACTGAACGTATTGCACCAGCCAAAAGTTTCATCTTTTTAATAGCAGCAATGATACAGGACTTCAAACTTGTCACAGGGAGTCACCATCTTGGAAAGTGTCTGTGACACTCACATGCTCAGTGGGCTCTGATTGGCTGTTGAGAAGCTAAGCTTAGGGCTCGTCACTAATTATCCAGCAGAAAATTAGCTTCCCCTGTAATATAAGCTGATGCTACAGGTTTGCTGATTATTCAATTCTGATTCTAGTGGAACTGGTTTCTGTCCCTGGACATGTGTTTTAAAAAGTGTAATTTGCAAGTATATGCACCAACATGTAACATAAAGACATCCATACAACTTTAAATTTCCCGCCCTATGCAAATTGACCTGAGCGAAGCAAAGTTTTTCTAGGCAGAAATGAACTTTAGTGCGTCTTCACTATCAAAAGTTCACATTGCCGAAGTAACGCTAGTGAAAAGTCGCCAGTGTTCAGCGCCCATGACAAAACTCTGCATTTTAGTGAATTAGCGTAGTCTGAGCAAATTTTTGCCTGGCGAAGTGTTGCGCTGGGTACGAAGTGGACGCTTGCAGATTTTTGCCAATTAGTAAATCTGCCCCTTAGATTGGTTAGTGAAGACAGCACTAAACCTTCTCCAGGGTGAAAGAGGCAGGCGTGGAATCGTATTTATCCGACATAATAGAAAAACTCAGATGTGCTGCTGGGGGTATGGATTATAAATAGCTACAAACTCAGCTGAATGGTAACCGAGAGAACGGGCATCTGTGGTAGTAGGTGGATGGACTTACCCTGTTGCATTAGGAAAGAGGAAGGAATAGCTGTGGAAGCTGGGTGAGAGTCTGTTGGCAAGGGAAGGGAGGGTTTATTACAATTGCCAAAGGCAGTGCTTTATCATGTTATAGGAAACCTTAAACAAAGAGGCAGCAGTAATCTGGTACCACATGATAAAAAACTATATTAAAATTATATAAAATGCTTAACTAATACTTGCATTTGCTCACACTCAATATGCCTACGGCAACATAGAAAGAAACAAAAAAATAGTGCAATATGTTTCAATATTACACAATACACCCAGTGTCCAAATTATTTTCTTGAGGTGTATTTCCCCTTTAATCTTTATACTTCTATTGGTGACATGCATGATTTGTCCACTCCGTTACCAGCACTGTTTGGCCAAATTGCGTACTTACAAACTGGAGGTACGGTATATTGCCCATAGTGTCAAGCGATTCTCTCCCTCCTCTTTAGGTCAGCTTTAGTGATGGGCGAATTTATTCGTCAGGCATGAATTTGCGGTGAATTTGCGCGTTTCGCCGCTGGCGAATAAATTCACAAAATTCAAATATATTTGCAGCTTGGGGCAATTCTGACTCAGGCGACAATTCCGATGCCTGCGACAATTCTAGGCGTCTATTGACTTTAATGGGTGTGGGAATTGTCGCCAGTGTCAGAATATTATTTTTGCAAATTTTTCGCTGTTTTGCACATTTTTCTGTAAATTCGCCCATCACTAGTTATATTAATGAAGGTAGGCTGTCCACTCAATTTTTAATGTTGGGAGACAGCATTATATGAACTTTATACTAAAAAATCTGTCTTTGCACACATTTCTAAAAATTCCCAGAGCTATGGTGTCTCCGATTGTAAAAATACTTACCCTTTTTTGCAGATCTGATATACCAGGTGAGGCATGGGATTTTGTTTTTTAAAAGTATTTAAAAAGAGCAGACTGCTGTAATTTGACCTCCTACATGTGTGGTAGATTCTTTCCAAGTAATCACCTTTCTGTACTATACAGTCACAAACTTCAGACCACTGATTTAGACATTAGTTTATTAGAATCTTATGGCCCCCACCTAAACTAATAGTCATCCAATTAGGTTAAAATACAATTTGCCTAATGGAGGAGACATCATAATCCCCAATAGCTTTGCCAGACTTGCCATTTATGTTCAGACCAGAGAACCTACAGTACATAAAACATATCTATTGCCTTTTAAGGCAGAAATAATTGGACCAGTTCAGACAAAATCACTTAACTCATCCATAAACTCTTTTTTAGGCAATGAATGGTAAATAATGGTACAGGCACCACAACGTGATCATATGTGAATGATCTACATCACTTACACTTACTCTAGGTCTAGAACAATTCTGTCACATAATATATTCACTATATTGACTAAAGCCTGCTGCACTGCACTGCTCAACCACACTTTTCTCAGTTGTTGCTGGACTAGTGCTGTGAATCAACATTCTCACTGACTGATTCTCTTGCATCTGTAATGTAATTATTTATAAATAGAGTCTCCAAAGTCCTTGCAAATCTCCCTTGATCCGACCTGTTTCCCTTTGAGTATTTAATTTAAATCCTCCAAATAATTAAGCAAGTTTGCACAAAAAAAGCTCATGTGTAGAGGCAGAGAGCTATGGAAAAAGAAAGAGAAAAAAATAAAAACAATATAGTGTAGTATGTTTCTTATTGTTGTAGTTACACACCACCATACATGTTCTTCTTCTGCTTAATTTGCCCAAATGTATATAACTTGCACTTCACACTCCTTAAGACCACCACGTGTTTTAGTGATAGGTGGGTACTTGTAAATATTATTATTATATCTGTGCAGATCAATTTAATCAGTGTAGCCTTGGTTGACCTCTCACTGTTTGAAAGATAGGAAGCACATACAGTAGATAGTGTAGATCTTTTATTATGTACAAATCAATTAAAATTGCACTCACAATTGTAAATTAAAAAGAGCATATTCAGTCCCGCTTTTTTTCTTATTGTTTGTCCACAATGGAATACTCCAGCTGTAAAGACTACAACCAGCGTTGTCCTTAGCCACTATTGCTAGATGGGTAAAAAAAAAAATTGGGGACCCCTAGAGGCTGTGTGATGTTTCATATGTAGTGGCAATGCTCCAGGGTCAGACAGTTTTGGATTAGGTTATTAGAACTGATTTATTCTGAAACCAACTTCAATCTGCAAAGCAAACCTAATAATGCACAGGGGGGGGAATAAAACCCCAATAAAGTACCCTAGACCCTTTATTTCCACATTTTATAGCAGCACAGATAACAATTTGAAACCATGGACATATCCTTTGCTTTCAATACAACAGCTTAAAAACAAAATGAACTAAATCTCTGTAAATGAAAATTTTTTTGCCGCAGAAATTACGCCCATAGACTTGTATGGCTTTGTGCGTAAAAAAAACGCGCATAGACTTTAATGTGCGTCTGTGACATTTCGCCAGAGGCAAATTTTTGGCAAAACGAAAAAGGTCAAATACACCCAAACTTAATCCCAACTGATGTATTTGATTTATCAGAAGCCAGTTAACCTGGAGTGTAGCGTGTGAGATGAAAATCATGAAGACATGGGGATGAACATAAAAACTCCTTGCAGACAATGCCTTACCTAAAATTGGATCAAGAACCCCAGTGCTCCAAGGCAACAATATTCATTTCAGTTTGGCGAACATTCTCTTTGCTAATAAAATATCAAAATTAACATTTGGGATTGACGTTGGAATTCTGTTCCTTTTCCAAAATAATCATTACTTGTTTGATTTTCATTTCTTGGTGCCTGAATCATTGTAAATATCTCTAGGGCAATGTTTACCTTATCCCTAGGTACACATACCAAGAATATATATAAAATGTATAGTGGGAATGTGATACTAATGTTTTCAGTGATCATTTTGCTAATATAGCTACAATGAAGCACCCAATTTTCTATGTTACTGTCCTCCTGGTAATCGTAGGCTTGGTCCAAGCCCAAGGTAAGAAAATGGCTATGAATTCTTCTACTTCTTCTGTCATTACTTGTGGAAAATTTCAAAATAGTTTAACCTGGTGTAATTGTGCTGCAGCCGGTGTAAGTGAGCCCTATTCCTTTGGTGCAACTATGTATCTTAGTAAATATGCCCCCATGTATTGTGAGGTACATTAGAGAACATATATACTGTATCTCACAAACTGTACCCCGAATGAGTTGCACAAAAGTAAAACAAGTAATACGATGAAAGCAAAGAAAAAATAAAGTATAAACATAGGGGTTTGTGATTAGTAAATTTGAATAAATTTTCAATTCTGTATAAAAATGAATTTTTATATTATGGGGCCTATTTATGAAAAAAAAAAAAAGTTAGCGTATTTTAGTGTGAGTATACATGGAAAGTCACTAGAAAAAAAACTAAAGTTTCTATAGAAGTCAATAGGAATTGACTCAAGCAGCTTTATTATTTTCCCAGCATTCAAGATTTTCAGCCTCATTGAAAATTAACAGAATTGCTTGTGTGGGAGTTTGTGTGTGATATCGATTATTATGCTTTGTTTTTTTCGTAAATAGGATAGTGCTTAAGATAAAAAAAAATGCATGTGCATATTTCCCCCTACACCTCAAATTTTAGTATATCAGCCTCTAAGTGGGTTAAAGGCGGAAAATAAAAAGACATCAAATAAAACACATTGTTGACACATTTATTGCTGATTATAAAACCTTATTTTACAGCATAGAAAAAAACATGCAGCTACTTAAGTTGGAAATGGGCAGGAAATAACAATGTTGAGACTACACCACCAAGCAGGACACTGGTGTCAAGTTACGATATGATAAAAGAGCAACATGAAACAAACCAATTGTATAGGATATGTATTGTATGAGAGACCCCACATATGCTAATCTACAATAACCTTTAGTTTAATGTACTATTATTATATTTTACTATAATATGACATGGGTCAACCAGTGTGTATTGATACCAAAGATCTCCAAGATCACCCAAAGTGTTATACTAAAGTAAGGCTACAATAAAGAAGAAGAACTACAAAGGGTTGGGCAGTCATGGGTAATATTTATATATGTTATATCTGGCCTTTCAAATGCTTGGGGGACAGAGTATTCAAAATTATGTAATAAAAGGAGTTTTATGGACATCTTGGCCATGCAGGGGATCATAAATTATCTTATAGGACCATATCTGGACCATGGTTAATTGCTTTACATAATGGCCAATCAGAAAAGGTCAGCTAATAGTACTGACCTTTAAGCAAACCTATCTGGTAAGACCTCAACAGACCTTGAGACCCAATTGTTTTTTCATAGGTTTTGGCACAGGGATTATATTATTATTTTGTTGTACATGTGGAGGCCTATTTATCAAAATTCTAAATTTTCTAAATTTGAGAAACAAAACACAAACTCAAATGTGTGCTTATTCAAGAAAAACTTGAATGCCAAAAACTCAATTGATTAAAAAAAATGTAAAATTTACATTCTACTGATCATTTTCAATGTCTACAAACTTTTGAAAAAAATTGAAAAACTATAACTTAAAAACAAAAAAAAGTTTGAATCTAGCTTGGGCATCTCCCATTGACTTTTAAATGGGAATTATTTTCTCAAAATGCATAAGTTAATAGTGCCACTCCAGCATAATTCTGCACTGAAATCCATTTCTCAAAAGAGCAAACTGATTTTATTATATTTAAATTTGAAATCTGACATGTGGCTAGACATATTGTCAGTTTCCCAGCTGCCCCAAGTCATGTGACTTATGCTTTGATAAACTTCAGTCACTCTTTACTACTGTACTACAATTTGGAGTGATATCATCCCCCTCCCTTCCCCCCAGCAGCCTAACAACAGAACAATGGGAAGGTAACCAGATAGCAGCTCCCTAACACAAGATAACAGCTGCTTGGTAGATCTAAATGTGACCATCCACTCATTTGGTGATGTCGCTAAATGAGCGGATCTCTCCCCAATATCGGGCTGATCCGATCGTAGGCCCAACGATCCGATCAGAATGGAGGCCAAATGCAGGTCCGGATTTGCGGCAAGGCCGAATAGGCTCGGGCCTAGGCTGCCATTAATTTAAGGGGCGGCATGCCGTCCAGCCGCAAAAGCGATTTTCTTGCCGGAACACTAGTGTCAAATGGCTAGTACTCCGGAATCAAGGCGACAGGAGCTGCATGCTGCATGCGAAATCTTCAGATGACAGGATGCGCATGCGCCATTTTCAAGCTTGATGCGAGGCGCATGCACACAATCTTCTGAGAGGGAGGGAGGGGGTGACGGAAGACGCCGGGCACCCTCAGGGTAAAGCTAGCCCTGCATCAACTAAAAGATGCGGCTGTGTTCCCACGGGATTTTCTAACCTATTCCGACCGGCGAAGTAAACGTATGCAGATTTTGCAATGTTTTTATAGTCTTTCAATGGAATTGTTTGTACTTAGAATTTTTAATAGATCTGTTTAATTTAGCAATAATTTATTTGGATGAATACTTAATTATATTTTAGTTCCAACAACAAACTCAACTGCAGATAGGCTATTTGCATTTTTCCATTCTATATTGTGTGATGTGTGACATTTTTCTATCACAAATTTATTTTAGTCAGATGAAATTAAAATTTGATGATTACCCTTATTTGTTGACCATGGGGTAAAGGGAGCGACTAGTAAAACTTAGCATTAACTTTTGCATGAAAAATTCCAGTTCTCACTCAGCATCTGAAGATCCTTCCAGTCAGCTTCAGATTTCCCTCGCCCAGGGATAAAAATAGGGCTAGGCAGATAGAAGAGCTATGTATCTAGTGCCTCCCACCATTGTAACCAAGACACATGCCTATGTGACCCCCCTTATAAGGAGACTGACTTTATTGGGACTGGGGGATCAGTTAACATTTTATTCTATATTATATGTTCCTTTCTCTGCCTTTTGGCTAAGATCAAGTGTAGTACCTTTGGAAACACTTGGTCCTCTGGCTGGCAAGATCAAGGAGGAGTATCTGTTCTTATGATCCTATGTGAAGAACGGAGAAACACTTGGTCCTCTGGACTAGGCTGGCAAGAGGAAGCTTGATGAAAGTTGGGTTGCTGTGCTCCCATGAGGGAGGCACCTGATTTGCTTTTGAGTCAGGGGCAATGCACATGCATCTATGCCTAATCATGCTTCACTTCCTTTGCCCTGGCCATTAGGCGGACGGGATGTTTTTTATTTTTCCGGCTGCCAGCTGGAGCCTTCCTAAAGGCAATCAATGGCATTGCACCGCACACTCCAGCACCATTTTTGTGTTTGGTTTGAGCACCCTGGATGGGGTCATAGTCCTTTGGCTGGACCCCAGGCCATGACACTCCCTGGGGGAAGCTTCAGCAGAACCTAGGGTAGACGGGACTCCCCCTAGCTTCGGCGAAGGGGAGTCCAAATGACCCCAAACCTCTTTGGGGGGTGTTTTAATTGTGGTTCTATGAGTCTCTCAGAAGTAATTCAAACACACCAGCTATGTATAAGCAAAGGTTTATTACATACATAGAATGAAGAAAATATACATTACTGAGTGAGCAAAGTATGCAAGCCCCCCTCTCTGCCTATATGACTGGGAGATCCCTGAACAGTCCGCAGATCAAGGCTCAAACGGTCTCCAGAAGACCCTGCGCGGGCACGCGTTATCCCCACAGGCGAATCTCAACTGACCGAATGTAGACCCCCAGTTTATATAGGCTTAGCAAACAATGAGCTCATATAGTAGTTTAATCAATAGCTCATATTATTCATATAATGGTTTGGTTAATAACAGATCTTGCTTCCCATGCGCTCATCAGGATCTGGCCAGACTCCCAACAAGCACATCCGAAGCAGAGATCTTATCTTAGCTAACTGGTATCTGAATAGCATATTGTGCCCCTATCTATAATAAAGAAGAGTCTGATAAGGGCTTCAGAAATCATAAGACATAATACATATGAGAATAATGAACAAGTATTAGGTCATCGAGTTGATTCCTTCCCATGATTTCTCTTGCACAAAGCTTCATTATACAGGATTATGGATTATAAGGCCGCCTTGTATACTATGGTACAAAGCTTTGTTATACACAATTATAAGTCATAAAGCTGTCTTTTTACACTATATTGGGCTCAACATACGACATTGGCTTCAACAGTAGAACAGTTCTTTGTGTTATATTTTATACAGTTCTTTATCAAAGTATTGCGATGAGCTATTGGGTTTAATCAGAGTATTACCATGAGCCATTATTAAAAAACTCCTATTAATACAGGGGGCAGGGATGGTGGGCCCTCCCTAGCTTAGGCGAAGGGGGACCCATCCATTCAAGCTATTCATGGGTGGTAGCCTGGGACACTTGGGCAACGGAGCCCATGGCTTCGGGTAGGACTCGGAAGGATGATTCAATATCATATGTTTCTTTGAACAGTGGACTGCCTCCATCATCCCTCATCACTCAGCATCTGAGGATCCTCCCAGTCAACTTAAAATTCCCCTCACCAGGGTCTAAACTAGGGGTAGGCAGAAGTGTGAAGAGGTGTGTGCTTAGTACCTCCCACCATTGTACCCAAGACATGTGCCTCTTTTAACTCCCTCATAAGGAGACTGCTAAATGTAACAGTGGGCAAAACCTTTATGTTTATAAAAATAATAAAAATAAAATCAAAGCCGTATCTACCATTATGCAATTTTTTTTTGGTTGAGCATCAGCTTTAAAGTAAAAAGAATAATCTTTCCTCGGTGGTTAGTAAAGCTCATTCAGATGAATGTTTAAAAGTAAATGTATGCAGATTTTGCAATGTTATCATTGTCTTTCAATGGAATGGTTTATGCTTGGTATTTTTAAAAAATCTGTTTAATTTTGAAATAATTTATTTGGATGAATACTTAATTACATTTTAGCTCCAACAACAACAACTGCAGGCAGGTTATGTGCATTATTCCATTCTAAATTCCCTGTGTGATATTTTCTATCACTAATTGCTTTTGTGGATTACCCTCTGGCCATTGCCCCCTTTTTGTTGACCAAGAGGTAAGGGGCAAAACCTTTATGCTCATATAAACAATAACAAAATTGAAGCCTCATGACCATCTGAGACAGTTTGCAATTGTTTTTTATATTTTATTATTTGTGGTTTTTGAATTATTTAGCTTTATATTCAGCAGCTCTGCAGTTTGCAGTTTCAGCCATCTGGTTGCTAGGGTCCAAATTACCCTAGCAACTATGCATTGAATTAAATAAGAGATTGGAATATGTATAGGAGAGGCTTTAGTCAGTGACCCCCATTTAAAAGCTGGAAACAGTCAGAAGAAGGCAAATATTTAAGAAAATATAAAAAATAAATAATGAAAAGTTGCAAGTGTTGAAGGTGGCTCCTCACAGACGTATTACTTGTGCGTAGTTTGTCTTGTTTTTGTCACCAATTTTACAGCCAGTTTAAAGATTAATTACTTATGATAGACAAACACTTTTAAAACTTGGTGAAACAGTTTGAAAAGGTGCAGCATTTAGGTTCTGCTTTCTTATTAATGGTGTGATGATGTGGAAGTCATTTTACACAACTGCACTCTGAACATGTGTCTTGCTACAAGTTCCCTTGGCAGACTTATCACAAACTAAATGTCTAACTGAGCACTTCCCCCAGCAGACTTATCAAATAAAGGGGTGGAAATAAAACACACAAACATTGATCATCGATAAAGAAGAATAATATATTGTAAGAAAAGTAACACAATACCGATTGAAGACAATGCAACGTCTAGCCGAGCTTCCCTTGGCAGACTTCTGAGAGGAACATCAGCTGGGGGACCCCGGGCCCAAATCAAATACAGCGACTCCCCGAGCACATCAATCAGCCAATGGTCCTTACAAGACCAACTATTCTACACAACACGTCTGCTTGTAGATGAAGTCCCGAAGCCCCCTTAGCTGAACTCCTTTTTATATTGGTACAATAACAAAGTAATAGATCATTACACATAGACATATATAATAATAATGGCTACATGCCCAGGACATGGCCATGAGAATGACCATGTAAATAGGAATAACCATGCAAATGAAAATAATTGCTGTGTATAATTGCTGTGTATTTTGATTATAACTATATGAATAAGATATGAGCTTCCTTCTTAATAAACATTTTTATATGTTTATGAGTCTATTACCTTAACTCCTACTATTCCCTGTTCTCCTGCTAATAACTGAATAACTCAACTCCGGCTGTTCCTTGGTCTCCTGCTAATATCAGTACATCCATTTTACAACTAAGGAGCCATATTGAATGCACTTGATCACACTCACAGTGATACATGGCCTTCCATGTCACATTTGTATCACAACATGGAGTATTTACTTATCAAGTACCGGCCATTTTACCTGCCCAGAGAGTTCAGCGCTGTGTTTATGATGGCGGTTTATATTCTACCACAAGGCAACACACAGTGCGCTCTGAGCAAACTCTACCAGGTCATCACAAGCTGTGAGAAAGCACCTCCCACCAGACAGTTTATTGTTTATGGGGATTTTAATAAAGCAAATTTGAGGATTGTTTATCTAAATATCACCAACATGTCCTACCTAACTTGCAGCTCTAGTACTCTTGACCACTGTTTACACCGCACACAAAGGTTTGTACCACTCTCTCCCATGTGCACCTCTGTCTGTCAGAACACGTCCCAATGCTGCTGCTCCCAGTGTATAAACAGAAACTGAAGTGCGAGGAGCAAGTGATGTTCTGGATGCTGGATGCGTGAGGTGGAGGACAAACTACAGTACTGTTTTGACTTATATTTTTAGAAATAAGTCAAATCAACTAGATTTACAGATGTTTCACAAGTCATCCAAGTGATGACTGGTGAAATGTCTTCAAGAAAAACACAAGTCCAGTTAATTTAACTTATTTCTACAGATATACCATGACCTGGAAAAATGAGAATCGTCACAAACAGACTGTTTTGACTCTATGGACTGATACATGTTCATCCTCCAATTTGGACGAGTATGCCACAGTGGTTACAGACTTCATAAAAACCTCCACTGAAAACAAAAACAATACATCCAGAATGATGGATTAAACCAGAGATCTGACACAAGATCCATGAGAGCATGCACATGTCTCTGTCCAGAGATCTGTTCCCAGTGTTGGACTGGCCCACAGGGATACCAGGAAAACTCCAGGTGGGCCCAGGTGTCAGTGGGCCCTCCTGCTTCAATATATTTAGCATATTTCATGGCCATTACCTATTTCTATGAGAACAAAGAGACTAAATAGATTGAATAATAGATTATAGCATGTTATGAAAATAAACTAGTAGTATAGAGGTTGCGTGAGGAGAGGAATTATAATAGTACTGAGAGTGGGCCCCTGATCTAAGGTCTTTTGGTGGGCCCCTGGTCTGATTTTTGGGTGGGCCCCTGGTGTCCCAATCCGACATTGTGTGTACCAATACAAGAACTGCCGGTACAATCTCCAGAAAACCATCAGAAAAAGGGAAGATTGTATCATACTTACCGTGATCTTCCTTTACTGGATAACTCCATGTCATACTTACCGGGATAGCCCCGCCCCAGTGCTCCCATCAGAATGACCCTCCCCAAAGCTTTAAATGCCCAACCCCACCCCCCAATCTGGTGTCTCGTAATAAGCTTCTAGAAACTACAGAAAATGGGATGGGAACCTTATCCAGGAAAGGAAGATCACGGTAAGTATGATACAATCTTCCCTTTTCCTGGACACTCCATGTCATACTTACCGGGACTTAGCAAGCTAATATCCCAATAGGAGGGAATTTGTTCCACATAAGGAACTGGCCAAGTGTAATCTATACCAGATAAAACTCAGAAGAATGAAATCACCACAGGTGGACCAAAATCACCTTATGGAAACCTGTTAACTCTGTATTTTCAGAGGAAATGGACTGGCAGAGAAATAAAAGGAAATAGTACTCCTTAAAGGAAGAACCCACAACAAAGTAATGATACCGAGTGTGAAACCAGCATGACAATTCCATTTAAAAAGAGAGAACTATCTTTATTTAAAGAGAAGCAGATAGGAACCCAGAGTAACACTTCTCCATAGTCTTACTCCCACTACATACCAGCACATTTATTGCAACCACATAACATCCACAAGAGCACTCTTGGAAATGGCTCAAAAGCACGGTACCTGCAAAAGAGGATTTAGTAGGGGAAGGAAAAATACCATCATTAGTAACACTACCAATACATGGCATCATCTAGTGTAGTTCCCCGTCTCTTTAATACTAAGGAACCTGTATTTATTCTAGACCATAACCAATACATCTCTCAATGAGAGGTCCGTAGAATGACTTACGGAGAAGGAGTGCTGCCACTGTGGGAATACTTTACCTGCCCTGTGAGGTATCTGGGAGCATTCTGCAGTCTATATAGATTAAAATTGTTTTTATTATTAGCTCCTGATCCTCCACCAAACAAGACTGGATAGTATTATGGATCAGCGTGCCCTGGAGTAGACCGGTAATAGAAATGCCTGCAGATATGCATAACCTTGCTATGATGCAGTCCTCGAGCCTTCACGGATGTGACCTGTATAGGGATGTAGCGAACTGTTCGCCGGTGAACTTGTTCGCGTCCGCCGAATGTTCGCGAACGTCGCGCGACGTTCGCATTTTGCGTTCGCGTTCGATTCGAATACAAATCGTTCGACCATTCGAATTCCTTCGACCGCTAAAAATCGAACGATTTCCATTCGTTCGAACGATTGTAAGCATTCGATCGAATGAAAAGCATTCGATCGAATGGCTTCGATCGTTCGATTCGAATGAAAATCCTTCGATCGAACGATTAAAATCCTTCGATCGTTCGAATCGAACGATTTTATCGGGTGTTCGAAGTTCGCGAACTGTTCGCGAACGTTCGCATTTTTTGCCGGTGTTTGCGAACGGCGTTCGCGAACACCAAATCGGCAGTTCGCTACATCCCTAGACCTGTACATAGCTGGAGTTATTGTACCCCATAGATTGGGCCTATAAACAATCCGTATGGCATGATCCTATGAGTTTAACATATAGGAAGAAATTTGAATGACTCCAGGAAGTATAACAACCAACAATACTGCCAGAGATTGGTTATTCTCAAATCCCAGGACATGGACAGTTCATGAGACCATCCTTAAGTGTTCAATATTAAAATGAATCTAGGTATGGGGATATAATTATTCACCTATTATTCTGCAATGGAACTCCCCTACTAACTATACTAGCATGTCCAAGCCTGTTGGTAAGAGATTCCATAACTAGGACCTTGCCTAAGGCCGATACTGCAGCCTTGGTCTAAAAGGATAAGGTGAATAAGACCATTTTTATAGCTTGATGTTAAGCCTTATGATACTTACCTCAACTAGCCAGGCCAGTCTATGGTGGTGTAAAAGGCTAAACCCAGAGTAACTTTAGAAAACCCAGCATGCCATAATTGCATGCTTCCTGTCCACAATAAGGGTTAACATTACAGAAATAGCCTGTTATAATGAACCTATGTCTAAAAACTTTTTTTTAAATCTATAACTGCATTGATGGAGTATACCTCATTTTACAGCCAGCTTTATATGGTACCCATTAATATAATATGTCCCATGAGTATATAATCAGAGAGCTGACCCCTATTGTACTTGAGACAAACTAAATAGGTCTCTACTATAAAATACCTCATTGCAAGGCTCTAAAACCCTGTGGCAGTAGGGAATCCAGTATAAGTGAATTAACTAAAATTTTCACTGACTGATGTACCCACTGTCTTCCAGACTGAGACCAGATAAGTTGCACCCCTGTAACCTAAGAAAGAGATCCTGATGAATATCATACCAGTTTTGTAAATAGACCTTGATTTATCATTGGAATATACAGAAAATTTATCTTGCCTGATCTCTGGCTGTGGTGATATTAGAATCCTTGTTAAATGTATATATGACTGTAAACATATCTACATCCATTCAGCCCCAGGCCAATCCTATCCCATTAATTAGTGAGTTCCTTAAGACTGATAACTATTCCAACAGCCTATAGTTATGAATGTAACCAAAAATATGGACCACATAGACTCCAATGGTTGTGGTCTACAAGTCCATGTTATAATACAACAATTATATAAATCCTATCTGCTGTTTGACTATTGCATAACACCCATATGCAGTATAGTCGTATACCTTTAAACCAGAATTGACCACTACTCTCACACCACCTTTGTGATACTCATGGTTCATAATCCTATATAATACACAAAAGCCATGAATATCTTGTAAATTATATCCTTATTAAGGGTGAGTTCTGATGTCATCAGTTATAAACGGTGAGTTCTGATGTCATTTCTGTCACATGACTCACTGAAACTTGTGTATTATAATAAATAAAGTACCCCCAGTTGTGAAATATGAGGATATTAGAAATTACCTCAGAGTTCCATGACCTGTATAAAAACACTCGGCCTTCGGCCTCGTGTTTTTATATGGTCATGAAACTCCTCGGTAACTTATAATATCCTTATAATTTATAAAAGGGGGTACTTTATTCACTATATATTACATAGCATTTGTATAAATCAGAATTGGCCTTAGCCAATCCATTTAGACAAGATATATGTCTACATCAGTTACCACCTTTACTGTATATGTAACCCATATACTGATTGGGGCATACTTACCAGGACACAGTCCCCTAAGCTATTGTAGACTGCTGTATATAAGGGTATAATACTTATCTGCAACACAGCTGATGCACTTAATTAAGTTCATAATACCTATATCTGACATGGCTAGCGCCTTTAAGTCAGTCTTGGCTGCTGTTATCAGCAAGCATACAATACCCTATTGACTTATTTGCAAGAGTAATACATGCATATAACATACATCAATGTTATTTGAAACAGACAGGACCCAGGGATACTGGAGTCTTGACTTGTGTTACCATGCTTACATACAAACCTGGAGGCTATATAGGCACCCTCCAGAAATGCCTAGAACCTTACCACATCCATTACTCATCAGTTTAACATTTACCTTTAGTTTGGTTATTATATTGATTGGTGTCCAAACCAGAGAGATGTATAGAATGTACATTTATTTTTGGTTATAACCTTAGTTAGCACCAAAGCCACTGAAATGTTTAAGCATACACATACAGTAAGGTTATAGTAGTAACCAGTGGCTGGAACAATTAATGTATAACATGTGCATTAATATGTGGTTATTACAGCCAGCCCCCAAACCACTGATGTTACCCCATCTACATTCAGTTTGGGTAATATTAAAAAGTGCCTAGACCAAAAATGTATAACATGTACATTCATAGTTGGTTATTAAAACCAGCCCTAGAACCACTGAAAAGTTTCCACATATACAGTCAGTTTGGTTACTACATAATGCAGTGACAGGCCCAGAAATGTATAACATGTGCATTTGTATTTGGTTATTCAAGCCAGCTCTAGAAATCACTGAAATGTTTCCACATATACAGTCAGTTTGGTTGTAATACTAAGCAGTGCCAGGACTAGGAATTCCTACATTATGCAGACTGAGAGCACTCTGCCCAGGATTAAAGAGGCCCATTTCTCTGGCTGCCAATCCCAGCTAGCTAGTATCCACATGCATACATATGCACACATATACACAGCAGTTGCGGAACTACCGGGGGAGCAGGGGGTGCGAGCGGGCCTGCACCCCCTTAGGGCCCCCCGGCAGCCCACACGCCACTGGAATTCAGGCTGAAAATCACGTACGGAGGGGGGCGGGGGCCCGGCTGTGCTTCATGCACCAGGACCCGCCCCCCTCTAGTTACGTTACTGATACACACACACATATACTGGCTAAACTGTTTTCTTACTCCCTTGCAGCACTGTCTAAGCTTCTAAGCTACCAGAAAGCAGAGTAGAAACAGTATTGCATTATCACTGCATTACATTATCATTGTTCATAGAACGTATATATCAGCATTAGAGCTGCACAGTTCCTACAATGGCCAATCTGGCTCATACATTTTTAAGAGTTAGGAGACTCTGGAAACAAGGTGGCATTCTCAGCTTAAATAAAGCTTTAACTGCCAGTAGATTTAAGACTTCAGGGTTTTCATTTTATTTAACCCTGGAAGCTGGCAATTACCTCAACCTTGGGAAAGTCTTTTGAGGGAGGCAGCTGGCTCTGACACCTAAATTCCTCCAGAAGAAAAAATAATACCCCCGTATGGGGGAAAAAAGAGAAGGAGGCCATAAGGTTCAGGCCGCTAAGCCGCTAACTAAATATTGTTATCAGAATAACATAACTAACTGCCACCTCCCTCTCCCATCCATATACCCCAATGCCACTGGACGCTTTTTAGACATGCCCAGGTAGGCATATGGATGGGGGGGCATAGTACTTGCCACAGACCTGGATATAATCAGGCTGGAGGGCACTTGGATCAAGGAAAGCAATGATATTAGCCACACTAAAACTGTGCCTACCTGATCCAGATGATTAAACACTGAAGACTCCATTTGAGGTAATGTGCTTAGGGGTAAAAGATCACCAGGACCAACCCTGAGTCCCTAGGATGCTTTCCAGCTAGCCCTACTGCTTCCCCAAAGTTAAAGAGAAAACTTGCTTCTACCAGGAGCAAAAAAAAATAAAAATAACTGAAGCAGAAGGAAAAAAAGACACTGGACTGGGGGGTGGGGTTGGGCTTTTAAAGCTTTGGGGAGGGTCCTTCTGATGGGAGCGGGGCTATCCCGGTAAGTATGACATGGAGTTGTCCAGGAAAAAGAAATGGGAGTACAGCTGTACAGTCCCATATCATGCATTTCGTATGTAGTGGGGAATTCAAATATTAACATCATTGACATCAGGTTCACTGTGTCTGTCAGGGATGTAAAAAGGACTCTTAACAGAATTAACCCACGCAAAGCTGCTTGTACAGATGGAATCTCAGGTTGCAGTAAACAATTGTCTGCTGTCTTCATTGACATTTCTAACACCTTTTTGAAGAGCACTATTCCTATCTACTTCAGAAATATTACCATTGTTCCTGTTCCCAGGAAAAACAATGTTTTATGACTGTCGTCCTATATCACTAACCCCAATCGCAACAAAATACTTCTAGAGGTTTTATACTAAGACACATTAAGAACTCTATTCTAGTCAGTTTGGAGCTCCTACAGTTTGCATATTGCCAAAATAGATCCACTGAGGATGCTATTTCATACACAATCCACACCACCCTGGCTCACCTAGACAACAGAGACTGTTATGCATTTAACACAGTCGCCATTCCCACAAAGCTGATCCCGAATCTTTTGGGACTGTACTCTGAGTTAATCTTTGCAACTGAATGTTGCACTTTCTCAAAAACAGATCACAGCATCTACAGATTGGCAAAGTTACATAGTTAAATTGGGTTGAAAAAAATCAAAGTCCATCAAGTTCAACCCCATCAAATGAAAACCCAGCATCCATACACACACCCTCCCTACTTTTAATTAAATTCTATATACCCATACCTAAACTAACTTTGATTAGTATCACAATAGCCTTTGATATTTTGTCTGTCCAAAAAATCATCCAAGTCCCTCTTATAGTCATTAACTGAATCAGCATCACAACATCACCCGGCAGTGCATTCCCCAACCTCACTGTCCTGACTGTGAAGAACCCTCTACGTTGCTTCAAATGAAAGTTCTTTTCTTCTAGTCTGAAGGGGAGGCCTCTGGTACGTGATTCTCTTTATGGGTAAAAAGGTCCCCTGCTATTTGTCTATAATGTCCTCTAATGTACTTGTAAAGTCTAATCATGTCCCCTCGCAAGTGCCTTTTGTTCAGAGAAAACAACCCCAACCTTGTCAGTCTACCCTCATAATTTAACTCTTCCCTCCCTCTAACCAGTTTAATTGCACTTAGTCTCTGCACTCTCTCCAGCTCATTTATATCCCTCTTAAGGACTGGAGTCCAAAACTGCCCCCATACTCCAGATGAGGCCTCACCAGGGACCTATAAAGAGGCAGAATTATGTTTTCATCCCTTGAGTTAATGCCCTTTTTATACAAGACAAAACTTTATTTGCTTTAGTAGCCACAGAATGACACTGCCCAGAATTAGACAACGTGTTATCTACAAAAACCCCTAGATCCTTCTCATTTAAAGAAACTCCCAACACACTGCCATTTAGTGTATAACTTGCATTTATATTATTTTTGCCAAAGTGCATAACCTGCATTTATCAACACTGAACCTCATTTTCCAGTTTGCTGCCCAGTTTTCCAGTTTAGACAAATCACTGTGCAAAGTGACAGCATCCTGCATGGAACCTATAGTTCTGCACAATTTAGTATCATCTGCAAAAATAGAAACAGTACTTTCAATGGCCACCTCCAGGTCATTAATAAACAAGTTGAAAAGCAAGGGACCTAGTACAGAGCCCTGCGGTACTCCACTAACAACACTGGTCCAATTAGAAAATCTTCCATTTACCACCACTCTTTGTAGTCTATCTTTTAGCCAGTTCTCTATCTAGGTACAAATACTATGTTCCAGGCCAACATTCCTTAATTTAACCAGTAACCTTCTGTGTGGCACTGTATTAAATGCTTTAGCATAGTCTAAGTAAATCACATCCACTGCCATCCCAGAATCGAGGGCCCTGCTCACCTTCTCATAAAAAGAAATTAAGTTAGACTGACAAGATCTATTACGCATAAAACCATGCTGGCACAAACTCACAGTATTATGATTTGCTAAAAAGTCACTTCCTCAAATTTTATCCTCAACACATGACTGTATGACCAGACACAGCTCTAATAATTAAGTTATTAGATCAGCCATAAGTAAGTGATGCTGATGACACCACCATTATGGGTCACCAACAATGATTGCCTAAGGAGAGGAGGGGAGTCCTCTCTCTCAATGTCAGTAAAACTAAAGAGCTGGCCATGGATTTAATGAAAAAATGTGTCTCACGCTACGATTTACATTGGAGGAGATGCTACAGAGAAGGCCAGCAGCTTCAGGTTCCTTAGGATCACCCTCAGTGATAACCTTAAGTGGACAGAGCACACAGCAGCTGTCATCAACAAGGCTCACCAATGCCTTCACTTTCTCCTGCATCTGAAAAAAATCCCCGATGTCCACCACAGTTCAGTTTCTACTGGTGCATTGTTCAGTCCATCATCACAGCCTGTTTTACATCCTGGTATGGCATCTGCTCCGGACAAGAAAACAAAGCCCTGCAAAGAGTGGTGAAAATGGCTTAGATGATCATCAGCACTCAGTAATGCAGGACATTTAAATGAGAAGATATCTATGAAAGACAGATCGCAACATGAAGGACTCTAGTCATCCTGCACTAACACTTTTGATATATGTCCTCTGGCAGGAGACTCAAGTCAATTCGCACACACACTGATAGATTCAAGGACAGATTTTACCCCAGTGCTGCCAGACTGTATAACTCTCAATAATGTAACAAATGATAACAGACTGTTTACAATGTGCAATAATAATGCTCATACAATGTAATATAATGTACAATATATGCTTATCGGTTGTTTCAACACACTTATGTGCAATATTGCTAATATACAATGAAAATGCTAAATACTAATTAACACCGCATTTTACACTTGCACTTTATGATTATGGTCATTTTGATAATACTAGCTAGAGTAGATAGGAGTTGTTGTAAGTTCTCTGTATTTAGAAGAAGACAGACCTTTGTGTACCTTTACTCTTTATAGCTAGAGTAACAGAACTTTCTTGTAGCTTATTTTATATTGTAATGTTGTCCTGAGTGTCAATTGTCTGTGAAGAAGGCTGTTAAATTTTGCAATAATTTATTTGGATCCATATTTAACTCAATTTTATTTCCACCCACCCCTATAGGTAGGTTATATACATTATTCTTTTCTATATTCCCTGTGTATTTCCCTACATAAATGATTTGTGGCAAGGCCACAAAGGCCCAGGCCCAGGGTGGCAAATTTTCAGGGGCCGCATGGCGCCCAGCTGCATTCTAGTTAGTACTGGGGAGCCCCAGCGCTTAGCTGCATTCGTGCATGCACACATTTGTGCAGGGATTGGGGCGTGCATTAAAACAGGAGACACTAGGACCTGTCAGCCTATCAGCCCCAAATGCAGAAATCTGGTCCTGTAAATGATAGGTATGAGATCCATTATCTGTAAACCCATTATCAAGAAATCTCTGAATTATGGGACGGCCATCTCCCATAGACTCCATTTCAGTTAAATATTTCAAATTTTATGTTTTTTTGTTAACATTTCATCTGTCAAAAAATGGAAAGGTTACTTGATAGCACATATTCTAGCATTACCATATACTAGCAAATCATAGTTACAGAGTTTCCCAGAATGCCATTTATTAAAGACTTACTTTATACATTTTTATGGATAACAGATTGCGCACTGGCTTCAGATTTCAACGTGGACTGTGGATACAGTGGGATTACCCAGGCAGAATGCGAAGGAAAAAACTGCTGCTTCGATTCCACTATCCCTGAATCGAAATGGTGCTTATATAAACCGGCAGAAGGTATTTCAACAGACTATATACGTTTCAACTAATGTTCCACTGAGCACAAGAAGCAGCAGGATATTTTCTGTTTTCATGATGAAAGGTTGATGCAGACCCCAGGGCAAGAGAGCATATAGCATATACTGTTCCAAACAGAAGGTGGGGAGGGGGTCCTTCTAATAGATTATATTTGAAATGAAAATTTCAGTGTAACAAATAAAACTGGGTAACTAGAGGCTGCACAATATAGAAAATGTTAAAAAGGCTAAATGTACTAGATGTTGTGTGTAGTGATGGGCGAATTCGCTGCGAATTTGCGCGATTCGCCGCCAGCAAATAAATTATTAAAAATTCGCCGGCGTAAAAAAAAAAGAACGGAAACGGAATCCGTTTCGCAAATTTTTCGCTGTTTCGCGAATTTCACGAATTTTTCAGCAAAGCAAAACGGCGCAAATTCGCCCATCACTAGTTGTGTGTAATAGCCAGAATACAATACAACCTCCTTCTAAGTAACCAGTAAGCGACTCGTAGGGGAACACATGGGACAAAACTGTTAAGTTATTTTGCTTTTGATCCTGAGCACACAGGTCAGTTATAATGTACCACATGGCCCCCCCATTCAAGCCCTGTGTAACTAACAGGTTAGAAAGATGTAAAGGAGGAATTTGGTTTCTGTCTATTACATACATTAGATATCTGGTCACTTTGGCCTTTATAGACAGGGTTTGCCCTCATAGGCCCCATCAGCCCAGACCTACTCCCAGTGGCTGCTGTACTCTTGGCCCTTCTCTCTGTTCAATAACAGAACAGAACAAGTACATGCTGGTGGGGTTAATTGGGTCAGAGGGGGTTTACAGCCAGGGAGGATGGAGGATGGAATTTCCAGAGTCAGGAGGCCTGATTTGTCAGACCCAGTCCGACCCTGTTTATAGATGTCATTTTTGGCTAATTTATTTTGCACAGTCGATTTAGCCACGTTTATTTTACACTAAAATACATTTCTCTAACAAACAAATGAATGTAATAGTTATTGAGGGTTAATAATCTCTGTAGGATGTATAGAATGCCACAAGGTAACTCCCACAGCTGAAAGTTTGCCTATGGACTGCCTATGCCACTGGCTTCATTAAAAGGCCTTCCATTCCAGTAAATGCTGATGGGATACTAAAGAGTAACTTAAATATTTGAGAAATTGTACATCCTCTTAAAATTATAATTTTTATACATTCTTTGTTTACATGAGATGCAGCTATTACATTTAATTTTCAATAGTTAAGGTGATACATATATTTATATATACATGTGTGTTTGTGTGGTATAGGATCCCTTATCTGGAAACCCATTATCCAGAAAGCTCCAAATTCCAAACTCTATTTTAAACAAGTAATTCAAATTGTCTATAGCCTTTCTCAAGACTCTTTTGGTCCCATTACACCTTCCTTTTAAAGCAACAGTCATTTGTAGGTGTGTTTTCTCCCTCATCACCAATCTGCTATAACCCTGAAATAATTTTATATCCCAACATCCAGTACCACCGACTGGCAGGGTTGCCACATTTTTGCTGCATAATAACGGCCTTGGTGGTGACGAATGATGGGCGAATCTGTCCCTTTGTACTTCACTGAAAAAATTGCGAAATTCCGTAAAAATTTGTGAAACGCCGAAAAATTCAAAACGCATTGAAGTCAATGCCCATCAAAATTATATAGAACGCACGACAATTTTGACACGAGTTACAATTTTTGTAAGCGTGACTCTTTTGTCCAAATGCATTAAAGTCAATGGGCGTCTGAAAAATTTTGACGTGCGACAATTTTAATGCACAACAAATTTTGATGCACAACAATCCATGCCTGGCTAAATTTGCCCATCACTAGTGGTGGTGTCAGTTGGGGGTGGGACAATGATTCAATGGGGGCGGGTAATGGGTGGGCAGGTGGGGCAATGGCCAGCACAGAGACAGACCTGTATAATAAAGGGTATCAGGCAGCAGAGAGGGTCAGGCATGGGAGGAATTTATAGGGTGTTATAAATTTACTGGCAAGAACTGATACATTTGTAATAACATTCAACAGCTCTGGCAACCCCACCCACTGAACCAATACAAGATCACATGCCAACATCCAGGAGGGGAGGTGATAGATCTTGTTTGCTATTACAGTGACAAACTTTTTGGATTTAAAACAAATTGGTTCTCCTAGATGTCTAAATGAACAATGTTGTTTTAATCTTTTATTGAAAATTACTTAATGGGAAGTCTATTGTTATATTACATTTAACATGATAGTAGTTGAGCTTTGCACATGTCAAATTTAGACCAAACGGGACAAAACAAATGATTCACTGGGTGGCAATGGATGTTGGGATATGATATAATTTTCAGGTAAAAACACACATGTTTTTTGTTTTAAAGGAATGTATTAATAGGGGCCAAAAGAATCTTGAGAAAGGCTCTAGACAGGAGGCAGAACATACTGGTGTGATTTAATTAAGTATAGATTTCAAAAGACTGAGGCGTGTGTTTGCTGTGGATACTAATTTAATTTTATATATGTGAGAGAGAGAATATATATGTATGTGAGACCATCTCAGATTTTTTTCTCTGCTTTTTTGCACATTTATTACAGCTCCAGCTAAGAAAGCAGAATGTACAGTGGACCCCAGTATAAGAATTGAGTGTGGAGACCCAGGGATTACAGACAAAGACTGCAGGGGGAGCAATTGCTGTTATGATGAAAGTATTCCTGACGTTACATGGTGCTTCCAAAAAGCAGGTACTTTCCATTCTTGAATCGACTGCTGTAAAGGAGAAAGTAGTGGGCTGTTTTCTTAAAGTGACAGTATACTGATCAGTTATGGGTTTAGAATATGAAATATATATATTTCAGAATTGCAGAAAGCCAGTGATACAATGTGACCAATGCGGTTTTATTATTAACACATATTTATAAAGTGCAGACACATTTTACAGCACTGTACAATAAATGGCTGAATAGGCAGCAGAAGAAAGAGATGTGTGAAAACATTAAGCCAGTACATGGGTGATGGATACCGCGGCTAACTATAAGGAAGACAGTTGACCTACACTGTCAACTAGTGATGGGCGAATTTGCGCCGTTTCGCTTCGCCGAAAAATTCGAGAATTTCGCGCGAAATTCGTGAAACGGCGAAAAATTCGCGAAACGGCGCCGGCGCCCGTTTTTGACGCCGGCGTCCGTTTTTCGAAAAAAAAAATTTGCGGGCGTTTCGCGAATTTATTCGCTGGGCGCGAATCGCGCAAATTCGCTGCGAATTCGCGCATGGCGAATAAATTTGCCCATCACTACTGTCAACAGTTTCTCAACAGCCAATCAGAGCCCACTGAGCATGTGAGTGACAGACACTTTCCAAGATGGTGACCCCCTGTGACAAGTTTGAAGTCCTGGATCATTGCTGCTATTGACAAGCTGAAACTTTAAGCTGGTGCAATAAATTCAGTATGTGAAATATAGTATTTTTATGCATAATTATTTTTAGGGTTTAGTTCTCCTTTAATGCAGGAATGTAACCAGTTGTTAAATGCCATTGATGGTTTTCCTTCTCATATAAAATAAGTAATCAGTTGTCAATAAATAGTTTATATGTTGGTGCTGAACATCAATTTTATATGTAGATTTTATTTATCACTTACCACTTCTAACATTTATAGGAAAACAAAACCTTTACATGCAGCCTTGTATTGTACGTTTACATGGTCATGGTGCTATTAATTACAGTAGGGGTACATTAGCCCCGTATAATCTGTATAATTTGTAGGGATTCACCGAATCCTGGATTCAGTTTGGGATTCAGACAAGATCCAGCCTATTTCGCCAGGATTCAGCTGAATCCAAGTGCCAGGCCGAACCGAATCCGAATACAAAAAAAAACACTTGACAAGCATGGTAATCAATATTTTTTTAGCGAGTGGTTTACTCCCCCCTCATTTATGTAATTTACATATTAAAATAAGGGTTCGGATTCAGTACGGTATTTGGATGAATCTTTCACTCGGGATTCAGCAAATAATAAAATAGTGAATTTATAATAATAATTTGTATTTGTACATTTAAGGTGACTGAAATTTTCTCTACCATTAGTATGGAGTAAACTTGCTCTCTGTATATGCTTTTAGTCTTAGATGTTTGAAATCTGAAGTGCAGTTAGATCGCTCAGTTCTAAATTAGGGACACTAAACCCTGCTGAGCTGCACTGCTCAACCACACTTTACTCCGTTCTTGCTGAACTACAAATCCTTATATTTCAGGGAAATGTCCACCCAAAGAGTCAGAGAAATCATGATTATAAGTAACTTTCCAATAAACATTAACAACTTTTAAATACCTGAAAGTTATATGAAAATGTATTTGCCATTGATTCTGTCTCTCTCTTTCAACAACTCATAATACTGAAAAATGATATTGGGAGTCAGTTTAACTCCAGACAAAACATCACTTCCCATACAACCACAAGATTATCTGTGATTAATAAACCTAAGAAGTCTACAAGTCATTGTGCAAACTGGAGTCTTGGCTGGTGGAGAACTGATTATTGACACATTTTTTGTGCAAATTGAGAAAAAAGCAAAGAACAGACAGGAACAGCATTTATTTGCAATTCAATGTACAAATGACTAAAATCATTGAAAAATATGTAATCACTATATTGTCGTATATCACTATATATTGCATTGTTGTTTATAATCACATTTTCTTTCATTGTGCAATTTTCTTTACATTGGGTGACCATCAGCTTTAAAGTAGAAAGAATTATCTTTCCTAGCTGGTAAATAAAGCAAGAGTAAAGCTCATTGAGATGAATGTTTAAAAGTAATGTATGCAGATTTTGAGTTTTAGCATTGCCTTTTAATGGAATTGTTTATGGTTTGTATGTTCAAGAGATCTTTTAAAATGTTGCAATCATTTATTTGAATATTTTTCATTTAACTCCATTTTAGCTCCAACAACAGGTAGGTTATATACATTATTCTTTTCTTTATTCCCTGTGTGATATTTTTCTATTACTACATGATGATAAATGAGCTGGAGAGAGTGCAGGGACTAAGTGAAACCAAACTGGTTAGAGGGATGGAATCTGTAAAATTATGAGGGTAGACTGTCAAGGTTGGGGTTGTTTTCTCTGGAAAAAGGTGCTTTAGAGGGACATAATGACACTTTACAAATATTTATTATTACTATTATTATTATTATTATTATTATTAATAACATTTATTAATATAGCGCCAGCATGTTGAATGGGCAGGACTAAAAATCCCATCAGATTGTTGACCGCATCTGTTCGCAGATGTGGTCCAGCGATCCAACCGCCCATTTACCCTTCCTATTAATCCAATCATTGGGCCCTAGAGCATATGATTGGATCGCCCGAACCTCTAAGTGGACAAATCAGACCAGATTTAATAATGTAACTATGAAGACGGCTCGAGTTTAGGAGCCGAAATGATGAACTAAACCACTGAATTTTTCATGAAAGACCTGTGAGTGTGGTTCCGTCATTTCTTGTATATATATATATATATATATATATATATATATATATATATATATATATATTTTTTTTTTGCTTCAAATGAATTTGAATAACCTCAAAACTCGATTGGTATTTTATTTAAAAAACTCCATCAAATATAACCAACCCGAAAAAACTCAAATCAAATATGAATCAATTTTGAATGGAACTCGATTTGAGTTTTTTCTCTGAAAAAAATTAGAACATCAGAAAGGCTATTGACATTTTCAAATGTGTCAACGGACCTCTGCCATTGACTTCTACATGAACTCGGCAGGTTTTAGGTGCCAATCTATCGAATTCAAATTACTTCCAGGGTCAAGGGTCGATAAGTCTCAAATTCGAGTTTGGATTGTTCCCAACTCGAATTTGTGAGTTTCGACTAAAAACCCAACTAGAAAAATTGAATTTACCATTTGAACCTTAATAAATCTGCCCCTACATGTTAACTGTATTTAGAAAAAGGAAGAATTTTTTTTTGTAACTTTACTGTTTATATCTAAAGTAACAGAACTTTTTTTGTAGGTTATTTTATATTGTAATGTTGCACTGAGTGTTAATTGTCTAGTCTGTGAAGAAGGCATTCAAGTATTTTAAGAAATTAAAGAAAAAGTACCCCGCATATATCTAGCTTTAGCTTCAAACTGGTCACTTTTAAGCTATTGTGTTTCTATTTGATTATATTAACTGTGCAGTTTCAAAATAGGTTATATAACAATACAACAGGAGACCGAATTTGTTGAAAGTCAATTAGACTTATAACTTAGAATATGTTACTAAAGTGCAGTGCAATTATTAGAATTTTATGAATTCAAATCAATTAAGATTTTAGTTAGAAATCAATTACACCCAATGATTAATAAAAAAACAATTAGTTAATATCTAGATAAAGTGTAGTCAAGCGTTATTGTAAATTAATCTGATGAATTATTTAGCTTTAAGTCATCTAAAGTGTAGTGCAATAAATAGTAAATCAATTTTGTTACCAATGAATTCATTAATAAAAAACTCAATTTGCGACGTAAAAAAATAGGATAAATTAATTAAACAATCTGCTCATAATTCATGATATAACAGAAAGAAAAATAAAATATGAAGAGGTGGAGTTGTCCCGATATCTACTGCCTAAATTGTTTCTAACCCTGGGACATCACAAAACTGGAGAAGACATGGTAACCAGGACTGTGGTCTCAAATGTTACCTGCCCTAAACGTATGGAGAAAACGAGCTAAGCCTTAAAAACCACAAATCCTCGGCCCCTTGGAGTAAAAGCAGAAAGAGAGGAGATTAGTATGAATTGAGCAAGTGACCACTTAGATACCACCCCACATTCCCAATGCCGGACTAATATGTTTAACAATGTAGGAAAAAAACAATCAATATTTTTCAGCGTTACTTGGTTAAAAACCAAATAATTAAAAAGGAAGGAAAAACTTTCGCCGATGAGAGTTTCGCAAAAACAGGCATTCAAGTGAGAATTTCATGGTACTGTGAACACTGTACTCTGTATATAAGACAATAAAACTTAAATTATTTGAATCTGAATCTAAGAATTAGCCATTCTATAATTCTATGAGGTAACTTGAAGGTGAATTACTCGTTTAAATGCAAAATAAAACTGTTGTTCAACAGCACAGTGTAGTACAATTTTACTATAGATCAACAATGATTCCAAATAATGAAGTCCGAGTGTTTTTATACAGGTCATGGAACTCCGAGGTAACTTCTAATATCCTCATAATTTTGCAAACAGGGGGTACTTTATTATTATAATACACAAATTAAGTGAGTCATGTGACTGAAATGACATCAGAACTCACCTTTTATAACTGATGACATCAGAACTCACCGTTTATAAGGATATAATTTACAGGATATTCATGGCTTTTGTGTATTATAAGCATCTTATAAGAATATTATAAACTGCTAAGAAGTACAATGACCACATGAAGGCACAGGGCCCATGTAGTTCAGTGATTTCATTTTGTTCAGAAAAGTCAAAGGTGCCATCAGATATCCTTATATTTCAGGGAAATGTCCACCCAAAGAGTCAGAGAAGTCATTATTCTAAGTAACTTTCCAATAAACATTAACGACTTTTAAATACCTGAAAGTTATTTGAAAATGTATTTTCCCTTGATTCTGATTTTCTGTGATTAATAGACCTAAGAATCTGCAAGTCATTGTGCAAACTGGAGTCTTGGCTGGAGGAGAACTGGTTATTGACACATTTTTGTGCAAATTGAGAAAAAAGCAAAGAACAGACAGGAGCAGCATTTATTTGCAATTCAAAGTACAAATAACTAAAATCATTGAAAAATATGTAAACACTATATCGGCGCATATCACTATATATTGCATTGTTGTTTATAATCACATTTTCTTTCATTGTGCAATTTTCTTTACATTGGGTGACCATCAGCTTTAAAATAGAAAGAATTATCTTTCCTAGCTGGTAAATAAAGCAAAGTAAAGCTCATTGAGATGAATGTTTAAAAGTAAATGTTTGCAGATTTTGAATGTTAGCATTGTCTTTTAATGAAATTGTTTATGGTTAGTATCTTCAAGAGATCTTTTAAATGTTGCAATCATTTATTTCAATATTTTTTCATTTAATTCCATTTTAGATCCACCAACAACAGGTAGGTTATATACATTATTCTTTTCTTTATTCCCTGTGTGATGTTTTTCTATTACTACATGATGATAAATGAGCTGGAGAGAGTGCAGGGACTAAGGGGCCCATTTACTTAGTTCGAGTGAAGGAATAGAGGAAAAAAAGTTCAAATTTGGAATGGTCGAATATGGGTACTTCTACCATCGAATGGGCTACTTCGACCGTCGACTATGACCTTCGACTTCGAATCGAACGATTCGAACTAAAAATCATTTGAGTATTCAACCATTCGATAGTCAAAGTACTGTCTCTTTAAAAAAGTTCTTTGACCCCCTAGTTCGCCACCTAAAACCTACCGAGGCCAATGTTAGCCTATGGGGAAGGTCCCCATGGACTTCCTAACAATTTCCTGATCTAAGAAATATCCTTCGATCGATGGATTACAATCTTTCGAATCGTTCGATTCGAAGGATTTAATCGTTCATTCGTAGGAATATCGCAAAATCCTTTGACTTCGATATTCGAAGTCGAAGGATTTTACTTCGACGGCCGAATATCGAGGGTTAATTAACCCTCGATATTCGACCCTAGGTAAATGTGCCCCTAAGTGAAACCAAACGGGTTAAAGGGATGGAAGCCTTAAATTACGAGGGTAGACTGTCAAGGTTTTCTCTGGAAAAAAGGTGCTTTTAAGGGGACATGATTACACTTTACAAATATTTATTATTACCATTATTATTTTTAATAATAACATTTATTTATATAGCTCCAGCATTTTGAACAGGCAGAACTACAAATCCCACCGGATTGTGGACCGCATCTGTTCACAGATGTGGTCCAGTGATCCAACCGCCCATTTACCCTTCGTAATGATCCAATCATTGGGCTCTAGAGCCTATGATTGGATCAGCCCGAACCTCTAGGTGGGCATATCAGAGAGAGATCCTCTTGTTTGGGGACATCGCCAAATGAGCGGATCTCTATGTGTATGGCCACCTTAAGACACAGGCTCTATTCTAAACAGCTTTGATGTCCTGTAGTTTGCACATCGCGACAATACTGTAGGTCCGCGAGGATGTTATTTCACACACATTCACACAATTCGTGAAAAATTCTGTGATTTATTTCAATGTTTTGGCTCCTAAACTCAAGCCCTCTTCCTGAAGACGGCTCGAGTTTAGGAGACAAAATGTTGAACTAAACCACTGAAATTTTCATGAAAGACCTGTGAGTGTGGTTCCTTAAATTTTTTTGTTCATATATATATATATATATATATATATATATATATATATATATATATATATATGACTTTTGTTCAGAAAAGTCAAAGGTTCCATCAGATATCCTTATATTTCACGGAAATGTCCACCCAAAGAGTCAGAGAAATCATGATTCTAAGTAACTTTCCAATAAACATTTACAACTTTTAAATACCTGAAAGTTATTTAAAAATGTATTTGCCCTTGATTCTGTCTCTCTCTTTCAACTACTCATAATACTGAAAAAATGATATTGGGAGTCAGCTTAACTCCAGCCAAAACATCACTTCCCATACAACCATAAGATTATCTGTGATTAATAGACCTAAGAAGTCTACAAGTCATTGTGCAAACTGGAGTCTTGGCTGGTGGAGAACTGGTTATTGACACATTTTTTGTGCAAATTGAGAAAAAAAGCAAAGAACAGACAGGAACAGCATTTATTTGCAATTCAATGTACAAATAACTAAAATCAATGAAAAATATGTAATCACTATATTGTCGTATATCACTATATATTGCATTGTTGTTTAAAATCACATTTTCTTTCATTGTGCAATTTTCTTTACATTGGGTGACCATCAGCTTTAAAGTAGATAGAATTATCTTTCCTAGCTGGTAAATAGGTAAATGTGCCCCTAAGTGAAACCAAACGGGTTAAAGGGATGGAAGCCTTAAATTACGAGGGTAGACTGTCAAGGTTTTCTCTGGAAAAAAGGTGCTTTTAAGGGGACATGATTACACTTTACAAATATTTATTATTACCATTATTATTTTTAATAATAACATTTATTTATATAGCTCCAGCATTTTGAACAGGCAGAACTACAAATCCCACCGGATTGTGGACCGCATCTGTTCACAGATGTGGTCCAGTGATCCAACCGCCCATTTACCCTTCGTAATGATCCAATCATTGGGCTCTAGAGCCTATGATTGGATCAGCCCGAACCTCTAGGTGGGCATATCAGAGAGAGATCCTCTTGTTTGGGGACATCGCCAAATGAGCGGATCTCTATGTGTATGGCCACCTTAAGACACAGGCTCTATTCTAAACAGCTTTGATGTCCTGTAGTTTGCACATCGCGACAATACTGTAGGTCCGCGAGGATGTTATTTCACACACATTCACACAATTCGTGAAAAATTCTGTGATTTATTTCAATGTTTTGGCTCCTAAACTCAAGCCCTCTTCCTGAAGACGGCTCGAGTTTAGGAGACAAAATGTTGAACTAAACCACTGAAATTTTCATGAAAGACCTGTGAGTGTGGTTCCTTAAATTTTTTTGTTCATATATATATATATATATATATATATATATATATATATATATATATATATATATGACTTTTGTTCAGAAAAGTCAAAGGTTCCATCAGATATCCTTATATTTCACGGAAATGTCCACCCAAAGAGTCAGAGAAATCATGATTCTAAGTAACTTTCCAATAAACATTTACAACTTTTAAATACCTGAAAGTTATTTAAAAATGTATTTGCCCTTGATTCTGTCTCTCTCTTTCAACTACTCATAATACTGAAAAATGATATTGGGAGTCAGCTTAACTCCAGCCAAAACATCACTTCCCATACAACCATAAGATTATCTGTGATTAATAGACCTAAGAAGTCTACAAGTCATTGTGCAAACTGGAGTCTTGGCTGGTGGAGAACTGGTTATTGACACATTTTTTGTGCAAATTGAGAAAAAAAGCAAAGAACAGACAGGAACAGCATTTATTTGCAATTCAATGTACAAATAACTAAAATCAATGAAAAATATGTAATCACTATATTGTCGTATATCACTATATATTGCATTGTTGTTTAAAATCACATTTTCTTTCATTGTGCAATTTTCTTTACATTGGGTGACCATCAGCTTTAAAGTAGATAGAATTATCTTTCCTAGCTGGTAAATAAAGCAAGAATAAAGCTCATTGAGATGATTGTTTAAAAGTAAATGTATGCAGATTTTGAATGTTAGCATTGTCTTTTAATGGAATTGTTTATGGTTAGTATGTTCAAGAGATCTTTTAAATGTTGCAATCATTTATTTCAATATTTTTTCATTTAACTCCATTTTAGATCCACCAACAACAGGTAGGTTATATACATTATTCTTTTCTTTATTCCCTGTGTGATGTTTTTCTATTACTACATGATGATAAATGAGCTGGAGAGAGTGCAGGGACTAAGGGGCCCATTTACTTAGTTCGAGTGAAGGAATAGAGGAAAAAAAGTTCAAATTTGGAATGGTCGAATGTGGGTACTTCTACCATCAAATGGGCTACTTTGACCATCGACTATGACCTTCGACTTCGAATCGAACAATTCGAACTAAAAATCGTTTGAGTATTCGACCATTCGATAGTCGAAGTACTGTCTCTTTAAAAAATTCTTCGACCCCCTAGTTCGCCACCTAAAACCTACCGAGGCCAATGTTAGCCTATGGGGAAGGTCCCCATGGACTTCCTAACAATTTCCTGATCGAAGAAATATCCTTCGATGGATGGATTACAATCCTTTGAATCGTTCGATTCGAAGGATTTAATCGTTCGTTCGTAGGAATATCGCAAAATACTTTGACTTCGATATTCGAAGTCGAAGGATTTTACTTCGACGGTCGAATATCGAGGGTTAATTAACCCTCGATATTCGACCCTAGGTAAATGTGCCCCTAAGTGAAACCAAACTGGTTAAAGGGATGGAAGCCTTAAATTACGAGGGTAGACTGTCAAGGTTGGGGTTGTTTTCTCTGGAAAAAAGGTGCTTTTGAGGGGACATGATTACACTTTACAAATATTTATTATTACTATTATTATTATTTTTAATAATAACATTTATTTATATAGCGCCAGCATTTTGAACAGGCAGAACTACAAATCCCACCGGATTGTGGACCGCATCTGTTCACAGATGTGGTCCAGCGATCCAACCGCCCATTTACCCTTCGTAATGATCCAATCATTGGGCTCTAGAGCCTATGATTGGATCAGCCCGAACCTCTAGGTGGGCATATCAGAGAGAGATCCTCTTGTTTGGGGACATCACCAAATGAGCGGATCTCTATGTGTATGGCCACCTTAAGACACAGGCTCTATTCTAAACAACTTTGACGTCCTGTAGTTTGCACATCGCGACAATAGGTCCGCGAGGATGTTATTTCACACACAATTCGTGAAAAATTCTGTGATTTATTTCAATGTTTCGGCTCCTAAACTCAAGCCCTCTTCCTAAAGATGGCTCGAGTTTAGGAGCCGAAATGTTGAACTAAACCACTGAAATTTTCATGAAAGACCTGTGAGTGTGGTTCCTTAAATTTTTTTGTTCATATATATATATATATATATATATATATATATATATATATATATATATATATATATATATATATATATGACTTTTGTTCAGAAAAGTCAAAGGTTCCATCAGATATCCTTATATTTCAGGGAAAAGTCCAGCCAAAGAGTCAGAGAAATCATGATTCTAAGTAACTTTCCAATAAACATTAACAACTTTTAAATACCTGAAAGTTATTTGAAAATGTATTTGCCCTTGATTCTGTCTATCTCTTTCAACTACTCATACTACTGAAAAATTATATTGGGAGTCAGCTTAACTCCAGACAAAACATCACTTCCCATACAACCATAAGATTATCTGTGATTAATAGACCTAAGAAGTCTACAAGTCATTGTGCAAACTGGAGTCTTGGCTGGAGGAGAACTGGTTATTGACACATTTTTTGTGCAAATTGAGAAAAAAAGCAAAGAACAGACAGGAACAGCATTTATTTGCAATTCAATGTACAAATAACTAAAATCATTGAAAAATATGTAATCACTATATTGTCGTATATCACTTTATATTGCATTGTTGTTTAAAATCACATTTTCTTTCATTGTGCAATTTTCTTTACATTGGTTGACCATCAGCTTTAAAGTAGATAGAATTATCTTTCCTAGCTGGTAAATAAAGCAAGAGTAAAGCTCATTGAGATTAATGGTTAAAAGTAAATGTATGCAGATTTTGAATGTTAGCATTGTCTTTTAATGGAATTGTTTATGGTTAGTATGTTCAAGAGATCTTTTAAATGTTGCAATCATTTATTTGAATATTTTTTTCATTTAACTCCATTTTAGATCCACCAACAGGTAGGTTAAATACATTATTCTTTTCTATATTCCCTGTCTGATGTTTTTCTATTACTACATGATGATAAATTAGCTGGAGAGAGTGCAGGGACTAAGGCCCATTTACTTAGTTCGAGTGAAGGAATAGAGGGAAAAAAGTTCAAATTGGAATGGTCGAATATGGGTACTTCTACCATCGAATGGGCTACTTTGACCATCGACTAGAACTTTCGACTTCGAATCGAACGATTCGAACTAAAAATCGTTTGAGTATTCGACCATTCGATAGTCGAAGTACTGTCTCTTTAAAAAATTCTTCGACCCCCTAGTTCACCAACTAAAACCTATCGAGGCCAATGTTAGCCTATGGGGAAGGTCCCCATGGACTTCCTTACAATTTCCTGATCGTAGAAATATCCTTCGATGGATGGATTACAATCCTTTGAATCGTTCGATTCGAAGGATTTAATCGTTCGTTCGTAGGAATATCGCAAAATACTTTGACTTCGATATTCGAAGTCGAAGGATTTTACTTTGACGGTCGAATATCGAGGGTTAATTAACCCTCGATATTCGACCCTAGGTAAATGTGCCCCTAAGTGAAACCAAACTGGTTAAAGGGATGGAAGCCTTAAATTACGAGGGTAGACTGTCAAGGTTGGGGTTGTTTTCTCTGGAAAAAAGGTGCTTTTGAGGGGACATGATTACACTTTACAAATATTTATTATTACTATTATTATTATTATTATTTTTAATAATAACATTTATTTATATAGCGCCAGCATTTTGAACAGGCAGAACTACAAATCCCACCGGATTGTGGACCGCATCTGTTCACAGATGTGATCCAGCGATCCAACCGCCCATTTACCCTTCGTAATGATCCAATCATTGGGCTCTAGAGCCTATGATTGGATCAGCCCGAACCTCTAGGTGGGCATATCAGAGAGAGATCCTCTTGTTTGGGGACATCGCCAAATGAGCGGATCTCTATGTGTATGGCCACCTTAAGACACAGGCTCTATTCTAAACAACTTTGACGTCCTGTAGTTTGCACATCGCGACAATAGGTCCGCGAGGATGTTATTTCACACACAATTCGTGAAAAATTCTGTGATTTATTTCAATGTTTCGGCTCCTAAACTCAAGCCCTCTTCCTAAAGATGGCTCGAGTTTAGGAGCCGAAATGTTGAACTAAACCACTGAAATTTTCATGAAAGACCTGTGAGTGTGGTTCCTTAAATTTTTTTGTTCATATATATATATATATATATATATATATATATATATATATATATATATATATATATGACTTTTGTTCAGAAAAGTCAAAGGTTCCATCAGATATCCTTATATTTCAGGGAAAAGTCCAGCCAAAGAGTCAGAGAAATCATGATTCTAAGTAACTTTCCAATAAACATTAACAACTTTTAAATACCTGAAAGTTATTTGAAAATGTATTTGCCCTTGATTCTGTCTCTCTCTTTCAACTACTCATACTACTGAAAAATGATATTGGGAGTCAGCTTAACTCCAGCCAAAACTTCACTTCCCATACAACCATAAGATTATCTGTGATTAATAGACCTAAGAAGTCTACAAGTCATTGTGCAAACTGGAGTCTTGGCTGGAGGAGAACTGGTTATTGACACATTTTTTGTGCAAATTGAGAAAAAAAGCAAAGAACAGACAGGAACAGCATTTATTTGCAATTCAATGTACAAATAACTAAAATCATTGAAAAATATGTAATCACTATATTGTCGTATATCACTTTATATTGCATTGTTGTTTAAAATCACATTTTCTTTCATTGTGCAATTTTCTTTACATTGGGTGACCATCAGCTTTAAAGTAGATAGAATTATCTTTCCTAGCTGGTAAATAAAGCAAGAGTAAAGCTCATTGAGATTAATGGTTAAAAGTAAATGTATGCAGATTTTGAATGTTAGCATTGTCTTTTAATGGAATTGTTTATGGTTAGTATGTTCAAGAGATCTTTTAAATGTTGCAATCATTTATTTGAATATTTTTTTCATTTAACTCCATTTTAGATCCACCAACAGGTAGGTTAAATACATTATTCTTTTCTATATTCCCTGTCTGATGTTTTTCTATTACTACATGATGATAAATTAGCTGGAGAGAGTGCAGGGACTAAGGCCCATTTACTTAGTTCGAGTGAAGGAATAGAGGGAAAAAAGTTCAAATTGGAATGGTCGAATATGGGTACTTCTACCATCGAATGGGCTACTTTGACCATCGACTTGAACTTTCGACTTCGAATCGAACGATTCGAACTAAAAATCGTTTGAGTATTCGACCATTCGATAGTCGAAGTACTGTCTCTTTAAAAAATTCTTCGACCCCCTAGTTCACCACCTAAAACCTACCGAGGCCAATGTTAGCCTATGGGGAAGGTCCCCATGGACTTCCTTACAATTTCCTGATCGTAGAAATATCCTTCGATGGATGGATTACAATCCTTTGAATCGTTCGATTCGAAGGATTTAATCGTTCGTTCATAGGAATATCGCAAAATACTTTGACTTCGATATTCGAAGTCGAAGGATTTTACTTCGACGGTCGAATATCGAGGGTTAATTAACCCTCGATATTCGACCCTAGGTAAATGTGCCCCTCAGTGAAACCAAACTGGTTAAAGGGATGGAAGCCTTAAATTACGAGGGTAGACTGTCAAGGTTGGGGTTGTTTTCTCTGGAAAAAAGGTGCTTTTGAGGGGACATGATTACACTTTACAAATATTTATTATTACTATTATTATTTTTAATAATAACATTTATTTATATAGCGCCAGCATTTTGAACAGGCAGAACTACAAATCCCACCGGATTGTGGACCGCATCTGTTCACAGATGTGGTCCAGCGATCCAACCGCCCATTTACCCTTCGTAATGATCCAATCATTGGGCTCTAGAGCCTATGATTGGATCAGCCCAAACCTCTAGGTGGGCATATCAGAGAGAGATCCTCTTGTTTGGGGACATCGCCAAATGAGCGGATATCTATGTGTATGGCCACCTTAAGACACAGGCTCTATTCTAAACAGCTTTGATGTCCTGTAGTTTGCACATCGCGACAATAGGTCCGCGAGGATGTTATTTCACACACATTCACACAATTCGTGAAAAATTCTGTGATTTATTTCAATGTTTCGGCTCCTAAACTGAAGCCCTCTTCCTGAAGACGGCTCGAGTTTAGGAGCCGAAATGTTGAACTAAACCACTGAAATTTTCATGAAAGACCTGTGAGTGTGGTTTCTTAAATTTTTTTGTTCATATATATATATATATGACTTTTGTTCAGAAAAGTCAAAGGTTCCATCAGATATCCTTATATTTCAGGGAAATGTCCAGCCAAAGAGTCAGAGAAATCATGATTCTAAGTAACTTTGCAATAAACATTAACAACTTTTAAATACCTGAAAGTTATTTGAAAATGTATTTGCCCTTGATTCTGTCTCTCTCTTTCAACTACTTATATTACTGAAAAATGATATTGGGAGTCAGCTTAACTCCAGCCAAAACATCACTTCCCATACAACCATAAGATTTTCTGTGATTAATAGACCTAAGAAGTCTGCAAGTCATTGTGCAAACTGGAGTCTTGACTGGAGGAGAACTGGTTATTGACACATTTTTTGTGCAAATTGAGAAAAAAGCAAAGAACAGACAGGAACAGCATTTATTTGCAATTCAATGTACAAATAACTAAAATCATTGAAAAATATGTAATCACTATATTGTCGTATAGTTGTTTAAAATCACATTTTCTTTCATTGTGCAATTTTCTTTACATTGGGTGACCATCAGCTTTAAAGTAGAAAGAATTATCTTTTCTAGCTGGTAAATAAAGCAAGAGTAAAGCTCATTGAGATGAATGTTTAAAAGTAAATGTATGCAGATTTTGAATTTTAGCATTGCCTTTTAATGAAATTGTTTATGGTTAGTATGTTCAAGAGATCTTTTAAATGTTGCAATCATTTATTTGAATATTTTTTTCATTTAACTCCATTTTAGATCCACCAACAGGTAGGTTATATACATTATTCCTTTCTTTATTCCCTGTGTGATGTTTTTCTATAACTACATGATGATAAATGAGCTGGAGAGAGTGCAGTGACTAAGGGGCCCATTTACCGTATATACTCTTGTATAAGCCGAGGTACCTAATTTTACCTATGAAAACCAGAAAAACTTATTGACTCGCGTATAAGCCTAGACACAACTCAGAAAAGTCTCAGAAATATCAAACAGTCGGTTTAATGTTAAAAATCAAGCCATGATGCTTAAAACATTAATTCATCGTACAATGATAAAAAAAAACCTCTGGTAGATGAAATAGATATATTAAGAAGACAGCTGCCTTACCGGTAAATTTGGAAGCTGCTCCCTGTAGTAGGCGCTGATCGCCTTCAAAGGCTGCCCAGAGTTGTTAGTGGGTGGGAGGGGAAGCTGCTCTCTGCTGCTGGGCCCCTTCAAAGTTTAAGCGATCGCTGGGGTAGGGGCAGCCCGGAGATGCTGGCAGGCAGAAGGGGAGAGCCGGGGATACTGCTTCCTGCAGCCGGTGCCGGAGTTGTCACGTCGCTGAGCTGAAGACGTCAGCGTGCGCACACACTCCTTGCGCTGTTGCTCTTTCTTCACGGCTGGGAGGGGGATCATGTCGGATTCATCTCTACAAATTTACCGGTAAGGCAGCTGACCCGCGTATAAGCCGAGGTAGGATTTTCAAGCACATTTTGGGTGCTGAAAATCTCGGCTTATACGCGAGTATATACGGTACTTAGTTCTAGTGAAGGAATAGAGGAAAAAAAGTTCAAATTTGGAATGGTCGAATATGGGTACTTCTACCATCGAATGGGCTACTTCGACCTTCGACTATGACCTTCGACTTCGACCCGAACGATTCCAACTAAAAATCGTTTGAGTATTCGACCATTCGATAGTCGAAGTACTGTCTCTTTAAAAAATTCTTCGACCCCCTAGTTCGCCACCTAAAACCTACCGAGGCCAATGTTAGCCTATGGGGAAGGTCCCCATGGACTTCCTAACAATTTACCGATGGATTAAAATCCTTCGAATCGTTCGATTCGAAGGATTTAATTGTTCGATCGTAGGAATATCACAAAATCCTTCGACCGATATTCGAAGTCGAAGGATTTTACTTCGACGGTCGAATATCGAGGGTGCTTTTGAGGGGACATGATTACACTACAAATATTTATTATTACTATTATTATTATTATTTTTAATAACAACATTTATTTATATAGCGCCAGCATTTTGAACAGGCAGAACTACAAATCCCTTCGGATTGTGGACCGCATCTGTTCACAGATGTGGTCCAGTGATCCAACCGCCCATTTACCCTTCGTAATGATCCAATCATTGGGCTCTAGAGCCCATGATTGGATCAGCCCGAACCTCTAGGTGGGCATATTAGAGAGAGATCCTCTTGTTTGGGGACATCACCAAATGAGCGGATCTCTATGTGTATGGCCACCTTAAGACACAGGCTCTATTCTAAACAGCTTTGATGTCCTGTAGTTTGCATATCGCCACAATAGGTCCGCAAGGATGTTATTTCACACACATTCACACAATTCGTGAAAAATTCTGTGATTTATTTCAATGTTTCGGCTCCTAAACTCAAGCCCTCTTCCTGAAGACTAAACCACTGAAATTTTCATGAAAGACCTGTGAGTGTGGTTCCTTAAATTTTTTTGTACACATATATATATATATATATATATATATATATATATATATATATATAATATATATATATATATATATATATATATATATATATATATATATATATATATATATATATATATATTGCCTCAAATTAATTTGAATGACCTCAAAACTCGAAGGGTATTTTATTTAATAAAAAACTCAATCAAATATAACCGACCCGAAAACTCGAATCAAATATGAATCAATTTTGAATGGAACTCGATTTGAAAGGCTATTGATATCTCCAAATGTGTCAACGGACCTCTGCCATTGACTTCTACATGAACTCGGCAGGTTTTAGGGTCAATCTATTGAATTCGAATTACTTCCAGGGTCAAGGGACGATAAGTCTCAAACTCTAATTTGTGAGTTTTGACTAAAAGCCCAACTAGAAAATTCAAATTTACCATTTGAACCTTAATAAATCTGCCCCTACATGTTAACTGTATTTAGAAGAAGGAAGACTTTTTTTGTAACTTTACTATTTATAGCTAAAGCAACAGAACTGTTATTTTATATTGTAATGTTGCACTGAGTGTTAATTGTCTAGTCTGTGAAGAAGGCATTCAAGTATTTTAAGAATTTAAAGAAAAAGTACCCCGCATATATCTAGTTTTAGCTTCAAACTGGTCACTTTTTAGCTATTATGTTTCTATTTGTTTATATTAACTGTGCAGTTTCAAAATAGGTTATATAACAATACAACAGGACACCAAATTGGTTTATAGTCATAAGAATATGTTACTAAAGTGCAGTGCATTTATTAGAATTTTATGAATTCAAATCAATTAAGATTTTAGTCAAATTATTAATCAATTTCCCCAGTGATTAATAAAAAAACAATTACCGTATATACTCAAGTATAAGCCGACCCGAGTATAAGCCGAGGTACCTAATTTTACCTACGAAAACTGGGAAAACTTATTGACTCTAGTATAAGCCTAGACACAACTACAGCCCTGTCTCCCAGCAACGCACATTCTGCCAACGCGACCCCCCCAGCGATCAACCGGACTTCTTTGCAAAGTTTATGGTGACAGGGAATTGCCAAACGGATTACTGTGTGCATTGTCCCACTGTCCCACTACCATGTGCAGAGGGTGCTGTGTGATATTGCCATCACTGTTAATCTTTTGTATAACCAACAGAGGGCACTGTGTGATATTGCCATCACTGTTAATCTTTCGTATAACCAACAGAGGGTGCTGTGTGATATTGCCATCACTGTTAATCTTTCGTTTAACCAACAGAGGGCACTGTGTGATATTGCCATCACTGTTAATCTTTCGTATAACCAACAGAGGGCGCTGTGTGATATTGCCATCACTGTTAATCCTTCATATAACCAACAGAGGGCGCTGTGTGATATTGCAGTCACTGTTATTCTTTAATATAACCAACAGATGGCGCTGTGTGATATTGCAGTCACTGTTATTCTTTCATATAACCAACAGAGGGCGCTGTGTGATATTGCAGTCACTGTTATTCTTTCATATAACCAACAGAGGGCACAGTGTTATTATTTCATATAACCAACAGAGGGTGCTGTGTGATATTGCAGTCACTGTTATTCTTTCATATAACCAACAGAAGGTGCTGTGTGATATTGCAGTCACTGTTATTCTTTCATATAACCAACAGAGGGCATTGTGGGATATTGCAGTCTCTCCCCAAGTGAACTGTTGGTATAGGAATGATTAAAAGTGACTGCAATCTCAGCTACTGCCCGCTGACCCGAGTATAAGCCGAGGTAGACTTTTTCAGCACATTTTGGATGCTGAAAAACTCGGCTTATACTCGAGTATATACGGTAGTAAATACAGTATCTAGATAAAGTGCAGCCAAAAGTTACTTGTAAATTAATCTGATGAATTAATTAACTTTAATTCATCTAAAGTGTAGTGCACTTTTGTTACTAGTGAATTCATAAATAGAAAACTTCATTTCTGAAATATACTCTGTTTTTTCCCCTTATTTATGAATACATTTTCCCAAAAATTTCCTGACAGAACTAATCATATGAATTTTTCAGATTTACCACCCAAAACCACAAAATCTTTGTATTATTGCACAAAACCATGCACGATTTTCGAATGCTTACTTTTTTCATCCTCGGGATATAATAAATCCCGAATAACAATAAAAATACAGATTTTATAGTAAAAAAACGTTTTTTTGACACACGTTGATTGTAATGTGTTTCATTTCTGGTGTTCAGAATGTGAGTGGTGTGTGCACAAGCCCGATTCTTTCAGTGCAACTGTTCTATGTAATTAATGCAGTGTGCTTGAAAACCCTGGAGACACTACCTGGTCCAGGGGTTCCCTTAGTTCCCTGAGTATTTAATCACTGTAGCAGAGTTTGACTTAGAAAAAGGGAGGCAGGAAGGAAGTACCCTTAAAGGGGTAGTAAGCCCTGTTGCACTACTCAGTTGTTGCTGCATTACTCAGTTGTGTAAGGAAATCTTACCCTGGTGGTATAGTGGGGGGACGGCAGGGACGCCTGCCGCCCCCTCGGCGGGGACGCCCGCCGCGTCCGTCTGTTCCTCTGGTCTCTGCTGCTTTAGGGTGCGCGCGCACACCTCTTCCTGGAATTTGTGCGCATGCGCGCTGACGTGACGACGTCAGCGCGCAGTGGCGCGAGATTCAAATAGTATTAAAGGGAGCTTCAGTGTGTAGTCCAGTGCCCATGATAGGATTCGTTTCCTGGTGCTGTTAGCGATTGCTATTCTGTTCTGACCTGCTTCTGCTTACCTGTTTGACCCCTGCCTGGCTGTTTTGACTACTCTGATCTCTGGAACCTGACCTTTGCCTGAAACCAACTCTGATTCTGCTTCACCCTCCTGTTTGACGTTCTGGTTTGACCTCTGCCTGTTATTTGACTCCGCTTCTGCCTCAACCCATCTGATTGATTACCTGGTTTTGACCCTTTGCCTTCCTGACGATTCTGATATCCACCCGCCTCGATCCTGCTTGTCTGACCATCCGCTTGCCTTGACCTTTTGTACCGTGACCTTCGGCCTAAAGACTCTGCTAAACAGCCGTGCCCCTTCGCCAGCCAGAACATCTCGCCTTGTACCCCTCGTTAAGTCCAGGTGGCACCCAAGTAAGCTGAGGGCTCCTCCCGAGGCCCAACGGTGGTCACACTACTGGTGAAGCCGAGCCGAGACCAGGGTGCTTGGCATTTGTTCTGGTATCGGGTGCCGGCCGTGACAAGTTGTTGCTGGACTATAAATAAATGTATGATATAATGAAGGTTGAGGAATTCTGGGAGCTGTAATCCAGCAACATTAGGTTTGTATTGTTAACAGGGATGTTAACTCAGCCATTATGCCATCCCACAACACCCCTAGTTTTCTATAGAACAAATAAAACATAATAATAGGTGCACGAAAATTCACCAATGAGAATTCTATTGATCCAAAATGTAATTATAAATGCAAAAGAACTGACAAATAAAAATGTTATATCTCAGAAACATCTTGCTGATGCCAAAATAACAGAATAATCTCTGTATGTAAGATAACAACAAGATGGCTGACCTAGTCATGGGAATCAGCATTCTCATTGGTGGATTTTTTTGCACTTCCTGAAACTGCGCTCTGCTCCTCACACTAGATTTTGAATCCAGTGTGAGATACAGACCGCAACTTTGACTATGGTGCAATATGCTCTCTTGAGCCCCTAGTATCAGCAGTCTAAAGCTGCTAATATTATGTATTAGAAACCTCTATAAAATAGAATTAATATAAACTGCAAAAGAGTACTCTCTTATTAATTGTTTGGATAACATCCACTATGAATTATGGTATAATATGTGTTAGTGAATCTCTGCAGAACATATACATTTGCAAGACGTGTCATTTATTAAAGACTCACTTTATACATTTTTATGATTAACAGAATGTGCAATAAATCCAGCTGACAGAGTGGACTGTGGATACAGAGGGATTACCCAGGCTGATTGCGAAGGAAAAAACTGCTGCTTCGATTCCACTATCCCTCAAACGAAATGGTGCTTCTATAAACCGGCAGATGGTATTTCACCAGACTATATACGTTTCAACTAATGTTCCACTGAGCACAAGAGGCAGCAGGATATTTTGTTTAGGAAACTGATTAAAGATCGATACAGACCCCAGACCATGAGAGCATTTAGCAAACATAATGTTCCAAACAGGAGGTGGGGTCCTTCTTAAAGAGTCTATTTTAAATGAACAGTTCAGTGTAAATAAATAAAAATAACAAATAGGCTAAAATGGGTAAATAGACTGTGCAAAATATAAAATAATAAAGGCTGGAGTTACAAGATGTCTTACGTAATTGCCAGAATACAATACAACCTCCTTCTAAGTAACCAACCAGTCAACATGTAACATTGGAACACGAGATATGGAAGACTTTCTCTTAAACAGTTTAACTTTATTGTGGTGACTTCTTCTTACAGATAAATTGCAGCCCAATCATTGCTCCTCACCTTTCCCTGACACAGACTGCTGTCCCTTGCTCCATCACTGCCAAAATGGCCACCACCTTTCTTATTCCTGTTTTTTTTTTATTCACTGTTCACTACCATCCATTTTATACGTTCGTATGTCCCATAGCCCCCCCCCCCAGCACAGTGGGCCCTGACACTCAAGCTGACGCTGTAAATAGATGACATTTTGGGCTAATTAATTAAAAAAAAAATATTTTGCACAGCCTATTAAGCCACTTTTATTTTTACACTAATATAAATGTATTTAACAAACAAATGAATACACAGGTATGGGATCAATTATCTGGAAACCCATTATCCAGAAAGCTCCACATTATGGAAAGGCCATCTCTCACAGACTCCATTCTATCAAAATAATCCAGATTTTTAAAAACGATTTCCCTTTTCTCTGTAATAATAAAACAGTACCTTATGTTTGATCCCAACTAAGAAATAATTAATCCTTATTGGAAGCAAAACCAGCCTGTTGGGTTTATTTAATAGTTACATGATTTTCTAGTAGACTTAAGGTGTGAAGATCCAAATTACATAAAGATCCAGAAAACCCCAGGCCCAAGCATTTTAGTTAACAGGTCCCATACCTGTAATTGGTAGTGAGAGGTAATAATCTCTGAAGGAGATATAGAATGCCACAAAGTAACTCAGACTGCTGAAAGTTTGCCTATGGACTATGCCATTGGCTTCATTAGAAGGCCTTCTTCCATTCCAGTAAATGCTGATGGGATACTAAAGAGTAACTTAATTTGAGAAATAGTACATTTTTTAAAATTATATATATATATATATATATATATATATATCATTCTTTGTTTACTTGAGATGCAGGGTTGTCAAATGTTTTGCTGCATTGGTGGTGATGTCAATTGGGGGTGGGACAATGATGCAATGGGGGCGGGTAATGGGTGGGCAGGTGGGGCAATGGCCAACACAGAGACAGACCTGTGTAATAAAGGGTATCAGGCAGCAGAGAGGGTCAGGCATGGGAGGAATTTATAGGGTGTTATAAATTTACTGGCAAGAACTGATACATTTGTAATAACAGTTACCGTAACAGCTCTGGTAACCCCACCTACTGAACCAATAAAAGATCACATTCCAAGATCCAGGAGGGGAGGTGATAGATCTTGTTTGCTATTACAGTGACAAACTTTTTGGATTAAAAAAACTATTGGGTCTCCTAGATGTCTAAATGAACAATGTTGTTTTAATTTTTTATTGAAAATTACATCATGTGAAGTCTATTGTTATATTACATTTAACCTGATAGTAGTTGAGCTTTGCACATGTCAAATTTAGACCAACGAAGACAAAACAAATGATTCACTGGGTGGCAATGGATGTTGTGATATAATATAGTTTTTAGGTTTAAAACACACCTGTTTGTTGCTTTAAAGGATTTTAATAGGGGCCAAAATAATCTTGAGAAAGGCTCTAGACAGGAGCCAGAATATACTGGTGTGATTTAATGAAGTATACATTTTAAAAGACAGAGGAGTGCATTTACTGTGCATACTAATTCGATTTTGTATATACAGTATAAGAGAGAGAGAATATATATGTATGTGTGTCCATCACTGATTTTTCTCTGCTTATTTGCACTTTTATTACAGCTCCAGCTAGGAAAGCAGAATGTACAGTGGGCCCCAGTGTAAGAATTGACTGTGGATACCCAGGGATTACAGACAAAGACTGCAGGGGGAAGGGTTGCTGTTATGATGAAAGTATTCCTGACGTTATATGGTGCTTCCAAAAAGCAGGTACTTTCCATTCCTGAATCGACTGCTGTAAAGGATAACATTTTGGGCTGTTTTCTTAAATTGACACTATACTGATCAGTTATGGGTTTAGAATATTAAAAATATATATATTTCAGAATTGCAGAAAGCCAGTGATACAATGTGACCAATGCTGTTTTATTATTAACACATATTTATAAAGTGCAGACACATTTTACAGCACTGTACAATAAATGGCTGCATAGGCAGCAGAGGAAAGGGATAAGTGAAAACATTAAGCCACATCTACTATCCTCATACCACACCCACTTTTAAAGCTCCACCCTTTAGAATCTGGTGTAAAGTGGCTCTTCATAAAGAAGGGAAAGAAACAGTTGCTTCCAGTCTAATAACCCACAGTAAACTGATCCTAAGATTATTATTTTTAATTTTTCTTTTTATTGAGAAAATGTGTCAATACATCTTAACTAATAGCATATTTATCCCAGTAGCACAGTGGTAACATCAGGTCAGTAGCATCGACTAGAAGTTTTTGATAAAGTTATATAATGCTATACTAGGTGTGGGGGGGAGGGTTTAGTAATAGATTCAGTGGTAGACAGGTTAGATGAGATAGTGGGCAAAGAAAGGGAAAATGGGGGAGGAGATTTGGCTGGGGATACTGTTAAGGATAGGGAGGACCACATGTTATATGTTCAATATGGTACCAGTATTAAATGTATGTTTACAAATGCAAGAAGTCTGACTGGTAAACTGGAGGTGTTGGAAGGAAAATATGATGTGATTGGTGTGGCCGAAACATGGCTGAATGAGTCGCATGACTGGGCAGTAAATATCAGTGGCAATACTTTGTTTCGGAGGGATAGAGGCAATAGAAAAGGAGGAGGGGTATGTCTGTTTGTTAGGCAGGATTTAAAAGCTCATATAAAGGAGGAGGTTGTGTTAGAAAATGAGGGGGCAGAAGTCGTATGGGTGGAGTTCTTCACCAATTGTAAAGAATCCAGCAAATTAATTGTAGGCGTCGCTATAGACCCCCTAATGTAAGTGAGGAGGAAGAGACAAAGCTCCTAATGCAAATAGAAAAGGCTGCTAGTTTAGGTAAAGTAATGATAATGGAGGATTTTAATTACCCAGATATTGACTGGAGCAACGGTACTGCTAGATCAGTTAATGGGAACAAATTTATAAACTTATTGCACGACAATTTTTTAGCACAGGTTGTTGAGGAGCCTACCAGAAAAAATGCTATTCTTGATTTAGTGATTTCAAATGACCCAGAACTTATAGCAAATGTGCAAGTCATTGAACCCCTGGGTAATAGTGACCATAATGTTATATCTTTTAATGTCTGGTGCAAAAAACAAAAATATACTGGGGCAACAAAAACCATGAATTTTGGAAAAGCTAATTTTAGTGCCTTGAGGGCTGCCCTACAGAGCATTGATTGGGGCATTAAGTTTTCAGCTAAAAACACAGAACAGAAATGGTTGTCCTTTAAAATGATATTAAATCATTACTGTTCTCAATTTATTCCCTTAAGGACTAAACGTAGAAGCTCTAAGAATCATCCTGTGTGGCTTAATACAGAAGTAAAGAAGTTAATGGGAAAGAAGAGAAAGGCATTTAAAAACTACAAATCTGTAGGGACAAAAGCTGCATTTAATGAATATAAACACTGTAACAAATGTTGTAAATTAGCAATCCGGAAGGCTAAGAAAAGAAATGAAGAGTTAATTGCGGTGGAGGTGAAAACTAACCCTAAAAAGTTTTTTAAATATATTAATAGTAAAAAGATGCAGTTTGAGAGTGTTGCTCCATTAAATAATGGTACCAGTATGGTTGTAACAGATACAGAAAAGGCAAATGTGTTAAATCAGTTCTTTTCTTCAGTGTATACAATAGAGGAGTCTGGGTTCCCAGGCTCACTTAATAACTGCACGAATGGTTCAGCTCAATCTAGTCAGTGGCTGACTCAGGATATGATTCAAAAAGCTTTAATACAAATTAATGTAAACAAGGCTCCAGGGCCTGATGGCATACACCCCCGGGTTCTAAGAGAGCTTAGTTCAGTTTTAGACCAGCCCTTATTTCTGATTTTCTCAGTTTCACTGTCATCTGGTATGGTTCCTATGGATTGGAGAAAAGCTGATGTTATTCCAATATTTAAAAAGGGATTACGATCTCAGCCTGGCAATTATAGGCCAGTAAGCTTGACATCTGTGGTGGGCAAATTATTTGAAGGCTTGTTAAGGGATCACATTCAAAATTTTTTCCTAATGAATGGCATTATGAGCAATAATCAGCACGGCTTTATGAAGGATAGGTCATGTCAGACGAATTTGATTGCATTTTATGATGTGGTAAGTAAGATTCTGGACAGTGGGGGGGCAGTAGATGTGATCTATTTGGATTTGCCAAAGCGTTTGATACTGTACCCCACAAACGACTGCTTTCTAAACTAAGGTCTGTTGGGCTTAATGAAGTCGTTTGCACATGGATAGGAAACTGGCTACAGGATCGGGTACAGAGGGTGGTTGTTAATGGGACATTCTCTACTTGGAGTAAGGTTCTTAGTGGGGTCCCCCAGGGCTCAGTATTGGGTCCACTTTTATTTAACTTGTTCATTAATGACTTAGGGGAGGGTGCTGTAAGTAATGTATCAGTGTTTGCAGATGACACAAAATTATCAGCCCAATTAATTCCATCCAGGATGTGGCATCCTTGCAACATGATCTTGACAAACTGGCAATCTGGGCAGCTAAGTGGCAAATGAGATTCAATGTTGATAAATGTAAAGTCCTGCACCTGGGATGTACAAATATCCAAGCCACTTATACCCTTAATGGGACTGCACTAGGCAAATCCATTATGGAAAAGGACCTTGGAGTCCTTGTAGATGATAAACTTGGCTGTAGCAAGCAATGCCAGTCAGCAGCATCAAGGGCAAATAAGGTCTTGAGCTGTATTAAATGGGGCATAGAGTCAAGGGAGGAGGGGGTCATTCTTCCACTGTATAGAGCACTGGTAAGGCCCCATCTAGAATATGCCGTACAGTTTTGGTCTCCATCACTCAAACAGGACATTATTGTATTAGAGAGGGTACAGAGAAGGCAACTAAGCTGGTAAAGGGTATTGAAAATCTTAGCTATGAGGAAAGACTGGCCAAATTGGGGATGTTCACTCTGGAGAAGAGGCACTTAAGGGGTGATATGATGACTATGTATAAATATATAAGGGGATCATATAATAATCTCTCTAATGCTTTATTTACTAGTAGGTCTTTCCAGCTGACACGAGGTCACCCATTCCGATTAGAAGAAAAGAGGTTCCGCCTAAATATTCGGAAGGGGTTTTTTACAGTGAGAACTGTGAAGATATGGAATTCTCTCCCTGAATCAGTCGTACAGGCTGATACATTAGATAGCTTTAAGAAGGGGTTGGATAGCTTTTTAGCAAGTAAGCGAATACAGGGTTATGGAAAATAGCTCATAGTACAAGTTGATCCAGGGACTAGACCGATTGCCATTTTGGAGTCAGGAAGGAATTTTTCCCCCTCTGAGGCAAATTGGAGAGGCTTCAGATGGGTTTTTTGCCTTCCTCTGGATCAACTGGCAGATAGGTAGTTAATAAAAAAAAAATTAAAAAAAGGTTGAACTCGATGGACATGTGTCTTTTTTCAACCTTACTTACTATGTTACTATGTATACATGTTGCGGATGAGTCTGTAGGGCCATTCGTGTTGAAACAGTACAGGTCTGAGTGATAAGAGTGGATTACGGTTCCTCCTTCTGTAGAGGCTGTTATCTTGTGCCATCCATGTACTGAGTATAAATCATGAAAAGAAAAATAGAAAGAGGAGAGAAAGGTGGGAGGAGAGAGAGGGGGGGTATAGGTTATTCCCATCACGGCTCTGCGGGTCTGTCATTTTGGTAGCATTGGTTCATACCTTTTATATCTCTCAGGTGGTTTAATAGGAGGAGGAGGAGGAGGAGGAGGAGGAGGAGGAGGAGGAGGATCCGGCTCTGGAGATCTTCTGAAGGATGGTAGGTTCAGTCAAAGCATAACTTAATTGCCTCATGTCAGTATGAGGGTAAAGACCAGCCTAGTATAGTTGATGTCTTGGCAAGGATGTACACCACTCATAGGTCATTAAGTCTCTAGCCATAAAGGTTTTGAATTTGTCAGTTTCCATGAATTGGAAGCAGTAGAACCATTTCTAACCATCATGTAATCTGTACCGTATCTTTTTCTGTGTTAGATTTAAATTCCTCAAATTTCTGGATCTCCTTAATTTTGGCAAGCCATTCCCTGATCGTGGGGTTATTTGCTGACTTCCAGTGGAGGGGTATTAACGCTTTTGCTGTATCTAGCATAATAGGTATAAGGGATTTCCAGTATGCTTTCAGGGAGTGGCCGGATGATTGCTTGCAGTTATTGAATGTGAGCTCTGTCTAATTTCAAGGGAGTGTCAGCGTCTTTTTATAGGATAGCGTTAAATAGGGTCCGCAGTTTGGCTTGATTCAGGGATGCTCCGTACCCACAAATTGTTACGTCTACCCCTGTTATCTAAATCTTCCATGTGCTTGTGGAGGAGATAGATGTATTTATGGTGATCATTCATTCAATGGGTCAGAGTGCTGTGGGCCTATTTCGCTAGCTCAAGCCTGCTTTCCACTTTGCCTTACACTTCTCCTATGGCACAAATGTCGGCATTAATTTCCATTAGGTTTGCCTTGTGCACCTCCTTTTTTTCGCCTTGTTTTGCGGCAGAAATGACGCCCATAGACTTATATGGCGTTGTGCGGGAAAAAAAAAAAGACGCACGTCAAAAAAAATTCTGCCGCTCGACAAAATTCTTCTGATGCCCATAGACTTTAATGGGCGTCGGCAACATTTCGCCGGCGGCAAATTTTTGGCGAAACTAAACGGGTCAAATTCGCCCATCCCTACTCGGAAGTCCTCTTTGATAAGAAGGGCAGCCAGTATTGCTTGCAGGTCTGGTGGGGCTGAAGTCCTCCACTATTTTGGATGCGTGTTTAGCCATTCTGATCCTGTGGCGTTTGTGCAGAAACAGAGGCATCGAGCTCTGACTGCTCTGCGTAGTGGCGTGTGCATTCAGTTCTACCTTTTTGTAGTATTTTCCCATAACAGCGAAATATATTGACTTCAACTGGGACTAGTACATGCACAATAAGATTTTCTATTACCGCACACCTCCTTCCACTTTTCTGCGTAGTGGTGCTGGTCCTCCGTTGACCTTGCCAGGTCTCCTTGCTGCTTTGTAGTTTTGAAAAACGGTCCGCACACACCAATATTGCAGTCGGGGATTGTGCCCCTTTTATTAATGCCACCAACAATCAACGTTTCGGGGGGAACACAGCCTCCCTTCTTCAGGAAGAAGGGAGGCTGTGTTCCCCCCGAAACTGCAGATGGATAACTGGTTTGTTGCTTGCAACTCAGCATCAGTGCCTATGTTTCAAAAGTAAAACTGCCAGAATTGGTCAGTGGTGCCTGGTAGAATGCACAGTTATGTAGCAAACAATCAGTACATGAGTGATGGAAACCGCTGCTGACTACAAGGAAGACAATTGACCTACACTGTCAACAGCTTCTCAACAGCCAATCAGAGCCCACTGAGCATGTGAGTGTCACAGACACTTTCCAAGATGGTGACCCCCTGTGACAAGTTTGAAGTCCTGGATCATTTCTGTGCAATAAGTTCAGTATATAAAATGTGGTATATTTACGCATATTTATTTTTAGAGTTTAGTTCTCCTTTAATGCAGGAATGTAACCAGTGGTTAAATGCCATTGATGATTTTCCTTCTCATATAAAATAAGTAATCTGTTGTCAATAAATAGTTTATATGTTGGTGCTGAACATCAATTTTATATGTAGATTTTATTTATCACTTAGCACCTCTAACATGATAAGGACAATAAACCCTTTACCCAAATGCAGCCTTGTACATGGTCGAGGGACTTTCTTGGCTTCCTGTGGCGCTATTAATTACTAGTGATTGGCAAATTTGCGAAACGGCAAAAAATTTGTGAAACGGCGCCGGTGTCTCGTTTTTGACGCTGGCGTCTGGTTTTTTTACTGCGGCGTCTGGTTTTTTTTTTACGTCGGCGTCCGTTTTTTTTTACACCGGCATCCGTATTTTCACCAGCGAATTTTTGCGGGCGTTTTGCGAATTTATTCGCGCCTGTTTCGCTAATGTATTCGCCGGCAGCAAATCGCGCAAATTCGCCACAAATTTGCGCCTGGCAAATAAATTCCCCATCACTATTTATTACAATAGGGGGTACATTAGCCCCATATAATCTGTATAATTTGTAGGGATTCACAGAATACTGGATTCAGTTCAGCCGAATCCAAATGCCTGGCCGAACCAAATCCGAAAAATGATATGACTTTTCATTACACAAACAAGGAAGTACATTTTTTTTACTCTGTGCGGTTCTCTTTCACCCTCATTTATGTAATTTACATATACAAACTAGGGTTCGGATTCGCTTCAGTATTTTTCCAAATCTTTCACTGAGAATTAGCAAAATCCTAAAATAGTGGATTCAGTTCACCTCTAATAATTTGTATTTGTACATTTAGGCTCACTGACATGTTCTGTAAAATAAACGCTGACTAAAACTGCTCTATGTTCATGCTCTTAGTCTTAGATATCTGAAATTTGAAGTGCAGTTAGATCGCTCAGTTCTAAATTAAAGGGACACTAAACCCTGCTGAACTGCACTTCTCAACCACACTTTACTCTGTTGTTGCTGGACTACAAATCCCGGCATACTCAAGGTTGCGGCATTTTAGGAGCTGTAGTCCAGCAACATCAGGGTTGTATTTTTAAAGCAATATTGCACAATAAATCTTTCCCCAGTTAACCAGAGTCCACGGCAGCATTAACATGCAAAATAATCCTCTAACGAGAAGCTGATCTGTGTAAATCTGGCTCCGTGTTCTTTGTTCCTGCAACTGGAGTTGGAAACTTTAAGCCCAGTTTCCCAGCACTGAACAAGTCTGTCCTTTATCTCCATGTTTGATTCCAGTGTCATATAATGACCCCAAAATAGCACAATTATCTCTGTATGTAAGATAAGAACAATATGGCTGACATAGTGCTGGGAGTCAGTATTCTTATTGGTCGATTATCTTGCATCTGTTATTAAGTTTTTGGTCAGTAGAATTCTCATTGGTGAATTGGTTTCCGTGTGTTTTTTCTAAACTTCTATAGAGACCTATTGGACTTTATTGTTGAGTTTAGTGTCTGTTAAAATAATGTAATTTCTATAAAATGGAATTATTTCTAATATTTACATTTCTGTGTCCTTGCAGCACCTTAATTGATGGGATACACAGAGATCATCAGATCACAGAAACGTACAAGTTTTAATTTCAAATGGAATATGTAATCAAGGATGTGTGTTGAATAAATCCCAATAAAACAGTTCTGCATATTTGTTTTATTTCTGTCTTTTATATGCGCAAACTTATAAGGACAATGTTGCTGTAAATGATGAATTCCTCTTTACCTTACTGCCATTAATGAGTTCAATTACTGTATATAATATTTATATCTCTCACCTTGCTGACTTCCGATCTTGCCCATTCCCACACCTTGCGTCCCAACCCATTTTCCCTTTAAATTGTAAACTCTTTTTTACCTCCACTATTAATTTCAGTATTTGTAGTTTTTGTATCTGTTTCTTGTATGTTTAAAGGCTAGAAAGGAGCTTAGGGAATATAAAACTGCTAAGAATTAGACAAAGCAATGATAAATGATCCCTCACATCCAAAAAAAAATACAAACTTTATTGCTAGATATCCGAAACATTTCTGGTGCCTAACTAGAATGCGGAATCATAATTACATCTCGTTGCCCTATCAGGCTGTTTCCAGATAACCAACCACACGGGTTCATCTCATGGGTACGGCAGCCAAAAGTCAAAATCCATTGTCAGAAGTCCCAATCTTGCTTTTAGGTGACCAATTTCACAATTTCAGGTATTTGAGGTTATAAGAGCCACAAATCCCTTAACTGACAGAAATCACTTCATACCCTCTCAGCCTGTCACCAAGGGACCAATTGCCACTCAGTGTTGGGGGTGTGGAACCTGGAGATCTGTTATAATGACTCAATATATCAATGAACCCCTATGTGTAATTATTAATATACAGGTATGGGACATGTTATCCAGAATGCTCAGGACCTGGGGGTTTTCAAATTACAGATCTTGCCGTAATTTGGATATTCATACCTTAAGTCTACTAGAAAATCATGTAAACATTAAATAATGGTTTTGCTTCCAATAAGGAGTATTTAGTTGGGGTCAAGTACAAGCTACTGTTTTAATTTTGCAGAGAAAAAGAAAATTATTTTTTAAAAATTGGCTTATTTGGATAAAATGTAGTCTGAGACTGTGTTTCCATAATTTGGAGCTTTCTGGATAACAGGTTTCCCATACAGGATCCCATATATGTTCTTCTTTGATATCTTGTTCAACCATGGTGTCAGCCCATCTGCTGTTGTGGCACATTTCCATGCGGCAATCTAAAATCTGATCAGATAATGGCCGGTGTATTCATCAATTTATTTCTCATAGTCATGATAGATAGTGATGGGCGAATTTGCGCTGTTTCGCCGGAAAATTCGGGAAATTCGCGAAACGGCGAAAAACTCGCGAAACGACGCCGGCAAATCTTTGCCGCGAATTTTCGCGGGCGTTTCGAGAATTTATTCGCTGGCGGCAAATCTCGCAAATTCGCCGCAAATTCGCGCCTGGCAAATAAATTCGCCCATCACTAATGATAGATAGCAACAATTTGTTTACAAAAGATATTTATACAACTACCTCCAATTCACAGGGTGCAATCTATTGATCCAACTCCATCCAAACAATAAATCTTATGTGTTGTTCAGCTCTAATACTTATGAACAGATACAGCTTTTGCCAGTGTTTGTACCATTATGTTTCTACAGTAACTTGTCTGATTATCCAGCTGCACTGCAATGCTTGAGCAGATGTAACAGGTGGATGAGTTAAGGTTGGCCTCAACCTTCCTTGGGTTACTATATACTGGTTCCAGAACCCGGGCAAGGGGTCCAACGCCTGGCATTTCCCAATAGGCACAATACAATTTGACTTTATATCTACAGATGGACTCCTGCTTATGGGATGGAGGAAGGGATACAAGTCTGTTATGGACACACAGCCATAAATCTTTATCAAATAAACCCTTTATTGGAACCCTTTATTGGTAAGTTTGGCAGCCTCAGGCATCTGGTCGGGTGCAGCAATCTTTCAGCATCCCACGCTGTACAAAGTATGAAGTATGAAGCTTATGATTAAGGGCAGCTGTGCCCGAAACACGTCAAGCCAGCAGTGTGTTTTAATATGAATTGAATAAAGATTAGCAAAAAAAAGTCCAGTGTCTGGTGTGTGTAATTTCACCCCTTTCTGCTGCTGGCACAGATACATAGTTGGGGGCAATAATGTGGATTTTTTGGCTGCTGCTGGTACAGGTACAGATTTGGGGCAATATGAGTTTTTCTTTTACGCCAGCGTCCGTTTTTGACGCCGGCGTCCATTTTTGTGATGCTGGCGACCATTTGTTTAACGCCGGCATCTGTTTTTTTTTTGGACGTCGGCGACATTTTTTTTGACGCCGGTGAATTAAAAAATGGACGTCACAAACATAAATACCCAATGCCCTGCCCTTACACCTTTAAGAGTGGAAACTTTTCTTGAGCAAAGATGGCAGCAGGGCCTGGTGCTCTTAACCCTCAGCAACTGCGCTTCTTCATTATGTTTCTGCATTGGGGGGGGTACAATAGCATCCCTCTAGGGCAGTGGTCCCCAACCTTTTTTAACCCGTGAGCAACATGCAGATGTAAAAGGAGTTCAGGAGCAACACAAGAATGAATAATGTTCCTGGGAGTGCCAAATAAGGGCTGCAATTGGTCATTTGGTAGCCCCTATGTGGTCTGGCAGCCTACAGGAGGTTCTGTTTGGCAGTACACATGGTTATTATGAAACAAAACATTGCCTCCAAGCCAGAATTCAAAAATAAGCTCCTGCTTTGAGGCCACTGGGAGCAACATCCAAGGGGTTGGGGAGCAACATGTTACTCACGAGCCACTGGTTGGGGATCACTGCTCTAGGGACCCCCGGTATCCAGCAGCTAAAAAGGAACGTAATGGAGAGGCTGAGGCGCAGGCTGAGAAGGTTCCAAATCCATCTCAGGCTCTGAGTTGTCCAGCGCATCTGGATGGTGTTGCCCGCCCCATACCTGCCATCCTTATAGATGTTGGTTTTCCTGTAATTACATGACACACCTCTTCCTGTATAATTTGCACTGTACAAATGCAAGTGCTGCAATACTCAAACTGAAATTCTTTAATTGACAGCTGAATACTGGGTGGTGTATTGCCATTTGTAGCAGATAGATGTAAAATGCATGACAATATAAATAATATTACTTTTATATAAAAAAGGTTATATTACTGAGCTCTGCATATGAGCCCAAGCTTCAAACTGTTTCACCAGCTTTCCCAACTATATGGAAAACATCTTAGGACTGGTTATAGTAATCAGAACCATTTTGATCTTTAAACTTCCTATATATGAAGATTTTTATTCAAATGTACATATAGATATATTTATCTGCTTATTATTTTCGGTAGGGCTCCTGCACCAGCAGAAGGTTTGGTGCCACCTTATTATTTTCAGTAAACCTCTCAGAGGACTGGGAGGATTTTTAAGCAGTTTCATGTCTATTTGAAAAAGGAACAAGTATTATATTATCTCTAATGACCCAGAAGGAATACATCTTTCAAGACGGCTAGAGATGGAAGCACAAAGATGGAGAGGTCCAAAATTGCAGACGTGCCTGGCTAACAGCAGCCAATCAGGCATTGCTTTCATTTTCTAGCTATGAGGCCCATTTATCAACATTCTCATTTTAGTGGTTTTAGGATTTTTGTTTTAAAACTATGATAAAACTTTACCCTTCTCTAAAATCACCAATGCATCATAGTATATTAAAAGACCCTAATATAAAAAGAACAGACAAAAAAAAACAAAACACTGAATTGAGTTTTAGTAAATAACCCTCTTAAGGTATGAAGATCCAAATAACGGATAGATCTGTTATCTGGAAAACCCCAGGTCCCGAGCATTCTGGATAACAGGTCCCATACCAATACCTGCAGTATTAATATGTGCATTCTATTTACAGTATAATGCTTTTAATACAAATAGGGTAACCAACATAAGATTTTAAAAATGTATCCAGAAATGATTTGCCTATATTAAAAAAATTCATTCAAATGTTAACAACACGAAAACTTGAACCGAATTTGAACGCAATTTGAAATGCATTTTCCTCCACAAAAAACTTGAGTGTCAGGAAGGTTATTAACATCTTACAATGGGTCAACGGACCTCTGCTATTGACTTGTACATGAGGATTTAGGTGGCGACCTATCGAATTCAAGTTGTTTCCAGAGTAGGCTGATAATAAATCTCGAATTCTAATTCAAGTTGATAGTTTTAAACTCGAAATAGTGAGTTTTGACCAAAAAACCCCTCAAAATTCTGAATTTACCATTCGAACCTTAGTAAATCTGCCCATCAGTGTCTTGTTTATGAATGAAAATGATAATAAAAATCGTTTTATAAATGTGTATGTGTTTGTATTGCATAAGTATTATCTATTTTATATAAATATTAGACTAAATAAACCCCTTTTATGTATTTTCACCATTTTTGATCTGTCTGCCTAGATAATATATAAAATAACAGCTAAAATATAAATGGAACTTTTATGGGAACCAAAAGCCGTAAAATTGATAGTAAAGTTGCTTTTTAAATTTACTTTCAGTTTCTATTTTTTAGCGGTTTCTGAGATATTGCCAATTTTAGACAACTGATATCAGACTTCAGGCAAATTTTTGGAGTCAGTAACACTAGCGGCAGAATTTTTAATTTTTGTGCAAAAAAAGTTACTAGCAGTTAATATATCAACCTCAAAGTCTATTGTCAGATAAGGATGGAACTTTCCCCAGACACCATGGTGTTTACAACGGAACCTTCTAATGCTATTCTATTTTTCACTTATCATTTTCATTGACTACTAGAAATAGGCCCTATGGTTATTTGCTAGAGAAATTGTGACATCTAGTGGTTGCTTTGGGGCATTAAAATGTATACAGGATTGTATTTTTTAAAGGTCATTTAGCTGCATAGATTTGCTCATTGCCTACACAGAGAGATCCCATAAAACTATGGCAGCATAGGTATTCCCTGTACTAAGCACAATTCAGCAAAAACAGTCCCCTAAGTTTGCTCATAGTCTGTACAGAGAGATCCCATAAAACTATGGCAGCATAGGTATTCCCTGTACTAAGCACAATTCAGCAGGGACAGCCCCTAAGTTTGCTCATAGTCTGTACAGAGAGATCCCATAAAACTATGGCAGCATAGGTATTCCCTGTACTAAGCACAATTCAGCAGGAACGGACTGTTTGTTCATAGTCTGTACAGAGAGATCCCATAAAACTATGGCAGCATAGGTATTCCCCTGTACTAAGCACAATTCAGCAGGAACAGTCCCTAAGTTTGTTCATAGTCTGTACAGAGAGATCCCATAAAACTATGGCAGCATAGGTATTCCCTTTACTAAGCACAATTCAGCAGGAACAGTCCCTAAGTTTGCTCATAGTCTGTACAGAGAGATCCCATAAAACTATGACAGCATAGGTATTCCCTGTACTAAGCACAATTCAGCAGGAACAGTCCCTAAGTTTGTTCATAGTCTGTACAGAGAGATCCCATAAAACTATGGCAGCATAGGTATTCCTCTGTACTAAGCACAATTCAGCAGGAACAGTCCCTAAGTTTGCTCATAGTCTGTACAGAGAGATCCCATAAAACTATGGCAGCATAGGTATTCCCTGTACTAAGCACAATTCAGCAGGAACAGCCCCTAAGTTTGCTCATAGTCTGTACAGAGAGATCCCATAAAACTATGGCAGCATAGGTATTCCCTGTACTAAGACAGTTCAGGGTTTGGTGCGCTAAGTTGATATTCGGTCCCCAATATCTAAGTAAGGATGGAAAGATATATGGTGTAATACAGTCGATTGGTTTTAATAAAGGTTGCTGCTCAGAACTACTCACAGATTATTATTTCTTGACAGATGTTTAAGTGTCTGTTCCAAAGTGGAGTCGGTCTGTAGAGCGCACCTATAACAGACAGCTGCAATAGTGTGATACTGGAATTTTTCGGATATATTTAACGGGCAATTAGTAAGTTAATAGTAAGCGTCTTTGGGGGAGATCTCCGTCTTCTACACAGAGTGTCCACCTCACCTCCACCAGCTGTTTAACGATATCTTGCTCCAAGGCCGCAGCGGTGTAGTTCTAAATGCCAAGATATCCCTCAGCGTGTCTCTGCGTTCTCTGCGGGGCCTTGTGGGATATCTGATTCAGTGCTCCAGTGCGAGTATCAGGTAGGGGCCGGTGTCTCCAGGGAGGATCTCTGCCCGATTGTACGGGATGTCCACCCCACTTCCACTGACAGCCCGAACACCGCACACTCTAGGATCACAGTCACGTGGTTCTGGAGGCCGGAAAATCCCTCAGCGTGTTACCGCCAGTTCTTTTGCGGTGCCTTGTGAAATCTCCGATCTAGTATTCCGGTGTTTCAGCAAAGATCTGGATAGCAGGTTTTCGTGTTTCACTGAGCTTTGCCTGTTGTGCCTCTATATTCAAAGCTGTAACTCTCAAATGTCTCAGCCAGGGACAAGCAGAGGCAACAGTTGTATAGAACCAGTTGTATATTAAGTATTTGAAACTTAATTAAATAAGATGCTTTTGGCAGAGAGTCCAGAATATCCAGCACCTGCACTTAGATACATTTGTAACTAACAAGCTTAGCAGGATTCTTGGGGGAACTGAGACATGTAGGTTAAAGGGCAATTCACTTTCATTAGCAAAACTGTAATAACACATAAAACATGTACCTACAAAAACCCAAAAATGTGCTCAAACTTTCCATATCCTGCCAAGTTTTGTCAAATGGAAGTATTATTTAGGGGGTGTTCCCCGAAATGGTTGTAGTCAAAAAATGTCCACAGCAAAGAACGCACCATATATTTTCATTCCTCTTTATGGTATGAAACTGACCCTAAGCAACATTATTTCCAAGGTACATGTCTGATAAATCACATTTGGCTGAGTGCCATTTATACCTTCTCTCCACTTTGTGACAATAATCTGGCCTTCAGACTGGCCCCCCTTAACAAGGTTACAGATATATAGAAACATTGGGGTAACAGTCACCCTGCTATAGTTCCAGGGGTACCCAGGGCACAAATAAGCACTCATCCCAAATCTCCCCTTAACTGACCTTCAGACTGGACCTCCTTAGCTCATAACAAGGTTACAGATATATAGAAACATTGGGGTAACAGTCACCCTGCTATAGTTCCAGGGGTACCCAGGGTACAAATAAACACTCACCCCAAATCTCCCCCTAACTGACCTTCAGACTGGGCCCCCTTAGCTCATAACAAGGTTACAGATACAGTATATAGAAACATTGGGGTAACAGTCACCCTGCTATAGTTCCAGGGGTACCCAGGGTACAAATAAGCACTCACCCCAACTGGCCTTCAGGCTGGGCCCCCTTAGCTCATAACAAGGTTACAGATATATAGAAACAAAAACCATGAATTTCAGAAAAGCTAATTTTAGAGCCTTGAAGGATGCCCTTCAGGGAATTGATTGGGGCATTATGTTTTCAGCTAAAACACAGAACAGAAATGATTGTCATTTAAAATTATATTAAATCATTACTGTTCTCAATTTATTCCCTTAAGGAGTAAATGTAGAAACACTAAGAATCACCCTATGTGGCTTATTATAGAAAGAAGTTAATAGGAATGAACAGAAAGGCATTTAAAAATTACAAGTCTGTTGGGAAAGAAGCTGCATTTAATGAATATAAAAACTATTATAAATGGTGTAAAACAGCAATAGGAAATGAGTTTGTTCATAACTGAGGTTAAGACTAACCCCAAATTTTTAAAAAAAAATTTAAGTATATTAATAGTAGAAAGATGCGGGTTGAGAGTGTTGCTCCTTTAAATAATGGTACCAGTATGGTTGTAAAAGTTACAGAAAAGGCAAATGTGCTAAATCCGTTTTTTTCTTCTTAATAGAGAAGTCAGAGTACCCAGGCTCACTTCATAACTGCACTGTTGGTTCAGCTCAATCTAGTCAGTGGCTGACTCAGGAAAGCTTTAATAAAAATTTATATAAACAAGGCTCTAGGGCCAGATGGCATACACCCCTGGGTTCTAAGAGAGTTTAGTTCAGTTTTAGACCTGCCCCTATTGCTGATTTTCTCAGAATCCCTTTCATCTGGTATGGTGCCTATAGATTGGAGAAAAGATGATGTCATTCCAATATGGGAAAATTATTTGAAGGCTTGTTAAGGGATCACATTCAAAAATTTGTCCTAGTGAATGGCATTATGAGCAGCAATCAGCATGGCTTTATGAAGGATAGGTCATGTCAGACAAATTTGATTGCATTTTATGATGAGGTAAGTAAGATGCTGGACAGTAGACGTGATCTATTTGGATATCCCAAAGGGTTTGATACTGAGCCCCACAAACGACTGCTTTCTAAACTAAGGTCTGTTGGGCTTAATGAAGTCATTTGCACGTCGATAGGAAACTGGCTACAGGATCGGGTACAGAGGGTGCTTGATAATGGGACATTCTCTACTTGGAGTAACGTTCTTAGTGGGGTCCCTCAGGGCTCAGTATTGGGTCCACTTTTATTTAACTTGTTCATTAATGACTTAGGGGAGGGTGTTGTAAGTAATGTATCAGTGTTTGCAGATGACACAAAATTATCCAGCCCAATTAATTCCATCCAGGATGTGGCACTTGCAACAGGATCTTGACAAACTGGCAATCTGGGCAGCTAAGTGGCAAATGAGATTCAATGTTGATAAATGTAAAGTCCTGCACCTGGGCTGTAACAATATCCACTTATACCCTTAATGGGACTGCACTAGGCAAATCCATAATGAAAAAGGACCTTGGAGTCCTTGTAGATGATAAACTTGTCTGTAGCAAGCAATGCCAGTCAGCAGCATCAAGGGCAAATAATGTCTTGTGTTGTATTAAAAGGGGCATAGAGTCATGGGAGGAGGGGGTCATTCTTCCAATGTATAGAGCACTGGTAAGAGAATGATGATGAGAAGAAAGGAGGTGGTGGGTGTGGCCTAGGAGCAAAAGATAGGAAACTACAACCAATGATAAAAAAACTTGGAGATATGAGCCTTTTAACTGCAGAGGCACAAAGAAAGAATGATGTACAGTATATTATAAATTAAAAAGCTATTTCCACTTTCACAATGGGAAGCAAACACTCAGCTTTATAACTATGACCCATAGGATTGTGGGAATATTTGGCTTAACCATGCTTATTAGTGATGAGTGAAACGCATTGAATTTAATGGGCATCAACATTTTTCACTTACAAGCAACAGTTTTTCTCGCTCCAAATGCATTAAAGTCAGCGGGCATTTTTTCTTATGGCGACTTTTTTGTACCAATGTGCTAAAGTCAATGGCCTTTTTTTCTTGCACTGACTCTTTTTGTCTCTGCGACATTTTTGTCATGGAGCCTTTTTTATCATGGGAAATTTTTCTTGTGGTGAAATTTTGCCACAGTTTTGCATAAAATGCCGAATTTCGGCGCAAATTCATGGCTGTGCGAAAACATTTGCTCATTACTAATTTGTCTCCAAGAATACTACCTTAATATAGGACATGCTGTCTGAAATGAATATCTACATGTGGAACTGCTGTATTCTCCACCACCACCACCACCTTAGTGCTTCATCATTTACGTAGGTTTGCAAAATGATCCCATTAGTTTATTGATTATGAAATAGGTACTCATAATGACAGACCAAGATCTACAGATCAAGGAGGTAAGTCATAACAAAAAGAATGCAGCTAGGGTTGCCAAGTTTTGGGGCGTAAGGTCGGAGTCAGGGCGTAACAAGGCCCTGACCCCGACCTGGGCAGGCAGTTTTGACCTGGGCAGCCCTTCCAAAAACTGGGTCAAAACCAGACAGATTTGCATGAAGTCTTTACTCTGTTCTATGTGGGAAGAGCAGTGGCTAGTGATGGGCGAATTTATTCGCCAGGCGCGAATTCGCGGCGAATTTGCGCAATTCGCGGCAGGCGAATAAATTCGAGGAAAAAATTCGCTAGCGTCAATATTTTTTTTTCAAAAAAACGGGCGCCGGCGTCGAAAAAACGGACGACGTTTCGCGAATTTTCCGCCGTTTCGCGAATTTCGCGCGAAATTCGCTAATTTTTCGGCGAAGCGAAACGGCGCAAATTCGCCCATCACTAGCAGTGGCAGGTGATACAATGTACTTGACTGAATTAAAACATCCCAACCAGCTTAGTGGCACCAGTGACTGGTGATGAGTGATTACTTTTTATTACTTATTATGTATTTGCAGCAAAATCAGCCATTTAGTCCATGACATATTTTTTGCTAAAAAAAAAAGAAGTGCAATTTTGCTCATCACTACCAGTTAAGCATGCTGGGAGTTGTAGTACAATAACATAAGGGTTATATTCGTAAAACAATATTGCACAATAAAACTTCCTCCAGCTCTCAGGAAAGCATCCGAACTGGCCAATTCTCTTGAATTTCTAATAAAGTTATTGGCCAGTAGAATTATCATTAATTCATTTTCTTGCATGTGTCATTTTCATTTTTTAGAAAACTAAGGGGCACAGTGGGCCAGCATTTCAATTGCATTTACCATTTCACATTGAGGACTTCTAATTTCACTTTGCTTTTGTATATATATATGTATATATATATATATATATATATAATATATATATATATATATATATATATATATATATATATATATATATATATATATATATATATATATATATATATATCCCTAATTTGGTTACTGTCTCTTCAAATAGCAATTAACCCTTTGCAATCTAGGGCCCTGAATCCCTTTTGCGTATGAAAAGTACTGGGAACTGGAATTTACAGCGCAGTACCTCCACATAGTGAACACTGAGGAGCACACCTCTGGGGGGATTTCCACTAGGAAAAATAAAACACACAAGTTTGCAATGAAACAGATATAAACTTTATATAAAACTGTAGTGAAGGAGCTTGGGCAATCTAATGCACGATGCACTACTGAACTGGTAAAACATGGGACCTACCTAGCTCACTATTAACTCACCCCTACTGTCTCTCCAACACAGTTCTTTATATTATCACATTCACAATCCTCTGGAAAGCGTTAATAACCACACAGTTCAGTTCAAATGGAATGTCCCTTCCCAAGAGTTCTTATACCCCAGGTAGCGCTACCTTTCCCAAAAGTACCTCTCCCTTTGGAACTTAGCAGCTGCTCCCACATAGCAGGTAATTGCACAAGACCTGTCCTCAAACTGGGGCCCCACATTTGTATTCTCACCAGTATCCTCCCTTGGGTGTCTCAGTCTGGAGATTAAAGGCAGCTCTGCGTCAATCTCACCAGTGGCACCTTTCACCTCCTGAGTCTCTAGCAGCTTGGCAGGGAACAGGATGGGCTCTCTGTGTACTTCTAGAGATGCAGAACTCTCAACTAAATCTGAACAGCATAAAACTGACCAGGTAAATAGTAAGGACCACCATATGAGCTTTTTCCTTTTCTTGGTATGGTGGCTTGTCAATTTTATGATCATAACTTTGTAACTAAAACCAAAAGTTTTGAATATACAGGCATGGGTTATGTTATACAGAATACTTGGGACATAGAGTTTTCCAGATAGATCTTAAACCTTCTCAAAAATCATGTAAACATTAAATAAAGTCAATAGGCTGGTTTTGCTTCTAATAAGGATTATATCTTAGTTGGTATCAAGTACAAGCTACTGTTTTATTATTACAGAGATAACAAATAAAAAAAAAACACAAATACAAGAAGTGTTGTAGAAGTGATATCTATATTGGCTAACAATAAAAATAGATTGCAAGCTTTCGGAGCACCCAGGCCCCTTCTTCAGGCAAAATACAAATGAAAGCTAGAAAGGCACAGCATATATTCTGTTAGATCAGTGAAAGGTATTCATGGCCAATAAATTAGGAAATTACAGATAGATAGAGATCAATTGTAGAGATAATACAATGAATTAGGGTGGGTTGTAAATAGTCCAGGAGTCTGGATTCAGTCAGGTCACATAGTGTGACATGAAACCTGACCCTAAATTAAGGCCCTGTCTTAATGTGTTAAATAACTCCATACATTTGAACTCATAAATCTTCCTTTCTCGTTCAGTTTTAAAGTTCCCTCTTAGAATTAAGACCTGCATGTCCTGAAGACTGTGATTTTGACTGCAGAAGTGTTGCCCCACTGGTGTATCACATGATTTGCTGTGGATTTTATGTCTGTGTGGTTGTCTATAAGACAAGAGAGGTAGTTCCGGGAATATTTGTTTTAGTCGGGTATCTGTATGGAGCATGGGTTGCAGGTCTCTGGCTATTTTTCTAATAATGTTCAGTTGTGGGTTGTAGGTAAATACAATAGGTACCCTGTTGTTTTCTGTCTTTTCTTTGTAATCCAAGAGTGTGTCTCTGGGTATTTGAGTTGCTCTGTGGATTTGATCATCAATATCCTGTGGATGGTATCGGTATATATATGGAATTGGTTAAATCTTTGGTGGAATGCCAATAGTTTTTTTTCTGATGCTGTCCATATGATAAGTATGTCATCTATATACCATAAATAGGTTAAGGGCCTGGTGTTGCAGGAAGCCAGGTAATTTTCCTCTAACTGGGCCATAAACAGATTAAGGTGCCATTTTGCTTCCCATAGCACTTCCCATCAGTTGGAGGTAAATGGCATCCCTAAAGAGAAGTAGTAGTACTGTGTGTCAGTATAAATCTGATCAGTTGAAGAGTTGGTACTTTGGGCATATGATTTTTTTCTAGGAAGTGCTGGCAGGCTGCAATACTGTCTTCATGTGGGATGTTGGTATACAGAGACTCCACATTCATTGTAGCTAGGATGGTGCCCTCTAGAAGTGGACCTATATTGGCCAGTTTGTTTAAAAGGTCAGTGGTGTCTTGTATAAAGCTGGGTGTTTTTCTTACAATTGGCTTCAGGATGTTTTCTTCCCAGCCAGATATGCCATCAGTTAATGTTACAATACCAGAGATGCTACTGGCTAACACGGTACCACTGTTTTTGTTTTATTATTACAGACAAAAAGTAAATCATTTAAAAAAATTTTTTGATTATTTGGATAAAACGGAGTCTATAGGAGACAGCCTTTCTGTAATTCAGAGCTTTCTGGATAACAGGTTTTATTTAAATGTGACAATAAATCGACAAAACACTTGTAATAATGTAGGTGATGCCAACGACCACAAAGTGTCCTACTTATTACTTTAAATTTACACATACATAGCCTCTAGCAAATTTTAGCAAAGCTTTTTATTAAAATGAGAAGTTCAGTCTTATGGTCATCTTTTGCTAAATGTACAGATGCAGCCACTTTGGTTTGCCTGTTTGACACAGAATAACTAAACACAGATATCCCACTTATCCCATTTAACACAGAAAATTGTGTCACAGCATCCCATCTAATTAAACCATTCCCCATTGTGAACAATGGTGCTTTGGTATGCTAATGAAAAGGTTAAATGCATTAAATGAGTTAAGATAACTTTAGATAACACAGTTTCTTTAATTAACCCTGAGTCATGACGCATTTAACTCACAAATCCAAGTGGCTTCATCTGTATACCTATTAAAGTCAGTAACAGCTCTTTGCAGCTCTTTGGAAACAGTGCAAGTACTAATGCGCCTTAAATCTTCCAAATTCATTTTTTCCCCATAGAAATTGAAACAAATTTAGGCTCAATTTGTTTTTGGCAGAGATTCAGAAATTTCAGCTCTATTGATGACAAACCACAAAAGATATTTTTGGCTAATAAATAACTCCCACTACTCCCAGTTTCTGAAGAGAAGTCCAGAAATGCAAAAGTAAAAATGGGAATGGATTTCCATAAATTGGATGGGGCTTTAGGTGCATCAGAGGGGTGTTGGGAATCCACGGGTGTAGCCAGCTATTGATCAAGGACATTGTATAAACTGGTCCATCTTCTGTGATGTTGAGAAGTACTAAAACATTACAAATCAGCTAATGTGAGATGCAGGCAATATGGGAATACAGTATTGATTCTGCAATCAGTCCATTGCCAAAGTGTAGGGTTCTAACAGTCAGGGTGTCTAAATGTTCCTGGACTACAATGATAATGCAGCTTGGTAACTTGTGCCTATTAATGAATGAGAGTGAAAGAAAAAACAGTAGAGAGGTCTCTATGAATAATCAACCTTTCTAGTTAATAAACTGGCAATCCACTATGTCAGTGAGATGGAAAGAAATTCCAAAGAAATGAAGAAGAAACTGTTTATGGTGAAAACATGGGTATGAGTCTATGATGGACTGAGAACATGTGTTAAAAGCTTAAAGGAGAACTAAACATGCCTTAGCCAAAAGCCCCCCACTGCCCCCCTCTGCTGGCCCCCCACCCTGCTGCCCCCTGCACATTCTTACTCCTGAATTGTGTCCCCCCCTCTAGAAATACTGACCACACATACAGAGTCAGCACAGCGAAGCTCACGGACACCATCTTTGGCGCTTCGATATTCTTCGTAATGTGAGTGCCATATTGGTGCATGCGCAGTTGGAGCAATCTTCCAGTTTGCGACAACTGCACATGCACCGAAAATAACAAAAATTGACAAAGGGCAGGAAGAAGACCCGAAGAATACCGAATTGCCAGAAGATGGCGCCCGTGAGCTCTGCTACACCAACTCTGCCTGGCGGTCAGTATTTCTAGAGGGGACACAATTCAGAAGTAAGCCTATACAGGGGGAAGCAGGGAGGGGGGCCAGTGGGGACTTTAGGGGGGTTTAGTTCTCCTTTAAAGGAGCATTCTACTTCCTCGCTAGTGTCATCAGGGAGAAGAACCCACATAAATCACTCAAAGGGTGTGGGAGGGAAGACAGCTACTTTATGAGGAACAGGTTCACTCATTGAGTTTGGTCAACGAACAATCATGTAAGGTGCAGCCTTTCCAAACGACTGACTATTATATCTACAGTATCTACATATTATTTTACTGACACTACTGATACATACATGTTACATCTCTTGCTACAAATAGGGGAAGATTTATCAAGGGTCAAAGTAAAAATCCGAAGTAAAACATTTTTAATTTCAAGATATTTTTGTGTACTTCGACTATAGAATAGGCCAAAATTCGATTCGTATTTGAAAAAATTTGACTTCTTGAAATTTATCATCTACTGTCTCTTCAACTTCGACCATTCGCCATCTAAAATCTGCCAAATTGCTGTTTTAGCCTATGGTGGACCTCCTAAAACCTATTTGGAGTCATTTTGGTGGAAAAATCTAAAGTTTTTTTGGAAAAACTTTGAATCCAAGTAGATCGAATACGATCTTACTAGGATTCAAACAATTCGAATACAGCCTGTTCACTCACAGAATAAAACTTAGATTTTCTAAGTCATTTTAGAAGTCTTTTTTTTTCGAATTTCCAAGTTATAGGAGTTCAAAAAAACTCCCAATATATTCGAAATTTGACCCTTGATAAATCTGCCCCTTAATGTATATTTCTTGTTGCGCTGGTTGTAATAAATAGATTTTCAACTTAAATAGGTATTGTAAATAATAGGAGGGAATGGGAGATTTGGGTAGGCATGTGAATAGGGAGAAGGGCTTGGTGACTGACGCTGTCTATGTCAAGAGAAACAAGGGGGGTTGTGGGTGCACTCCTAAGGCCATATAAAAACATATTTAAGTACAATAATCCCCTGTAGGGATGGGCAAATTTGACCCGTTTCGTTTCGCCAAAAATTTGCCACTGGCGAAATGTCACCGACGCCCATAAAAGTCTATGGGCGTCAAAAACATTTTGTCGCGGCAAAATGTTTTTGACAAATGTTTTTTTGGACGCACAACGCCATACAAGTCTATGGGCGTCATTTTTGCAGCAAAACAAGGCGAAAAAATGTTCCCATCCCTAATCTCCTGCACCAACAACCCTCCTTTTTTGTACCTGATATGTCAAGAGAAACCCAAGTCAGGAGGTAATAATTAAAACTTTAAAAAATGGCTTAGAAAAGCAACCATTTGTTTTGGCTCTGGTCATAGTAACAATTAGGTATTTGTATTACACAAAAGTGTGATTGGATGTACAATAAATTAATATTTTTCTGACTGGCAGAGCCGGTGAGAAAGGTTTGGTGCTGACCACATCAAAGAACGTTGGAACAATAAACCGCTGTAGGAAAAGGAAAATCAGCTCAATTAAATCCATAGATAAATATGCGGCTTCACCTGTGAATTTTTATTCATTTATTTTTTGAAGTCTCATGATAGTTCATAAAAGTCAAGATACAAAATGACTTGTGCTTTACATATAGAGGCAGTAATGTATAAACATAATGTTTATGCTTTATAATCTACAAAAGCAGTACAGTTCAGCAGTACCTCCAGTGCCCCTCTGGACACCTTGACATATGGCCTTGTATCTTTAATGAGCAAACAAGAGTGCATAGGGGGTTATGTAATAAAAGGCACTAACTTTGCCCTGGGGCAGTAACACATAGCAACCAATCAGCAGGTGCCATTTATAGGTCACCTGTTTAAAATGCAAACATTGTATTGGTTGCTATGGGTTATTGCTCCAGGGCAAACTTAGTGTCTTATATTACATATGGGGGTATCAGTCTAACGTAATGTTTACCCGATAACTAAAGATTTGTGGTCAATGACTAGTGTAGACCCAAATCTATATCTACAGTACATGTCCCCACACCCCAATAGTTACAAGGCGAGGCAGAGCAATGACTTTTACCTCCTACCCTGTCCCTCAACATGTTGCTCTCCACTTCCATTCATGTTGTTCCCAGTAGCCTCCTAGAAAGTACCCACTTTGAAATTCCTGATTTAAATTCAGGGCCAGATTTAAATTTGCTGTGCCCCAAGGCCCCCCCCCCACTCACACCAGATCTGACCCCATCCCCTGCTTGCACGCACTCCGTCCCCCTCTGCTTGCATCTAACCCGATCCCACCCCCCGCTCGCACCAGATCCAACACCAGCCCTTGCTTGCACTCAACCCAACCTCCTCCGTGCTTGCATCCACCCCTGCCACTTGCAATTGTTTCATCTCTGATGCTTCTGGCCAAGTGAGATAGCTTCCTTTGGGGAGTGGGTGGGCAGGAGATTTAAATTACTGTTTCAAATCCCATCCAGTCCCCTGTGGAGATGTGGCAACTTCGGGCGACTTTGGAAAAAGAAGCGCACTGATTGCCACCCCACCAGCGATTTACATACTAGCCGGTGGGAGGCAGTTCAGGGAGGTTAGTCTCCCAGAAGAAGAGGAGATTTGTCACTGGGCGACTAATCTCCCCGAATTTGAGTGTGTGTCTCTGCCCTAAATGATGCCAAACACATTGTCTATACCTAATTTGATGCTATCAAGGTGGAATTAAAGGGGAAGTAAAGTCTAAAATAGAATATGGCTGGAAATGCTGTATTTTGTATACTAAACATAAACATGAACTTACTGCACCACAAGCCTAATCAAACAAATGATTTATGCTTTCAAAGTTGGCCACAGGGGGTCACCATCTTGTAACTTTGTTAAACATCTTTGCAAGACCAAGACTGTGCACATGCTCAGTGTGGTCTGGGCTGCTTAGATATCATCATCAAAACAGCACAAGTCAAATAATATCTGCCAGAAGCCGATACAGCAAGACTGATTAATAATCAGAATATACAGGCTGCACTGGGTCCTGTGTTGTCATGTAATCTAATGTGGATTTTATAGTTTTTGTATTGTTTAATACAAACTTTCTCCGACTCTGCAGAACCAGTGGCTGCAGCAAAATAATCCTCCAAATAGAATCCCAGTTTATCTGTTTAAATCTGGCTCCATGATCTTTGTCCATGCAGCTGGAGTTGGAAACAGTAAAGGGGATGTAAAGGCGAAAAAAAAAGCCAATACAAATCTTTACACAGTCGCCGACTGCTCTACAGGGAAACAAACAAAGCTGCTTGAGTTCTGCATGGCTGGGAAGTAAGGCGGGGGCTCCCCCTGCTGTTCATAAGTATGATTGTTTCCCTGCAGAGCAGTTAGGGACTGACTGACAATTCCTATCCACAGCAGTAAATGAAGGGAGAATTTCACTGCATACAGTCAGGTTTCTCATAAAAATGGTGCACCTTTTTTAATTAAAGTATATTGGAGATAGGCTTCTTTTTATTAAAAATAGTAAAAATGGGATTTTATTTTTTTTCCTTTACATGCTTTTTAAGATACATTACTTATACTGTATTAGAAAGTGCTGTACGTTTTTGAACTGTGCAATATGATTTGTAAGGTATGCAGTAAGCAAGCAATATTTCTTCCAAAATCTAAAATATAGAGAGAATTGCACTTTTTTAAACAGATGGCTTAATCAAAAATGCTTCAATCATGGGTATGGAAATCAGAGGCAAACAGCAGAATACCTGCTAATCAGTGCTTTATTGTGCGTCCACACAACATGTTTCGGGCAGCAAAAGGCCCTTTTTCAATGATAATAGAGCTAATGTGATGATAGAGGGAAAAATCAGACTTATTTTGAGTCATTGTTTTTCAACTTCTTCTGGAAGAAGAACAAAAAGGATTTTACTATCTTATGCATATGATGCATTGATGAATTTGTTAAGCTAAATAACCATAATAATAATGTTTTACTTTAATAGTACATTTACAGGTAAATATATATATATATATATATATATATATATATATGACTATGGAGATCAAGGTTAAATGGGGCATACAGTGTAACTACACCTTTATCTTTGTCTTGGAGTAAATTCAAATGAGCTCAGGGAAGTCACAATACAAAAATAAACATTTAACCTCCCTTTAATGCGTATTTCACGCTGCCATGTTTGCCTTGGCATGCCCTTACAGCTGCACTTAAACACATTATGAGTAAAAGTAATCTTGAGCCAAGAGAAGGTATTTGGAGTGACAGAAAAAAATGATGAATGTGGGAAAAGGACAAGAAAGAATAATACTGAAGGGGAAAGAATATAGAAAGAAAGAAGTAGTTGATCAAGTGAAAAAGAGAAACCAAAGGGCCACATGAAGTTATATACTGTACTTCTGTTCTACATGACCTTTCCACTGCCTAATACTATTTATTCAGAAGAAGTGCTCTTGTTAAAAAATGTTTAGGTGAATATTAACCTGCATAAAAAAAATGTTGGACGGTGACCTGTCATGTGCCCAAGAATTAATAAAAAAAAATCCCACTTTGGTAAAAATGGCAATTTCATTTGACCTGAAGTTAAAAAAATAACCTAACTTTTAGTAAATCAAACCCAAAGTAGACTATGAAATAGATGTTTCTAGATCTATTACCCCAGGTTTCTTTTTTGAGCTTCTGAAATATAAAATCCTGAAACTGGCTTTATATTTTCTTCTCCTTCACTGGAAAACTGGTCCCTGTACAGCTATGGGATCCATTATCTGGAAACCCGTTATCCAGAAAGCTCCAAATTACTGGAAGGCCATCTCCAATAGATTGCATTTTAAGCAAATAATTAGATTTTTTTTTATTTTGTTTTTCACTGTAATACTAAAATAATAATTTGTACCTGTTCCCAACTAAGATTGAATTACTCCTTACTGAAGGCAAAGCAATCCTATTGGGTTTATTTTGGGGGTTATCAAAATCCGAATATATCTCAAACTAAGATCCACAATTTAATTTTATCATTAAAAAAACCCTGATTGGGAAAAACCTCAGCTTTTTCGTATTCACACACGAAAACCGCAAATTTTTCAGATTTTCATGCGAAAAATCCGAATTCTTATTATTTGACGACAGAAAAGTCCAAATTTTTCATCAAGTCGTCAGAAAAGCCGGAAATGTTCGAAATTATTATTACGTTCGACCATAATATTGTCAAATTGAAAATAGAACCTCTGCCATTGATTTCTGCAGGACCTCGACAGGATGAAGGTGGAGTATTTTCAGAAATTGACTTTTTGCATCCTAAAAATGCAGATTTCCACTGAAAATTCAGATTTTATAGTAAAAACAAACAAACAAAATTTGAGTTTTTAGCATTCAGACTTTAATAAATAAACCCCTTAATGTTTAAATGATTTTTTTTTTTAGCAGACTTGAGGTATGGAGATCAAAATTACTAAAAGACTCGTTTTCCAGAAAACAGCATTCTGGATAACAGATCCCATACTTGTACCTATAACTCGCAGTTATTGTTCTCTTAAAGCCTTAACACCTTATTTTCCATACATTGCTGCTTTTACCAGTTATATTTGTTTTGTCTGCTGAAATGTAACAGAGTCACTATGTGCAAATACACCTGTATAATAATATTAGAGCATGGGATATCTCTATTTACATCTACACTAATAATAGTAATGGACTCAATAGTGCATGGAGAACTATATACACAAGTGCATGGTGATTGCTTGGGCCACCCTAATAAATATAAGATAAGATATAGATCTGATGGGAGCCACAGCTGCCTAGTAACTGCCACTGAGTCACCCATGATAACTTTCTCATTTATTTTCACTATCCCCAAATGTAAATAATGAAAGAAAATAACAGCATAAAAGAGTTTGGGTGCAAACTTAAATTATTACTAGTTGGGTGGTTAATATTATTTATGACCAATACATTTCAAATACAAGGTTCCAGATAGGAGATTGTATTTGTCTTGAACGAGGATTTGATTACGTGAGGTTGTAGAGTTTCCAACAACTGCAAAAGCCTAGTAGAGTGAAGGATTACCTTATGAAGGAAGTTTCATGTAATTATAATTCTAGAATGTTCCAGGTGTCATATTATAGTATTTCATACATATAATAGATATTGTATCTACTTTCCTTATTCGTCCAATCTCCTCCTTTCAATGCTCTTCCTTTTATTTATCCCTATTCAATTATTTCAATCTCATCTATTTTAGCATTTCTTCTCACTTATTCTTCTATCATTTGCATGTTTTCTGTTACCTGTATCATAAGAGATGTTAAACTACAAGCCAGGACAACACACTCCTTCCAGGTCTTCTGCAAAATAGGAACATCTTCTTAAAAGCTTGGTAGTGGATCACTGCTTCTTTAGCAATGCCTCCCAAAATTGAGCTTATAAAACCGGTACCTTGATGCTAAAATGTTAATGGCCAAGTAATGGTGAGAAATTACAACTGACTGCATGAGAGTAGGGGACATACTATAGACAAGGGTAGAACCTGGAAGCTACTGAAAGAGAAAAATGATGAACTTGTTTTGCTTAGTGGGGGAAATGTGATGCCTCCAATATTGGTCCCTGACATTAAGGGGGTTCGTTACTGAAATCCGAATTTATCTCATAATTTTAATAAAAAAAAGCTTGACCAAACTCTAATGCTCGATTTTAGCTCATTTATTAGTAAAAATACTCTATTAAATCCGATTGTGAAAAAACTCGTTAAAATGGAGCAAAAACCCAAATCGCTCAAAATTTTCAGGCTTTTTTCCCGAATCACCTGATTACTAAAAACCCTGAAAACTCACCGAAGACCATGAAAAATTCAAATTGATATAGGTGCCTCTCCCATTAACTTATACAGTACATCAACAGTTCCGAGATTGTGGATTTTCAGATTCGGGCTTTATACAGCATCGGGGTATAATAAATCTCGAAAAAATTGAGGTTTGTTTTTTTTCCTCGAAAATGATGTCTTTTGCTGCAAAAAGTCAGACCAGAAAAATTTGAAGTTTAATAAATAACCCCCTATTTGTCCCATAGGACTTCTGTTTTTCTTTATGGACATGAAGGTTGTACAGGTATTGGACCTGTTATCAAGAATGCTTGGGAGCTGGGGTTTTCCAGATAATGGATCTTTCTGTAATTTGGATCTTCAAACCTCAAGCCCACTAGAAAACCATGTAAATATTAAATAAATCCAATAGGCTGGTTTTGCCTCCAATAAGGATTAATTATATCTTAGTTGGGATCAAGTACAAGGTCCTGTTTTATTATTACATAGAAAAAGGAAATCATTTTTAAAAATTTGAATTATTTTTATAAAATGGAGCCTATGGGAGAAAGCCTTTCCATAATTGTAGATTTCTGAATGATGGGTTTCTGGATAACAGATCCCATAGCTGTATAATGTTTATGCTGCAGTAATCTGAAAGAATTTTTAAAATGCGGATGCGCATTTTTTCTTTTTCTCTAACTTACATTAAAGGGGTTGTAAACCGAATCATAATGCTGTCCCAAAACAATGGGCAGCAAAACATATAGTTCATAGTGTATGGTGCCTATAAAAAGTCTGTCAGTTAATTTTGGAGTTTTAGGCAGGCAGCCATATTGTAAGTTAATTTTGAAAAGGGATATTGAATAACTTATGTACTGTTTATAATATTTTGAAAGCTCCATACTTTCCTGGAGTACAAATATTTATATATCTGGGCAAGTGGAGAACTCTTCAAAAGCTCAAATGAAATTATAAAACGAATAAGGCAAAATGTTCTGATTCCTTCACTTAACTTTCAACTCTATACAGCTAGGGGTCGATTCACTAACTTCGAGTGAAGGATTCAAAGTAAAAAACTTCGAATTTCAAAGTGTTTTCTGGGCTACTTCGACCATCGAATGGGCTACTTCGACCTTCGACTACGACTTCGAATCGAAGGATTCGAACTAAAAATCGCTCGACTATTCGACCATTCGATAGTTGAAGTACTGTCTCTTTAAGAAAAAACTTCGACCCCCTAGTTCGCCATCTAAAAGCTACTGAACTCAATGTTAGCCTATGGGGAAAGTCCCCATAGGCTTTCCTAAGTTTTTTAATCGAAGGATATTCCTTTGATCGTTGGATTAAAATCCTTCGAATCGTTCGATTCGAAGGATTTTATCGTTCGATCAAAGGAATAATCCTTCAATCGCACTATTTGCGCTAAATCCTTCAACTTCGATATTCGAAGTCTAATTAATTTAATTCCCAGTCAAATATCAAGGGTTAATTAACCCTCGATATTCGACCCTTGATGAATCGGCCCCCTAAAGTGATCTGGCTGTTCTCATTATATAAAAAATGACTAATTAAATACAAACTTATTTTTTATGCCACGTAATATTTGTCACATAATCTCTGAACAAAGATTTGTGTCCTACCCATCATCTAGGTAAACATAATCAAACTTGGGCTCGTAAGTCCCACAAACAAAAATGTTATCAGCTAATTAAGCAAACAGCAGTCAAGATATAAAAAAGGTTCCTTTCAAGAGCAGAGCACATTTCCAACTGGACTGAGTAAGAAGGAGAGGAACAATGGCAAACGGTGTGTTCTGGGCCATTGCTGTAGCCCTGATTCTTGGGGCTGAAGCCGACATGCCACTTGATTGTAAGTACTGTATCTTAGAAATATATTATGCAAGCATTTTACTTTTAATATTTTTGTATATTTTTCTGTTATATCACCCATATGAGTCACCTTCTCCTATGTCTATCCATAACTATTGGTGAGTGCGGGAAGCAAAAAGAAGAAAAAAATTACAGGAGTCTTATGTAGATATGAAGGGGCACATTTACTATTGGTCGAATATCGAGGGTTAATTAAACCTTGATATTCAACCCTCGAGGTTAAATCCTTCAACTTCGAATATTGAAGTCGAAGGATTTAGCGCAATTCGTTCGATCGAACAATCAGAGGAAAAATCGTTCGATCGAACAATTAAATCCTTCGAATCAAACGACTCGAAGGATTTTAATCCATCGATCGAACGATTTTCCTTCAATCCCAAATTACTTAGAAAGCCTATGGGACCTTCTCCATAGGCTAACATTGGTGCTCGGTAGGTTTTAGGTGGCGAAGTAGGTGGTCTAAGTTTTTTTTAGAGACAGTACTTCGACTATCTAATGGTCGAATAGTCGAAGATTTTTAGTTCAAATTGTTCGATTCGTAGTCGAAGTCGTAGTTCAAAATTCAAAGTATTTTTTATTCTAATCCTTCACTCGAGCTAAGTAAATGTGCCCCTAAGTATGTAATTAAGTTTTTGCAATCAACAGATTGAAAGGAAGCAATGATAGTCCCACCACCTCTTCAGGCTCACAGTGTCATGCAACTTCATGCCTCACTGTAAAGTAATGGATTCTGAGATTAAAGTCCCTCTGCTTTCCAGAGAATATGTGTGAGAATATGTGTACCACTCACTATAAAAAGAAGAGGGGCTTCAAGTCTCATAATCCATCACTTTGAAACGGAACAATGTGAGAAGGGGTTGCATAAAACTGTGAGCCTAAGGTACATTGGAACTGGTTCATATGAGTATTATGGTTTCCTTTAAAATATCTTGGTTTCCCTCGTAGTAATGTCAATGATACTATGTCATATAAAACGCAATCTAATGTGGAGGTATAAATGATATATATTTATTTTTAAAAATTTACATTTTATATCTTAACCAGATCGATGTGGTGTACAGCCAAAGTCAAGAGACAATTGTGGTCCCCCTGGCATAAGCCCAGATGAATGTGTAATGAAAGGTTGCTGCTTTGATGACAGCGATCCAGACAGTATTTGGTGTTACACTCCATGGAAATTGGAAGGTACTGTTGTTGTAAAATCTCTGACTGGCATATTTTTAAGTACAAGCATAATTCATATGTAGGCAACATGGGAGACTAATTATGGACTATGCAATTATATACAAATTTATGAAGAATAAACTGTGTTCACAGAATCACAGGTAGAGGCTCTATAAAAGAAAATAAGCAAATGCAATTAGAAAACATTTTAGGGGCTGATTTGATCATTAATTGATATATTCCTATGAGTGGTACCAATACATGCTGCTTGTAAACAATTTTATTTCTGTTTAACAATTTATTTTTCACATGAAAAAAAAATGTTTCCATGCAGAAAATAATTGTCCACATTTTTTATCCCAGCATGTCATTTCAGTGAATATTTCTTTGTTTTCAATCTAAATTGGGTATCAGAAAAAATTAAAGTATCAAAGGGAAGTTTAATGAAGTACCGAGCAGAAGGTCCATTACATTAAAGATTGTGTATTAGTAGTGAAATTTGACAAAGGAGTTACATTAAGTTATATTATATATCTTGGCTTGGATTGAAGGGTTGAAAGATGGAGTGGACATGTAAAGCAGAATATTTATATGAGTTATGCAAGTTATGTGAAAGGGACTTAAAGGGATACTGTCATGGGAAAAAACATTTTTTTCAAAATGAATCAGTTAATAATGCTGCTCCAGCAGAATTCTGCACTGAAATCCATTTCTCAAAAGAGCAAACAGATTTTTTTATATTCAATTTTGAAATCTGACATGGGGCTAGACATATTGTCATATTGTCTCAGCTGCCCTAAGTCATGTGACTTGTGCTCTGATAAACTTCAATCACTCTTTACTGCTGCACTGCAAATTGGAGTGATATCACCCCTCCCTTCCCCCCCAGCAGCCAAACAAAAGAAAAATGGGAAGGTAACCAGATAACAGCACCCAAACACAAGATAACAACTGCCTGGTAGATCTAAGAACAACACTCAATAGTAAAAACCCATGTCCCACTGAGACGCATTCAGTTACATTGAGAAGGAAAAACAGCAGCCTGCCAGAAAGCATTTCTCTCCTAAAGTGCAGGCACAAGTCACATGACCAGGGGCAGCTGGGAAATTGACAATATGTCTAGCCCCATGTCAGATTTCAAAATTGAATATAAAAATTTCTCTTTTGAGAAATGGATTTCAGTGCAGAATTCTGCTGGAGCAGCACTATTAACTGATGCGTTTTGAAAAAAAAACAAGTTTTCCGATGACAGGATCCCTTTAACTACAATTAACGCAAGGGGAAACTCATCTTAATTATCATAATAATAATACATGTATAATTTGGTTTCTCTGGAAATAGTGGGAAAACTTGAATGATGCCACTGGTGAGTAGGGATGGGCGAATTTGACTTTGCAGCCGGCAAAATGTCGCCGACGCTTCAAAAAAATTTGACGCACGGCAAATTTATTTTTGATGCACAGCTTTTTTTTTTGTTGCACAAGGCAATACAAAATTTGCCCATCCCTACTGGTGAGCTAGGCAATCAGCCTTGGTAGGCCTCCATGCAACGTAAAACAGGGTAGAGAACTCTTTGTTGGAATATTATTCAGGGTTAGGTTGAGGAGCAAATAAGACATGAGAAGTTAGTACTGAGAGTGGCACAAAGTCCCTGGCTATATACAGCAGCCCACTCCAAAATAAATTGAGTGAGGGAAGAGGTGATCATTGTGCTTGAGAGTGTTATCCTGTGTGAGTACTGTAACCCATATAGACATGAGTAACCTGTTTGGATGTGCTCTGTGCAAATAAATGTACTACATAAAGAGTATGCATGACTAGTTATGAGTGGACACTTTGATACGTTATAGAAAGTGTATACAAAAGGTATTAAGTGTTTGTTGTACTTTGACAGAAACTCAAGCTCTTCTCAATCATTTCAGTTTTTTTTTTTTTGTTAATTTGCAGGCACCGTATGCAACGCAGCGGAACCAAAGGCCAGAGTAAACTGTGGCTACCCTGGAATTAGTTCACAGGACTGTGACAGCAAAGGCTGTTGCTTCAATGACGCCATTCCCAATGTTGTGTGGTGTTATCAGCCTATCATAGAAGCAGGTAGTAGCTGCATTTTATATATCACACACTGGGCCAGATTCAATTCAATGAGAAAAAGTTATCTCATTGTTTATCATGTGAAAACTCATGAATGAGATTCAATTTGAGGAGAAAAAACGTTTTCTCCAAATTCAGTTCCAGTTTTTTTCCCATAGTCTTCAATAGAGTTTTCATGGGATAAACCATGAGATAAGTTTTTCTGAATCTCGAATCTCGTCCATGAGTTTTCATGTGCTAAAACTTTTTTCTCACTGAATTGCATCTGGCCCCACGATACAAAAATGATAGCTTTAATATAAACCCATGAATATATTTTTCCTTCTAGTGGAACGTGACTGTTCTGCAGTGGATCCCAAGAAAAGAGTGAACTGTGGACCACCAGGAGTGACCCCAGATGAATGTACTAACAATGGCTGCTGCTTCAGTTCTGAAGTGGATGGTGTGCCATGGTGCTTTAATCCAGAAATCAAGAAAGGTAAACCAGTGGCTTTAATTTAGCACTAAAGTCTTTTTTTAACTCTGTAAGGTTTCTTTTTGCCGCTAACTTAAAAATATATGTTACTTTTTGTGAATATAATAAAGCTCAATAGCAACAGAGCACACAGCCTCCAATATTGTAAAAATACATTAATATGCATTTTATTATATCATTATATCATTCACAAGAGAATCTTGTTTTTCTACCATTTTGCAGAGCTTCTGCAATGTGCTGTTCTACCAAAAGCAAGGGTAAACTGTGGCTATCCTGACATTACAATGGACCAATGCAGCAAGAAAGGATGCTGCTATGATTCCAGCGAGCCCGACACAGTCTGGTGCTTCTATCCAGATATTCAGGATGGTAAGAAAAGTAGTGAGTCTCCAAAGTGGATCTGAGGGCTGTGTAGTACAGAACAAGATACAAATGTTCTAATATTAAGACAAGAAAGTTAGTTAAGAAGAATTCAACAGGTTCTTGATGAGTGATTAACATGATCAGTGCCCATACACTTTATTATAGAATATAAACCGAGTTTTTCAAACTCCTTTTCTGAAGGACATCTTCTTATCATTAGGAATACTTAAAGGAGAAGGAAAGACTAAAACTTAATAAGCTTTATCAGAAAGAGTCTGTCAAAAGAAACACCGCATTTCTTTCCTTCTATTGTGTACACATAGGCTTCTCTATCAGACTTCCTGTTTTCAGCTTAAACCTCCAAGGCTAGGGCTTGAGCATGCTCAGTTTGCTCCTATCTCACTCTCTCCCTCCCTTTTCCTCATCACTCCTCCCCTACCTGCTGTAATCTGAGGCTAGAGCTATGAGTGAGCAGGGAGAGACTCAGGCCGGAAGTGACGTCACACCAAGCTAATATGGCAGCTGCTATCCTAAACAAATAGAGAGAGCTTCCAGAGCTGTTTACTCCATGAAGTAGAATTTCCTATAGAACAATTTTCTCTCTACTTTGATAGGAGTGAAGTCATACTATAGTGAAATGCCATCATCATATAACCTTCAAGTGAACGTGCAAATTTTGAGTGTGTTTCCTGCGCATTTCGCTAAAAATTAAATTTCACAATTTTTTTTTTTGGCAGGAGTAGAATACATATTTAATTGTGATATTGTTATAGACTCTGGTGAAAATTTTTGGAAGAAGCTTGGATAATTTAAAACTCTTGATACAGAACTTTATAAAAAATGAAAGATTTCCAGAAAATTACAGTTTTATAAATAGATATTGGAGGGAAAAGTAGCAAAAACCATTCATTTGTAAATTATTGTCCATATTGTCATATCACTTTTAATTTTCACCCAAATTTGAATATTGTTTCATTCATATCACTTCAACTCAGTCTTACCCTTCTATTCTTCTTCATTCTAAAAGACAAACGAGCAGAGGTTCAGGTCTGGCAGGATGTTTTCAGTTAAAAAATATATAACAATCTGATTAAAACATGTCCCTTAATAAATATTCTTCTCTTTTGTTTTTAGTTACTATCATTGAATAAGCATATCATCCACAACTTATCATGACGGCTCAGTAGTAGAAACTCTCTGCCTCAGCTGATTAATGCCACAACTTCCAATCACCACAGTGCCAGTCTGTTTAAGTCCAGAGTTTTCATAAACAACTGTGCCTATCAAACACAATAAATATTACTTAGAAAACTGCATATCTGTATGATATTTTGTTTTTACAAAAAAGGATATTTAGAAATTTTATAATGATAGAAAATCAACATTCTCAGTGCCTTGCATGGGTTTTCATATCCTTTGATTTTTCCACATTATATCATCTTACAACCTGTAACTTAATATGATTTATATGGTTTGTAGGGATAAACCGAATCCACTATTTTGGGAATCTGGTCAACCCTAAATCCTTCAAACATTCAGCTGAATCATAATTTGCATACTACTTTGATTGTCCAACATATTGTTTTTGGTGACAAAGAGGGTTATTGGTTTCACCCCTTGGGGTCAATACTTTGTAGAACCAACTTTGACTGCAATTCCAGAGAGTCTTTTGGAGCAAGTTTCTGCCAACTTTGCTCATCTGGATCCTGAAATTCTTTCTCAGGTTGGGTGGGATGGACAGTGAAGGGGAATTTTCAACTCTTGTCACTGATTCTCAATCAATTTGGGGTCTAGGCTTCAACTGGACCATTCTAACACATTTTAATTCCATACAATAAAATGTGGAAGAATGTAAGAAGATAAAAGATAAATCATAAAGATACATAGTTAACAAGCCTGCCACACAAATATTGTACTTGCCAAGTTCACCACATGCTCAGAGAATAATATAACCTCTGTCCAAGGATCAGTTTAGTAAATAATGTATGAAGACACTTGTATAATGGGTTTTAAGAAATCCTAGGGACACTGTGTGCAGGATTAATTTTAATCTAAAATTAAGGGGCTGATTCACTAAGGGTCGAATATCGAGGGTTAATTAACCCTCGATATTCGACTGGGAATTGAAATCCTTCGACTTCGAATATCGAAGTCGAAGGATTTAGCGCAGATAGTACGATCGAACGTTCGAAGGATTATTCCTTTGATTCGAACGATTGAATCCTTCTAATCGTTCGATTCGAAGGATTTTAATCCACCGATCGAAGGAATATCCTTCGATCAAAAAAACGTAGGAAAGCCTATGGGGACCTTCCCCATAGGCTAAAATTGAGTTCGGTAGGTTTTAGATGGCGAACTAGGGGGTCGAAGTTTTTTTTAAAGAGACAGTACTTCGATTATCGAATTGTCGAATAGTCGAACGATTTTTAGTTAGAATCCTTCGGTTCGAAGTCGGAGTCGTAGTCGAAGGTCGAAGTAGCCCATTCGATGGTCGAAGTAGGCCAAAAAACACTTCGAAATTCAAAGTTTTTTTTACTTCGAATCCTTCACTCGAAGTTAGTGAATCGGCCCCTTAGTGTTTAAATTATTCAGGGTGGACTTTAAACTATCGGCTTTGGCAGTAAAGAATTATGCTGATTGTTGCTATTTACATCAGCCTTTTAGAGAGTTAACCTACTAGTTTATTTTGACACAAAGCCAAAGAGAAGATACACATTCCAAGGTGAACTCAACTTAAAACTTGTATGCAGTCTTTACAAAGAACTAGAAGAGAAATTTACACAAATAATGAGCTCAGCTTGGTTGAGTGTGTCTCTTTTTAACCCCGTCAACTGAAGCTAATATCTAAAAATGTTGAATCATTAAATCATGGAGTCCAAAGTGTTCCAAAAACATATGAAGACTATCTTATACACCTTATGATTTTTTTGCCTTTCAGCCAAATGACATTAACTTTTAACATTTTTATAAACAAAGTGGAATGAAAACAGGATTAATAAATGAGTTTGCAGCAACAACGAAATACATGGAGACACATAAAGTAGAGCAGAAATAGGAAGTTTATTGAAATGCCCCTCATCCTAGTCGTTTATGTACAATACATTGTATATAGACACTACATTAAGTGAAGTAGACTTTATTGATGCAACAACTGGTGCTTACAGTGCAAGCATCACACCTTTCAATACAGTAGGGGAAAGGGTGTGATTTTGTTTGCCAGATGCTTCAATAAAACCTGCTCCATCTATAGGTAACAGTGCAGATTTACCATTGCGTGCCCAAAGTCGATAAACCTTTAATCCCCCGATGAAATAGTGCATCAAACCTTGCACTTGAAAACAAGCAATGTGTATTGTCCACTTTCACAATACATATATGCATTTTGTTGCACGCTGAATAAATTGTTACTTGCATTGATTCTTGCTTTGTATACAAAAAACTTAATTCTATTTTCAAGACACATTGCAACAGGTATATTTTACAAGTTCAAAACATAGATTTTTGTTTTTTTGGTCAAAAGGTTAATTACCATTCATATATACAATAAAAAAGAACCCTCTTTTTTTTCTTTTGTTTCAAGAGAACAATACAACTGTAAGATATATTATACACTTTCTCAATACCGATTTTGATACAGTGATTACAAAAATAATTCTGTGCCCACTGAAATAATAAAATGGAGTATCCCTCTTTCTTCTGAAATCTATATTACACAAGACTAGATATTCTTCACGTCTTTCTGGAGGCATTTTTACAAATTAAATACATGAACCTGTTTTAATACATGTAGGGGCATATTAATCAAGTGTCGAGTTTAGAGTTTATAAAAACTCCCATGAAGTAGAAAATTGGAAAAAAAACAACCAATCAAATTTATTTAAAAATTCAAATTTTTTAAATTCGGGTGAATAGGATCGACCTGTAAATTCGAATCAAATTCGAATCAAATTAGATTCGAGCTTTTTTTTTACAAAAAAAAATTGATTGATTGTAGGAGGTCCCCCATAGGCTAAAAAACCAATTAAGCAGGTTTTCGATGGAGAATAGTCAAATTTGAATTCTTAATTGGACAGTACATAATAAATTTCTAAATTTGAATTTCAAATTTTTTTTAAACTCAAATCAAATTTAGACTATTCCCTAGTCAAATTACACTAAAATAAACTCAAAATTTGAATTAAAAAATTAGAATTTTTAATTTGACCCTTGATAAATCTGCCCCTAAAATAAACATGAAATTTGAATCTAAAAATGTAAATATTCAATTCAACCCTTGATAAATCTGCCTTAAGTTCCAGACATATTTTGTTGCTGCTCCTTTAACAGCTGGTTCTGCTAAACAGGGAATGTTACGATTCTGTAATTAACTATAGGTTGGCCTTGCCCTGTGAATATTCTAATTTTGTATTGGCTACATGTTTTCCTAGCCATAAATCACTTTTTATATTACCATCTCACATATTCACACAATTATGTAATGTAAATTGGTGTGGTTTTTTTGAGTCATGCAATAGCAATACCTTTGGCAAATTGCACCTATAAACCAATACGTAGAATGAATATCAGTTGACTGTTATAGAAGACATTGTTCAAATGTGCAAATGTTTCTCTTCTTTTGTAAAGTGGCTTATGCAAAGCTAGAGGAAATAAATTCAAACCCAGGGAATTTTCACCGAAATTAAGCACGGGCACTAAAACAGGAAAATTCTTTATTTTACATTAAACAGAAACCCACCCACTATTAGATGTGATCTGGGCTCACCAAGCTTTCTAAGAACTGATACAACACAGAGCAATTTATTGTTTATACAACTATGCACATTATTTTCCATTATTTGTGATTGGCTTTCAGTCAGGAGGACTGTGTAACGTTCACAACTAGGAACTGTTGTGACCGAGGATAGCCACTCCAAGGGGAGTGGATATGGTGGACGCCCAGGGGTGTAGCCATAGGTAATAGTAGGCAAAAACATGATGGTGATGAAGTTATAGCAGGTTTATTGCAGACGGAACACAGAAACACAAAAGGCAGGAACAAGCAGAATGGCTGATCGAGGAATCCACATGGTGAGGGAAAAAAGGGGAACACAGGAACAAAAGTACTCACTCAGGAAACAAGGTAACAAGGTTTTCAGGAACAAGACAAACAAGGTTTTCAAGGTTCAGGTTCAGATTCAGGTTCAGGTTCAGATTCAGATTCAGATTCAGATTCAGATTCAGATTCAGATTCAGATTCAGATTCAGATTCAGATTCAGATTCAGATTCAGATTCAGATTCAGATTCAAAATAGCAGGTCAGGAACAAACAGGATACAATCAATGACTCAGCACTGAGCAAAGCTCAGGGCGGGGTTTATAAAGGGAAGGTGATTAGGAAATGGGAAACACATGAGGGTAAACGAGGTGGGTGGAAAACAGACTGTGAATGGCAGATAACAGAAAACAATACACACCAAAGTTCAGAATCAGCCCTGAGAGCCCCCAGTGGCTCATCAGGTAAGTGCTGCAATGAGCAGAACAGCACCACCAGAGTTCAAGTCCCGGGCTGATCCTGACATTACCCCCCCCCTTGAGGATCGACCTCCGGGCGATCCCAGGATCAAATGGTCCCCCATCCATTTTAGTCCAAACCCTGGGGAAATGGGCCGAAGCCCTCGCCAGAAACGAGAACAGGAGCTTCTTGAGGATTGGAAAACAAAACAAAGAAATTGCTGGGGTCAGGAGCCAGAAACAGGAACATTGGCAGAATTAGGAGCCAAGATATCACAGCCAGAGTCGGAAACCAGGACATGAAGACAGACAAAATCAATACAGGCACCCATTACAAGGTGGCGGACCAGGAGCTTGGACACCCATCACGGGTGGCAGACCAGGAGTTTGGACACCCATCACGGGTGGCGGATCAGGAATACAGGCACCCATCACGGGTGGCGGATCAGGAGTTCGGACACCCATCACGGGTGGCGGATCAGGAGTTTGGACACCCATCACGGGTGGCGGACCAGGAGCACGGGCACCCATCACAGGTGGCGGACCAAGAGACTGGGCACCCATCACAGGTGGCAGACCAAGAATACAGGCACCGGATCACGGGTGGCGGATCAGGAGTTTGGACACCCATCACGGGTGGCGGACCAGGAGCACGGGCACCCATCACAGGTGGCGGACCAAGAGCACGGGCACCATCACAGGTGGCGGACCAAGAGCACGGGCACCCATCACAGGTGGCAGACCAAGAATACAGGCACCGATCACGGGTGGCGGATCAGGAGTTTGGACACCCATCACGGGTGGCGGACCAGGAGCACGGGCACCCATCACGGGTGGCGGACCAAGAGCACAGGCACCCATCACAGGTGGCGGACCAGGAGCACAGGCACCCATCACAGGTGGCGGACCAGGAGCACAGGCACCCATCACAGGTGGCGGACCAGGAGCACAGGCACCCATCACAAGGTGGCGGACCAGGAGCACAGGCACCCATCACAGGTGGCGGACCAGGAGCACAGGCACCCATCACAGGTGGCGGACCAGGAGCACAGGCACCCATCACAGGTGGCGGACCAGGAGCACAGGCACCCATCACAGTGGCGGACCAGGAGCACAGGCACCCGTTAGAAATAGGAAGAGGCAAGCCAGGACAGCAATACCAACACCTACAGCAATAGACCTGATAGAGACAGGATTAACCGCCCTACCAGGTCCAGTAGCAGGGAAAGTGGCACTATCCAGGGCAGGCAGGTCCTCAGGCCCGGAGGCCAGGGCAGGCAGGTCCTCAGGCCCGGAGCCAGGGCAAACAGGTCCTCAGGCCCGGAGCCTCAGGCCCGGAGGCCAGGGCAAACAGGTCCTCAGGCCCGGAGGCCAGGGCAAACAGGTCCTCAGGTCCTCAGGCCCGGAGGCCAGGGCAAACAGGTCCTCAGGCCCGGAGGCCAGGGCAAACAGGTCCCTCAGGCCCGGAGGCCAGGGCAAACAGGTCCCTCAGGCCCGGAGGCCAGGGCAAACAGGGTCCTCAGGCCCGCGAGGCCAAGGGCAAACAGGTCCTCAGGCCCGGAGGCCCAGGGCAAACAGGTCCTCAGGCCCGGAGGCCAGGGCAAACAGGTCCTCAGGCCCGGAGGCCAGGGCAAACAGGTCCTCAGGCCCGGAGGCCAGGGCAAACCGTACAGAAACTGACACGGGAACGGAGTCTGGCTGGGCTGCTGGCACGGAGACTGGAACCGTCTGGGCTGCAGGCACGGAGACTGGAACCGTCTGCGGCTGCAGGCACGGAGACTGGAACCGTCTGGGCTGCAGGCACGCGAGACTGGAACCGTCTGGGCTGCAGGCACGGAGACTGGGAACCGTCTGGGCTGCAGGCACGGAGGCTGGAACCGTCTGGGCTGCAGGCACGGAGGCTGGAAAACCGTCTGGGCTGCAGGCACGGAGGCTGGAACCGTCTGGGCTGCAGGCACGGAGGCTGGAACCGGCTGGGCTGCAGGCACGGAGGCTGGAACCGGCTGGGCTGCAGGCACGGAGGCTGGAACCGGCTTGGGCTGCAGGCACGGAGGCTGGAACCGGCTGGGCTGCAGGCACGGAGGCTGGAACCGGCTGGGCTGCAGGCACGGAGGCTGGAACCGGCTGGGCTGCAGGCACGGAGGCTGGAACCGGCTGGGCTGCAGGCACGGAGGCTGGAAACCGGCTGGGCTGCAGCACGGAGGCTGGAACCGGCTGGGCTGCAGGCACGGAGGCTGGAACCGGCTGGGCTGCAGGCACGGAGGCTGGAACCGGCTGGGCTGCAGGCACGGAGGCTGGAACCGGCTGGGCTGCAGGCACGGAGGCTGGAACCGGCTGGGCTGCAGGCACGGAGGCTGGAACCGGCTGGGCTGCAGGCACGGAGGCTGGAACCGGCTGGGCTGCAGGCAGCTTTCGGGGAGCAGGCACAGGCAGCTTTCGGGGAGCCGGCACAGGCAGCTTTCGGGGAGCCGGCACAGGCAGCTTTCGGGGAGCCGGCACAGGCAGCTTTCGGGAGCCGGCACAGGAACAAGGTCTGGCTGGGAAGCCGGCACAGGAACAAGGTCTGGCTGGGAAGCCGGCACAGGAGCAAGGTCTGGCTGGGAAGCCGGCACAGGAGCAAGGACTGGCTGGGAAGCCGGCACAGGGAGCAAGGACTGGCTGGGAAGCCGGCACAGGAGCAAGGACTGGCTGGGAAGCCGGCACAGGAGCAAGGACTGGCTGGGAGCCGGCACAGGAGGCAAGGACTGGCTGGAAGCCGGCACAGGAGCAAGGACTGGCTGGGAAGCCGGCACAGGAGCAAGGACTGGCTGGGAAGCCGGCACAGGAGCAAGGACTGGCTGGGAAGCCGGCACAGGAGCAAGGACTGGCTGGGAAGCCGGCACAGGAGCAAGGACTGGCTGGGAAGCCGGCACAGGAGCAAGGACTGGCTGGGAAGCCGGCACAGGAGCAAGGACTGGCTGGGAAGCCGGCACCAGGAGCAGGACTGGGCTGGGAAGCCGGCACAGGAGCAAGGACTCGGCTGGGAAGCCGCACGGAGCAGAGGACTGGCTGGAAGCGGCCAGCAGGAGCGAGGACTGGCTGGAGAGCCGGCACCAAAGCTGGAGACTGGAGAGCCGGCACCAAAGCTGGAGACTGAGAGGCCGGCACCAAAGCTGGAGACTGCGAGAGCCGGCCACCCAAAAGCTGGGAGACTGGAGAGCCGGCACAAAGCTGGAGACTGGAGAGCCGGCACCAAAAGCTGGAGACTGGAGAGCCGGCACCAAAAGCTGGAGACTGGAGAGCCGGCACCAAAAGCTGGAGGACTGGAGAGCCGGCACCAAAGCTGGAGACTGGAGAGCCGGCACCAAAGCTGGGAGACTGGAGAGCCGGGCACCAAAGCTGGAGACTGGAGAGCCGGCACCAAAGCTGGAGACTGGAAGAGCCGGCACCAAAGCTGGAGACTGGAGAGCCGGCACCAAAGCTGAGGCTGGCGAGCCGGCACAGGAGCAGGTGACTGAAGAGCCGGCACACGAGCTGGAGACTGGAGAGGTGCTGGGGAAACTGTAGAAAACTAATAAACTGGGGTTCAGGTCTGAGAGAAAAAAGAGGGGTGACCTGGGTTTGGCAGCTGCCACAGGAGGCAGAAGGTTGTGGAGGAGACAAGGGCCCAAAAACTGGAAGTGGCCGATCTGACACAGGCCAGATAGCGGTTTGTAGTTCATCTTCATCCGAGTCTAGATCCTCCCAGTCCTCATCGAAGGCTGAATCCTCCCACTCATCATCGGAGACAAAATCCTGCCAGACATCATCAGTGAAATGGATGGCGTCTTCTGCCTTACCCTCTCCATCCCAAGGGAGTTGCAGTTTAACAACAGAGTCAGAAGGCATGGAGGGCTTTCCCAAAGGCTTCCTGTAGTTGGGCTGAGTCATTCTGTAACGTTCACAACTAGGAACTGTTGTGACCGAGGATAGCCACTCCAAGGGGAGTGGATATGGTGGACGCCCAGGGGTGTAGCCATAGGTAATAGTAGGCAAAAACATGATGGTGATGAAGTTATAGCAGGTTTATTGCAGACGGAACACAGAAACACAAAAGGCAGGAACAAGCAGAATGGCTGATCGAGGAATCCACATGGTGAGGGAAAAAAGGGGAACACAGGAACAAAAGTACTCACTCAGGAAACAAGGTAACAAGGTTTTCAGGAACAAGACAAACAAGGTTTTCAAGGTTCAGGTTCAGATTCAGGTTCAGGTTCAGATTCAGATTCAGATTCAGATTCAGATTCAGATTCAGATTCAGATTCAGATTCAGATTCAGATTCAGATTCAGATTCAGATTCAGATTCAGATTCAGATTCAGATTCAAAATAGCAGGTCAGGAACAAACAGGATACAATCAATGACTCAGCACTGAGCAAAGCTCAGGGCGGGGTTTATAAAGGGAAGGTGATTAGGAAATGGGAAACACATGAGGGTAAACGAGGTGGGTGGAAAACAGACTGTGAATGGCAGATAACAGAAAACAATACACACCAAAGTTCAGAATCAGCCCTGAGAGCCCCCAGTGGCTCATCAGGTAAGTGCTGCAATGAGCAGAACAGCACCACCAGAGTTCAAGTCCCGGGCTGATCCTGACAGACTGATCTTTATTACATTTTAAAAGAAAGTTCTTAAAAAACAGTATAATCAGTCATCCCACTACAAAATAGAATCTATGGCTTAATTAGAAATTAATATTGTGATGAGTTTCCTATACAATCTTAACCTCAATTTCTTTGGACAACGTATTTTGTTGCTATGAGCTTGAAATGGTTTGTCTATATTTAATAAGAAGAAAAAGTTTAAATTATGTAAGATCTACAATTACATTTAGCGGTAGATTTATCAAGGGTCAAATATCGAAATGAAAAATACTTCGAAAGTTGACCATCGAATAGAATCCTCTGACATTCGAATTCAAAGTTGAAGGATTTTATTCATCGTACAATCGTATTCCGATCGTAGTACTATCGTACTTTGAATCGTACGATTCGAACGATTTTATCGTACAATCGTACGATTTTCCTTTCAATATAAAAAACTGCTAGAAAATTGCTCTGGAAGGTCCCCATAGGCTAACATAGCACTTCGGCAGGTTTAAGTTGGCGAAGTATTGAAGTCGAAGTTTTTTTAAAGAGACAGTACTTCGATTATCAAATGGTCGAATAGTCTAATGATTTTTACTTCGGATCGAAGTCGAAGCAAATTCGAAGTTGTAGTATCCTATTCGATGGTCGAAGTATTCAAAAAATTTCTTCGAATTCACTTCGACCCTTGATAAATCTGCCCCTTATTGTTCTAGTTTTCTAACTTCTCCCTGTTATTTTCATCTTTCTTCTGCATTGTTTTACAATAGACAACTCAAATAATTTAGTAAATGTATGTGAACTAACTAAAGACAAATGAACAACATATTTTTCCTAAAATTATCATTCATCCTCAAATTTCCATCTCAGTAAAGCCAATATAGAACCCACGACCCAAACCTTGCACTTAGAAATCCCTGATTTACATTTCTAGTTCCCTTCCTTTCTCCTAATAGACACCCTCAACTTTAGCTAGACATTTTGCCCTAATACATGTTATTTATTCTATGTAATCCAGAAAGACAGGCTTAATTGCAGAGAATTTCATGAAAACTGAATTGAATAAAACATTTACTATGTTGGCCAATAATTATATCATATAGCTTTAAGTAATTATATCTTTTAATCTAAGAAATAAAACATCCACAGATCACTCCAAACTTTGTAATACTGAATCTGCTTGTGGGCAAATTGTCTCTTATAGAAATACTTCCATAATGTAGAAATTTAGGAAGTGCAAATATCATTGGAAAGCCAAATATTTGCTTTCAAATGAATATATTTTCAAGGCTACAGTATTTTGTAAGCTCCAGTTACTGTGGAGCAAGTGCTGGTTTTCTCCATGGAAGTGAACTTCTAAAGAACTCTTTGAAGGAGTAATGTTAGCAAATTGAGCTGTTGAATCACTGAAAATATAAGCATTTATGAACAGCCTTTAAAAACACCTCTTAATAAGTGTATATGAAAAGAAATTGAAACAATGACTAAGGGAGAATTATAGCAATCAATCAAAAAGTGTGACAATAATAGCATTGTCAATGGCGGATTGTACCAAGCTGTGTACTTACAGGAATAGTTTTTCACATATTTTCTGGGACTTTAATATTCAACATATAAACCGGTTTGTATATTTGATAATGAAAATGTCACTTTGCTTTCGAAACTATTATTTATTTTTCAGTTACCCTTCCCCCCTCCATGAACAGTACAGTATTAGGTCACACCCTCTAGGGGAACCAAGATTAGGTGGAAGACAGATTTACTTTGTTTCTAAATATTTGTCTTGGAGCATTTGATAAAATTGATAAGAGAATATTTTGAGCCAATTCTGAAACCACAAGTTGGTTATTATTTCCGAATTAACCCCTTGTGATACTACTATAACTTCACTTCAACTTTAACTTGATCATCAAAGCATATCTACAAATGAGCCTTAAATGGCATTATACAACATTGTATATTAAATGGGAAAATACCTGTAACTAAACGTAAAAAATTAAACCGAGGCAACTTGAGTTACTCAATTAGGCCAAAAACTTAGCAAGAACATGTTTATTACTTCAGGAATGGTAGTGGGGCTTTGGGAGGTCATAGCAAGATCTTTGTAGACAAGCCAGAATTTGCAAACAAAGCAATACTTTCATAGAAACTAGATAAATCCTGCAAAGGGAATAAAATCAAATATTCATCTCTATGTTAGAATTTGTGCTGAAACATTTTAGTTCTGAGAGGGAGTTTTAATAATGTCCAGGGGTAACAAAGTTCTAGATCACGGTCATGTACTGTATGGAATTAACTTAAACACATTTGAGTTGTGCAGATCTAAAGTCTTAAGAATTTGTTACTACACTAGTTCCTGGCTCATATAATATAAATATAATAACTTATATAAGGTGAGTGGAAATTTTCTGGGCATATTTCAAAATTTCACATTTGTAGTGAGATTTTGTGTTGATTTTGTACTTAAATTTGAAATATTATCTTCTGAGACCTTTCTCATAAGGTATTTGCTTAATTGCACCTTGTATAGGGGCAATATGTTCTTTCTCTTGTTCTGTGTTGTGAAAGTAAGTTGAGTAGTTGTCTGCCATTCCTATGCTTGATCTCTGCCATTACTGATCCATTCAGCTTTAAATGGACACCACTAATACAAAATCACCCACCTACCTGCTAACCCATATAGTTTCCTATTATTACACTTACAGACATGAGAGGATTATTACACAATGCCTAGGCATAATATAGATGATGATGACGGGAGAAAAACAATCAATGCCTCGCTTTTCTCTTTTTTTCAACCCAAATTATCTGTGTAGTTTATTGACAATTGCTCCAACTTCAAACCAACGCAATTCCAACATCAGCAAAAACTATGATACATTTTATGTATTTGGCTAGTGATACTGTGACATCCAGCGACTCACTTTTCATGCATTCAAGTCTAACTACAGTGTTATACTGCAAATGCAAGCAGCAAAGATTTTTCAATATTCTGTTTAAAAAAAATAGTGGTTAAACTCAACTGTGATTTTTTTTCTCAAGCACTAGCATTATGAAAAAACATGACTTATGTGATGTTAATGGAAAAAACTTTATGGCAGCTCTATTTCTCTTCATTTTTACAAATGAAAAAAATGAAATCTTGAAAAGCTAAAAATACATCTCCCATTATACTGAAGATTTAGGCAGATTTAGTCTGTCAACTGGCAGGGGGAGAGAATGTCAAGGCATATGTAGGACATCTGGATATGGAAGTTCATATAGTTGCCCCATACACTGGTCTGTGGTGAAACAAAAAAAGTAGTTGAGGACTTAGTTTGCCATTTAAAGGATTATGTAGATCAATATTTAGCCAAAATTATGTTTCTGGATATTTGCCTTTAAGAACTATGGCAAAGACTAACAAACTTCTTTAAAGACCACGATACTACATCCGTTCAAATACATTTGATTATGGTGGATTGGAAACAGCTGACCTTTCTAAGCCATGGAAAAGTAGAAGAGGATCACTTGATCCAAATATTATTTATATCTACAATTGGCAAGTCATTACATATAGCACTCCCTTTGTGCATTGCACCAATATTTTGTTCTTAGTTGCACAGGTTAGTACAGGAGATCCTCTGTCCTTATATTCCTTACTTTAACAAGTCATCTTTCAACCATGATGGCCCACATCATAGTTTAGCAACATTTGTAATCTATTGCCCCAATCTCTCCTTTCCTCTAGATTCTACAATCTAAGGTCTCAAGCCCTCTTGGTAGCCATTTTTGCATCTAGAGGACTCACCCATAAAGAGGTGAATTTAAGGCCACTATACTTTCTAAAGTGCACACATTAGGATCACACAAGTGCACACATTAGGATCATCTTTCAACCATGATGGCCCACGTCATAGTTTAGGAACATTTGTAATCTATTGCCCCAATCCCTCCTTTCCTCTAGATTCTACAATCTAAGGTCTCAAGCCCTCTGGGTAGCATTGTTAAGCCATTTTTGCATCTAGAGGACTCATCCATAAAGAGGTGAATTTAAGGCCACTATACTTTCTAAAGTGCACACATTAGGTCTAAATATCTTACTAAATGATGCCTGGGAGTAAACATTTAAGATGGCCATAGAGGAGCAGATAGTTGGCAGCTCTGTCGCTCTTCTTCTGGTGCCAAATTGTACCTTACACAACAATTAATTTGGTTTCATAATATTCTCATAACTCCATTGAGTGCCAGAGATTGTTTCATGTCTTCTGATTGTCTGAAAAAGGCAGTAGCATTTAATAGGAGCAATCTGGCATCGGAACTGTAAGCCATAGCTAGTAGCTTTAAATGGTCTTGTGCGTTTGTCATAAATATTGATAAACACCTAACTGGATGTGATGGACTGTACCATATATCATCTAATTAGGTGTTTAACAATGTTTATTATAACATTAGTTTGGGATTTTTCCCATTAATTGTTTCCCATAGAAAAGAACAGATATATCTGAAAAATAAATACAAAAACATCTGTAAAGTATCAAACAAGTTAGATACTTTACAGACGTACTATGCCTAACACAATAAAGCCTTCCAAAATGTCTCAATCTGTTTAACTTGGAGTCAAATCCTAGCACAAGGGACTTGATAAAAACAGCAATTAGAAGTGGACAGGGTTCAGAAGTAACTGCTTAATTCTTAAAAACAGCTATATGTTAAAAAAAAAAAATTGCATAAATAAACCCAGATATTTTATGGAAGATGCAAGATCTGAAGTTACCATTTCCCAGGTGTCCCCAACCATGTGACTTGTGCTCTGATTAACTTCAGTCACTCTTTCCTGCTACACTGCAAGTTAGAGTAATAACAACCCCCCCATCAGCTAATCAGCAGCCTATTAACAGAACAATGGGAAGCTAACCAGATAAGCAGCTCTCTGTCAACTCTGCTGAAAGATGTGCGTGCATTATTAAATGCCCCACCCAGTGTAGACATAAGAATTGCTTCCAAGCGGAAACAACCCTGCTTTTGTAGGGTCGTACTCAAGTACAATGAGAAGAGGAGAAACTATAGCTATCTCAAAGCAGTTCCACCCTGAAGTGCTGGTTCCTTCTCAAAGTTCAGAATCAGGCACAATGCATTGAGATGGCTGGCTGCCTCCACACCAATATTAAAGCAAAAAGAAAAATTTATTGGTTCCCAAACCCAAAGTAATCTAACAATAATTCAATGGAACAGAGAGAATAGCAAAGTATTTGCAGAGAATGCAGGTCACCTGGAAACTTTAACTATTGAAATAGTTTTCCAGCCTGTTATGTGCTAACATTATATCTACAAGCAGGTGGTGGTATTTCAAAACTATAAAAAAAATGTAAAGTGCATTTTCGCTAATGAAATTAAAAACATCTACATTGGTTAACATTCACGCATGTGGATGAGGTAGTTACGAGCTGGGGTTTGCTCACTTTAGAAGGGTGTAGACCAATGAAACTATCAAGGTGCTTGGGAACAATGAGTTTTCTTGGGGGTTGTGGGGATTCAGCTGCTTTCAGATGTTCAAAGACAGATCTCAGAAACCTGTTAGCCCCAAAAATTAAAACAGATTCAATAAGTTCTTTGGCATTGATGTGTCTTTGCACATTCTGCTACATTCTACTGGCAGTATATGCTTAAAAAACTATCACTGGGAAGCAAATATAGTGCAGGGAAAATGTTTGGCCCATATAGCACTGGAAATGTACTGGTCCGTGTACAGGTATAATAATAAAATTAAAGACAATATTGATTAACAAAACCGCTCCAGTAGTAGAAATAATGACATTCATACATCATCATAGTGAAATTATCTCCTAATGGGACATCATCAATGGAATTTGGCGTTCTAACCACCATTACAATCACCACAAATTGAGGTAAAAACTGACATTGTTAGTGTTTGTTGTAATGTAAGCAAATAACTGAATCAAATGTACTAATAGCCGCCATGTTTGAAATATTTTCTGTAAGGTTTAACGTTTCAGATCCATTTCCAAAATCTATGTCTAGGCAATCAAATTTACCTTTAATTTGAGGGTTATAATAACATTTATTTAAAATAAAAATTGGTCTTGTTCCACTTCAGTAGCCAAGGAAATTGATGCCAAATCTCAGCCGCCAGTTGGACTTTGCTTTGCTGATTAAACCAAGAAATGTATCCTCTTCTAAATCCACGTTATCTTGAATTAGAGGCCAGCTCTCTAAAGTATAACCCTAAAAATCAAAGACTAATATGGATGGTTTATTCAAGTTGCATTCTGTTGCATAACAACAACCACTGTATGGAAACCCTAAAAAAAACAGATACTGGCTCAGTCCATTTCGGAATATCTTGATTCCTATCATTTCAGAGAAAATTAAAATAATACTTGAAGGTTTCCAAAGCAGAGCTTCTTCAGTTACAATCAACTAGAGCTGCTGTGTAGCAGTCATTCCTATGAGAAATAATTTAACTAATGACATTCCTAGGACAAGGACTCATTTTAAGATTACCCTCCTCAGGGCAATAGTGTAGTTCCATTGTACAGGTTCCTTCTATTCCTTCCTAGAAAGACATGTGACCCAAGTAGTGTCCCAGTGGGATTTGCTAGAAAGCAACTAACCCAACATAGTTCCAGAAGGTTAGGCATCAATAGTGTCTCTACAGCAGGGCACTGACCTGCCTAATACAGAAAGACAATAATAAGCTTCGGAATCACCCCAGTTGACATTTACCAAACAAGCTTGGTTGGACCTTTCTTGCTTTGCCTCACCTTTACCTCTCTGCCCGGATTTTGTATTTGAGAACAAAATAAGCAATGAGGCGCAGGGTGACAAAGAATATTCCAAGGATAATGAAGTCCAGGTAGAGTTTGGCATTCTCCACATCCAGTTCCTTCAGAATGGCTTCTGACTTTTGGAAATGACAGGTTTCATCCTTTTCGCAGTGCAAATCTTCTCTGTCAAGACCATAAATGGACAGGATGACACCCTCAAATCCATATCTGGAAAGAGTCAGATGCAAGTTACTTTATAACACAGTCTGATCAGCTGTATCCATTAGTCTACCTGTTAATTCATATCTACTGTGCCTATCATCTATCTATCTATCTATCTATCATCATCATCTATCTATCTATCTATCTATCTATCTATCTATCTATCTATCATCTATCTATCATCTATCTATCTATCATCTATCTATCTATCTATCATCTATCTATCTATCTATCTATCTATCTATCTATCTATCTATCTATCTATCATCTATCTATCTATCTATCTATCTATCTATCTATCTATCTTCTATCTATCATCTATCTATTATCTATCTATCATCTATCTATCTATCTATCATCTATCTATCTATCATCTATCTATCTATCTTCTATCTATCTATCTATCTATCATCTAGCTATTATTTATATGTCATCTATCTATTCATATTTCTATCTGTCTATATCCATCCATCCATCCATCCATCATCTACCTATCCATCTATCATCATCTAACGAGTGTAGTTTTTAGGCCATCAATGATATTTAAGTAGATGCCAATGAGTGATGTTTGAGCAGGCCTCATCTTGGCATTTAAATACAACATAATGGCAACATAATGGATAATGGAAGCTCAGAGCTTTTATTCTTAGAGCATATTGGGACATAAATTGGTGGGAAATAGCTGCAAAATAGTAGGACGCTGTTTCCCGATTTCCTTGTTTTTATTTCACTAATTCTGCATGGTACATTACCCGAATTGTAAATTTTAAATGAACTTATCAATACTGTAATTATTTTGAAGAGGTGAAAATGTACTTTTAACTATTATTGAGTTTGTTTCAATGCTTCCTAAAAAGAAAAAGAACATTCACTTGCATTTAAACCTTATATACTAAATAATATAGTATCCCCCCAATCATAAAAAGTGTAATGAAGTGTACATTAAGACTAACTGTCTAAGTGCTTAGAGTGAAGTACATTTAAAACACACAGATATTTCAGATAAAAAAAGGAATATCCAATGTTTACTGTACCAAGCAATTGTGTGGTTGGAACCTTTATGTATGCAATAAAACATATAATAATACTAAAATACTAGAGGCACCACAATACTGAGTGGGAATCTTACCATTCACAATTGGACTGGATTGTTGGTTATTGTCTATATGCATACCATGCACTATACATGAGATTACAGACAACTTTATCTTTTACAGACTCTTGTTGTCATTATGTTGTTTAAATCAACTGAGTTACATAGGAGTTTAGCTTCTCTTGCTTTCAGAGTTGCCAGCATCCCATCCAAGCACCAAGAAGAGGCATAGCAAATACATTTTTTTGTCTGGACAGAGCAAGGGGCGATGAAATAATAATGCTCCTTGTTGTCTACAGATCAAGCTGCTCTACCAAACAGCTGATAGTATGTAATATAGTATAATCTATGCACAGTATCATACCTGACATAGGACATGTAGGACATCCACTGAAGGTAACTTGGAATGGTATCAAAGCTTACAAAGAAACCGGAAAACAAAAGAACTGGAATGGCAGTAACAGGACCCACAAAAGTCGCCACCTGCAAGACAAATAAATCAGTGAGTTTTAGTCCAGCTTTCTAACTGAAAGTTATGGTGGGTGGTCAATACATTTATAAAATGATTTGTTTCTTGCCAGTGGCGATCCTAGAGGGGGGCGGGCCCTGGCCCGCTCGCACCCCCTGCTCCCCTGGTAATTCCGCCACTGTTTCTTGCCACTTACACTTGTACAGTTGTACAGGTGTACCCCCTACTGTATATGATAAGGATATTAGAAGTCATTGAGGAGTTCTGTGGCCAAATAAAGGCACAAGGCTGCAGGCTGAGTTATACAGGGAACTCTGAGTATCACTCATGTATTATAAGGCATAATGTACCCCCTACTGTAAATGATAAGCATATTAGAAGTCACTGAGGGGTTGTTCTGTGACCATATAAAGACACAAGGCTGCAGGCTGAGTTATACAGGGAACTCTAAGTATCATTCATGTATTATAAGGGATAATGTACCCCCTACTGTAAATGATAAGGATATTAGAAGTCACTGAGGGGTTGTTCTGTGACCATATAAAGGCACAAGGCTGCAGGCTGAGTTATACAGGGAACTCTGAGTATCACTCATGTATTATAAGGGATAATGTACCCCCTACTGTAAATGATAAGGATATTAGAAGTCACTGAGGGGTTGTTCTGTGACCATATAAAGACACAAGGCTGCAGGCTGAGTTATACAGGGAACTCTGAGTATCACTCATGTATTATAAGGGATAATGTACCCCCTACTGTAAATGATAAGGATATTAGAAGTCACTGAGGGGTTGTTCTGTGACCATATAAAGGCACAAGGCTGCAGGCTGAGTTATACAGGAAATTATCAGTATCACTCATGTAAATGATAAGGGTATTAGAAGTCACTGAGGAGTTCTGTGACCATATAAAGGCCCAACCAAAATAAACCAAACTTAAGGAACTGTTATGTAGGCAGTACCTGCAATGATGTGGAGGCTGCTCCAATGAGAAGTCCTAGAGATTGAGCAACAAGGGATGTCATTGTTCCCAAAGCAGCAAACAGGATGAATCGGAGAGCGTCTGATGGCTGTGAGGTCATCCAATACACAATGCTGCAGTACGCCACTGGAAACATGATCTATACAGAGAGAATTCCATAGCGATCACTCCATTTTAATTATTACTTCTGGTATTCTCATTTCAGCCGTTTTTGACTACTAAAACTTGCTTTATTATTCTTTATGGAAAAGTCTAGAAGATTGTCTAAATATACCACATACTTTGTTAATGTACCATATATTGCTTGAACCCTAATGGCTGGTATTGTCATCACTTATGGGTCACTCAGAAACGCTCTTTCTGCCATGGTTTGCATTGTTAGTCATTTCTGCAATGTCTTGTGCCACACTGCAGAATAGGATGTACAGCTACCAATAAATTACAATAATCAGTCTAATAATTAATTTAAGTGACTGAATACCCTCATTATGGCATGAATGGGGGGCACTGGCTAAACTGGAAGAAGATGGGGCACACATTTAAAATGGCACAATTTGTCAAAATAAAAATTAGATCAAACCGGACAACATCAATTGATCTGGCCATGAACTGATAAACTGATAAACTGGATATCACAGAAATTAACCCACGTGTTATTAAGGGTAATTTACAATTATTGCAGGAAGACATTAAAAAGTGCACCTCTTATTGCTCATTTACGTGTTCCCTGGTCTGGCTTCACCTTGCAATAGAAAAAGTGGCCCCATTGTGGCCCTCCCCTGCCCACCTCTCATGAATACAGGACTGCCAAATACAAGCAGTGTTGTACTCAATGCTTTCTAAGCTCCAAAACAGAATGCAGAGACCTGTGTCAATTTACCACCAGCAGAAGGCAGTGTAAACAATTGCCAAATGTGCCCATTTTTTGCAGTTTGCACATTTCATTCCATTTAGTAAATAAGCCCTAAAATGCCTGAAAGACAATACGATTTGTTTGTGTACGAGTTTTTTTTTTCTTACCTGGAAGGGCACATCAGCCATTGTTTTGGCTAAGTAATATGCCTTCAGGCTGTACCAGTAATTCAGATGTTCTCTGAGGAATACTCCCATTTCAAGTGGAACTGTTGATTGAATAGAATAGAAATGTTATATAAGATAAAGTTATTCCAAGGATAAAGCAATGTACAGTGTTTCTAGAGCAGAAATTCGGATGTAGCATGGAGATGAGAGAACACTAATCGTTTGTATTATTTTAGATTTAGGATACTCAAACCTGTGACTACAAATACTGTCTCTTCTAGCCTACAATAAATCACTTTTGTATATTGTCTCGGTAGAGATAGATTATCAGTTAGCACCAAAACAGAATAAACTATTAAAGATTACTAAGCACTAACAAGACATTTATACTGTCAAACTGGTCAACTGAAAGAAAAAGGAGCAATAAAAATGTTTGATTCTTCTGATATAAATTCAGACACCACTAACACTACTGCTTTGGAATATAAGCCAATAAAGTGTAAAGGTTTCAATTAGGCATTTCCATAGGCAGAACGAAGGTTTCCACTTAGTCAGTAGAAAGTCAAGGACCCTTTTCTGTTTCAGTAGAGTCGGACTGGGATTCCAGGGGACCACCGGAAAACCTTAGGTTGAGGGCCCACTTTCCAAACTATTATACCTCCTCTCCTCACTCAACCTCTTTATTCTCCTAGTCTCTTTTCTTTATATTAGTGGTGGCGAATTTGGGGTGTTTCGCTTCGCCGGCAAATTTCCTGCTAAATTCGCAAAATGGTAAAAAATTCGCAAAATGGTGCCGGCGTCTCATTTTTGACACCGACGTCCGTTTTTTGGATGCCAGAGCAAATTTGCTGGCGAAAATGCGCCAGGGTCTAAAAAAAAAATACAATTTTTGACACCGGCAAATTTTCGAGGTGGTTTTGCAAATTTATTTGCCGGCAGCGAATCGCTGGAATTCGCCACAAATTCGCGCCTGGCGAATAAATTCACCCATCACTACTCTACATACTATACACTACTATTCTTCCATTATTAAATCTCTTTGTTCCCATAAAGAAAGAGGGAATGACCATGAAATAGGCCAAATGGTTAGAAGCAAGAAGTCCACTGACACTGGACCCACCGGGAGTTTTTCTGGTATCCCGGTGGGCCAGTGTTTCAGCATGAAGTACAAATGTTTTTGAGTGCATATATCCAATTACTATTATATACATTCAAGATAATGGAATGAAAGAGTAGAAATGTTGGGTAAATAAGGAATTGTTAAACAATAGCCATAATATGCAAGTATGTCATTGATTATCAAGAAAAAAAATACAGCAGAATTAGTACTCGCTATCTCTTTCTTTTCCTGGGATTAAAGAAAATAGAAAAATCCATTGGTTACGTACAAGTCAGGACGGTTGGCATGAGAGCAGCGAACATCAGGAAGAGCATGGAAAAGAAGAGGAAGCCGGAATTGCTCAAGACTTTCTTGGCCTCATTGCCAATGCCTAAGTACAGTAAGCCTATCAGGAACCCAATGCCTATGTGTGAGATTATTCGCAGATGGGTCAGCACCTAAAAGTGAGAAGAAACAGCGAATGACAAAAATGCAATGGACCCAATCCACAAGTCGGCTCCACAATCACAACAAACCTTGTGCTTCCATAAGCTTTGGGAGTTATGTAGTAAAGGGTCTAGTAACCCACAGCAACCAATGAAATATTTACATTTAAACACCAGACCATAACTCCAGTTTGCTTGTTTTTGGGTTAGTGTAAGGGTTTCCAGGGTTTCTAGAACTGATGCCACCTACTGCCTTTATGCCAGTTACTCCATTTATTCATTCATTTAGACTAAGTAATTGCAGTATAAAATTAGGGAGAGGGGGTGAGTAATCCCAACCAAATTCTAAAGCTGTTGAAAAACTATAAACTCATCATTATTCTTATCCAGCACCAGTATTGGGGTCTAACAAGAATGGGCAACAAGGCAAAAAATTTTTCCCTTTAACACTTTACAGCAAGCCCCTAGGAAGAGGAGCAGTTAAAACTAGGGATGCATCGAATCCAGGATTCGGTTCGGGATTCGGTCAGGATTTTGCCTTTTTCAGCAGGAGTCAGCCGAATCCTTCTGCCCGGCCGAACCAAAGCCGAATGCAAATTAGGAGTGGGGAGGGAAATTTTGTGACTTTTTTTCACAAAATAAGCAAGTAATTTCTTTTCCCCAGGGGTTTGGCCGAATCCAAAATAGTGGATTCGGTGCATCCATAGATAAAACAGATGTGTAGAGCATCTACTTTGTATCACACACAAATTTTGCAGAGCAGCATTAGCCACAATGGGTCTTCTACCTTCCCCACATTACAGCAGTCACGTGGTCTTTACTTTGGACCACTAAGAGCTTATTTAATTAAGGGAAATCTTCACAGGAAGATGTTCTGTAAAGTTGAAGGCTGTGCTATGTTGAAGCCCCTTTGTGATCATCAAGTCGTTACTAGTCACCACGGGAAAAAAATTATATTTATTCAGATTTCAAAGTTTTCAATTTTTTTCTTGCCATGGAAAAAACTTAAAGGGGCTGTAATCCCAGCCATGATGCCGTCACACATCTCGCTCTAGTTTTCTATAGAAGTTCTCGAAAAACATAATTATAGGTGCATGAAAATTCACCAATGAGAATTCTACTGATCAAAATCTTCATTATAAATGCAAAAAAAATAAGAAGGCTGAATCTCAGCACCTTGTCAGGCATCTTGCTCTTATCTTACATACAGAGATTATTGTGTCAATTTTATTCTTCATTAAATGACACTGGAATCAAACATGGGGATAAATGAGAGACTTGTTCAGTGCTGGGAAACAATTGCAGGAACAACTGATACAGATTATCTTGTATTCAGATTGGAGGATGTTTTGCGTTTTAAAGCAGTCACTGGCTGTGGAGATTGGGGGAAAGTTTTATTGCTTTAAGAATACAAATGAATGCGCACTCCTGGAGCCAACCGGTCTCAATAAAACTTGATTTTATTCCAAGTAGCTAAAACAATAGGTCCTAATGCGTTTCGCATTCCAGGGGTGCGTGTTCATTTTAGACTGCCGTTGGTATTTCTCCCTAAGCTACAGGTTAGGTGTGCTGCCATTTACCACAATGTCGACGTGTGGAGGTCGAGCCTGGATGCGTCAGACCTGGGGTTTTCTCATCGGATGAGCCACACTTTTAAAACTTTAATTTTCACGGCTGGGATTAAGCCGCCGTTTTCCTTTTTTTTCAAGAATACTACAGCTCCCAGCATGCCTAAACCTTCATTATATGTTACATTACTCTGGGATTTGTAGTCCAGCAATTACTGAGTAAAGTTTACAACCTGTAAGGGGGTGAACCAGATGTAAGTGTGATATGTGACAAAAATGTGTTTGATTGTGAAATGTTGTGTGTTTGTAAAAGTGTTGGATGTAATTTGTGTAAATCACCACTAGATGGCAGTAGAGGTTCTTAGTTCTCAGTTTAGTTGTAATTTCTTCCCCAGACACTAGAGGCCACTATAGAGCACACAAGGGCTATAAAAGGAGGTGCCCCACCCAAGGTGAGCAGTCTTGATGGGAGGGCGTGACAGAAGGACATCAGCTGATCGGTGAGTGAAGACTACATTGATAGATAGGAAAAGCTAGAATAGGAAAGATCTTAAGTAAAGCGAGCACTAGGTGCACGAGATAGTGAGGATAGTTAGTAAGGGCAGCTGTGGCCCCATCAAGGAGGAAAGTGGGATTAGTTTCCTATGGGCACTCCGTAAGTAAGGGAATCAGTGATAGTTTAGGACAAGGTAGGAAGAACACCTGAGTCTCTGGACAGGAATGGGATGGAGGGATATCACCCAAGAGGTATCGGGCTACTATTGGAGAGTGGGGGGATATGGGTGGAACATATATCAGACCACTAGTCGGTTAGGTGTGATCCAAGATCCTATGGCAGGTGTGCCTACTCTGCAGTGATTCCTTGAAATAATTTAAATTGGAAGTGTCTTTGAACAAGTGTGTGCTGGAGTGACTGTTGAGTGTCCTGGTGTACATATTCCGAATAAATATCTCCTGTTTCATTTTATATCAAGTCTCGTGTGGTGACTAAGAAATTGGGTTAAGTTCCCCTTTAATATCTGGAAGCCCCTCCCACAAACCGATACAGCATGGTTTTCAACCCCTTTAAATTCTCCCATCCCCCATTTATTTTTAAGGCAAATTTTTTTTCAGGCGTTACTATTATTGAGATAAACAAGGTGGAAAAACCCAAAGAGTAAAACTAGTATAAGACCTTTTATGAATGTGAATAAATGACCCTTGGTCATTAATACTCTGGCTCTGTGTTTCCACTGATATTTGTATTCCTTCTTTCATAAATCCTTCCTGACACTAATCTCACTAAATCAAAGTAAGCAATGGTTCTGTTTCTTCCCGTAAGTAACTGTAATATACCCACTGAGTCAGGGAACCACGTACCGAATCCCTCATGATATTGATGAAAGTCCTCTTAAATAGGATGCAGAACTGAGTGAGGCAACTGGCCGAAAAACTATGGCAACCTTCTGTCGGTGAGGAGTCCTGTGAAGCAAAAGGCAAATTCATTGTTACATATATAAGGCTACATCCAATGGTTGCCATGGAAAATCAATGTACTAATGATATCACCTCGTCAGGCTTGTGCCACATGAAGGGGCTCAGCTCATTCTCTCCACAATGATCTCTCTTGGGTTCTGCCTCACATAGGTTGTCCTGCACAGCTCTTACCAGGCGAGGGTTCTGGTCTCCATATTCACCCGACGCCACTTCCATAACTAAACCAGAAGGAAGGCGTTAGTAATGTAGTGTGTATATCTACAGTATATTTTTTATTATCTGTATTTTATAGATACAGTATATTTCTTTATTTTGTGTGTTAAATAAAAAAAATATACCTAATTAAATCTCAATATAATGGGCTTTATCAAAAATTGAATTTGTAGAAGTTTTTTCTACTTCGAATAAACTCTTGAATTTTGCCTAGGACAACTCCCATTGACTTCTACATGAACTCACAAGCTTTTAGATGCCCAAGTTTTACATTCAAGTTTTTTCGTGCTTGTTAAATACCAAAAAAAAAATTACAGAATTATATAATATAATTCAAATTTGTGAGTTTTTGTGGGGAAAAACTGAATCAAGGCCAAAATTCTAATTTGAATGTTGATAAAGCACCCCTAAATGTAAAGTAAGTGAAAAGCAGAGAGCTTGGAATTCAGCATGTATTATGCAATTTATCCAACAGAGGGTGAGCTCAGCTAAAGAAAAAACTGCAGAGCAAAAACACATACAATCCATTTTTGATAAAGGGCTAGTTCACCTTGAAATTAACCTTTTGTATTATGTAGACATGGATTTTCAGAGACAACATTAAATTGGTCTTAATTTTTTTGCCTTTTTTTAAATAATTTAGCTTTTTTTGCTCAGCTAGTGGCTGGAGTCCAATTAGTGACCAGGCAGTAGTTTGAACAAGAGAATGGAATATGTATTAAGGCAGAGGCACACGCTGCTATTTAGGGAGATTAGTCACCCACCGTTAAATCGCTTCTTCTTCAGGCAACTAATCTCCCACTGGCTAAAACCTATAAATTGCCGACATGGTGGAACTCGGATCGCTTTGGCTTTCCGAAGTCGCCTGAAGTTTCATTGTGAGGCAACTTCGGGCGACTTCAGAAAACAAAGCATTCTGAGTGCCATCCTGCTCGCAATTTTCATTCTGGGAAGGCTGTTCGGGGAGATTAGTCGCCCAAAGAAAAAGCAGTTTGTCGCTGGGCGACTAATCTCCTGAAATAGATGTCTCTGCCCTAAGAGAGGCCTGAATAGAAAAATAAGTAATGTAAAGTAACAATAAAAAAAATTGTAGCCTTACAGATCAATATTTTTTTGGGAGGTGAATGACCCCCTTTTGAAAGCTTGGAAGGGGCAGATGCAGACAAAAAAATAAAAATGAAGAACATACTTAATGTTACTGTGAAGGTGAATTACCCCCTTAAACACTATCCTGTACAAGATGGCAATGTTTTAAATGTTTCAAAAACATACAGACAGATTAATTGGTTCATGATGATAACCTCCTTGTTCCCATCGTTGGCTGCCAATGAGGTGCATCATCAAACAAATATATTTAGTTCCCATAGGCAGGGAAACACGTAGGCTGGTATGGAAAAGGTTTCATGCACTTGGGGGTGCCAAATGTTAGGCACCCCCAAGTGATTGTATTGATTTACCTGAAACCCCTGGCTGGTGCTCCTATGAGCAGAAAACTGCACCAGCCCAGGGTTCTACCAGTGAGCACCACAGAGCTATCCTCTTCCAGCGTCTTCTTTTTTAAAATTTCCTGGTTCAGATGCATGCTCAGTAGAACGAAATAGACGACTTTTAGTTAAAGTTTGGCTTTTCATTCTACTGCGCAAGTGCAGCCGTGCAAGGAAAGAGGAATACAGAAGAGGATCGCTCCGTGGTGCTCACTGGTATAAACCCGGGCTGGTGCCGTTTTCTGCTCATAGGAGCACCGGCCCGGGGTTTCAGGTAAGTCAATACAATCACTTGGGCGTGCCTAACATTTGGCACCCCCAAGTGCATGAAACCTTTCCTGCCCAAACATGGGACTGGTTTTAGGCAAGGCTTGTCATGAAGTATTGTCTTGATACAAGCAATGTCTATGTTAGGATGGTCAATGAATTATTGGTTACTCTTAGACTCCCCAAACCAACTCATAACGTCTTCAGCCATTCTCTTTGTTATTATGGCTTATTAAAGGGTTATACCAGAGAGAGGCAATTTTTACCCCCGCTCTGAGGGGCCCCTTGGCCAGAAATACATTAGATAAAAATAAAAATTATATATGAACAGTTATGAGTCAGTCTGATTTAGTTTCATCCTGGATTTATTGACATACACTTGAACCCCCTCATTATCACAAAGCCATTGGTTTAATGCCAACTTAATGGCAAAGTACTTTCAATACACAAAGACATTTTTCTGCACATTTACATATACCGTTACAGCTAATTGAGCATTGGGGGTGCAAGGGAGACATTGGCCATGTGAGATACTTACTGAAGTCTGCAGGGTTGTGATATGTTGGGCAGTTTAATCCCAAAACCCTTAAGTATGGAACAAGGTGTGACACTTTCCCACGATAAATGCATTGTCCTTGGCTTAATACGTACAGCTGCAAAACCAGAGTGAGAGAATAAGGTGAGGACATGTAATAATATATGCCTGATGTGCCCATTCCATATTATAAGCATGAATAATAAGAATAGATTTATTTTTACTTCTATGCCTTAAGAGGCAGTAAGGCTTAGTGCTGAATGCAAGAGCATGACAGAAGGATAAAAAGAACTACTGAATTATTATAGAATTACAACTAATAGTTGAGCTTGTGGAATATACTGGGTGAGGTCTCCTGCAACCAGTGGGGTAATCTTACCAGTAGTTAATATTATCAAAGAGGTGGATGGACTACTCACCTGATCAAACAACTCAAACAGTTTGGCACTGGGCTGGTGGATCGTGCAAATAATATTCCTGCCCCCCTGAGCCAACGATTTCATCAGTGAGACAACCTGGAAACAGGACGAGCTGTCTAAACCACTGCAAAAAAAAAACAAACAAAAAACAATTTGAGTGAAACAAGAATCAGGGATCATTGTGGGGAGAGCTCGATCATGAACAAGGCCCCCCCGGCAGCTTGCGTGCCACTGACTTGATTGGCGTATGGAGGGGGAGGGGACGGGGGGGCCCGGCTGCATGTCCCACGCCACGGCCTGCCCCCCTCTATTTACATTGCTGAGCCTTTCATTTGTATTTTGCCTGAAGAAGGGGCCTGTGTGCTCCGAAAGCTTGCAATTGTCACTTATTCAGTTAGCCAATAAAAGGTATCACCAAACTTTACATTTTCTGGCTGGTAAGTATAAACCCAACAGGAACAAGCCCATAGGCACATTATGAAGAATGTTTAGACATATTGGAAGAATGTTAAGACATATAGGATGGAACCTGTATTTTAGCCTAATCATTGGATGGCATTAGGACAACCTGCACCACAGTCACACCAGTTAGAACACAATATACTTGTGGCATCTGGCTTCCCACATGTGTCCATTACTTCTACATAACCTCTTAGGGTGGCCATAGACTCAAAGATCCTCTCGTTTGGTGACATCGCCAAATGAGTGGATCTTTCCCCGATATGCCACTAACTGCATGGCTACTGTATATCGTACCATACCGTATGGCCGAACGATCGAATTACGATGCGCCAAGGGGCTCCGACAGGTCGGTCAGGTAAAAACCCAACCTTCCCGATCGATATCGTGGCCAGATATTGATCGGGAAGACCCGTCGGAAGCCCCCATACATGGGCAGATAAGCTGTCAAATCGGTCCAAACGACTGATATCGGCAGCTTTATCTGCCCGTGTATGGCCACCTTTAGCCTTAATGAACGCCACTAAATTCTTACATTTGGCAGTCAGACTTTTTTTATGGCAATACGCTCAGCTATGTGTAAGTTAGTAGAACAGATTGATTGCAGACTCATAGCAATTAAGGCCACATTATTGGCACAAGCTCAATAAAAGTTTATAGCCAGTGTGATGGAATTAAAGGGATACTAATAAATGACTGGGAGATCATTTCTGTCTGTATAGGAAGCAAAGCCAAAGATCTGCCAGAATACTCCCCATCCAACTACTTTTTTTGGGGTCAGTAACTCAGCATCTGTCAGTCTTAATAAAAAAAAACAACTTAAAGGAAAGGGCATGCAAGCTATCCAGTAGAAATTAATAAGCAAATAATCTGTATCTCCTGTTCCACTGTGGCTCGTAATGAACCATACTCTTCCTTTTAATTGCCAATATGAAACTGCATTTTGGTTACTACAACAATAAATCAAATGCCTAATTAGCAATCTTTATTTTTATTGGGACAAAGGGACTGAATATCATTTATGGAAATATGGGCTGAAATTGAGACACGATAATTCTCATCATAATCAAAATGTTACTGCCTTGAGAATTATCTAATACTGGAGATAGGGCTTGATTACAATATTTTAATCTTTGACCCAAAGTTACCCCAACCCAATGACTTAATTTTTGTGGTCCACTAGGAGGGTTCTCTATCCCCTGCTGTATCAGAGAGAAACACATAAGCTGCCCATGAGGGAAGGTATGGATGTGTTTGTGCATCAATAACCTGGAGACAGAACGTACTTGCTGCACAACCACTCCAGGAGCGGTGAAGCAGAGGTGCCAAACCAGGAGAACCTCTGAAGTAAAGTATGTGGCTATGTCTTATTTTGCATGGAGATACAGGCCATGTGTCACAATAAAAGTGAATCGGACTATCAGGACAAGGTGATTGTACCTGGTTGGTTCATCGAAGAACATCACAGGTGGATTATTCACTAATTCCAAAGCAATTGCCAGGCGTTTCCTTTGTCCCCCAGAAAGACTTCCAGTCCTAGTGTCTGCGCATGACAACAATCCCAGAGCAGTCAGGATCTCCTTTACCTGCGGTTCCAAAATATAATTAAATTAGCACAACTCTGAGCCATATTGCATAGATGCTTGGTATAACGTGATCATTTGAATGTATGGGGATGTGCTCCAGGTCTATTTATTCATTAGAAAACAAGGTGACCTAGGATGAACCAAGGATTACGTGCTTTTCAGAATGAAATGCATATGGATGTTCTTGGAGTGTTACTGACCTGACTGTAGGGTCATCTGTGTGTGACTACCCATGGTTATCAATAGTGAATAGTGATGGGCGAATAAATTTGCCACGTGAATTTCCACATTCACCAACGGCGAATAGATTAGTGAAACTTCCGCAAAACCATTTTGGACGCGCGTCAAAAATGACGCTCGCATAAAAACGGAGTCCGTCAACATTTGGATGCCCATTGGCCTAAACATCAATTTAAAATTGACACGTTGCGGGTGCCAAAATTCGAGTTTCGCTAATTTCGCTGGAAATTCATGAATTTTTCGGCAAAGCAAAACAGGACAAATTTGCCCTTCACTAGTTATTAATGGTACTCCTTTTCCTTAAACAGAAGGATGGGCTTCAGTATCTAAACCATGCATTACTGGTGAGCTTTGCTTGTAACTGTTTACAAGTAGCCCTTAGCAATAAATCAGTGCTTTTTCTGGATTTTTTTGGACTGGACCTCCTATGATCCACCAGAGAATCTCGCATTGACAATCTTTAGATTAAAAGACTAGTAAGGCTTAGAGCAGAAAGATTTAATAGGAATTTTCCAAACCTGGGGACCACAAGCTCCAGTTCCCACTGATTAGAAGATCCTCTTGTACTTAGAGGGTGTTCACCAGACCCAATTGGTTGCTTTAAATTGCTAGATTGGTTGCAAACCATGTGCATTTTAATACATTACTAATTTTATCTTTTAGTAGTGATTCATCTGGGCTGTGCCTACATATCTCATGGGCAACAATGGATTGCACCATATTTTACAAGTACCTTTATTGGTGGTGTTCTTCGTGTTTCAAGAGATGTCACTGCATCAGGTGTCACCATTTCAGGTGTCCATTTAGGACACATAGAAATGTTGGATTTTTTTTTTTGCCATAGAAAACAGTTCTTTTTGTTATATGATTATTATCCTCCCAACAGTATAATATCCTCAAGAGTATCAGCCTTGGCAAACTGTACTTACCATTTCCCTTCTGCCTTCATCCTTTTCTTGAAGCTTTAAATGGGCAGAAACCTGGAGACATGAAAGTCAGTATCATATTAATTTATTTTATTCTTTCCAAACACACACAGCATCAACCGGCACTATGACATAACACACAAAGATTAGAAAATATTATAATGTTGCTAAGTAATGAAGTAATGAAGAATACAGTACACTTTAAAATGATATATTCCCTAGTGTTTCTGGGCAATTGAATCAACAGAGGAACTGAAAGATTATTTTCTCTCACATTTTAAGGTAATCAGCCTAATTGCAGAGCTCACAGTAATATTTCTCCTTTGCTTCTCTGCTTCAGTTGGATGTTTAAGAACAAAGAGTATATCATTTAATACATTTATATTTATATGAACAAAACCAGTGTTTCCAAAACGGTTTCATGCAACAAGCATTTAAGCAAAGGAAAGTAAAGGTAACAGAAGTGATCCAGAGTAGAGTCCTGCGCGGAACCAATTTCTTAGACCTGGACCCGACCGGCAAACCGCAACCCACATATTTTCTCACCCAACCCGTACCCTCAACTGTATCTGCAGGTACCCGACCCACTGCAGGACCCTAATCCAGACTATCAGCCTGCTTGATTCTTGTGATTAGCTGGAACTGGACAAGCCTTAAAACTCTCAAAGCATTTATATTGAAGATGGCTACAGATGATTGGAATATCTATAGTAGTAAGTCAAATCAACTGGACTAGCGGCATTTTTCAGAGGTTTCAGTAGCCATTCGATTGGCTTTCTCAAATTTCTCAGATTCTGAAAATGACAGTTAAAAATGAAAATTATTTGCTATAATGGAGTCTATAGGAGATGGTCTTACTGTAATTTGGACAGTTCTGGATAATGGGTCCCATTACCTGTACCATCTTTTGCTTTAACAACATTCAAGTTGACTGCACATACAGTAAGCAACATTTCTACTCTTGCTGGCTAAAAGTGTAGCAAGAATATTATAATTGGTTAGCGCTTACATTTCAACCAGTCAACTTTCATAAAGACGCCTATTAAAAAACTCGAATTTATCTCAAATTTTTATTAAACCAACCTCGACCAAACTCCCATCCACGATTTTATCTTATATATCAAAAAAATAGCTAGAAAAAGTCTGGTTGGAAAAAAAATCCATAAAATCGAGTGGAAACCCGAATCGCGGGAATTTTTCAGATTTGATGCCTGTTTCTCTTGATTTTTTTGCTATATCAACCAAAAACCCAGATTTTTTTGGATTTTCGGACGAAACCCAGCACCGATCATGATATCTTCAAATTGTAAAAGGGACATCTCCCATTAACTTATACATGACCTGGACAGGTTTGAGATGGCAGATTTTTGGATTATGAATTTTTTCTGCTTTGGGGTATAATAAATCTTGAAAAATTTGAGTATTTTTTGCATGAAAAATTTGAGTTTTGCCCAAAAAAAAAACAAGAAAAAAAATCAAGGTTTAATAAATAGCCCCCTATGTATTGATTGCAAAGTGGTTTGTGTACATATAAATAGTGTTAATTATGATCAGTTGTGGCTATTCATACACAATATAACACCACTGGGATATTAGTTGAAGCTCCATTACCATCATGGCTTCCTGCACTGTCATGTGTGGCAGAAGCATATCATCTTGCATAATGTAGCAGGACACTTTGCGGAAGGAACGCAAGTCACGAGGCTGACCGTTAATGAGAACTTCTCCCTTCATACCAGTCTCCCTGAAATAAAGATGTAAAAAATTTAATTAAATTTAAGTCTAGTATTTGCAGTACCACTCTCACTTGCACCACGGCCATTGTTTCTATAGGGCCCTGAAAGCACAGCACCTCAGTCTGTTTAGTTCTCTAGATAAGGTGCTGATGTAAGAAATGGGTTCAAACTAATCATAACCCAGAATTTGAAAAAGGGGGTGACCCTTTCAGGGATGTGCATTCTCTCTTTAGACACTGCCCAATAAGTTACACTTGAATAGGTATTATTTAACGGTCTACGACATGACACAACAAAGATGGCAGCCCTTAATGTGCAACCTCCTGATGATTGTCCAACATCTAGTCCAACTTCAGCTATGTGAAGGAACCTAAATCATGGCAATGGTCAAAGACCATGATGTATAATGGCGCTGCACTGCACCAATGTAGAAAAATCATGAGAGAGTAAGTAGGTATAGTGAGGCAAGATTGCAACAATAGAACAAAGAGGAAAAGTATTACAATTAGTAATTATAATTAATAGCACTAGACTAAGGAGCCAGCAGAAGCAGCCAATCAAAGCAGCAGAATATTCACAATAGAAATATTATAAGAGGTAGAAACCCAACTCAAATAGAAATGGCAACATAATGTGTAAACTTTCCTTTATATGAAATGTAATCTTCATAATATATTGTCTCTTGCTAGGACACTAATTAGCCCTCACAATGTATTCTTGAACTGAAGAAGCTGCTCGAATGAGTAATGAAATGTCTTCAATGATTACTCAGCAAGTTCAGTTGTTTTAGAATTACTTATACTAGATAATACTTTGTGTTGCTCTCCCTGCGGTCCTTTATCTATTGTTGAACTACAGGGTAAGCATGAGAATAATGATCCCTTCCAATGCCCGTAAGCATTCCCCAATCATGGCAGATTTATTTTGAGGGTTCAGGTAAATCCTAGGCCTCTTTATCATCAGCTTTTAATAAAACCTGAAAATATTGAGTTGAAAAAAAAAAGAAAAATTTGAGTTTTGCCCCAAAAAGCCAGACCTGAGTTTAGTAAATAACCCCCTAAATGTCCAGTTGCCTTTGACTTAATTCTACTAGATACTCCATAGTCTAGTGCTAATTCCAATATGCTAGCTCCAGGTTATTGATAGTCCCATCCACTTCAAAACTATACAAATGGCATCATGTGCTGTGCACTAGTAAATGTCTATTTCATGCGTGTAACATACCTGTAACCAGCCAAGATATTCATAAGAGTTGACTTCCCTGCCCCCGATGGCCCCATGATTGCTGCAAGTTCTCCACAGTGGAATTTTCCTGAGATCCCCTTCAGCAGGGTTTTGTAGCCTGAAGGAAAGAAATAGAAATATGTTTGTATAAAAATAATAATAAATGTTTTGCAAAACAATCACAACCTTTAATGGGGCTGATTAAACAAGAGAAAGTGGAAATGATGATGATTTTAGTTCCGCCCAGACACAATGATTGAGTACGTTTTCAATAATGTCGGAACAAATGAAATCTCTTTATGACTCAGTCATCTCTAAAGAAATCAGTGGAGAAGCCATTCATAATATGCCAGGAACCCTGTAAGAGCCAATATCAAGGTACAAGAGTGATGGGGAGTTGGCGGGGGTTTTATTACAGGGATTTAAGCGATTTAATTACAGTGAGGATTCAAAGCTCCACTAGACCTTTTCTTTTGTATTTTCCTTTTGTATTTAGCTAATGGAAATATTAAAAGGTGAATGAAAAATTGTTTTCAATGTATTTCCTCTTTGGCTTCTATAAATGTACTTCTGACTTAGCTTGGTGTATAAGCCCACCACAATCTACACAAAACCCTGCCCAGTTTTTGAAAGTTCCTCCCCTTTTCAGAACTGTCCTGGCCAGAGGAATGGAGAACTGTAGCCTGAATATCAGACCCAAAACTCTGCAGAATGAAGGAAATAAAGTGCTCATTTATCACTGAATTATTATAACACATGGGTGCCAAAACATCCCTCCTGTCTCTTCTCGAGAGTGGGCAACTGTGCCTATTGATGCTGAGGAGCCCTGGAGACAATGCCACCTTGGACCTGGCACTAGCTCCTGGGTTCTCCTAGTGGCTGAATAGGTAGACTTGCTCCTAGTGAAGATGCACATTGCACTTGAATTGGTAAATGACCCCATATGCTGAGCCCATATCCTTTCTTCAGATTCCAACACTCAACTATATTCCTGAACTAAAACTTTTCCAGCCAGTGGTGGGGTATTTTATAGGATAAAGGGCAAAAAACAGCTGTACAGCAGGAAACCAAGGCAGGCACTGTTGTTTTAACACCAATTAAAGCCCTAATAAGAATTTTAGCTACCTTCTTATGGAATATGGAGCCTTAGGGGAACAACTTCCATGACTGTTGCCTGAGTATCACAGTTACTAGCTGCAGAGTACATAGTTCCCTCCTTTGTGGTCAAAGAACGTATACAATAACCCATAGCAACCAATCATCAAGTAGCTTTTACTGGGCTGATCATTAAAAGTCTATTATGACATTACTAAGAGCACGTGAAACAGTTGAACCTACAGTGCATGGATGGAAAGATACTGTAATTTGAGCCTCGCATTAGTGGGATCCATATGTCTCGGCACCCTTGTTATTGCACATCCTTGCCAATTATTGATCGTTCTGTGCAATGTAGGTCACTGAATGTTCCCTGTACATCCATTAACCATTATACTTTACATGGAGCAGCTGACTCACACAATTAAATTCTAGGAGTTATTTAAGGGCAATACTAATATGTTTATTTAGAGCTCACACATCCTGGCATCTCAGCTGGCTGGGTCACATGTGGAAAGGAACAACGCCATCTTGTTAAATTGGTTAAATGGAACACTTGAAACAACAACAGAAATTGTGAGTTTCTCTAAAAGAATGAACCGAAAAGTGGTTAAAATACAAAAAACATTTATTAGGACATTACAGGTAAAAGCCTAATGCATTTCATGCCTGTTGAGTCACTTATTCACAGCCTATGAGTAAGTGCCCCAACAGGCACGAAACGCATTAGGCTTTTACCTGTGATGTCCTAATAATTATGTTTTGTATTGATTTTTGGTTGATTTTTTTGGAGAAACGTATTTTTGTTATTGGAATCTAATATATTTTGGTAGGGCGTATACTGGCATTTTTCGCCATGATTCCATCTTATTATTGTCTTCAATGTTATCAAATATGGGAGCCCTAGTTGGGTTAAATTAGCTACAAATTACTGGCTCAGATTGCAGTTTTAGCCTTGCCTATGCTGGAATGTATAGTGTCTCAGTATGGCTGAACACAAGTTTCTTTATCAATTTCCACAGATCTTCCAATGTGTTATGACATTGTTTCAAGAAGTCAAAGGGAGAGGGGTCTAACATTTCAAAAGGAGTTTCATGGTACCTTAGAAATGGCACTCCCACTGTTGGAAGAAGTCCCTAGAGGGCATTTATACCCCTAGTAATACTATATCTGCCTATGAGACCAATTTTAATATTCATTATTATATTATAAATAAACATGAGCTGTGCAGTGTGGGTGTATATATAATAGCTGGGCACAGATGTTGAACGTTCATAAAAACAAGGCTTGACATTAGTGTTAGATGCAGTAAAGCTTTCTGCATTACACAAGAAAACTTTTTCCTACTGAGTGTTTTCATTAAAAGCAGAATATTACTTTAATGACCTTCCTCTGCCTCATAAATATTTATCAGCTACCACTTTATCTTTGATGGGGATGGGCAGGTATTGAATCATTGCAGCAGTGTCTTTTAGGATTCATTAGCCAGACCTGCGGAGAGGACTAAGCCACTGTATGAAGGCACTTAGCAAGCAAAGGAGGCCGCAAGCAGCTCTATTTATACACAAGTCATTTGGGTTGAATAACACTGTAAGTAGGAGGCTATTGATTTTTTCAATAGTGTCTGTTGATCTTCCATATGGTGAGGGAGATTCAATATGGCGGGAGTCAGCGAGGAGTCGAAGAACTTTCTTGGATGTAATGCAAAGATTTATGGCACTGAAGTTTAGAGAAGTCATTATGGTGTAGCCAAGGCCATCTATAGTCAAGGTGGGCCCCAGGGCAAAACTGCCACCCTGTCAATACCAACCACAATTCCCATCTATAGCTGCTGATATGCAAGGTCTACTGTATATCATGATTAGGGCAGTTGATCCTGATTGGGGCCCAATCACTGAGTGCAGAAATTCATATGTGTCTTATAAGCAATTATATTAAACACTGGGCCCCAGAATCCAATGGGAAAGTATAAAGAATTAAAACATTTACAATAGAATAACAAAACAACAAATGTAAAGGGCCTCCTGTAGTCTTACATGAAGCACCTAGGAAAAATGCGATTGGGTGTTTGGGGGTGACAAGAAAGGCTACAGCACAGGGCTAATGGGCCTTCTACTTTGCCACTGGACTGTGAGTCAACTAGAAAAGGTCTAACCCAAGTGGTCTTCAGGAAAGATCTGACAATTTGGCAACAAGCTGTTTATGGCAACCTTACAAAAATACTGCAAGATCACAATGTTTTTTTGAGAAATGTACTCAGCCAGGGGTCCACAACCTTTTGTTACCGATGAGAAACTTTCAAATGTAAAAAGAGTTAGGTAGCAACGAAAGTATGAAAATGTGACAGGGTGGTGCAAAATAAGTGCTGTGGTTGGCCAATTAGTTGCTCCTACAAGGACTGACAGCCTACAAGAGTTCTGTTGGGGGGTAGACCTGTGTTTTTGCAACCAAAACTTGCCTCTAAGCCAAGTTAAGCACCTGCTTTGAGGCCACGTGGAGCAGCATCCAAGGGGTTGGTGAGCAACATGTTGCTCATGAGCCTCTGATTGGGGATCACTTCCCTACACTATGTATAGGCCTACATACAACTTGTAATTTAAACACTATACAGTCAAAATTAGGTGAACATGGGTACTGCTGTATCATACAATGACATTCTTGACAACTGAGTGCTTCCAATTTTGTGGAACTGTTCTTTCGTGTTTTATAGCCATAATGTCCCCATGAACAAAGCCAAGTCTGTACAGAATTGGTCAAAGAGTGCCGAATTTATCCCAAATAAACACCTGTGTGAAGAACTGGAATACTGATGCAAACTAGGCTCCCCCAACATCGGTGGCCAAATGCTTACATATGAATAGAAGCAAATCCCACCAACAATGTTCTAGTAGAAACCTTCCTAGAGGTAAAGCTGTTATAGCCTCCAAGAGAAGACCAACTTCATATTTATTCTCTTAGTTTTGGAAAGAGATGTTGGACATGCAGGTGTCCCCATATTTTTGGCCATATAGTGTATTTGTTACAGGTCAGCCAGGCATGCCTCCCCAAACTTGTGCCAGTACACATGCAAGCTCAATATACCCTGAGCCAAATGTGACTATATATACAGTATGTGTGTATATATATATATTTATATACATTATGTTACAAATATAAATATATTCTATTTGCATTTGGCTTGCTTATTAATTTCATTCTTTACACATTGCAGAAAAGCTGTGATAACTACTGACACCTCTCTCATCTGCGTATTGCTCATTGATGATGCCTTGTAGGCTCAGTGTTAATTTATGGTACATATTTCTAAAGCATACAACAGCAGCACCATTTATTTTTCTTTTTAACTCTTCTGATTTTAGTGATATTAGAACAGAATAACCCTTAGCAATGTATAGTTTGGGCAAAAATCTAGAAATGTTATTAGAAAACATGATGGCAGATGACTGGTTATGATTTAGGGCAGGACTTTCCAGCTTCAATGGCTTTAAAGGCCTTAATTTAAAGTATAATTAAACCCTTAAAAAAATATTGGTAGAAATGTCATATTTTATGTACTGAACTTACTACACAAGCCTAAGATTTCAGAATTTCTATAACAGCAATTATTCAGGCCATCAAAGTTGTGCACAGGGGGTCGCCATCTTGGATTTTGTCAGTGGCACTGCACATGTTAAGTGTGCTCTGGGCAGCTTTTGAGAAGCTAAGCTTAGGGGTCGTCGCAAATCATCAAGCAGAAAACTATGTTCTCACGTCATAGAAACTGATGGTACATGACTGAATAAATTCAGATGTAAACTGCACTGCTTTCTGAGCTGCTGTATAATTAATTAGCCTTGTACTGTGACTTTTATATTTTATACATCCTATATATAATGAGTTGGGCCCTAATCAGCATGTGCAGCTTGGGAGCTACTAGGGACATGTTCATAGACCCAGATATTCCTTGCTAAGGCGGTGGATGCCTTGGGCTGGTACAGAAATCCCAAACATAAGCATTTGTAGCCTCCATCTTTATAAAACCTTTAGTTCTCCTTTAAATAAGCATTGCTTTCGATTATATTTTCTTCGACTAAGCAGTTCCCCTTTAAAGTCAGCTACAGGGGGAAGAAAAACAAGTAAAGTAACCAAGCTCTGGGAAAATCACTTCGAGAATTATTACAGGAGAAAGTGCCAGGATTTATTTCTGATTTTCCAAGAGAAGTTAGAAATTTACTCTCCCTTGCCCTGCCCTAAAGCCAGCTACTAAATAGAGCAAGTGAGCGACACTCTGCAGTATCTTTAATGCTGGACCCGCTGCAGCAATGACATCATTGTTTTTGGCTAAAATGGCCGAAGCAGACAGGTGGCAGCACCCTATCAATTTCCTTGTAGCACTCATGCTCGTTAGGATCTTGTCAGTCATTTGCATATGTGCCAATCTTTAATTGTCCGCTCGCTCTGCCAGTCAGGGATCTTTTTCATGAAGCTCAAGGTCCTGAGGCTCATTACGTGCTTTAACTACAAATGTTAAGAGTTAAAATGATATTATTCAAGCAATTCTCTCCCTATAATTAAGCTAATTATGGTTATGAGAAAGTGTCACATACTGTGTTTTCGATACCATTAGTTCATCAACCCTCCCACTTCCATTCAATTTACAAGGTTGACGGGGAGTTAAAAAAAATGAGGCCCACGTGAGATGATTCGTTAAGAAAACAAGAGACAGCAGCTACAAAAATTGCTCCAGTTCTAGTAACCCATAGCAACCAGTCAGCACGTGCCATTTACATGTTGGCTGTTAAAATGTTGAAATGATCTAATTGCAAGTTATCTCACCTACCCTACCCACCCTTTCTCAACCTGGGTCCAAACTGGTCAACAAAAAATTGGACAATGAGCAACATTAAACCCTCTCTGATGGCATCAAAAATGATGTTGGGGGATTTGGGCCTGACAATTAATCACTAACACCTGGGCCAGTGGTTCCCAAACTGTGATTCTAGCCCCTGAGGGAGGCCAAAGGTAAAGGTTGATAAGGCTGAGATTTGAGGAGGTTTGCTCTTCCAGATAACTCTTCAGAACCAGTTTAAAGACCAGTTTGGGTAATTGTTTATTTTCTATCATAGATACAGTAATCTTGGAACTGTTTCCTAATGTCTAACATAACAATGTGTTCTTATAACATTGCTATCAGATAATGGGTCCCTGACCAAATATTCCACATTAAAGAGAGGCTTGAAATAAAATCAGAAAAACATTGGCCTAGGTGGATCTGAGCATGGTCACGAGTTTAGTTATCTCCTTGGGTGCCTTAGCCAGACCATATAGATTTAACAATTCTCTTCCAAGCAAGGGTGGTGATTGGCTCCTACTTCACTTGGCTCCACAGGTCTTTATGGGAGATAATGTTTTGAAGATCTTTTGCAAGCACCACTTGAGGATGTTAGTGATCTCAGACGTGACCTTCCAAAGTTTGTGAGGCAACAATGACATTTTTTTAGCGTTTCGCACAGGGTAGAGCTGCATAAAGACTGTGTTTCTCTTCCATATTTGTGCTTTGACATTCATGTTGTCTCCTCTATCCTTTGTGACCATGCTGCCCAGTATGTGAAATCTTCAAACGCTTTGAACTCCTCGATGTCCCTAATGTTTTACCTAGATTCAACTAAGGTCTTGGATGTTAGTGTTCACAGTCAGTTTTACTTAGAGTCAACTAAGGTCTCGGATGTTAGTAGGGATGCACCGAATCCACTATTTTGGATTTGGGCCGAACCCCCTGAATCCTTCGCGAAAGATTCGGCCAAATACCGAACCAAATCTGAATCCTAACTTGCATATGCAAATTAGGGGTGGGCAGGGGAAAACATTTTTTACTTCCTGGTTTTGTGACAAAAAGTCACGCGATTTCTCTCCCGCCCCTAATTTGCATATGCAAATTAGGAATCGGATTTGGTTCGGCTGGGCAGAAGGATTCGGCCGAATCCTGCTGAAAAAGGCAGAATCCTGGCCGAATCCAGAACCGAATCCTGGATTCGGTGCATCCCTAGATGTTAGTGTTGACAGTAATTTCTCTTGTTTTGCCAGTGTTCTCCTTCAGTCCAACTGCCCCGGCTACTTCTTCAATATCTCGTAGTTTATAATTCATGTACCTGAGTCATATGGCAGTAAAGGTCTTCTAGTCACTCGGTCAGCCCCCACTGGATACCTCTTCTCCTACATGGGAAATTCTCAGACTGTTGGGCTTCAGTTCTTTTGGTGACCCAAAGAAGATGAATAGGGGACCATGACTCATGTCATTATAAAAGGGTGATATTCCTCTGAGCCCAGTGTGAAGAAAATTTTAACCACTTGCTTTGTATAATAATAGGATGAGGTTGCAGCTAAATTACTGCCCATGCACACATTTTCAGAGCAACAACTTTTAAGTCCATATCATATAAATAAGGTCAGGCAGGTAACATGGGTAAGTCTTATACAGGGAACCTACACCCAAAACTATTTTTTGCATAGTGATAGGAAATGTAATCCTTAGCAACTTTCAAATATATGTTATTGCTATTAATAGCAGCATTTGTTTATCCATTTCTGTTCTCTGGTTCTGATTCAGTGCCGTAACTACCAGGGGTGCAGGGGGTGCGATGGCACCTGGGTCTGCACCCTCTTGGGGCCCACCAGAGCCACAATAATGGATATCGTGCGTGGTTGGGCAGGGTGAGATTTTACATCGTACGCGATTCATAGGGGGGAGGGTCCGACAGGGGGCCCAGGTGCTCATCCTATACCAGGGCCTGCCGGTGAGTAGTTACGCCACTGAATCTGATTCTTGAACCAATGTAAAAGAAAGTTGTTTCCTTCAGGTCTGTTAATAATCTGGCTTCTGCTACATTGTTTCAGTAGTCATAGCGAGCAGTGCACAGAAAATAAACAGCCAGACAGATCAGCTGGAAAACAATTTGGCCAGACAAGTAGCAAGTTTGCCATGATTCTATATGGTGAATGAAAACCAATGAATTGGCAACTGGTCGCATCTATAACAATCACAAACCATACAAATGGTGGAAATGTGCAATGTATAACTCAGACAGGGGGATGTGAATGTTCTTCTCTTTCTGAATCATGAAAGTGATATTTTAAATTTTTTCCTACTTTGATCCTTAATAAACCTATGAAAGGTAAGTGAACATTGTAATATTGTTATGTTAACAGAAGAGATTCAACTGGTTGAGCTGATGAGGAGCATTATGGAAGCTCTCATTCATGAAAAAATTAAGCTAAAAACATCCAGCTCTTATCGAACTACATCTCCCAGAATCCCTAGCAGTGCAACAGTTAAAGGGACCCCACATGCTAAAAATGCTTTGTGCTTTATTTAATCAGAGTTTGAGCTGATAAGGAGCATTATGGAAAAAATTAAGCTAAAAACATCCAGTTCTTATTGGACTACATCTCCCAGAATCCCTAGGAGTGCAACAGTTGAAGGGACCCCACATGCTAAAAATGCTTTGTGCTTTATTTAATCATGGGTCAGAGTAAAGCGAAAATTCCACCCCCTTCTCAAAATTAACATTTCAAAAGCCATGCATTTGCTTAGAATTTGCAATACACAGCCAAACCAGCTGAATATTGGCCAATAATTCTCAACATGGATGAGGAGGGGGATGATGGGAGTTTTTTTCAGCAGCTGTGTGTTATTACAATCACAGATATACATATCTGTTTTACCTGCCATCATCTAACTCTGTAACTGTCATTTTCCTGCATAGGGTACAATAGAGCATTAACTGCAGAGGGTAAAAGCTCCAGGCACTACACAGGCAGACAGTTGGCTTGTCCTGACAATATGTCCTGCTACCCATAGGCAAATGTGCGGTTGTAAACAATGTGCATTTTATTCACTTGGGGGAAACACTAGACACCAACTGTCAGCTGGTGGAAAAACCAAAGCCAGTACAATCCTTCCACTCTGTGTTCTCTTTCCTCCTAGCAACAAGGCATCCGGCAGCCAATCAGAGCTCTCTGCCGTAGGATGTTGCATCTCCATTGGAGGTTACTGCAGTGCATTGGCCGTGAGTAACCAGCTCCCATTCTGCTCACACAGCAGCTCCATTCTACTGCAGTGCACCTGCTCCATGGGCTTTGGGGACTCTCTGCTGGGGGATTAGCAAGGAATATAGGACAAATCCTGTGCTTGATTATAAAGAACTAGATAAATACGTCCACTTCCACATGATTACAAGCACAAGGCAGGGAATGAGAATGCCACACAGAGGGAGAATTGCATGCAGCAAACAATGGGTTAAATGCTCAAATCTGCCTTTTAAATGGAATTGGAAAGATATATATATATATATATATATATATATATATATATATATACCTGTATATATATATGCAATTTTGAACGCAAGGCTTGCAACCAGACAATAGTTTGAATAAAAGACTAGAAGACGGGAATGAAGAATAGGATACAGCTTAGATACATTGTTTTCATGATGAAATGCAATAACAGCCTGCAAAGGATCATGGGAAGCGTAGTTTACAAATAATAGCTAAATCACTCTCTTAAATACCTTTCTGCAGGGGGTCCATGAAAGACCTGCAATACACACCTAAGGGGTTATTTATTAAAGTACTAAAGCCAAAAACTTGAAAAGTTTTTTTTACTATAAAATTTGAATATTTATTTGCAAAAAAACTTATTTTAACTTGAGGATGAAAATCTGAAAATCCAGCATCTCAGACCTACTAAGGTTGTATATAAGTCAATGGGAGAGGTCAATAACCTATTTGGAAGTTTCTGTGGGCTGCGCTGGAATTAGCCTGAAAATCCGACTATTTCGGACAAAAATCTGAAAAAGTCACCCTGTGATTTTTTTTTTGGCAGATGTCCCATGATTTGGGGCCTTATTTATCAAAATCCTAATTTTCAGATTATTTAATCGGAGAAACACGAGTATCATAATATTTTTTCAGAATTTTTCGGATTTTTGCGTGAAAAGTCTAAAATGGTCAAATTTTCAGGCTAATTCCAGCGCAGACCACAGATACTTCCAAATAGGATAGGGACCTCTCCCATTGACTTATATAAAACCTTGGTAGGTCTGAGATGCCAAATTTTCGGATTCTGACTTTTCCCATCCTCGGGGGACAATAAATTTAGAAAAATCAAGGTTTTTTTTCCATTAAAAATTTGGATTTTTTATAGTTAAAAACATTAATTTTTCGAGTTTTTGACATTCGGACTTTAATAAATAACCCCCTTGGTGTGTACCGTGGGTGTCCTGCACCTAGGGGGGGTGGGAATTTGGGGGGGCATGAGTGCCTATTGGTGATGGGCGAATATGTCCTGTTTCGCAACGAATTACGTGAATTTCCTGCAAAATTCGCCAAACTGGTGAAAAGTTAGCGAAACGATGATTTTGATGCCGGCGACAATTCGCCGGCATCAAAATGGGCACCGGCATCAAAGTTGACGCGCTTATTAAGGGTAATTGGCGTCCGTTACTCATCGCCAGAGATACCAATTATCACCAGCGTCAATTCTGTCGCCAGCATAATAAAAACGTTCAATTCCAGAATTTATTCGCTGGCGGCGAAACACGGGAATTTGCCGCAAATTCGTGCCAGGCGAATAAATTCGGCCATCAGAATTTATTTGCCGGCGGCAAAACGCGGGAATTCCACTGAAATTCGTGCCAGGCGAATAAATTCTGCCATCACTAGTGCCTATAGTTGCAGTGCGAATAGAGTCTCTGTCCGTCTGTCTGTTCAGAGAAGGCAGTGCACTGTCTGTGCTATAATTACTCTCAGTGTTTCTGCTAGACAGCAATAAGATTCCCAGGTGAGCAATAAATCCCATGAGATTCATCTAATTGTCAGAACGGAGGGTAAGAACACAATGTGGAAATTAAAAATAGATTTTTCAGTATTAATACATTTTTAATTAACACAAATATTATATGGAGATGTAAGAGGGGAACTTATATGGAGATGCTACGAAGGAAATTGTAATTAACAAATCCAGCAGAGTACGGTGTCTATGGATAATGGAGCTTAAGGGTTTATCAGCTGATAATACAGTATAATGGACCTGACCTCGGCCATAGTGTCTCATAGGTGAAATAAGGTGATCCATTAAAGGAACATTAGGGGATTGTTTATTAAAGGTCCCAAAAAACATCATATTTTTGAGGATAGTTTTCAGTAAAATCTCGAACTTTTGGGTAAAAAACTCACATTTTTCAGGCTTTTTTTAAAAAAAAACAAAAAAAACTTGAATTCGAAAATACTCCAACTAAAACCTGTCGAGGTCATATAGAAGCCAATGGCAGAGGTCCCTTGAACCATTTAAAGATGTTTGTAGCCTTCATGATGTTCAGGTTTTTTTCAGTGGGTTTTGATCGAACAATTTTTTTTTTGCCGAAAACTCATTCAAGTATTCCAGTTTTTAACCCCGATTACACTGATTCTAGTTTTTTTACATTCGAGTTTTTTCATAAATAAGTAAACGTTTGAGTTGTCGGTTTATTCGAAGAAAAAAAAACCTCACAAACTCGATCTTTGATAAATAACCCCCTTAATCTACACCCCATGCTGCTTTAAAGTACTGAGTGTTAAAGATGGTCACATGTTTTCAGATTGAAAGATTTTAAGGTGCTGCTCAAGGTTTGATTCTTAGAATGAGCAGAACAGGAAGTGATGCGTACAAGGGAAATGTGTCATACTGACCAATCAGATCATTAAGATGGGCAGGGGTGATATTTATATTATTAGAGCTTTCCAACCTCTGTTGTCCCTCACCACCTGCTCCATAACTGTAGGATGTTGGGAGTCATAATTTTAAACCTTGTAGCCACAGGGTAAGGGTAAGTGCAGATATAAAATATTATAATCTTTAAATTAAAAGGATTGTTCACCTTTGAATTAACTTTTAGTATGATGTAGAGAGTGATATTCTGAGACAATTTGCAATTGGTTTTTATTTTTTATTATTTGTGCTTTTTGAGTTTAGATTGAGCTTTTTATTCAGCAGCTCTCCAGTTTGCAATTTCAGCAATCTGGTTGCTAGGGTCCAAGTTACCCTAGCAACCATGAATTTATTTGAATACGAGTATAGAAATATGAGTTATAAATAGCAATAACTATAAATGTGTAGCCTTACAGAGCATTTGTTTTTGTTTTGTTTTTTCCCCTCTAATGCAAATTAGAGAGGCTTCAGATGGGTTTTTTTGCCTTCCTCTGGATCAACTGGCAGGTAGTTAAAAAAATGTTACTATGTTACTATGTAGATGGGGTCACTGACCCCCATTTGAATGCTGGAAAGAGCCAGAATAAGAAGGAAAATAATTCAAAGACTGTTAAAAAAATATATAATGGAGACCAATTGAAAAGTTGCTTAGAATTGGCAACTATATAACATACTAAAATATAACTTAAAGTTGAACCAACCCTTTAAAGGAAAACTATACCCCCCAAACAATGTAGGTCTCTATTAAAAGATACTGAGTAAAACAGCTCATGTGTAAAACCCTGCTTCATGTAAATGAACCATTATCATAATAATATACTTTTTTAGTAGTATGTGCCATTGGGTAATCAAAAATAGAAAATTGCCATTTTAAAAAATAAGGGCCGCCCCCTGAGATCGTAAGATTCACTGTGCACACATACAAACCACATGTAAGGTCACATGAGCCAATTAACAGACAGAGTTCTGCCTTTTGCTTCCTCACTTCTTCCTGTTACAGTTAGAGTTGTAGTATTTCTGGTCAGGTGATCTCTGAGGCAGCACAGATAGAGTCACGAAATGGTGGTTCAAGGCAAGAGATGTAAAAGGGCAATATTTATGTAAATATATATTCCAGTTTGGTAAGATTCTTTAATATGTCATTCAATTTGATATAAACTATCTGTTGCTTAAGTATTCATTTTGGGGGTATAGTTTTCCTTTAAGCCCCAGCCATAGGATCATTACCGATCTCCCCATTCAAATGTTAAACTCCAGCTGCAAGAAGAATGGCAGCAAAAAGCATAAAGCTTCTGTTTACAAAGGTGAGTCCATATCTCCAGCCGGTGACATCTCATCTGTCGTCTGCTGTTATATCACAAGCTCGGGTTCTAAAGGGAGAAATGGACCATAAAGCGATTCTGAAGAGCAGAGAGGCTTCTGTCATTATATTGTGGAATATAGATATTTCATGGCATGGATAACTGATTGCTTATTTGCAGTTAGAGTATGAATTTAGCATGTTCTGTTATAGACTTCTCACGAAACCTCAAAAGCAATCACCTCTAGTTCAGACAAATACAGGTTTATTTACAGAGCATAGAATGTCCTCTAATAGTGTAACACCATCTCTCCCTACTATACCTGCTATCCCACAGTCACACTCCCTTCCCAGAGACTATTATCCACTGTTACTATAGGCACCATCTCTCCCTACTATACCTGCTATCCCACAGTCACACTCCCTTCCTAGAGACTATTATCCACTGTTACTATAGACACCATCTCTCCCTACTATACCTGCTATCCCACAGTCACACTCCCTTCCCAGAGACTATTATCCACTGTTACTATAGACACCATCTCTCCCTACTATACCTGCTATCACACAGTCACACTCCCTTCCCAGAGACTATTATCCACTGTTACTATAGGCACCATCTCTCCCTACTATACCTGCTATCCCACAGTCACACTCCCTTCCCAGAGACTATTATCCCACTGTTACTATAGACACCATCTCTCCCTACTATACCTGCTATCCCACAGTCACACTCCCTTGTGACTGTACTGTATAACCCCCAAAAGATAGCTCCTCCCACTTCTAAACATAACAATAGCCGTGAATGAGAGTATACTACCATCATGGTGCAACACAGGCCAATGTAACCTAAGGGTAGGGGCACACTGGAAGATTCGGGGAGATTTAGTCGCCTGTCGACTAATCACCTCGTCTTTGCGGCCATCAATCTCCCTGAATGCCTTCCCTCTGTCTTGTGTCGGCTATAATGAAAAGTCGCCTGCGGCATGGCACATGCTGCCCTTTGTATTCCGAAGTCGCCCGAAGTTTCCACGTGAGGCAGAGGGAAGGCGTTCGGTGAGATTGATCGCCGCAAAGACGAGCTGATTAATCGCCAGGCGACTAAATCTCCCCAAATCGCCCAGTGTGCCCCTACCCTAATAGGTTGAAATTATCCCAGAAAATGTAGAAGAGGCATTTCTCTAGGCCATTGCAGGTGGATCTAATGAAGATTGGTTTTGTTTGACGTTGTAAAACGAATTTGTTCAGCAAAACACAAACACACATCAACCGTGTCACCTTACAAAAATGAACTGTAAAGCGCAGCAGAAGGGTCTATTCATGTGTTACTGTAAAACTGAGCCAACAGGTCTTATCATTTAACACAACATATCATTAAGATGAGTCAGTTACCGTTGCAGAAGTGTCATTAAAAGACAAGTCTAAACTAAGTGCTACATGTTTCTCTTGTAGTTTGGGTGCAAGTGCCAGGTGCAGGGTGGTGCATTGGTGGGACATGTAACCTTATACCAGAGTTTATTTGTTGGGATAGAAGGTGAAGTGCTAGATAAATACTGTTTGAAACTATACAACACTGCGTCATTGAGCTTGCGCACCTACCTGATGTTTTAGCTAACATACTTTCTGTGCAACGTGTGTGGGAGCTGCCATACCGACTCGATCTGATGCATTTCCTATTCAAACAAACAACCTCACGGCCCCTAGAAATGCTGTGTTATTATAGATGATATTTCACTGTGCAGAATCACTCAGTTTAGAAGCATGTTTAGCCTGAAAATATGGTGCCATAGTGATCCCCATAGAGTTGCTTGTAAATCATACAGTGAATTTCAACCCATCACTACATATTCAAAGCTATTATGGACTGACACAAGAATCCTTCAGATAATTTACCTTCATGTCTGTTTTGGGCAATTTGGCTTGAAGCCTACGCTGTATATCACCTAGAGATGCACCAAATCCACTATTTTGGATTCAGCCGTACCCCTGAATCCTTCCTGAAAGATTCGGCCTTATAACGAACCGAATCTGAATCCAAAATTGCATATGCAAATTAGGGGGTGGGTAGGGGAAACATTTTTTACTTCCTTGTTTTGTGTCAAAAATTCATTCAAATTCCCTCCCCAACCCTAATTTGCATATGCAAATTATGTTTCAGATTTGGTTTGGCCAGGCAGAAGGATTCAGCCGAATCCTGAATCCTGCTGAAAAAAGCCAAATCCTGGCCGATTCCCGAACCAAATCCTGGTTTCGGTACATCCCTAATACCATCATCACCCTAAGGAGCAAATTTACTAAAGGACGAAGTGACTAACGCTGGTGAAAATTCGCCAGAGTGACATCATTTCGGTACTTCACCGGTTTACTAACGGTCGCTGGCATAACTTCACTAGCGAAGGAGATATACTCTAGCGATACTTCGCTCCCTAACGCCAAACGAATTTGCGCTCTGGCGAATGGACGTAACTACGCAAATTCACTAAGATGCAGATTTTACTGAACGTTACCTTTTGCGCCAGACTTGCCTTCGCCACCTCAGACCAGGCGAAGTGCAATCGAGTAGATAGGACTTCCTCAAAACTTAGTTGAAAATTTTTCTAAGTCCCAAAAAACGCTGGCGACTTTTCCTTTTTTCATGGTGATAGGCTGCAAAAGAGCGTAAAATTGTTTTGGGTAACCGGCTTCCCCCCTACATTTCCTAACATATGGCACATAAACTATACACTGGGCTCATTCATATGTAGGACAATATAACATTTATTTTCTTTATTAAGGTTCCCTGGACTTGTGTAGTGTAAGGTATTTGCTGCAACATATACATCCATGCAAATTAGCCGACGCTATCACAACTTCGCTTCGCTTGCCGCAGTAACGCCAGGGCGTTCGTTGCCCTGGACGTAACTTCGGATTTTAGCGAATAAGCGTTGTCCTGGCAAAGTGTTGCACTTTGAGCGAAGCCATCGCTGGCGAATTTTCGGAGGTTAGTGAATTTGTCCCTATAAGTCAACTCATTTAGTCTGCAGAGAGGCTTCATACACAATCAATGGCGGCTCTGATACTTCCGCATATAAGAGCTTTTCCATCCCACAATCTCAGTACTCGCTCAACATTTTAGAACATAGTAGAAAATATCAGCACGACTTTGTGAGTTTATATTCCCCCCTCCACCACATAAATCCACCTTGAAATGAAGCAAAGGCTGGGCTCGGAGTCAATCAGGGAACATAACGCGGGTTACGGCTCTTTGAATTAAACCCTCTCATTATATCAAACTCGAAAAGATTAGAGGTCGGCCAGATAAAAAGCTTAAGTCCTTTATGTTATATTCACAAAGCTTCTACTTAGCAGAGGCCCATAGATTCTTGCCCATTCTCCCGACTCCAACTCATCACCGCTCACAATGTGGGGAAATAATGGGACAGTTATGCAGTGTAGCCTTTAACTTCTCAGCTGAAATCTCTATTGAAGCTTCTTCTTATGAAGGCTGAATGTTCAACTATAGGAAGCTCAGTCTTCCCATCACTTCCGAGCGAATAAAACTCCCAGGTATATAAGATATAAATCTTTGATGTTTACTTCACCCCATACAGAGGCAACTCTCCTGAACTGCACCAACTACACTGCTCTATGCACAGAAAATCTACAGAGGAGTTGGGCCATACATTAGAGTGCAAGTGCTGCGGTTTGGGTGGGGTATGATACATGTATGATATATATGTGTATCACTTTCCTTTAAAGGAATAAATTACCTCTACTTAAATGTTAGTATGTTATAGACTGGCTAATTCTAAGCAACTTTTCAATTGGCCTTTATTTTTTATTTATTTTTTTATCGTTTTTAAATGATTTCTTCTGACTCTTTCCAGCCATCTAAACGACAAATGCTATTCTTTTAGAATATCGCTATCAACACCATGCTAAATGTTCACCTTCAAGTTAAATTTTAGTATGTTGAAAAATGGCCGATTCTAAGCAACGTTTCATTTGGTCTTCATTATTGATTTTTTTATAGTTTTTTAATTACTTGCCTTTTTTTCTTGACTTTTTTCAGCTTTCAAAAGGGGGTCACTGGCCCCATCTAAAAACAATTCTCTGTAAGGCTACAAATGTATTGTTATTGCTACTTTTTATTCAGTCCCTCTCCAATTCATATTCCAGTCTCTTATTCAAATCAATGTGTGGTTGCTAGGGTAATATGGACCATAGCAACCAAATGGCTGAAAGTACAAACTGGAGAGCTGCTGAATAAAAAACCAAATAACTCAAAAAACAAAAATAATAAACAATGAAAACCAATTGCAAATTGTCTCAGAATATCGCTCTCAACATAATGGTAAATGTTCATTTAAAGGGGAACAACCCCTTTAAGAATTATTTTTCCCTCTCTAAATTTAAAACTGACTTTGACTGCTTCTGTTAGTAAAGGGTTGGGATAGCTTTTAGTATGTTATAGTGTGGCCAATTCTAAGCAACGTATCAATTGGTTTTTATTACTTGTTTTTTTTTTTTATAGTTTTTGAATTATTTTCCAGCTCTCAAGTTGGGGTCACTGACCCCATTTAAAAACTGAATGATCTATAAGGCTAAACATTTATCGTTTTTGCTACTTTTATGATTTGTCTTTCTATTCAGGCCTCTCCTATTCATATTCCAGTCTCTTATTGAAATCAGTGCATGGTTGTTAGGGTAACACAACAAAAATATTGTAACCAAGCTTCAGGTAGGACATGCCATACTGCTGCCCAACAACACTGAACTATAAGAATGCACTTTTTGAATACACACATGATGATTTATTTCATTGCCGGACACGTGTCTGAGGCAAACTGACATGTACACTAGCTGTTATTACTCATGAATCATTTCCCCATTACGAGCCTGCAGGTAGCAATCAATAGGACGAAGCCTGTTCTTAGCTACATTAGCCATTAAGCCTCGGTTCAGCCACCAGCTGGTTTAATGCAGTCCAATGGCAGACTGTAATTTACATTTCAATAGATACATTCTACCCTGTTACCGGGGAAAGTCATGAACATTACTGTGCAACACTAAGAGCACTGGCTGGAACCAGCACATGGCTGTCCCACTACCTCTTGGAAGGCTGAGCTGTCAATCATTGGCTTCAGCGTTAAAAGAACAGTTCAGTGTAAAAATAAAAACTACAGTTAGTTAGGCAAAAATGTAATGTATAAAGGCTGGAGTGACTGGATGTGTAACATAATAGCCAGAACACTACTTCCTGCTTTTCAGCTCTCTAACTCTGAGTTAGTCAGTGACTATAAGGGGGGCCACATGGGACATAACTGTTGAATGAGTTTGTAATTGATCCTCAGCATTCAGCTCAGATTCAAAAGCAACATGTGCTTCCCCCTCAAGTCACTGATTGGTTAGTGCCTGGTAACCAATCAATGGAAAGCAAGAGAGCTGAAAAGCAGGAAGTAGTGTTCTGGCTATTATGTTACACATCCAGTCACTCCAGCCTTTATACATTACATTGCCTAACTAACTTTAAATAGATGTATTATTCTGTACATATTATCTATTTACCTAGTATTCATTTTTACACTGAACAATTCCTTTAAAGGGTTGGTTCACCTTTAAGTGAACTTTTTAATATGTTAAAGAATGACTAATTCCAAACAACGTTTCAATAGGCCTTCATTTTTTTCTTTTTTATTAGTTTTTGGATTATTTGCCTATTTATTTATTCTTCTGACTCTTTCCAGCCTTCAAATGGGGGTCATTGACCCCATCTAAAAAACAAATGCTCCGTAAGGCTACAAATGTATTGTTATTGCTATTTTTATTAGGGATGCACTGAATGCAGGATTCGGTTTGGGATTCAGCCAGGATTCGGCCTTTTTCAGCACCATTCGGATTCGTCCGAATCCTGCTGCAAGGCCGAACCAAATCCTAATTTGCATATGCAAATTAGGGATGGAGAGGAAAATCTAGTGACTTCTTGTCACAAAGCAAGGAAATAAAAAATCTTTTCCCCTTCTAACCCCTAATTTGCATATGCAAATTATAATTTGGATTTGGTTGTATATTAGCAAAGGATTTGGGGGTTGAACCCAATCCAAAATAGTGGATTCAGTGCATCCCTACTTTTTATTACTTGTCTTTCTATTCAGGCCTCTCCTATTCATATTCCAGTCTCTTAGTCAAACGAATGCATGGTTGCTAGGGGAATTTGGACCTTAGCAACTAGACAGCTGAAACTGCGGACTAGAAAGCTGCTGAATAAAAAGCTCAAAAAAAAAAAATGAAAACCAATTGCAAATTGTCTCAGAATATCGCTCTCTACGTCATGCAACCCCTTTGAGTATACTGTACTTAAGACTTACAAGAATAGGAAACAAGTTGCCAAATTATGTCAAACCCATTCCAGCAGGGCTGTGTTTCCCCATCAGATTTATACTGACGTCCCAGTAGCACAGTAGCAAGTGTCATGTCAGATATCAGCAAGCGCCTATGATAATTAACGCCAGTAATTCATAATCAAGGATTCCTCCTGGTGTGCCGAGCAGCATTTGTATAGTCAATTCTTTCTTGGAAGAAAAGGTTCTAATGCAAAACAGGGTAAATAACCCTGGAGGAATATGGAGCACACAATTAGCAGGGGGCATACAAATGTTCTGGGGCGACAGTTACAATTTGCTTTTCCTTTGTTACCACTGACTGTGGCTTCTGTGCCTTTATGTTGTAACCAGTAGTCATATTCCAATGTTAAGGGTGTTTTTACCCATAATGCAGTGTTTTTGTCCCCCTAGAACTCTAGTATAATACTGGGTGCCCACAAACAGTGTCCGACTGGGATGCCAGGGGCCCCACCAGAAAACCTTAGTCCATATGCCCATTCTCCTCTTCCTCACCTCACTTAACCTCTATCTTTTTCTTTCTTTCTATTCTATTATTTATTATTCTATCTATTTAGCCTCTCTGTTGCCATACAGAAGTAGGTATTGACCATGAATATTTAGAAGCAGGAGGGCCCACTGACACTTGGACCCACGGGGAGTTTTCCTGGTATCCCGGTGGGCCAGTCCGACACTACCCACAAAGTAGCACCTCGTGCAATTTACTGCTTATTGGATCTATGTGTGAATGCCATGATTCCAAGTAGATGGAATTAAAGGGGCTGTTCACTTTTTAGTTTACTTTTAGGGGCAGATTTATCAAAGGTCGAGGTGAATTTTCAAATTCCAAAAATTCGTTATTTCGAGCTATTATTTGTGTACTTCAACTAGGGTCAGTGACCTTTTGGAATGAACCACCTTTTTATCTAACTGGAGTACCACCTTTTCATCCTTTGAGCTACTACTCAACCAGGGAATAGTACAAATTCGATTTGAATTTGAAAAAAATTCTAAAATTCGAATATCGAAATTTATCATGTACTGTCTCTTTAAAAGCTCGACTTCGACCATTCGCCATCTTAAACTTGTCGCTGTTTTAGCCTATGGGGATCTTGTGTCAATTGGTGGACTTTGAAAAAATTTAAGTTTTTTTTGGGGAAAAACTTCGATTCAAATTCGATCGAATACGCTATTGCTTCAATTCATACAATATGAATTAGGCAGAATACAGAACCTATACGGACCTATTCGGCCAAAAAAAAAAACATTTGACTTAATTTCGGTTGGTCTTTTTAAATCTGAATGTGAATGGGTCTTTTTAAATTTGAGTGATGCCCAACCAGTGGCTCATGAGTATCATGATGATCACCAAATTCTTGGATGTTGCTCCCAGTGACCTCAAAGCAGGTGCTTTTTTTTCAATTCCAGGTTTGGAGGAAAGTTTTAGTTGTATAAAAACCAGATGCACTGCCAAACAGAACCTCAATGTAGGTTGACAATCCACATAAAGGCTACCAAATGGCCAATCACAGCACTTATTTAGCAGCCCAAGAACATTTTTCATGCTAGTGTTGCTCCCCAACTTCTTTTAATTCTGAATGTTGCTCACGGGTTCTAAAGATTGGGGATCCATGATGTAGATAGTGATATTCTGAGTCAAATTTCAATTGGTTTTAATTTTTATTATTTGAAGTTTTTGAGTTATTTAGCTTTTTATTCAGCTGCTCTCCAGGTTGCAATTTCAGCAGTCTGGTTGCTAGGGTCTAAAATATCCTAGCAACCATGCTTTGATTTGAATAAGAGGCTGGAATATGAATAGCAGGGGACTGAATAGAAAGATGAGTAATAAAAAGTAGCAATAAAAATAACTTGGTAGCCCCATTTGAATGCTGGAAAGAAGAAGAAGGCAAATGAATCAAAAAATGAAGACCCCTTTAATAAAGGCATTCATGTTTGATCTACTTGTAGCTATGGGAACCATAGAATTTTGGTCCAGGCTATAAGTAATTCTATGGTTTCCTGGCACTGGATAGTTGCGTTGGAGCAGTGGGGGATACCTCTCTCCCGACCCGATTTCCATGTCCTCAATACTGGCCCTCCAATAGACTACAAAGAACTGGAATACTGGGCCTCATTTATCAACACCAGGAAAATGTGCACCTGGGCATTAACCCATGGCAACCATTTATATTTTTGCTTTCATTCTTCTACCTGCAGCTGGCTGCACAAAGCAAATAACTGACTGGCTGCTAGGGGTTACTACCCAGGTGCAAAGCTGCCCTAGGTAAGGGATCCATTATCCGGAAACCCCTTATCCAGAAAGCTCAGAATCACGGAAAGAACATCTCCGTAGACTCCATTTTATCCAAATAATATGATTTTACTAAATTAATTTCCTTTTTCTGTGTAATAATAAAACAGTAGATTTTACTTGATCCCAAATAAGATATAATTAATCCTTATTGGAGGCAAAACCAGCCTATTGGGTTTATTTAATGTTTACATGAATTTCTAGTAGACTTAAGGTATGAAGATACAAAATACAGAAAGATCCATTATCAAGAAAACCCCAGGTCCCAAGCATTCTGGATAATAAAGACCTGTATTAATAAATGAGCCTCGGGACAGAGTGAAGCAAACTGACCTGTCCACCATAAGTTACTACAAGTTGTTCCAAATGACACAGTTCAGCAAACAGTGTTCCCAGTTTAGCAAATAGTTCTGTTACCTTTCTTTTTCCACCATGGGCCTTCTGGGATTGAAAATGAAATATCCTTGAATTCAATGTTCACCGCTGGCCTCCTGGGAAGGGAGGAGAATCGCTGGGCTTCAGTGAGGGTGTTATCCACCTTCTTCAAGTGTCCATTAAGCAGCGGAGTCTCCTGAGTCCCAGTGCAGTTGGACACCACTTCATCCAAGGACACACACACTGATTTCGGATCCGCCATCACTGCAGGAGGGTTCTGAAAATCAAGAGGGTTCTGAAAATCAAGAGGGTTCTGAAAATCAAAGTCCTAAGTACAGAGAAAAAGCAGGATTGTAAGGGAAACTGACACCGATTTTTGCTGTTTTAAAATAATCCATCAGTACCATCTGCAGGATCCAATATCCAGGGGATGGTGCTCTACTGCTTTCTGTGCTGTATTTGGGGCTATATCAGCCTGGAAATACTACAGTGTCTTTTTAAAGCTGGCCATACATAAGGAGATCTGCTCGTTTGGCAATCTTTCCCCAATATGCCCAACTTGAGGTGGGAGATATTGGGCTGATCCGATAGTGGCCCCAATAATCGGATCACAACGAGAAGAATACGGTCAACAATGCGGTCCTTGATTTGATGGGATTTTTAAACCCACCTGATCGACATCTGGCTGTCTTTCGGGGGAAGAAGTTCGGAGGGCCCCATACACTGCCCAATAAGCTGCCGACTTAATGTGTCACCAGCTTATATGTGCCCATGTATGGGGGCCTTAAAGGGGTTGTTCACCTTTGAGTTAACTTTTAGTATGATGTAGAGAGTGATATTCTGAGATCATTTGTAACTGGTTTTCTTTTTTTATTATTTGTGGTTTATGAGTTATTTAGCTTTTTATTCAGCAGCTCTCCAAATTGCAATTTCATTAGTCTGGTTGCTAGGGTCCAAATTACCACAGCAACCATGCACTGATTTCAATTAGAGATGGGAATATGAATAGGAGAGGCCTAAATCGAAAGATGGATAAAAAAAAGTAGCAATAACAATAAATGTGTAGCCTTAGGGTAAGGACACACGAGGAGATTCAGGGAGATTTTGTCGCCTGGCTACTAATCTCCTTGTCTTTTGAGCAACTATCTCCCTGAACTGCCTCAGCGTTTTTCCCCATAGGCTACAATGAAAAGTTGCCTGCGCTAATGCACACACGGTGATGCGTTTTCAATAGTTGCCCAAAGTTGCCTCAGTGAGGCTATTTCAGGCAACTATTGAAAACGCATCGCCGTGTGTGCATTAGCGCAGGCAACTTTTCATTGTAGCCTATGGGGAAAAACGCTGAGGCAGTTCAGGGAGATAGTTGCTCAAAAGACAAGGAGATTAGTAGCCAGGCGACAAAATCTCCCTGAATCTCCTCGTGTGTCCTTACCCTAACAGAGTATTTGTTTTTAGACAGGGTCAGTGACCCCCTTTTGAAACCTGGTAAGAGTCAGAAGAAAAGGGCAAATAACTAAAAAAACTGTAAAAAAAAATAGATCTAATGAAGACTAATTGAAAAGTTGCTAAGAATTGGCCATTCTATGAAATATTAAAAGTTAGGTTAAAGGTGAACCACCCCTTTAAGGAGATCTTTAGGCAGTAGGGTTGCTGCATACTCTCTCTACATCTTCCAGTAGTCTAGCTGCCCTCCTGTGAATGCACCTAGACTAGAGGCATAGGATCTGTTATCTGGAAACCTGTCATCCAGAAAGCTCAGAATTAGAGAAAGTCTGTCTCCCATAGGCTCCATTATCATCAAATAATTCAATTTTTTTTTTCTGTGTAATAATAAAACAGTCGCTTGTACTTGATCCCAACTAAGATATAATTAATCCTTATTGGAGGCAAAGCAATCCTATAGGATTCAATTCATGTTGAAATTATTTTTTTAGTAGACAATGTATGGAGATCCAAATTACAAAGAAACCCCTTATCCGGAAATCCCTAGCGCCTGACGATTCTGGATAACAGGTCCCATATCTGTATTAGACTTGAGCCCTATATACTAGATTCGTTAAACATTCATAATAGTTTGGCACAATACATTTAGGGGGTTATGTAATAAAAGACACCAGGTTTGCCCAGGGGCAGTACCACATAGCAACCAATCAGCAAGGCATAGTTACTGGTCAACTATTTAAAAGCAAACATGCTATTGGTTATTGCTCCTGGGCAAAAGTAGTATGGGGCTTATTTACTCATATGGGTACAACTAAGCTCAAAAATAAGCTGGCGTGGGCACTTTAATAGTATATATATATATACACTTTGCACCCACAATGGCACGAGGCACCTAGCTCCAAAGCACCGCTTGCACTAGTTAATGTGAATTATGTGTTAGGCATGTTAACATTAAGCAAGTGTAAATTATGATGCTTCCTATGTGCATTGTTCCCTTGTGCACAAAAAAGTTGAATCATGAAATTGGGGGTCATCCATGTCCCAGTTAACCCCAATTAGACCACTGGGTATTATAATTATTCAGCTCAGTCTTACAATGCTTTGGCAGAATTGCTCTTTATGGGTCTATGACTATGAAGATTTTCATTCATCCAGGTCATGGTATATCTAGTATAGGTAAATCTAAAAACAACTGGACTTGCTGAGCAATCAATGAAGATATTTCACTACTCATCTGAGCAGCTTCTTCAGTTCAACTGACTGGTGTGGGAAATTCTCGGCATATAAACTCTTCCACTAATCCATTTACAATGGCACATTGTAACTCTTCAAAGAGGTGACATCTGAAGAAATTCACAGATTCTGTGTAGTTACTGTGATAGGATTATCCAATGTGTCATGCAACTCCTAGATACAGGTGTTACTTATTTGAACAAGGCGATTTATGTCAAGGAGGAGAAACCATCCCTGAACAGAGGCGGGGACCTTCGACACCACCTGTCTGCTACATACAATGCTGTTCTAACATCTGTTCCAGAACACTTCACACATCCATTCATGCAACTCTCACAAGTAAAGGTGGCCATAGATGCAAAGATCTGCTCGTTTGGCAACATCGCCAAACGAGCGGATCTTTCCCCGATATGCCATTAACAAACATGGCTATATCGGGTGTAATCTGATTGTTCGGCCGCATGGCCGAACGATCCGATTACGATGTGCCCTGGGTTCTGGCGGGATCGGTCGGGTCAAAATCAAACCTGACCGATCGACCAAACGACCGATCTCCGCCGGACGAAAGAAGTTGGGACACGCCACACACGATCCGAAAATCGTACGAATCCTCGATTCGTACGATCGGATCTGTGTGTCTATGGCCACTTTAACACCTGTATCTAGGAGTTGCATGACACATTGTATAATCCTATCACAGTAACTACACAGAATCTACACCTCTGTGAGTCTCAGATGTCACCTCTCTGAAGAGTTACAATGTGCCATTGTGATTGGATTAGTGGAAGAGTTTATATGCCGAGAATTTCCCACACCAGTCAGTTGAACTGAAGAAACTGCTCGGATGAGTAGTGAAATGTCTTCAGTGATTACTCAGCAAGTCCAGTTGTCTTTATGGGTCGCACCTCATAAACAGATGTTTATTGGATATCCCAAAACAGCATCCGACTGGGGGGGTCCTGGGCCACTGGGGGCATTGGAGCCCATAAACCCGCTTCCCCCCCCCTCCACCACCCCCATGGCCATGGGTGTCCATAGAAAATTTTCCAGGGTAGGACAAGTGAGCTAAAATCACATAGAGTAACATCCCACTGAAGATGAACCTATTCAGAAGATAACCCTATTAAGGCTTGCTTTTGGGTGTGAAGTATATAAAACTTTTTGCGCCATTGGGAATTCAACTTACAATTTCTTGGAAATAGCTAGAGAATTCAGTATGGGGCAACTGCCCCCTCTTGCCCCCTTCAGCGGATACCCATGACCATAGCCCCCTCCCCAGGTGCAACATCTCTTTTCCCTCTTTCCCCTAGTTTCTCTTCTTTATCAGGTCAGGGGGAATGCACAGCCTAAAGGTTCCTCCCTGATCGATATCTAGCCAAAAATTGTCCGGATATTGATTGGGCAGGTTTGATTTTCTATTGTGATGAAGGACTGCATCGGCTAGTTGATGTGGTCCTCGTACTGTCAATGCCCATAGCCATCATTGTAATCCAATTGTTTGGCCCTACAGCCGTATGATTGGATTAGCCCGATATCTCCCTGATTTTGGCATATCGTCATATCCCCAAACAAGCAGAATTTATAATGTATGGCCAGGGTCAGACTGGGGGGCCCGGGGTCCACCAGGACTGCTGTCCAGGACCCCCTACGCCTCCTACTGTGACGCACCTGAAGCCGCCGGGAGACTGTGGCTGATGTTGCAGTACGCAAGTGACTAATTTGGCGCACATGCCATTTTTTTTTTTTATTTGTCGAATGCCAATATCAGGGATCTGGCCTTTGTGGGGGCCCATGAGGGTCAGGGCCCACTGGATGTCCCACTGGGCCAGTCCGACCCTGTGTATGGCCACCTTTAGGCAGCAATGGTGAGTGGATCTGGGCTGGTTGGGCCCACCAGGTTTTCTCCTGGTGTCATGCCGGCCCAGTCTGACCCTGCCCCAAGACCAGAAGATGTCCCCAGATCCGGAACTCGGGGGATTTAAAAGAGGCACGTGGATGTCCACTTTTTTTAGTGTGTGCAAATGGACTGTGAACACTGCCGAGCACTGGCTACAGAAGAAGCAGACGCCACTCACAACAGGAATGGCCCCAACAACCAGACCTTGAAATGGTCAATATTTCAGAAAAAGACAAAAACCCCTAACGACCCCTGTTGGAATCAATACGTTTTGTGTAAAGTATCTCTGGAAATGAAGAATGCAAGAGGTTACTGTTCCCATATCCCTGCACCCCTCGGCTCTTGAAAGTCTCTAGAACACGCCGTTCCCAAACTCTGTAGCACATGGTGCAGCTTGGCAGTCGGAGTGAGCTGGAAGTGGAGCCAAATATAGAATCACTTGAATGTATGCACATGGATCGCTGCCCTATTTTGTTCATTATTCAAGAAATACAGTGTCGCCTGCCTGCAAAACAGCAGACGGTGTAAATGCTACTTCTCCTGCACTCAACTTTGTGGGAGCAATGGGTGAAGTGCAATGTGCTGTATAACAACCTCGGATAAAGTACACAACAATGAGCCCAACAACTCCCAGCAGCCCATGACATCTGTAAGTTTCCATGTTCTTCTGTGCTATAGAAACCATGTCAAAGTAATCCTGCCCTCAAGAACAAAAGGGGTTAACCTCTTGCTATTTCCAGGAATTAATTGCCGCGTCTCCGGCAGGGAAGCTATTTCCCAGACATCCATAAAAACAAACACAAATACCTGCCAAAAAAAGAAGCTTCTGCGGCCGGTCGGCAACAAGCAGGCGTGAAAGTATAGCAGCATTTGCTTCCTATGGGATAATAACCGCGCTACTTTCTATTTAGCCTCTCAGTCATTTTCTCCTGAAATATTGTTTACACCAAAGGGATGAGGAGCAGAATGTACTACATGGTATTGACTTACTTAATAGGTTTTATTTTCAACCCTACTCTTTGATTCTGGCAGCCAGTTAGCAGAGAGAAATCACATCTACAAATGTTTTTCTCTCCCAGACAAAGTGAAGATGGAAGAAATGATCAGATGTAACTTTCATTCTGCCATGTTAGAGGTATACTCATATACAGTATGGGCCTATAGTCCCCTTTGTGGACCAACATCCTCAGTTTATGACAAAGTTAAAGATACACAAATAAGCACTCACCTTAAATCTCCCCCTAACTGGCCTTCAGGCTGGGCCCCCTTAGCTCATAACAAGGTTACAGATATATAGAAACATTGGGGTAACAGTCACCCTGCTATAGTTCCAGGGGTACCCAGGGCACAAATATATGGGATGACTTTGACGTAGTTGGCCAGCTTAAATATATTGCAATATATGGACAAACAATCCCTGTTTTGTTTAAAGGGTAAGGCATTTTTCAGTAGCAGTATGCACAAAATGTCTCGGTCTTAAATATATTGATAATGGGTTGAGTGCAGAGGAATCTTGTATTTGTCTATATGTATTTTGTGGTCACACCCTCATTGCACCCCCGCCTAATGTTTTTAAAAACTAGTGGTGAGCACAACTTTCCCTTGTTTGTTATAGTTCTACAAGAGCAGTGACCAGCTCTATGTTGTAGCTCCCACCCCCTCCAACTATAGTCAGGTGATCCCACTGGTGTCTAATAAAAGGGCAGCCAAGTTTGGGAGTTTTACTTTGAAAGCAGCAAGTAAGTTGCAGGTAAAACGTATTCGTCCCTTTTATAAAATGTATAATTAAACCATAGAATTCTTAATGAATCAGATGAAAATTGAGCATAGGACTGGCCAGATATGGGATGACTTTGACGTAGTTGGCCAGCTTAAATATATTGCAATATATGGACAAACAATCCCTGTTTTGTTTAAAGGGTAAGGCATTTTTCAGTAGCAGTATGCACAAAATGTCTCGGTTTTAAATATATTGATAATGGGTTGAGTGCAGAGGAATCTTGTATTTGTCTATAGTTCCAGGGGTACCCAGGGCACAAATAAACACTCACCCCAAATCTCCCCCTAACTGGCCTTCAGACTGGGCCCCCTTAGCTCATAACAAGGTTACAGATATATAGAAACATTGGGGTAACAGTCACCCTGTTATAGTTCCAGGGGTACCCAGGGCACAAATAAGCACTCACCCCAAATCTCCCCCTAACTGACCTTCAGACTGGGCCCCCTTAGCTCATAACAAGGTTACAGATATATAGAAACATTGGGGTAACAGTTACCCTGCTATAGTTCCAGGGGTACCATGGGTACAAATAAATATTCAAGGCAAATCTAACCCTAGTTGGTTATCAGGTTACTCCCCCTCCAACACATTTGCCGTCAACGACCTTTTATTTCTTTGAGTGTCAAACAATGGCCTAAATATGAATGGAGCAGCTCAAACTGTGAAACGGTGGTTTCTTTGTTAACAGGCAAGATGAGGAATAAGGAAAACAAAAGTCACTGACCCTAGCAACAGAACGTGACAACAGGAAAGATTTAAGCAGAAAATGACTCTGACTGGCCGTGCTGCTTACATTATGGGTTGTACATCATATTAGGGGTAGGTTTCCTTTCATTTCTGTCAATACTGTACTCCAAAGCTGCCAGCCCGGTGGATGTTTATATATATAAATGTATATATGTGTGTGAAGCCTGAGATTCCAGCAGCAGTATGCACAAGCACAAAGCTAAATCAGCGCATGCTCCATGAATCCAATAATACCGGCTCAGCACTGCTCAGAGGTAACTAGCGGTCAATCTCTCAGCAATGGTCGTAGAGAAAAGGGATGAACAGCAGGTACAGAAATATTTAAGAGCTACAAGTCAATGGAACAATAAAGAGAGGTACTAAAGGTATCCTGCACCCCTCGACCTCATTCCGTAGAATGGACACAAGGCTGCACAATGTACGTGCATACATAATTACAGTTTTTCCCAGATTTTTTATTAGAAGATAATCAGCAGTGACATAAGAGTGCACCCAGTGTGGTCCCCAACACCTATCACCCTGTTCAAGGTCCTGAATCCCCCATGAATGGGGTGATGGTGGAGCCCAGTGAAACACTCCCCAGAGTGGCACAGGCCAGTTCAAGGTAAGGCAGATAAACAATTTGGGGGGATATAAGACATTTTTCATGGTTCAAAAAACAATCAATTCTTTTACACTGAATGTCAGATACCCAACTGTCACCTCCACACTGCAGCTACAGTTATTGATATTGCATTTTTTTTTTTTTCAAGTTTGGGGTCCCAATCTTTTCTGCATTTTTTTCAGGATCTCAGTCCTGTAGGGACATAAATGACATCATTCCAAATCCCGGTGGTCTAATTTCCCTGGATTAGAATAATCTGTGAAGGGTCGGGGTTACAAGAGTCCATGTATAATGAGATCCACATACAAAACGAAGGTAAAAAGACTGGAAATCCGAGTGCCAACACTTTCTTTAAAGCCTAATTTGAATAATGAGCAATGACTTCTCCCCCCGGTGGGGATTGGGGGGGTTCAAACAAATGAGTGAGAAATAGCCAAGGTATCTGCATGGTTACAAGCAACGTCTGCATTTAACCCTTTAGCTGCAGAAGCAGGTGATGTCATAGTGAGATCAACGTTGGCTTTAACGTTTCTCTACACAGTGTTAAACCTGTCACGTTCATTCGCACACATTTTTTAACGACATCGTTAACTAATTCACATTCCCTGAATATTCCAGCTGCTCTTTTTGTATTCAAATAGGCAGGCTTGCTCTGACCTCTCCTTTAATACGAAGCTTTATGAGAACAAAATTAACCCCGACTCATTGATACAGTGTGTTATATATTAATGGGAAGTGGACGATCTGTGCTCCCAGCACACACAGGGTTACAGAATCAAATACTAATTTACACCCCCCTGACCTTGACTATTCCCAGCACAAGCACAGAGACATCCAGCACTGTTTTGCCTTCGCTGTTAGTCTCTGCTAATTACTTAATGGAGCAGCACATAATACACCCAATGCCATACAGAACAGCAAAAAACATCCCAGGCAATGCTATGGCTATAGACCAGGCTTCTCCATGCCAACCCTCGCTATGCCACCAATATGCCACGCAGACCTGCCACCCACATATTTCTGTGCCAGACCCTGTAATAAACCCTCTGACACCAGCCATGATCATTTTGTACCTACACATTCCAGACATTCTATCACTTTACTATTGCCCACTCACAGCCCTGTGTTTCTCTTGTAACATTAGTAGCCATTGTGACATCGACTGCAGGACAACGATCACCGAGTGCAGCTGCTGTGCCAATACTCGGTGCCCAGGAAGGTGCCAGCTTACCAGAGAGTTGTTTCCCAGTGTGAAAGCTGCACTCAGACAAGCCATTCCCTGGCAGGGATCTCAGGGCGCTGTCCCGGGCCGTGGGTGCTGAACACTGAGCTCCACCTCTGAATCTTCTCTCTGAATGTTTCTCTGGCTCAGCTGCTGCAGACTGCACTGTGCAATGGGACACGACTCATTGGCTATAGGGAAGTAAGGGGGCGGGATCTGCTGATCTAAGCAAACGTGCTCTTGTTTTCTTCTTTTTGCTATGGTCCTTGTACATGTACCTCCCCCGGCACTGTCATGTATGTGCAGCTTCTCCCCTGTATGTGCAGCTTCTCCCTATAGCTCAGACCCTGTATGTCCAACTTCTACCCAAAACGAAGACCCTGTATGCGCAGCTTCTCCCCTGTATGCGCAGCTTCTCCCTATAGCTCAGACCCTGTATGTCCAACTTCTACCCAAAACGAAGACCCTGTATGCGCAGCTTCTCCCCTGTATGCGCAGCTTCTCCCCTGTATGCGCAGCTTCTCCCTATAGCTCAGACCCTGTATGTCCAACTTCTACCCAAAACGAAAACCCTGTATGTGCAGCTTCTCCCCTGTATGTGTAGCTTCTCCCTACAACTCAGACCCTGTATGTCCAACTTCTAAGACACAGACCCTGAATGTGTTATGTCTCTCCACAGAGCATCATCTCAACTGCTACATGTGCAATTTCTCTCCACACAGCTCAGCCACTTTAATTTCACATTCTCCTACTACTACTGTATATCGACCTTCTCCTTCCACAGCTCAGACCCTTTATGTACAACTTCTCCCTAAGGGCTCACACTCTGTATCTACATCACCTTCCCCTAACCAGTCCAGCCCTTGTGTGTACACCTAAATGCTCTCAAATTGGACCCTGTGTGAGAAAAGTTCTCCCTTCAGGGTCCAGCCCCTGTATGCAAATCCTCCTTCCACAGTTCATCCCAGTATATGCAAATTCTCCCCTTCACCTCATCCCTTTAATTTATATTCCTTCCCACAACCCAGTCCTACATGTAGATCTTCTCCACTACCCATAGCGCAATCTTCTATGTTCAACTTATCCCCAAAGCTTAGACCGTGCCCGTGCACTTCTCCCCAACTTCATTTCTGCCCCAACCCATAGACCCTGCATGGAAATCATCTTGATTATTAAACATAAGCATAATTTAATTTTCACAAATCCTTGTTAGTCATCCCATGGCCTTCACTGAAATATCAATGTGACATTAAAAACATGATGTGCCCAGAAATAAAAATTACAACAGATCAACTACAGTTCAGCTCATAGGCAGCAAATATTAATTATAATTGTATGTATCTCTCTTAGTACCGTCTTCCTGAATTACAGAAAATGTTAGTGTGGACAGTCTGACATTTAATCAAAACAACATGTGGTGTTTTAAGTTATATTTCAATAGTGTCCCCCCAAAGTTTCCTCATGAGGCAACTTTGCACGAAGCTCTCCGAGTGCCAACCCACCAGTGATTTTCATTCTAGCCGACGGGGAAGGCAGGGGAGGCAGTTCAGGGAGATTTGTCGCCCGAATCGCAGTGTGTGTCTCTGCCCCAGGCCCGGCAATCTGTGGGTTCTGGCAAATGCCAGAGGGGCTGCTATAAGGTGCTATAGAAAGTCAGTATTTAGTGGGCTGGTGGGGGCTGATTCTGTCTCTGTGTACCTGAAATGCCAGGGCCTATTTTCATTCTCAGTCTAGACCTGCTCTGCCCTTTGTTTATGGAGTCCATGGGCAGGTTTGGGGACTTAAAAATTGTAGCAGCTCATCCAAAATACATGCCTCCAGTTAGCCAGCCCTGGTCTGTGGGAAACACACTGCCTATGCAGTGTCGGACTGGAACACCAGGGGCCCACCCAAAAACCTTAGACCAGGGGCCCATCAAAAGACCTTAGATCAGTGGCCTACTCTTAGTGCTATTATAATTCCTCTCTTCTACTAGTCTCTTTTCTTTACATGCTATAATCTATTATTCCATCTATTTCGTCTCTTTGTTCTCATAGGGAAGGGAATTGGCCATGGTATCCCTGTGGGCCAGTCCAACACTGTGCCTATGGGATGCACTGAAACATAAGAAGGGGATATTATGATCTCTCGTAATACTTATCCAACTATGGGTCCATGAGACAATCACACCCGTCATCAGGAACTAAAAACCAGCCCTTACAATATGAATAAGAATATGCAGAGCATGTTCCCAGAGGACAAAGGAAACGCCTCCGTCTGGATTCCTTGTTTTTGTAGCTTTTAAAACGTGATGTGATATGCTGAGATTTCTCATGTGGTAACAGAATTTAATCATATGCTTATTTTGTCGTGTAGGACACCATTCTTCTGCTGAGGTCTTTTCCTTGGGGCAATAAGAAACAGTAGACTTCTTATAATAATTAGAAAGAATTTTTCAGTAAAAAGTCAATCTTAAATAGGCAGAAGTACTAAAAGGCCAATATTTATAGTGATTCCAGGTGGATTTCAGCAGTACCACAAACCTTGGCAAAAGTAATCTGTTTTTGTAGACCTTCTATTATAACTGTGCATCAGACCCCTGCTGTGTCTTCAGCAGCCATTGGGTCTGCTCTTTCTGTTCATTTGCACAATGGCAGTTCTCGTTACTGTATTATTTATAAACCCATTAAAAATGCACAGTTAAGCAGTTTAAGGCAGTGACATGCCTAATTACCATAGCTATTTCTATCTGACTTGCGCTGCTATACTATAAGTGTTCTCTATGTATTTAAAGGGAGAGATTTACCCCTCTCCTGTAGACAGGTAATTCGGGTGCTCCAGTTATTTTGTACCCACGTATACTGCGGCACCGTTTAACATGGCGATTGATATGTTTAAATTTATCAGAAATTTGAAACTTAAAGTACATTTTGCTGGAAAAAATTCTGAATTAACTGATAATTTTGTAAAAACATTAAAAGAGAAAGTGAGTTCAAAAAGTAATTTTGTTCCTCCAGGGTCCTTCCCTGCTCCAGTTATCAGCAGTGTTAGTTTTCACACCAAGGTGCAGGTAATGGAAAAAGGCTACTTGGTAAGTTACAGTTGAAATTTGTTGAAAACATTATTATTAACATGTATAGAGCACCCGCATATTTTGCAGGTTCTCCATTTCTCAATGGCAAGAACAGAATGAAGAAGATAAAAGTGGGTATAACACTGTCAAGACCACTGATGACTTTGATATAGTTGGTCTACTGTATATAAATATATTGCAGAGACAAACAAAAGAGTGGAGCACAGAGACCTATGTCTGCCCAATGAACACAGAGTGGCCTTTGTTCTGCACCTCTGTGTTCATGAGGGGTGGAAAGAAGAAGGCATGTAGGTATTTACCCTCTTCTGCACTTTACCCAAAATTCAGATATGCCTGTTCAAGAGCACTAGGGGGTACAGGTGCAACTGAGTACTGTCTATACCTCCTGCCCTAGGACAAGGCTTCCTTGCACCCATGGGCGCTATGCTAGCTAGTGCTGGGTGCAGGGTCCAAATAGACCTCAGACAGAAGCACCTTTGGAATGGACATCAAGGACATCACTTGGTGAGGATACGCAGGAGATACAATAGTTTTTAAAATTTCCCATGCACCAATCCCCATTGCTTCAGTCCCAATCAAGAAACGTTGTGCAAATAAAGGAAGGGGATGGGGGGGGGCCTAGGGGCGCCCACTATGTAAATCCGGCCCTGGGTCCATGTTTTTGCACCCCATAGTGCATCGTTAGTGATGGGCGAGTTTATTCACCAGGTGTGAATTCGCTGAGAATTCGCTGAGAATTTGTCGACGGAATTGACGCCAGCGACAATTGCAAATGATATAAAGTACTCTCTGCAAATTATTTGTTACTGTATTCCATTCACATATGATAACATCCAGTGGGATTTCCATAAGCCACACGTGTCACGTGTTATACAAACAATAAACAGAAGAATGTAGTCTAAAACATGTCTATGCAAAGATTTACTCACACAAAACACTTACCTTCCCTGACACAAGCAAGGTTGTGTTCATTTTGTACAGTCTGTTGAGGACAATCTAATGACAGCTTCTCCTAAGGTGTAAGTACGTCTAATTAGATTCCATTACGTCTGATCTCAGAACCATGCGAGATTCAGCAGGAGTGATCTGGTTTGCTCCTTGCCAAGACAGCCTGGGACTAACCCAACATGGCAAGAACATAGTGGAACTGATTCATTGATTATCACCCTCAAATTTACAGCAGTGTTCTTGGAAGTACGTGGCTATTAAACAGGAATAGCTTGGAGGTAAATAACGCTTTTCACAATATCCGAATCTGAATCATTTATATCTCCAGTCCAGTGGAGGATCTGTTTGTAATCAAATTTTTCCTCCGTAAAAAAAAAAAAAGCAACACAGAATTCAGATTCTTTGTCATATCCTAAGTCATAACTGTGGGGCTCCAGAAGTGGTTGGGGTATGAATTGGTAATAATGTTGTTATTATTATAGTTCTATAAGATACTCCTGAAGGGCCCGCTAGAAGGTTAGTTAGGCTATTTTCTTATTTTTGCCAGAATCAACATTTTTTAGTTGTTATAAGCTAAAGGGGCTTAAACAAAAATTGGTCTTCCAAGTGGGGTTTGAGCCAAAATGCTTGAGAACCACTGTTCTAGATAATAAAAAAAACCATAAAATCTGGAGTGATCTACTGATTAGTGAAAAAGTAGCCTAAATATTTCTTAAAAGTAAAAAATATTTATTAGGACATATATTAGCCTAACACGTTTCACGCCAAGATTGGACAGCCTATAAGTAAATGCCGATCTTGGCAGGAAACGCATTAGGCTAATGTATGTCCTAATAAAATTTTTTTACTTTTAAGAAATATTTGGGCTACTTTTTCACTAAACAGTAGGTCACTCCGATTTTTTGTTTTTTGATTTGCTTTACCAAATGATGTATAACCCTTGGACTGGTCTTCTGGGACATGACCACTGTATACCATTTTGGACTTAGCTGAGAAATAGTTATTTTTTTATTTCAATTGGATTTATGACCAATGCCTTAAGGTAGAACTACGCACGATGGTAATGTAATACAACCACTGTTCTAGAGTCGGATGGCGCAGCCTTGTTAACTATCATGTATCGAATACATTCACAACGAGCAAAGAAACTAAAAGTCCTAGAAGACTCTTCTAGTGTAGAGGAACATTAGTCGTTAAATTCCAAACTCCCAATATTAATACGTACCAAATGAGATCAACTTATTTGTTCCACTAGTCAGATATGCACCTCTGATGATCTTCAGGATGATCATAAGTTTACAGCAGGTTAATCCTCGACTTACTACTTTCACCTTCCTCACTGGAAATCTAAAGAGCTTAAATAACTACAAACAACACCTCCCCACACATCCAGTCACTTATTGTCTTAGCTTAAGGAGGATATAAAGTGTTCTTAAGTTCGTTCAACCACAGTCCAGGCTACAACGCTACAAAAGCTAAAGAAAAAAACTTGGCACTGGTTTTACACGTTTTTGCACCAACAATGGAAAATGCTTGTTTCCATTTGGCTTCCATAGATGGGAAAGAGGTGTGAACTGGTTGCTGTGGATAGAAGAGGATTGAAACAAGTTTCAAATGTTATATTTCAGTGGTTTCAGATCTCAATGGGTAGCCCTCTTCTTTGCAATATCTACCTCTATACGCAAATAAATTATAGTAAGTATGCTACCGTGGTCAGAATGGTTTAGGGCAGTGGTCAACAACCAGTGGCCCATGAGCAATATGTCGCTCACCAACCCCTTGGATGTTTCTCCCGGTGGCCTCAAGCGGGTGCTTATTTTTGAATTCCAGACTAGGAGGCAAGTTTTTGTTACATAAAAACCAGGTGTACTGCCAAACAGAGCCTCCTGTTGGTTGCCTGTCCACATAAGGACTACCAAATAGCAAGCCATGTCCTTTATTTGGCACCCCAGGAACATTTTTCATACATTTCTTCAACTATTTTACTGTTTTAATGTGGCTCACGGGTAAAATAGATTGAGGACACCTGATTTAGGGGGATAGGGTAAAATGCAAGAACATCGGTCTCATAATGATATATCTAACTAAGGTTATAGAATATAAATAGGATTAGCGGGTCCTGCATGACTCTCTTCAATCTTTCTTCTGTCCCCATCAATCGGATTCCAGGACCTTTTAGGCTTTGACAGCAGAATGTAATTCAGACCCTCTTGTCAAATCGTTGGTTAGGTTGTTGTCATTTCAGACCATGTATTACAAATTCCCTTAAGACATACTGAAGGGGTTTCCAAGTCTGGTTATTGACTGCTGCTTGCCTGACTTCTCCTGTCCTCTCCACTTCATCTTCCATAACTAGATGACAACTGGATGCAAGTACCTTTAACTAACAGCATCTAAAAATACACGGCCTTGGGTCCTTCTGAGCTCAAATGCATTTGGTTTTCAATGAGTGTTCAGTGTTGCCTTTGGCCAGTGGGTCCCCAACTATGGGACTTATGTCTCCTGGGGGCTTGGAGTAGTGGCAAGGGGGGCTCAGACTAAATGAGAGTTTTGATGAGATTTGGGAAAAATCCTTTTTTATTCTCCTAGATTCAGTTAAAATCCCAGTATGTACTGTAAATTAGTTTGGATAAGCTTTAGGGTGAAAATGTATTTGGTGTATTTGGTGCACTATATATTCTTGGAACTATGGATAAATAACTGATATAACAATACGTTCCTATAACTGGAAACATATCATAAGCTAACTCTATTGGACCTTCAATAGGGGTTGTAAAGAAAAAAGTCTGACAATCACTTCCTTAGAATAACAGAAGTGTATCACTTTAATATGGTAGATTTGGTTTACAACTATGGTATGCCAAAGATAAACCACTGAAGTAGGGTAGTACTTCTCTTTCAATTTATTACAGACACATTTTCATATAAGAAATGTATTTAATCCCTTAAATTGTGTAGTAACAATGCAATTGTTTTTACATGCTGAATTGGGAAGAACCAGCTCATCCGGTTGCTCCAGAGTCATTAGGAATGTGTCACCTTCCCTAAAGAATGTCATTAGAATTGTATTAATTAAGCAAGCTATGCAATAAGGAAAGTATTCATGCATCCATCACAGTGTGGCACGATACATAAATACATCCTATATTTACCTACAATGTGCACATTCTTAGCTCATAACTTAAATGCCGGTTAGCGCCTTATATACGTCTCTTTTGATGCAAGAGTAATAAGCAGTAATTAAAGCCTTGTGTGCATTGATGTTTTACATACTGCTCAACGAGGGGTGGTGCTGTGCATGGAGAAGTGCAAGGTTAAATGATAACTCTTTGTAAAATAAATAATAAACCCACCCCTCTTGCTGAGTGGGTTGGTTGGCTGACGGGATGGGTTTAGTTTTTTGGCCTACTGTTGATCAGTGAGCAGTTGATGCACTATTTTCAACCTGAATCTACCTGTATAAAACCCTTTACTTCTCCCTTTGTTGTGACTGTTTTGCTACCAGAAGTCCATTGTGTAGGGTGCTTGTATGTGCACTGGGAATCTAATTGTCTACCTTGCAAGAACCAATCATGGAGTAGCTTCAGTCTCCCCGCTTGCCCTGTTTATTGGCTTTGTTGAGCCCATGATAAGGCTACTTTTTTTATCTTCTGTATTCATAAGGTAATTGATCCAAATTCATTTAAACTAGAATTCTGGCTCTTGGTTCAACTATTTGGTGCCAGCCTTCAACGGTGTATTCTAGTGCTGTTTAAAGACTACCTCTTGAAGCGCTCACATAAGATGTGACCCAATTCTGCCACTTCTAGTATCCTTCCATATGTGTCTGTAATTACCCAGTCACTTAGATTGTAAGCTCTACAGGACAGGGACTTCTTTATGCTTGTCTCTTTAGCACTTAGCTCTTAATTATTAATGTAACTGTACTCTAGTTTTTATTGTAACAACCCTTTTTTCAAATTAAATGAGTGTGCATAAGCAGCACTGTATTAATAAAAATGTACATACATACCCTACATACTGTCACTTTAATACAAGTTGGCTGTCTCAATAGTACATTCTATGCTGTGTTAATATCACTTCCCCTGTTTGTTTACCCCCTTCTTTATCTTCCTATATTTCCCTTTCCTCTTCATTCTCTACACATCTGTCTCTCTTGGGGGCAAATTCACTAACCTCCGAAAATGCGGCATCGACGGCTTCGCTCAGAGCGCAACACTTCGCCAGCCGTAGATTCACCAGGACAATGCTAATTCACTAAAATTCGAAGTTGTGTCCAGGGCACCGAACGATGGCGAAGTTGCGCTAGCATTACTGCGCCAAGCAAAGCAAAGTTGCTTTAGCGTTGAGTAATTAGCATACGGCGGGAAGCTAAATTTGAATGGACGTATATGTTGCAGCAAATATAGAGTTACCACCCGCACCTGCCAAGGCCGGGGCCTGTATTACAAATTTACTGGCAATACAATTGCCGGTAATTTGTAATACCCTTTAAAAAAAGCCCCTGGTCTGCCCCCAATTTGTAAAGAACTTACCTTTTTTCCAGCGCTGTGCGATGTTGCTCCGCCCCTTTTGTGGCACACCGCATAGCTCCGCCCCTTTAGCATCACAGACCGCCCCCTTTTGGTGCCGCCCCCCACTGGCCGGTAAAATTTTTTAATAAAGGTGGCAACCCTAAGCAAATACATTACACTACACAAGCCCAGGGAAGCTTAATAAAATAAAATAGAGTTGTTATAATGCCCTACATATGAGCCCACTGTATAGTTTATGTGCCATATGTTAGGAAATGTAGGGGGGAAGCCGATTACCCCAAAAAAAATTTATGCTCTTTTGCAGCCTATCACCCTGAAAAAAGGAAAAGACGCTATGTTTTTTGGGACTTAGAAACATTTTCAACTATTTTTTTAGGAACTCCTATCTACTCTATTGCACTTCGCCTGGTCTGAGGTGGCGAAGGCAAGTCTGGCGCAAGAGGTAACGTTCAGTAAAATCCGCATCTTAGTGAATTTGCGTAGTTACGTCCATTCGTAAGATTCAAATTCGCCTGGCATTAGGGAGCGAAGTACCTCTAGAATCTATCTCCTTCGATAGCGAAGTTACGGCAATGACCGTTAGTAAATCAGCGAAGTTCCGAAATGATGTCACGCTGGAAAATTTTCGCCAGAATTAGTCACATCGTCCTTTAGTGAATTTGCCCCTTGGTTTCAAACACAGTATAATATTAGACTGGCCATACAATGTCTTCTGAATAAACTAAAATAATATTGTTGAGATGCAAATACACGTGGAAAGGACTCTGTTTCGGTTCCCTTACAGTCGGTTCCAGGGTATCTTCTCACTGATCCCAAATTGCAATGTCTCACTGTCAGTTTCCCAACAGAATTTCCTGGAGCTGTGACTTATTTCTAAATGAAACTGCATTGCAGGGCCTAACGTGCTGGCAGATTCACTGGGGAAGATAATGTATTTCCCTGCAGTTATTGCTGGATTTATACATGAGAAAAACACTCCCACGTCATTTGTGACAATGAACTGTCTCCCGGTCTCCTTCGGCTGATTTCTATTGATTTATATGGTTGTTTGGCAGCAGTGAATGGGTTGGATTACACAAGCATTTGTTTTGTTTTGTTTTTTGTAGCGTGATAAAAGAAAAACTAAAATGAATCAAAGGAAAAGCCCAGTTCAGTAAAAACAGAAAGTAGGGATCAGTGCTGTGACTATAGAGGGGGAGCAGACCCCTTCAAGGCCAACTATTCCTCCTATAGGTGCAGGGCCTCTTAGGGTGGTGCTTGGGGTTGTAGTGTGATCCATGAGTGCAAAATTATCTCTATGGCTGGAATATCCCAGACAATAAACACTGGTGAATATTGGGGTTGCTCTGATGAAAACTCTGGTAATACACAGGAAGATCTGCCTGTTTGAACCAGTGGCAGAACAATGAGCAATTTGAAAAAACTGACAAAGAAAGCAGTTTTGCTTCGCTGAAAAATGTGTGAATTTTCAAATAAATTAGCAAAATGATGAAAAATTGGCGAAATTCGAATTTTGATGCTGGTGCCAAAATTGTCACTGGCGTCAAAAAAAATGTGATGCCGGTATTTTTTCACTGCAATTTCACAAATCTATTCGCAGCGCCGAAACATGGAACTTTGCCGCAAATTAGCACCTCGCGAATAAATTTGGCCGTCACTAGCTAAGGGCCCTATTGCATGGTGCAAGGGAACTGCTCTCTATGCCTTGTGCCAAATATACACAAGTGTAAGTTCTAGTGGGTGCAATTTTCTTCTCATTAGCGCATGTTGCACTTTCATTGAGTTATCAAATAAGCCCTTAAAGGGATACTGTCATGGGAAAAAAAATTTTTTTTCAAAATGAATCAGTTAATAGTGCTGCTCCAGCAGGATTCTGCACTAAAATCCATTTCTCAAAAGAGCAAACAGATTTTTTTATATTCAATTTTGAAATCTGACATGGGGCTAGACATATTGTCAATTTCCCAGCTGCCCCAAGTCATGTGACTTGTGCTCTGATAAATTTCAGTCTCTCTTAACTGCTGTACTGCAAGTTGGAGTGATATCACCCCCCTCCCTTTCCCACCCAGCAGCCAAACAAAAGAACAATGGGAAGGTAACCAGATAGCAGCTCCCCAACACAAGATAACAGCTGCCTGGTAGATCTAAGAACAACACTCAATAATAAAATCCAGGTCCCAGTGAGACACATTCAGTTACATTGAGAAGGAAAAACAGCAGCCTGCCAGAAAGCATTTCTCTCCTAAAGTGCAGGCACAAGTCACATGACTAGGGGCAGCTGGGAAATTGACAAAATGTCTAGCCCCATGTCAGATTTCAAACTTAAATATAAAAAAATCAGTTTGCTCTTTTGAGAAATGGATTTCAGTGCAGAAGTCTGCTGGAGTAGCACTATTAACTGATGTGTTTTGAAAAAAACATGTTTTCTGATGACAGGATCCCTTTAAAGATAATCTATACTAAAGGGCAGATCTGTAGGGATCACTATATACTGGCCAGCTAGACAAAATATGTCCAAACAGAATGTGCCGTACAACTTATTTCCCTCCTGATCTCTGGAATAACTCCCTTACCTGTTGGGTTTTGCCGGGTTTGGAAAATAAGTGCAGTTTGGCTAAGACGTGGCTCACACACTAAGCAGCCATTAATTGCTCTTGTCATCCCTATTTATTCCTATAGTATTTCTGGCTGGCAGATCTTTTATGGAGAACAAAGTCACAAATCAATATGCAGCAAATACAAAAGCTGCATAAAACAAAGGCTTGTGGCTGTGCATAAATTTTTTTTTTTTTTCCGGCAATTTGATAAACAGCCAAGCTGTGAATATTGTAAATACTGGGTTTAAATGTGCACTACCTTAGCCTCTCCCCACTGATAAAGAAATTAATATATAATTTTTGCCTATACAGAGGCTGTCTAGTGGAGCTGCTGGTGCTTACACACTGCACTGAGCAATGTCTCTCGTTGTACAGGTATGGGATCCGTTATCCAGAACCCCATTATCCAGAAAACTCCGGATTACGGAGTCTCCCATAGACTCCATTGTAATCAAAAAATCCAAATTTTTCTGTGTAATAATAACAGTTGCTTGTACTTGATCCCAACTAAGATATAATTAATCCTTATTGGAAGCAAAACCAGCCTATTGGGTTTATGTAATGTTTACACGATTTTCTAGTAGACTTAAGGTATGAAGATCCAAATTACAGAAAGATCCGTTTTCCAGAAACCCTGAGGTCGTGAGCATTCTGGATAACAGGTCCCGTACCTGTATATAGTTATGCTAGGGTTCAGCTGCCTGAAGCTATCCAAATTTTCAAAATACAAATAAAGAATGTATTGCCACATCTCAATCTATTTGGGCCATGCCTGTTATATCCAACTGTGTCCATGAGTAGGGAATGAAGGTGCTGGAGACAAGGACACAGCTCACCCTAGTGCTCATCACTGCTCTTGCCTGTCCCTAAATTCTGACCAGCTGCTGCTGGCACCCAACCTCCCTAGAATTTATATCATACCTCCCAACATTTTGGAAGTAAAAAGAGGGACAAAAAAATGTTTTCAGCACGAAGTGCAGAATTTTTTGACCACACCCCTTTCAGTGGCCACACCCCCTAATTACCATGTTTGTTTTACAAAATTTGGCAGGTTATGAAAGTTATGAAATATTTCTCCTTATCTAAACTGTGTTTTTGTGTCTCAAAATTGTTACAAAGTATCTTATTTGCACCTGTTAGCTGTTCTGGGCTCTCTGCTAAAAGCCAATTAAGTGTTTTTGTTTCTTTGTTTCTTTTTCTGGCTGTTCAGTGCAGAGAAAAGAGGGACTTTCCAGTACAAATGAGGGACTGCGGGTTGAGCTGTCAAAAGAGGGACTGTCCCTCCGAAAAAGGGACAGTTGGGAGGTATGTTTATATGGTGCTATCTGTGCAGCCAGGTGAGGAAGAAACGGAGGTGGTCGGACAGGAGAACATGGGCACAAAGAAGGGGAATGAGAAAACAGAAATCAGAAAGAAAGAAAAGTATGGAAGGGCTACTGGAATTGTCCAACAGCTATCAGTTTGCTTTAACAGGAAAGCCAAACTCACTGATGCCGGAAAGTAGTTGGTTGTGTTGAATAAAAGCACATGCATGGCAATACATCCACCTGCTGGTACATTGGTATATTACAGAGAATTTTAAGCTTTTTTTTACAGTATTTAAATCAGGGGTGCCCAAAAGATAGATCAGGAACTACGAGTAGACCTTTAGTGGGGGATCAGTAGATCTCAAGACACTGTCAACAAACAGCTTGTCTATATCACCCTCCTATTTCAGGATTTTCATTCAGATATTTAGGGGCAGATTTACCTAGGGTCGAATATTGAGGGTTAATTAACCCTCGATATTCGACTGTCGAATGTAAATCCTTCTACTTCGAATATGAAGGATTTACCGCAAATAGTTCGATCGAACGATTAAATCCTTTGAATCGTTTAATCCATCGATCGAATGATTTTTCTTCGACCAAAAAAAGATTGCAAAGCCTATGGGGACCTTCCCCATAGGCTAACATTGACTTCGGCAGGTTTTAGGTGGCGAAGTAGGTGGTCGAAGTTTTTTTTAAAGAGACAGTACTTCGACTATCGAATCGTTCGATTCGAAGTCGTAGTCGAAGGTCGAAGTAGCCAATTCGATGGTCGAAGTAGCCAAAAAAAATCATTTGAAATTCGAAGTTTTTTTTTTATTCTATTCCTTCATTCGAGCTAAGTACAGTAAATGGACCATTGTGTTAAGGTTACAGAAGAAACAATAGTTTGTTGAATATAGCAATATACATTTTCTCCTAAATCAATTTAGGGGCAGATTTATCAAGGGTCGAATTTCGAAGTAATGGGAGTTTTTTTTTAACTCCCATAACTTCGAAATTCGAATTAAAAAAGACTAATCTAAATTTATTTAAAAAAAAAAAAAGTTTTTAACTTCGGGTGAATAGACTGTATTCGAATCTAAGTTTTAGCGCATTTGATTGTATTTGAAATCGAAGTATTTGCCCCAAAAAACTTTGATTTTTCAAAATCCACCAAATAACTCCAAGTAGGTTCTAGGATGTCCCCCATCAGCTAAAACAGCAATTTCACAGGTTTTAGATGGCGAATGTTCGAAGTTGATGTTTTAAAGAGACAGTACATGATAAATTTCGGTAGCTGAATTTTTTTGCATAGCGCAGGCGACTTTTCATTCTAACCTATGGGGAAAACTCTGAGGCAGTTCGGGGAGATAGTCGCTCAAAAGACGAATCGCCTCGTGTGGCCTTACCCTAAAGAGGCATTTGCAGAATATATAGGCACACGTGTCAGACAGTATATCGGGTAGAGGCAGGTGCATTCCTTGAGGATGTAATTAAGGCAGTACAGCACCTCCAGGCAGAAATAACTCACACGTGGTCTGGATCTCACCCAGTGGAGGGGTCAGGAAGGAGAAGCTAAAGCCTGACACCTTATCCACTGTGTCCCCTCACTGTAGGCAAATCTTACAGCCTGGGAATCTACACCCTGCGGCACCTCCTTGATGGAGCACAAAGCTGCTCTCTCTTTCTTCTCCCCCTGTCTTACTTCCCTCACTGTCCTATTACAGGCAGCGTTGGACTGGGCCGCCTCCCCCGATGTCCGGGCCCCGAAATATAAATTAATTGTTGCACCGGTATCGCATGCGCATCAGCATTCAGCGTTTGCGCACACACGCCGGTGTGTGCCCAGATGTTTGTGCATGCGCGTGGGGGGGGGGCCTGAAGTATAGTTACCTGGTGGGCCCCCCCCATGTCCAGTCCGACCCTGATTACAGGTAGTATCCTATCTCTACCTGGGTCCCTGCTTCCTGACTTAACTCTCTAGAGGTTCAGGTCCCTCTAGGGCAGAATGGCTTTACTGGGCCTTGTTGTACACAGGCTCCCTGGAAACATCCAGATGGATCAGCAAACAGAAGCCAAAGAGAAAGCTCCACCCCTTCTCTCTCACTATAACAAAGTGTGTATGGAAGTGGTCACAGTGCCTCCTGGCCAATAACTGTGGCATGTAAATCACAACTAGATACATGGGCATCTGCCCAGCAACTAGGCAGATCAGGAAGTATAGGGATTTAAAGCCATAGGGGCACATTAACCCTATGGGTCCCTATATATATATATATATATATATATATATATATATATATATATATATATCTTTTTTTATGGGTTTGTGACATCACACATGTGCAAAACCATGCACGCTGGAGTTTTGCCTGCAAATCATTACAATTCATCAGATATTAGGACATCAGACAGTAACTCCCAATAAAATCAGGGGAATTGACAGCTCTGCCCCCACTATTGCTCCTTAGGCACGTGCCTCTTCTGCCTACTCTTAAAGTGGACCTGTCACCCAGACACAAAAATCTGTATAATAAAAGTCCTTTTCAAATTAAACATGAAATCCAATTTCTATTTTCTATTAAAGCATTCATAGCTATTGTAAGCCCATTTAAAAATCTCAGCTGTCAATCAAATATTGTCTGCCCCTCCTCTAAGCCATGGGCATAGAGGCGGGGCAGACAATTACTTTCACTTTCCATTCAGCACTTCCTAGTTGTCACTGCTCTCCCCACATTCCCCCATTCTCTTCACCATTTAATTGTGTAGCCAGGGCATGGGGATGGACATCGGGTCCCCCATTCTGGTGCACAAACAAGATTCTGAGATGATACAAGGCTTGTCTTAATAACAGTGTCCACAATATGGCTCCTGCCTGCTTGTTATAATTATGAATTCCCAGATTGAAGGAAAACAAGATACAAATATTTTTTATAGTGTAATTAAAGTTAATTTTGCTGGACTAATGTGATAAGATAGGATTCTGAATAATTTTTTTGGGTGACGGGTCCCCTTTAAGTTCCAGTCCCTGCTACATACATCGTTTCATACAGGACAGTCCTGATTTTGACAGCTCAGACTACAGTTCCAGGTTTCTTACTGAAATTTTCCAACTTTTCCTGCAGTGACGCCAGAAAAAGATACAACGTTTCTGAAACTTAATTAAAATAAGAGACTTTTTGGCAGAGAGCCCAGAACAGTCAGCAGCTGCACATCTGTAAAAATTTAAGATAAGCAAAGATACAATCGTAACTCTCTTGGCAGACCTGAGATTCACTGGTTAAAGGGCAATTCACTTCCGTTAGCAAATCTGCTATAACACATAAAGCACTGCAGTAAAACTTCCAGAAAGTTGTTCAAACTTTCATAAAACAAAACATTTCACAGCACTAAACGCACCTCAACTTTTTGTCCCTCTTTCCATTTTTTAAATGTTGAGGTATGATAGCATATGACACTATGTAATTTAGAAAAAAAATATGATTTTGACTAATATAGACTGTTTCTCTGGCTCGTACATGAGTCACTGCGTTCACACACAAACCTAGGGCACACATACTTGCTAGGTTACATCAGCCAATGAAGGGTCAAGCTGTATCTTTTACTCACACACTACTTCCTGGTGCAGGGAGACGCTGCATTATTTCCTGTCAGGTGATCAGAGAGGGCGGCGGCGGCTGAACATCGCAAAATGGAGGCTCAAGGTAAAAGATGCAAAAGGAAAATATTTACTCTTATGCATAGCCAATTTGATAAGATTTGTCGATAGGCCAGCTATTAGGATATACGTTTTCTGTTTGCTCGTTTTTTGCTGATAAGGTATAGTTCTCCTTTAATAAAACTGGAGGGAAAACAAATGTCATCTCTCCTAGCTACCATGAACTTGCCACTACTCTATATCCATATGGCAAAATAACAGGGCTTATTTATCTGGACCACGTGGTGTAAACATTTACCCCTTAGTGTTTATTCAAAAACACTTCCATCTGGGCAAAAAATAGGTAGTGGATGGGAAGCGGGGTAACACCCATGTGCTGTGTTCCTTGGGGGGAGAGAGATCTCTGTGATCCATTTGGACATGTGGCAATTCATTTATGTGATGGGCAGGCCACACACAAGGACAAAACACTTGGCACATTGCACCCCCTTTTTTTGTTTTGCAGTTTGCACCTTCCTGTACAAAGTAAAACTCAAAACTTACCCTTTTGCCTCCTTCTGGCCATCGCGTGATGTGGCCCCATCCCTTTTTAAATCATGGACCACCCCCGGTTACGTCATGGCCCTCCCTTTTGTTCCTGCCCCCACCACCAGTTGGTGGAAATTTTATTAAAAAGTGGTAACCCTACCCCCAATATGTATTTTTAAGTTGTAGAACCAGAAAACAGGGCTGCAGCCTGACAGCTACCAGCAGTGTTGGACTGGCCCACCGGGGTACCAGGAAAACTCCCGGTGGGCCCAGGTGTCAGTGGCCCCTAATGCTGCTAAACATTTTACCTATTTCATGGTCATTCCCTATTTCTATGAGAACAAAGAGGCTAAATAGATGGAATAATGGATTATAGTATGTAAAGAAAAGAGACTAGCAGAATAGAGGCTGAGTGAGGAGAGGAAGAATATTAGTACTGAGAGTGGGCTCCTTGGTCTAAGGTTTTTGGTTGGGCACCTGGTCTAAAGTTTTTGGGTGGGCCCCTGGTGTTCCAGTCCGATACTGGCTACCAGTCTCAGGACTATATGGCAACATTCACTATGTCATTCGTGGAACCAATTTCTAAGACCTGGACCCGACCCGAACCCACGACCCGATCAGCTACCCGACCCGGATCCGCATACCCGATCAGCTACCCGACCCGGATCCGCATACTGCCTTATCCGCAACCCAACCCGCAAACCGACCCGCAATCTGCTGACCACCATCAAACAGGAAGTGATGTTGCTGCAAACCGGAAGTGACACGTTTTGCAAATCTTTAAAAGGAGTAAAATATAGACAATATTACATAAGATAAGAAATTAAGATGAGACCTGCAACCCGACCTGCGACCCGCAGACCCGCATCGATACCCATACTTGAAAATCCTCCCCTTATTCCACAGGGTGCCCGCTTTTTTTCGGCTAACCCGCGGGTAACCGACCTGCTGCAGGACTCTACCAGGAGGGTTCAAATAAAATGTCAAGTCAAGAGATGGTTGCCATGGGTTGTTACTAGAGCAATGTTTTACTCCTGTTATTAAAATGATTGTGCGCAAAAGTTCCAACCAAGAGATTTCCATGGGGGCTTCAAGCACCCTGAGGCCAGTATTGTTGACACGCTCCTGAAAAAACCAGAGAATAAAGCAAGGCATCTTACCAAAATATCATTTATTGCATCCACTAAAAAAAAAAAAAAAAAAATATTTCAAACAATAAATTATTCAGATCAGAGTTCATGTTATTTTAATATCTCACAAATATAATGAATTATTCATTCAGGATTGTGGTTGCCAAACAGACTGTACAAGATTACAAAATGTCTTCAATCGCTAACGTGTTTGTTATCAGTAAAAATGTGGCCCTGTGTCTGCAAAGATTCCACCTTTTAACGTCAGGAATGTTTAACAAGTAGTCCTGCAACTGTAAGAAAAATACGGCTTCGAAAAGGTTTTTATTGTGAGCAGTGAAGAGTTACCTAAACGCTGACCCAGTCCCTATAAAGAGTTAATGTAAAATAATGCTCAGTACTCTATGAAAGGTATCAAAAATATTACTCCCCTGAGCCCTGAGTTTTGCCTCCTCTAAATGTATAATGTATATATTGGTCTCATCATAGTTATTGGGCTACTTGATCTAAATTTCCATTAGAGGAGATGACCGCCCATTCTTGTACCGAATTCCTCTTCAGACTAAATAATAACAAGAGTAAAGTATCAAATATGCCCCTGGAGTGGATCATTATCCCACTCATGACATGGGGTTTCTACCCAAGTGCTCAAGAACAGGGATGATTGAGCCTTATGTATGTTTGCACATGTTAAAGCCTGAAAATGTAGGTTGTGCCCTGGCTGTGAAGTTATTTTATGGTCAAAACTGTCAAATTCGACTAGGGACTTATCCAAACTCGATTTGAATTCGATTTTTGAGATTTATCATAGTCTATGCCTTTAAGAATTTAAGGGCTGGGACACAATGGGCGATTTGGGGAGATTTAGTCGCCTGGCGACTAATCGCAGCGACTTTTCGTTTTCCAAAGTCGCCCGAAGTTGCCTCACGAGGAAACTTCGTGCGACTTGAGAAAACGAATCGCCGCGTGTGATTAGCGCAGGCGATTTTTCATTTTAGCCAGGCGCAGAGCGAGGGGAGGCATTCGGGGAAGATTGGTCGTGGAAAGTCGCGGCGATTAGTCGCCAGGCGACTAAATCTCCCCAAATCGGCCAGTGTGTCCCAGCCCTAAATTCGACTATTCGCCACCTAAGGGTAAGGACACACTGGACGATTTGTCGCCAGCGTTTTAAAAAAGTAAATTGCGGCGACAAGACGATCGTCTTTTTTGAACAGACGATTCACAGCGACTATTGGCACAGAGCGATTTGTATCCCATTACTCTGTGCGGTACGTGCTCCACCCAAGCCGGAAACGGAAACGGCATAGGCGGATTTTCAATAAGGCTAGGGGAGGCTAAGCCTCCCCAAACCTGCCTGGCACCTAAATAAAACAAACTCTCTCCGTTTCTGACTGCTGGTTTACACCTTTAACATTGTGGAAACCGGTTCTCTGAGCCGCACACTGATTGGATCTTATTCCTCATGGTTTCCCCAATCAGAATGCACCTCTCTTGACTGACAGTAGAACTAGCCAATCAGGTCACAGATAAAGGAGGGGGTGGGGGTGAGATTCGGATCGTCAGAAGGCACTGCAGAAAGGACTAGAAGGAACCTCACCAGAGGTGTAACTTATTTGCTGCAGATTTCAACTTACTGCTCCCACAGGTACAGTACTATACTGGAAAAGCTTAAACACTATCTGGAATAAAATAGTTTCTTTTGTCAAAGTTTTTGCTCTCAACTGGCACCAATAATATACCTATCTCCCTTGCTCCAATCTTGAATAAACTCTTTCCCCATGAAAGGCAAATTGTGCTTTTTATGTTTTTGCACTTGTTTTTTTTCTCTTACTTTGTTTATTTTAGTCAAAAGGGTGTTCACCTTGACATTAACTGTTAGTATGTTAAACAATGGCCAATTCTAAGCAATTTTTCAATTGGCCTTTTATTATTTATTTTTATAGGTTTTGAAATATTTGCCTTCTTCTTCTCCTGACTCTTTCCAGCTTTTTAATGGTCACACCATCTAAAAACAAATGCTCTCTAAGGCTACAAATGTATTGTTTTTGCTACTTTTTATTATTCATCTTTCTATTCAGGCCTCTCTTATTCATATTCCAGTGTCTTATTCAAATAAGTGCATGGTTGCTAGGGAATTTGGACCCTAGCAACCAGATTGTTCAAACTGCAAACTGGAGAGCTGCTGAATAAAAAGCTAAATAACTCAAAAACAACAGATAATAAAAAATGAAAACAAATTGCAAATTGGTTTAAGAATATTACTCTCTGCATCATAATAAAAGTTAACTCAAAGGTGAACAAAACCTTTTAAGTCTGTAAGTTAGTTAGTCAGATATTCTGAGACAATTTTTAATTGTCTTTAATTTTTTTTATTATTTGTGGAGCTTTTTATTCGGCAGCTCTCCAATGTGCAATGTCAGCAATCTGGTTGCTAGGGTCCAGATCACCCTAGCAACCATGCATAGATTTGAATAAGGAACTGGAAAGGGGTCTGAACAGAAAGATGAGCATTAAAAAAAAAGCAATAACAATAGAATTGTGGCCTTACAGAGCATTTGTTTTAGAAGAGGTCATCCCCATTTGAAAGAAAGAAAGAAAGAGTCAAAAGGAGAAGGTAAATAATTAAAAAACTATAAAAAAAAGAAAAGAAAAAATGAAGGCCAATTGAAAAGTTGCTTAGAATTAGCCATTCTATACACATAAAGTGTACTTAAAAGTGAAGCACCCCTTTAAGGTGGCTTGGAAACAAACCAATGTTGTATTTCAGTGGCAATGTTACAGTGTGGGGGCATAAATATATCTGAATCTCTGCCACCAGTACCCACTGCATATCACTGCATATATGTTCTTGTTTTGTAAATATAGACTAAATCTCACATCTAAGCTTAACACTGTTTAACACTTCACAAATATATCACCCCTTTGTTAAAATGAAAGGGACATCTGTGAACACAAATGGATTGAGAATCCATTTAATATGAGTTGTGGAACCCACAGAACCGCTTGAGGTAGTTGGGGTGGGGGTTTATTTTCATTCCAGTGGTGCATCCACTAAGCCTCACAGTAGCTTTAGGTCAGTCTATGAATGGCCCATCTTTAGCCTCCCCAAACAAAATATTCACCCTCCGCCTATGGGAAACGGTTTGTGCTTCCCGCTGTAACCTGGCGTCTTGACGTGCTTGCGTTCTTGCGTCATTGCGTTCGCATTGTAATTTGAATACAATTGCTGCTACTTATCTGTATGTGTGTGCGTGTCTAGGAGATTTCAGTGTTTTTCTAAGTACATGTTATTTCTGATAAATCGCTCGGAAAAGGGTCCCAGTGCGTTTCAGAGACAAAACGAGCGATATGTCGCCGCGATTTGCTTTTTAAAAACGTTGGCGACAAATCGTCCAGTGTGTCCTTACCCTAAAACCTGCCGAATTGCTTTTTTAAGTCAATGAAGTCCAGTGATGAATTTGGTGATGTTTGCAGCCTTCCTGACATTTGAGGGTTTTTGTCGGAGAAAAAACTAAATTGAGTTTGATTGGATTCAATTTGAATTAGGGATGCACCTAATCCAGGATTTGGTTCAGGATTCGGCTTTTTTCATCAGGATTCGGATTCACCTGAATCCTTCAGCCTGGCCGAACCAAATCTGCATTTGCATATGCAAATTGGGGTCAGGGAAGGAAATCGTGACTTTTTGTCACAAAACAAGGAAGTAATAAATGTTTTTCCCTTCCCACCCCTAACTTGCATATGCAAATTAGAATTCGGTTCGGTATTTGGCCAATCTTTCGCAGTTCGGCCGAATCTTTCGCGATTCATTGCATCCCTAATTTGAATTTGATTCAAGTTTTCGGGTCGTTTAAATTCGTCTGAATTGGAAAAATTCTATTTCATTAATACATTTCGATTCGTCGAATTTTCGAATTTATGGGAGTTTTAAAAAAACTCCCCTAATTGAACTCCCCTAATGAACTGGAAATTCGACCCTTGATAAATGTGCTTCTGTGTATTGGCTTTTGTGTGTACAATGCCATAGGAATCAATGGTCCCTATTTTTTCCACCTGTTGTTGCATGTTGTTTTCTACGTGGGAGGAATATCTATGTTTATCCACATAGGATTAAGCTATTGCCAAATGACCCGCAGTGCTGTAAGTGAGATACACTTTATTTGTCTGTAATATACAGTATTTCTGTCTATTAGGACACAGAGCAGAAATGAGCACAACAATATAATTTAGAGAAAATAAAATATATGTCATAATAAATCAGATTGGAAGTATTTCAAATCAGCGATAAGAAAAACTACATTAAACCAGGAGGTACAAGGAAAATCCACATTTAATTTAATTATAGGTGTTAGTTCTGCCCGACTTGCCTCTCTGTGTACTGGGTTTGTATCGGCCTAATCTGCCCCCTATACGATAACACATTGCAGCAAAGACCAATACCAAGAGCAAAGCGACTCCCAAAAACACCCCGAGCACAATGGTGGCTGTTCTCCAGCCGTAGCATACATCCGAGCTGCTTGCAGAGGTCGTTACAGCAATATTTACATAGGTCACTGTATAAAATAAAAGAACAATGAATAAATATAGATAAACTCCAGATGAAAACATGGAGACATTGGTAGTATTATGTCCCCAACATCAGTAACTCTCGGCTCACACCATATTCCCTCTATAGCAGCCATAGCACACTTAAATGGGTTGTTTACCTTTAAATTAACTGTTAGTATGATGTAGAGAGTGATATTCTGAGACAACTTACAATTGGTTTTCATTTTTTATTATTGGTGGTTTTTGAGTTATTTAGCTTTTTATTCAGCAGCTCTCCAGTGTGTGGTTTCAGCTATCCGGTTGCTAGGGTGCAAATTACCCTAGCAACCATGCACTGATTTGGATTATGAATAGGAGAGGGCCTGAACAAAAAGAGGAGTAATAGAAAGTAGCAATAACATAACAGAGCTTTTTTCTTTTTTAGATGGGGGGTCAGTGACCCCCATTTGAAAGCTGGAAAGAGTCAGAAGCAAAGGGCAAATCATTAAAAAATATATAAAATAAATAATGAAGACCGACTGAAAAGACCATTTTATAACTTAACTTAAAGGTGAACCGCCACATTAATAGCAAAGCCGATGGTTAGAACTTACCCAGGTTTGTAATGTTATTGGATATCAAGAACGTCACTGCGTTAATGAGAGCGGTCTGGATGGTGCTTGTGTCAAGAGTGGACGACTGAGTTGTGGATATAAAGTAGGCGATGACACTTCCAGGTCTGAAGCCAACCACGGTGATATTGAAGGTGCTGTCACTTAGCATCACTCTCATTGCACTTACCACCTTAAAAATAATAAACACTAATATACTCAGGGAAAATGCAAGATCTTTGCAAATATTCAACATATGCCCCAAGGTGTCACTGACTGAGAGTGAGGTTAGATTTGTGTTGTTATTTATATTATTTCAACACATGCCCTGTCCCATTCATCCTTCATTGCAGGACATTCTAATTCTTCAATGCTAGGGTCAATTAACTTAGCAACCAGATGTCAGCTTTAAAGGAGAACTAAAGCCTAACTAAATAAGTAGCTAGAAATGTTGTACATGACGTTTTGTGCTTCTGTACCAGCCCAAGGCAACCACAGCCCTTTAGCAGTAAAGATCTGTGTCTCCAAAGATGCCCCAGTAGCTCCCCATCTTCTTTTCTGCTGATTCACTGCACATGCTCTGTGCTGCTGTCACTTACTGAGCTTAGGGACCCACTCACAATATACAGTACACATAGAATAGAAATGTCACAATATAAGGCTGATTAGTAATTAATACACATAATTACTACATGGCAGCACAGAAACCAGTGCAATTAGCATCAGAATTTAATAATCAGCAAAGCTGTAGCATCAGCTTATATTACAGCCAGGGAAGCTCATTTTCTGCTGGATAATTAGTGACGAGCCCTAAGCTTCGCTTCTCAACAGCCAATCAGAGCCCACTGAGCATGTGAGTGTCACAGACACTTTCCAAGATGGTGACCCCCTGTGACAAGTTTGAAGTCCTGGATCATTGCTGCTATTGACAAGCTCAAAATTTAGCCTCATCCAATAAGTTCACCATATAAAATATGGCACGTTTAGCCATAAACATTTTTAGTTTAGTTCTAGTGATGGGCGAATAAATTAGTCAGACTCTAATTCCCAATGAACTTCCGCGTTTCGCCACTGACGAATACATTTGCGAAACTGCGTCAAAAACTTGCCTGCAATAAAAAAAATTAGGTGCGTGGCAGAATAGTCGAGCGCATAAAAATTGTCACGCGTCAAAATTATTCAGACGCCCATTGACTTTAATGCATCTGAACAAAATAAGTGTGCGTATAAAAATGGTTGCAGGCGCCGATAATGATGCGCATCAAAATAATTTTGATGTCCATTGACTTCAATGCATTTTGCCAATTCTTCGCTGTTTTAGCAAATTTTGCGAGAAATCAGCAAATTTTTTCGTGAAGCGGGACAAAATCGCCCATCACTATTTAGTTCTCATTTAATGTAAAAGTGGAGATCTGGAGAACAGTTACATAACTGCAAACTGCCGTATAATTGTATTATCATATATCATAGTGAGGGCACATGTCTGGCAAAATATCCAGAACCCACAGCAGGTGACTTAGCACTCACATAGGGGCAGATTCACTACGCGCCGAATTTGCACTAGCATCCGTTTCGCTCACATTGCAACAAATCGGCAGGCGTAAATCCGCCCAGACAACGCTAATTCACTAACATGCGAAGTTACGTCCAGGGCGACGACCGCTGGCGAAGTTGTGCTACCGTTACTTCGGCAAGCAAAGCGAAATTGCACTAGCGTTGCCAAATTTACATACCGCGATAAGTGAAAGTTGAATGCACATAATGTAATGTATTTGCTACACATATTGCAGCAAATACATTACACTACACAAGCCCAGGGAACCTTAATAAATAAAATAAAGTTGTTATATTGCCCTACACATGAGCCCAGTGTATAGTTTATGTGCCATATGTTAGGAAATGTAGGGGAGAACCCAGGTACCCAAAAAAATTTTTACGGACTTTTGCAGCCTATCACCCTGAAAAAGTGAAAAGACGCCGGCATTTTTGGGTCATTGAGGTCCATTGAAGTCCTATACACTCGATTGCACTTCGCCTGGTCTGAGCTGGCCAAGTAAATATTCACATTTCATGTTCAGTGCAATGAACTAGAGATAAATGATTTCCTTACACTCCCTGTGAACTGAGCTGCTTTGCTGGAGTAGGCGGCGCTGGTTCTGTCGTACAGGTCTGGAGTGAAGGTCCAGTTGTTGAACTTTATCATGAAAGGAATGACTTTATTATCTGAAACAGAGAGAACTTTGTGTGAGTCGTTTTTTTTTTTTTTAAAGAGTTGAGTTATTAAGGAGGTTATTTATCGAAGTCCGAATTTATCTCCATATTATCTGCTGCAAACTTCGATCAAATCCGCTCGGGTTTTTTGCGCTTATTTATTATGGCATTTTCCCGAAAATTTGCTTTGCGGGAAAAAAATCAGATTTTCACGGTTTTTTTACGAATTTTTCACCCGAAAACTCAGAAAACTTAGGGGTATTGCCTGTGTAAGGACATTGTTCATGTTTATAAAAGAGGGAACAGAGCTCACTATAGTCCTTATCTACAGGGAAGTTTAGTAGCTCTCTATTTAATTATTCTACTGAAATTTTCTTAAAATAAATGAATAGGTGAAAACTAGGGATGCACCGAATCCTGGATTCGGTTCGGGATTCGGCCAGGATTCGGCCTTTTTCAGCAGGATTCGGCCGAATCCTTCTGCCCGGCCAAACCGAATCCAAATCCTAGTTTGCATATGCAAATTAGGGAGGGGAATCACGTGACTTTTGTCACAAAACAAGGAAGTAAAAATGTTTTCCCCTTCCTACCCCTAATTTGCATATGCAAATTCGGATTCGGATTTCGTTCGGTATTCGGCTTAATCTTTTGCGATGGATTCGGGGGTTCGGCTGAATCCAAAATAGTGGATTCGGTGCATCCCTAGTGAAAATGAGAGTTCATTTGAGGTCATTGCATTGTACAGCATGGGGATGGCCTTATTATTTTCCTTTAATTATAAAGCCCCATCATATTCTGCACCCCTTTATAGAGAAGTTTCATTCATTCCCATGAATCCATGCCCCAGCAGAGCTTATCCTTTAAGGTCTTTATTATATTCACATGCAATTGTCAATTTCATGAGGAGCCAACTAACTGTCTGTTTGTGTCTTATATGGGTTTTACCTTGCTTATTTAGACTTTATGCCTTTAAGTAAACTGGGGCTTGACTTGTATACTATATAATTAGCAGTGTTATACTGTATATAGAGAATAAAAATAATAATAAGAAGAAAATAATACTCCCTGTTGTGATATTTAAGGATAGTATAAGTCACAGAGTAGTTCCATGACCATATAAACGCTTCTATACAGGTCATGGAATGATGAGGTGACTTCTTATAGCCTCATATTTGAGAACATTGGGTACAATATTTATTATAATACACAAGTTTCTGTTGGGCGTGCTTCCAGTAGATGTGTTTCACAATATCTCGACCAGTAGGGTGCACTGTTAGCTTGGGTTTAGGCGTATCTTTATTTTGCCACAGCAAATCAATTATTTATCTTCTTCTGCCTCTTTCCAGCTTTCAAATGCAGGACACTGACCCCGGCAGCCAAAAAACGATTGCTCTGTGAGGCTGCAATTGTTTTGTTTCTTTTTATGACTTATCTTTTAATTCTTCAATATCATCTTTCAGTCTCAAACTGCCTGGTTGCTAGGGTACAGTAAGTTGGACACAACCAACCAGATGGCTGCTGAAATTCCAAATTAGAGAGCTGCTAAATAATGCACACAGCACAAAAACATAGAGACCAATTGCAATGTGTTTGAGAACACCACTGTCTGCATCATGCTAACATTTAATTTAAAGGTGAGCTATCCCTTTAGCATAGACATAATTATACACATACTCACTTGCACATATGGTGTTTTTGGTGTCGAGGCAGGTGTTATTGCTGGAGCACAGTGTCGTGCTGTTAAAGCATGAGGTTGGGTCTGCAAAAGGATTATTACAGGTTTATTGATGAACAGACAAATTAAGTTTTTATAGAGCCCTCAATGTAGAGTCCTGCACAGGTCCTATTGGAATGCCCGACCCAAACCCGCTGACCCCTTACCTGACCAGCACCCGCTACCCAACACATCCCCCTACCCAGAGCCACTACCTGACCCGGAAACCCAAACTTACCACCCAACCCGGGACCCGTGAGACCAGAAGTGACATCATTTCAGACCGTAAGTGACGTCACTCCGCTTCACCTTCATAGGTAAAAAAAATTCCTTGCAGCACCAGGGAGGGTGGGAGTAAGGTTGCCATCTGGCCGGTTGATGGTTGATCACAATGTTATTAATAGGAAAAAAAGATAAATTTATAGGAAGGCCGGTATTTTTTTCAGAAAAGGTGGCAACCCTAGGTGGAAAGGAGCAGTCCTGCACATTTTCCAGGTACCCAGGCAAGTTACCCAAGGACTACCCGCATGGTCAGGGAATTAGGGATTTTCTACCCACAACCCGACTGATTTGTGGGTATTCCGAGGGTACCCGACCCAGCACAAGACTCTACCTCGGTGACTGACAGGGTTCAAGTCACATGACAGACTAGCAGTTGAATTACTCACATGCACTGTATTTATCTAATGCTGGCCATACTGCAGACTGATTCAAGACTGCCCCAGTTGGCAATCATGCACAGGGCCAAAAAAGACAAACTCTCAATATCTGGCTGGAAAATCCATTAGGACGAGGACTGCATAAAAACCTGGACACAGTCCTTTCCGAACTCCTGTGATCCAATCAATGAATCAGGTGCCAAATGATCACACGAGTTTTCTTTGTCGTACCACCTGAATGCCCAAACAGGCAAAGGTCTCCTCGAGCAGCTTCCAATGACCTTCCAATGCATGGTGAGCTTAATTCTTTTATTGCTGTAATAACTAGGGATGCACTGGATCCAGAATCTGGTTCAGGACCTTTCTCAGGCATTTCCATGCATTGCTGAGCAATGAAAAATACTCAAGAATATATTCTCCACAACATTTGTCAAGAGTGAGTTGTGGCAACAAATATTGGGAGGAATTTTTGAATATTGATAAATCTTGTTTCTTTATGTTAAGGCATATTATGTACTCACCGATACATTGTTGGCCAGGGTTAGAAGAGTTTCCATCTTGTATCCCAGGCAAACACTGGCACTGATAACTTCCTATGGTGTTGGTGCAGGAGGCTAGAACCGAGCAAGGGCTGGGACTGGCTAAACACTCATTTATATCTGCAAATTGTAAACAATGAATAAATAGGGAACTATGGTTACAATGAGGTTGTACTAGAATCCTACCTAAAACTATGAAGCCAAAAGACATAATTGGGTATTATGATGTAAAGATGTATATGTATATGAGGAAGGCACATGCTGTGTGGGTACAACTATCAGCTGCTGGAGGAAAAAGTTCAGCACCAGCTGATACCTGTGGATCATGAGTGGTCTTTCTGGAATCTCAAACCCCAATCTAAGACAGTTTTTTTATGCAGTGAAAAGCTACTTAAAATAGAAAGTATTGACATGTCTCATACTATGCACAACACACTCCCTTAAGAATAGGATATAGGGTTACAGCAGAGAAAACTCAAACTACAAAACCCAAAGTAATAAATGGCCTCCTCCATGTAGATGGGTATTACCTCTACATGAATCCTGTAATATCAGTGGGAGAAGTAAGGTGTCTAGCACTGTACAATTGTGTGTACACTATACAAACATTTACCCTCCAATTCAACACTCTATCATTTACTCAACACATTTACTCTTACCTGCACAGGTTTTTCCAGGAACACTTGGACTTGTGTCATTAAAACCAGACCTACACTGGCAGGCGGCTGTTCCGTTGAGGGAAGTGCAGGTGGCATTTGCAGGACATGGATTTACTGAAGCATCACACGCATTTCGGACTATAGGGAGAGAGTGTTATTCTTAGAACTTGTACGGAAAAGTCAGAAATGTATATAGTAACCTGTTATCTACTCAATATAATACAAATGTATACTTGAACATGTGTATAGCTCTTACTTGATGTATCTGTGTCTTTTTTATCCTTAGTTACTAAGGTGCCGATTTCGAGTCTTCGGGTACTAAAACCAATGCGGGAATTTCTAAACTCTCACATGGTTACTTCCTTCCGCTTTCTGCTGAGTGGGCTTTTTCCAGAGCAAGAAAATAAAAAGCTTGGTTGGATTTAGGTGCCAAGCTTTTAATGTTTTTGAAAAACACACTCAAGGAAAATCAACCCGCTCAGCAGGAAGTCGAGGTATTTGATGGAAGAAATCACACAGGAGTTTAGGCACTCTTGCTCTATTTTAGTAGACTCAACATTCTTTAATTAGCCCCTATATATCCAGGGCCCAATTAGGGCAGGGATGTTCTTAGCAGAAAATGAGTGGGGTTTGGGGAAAAATGTGAATATGAAACACAATAGATTGGTGGGATGGAACAGATTGTGACAGTGGCCTAATGGATCCCAGTTTTCCAAAGGGAATCATTGGGAGGGACAATATGAAGATAGATGAGGGACTCTTACAAGCATCTGGGGCAGCCATACATTTTTTAAAAGGAATTTCAGTTCTTTAATACTCAAAAAGATAGCTGTCAGTTGCTGTGAATTCTTCAAATCTGGCTTTCAGGATCATAACACATTGGAACTATGGCTGACACCTCTCCGGTTTTGACCCTGACAGTTCAGTTTTTTGAAAGGTTGCCTGTCCATTTTTTCAAATTAGGAAAACCAGGCAGGATTCCCTATGATAATCGGCTAATCACCACGTCACAGTCCTGTCCCTGATGTCACGACCCACCCTCCGCAGCATCTCAACTCTGCCCCCCCCATCCATTGCACCATGGCCCAACCCTCTGCCCAGATTCAACTGGGCCAAAAAGTTGCAACCCTAATTGGTACGTTGTTTTCCAGTGAACAAAGTTGTAGAACCGTCTGTACCTGCAAACGTGTAAGAGTTTGGGTCAACTTTATATGTGGAGCTGCTGTTGAGTGCGCTGGTGAATGACTGAGTCACGTTGGTCAGAGTTATGTTATCAGCCGTATTTGTGGCTATGGAAAAGTCGGCGATGATACTTCCATTCCTGATACCGGTTATGAAAATAATCATTCTCCCAGAGTTAAACAGGGCCTTGGTGTCCGACGGCACATTATTCTTTATCTGTCGATCACACAAGAGAGGGAGTTTCTTTACATTTGCTTCGAGACTATAGACTAATCAAATGTTTGCTTAAATTATACTAAACGGGTCATTAGATTCGGAATACTGTGTAAATGATATTCTCGGTTGAGGCCCTTTGGTTCCCAATGGTTTATATTTTTTACAGATACATGTATAATGAATATATATATTACTTATGGACTTTCCTTAACACGATACTGATAAGCACATACAGGTATACTGTACTATGTATTGATTTGTGTGTAAGATTGTATCTGTAGATATGCATCAATTATTTTATATTGTGGATTTGAACTGTTAGTGTGTTAATTGTGCCAAGAGATGGTGTATTTATGAAGTTGTATAGCCATGTGTGAATCAGTAGGCCACATCACGCCTGAAACATTGCTATGTTACTGATCAAAGCCAACTTTCTTGATAAAAGCTTTTTAACTTGATACATTGGTGCTGTTTTCTTCAAATGATCTGTGTGACCTGGTTGGTGAGTGACAAAATGAAACGTGCACCTGTTTTGTCTTTGAAACATGAAGTGAAGTTGCCAGCCCATACCCGTTATTTACCCAACCATGAAACATGATTGCGGTGAGCTCAGGCAGCATCATGGTGTGGCAGGTAAGGCATAAAAGTCGGTGCTGGGGGGGGTGCTGTTGGGGAACTCACGAATATGTGGAGGCCTCCATGGCTGGGGTGATGGGCCTTTGAGGTGGGCCCCACACATCCCAGTCTGATATTGTGCCCACTACAGATGCAATCTCTGACATGAGATGCAGAGTAGGGTCAGCTTTTGTACCCCTTAGTTCTCTTCCATAGTCTAAGTAAATGAGCTCTTTCCCTTCTGAAAAACTGAAAGTAACATCAGTTATTGGCATATGGTCAAAACAGATATATCTTTAACCCTTAGAAAGTAGGTACCTTAGTGAAGATACAGATCCAAACTGCTGTGAGTTACTGAACTGACCAGATTGAGGCCCAGATTTCAGGCTTGGGTGCCCCTAGGCTGCTGGGTCCTATCGCCCTCATGAGCACACACACACCCCCTGCATGGATGATGCATCCCCAGTGCTCCTTAGGTTGCGGCTGGGTGGCTTGCCATCCCAAAAACTTGTTGCCCTAGGCAGCATGGCCTGCCCATGTGACAACCTTGTAACGCCCAATGACTCACTCTCTTCTACTCACATCTGCCGTGAAGTTAGCTGCAAAGTTTTGGTATGCCGTGCTGCTTTTATTACCGAGGTCAGCAGTATATACAGTATTTACTATTCGGACTACTGCAGCAAATAATCTTCCATCTGCAAGTAGACAAGGAATAGGTTGGTGGGTAATAAGCATTTTCAGGCAATAAAAACACAGATTCCATTTTACTTGTAATATAAGGACAAATGGTAATACATTTCCTAACCACAAGGCTCAAATTACCCATCCTAAAAAATATGCACCAGACCATTGCGTAGGTTATAATAGTGTAGTTACAGAAATTATTTTATACATATTGCCAGCAAATTTGATCTTCCTTGGATTCCAAAGATCTACTTTACTAACAACATGAAACTCCCTTGTAGCCTAACCATAAGCAGAGATGTCTTGTTTGGTTTTTTTTTTATTATTACTATTATTTGTTTGCAATAACCTTAATTTTGTTAATTAATACCAGAAGAACCATACCTGTGGTAACACTGCTGGTAGTATCGGGTCTGTTCGGACAAGACAGTTGTTTTACGGCAATGTCATACTGACTAGCAGGAAATAAACCAGAAAATGTGACCGTCAAACCAGACGTTGTTTTTATGTCTACGACTGTGTTGTTCTTTGACAGTGTCACATTGAACTGAGCTCCAGTTGGTCCATTTTGACCAATAGGCATGAGCTGGATTTGATCACTAGACACCTGGATCAGCTGAATAGCCACAGTTGATTGCGCTGCAAATAATAAAAAGGACCATTAGAAAAAGGACAATTAGAAAATTACATTAGAGTAGGATTAAATATATTAGTCACTCACCACAGGCTGAAATTGTTGTGGTTGTTGGTGTGGTTGTAGTTGTTGTAGATGTGGGGACAGAAGTAGTGGTGCTTGTAGGTTGAGTTGTAGTAGTTACAGTAGTTGTGGAAGAGGGAGTAGGACATATGCATACTGGAGTTGAACTACTGGTTGTTGACTGTGATGTTGTTGTGGATGAGGAAGTAGCAGATGTTGTTGTGCTAGCAGTTGTGGAAACAGTAGTAGTGGTGCTTGTAGGTTGAGTGGTAGTAGTCAGTACTGTGGTAGTTGCGGATGATGAAGCAGCAGATGAAGTAGTTGGGGTGACACTAGTTGTGGTGCTTGTAGATGTGGGTGCAGTAGTAGTGGTGCTTGTAGATATGGGGGCTGTTGTAGTGGTGCTTGAAGATGTGGGGGCAGTAGCAGTGGTGCTTGTAGATGTGGGGGCTGTAGTAGTGGTGCTTGTAGATGTGGGGGCAGTAGTAGTGGTGCTTGTAGATATGGGGGCTGTAGTGGTGGTGCTTGAAGATGTGGGGGCAGTAGTAGTGGTGCTTGTAGATATGGGGGCTGTAGTAGTGGTGCTTGAAGATGTGGGGGCAGTAGTAGTGGTGCTTGTAGATGTGGGGGCTGTAGTAGTGGTGCTTGTAGATGTGGGGGCAGTAGTAGTGGTGCTTGTAGATGTGGGGGCAGTAGTAGTGGTGCTTGTAGATGTGGGGGCAGTAGTAGTGGTGCTTGTAGATGTGGGGGCAGTAGAAGTGGTGCTTGTAGGTTGAGTTGTAGTAGTTAAAGCTGCAGTAGTTGTGGATGAGGGAGCAGTAGTAGTAATTGTGGTGACACTAGTTGTGGTGCTTGTAGGTTGCGTTGTAGTATTTAGAGTGGGAGTAGGACATATGCACACTGGTTGTGTTGTACTATTGGTTGTTGACTGTGCCGTGCAAATATCTAGAATACAGAAGAAAAGCAAACATTAGAGAATGTAGCCAGATATCATATATTTCACTATACAATAATCTCCCATTAGATATGAATAGACAGTACCATATGCTTTCTACTATAATCTATCACAGTTAGTTATGGAAAAGTGTCAGACACAAGCCGCAGTGAAGCTGCACATACCTCCTACCCTACGACCTGAGATGTCTCAGCCAGGCCCCATGAGCACTAAGGGGCAATCTCTTGCACCCCATTCATTCCCTTCAACTTCTGTCTGGGCTCTCTGTAATCGGCATCATGTGACTTGTCGCAGCCATTTTGTTGCAGTACGTCGGATCGCGCTAAAAACATCCATGTAGTCCTACCCTAAATCAATGGGAGAGTCACCTATCTCAATTTGAAGTTCTTTTGGTTTGTGCTGGTTTTAGCTGAAAAATCCAACTTTTTCAGGGGTTTCGGTCAAAATCTAGAAAAATTGTGTGATTCGGGGAAAAGCCTAAAAAAATTAGGAATCAGGATTCAGGATTTCACTTGATTTTATCGAATCTTTCTGTGATTAGTAGTGATGGGCAAACAAATTCGGCAGGTGCAAATTTCTGCAGAGAAAATTTACCTACGAAAAAAACGCCACATCAGAATAGTCACACACATAACAATTGTCGTGCGTCACAAATTATTCGGACGCCCACTGACTTCAATGCGTTTCGCGAATTTTTCGCTGAAGCAAAATGGGACAATTTAGCCCATCACTAATGATCAGATTAATGCAGGTTATTTTATTAATAAATAAGGTCAAAATCGAGCATGGGAGTTTGGTCGTGGTTTTTGTAAAATAAAATATGAGATAAATTCAGATTTTAGAAAATAACCCCCTTAAAGTTCTTAGTAAATACAACATAGATCACTTCAATATGTATTTCTTTTCCATATAAAATAAGCAATTACTAAACCCTTGCAGGGTAACCAATAGTGTTAGTAACAGTCAAAACTTTATTTTGAGAATGCTGTATTTGTGTTACGTCTGAAAGTTCATTTTTTTCTCAACCAGAAAACTTAGGGATGTACACTCGTGAAAAAATCAGGATACCCTATAAAAGCCTGTGTTTTTGTAACGTTCTTGGACATAAGCATATTTAATCTCAATTTTAACAATACTGGAAGGTTCAAGAAATATAACTAAACAATTAAAAGGGAAGAAAATACTTTTTCAAAATCTTCTGTAAAATGTAATTCAGGACACCCCCACATTTATTCCCACTTAAAATGGCTCAAATCACACACAGGTGTATCACACCAGGTGCACATGATTAGAACATGGTAGCTCAGCATTTTGAAGGAGGTTTGCCCTATTTAAACCTCCAACATTTAGTGGTTTATTTGTCAAAATCCGATTTTTTCTGATTTTTTCATTAAAAAAAAAAAAAGTCTGACCACGCTTGAATCCATGGTCTTACCTTGTTTATCATTGAAAAAATAGGTTCGGATACAACTAAAAAAATTTTTGGCAAAACCCCAGAAATGTTCGGGTTTTATGCCCGAAACGCAGATTTTTTGTGAATTCGCTCTAAATCCCCAAGTTTTTTCGGATTTTTGGTCAAAACTCAGTTTATCCCATGATATCTTCAGATTTGAAGTGGGACCTTTGCCGTTGACTTCTACAGTACCCCGACAGCTTGGAGATGGAGTATTTTCGGATTCTGACTTTTCGCAGCCTCAGGGTCCAATAAATCATGAAACTTCGAGTTTTTGTTTCTACTAAAAATTTGGATTTTATAGTAAAAAAAACTTGAGTTTTTGGCATTTGGACTAATAAATAAGTCCTTTAGTTTGGTGTGCTTCTGACTGTTGAGGTGAGCGTGAACACAATGGTGACACCAAAAGAGCTGCCTGAGGCATTCAGAAAGAGGATTGTAGCAGTTTTGCTACCGTTTCCGAAAAAGTAAATTCTATTGAAGCTCTATCAAAGCTCTAGCATTGTGAAATGTACACTTACCGCAGAGGGCAAGCAAAAGAAATAAAGAGACCCATCGTGCCATGTTGGGATCTGCTCCTCACTTCTTCAGCAGAACCTCAAGCTCCTCTGACATGCCGTTCTGCTATCCTCCAGTTTAAAAAGCTGTGAAAAACAAGGGAGAGGCTCCGGGGCCAATCACCTCATTGAATGGGAAATTTTCGTTGCATAGAAAGAAAAACCTGTTTTGCATCTCATTTACTGTTGTGTCTGAATCATTCACATGAACAAAGAGGCAATAGAAAGTAGAAAATATCCACCTGCATCTCATGCCTCTGAATGGTTTATGTTGCCGTTTCCAGTTGGGTTCAATTAAGTGTTTACTTCTTTGATGTTTTTCTAACAGGGACGGCAAACGTCAATCCACCCAACCAGCAGAAGTCTCTTGTTTCCTTCTGAAATCATAAGCCTAAAGGGCTAATATTGGAACTGAAAGCTTCATCAGTCGGCTCAGACACGACGCCAATATTTCCTTAGCCTTTAAATCACCTATACTTCCTTCTCCGAGGGTCATTAGGGTGCATCATGTGAGGGTGCAGCCATTTCCCCATTGGTATATTTAGTCGGAGACAATGCATGAGGTATATATTTAGCAATTTGAAGACAATTTTGCCGGGGAAAATACTTAGCATAATTGCATCTGCGTGTAGTCCTCATAGAATTGTATGAGGAAATATGCTGGTAAATCACATAGGTAAATTGGGTTTTAACAAAGAATAAAGTCCATCAAGTTCAACCCCTCAAATGAAAACCAGTGCACATACACACGCATTCCTACCTATCTATACACTAACATAAACTGTATATACCCATATCTATACTAACTATAGAGTTTAGTATCACAATAGCCTTTGATATTATGTCTGTCCAAGAAATCATCCAAGTCCCTCTTATAGTCATTAACTGAATCGGCATCACAACATCACCCGGCAGTGCATTCCACAACCTCACTGTCCTGACTGTGAAGAACCCCCTACGTTGCTTCAAATGAAAGTTCTTTTCTTCTATTCTGGTACGGTGATCTTTATGGGAAAAAATATCCACCCACTATTTGTCTTTAATGTCCTCTAATATATTTGTAAAGAGTAATCATGTCCCTTCGCAAGTGCCTTGACAGTCTCCCCTAATTTAAGTCTTCCCTCCCTCTAATCAGTTTAGTTGCACTTAGGGGCCAATTCACCAAGGGTCGAATATTGAGGGTTAATTAACCCTCGATATTCGTCTGGGAATTAAAATCCTTCGACTTCGAATATCAAAGTCGAAGGATTTTAGCGCAAATAGTTTGATTGTTCGATCGAAGGAATAATCCTTCGATCGAACAATAAAATCCTTCGAATCGAACGATTCGAAGGATTTTAATCCAACAATCGAAGGATTATCCTTCGACCAAAAAAACTTAGGCAAGCCTATGGGGACCTTCCCCATAGGCTAACATTGCGTTCGGTAGGTTTTAGATGGCGAACTAGGGAATAAAGTTTTTTCTTAAAGAGACAGTACTTCGACTATCTAATGGTCGAATAGTCGAACGATTTTTAGTTTGAATCCTTCGATTCGAAGTCATAGTCGAAGGTCGAAGTAGCCCATTCGATGGTCGAAGTAGCACAAAAAACACTTAGAAATTCGAAGTTTTTTTACTTTCGAATCCTTCACTCGAAGTTAGTGAATCGGCCCCCTAGTCTCTGCACTCTCTCCAGCTCATTTATATCCCTCTTAAGGACTGGAGCCCAAACTGAACTGCATACTCCAGGTGAGGCCTAGTTATGGAAAAACTCAAATCAGTGTAGTCGGGGTGAAAAACTCGGGGTGAAATACTTGAAATGATCGAGTTTTCGGCAAAAAAAACTCAAATCATTTGAATTAATTGAGTTTTAGAGCGAAACCCACTGAAAAAAACTCGACCGTCATGAAGGCTAAACACATCTTGAAATGGTTCAAGGGACCTCTGCCATAGGCTTCTACTTAACCTTGACAGGTTTTAGATGGTGTATTTTTGGATTAGAGCTATTTTCAGCTATGGGGTATAAGAAATCTCGAAAAATTCTCGAATTTTGAACTTGAATTTTTCAGGTAAAATACAACTCGACCTTTGATAAATAACCCCTTTAGTGTGTTACTCTATATTTATATTATTTATACTTTGCGCTTATCAACATTGAACCATATTTTCCAGATTTCTGCTCAGTTTAGTCAAATCACTTTTGACTAAAAGCTAATTTGGTCAATTTAAAAAGGTGTAATTAGAAACCAGTTAGTAATTACATATAAATTTTTTTTTACCCTTAATAGGTTCTTAATTAGGGATGGGCGAATTTGACCCGTTTCACCAAAAATTTGCCGCCGGCGAAATGTCGCCGACGCCTATTAAAGTCTATGGGCGTCGACATTTTTTTATCCCGCAGCAAAATTGTATTGACGCGCGTCTTTTTATTTTGGCGCACAACGCCATACAAGTCGATGGGCGTAATTTTTTTGGCGAAACAAGGTGAAAAAATTCGCCCATCCCTATTCTTAATCAATTCATTTAATACCTGGCAGACCAGAGCCCAGAATTCTAGTGGAAAAGCCACTCTACAGGTCTTCTCTCTGTTAATCAAAGATGGCGCTGGTTTATACTCAGCGTGTGCGTTCCACTGCAGAACGGAAACTCCGGAGCTTCACACACTCAATCAAATGTTTTATAGCTGTAAATGCTAAAGGTGGCCATACACAGGCAGATTAAAGCTGGCAATATCAGTCCTTTAGACCGATTCAGCAGCTTATCTGCCCATGTGTGGGGGCTCCCGGGGGGTCCTCCCGATCTATATCATGCCAAAAATCGGGCAGATATCTATCGGTCAAGTTTGATTTTTTCCTATGATCCTACTAAAAATCGTGAAATTTGAAAGTTTTCCCGAGAAAAATGTGAAATTCGAACATTTTCAATAAAAAATCAAGCAATTCAAAAGTTTTCCCAAAAAAATTCAAGCAGTTCGAATGTTTTCACGAAAACAAAATTGAGCAATTCAAACGGTTTCACTAAAATCGAGCAATTCGAACGTTTTCACAAAATAATCGAGCAAATCGAACGTTACACTAAAAAAATCCAGTAATTCGACAGTTTTTACAAAAAAATCGAGCAATTCGATTTCATGGAAAAATCAAGCAATTCGAAAGTTTTCACGAGAAAACCATGAAAATCGGAAATTGACCGGCGAATTTTCTCAAGGGATTCACGAATTTATTCGCTGGTGGCGAAACGTGGAAATTCGCCACAAATTCGTGCCAGGCGAATATATTCGGCCATCACTAACTTTGAACTAATGGTTCAATTTTGTTCCCCTTAGCACAATAGGACTTGCACAGTGTTACTTGCATGAGTTTGAGGGTCCCAGGTTGGCCCTTCCTTTTAGCATCCCATGTAACTGCTAGAGGCTCCCACCCTGAGGGGGCTTAACAAAGAGACACTGTTTGGGGAAAAAAAAGCTCCTTTTATGGAAAAACAGATTATAAATATTATTTAAAACATAGATTACAAGCTATTGGGAGTTTTCTTGAGCCTGTATTCAATAGCTGGAAGGCCACAGAATCCACATTAATTGGTGTGCCTCTGCATTGCTGAAATCTGTATCTATGATCCTAGAAGAATATGGGGTGACCAGGAATGAATAGACAAAAAAAGAAAGAAAGGCGAGAGTAGGCAAGAACTGCAACTCCCAGCATCCGCACCAGATATCAGTTTGTATTACACAGTCATAAATGTCACAATATGTTTTTCAAAAGGAAAACCAAACTCACTAATACATGAAGCACTTTCCATACAGCAAGGTTGTTGGGTATGTTGAACAGTGTATGAAAGCACATGCATTACTGCAACCACAACACATTTATATAGTACAGAGAATTATAATATGCTGAAATCATTCTTATATTATAAAAAAATAAATGCTCACTTCTAGTCAGTTAAAATACGGTCATTTTTTTTTTTTTTAAAGTTGACATTTCTACTCATGGTCACAAATACAATACAAATACAAGATATAAAGTTTGTATAGGTGGAGTGAGGTTGGTATTGCAGTGTAAAATAATTCACAGGCTGTGTATTCTTCCTCTGCTGTGTTTGCTAATCTGAGTTTGTCTCCTGCGCAGCCTGTGAGTATTTGTGATGTGGCTAGTGATGGGCGAATTTGTCCTGTTTCGCTCCGCCAAAATTTCCAAACGGCGAATAATTCATGAAAAGCATTGAAATCAATGGGCGTCAAAATAATCTTGACGCGCGCCAATTTCAACTCCCGCAAAATTTTTATACATGCGCCTATTTTGTCCAAATGCATTTAAGTCAATGGGCGTCCGTATAATTTTGACGTGCAACAATTTTTATGCACATGGCTATTCTGACGCGCACCCACATTTTTTCGACGCGGCGGATTTTTCAACTGCAAATTTTCCCCACAGTTTCGCTAATTTATTTGTTGGCGGCAATTCGCCGCAAATTCGCCCTAGATGTGACATAAATGCCTATTACTGAGAAGTCAGGGGGACTATTTCATACATCCCAACTGTCCTGATTTTGACAGCTCAGCCCTCAGTTACTGAAATGTCCCGGCTTTCTCTTTGATCTCCTGCACTGAACACCCAGAAAATGATACAAATTTGTAAAACTTAATTGGCTTTTGGCAGAGAGCCCAGAATACCCGGCAGGTGCACTTCAATAATTTTGTAACAATTTAAGAAGAGCAATGAAAGAACTGTTTAAGATAAGCAAGTCTCTTGGAAAAACTGTGACTGTGACAATTCACCTTCATTAGCAAAACTGTAATAACACATAAAAATCACAAAAATGTGTTCAAATTTTCATAACCTGCCAAATTTAGTAAAATGAACATGGTAATTAGAGGGTGTAGCCACAAAATGGGCGTGGTCATTCAATTTTGCCGCATCTTTTTGCTCCTATAAGGCTAGGGTTGCCACCATTTCACCCAATGGAAACTGGGCAGGGGGCAGGGCATTGACATGGAGGGGTGTGACCATGACGCAGCAGGGGCGGGTCATGATGTCGGGGGTGGGGCCATTACGCTGTGATCGCCATGTTAATCACGGGGAATCCTGCCCGCTTTTCCTTGTTTCGAAAGGAAGTTTTGACCCAAGCAGCCCTCCAAAATACCGGGCTGTCCGGGTCAAAATGAGATAGGTGGCAACCCTATATGAGGCATTGCACTCACACACAGACAAAGAGTGCACATACATGCTAGATTACATCATCCAATGACATTCCTCCCAATTGTCCCGTTTTCAGCAGGACAGTCTTGCTTATGACAGGTCAACCCGCAGTCCAGCATTTGTACTGAAAAGTCCCAACTTTCTTTGCACTGAACAGCCAGAAAAAGGAACAAAGTGGCTAATTGGCTTTTGGCAGAGAGCCCAGAATAGACACCAGGTGCAGCTGAGATACTTTGTAACAATTTTGAAATAAGAAAATAAGTAATTGTAACAATTTAGATAAGGAGGTCCCTTGGGAAAAGTTAGACTCACAGCTTAAAGGGCAATTCACCTTCATTATCAAAACTGTAATAACTGGGGAAAAAACACAGAAATATGTTCACACTTTCACAACCTGCCAAATTTTGCAAAAGGAACATGGTAATTAGGTGGTGTGGCCACAAAAAAATTTCCACGCTACGCGGGGCAACTTTTTTTGTCCCTCTTTTTGTTTCCAAAATGTTGGCAGGTATGCAATAAATGGTCGGGACTTTTACACACTACTTCCTGGTACAGTCAGAAGCTTCGTTATTTCAGGTGATCAGTGATGGAGCAGCTGAACATCACAAAATGGAGGCTCAAGTTAAAAGGGAAATGTTTATTTATATATTGATATGACTGATACACAGAAAACAAACATACAGCTTTATTACATTATTTGGCACTTTGAGCCAGATTCAATTCAGTGAGAAAAAGTTATCTCACGGTTTATCAAATGAAAACTCGTGGACGAGATTCAGTTCGAGGAGAAAAATATTTTCTCCAAATTCAGTTCCAGTTTTGTCCCCATAAACACGTGATAAACTGTGAGATGTTTTTCTGAATTGAATAGCAACTCAAATTGAATCTCGTCCATGAGTTTTCACGTGATAAACCCTTTTCTCACTTGAATTGAATCTGGTCCTTCAGGGCAGAGACACACGGCGATTAATCTCCTCTTCTTCAGGCGACTAATCTCCCCGAACTGCCTTCCCGTCAGATAGAATGTAAATCGCCAGCGGGATGGCACTCGGAGAGCTTCGGGGCGACTTCGGAAAACGAATCGCTCTGAGTGCCATCCCGCCGGCAATTTGGATTCTAGCCGGCAGGAAGGCTTTTCTGGGAGATTAGTCGCCCGAAGAGGAGGAAATTTGCCGCTGAGCGACTAATCTCCCCGAATCTGAGCGTGTGTCTGTACCCTAATGATGTAAGTTTGCCTTCTGTCCAAGCGACAGGCTGAGCCCTTTGATAAGTCCAATTATTTGCTATACAGGTCACTTAACTGATTAGATATCCAGGAATGAAGTCCTTGTCTCACCTCCATTACCCTATAATGATTGATCATACAAGATATTTCACCACACATATAGTTACAAGCTGAACACGTTTTCAGTCAGTCAGTAGGGTAACCCCCCTCCTATCTCTGCGGTAACTTAGTAGTAGTGATGGACGAATTTATTCGCCAGGCGCGAATTTGCGGCGAATTTGCGCGTTTCGCAGCCAGCGAATAAATTCGCGAAACGCCCGCGAAAATTCGCGTCAAAAATTCCGGGCGCCGGCGTCGAAAACGAGACGCCAGCGCCGTTTCGTGAATTTTTCGCCGTTTCACGAATTTCACGCAAAATTCGCGAACTTATCAGCGAACCGAAACGGCGCAAATTCGCCCATCACTACTTAGTAGGAAACAGCGCCCATTATGCACCTGTTTTACAGTATATATATATAGTGAATAAAGTACCCCCTTTTGTAAAATATAAGGATATTATAAGTTACCGAGGAGTTTCATGACCATATAAAAACACGAGGCCGAAGGCCGAGTGTTTTTATACAGGTCATGGAACTCCGAGGTAACTTCTAATATCCTCATATTTTACAACTGGGGGTACTTTATTTATTATAATACACAAATTTCAATGAGTCATGTGACAGAAATGACATCAGAACTCACCGTTTATAACTGATGACATCAGAACTCACCGTTTATAAGGATATAATTTACAGGATATTCATAGCTTTTGTGTATTATATATGTTCTAGAACAACTTTTAAGTTAACTTTTACAATTTTCTAAAATAGCTAATTCTAAGCAGTTTTTCAATTGGTCTTCATTTTTTCTTTTTTATAGATTTTGAATTATTTGCCTTTTTTTCTGACTCTCGTAAGGCTACAATTGTATTGTTATTGCTACTTTTAGTTTTACTCATCTTTCTATTCAGGCCTCTCCTATTCATATGCCAGTCTCTTATTTAAATCAGTGCATGGTTGCTAGGGGAATTTGGATGATAGCAACTAGCTGAAATTGTAAACTGGAGAGCTGCTGAATTAAAAGCTAAATAACTCAAAAATCAGATGTGATAAAAAATGAAAACCAATTGCAAATTGTCTCAGAAAATCACTCTCTACATCATACTAAAAGTTAAAGGGGAACTTCGGCTTCCAAACCAAAATTTGATAAAGAGCCCCACATAACACAGAAACCCCTAATATATCTATCAGCGTTATCGGTTTCTTCAAAAAGTATGAATAAATATAATTTTCTATGCTGAAATCCAGCTGTTTAACAGTTCTTCTCTTTCTGCATCATTTGAAATCCTGGCAGGGAAGGAGGGACTAAACACTGATGTTACAAATTGTAACAACTTCTCCACAGCTTACAGACAACATGCAGGAACTACATAACCCACAATGCATTGCACTGTGATGTATGTTCCTTATTGAAACCACATGTGCAGGGAATTATGGGGTTTGGAGGATGCAGGCTGAGGACAGATGGCTGTTGATACAAAGTAACAGTAGTCAGACAGCTCAGCAAAGTAGTCAGACAGATCAGAAGGAGAGCAGGGGGCTACGCTTAGGGAACTGTTCCAAACCATTACAAATCATTAAAAGTCTGCATATTTTTAATTGATGTATTGATGTATATTGCAAAGTTGCTTGAAATTGTGTTTACTTTTCAAAAAGCTTAAGTTATGTTTTTGTGGAGTTCCCCTTTAACTCAGAGGTGAACAATCCCAATCGCTGATTGCAACATCATAACCTCGCCCATGTGATGTAGCACACCCTGCCTGCTGCATCAGTGACCCTCCCCTGTGACCCTCCCCTGTGGATCATGAGCCACACAAAGGTGGCAGCCCTAGCTGAGAGGGTTTAGATGAAATGTCCAGTAAACCAAGGGATAAAAGGGGAAGTGCTTGAAATGCTGTGAAATGCTGTCAAGCAGTGCTTAAAAAGCTGCGAAGGTGGGATAATGTAACTATAGTTGCCAAAGTTAGCTCCTCTTCTAGTAATCTATGGCAACAGCAGGATTTGCCAGTCTGCAAAGATTTCATTGGTTTCTGCGGGAGCAATCTTTGTATCCATTATTAAATTAAATTAAAGGGCATGTAAAGGCAAAAAAATAAAATCCCATTTTTACTTTCTTTAATGAACCTATCTCCAATATACTTTAATTAAAAAATGTGTATTGTTTTTATAAGAAACCTGACTGTATGCAGTGAAATTCTCCCTTCATTTACTGCTGTGGATAGGAATTGTCAGACAGTCCCTAACTGCTCTGCAGGGAAACAATCATACTTATGAACAGCAGGGGGAGCCCCCGACTTAGTTTCCAGCCATGCAGAACTCAAGCAGCTTTGTTTGTTTCCCTGTAGAGCAATCGGCGACTGTGTAGAGATTTGTATTGGATTTTATTTTTGCCTTTACACCCCCTTTTTTTTTGCTGCAGCCACTGGTTCTGCAGAGTTGGAGAAAGTTTGTATCAAACAATACAAAAACGATAAACTCCACATTAGATTACATGACAACACAGGACCCAGTGCAGTCTGTATATTCTGATTATTACTCAGTCTTGCTGTATCAGCTTCTGGCAGATATTATTTGACTTGTGTTGTTTTGATAATTTATGACGATCCCTAAGCAGCCCAGACCACACTGAGCATGTGCACAGTCTTGGTCTTGCAAAGATATATAACAAAGTTACAAGATGGTGACCCCCTGTGGCCAACTTTGAAAGTATAAATCATTTGTTTGATTAGACTTGTGGTGCAGTAAGTTCATGTTTATGTTTAGTATACAAAATACAGCATTTCTAGTCTTGTTCTATTTTAGACTTTACTTCCCCTTTAACCCTCTTTTGTGCGTTCCATATTTCAGATATTCCCTTGCATATCAGTGACCCCCCCTCTTGACATATCCAGTAAATAAAACAAGGCATCTTACCAAAATATCATTTATTACATCTACTCAAAAAATAGTTTAAACAATAAATTATGCAGAACGTAGTTCATACTATTTTAATGTGTTATAAATAGAATTATTAATTCGGGATTATGTATAATAAGCAGGCTGAGCAAGATTACGTGAGTTACATTAATTTAACTCAAGGAACGAGGCAATTTTCACATTAGGAATGTTCAGTCTGTGGCCCTTCAGCTGTAATTAAACGACAGCTTCCAGCAGTTTTTGCTTGCTGGGGACCATGGGAAATGTAGTTCAGATATAAGTCTGACATCCCCAATCTGGAGTAAAATTCGCCCCCAAATATAAAGTCATGGGAGATATTGGCAGGTAAAGTCTGAGCTGAACCAAACCCAGCAATTACAGATTAGTAATACTTTCCTATCGATCACACAACAAGTTGGCTGTTGTACAGACATGCTTTAGCTTTATACAAGCAAGTCTGCGATGCAGTGAGCGGATATCGGTGAGAAAGCAAAAATAAAGGGCAGATCCTATACCGACAAACTGATCTTTCTAGACATGTGGAACATTACTCGGGGCTAGGGTTGCCATCTTTTCTGGAAAAAAAATTCCGGCCTTCCTATATATTTATCTTTTTTCCCTATTAATAACATTGGGATCAACCATCATTTTTACCAACCTGGTCGGTAAAATACTGGCCAGGTGGCAACCCTACTAGGTGCCCGCTCTTATTCTAATGTTGGGTCCTATCCATGTAGCTTAGATTATTGCCTTCAGCACATTAAATATAATTATACGTCATATTATATGAGACTGGCAAATTAGTGATACAGAATAAATACAATAGGCAGAGGTACAAAGAGCAATAGGGATAATTAGCGATAGGAGAGGCTTCTGGCCATCTCATCACTGCTAACACTGGGTTTGTAACGTCCAAGTCTCCCCCCAGTGTTGTAACATATTAGTGCAATCACCGCAACCAATAGCAGAGCAACTCCCAGAAACACCCCGATGACAATGACAGCAGTTCTCCAGCCGTAGTAGGGGTCTGTACTGCTTCCTGAGGTGGCAATATCTGTCACTGTAAAGAAAAGAATAAGAAGTAAATACAGATATATTCCATCTGAAAATATGTTGAGATTTATGTGTAATGGAATATCATGAGCAAAACTGTCCCGAGCATCCGTTACCCACAGCAAACACCTGGGCATGTCCTTCCATTACATTCAGGGGGGGTAATGTAATAAGAGTTGCACCAGATCTAGCAACTGTTAACAACCAATCAGATGTTTGCTTTCGAAAAGTTGGCCAGTAAATGATGATTTTAAAGGATTAAAGTGGACCTGTTATCCAGACACAAAAAGCTGTATAATGAAAGTCCTTTCAAATTAAACATGAAATCCAATTTTTATTTTTTATTAAAGCATTCACAGTTGTTTTAAGCTCATTTAAAAATCTCAGCTGTCAATCAAATATTGTCTGCCCCTCCTCTATGCCTTAGGCAGACAATTACTTTCACTTTCCATTCACTTACTAGATGTCACTGCTCTCCCCACATCCCCTCGTTCTCTTCACCATTTAATTGTGTAGCCAGGGCATGGGGATGGACATCAGGTCCCCCATTCTGGTGCACAAACAAGATTCTGAGATGATACAAGGCTTTCCTTAACAACAGTGTCCACAAAATGGCTCCTGCCTGCTTGTTATAATTATGAATTCCCATACTGAAGGAAACATGATTCAAATAATTTATATAGTGTAATTAAAGTTCATTTTGCTTGACTAATGTGATAGAATGGGATTTTGAATAATTTTTTGGGGTGACTGGTCCCCTTTAAAGGAATGGAAGGAAGGAATTCACTGGGGTGGTGGGTGTTAATTTGTTATCAACGTCCCCCTCATCCTCAGAAATTCAGTTTAGTGCAGACTTTTTGGGTCTTTTACTTACACCAGCCCCAGGTACAAGTGCAAGAGTTGTAAGGGACCAAACAATGCTGAATCAAAGACCACTTCTGTCTGTGGTCTGGCTTCACTAAGTAATACGATTTAAGCAATTGGGATTTGAGCACCCAGATATTATTTGCTGGTGGTCGGATTAATAAGGTGTGCCTGTGCATGTAAGCTAATAGTAATATATAAACTATAGATGGTACTATGTAGTTAAGCAGCAACAGAGTTACTATACTAAGGGGGTTATTTATCAAAGGTCAAATTTTGTATACCTCGAATGAACTTGTATTAACTCACAACTCGAATGGTTTCTAATTTAATAAAAACTCGAAAGGGAAAAACTCGAATCAGCGACTTCGGGGATAACAACTCGAAAACTCGAATTGATTAAGTTTTCAGCTGGAAAAAACTGTAATTGATCGAGTTGTGGGACAAAACCCTCTGGAAAAAAAACATGAACATCATGAAGGCTATCTTCAAATGGTTCAAGGTACCTCTGCCATTGACTCCTACATGACCTCGACAGGTTTCAAACGGTGTATTTTTTGGATTCGAGCTATTTCGTAGTATAATAAATCTCAAAAAAATTAAATTTTCTTGGAAAACACAAGTAGTGTGTAGTAGTAGATACCAAGTTGCCCAGAGGTAATGTAAAAAAATCACAGGCATGTTCTTAAGAAATTCGAAACAGGGGAGTCTTTTTTTCTATTGACAAAGCAATAGTTGTAGCCCAGTGGATAGGAAGTTCTCTAACAATATAGGGCACATTTTTAGTACTATATTGAGTGAAAAATGCATGTGATTTTTGAGTCTGGTCCACAAAAGGAACAGTTTGCCAACGCTCTACTCTCAGCTCAAACCAGATTACTCTTACAGCAGTCATACCACACTTAACAGCAAAGCTGATGGTTAGAACTTACTCATGCTTGTAATGTTACTGGATATCAGGAGCGACACTGCGTTAATGAGAGTCGCTTGGACTGTGTTGGTATCGAGAGTTGACGATTGTGTTGTCCATATAAAGTAGGCAATGACACTTCCTGGTCTGAAGCCAACCACGGTGATATTAAAGGTGCTGTCACTTAGCGCCACTTTCATTGCGTTTACCACCTGCAGAATGAGAAACACTCATGTAACCAGGGAACATACAGTACATGGATAACAAATGGTCTTTGCAAAAATTCCAAATATGCACAAAGTTGACAATGACTGAGTGTGAGGCAGAACCAACACTAGGCTTAGGCAGAAGAGGCCCAGGAGTAATGAGAGGGGACCTTAGGCACATCCCTGTGCCACCTCCTCTAACTCAAGTCCTGCACTGAATGAGACTGAATGATGGCGATGGCCGGGGTATAGGGGAGACACAGAGGAGTTGCAACAGGTGATCGGTGAGTAGGGGGATCTTGTCTTGGAGACACTTCTCTGATGGCCCAACTCTAGTGTGAAATTACATTTGTTATTTATATCTCTTATTTTTCAATACATGCCCTGTCCCATTGTGAGACTCTAATTCTTCATTGCAAGGGTCAGTAAACTTAGCAACCAAATGTCAGCTTAAGTGAAGATCTGGAGAACAGGTTTCATAATTCAGACTATTATCTTATATCATACTATGGGCACATATCTGGCAAAATATCCAGTACCCAAAGCAGGTGACTTACAGCAGGTTGCAATTATCACCTGAAAATGCCTACCACCTTCAGTCACCCATGTGTAGGGGCACCTAACACTTTCCCATTCATGTCAATGGGAAGAAAAACATGATGGGTAGCCACTCCCTTAAACATCTAATCCAAAGGGGCAAATACCGTATATACCCGAGTATAAGCCGCGTTTTTCAGCATCCAAAATGTGCTGAAAAAGTCTACCTCGGCTTATACTCGGGTCAGCGGTACCCGACTCGAGTAGCTGAGATTGCAGTCACTTTTAATCATTCCTATACCAACAAAACACTTGGGGATAGACTGCAATATCCCACAATGCCCTCTGTTGGTTATATGAAAGAATAACAGTGCGCCCTCTGTTGGTTATATGAAAGAATAACAGTGACTGCAATATCACACAGCGCCATCTGTTGGTTATATGAAAGATTAACAGTGACTGCAATATCACACAGCACCCTCTGTTGGTTATATGAAAGAATAACAGTGCGCTCTCTGTTGGTTATATGAAAGAATAACAGTGACTGCAATATCACACACACAGCACCCTCTGTTGGTTATATGAAAGAATAACAGTGACTGCAATATCACACAGCGCCATCTGTTGGTTATATGAAAGAATAACAGTGACTGCAATATCACACAGCGCCCTCTGTTGGTTATACGAAAGATTAACAGTGATGGCAATATCAAACAGCACCCTCTGCACATGGTAGTGGGACAGTGGGACAATGCACACAATAATCCATTTGGCAATTCTCTGTCACCATCAACTTTGCAAAGAAGTCCGGTTGATCGCTGGGGGGGTCACTTTGGCAGAATGTGCGCTGCTGGGAGACAGGGCTGTAGTTGTGTCTAGGCTTATACTAGAGTCAATAAGTTTTCCCAGTTTTCGTAGGTAAAATTAGGTACCTCGGCTTATACTCGGGTCGGCTTATACTCGAGTATATACGGTATATCAAAATGTGAGAATAAAGTTTTCCACATATACAATTTTTAGTTTCATATTTAGGGTTGAACTCTAAATATATTCCTTAAAAACGTATACATATCCATAAATAGCTGGGGAGTTCACCTCTGTCAAGTTATCTTGACCTCTATTGTTAGTTTTTGATGAATATGCCGCAATGTGTTGACACGCTTTAATAAAGTAAAAAACACTCAGAGTTCCAGTGAACTAGAGATCAATGATTTCCTTACATTCCCTGTGAACTGTGCTGCTTTGCTGATGTAGGCGGCGCTGCTTCGGTCGTACAGGTCTGGAGTAAAGGTCCAGTCATTGAACTTGATCGCCGAAGCAACAGCTTTTTTATCTGGATAAAAAAGAGAACTTGAGGGTTTTTTTGGTTTTTAAAAGAATTATTAAATAAGAGTTTATAATATCGAAGTTCCTCTGATTAGACTGACAACGGGCATATTTATCAAAGAGGTAACAAATCTCACCATGATCTTCTTCTAGAAAGTGGAATTAGGCAGTCCAGGTCATTATACAGGTATGGGACCTGTTAAACAGAATACTGGGGACCTGGGGTTTTCTGGATAAGGGATCTTTCCATAATTTGGATACTCATGCCTTAAGTCTACTAGAAAATCATTTAAACATTAAGGGGGGTAGTTATCAAAGGTTAGAGTTTAGCGTTAGAGTTTTTTATACCTCGAAAGGTATCATATTTAAGAAAAAACTTGAATGGCAAATCACAATTCTGCGAGTTTGAGTCCCGAAACTACAAAAAACTTGAATATGTTGAGTTTTCAGCGGGAAAAAACTTGAATCGCTTGAATTATTTGAGTTTTGAGGAAAACCCTTTAAAAAAAAAACATTGAACATCATGCAGGCTGTTAACATGGTTCAAGGGACCTCTGCCATTGACTTCTACATGACCTCAACAGGTTTTAGGTGTATTTTCAGATTCAAGCTATTTCCAGGATAGGGGTATAATAAATCTCAAAAAATTCGGAAAATGTGAGTTTTAACCAAAAAAAACCAAAAACTCAAAAACTTGAATTTCAGTGGAAAATACAACTCGAATCTTAATGAATAGGCTTGTTTTGCTTCAAATAAGGATTAATTATATCTTATGTTTTATTATAAATGAGAAAAAAAGGAAATCATTTTAAAAAATTTGGATTATTTGGATAAAATGCAGTCAATGGGAGATGGCCTTTCTGTAATGGGGGCTTTCTGGATAACGGGTTTATAGATCCCATACCTGTATATTCTTTTCACAGTGCCTTGTTCAAGTGCTGCAATTGTGAATCTGTGGCAAAACTAGTTTAGTAAATGCATGGTTGTATCGAAACGTGGCCGAGTATCCAGAAGCAGCACTGTGATCCGGAGTGTGCTCCCAATATATATGTGTGTTCACAATAACCAAATCACTAGGGTGTGCTCTTTACCTTTGGTTCATGAGTGATTTCATTTTACCACGGCATGTTAATCAGTGGCAGCACGTGAATACAATGCAGACACAAAGCTCTCTGTGTAGAACAGGCTGAGCCATATATTGGCCAACACATGAACAGAAGTAAACACATATATTATATAATACCATAATATAATATTTTACCTAATTCACCTTTACAATAACTTCCCATATGTAGTGATGGGCCAGGTATGGATTCGTGGAAAATTTTCGAGTTTTGCCGCCCGCGAATGTTTTCGGCGAAAATTTGCAGGTGAAAAATCTGGCTCTGGCTTGTTGTGTGTCAAAATTGGCGTTCACATAAAAATTGTCATGTGTCAACATTATTAGGACCACCATGAATTTAATGCATTTGGACAAAATAGTCGCACTTATAAAAATTGTCGCTCGTGTCAAAAATTGACGCACGTCAAAATAATTTTGATGCTCATTGACTTCAATGTGTTTTGTGAATTTTCGTTGTTTCGCAAACTGTTTGGTGGCCCAGATTCGCCCATCACTACACAAATGTTACAGAATCTCGTATCCGTAGCAACTTTTTAATTGGACATTTTTATTTTTTGTAGCTTAATAATTATTTCTCTCTCCAGCTGTCAGATAAGGGGGTTCACTGACCCCGACAGCTGAAAAACTATTTCTCTGTAAAAACTATCATTTTATTGTTCCTGTTCGCCTGGTTGGTAGGGTAAATCAGACTGGCCATCAAAAAGCTAAATAATTCAAAGACCACAAAAAAATAAAGAACAACTGCAGATTGTCTCAGAATATCGCTGTCTGCAACAGTTAATGTAAAGGTGACCGTACACATACAGATTCATACTCACTTGCACATATGGTGTTTTTGTTGTCGAGGCAGGTGCTATTGCTGGTGCAGAATGTGGTGCTGTTAAAGCATGAGGTTGGGTCTGCAAAATGAATATTACAGGTTTATTGATGAACAGGCAAATTCAACACACACAGTGCTTTACATACATGCTAGTTTAATACACAGATGGAATGCGCTCCCTGCCCTGAAGAGCTTGCAATCATTGAGGAGCTTAAAGTCTATGAGATGACTTCACTGCTGCTCTAGGGATGGTAAGTAAAGGTGCCTGGACTCTCCCCAGAGCGTCAGCACATCTGCTGCTATATTACATTGGGTGGACTATAGCTGTCTCCTACATATCAGTACTAAATATGTTCTCAGTGACCTAATTAGTTGCAATTGGTCCTGGCTGCAGGATGTATACCCTGGCCCCGAACCCGGCCACCCCTGGACTATCATGCCAGAAACATTCTTCTGCCCTGCCCTCACAAAATGCTTTATTACTAGCCCCAATTGGGAGAGGGCTCGGTGAGATTGTACCCCCTGCACCGCTGGTAGTTACATCACTGTACATTCTTATTGTAACATACTACTTAGTTGTAACCATGGTGACTGCGGGTACACACAGATGCACAGGGCACCCCTGCAGATTCCAGTGTTCACCGACGCCCTTTTTGGGCCCTTGGCTTTCTGCTGCTGAACCGACCAAGGGGTAGTGCAAAAGTAGTAGTCCAAAGCAAGGTACCGGCAAGGATTAGGCAAACGCTTAGTCGAAGGTCAGGCAAAGGGATCAAGGAATTGCAGTCGAAAAGTCAGGCAGAAGTCAAAAAACAGGAATTCAAACACGATAACAACGATTCGGCAGGATCAGTAAACTGAAACAAGCTTGGGCACTATCAAAATGGAGGACTGGGCTTTTAAAGATGATTTGGCGCCAATAATTCAAATTTGTTTGGCTTGGCTTCAAGCGCCAGCGTCACTGGGCCCTGAACCAGGAAGTGCACGCCTGCGCACCTGCACACGAGGAGAGACACGCCGGGAGGTAAGAGACGGAGAGAATCTCCCGGCCCGTCTCACACTTATGCTAAGACATTGCATAAAGCCCTACATGTGGTCCATTCCCAGAGATTCTACACAGGCCCACTCATGATCAATTCCGACTGCTTTGGCCTACCACCTAAATACCCTTTTGAGCAAAGGTCGTCTTGAGCAGCTTCAGCAGATCTTCCAGGTATAGTTGCCGACAATTTACATCTCACAGCCCAACCCAATTGCTGTTTAAATATATTGTAATTCATGTATCCTGCTCCTTCAGGTCTCTGTCAATCACTATGCTGTATTTATTCCAGAAGCACCGGATCCAGCTCAGGACCTTTCTTGAACACATCTCAACACAATATTTTCATGCATTGCTGACAATGACAAATACCCAAGAATGAAATCATTCCCGGCTGTGACGTTTCACAAAAGTGATTGTCCATGAGGAAAATCAGGAAGAATTTTTGATTTTTTAAAAATCTTACCCTTTTATGGTAAGGCAGGTTATGTACTCACCGATACATTGTTGGCCAGGGTTAGACGAGTTTCCATCTTGTATCCCAGGCAAACACTGGCACTGATAACTTCCGATGGTGTTGTTACAGGAGGCTAGAGTTGGGCAAGGGCCGGGACTGGCGGCACACTCATTTATATCTGCAAATGGAAAGCAATAAATAATGTAGGGCCATGGTCACTAAGAGGCTGCAGTATAATCATTTGTATCTGGAACTGAAAACAGTTAAAGGAAAACTATACCCCCCAAACAATGTAGGTCTCTATTAAAAGATACTGAGTAAAACAGCTCATGTGTAAAACCCTGCTTCGTGTAAATGAACCATTATCATAATAATATACTTTTTTAGTAGTATGTGCCATTGGGTAATCATAAATAGAAAATTGCCATTTTAAAAAATAAGGGCCGCCCCCAGAGATCATAAGATTCACTGTGCACATACAAACCACATGTAAGGTCACATGAGCCAATTAACAGACAGAGTTCAGCCTTTTGCTTCCTCACTTCTTCCTGTTACAGTTAGTGTTGTAGTATTTCTGGTCAGGTGATCTCTGAGGCAGCACAGATAGAGTCACAAAATGGTGGTTCAAGGCAAGAGATGTAAAAGGGCAATATTTACTTAAATATATATTCCAGTTTGGTAAGATTCTTTAATATGTCATTCAATTTGATATAAACTATCTGTTGCTTAAGTATTCATTTTGGGGGTATAGTTTTCCTTTAAGGATCGATGGTTGCAAAGTAGTTGCTCTTAAATCCCATAAAACCACCACTGCCTTTAAAACTTCGAAGCCAATGAGTATTAAGGGTATTGTAGAATATAAATCAGCTGGGGGACATAGTTCAGCGTCATCGGTTAACGGTGTTTCATAAATGGTCAACCCAATAAAGACAAAAGCCAAGTTTTATCTGCCACTTACTTACATTAACATAAGGTATTCATAGGCCTTATGCTACATGCTAGAGATAAATATCACCAGGGATATTGCCCACAGCAACCAATCAGATCTTTGCTTTTGTTTTTAAACTTGTAGATGACTGTTAAAATTGAATTGCTGCTTGATTGCTATGGGACGAGGAGTAGGGCGAGATGTCGCCCTCCAACCTTGCTGTGCTACTCTGCTTTACAGGACAATGTTGGGGCTGCATTTATGGGGTCCTATGTCATTCAGCTGGGAGAGGGCAGGAACGTTTTGGGGACTAGTTATCACTAAAGGTATTGTTCTCCTTTAACTCTCACATAAGGAACCACTTTAGATGTTCTACCATTTTATTATTTAATTTAAGGTGGTACTGGAATATCATCATTGATAGTATGGAGACATGATGATGACATGCTTCCCTCCCCTCCTTAACGCTTAGGGTTATTAACTAAAATCCGAATTAATCTAATTTTTTTTTATTAAACCAAGCATGACCAAACTCCCATCCTCAATTTTAACTTATTTATCATTAAAATAACTCAAAAAAATCGGATTGTGGAAAGACTAAAAAAAAAATCAAGCGAAAACCCGAATCGTACGAATTGTTGGATTTTACTCATGACTTGCTAAATTTTTTTCAGGTTATCGCTAAAAACGTTTTTGGAATATCGTACGAAAACCCAGCGCAGATCGCGATGTCTTCAAATGGGAATAGGCAGGGCCGGGTTTGATAAAGCCCTCCCCCGTGGTCGCAGGGTGCACAGAAGTACTGGGGAGCTTTGAGTTCCCGGTGCTCCTAAGGATGCGGCTGGACGACATGCCGCTCCTAAAATTTTGGCGCCCTAGGCCTGGCAATAGGGACACCACAAATCTGGGCCTGGGAATAGAGACATCTGCCATTGACAGATTTGGACTTTAAGAAGCCTCGGAGTAGAAAAAATCTTTTTTTTTTCCACAAAATATTTAAGTTATTCCCTTTAAAAGCCCAACCAGAAAAAAATCGAGGTTTAATAAATAACCCCCACAATCATTTTGTCTTACCTACGCAGGTTCTTCCAGGAACACTTGGATTGGTGTCATTAAACCCAGACCTACACTGGCAGGTGGCTGCTCCATTTAGGGACGTACAGTTGGCATAAGCAGAACACGGATTTACTGAAGGATCACACGCATTTTGCACTGTAGGGAGAGAGTGTTATTTTTAGTACCGGTAAGTTAGAAAGGCAGCAAATAAAGAGTTAGAAACTCAATATAATAAAAAAAGTATAACTGTTCCCAGTGGTGTCACTAGATATTACTGGGCCGCACAGCAAATCATTTTTCAGGCCCTCAAAATCTCTAAAGATTGACCTGTTCAATTTTAATATTTATTGAAATTGTAATTGAATTAGGGCCTCATAGGGCCCCTACACTTCCTGGGGCCTCCGTCCGAAAAGTAGCTCGCGCCAAAATCACAGCGCGTCAACACTGTTCGGACTCCCATTGACTTTAACACTGGTGTCAAAATTGACACGCGCAACAATTTTCGAGTTTCGTTAATTTTTGGGGAAAAATTCGCCCATCACTAGCCGCAGGGTCTGCTCCCTCTGTAGTTACACCACTTACTGTTCCATTGTATGGATAGTACTTGATCTGTGTCTTTTCTCAGCCTCAATTGCTATATATTAAGGGCCCCATTGGGGAACAGGGGTCTTTTTAACAGAAAATGAGTGAGGTATTGAAGGAGACTGTGAATATGAACCACAATAGGCTGGTAGGATGGGACTTATTGGGGCTGTGGCCAAATATATCACAATGTGGGAATCACATGGAATACAGTATGAACATAAGGAATGACTCTTCCAAGCATCTGGGCTGGTTCACCTTCAGGCTTATTTGTAGATAGTGATGGGCGAATGTATTCGCCAGGCATGAATTTGCAGCGAATTCCCACGATTCACCGCTGGCGAATAAATTTGTGAAACCATTGCGAAAATTCGTCGCGATTGTGCGCTGGTGTCCAAAAAATGGTTGCCGGCGTAATAAACGAGACGCCAGCGCCATTTCGCAAATTTTTAGCTGTTTCGCAAATTTTTCCGGAAATTAGCACATTTTTCGGCGAATCAAAACGCCCAAAATTCGCCCATCACTATTTGTAGTATGTTATGGTCATTTCTTAGCAACTTTTTAATTGGTCTTCATTTATCATAGATTTTGAATGACTTGACTGCTTCTTCCGACTATTTCCAGTTCTCAAATAGGGGGGGGGGGGGTCACTGACCCCACCAGCCAAAAAAACTATTGCTCTGTGAGGCTACAAATTCCTTTGCTTTTATTTCTATTCAGACCATCCTATATTCGTATATTCGTAAAAACATGTAAATAGTGATGGATGAATTTCTCCCGTTTCGCGAAACGGGCATAAAATTTGACGCTGGTGTCAATTTGTGGGCGTCAAAATTGACGCTGGCGATAATTCCGATGCGCATTAAATAAACCCAACAGGCTGGTTTTGCTTCCAATAAGGATTAATTATATCTTAGTTGGGATCAAGTACAAGGTACAGGTATGGTACCTGTTATCCAGAATCCTTGGGACCGGGAGATTTACGGATAACAGATCTTTCCATAATTTGGATCTTCATACCTTAAGTCTACTAGAAAAACATGTAAATAGTGATGGGTGAATTTGTCCCGTTTTGCAAAACGGGAGAAAAATTTGACGCTGGTGTCAATTAGTGGGTGTCAAAATTGATGTTGGCGACAATTCCGACGTGCATTAAAGTAAATGGGCGTCCATTTACTTGTCGGCGGCGTCTGAATTGCCGACGTCGTCAAAACTTTGACGCCGGTGAATTTTCGCTGCGATTTCGCAAATGTATTCGCCACCAGTAAAACGTGGAAATTCAGGATCAAGACACACAGCCATTTAATTGTCTTCCAATGAACCAATTAGTAGAACCGTCTTTACCTGCAAACCTGTAAGAGTTTGGGTCAACTTTATATGTGGAGCTGCTGTTGAGTGCGCTGGTGAATGACTGAGTCACGTTGGTCAGAGTCATGTTATCAGCCGTATTTGTGGCTATGGAAAAGTCGGCGATGATACTTCCATTCCTGATACCGGTTATGAAAATGATCATTCTCCCAGAGTTAAACAGGGCCTTGGTGTCCGATGGCACATTATTCTTTATCTGTCAATCAAACAAAAGAGGGAAGGACTTTAATTAATTTCTTTTACTTCAGCATAGACTGGGGCATATAAAGCAGCATTGGTGTTGCCTTCAGGGCTATAAAGCAATCAAATGCTCACTTTCATTAATCATTGTAGCCCAGGCAAAGCTGTTGGGTGTTTGGTCTGTTGTGTGCACAGAATATTCCTCCTCTGCATGCCTGGATACATATGACCTGGAGCTGCCATTGCTACATGACAGCAAACCACAGGGGTCATTTTTGAAGTGGAAGGCAGTAGTGATGTGCAGTCGGGTTTTTCCCTAACTCGCCCTCCCTCAGCCCACACCCGCCTGCATGTGACTTCTGGGTTCCTTTTATAGGCCTACACGACCCGCCCTGCGGTGATGTCACAATAGTGGAGGGGGGAGCAGGCATGCGGCTATAAAGCCGGAAGCGGGAAGACAAAAGCCACCCGTGAAGAGGAGTGAACATGTCGGCCCGAACCCGCCCGACACGCGGGTCCCATGGGTATCAAGCTGGCCCGCACATCACTAGAAGGCAGGATGCAAAGCCGTGTCGACTGGGCTGGTGGGACACCGGGAAAAAACCCGGTGGGCCCATGGCACAAGTGGGCCCTGCCGGCCCAGATCCGCCACCTTGATTTCTTCCCGGGTCTTCTGCCTCAGGACCCCTCCAGACCCTGAGGGCTACTGGCTCAGGGCCTCCTGCCTGACGCATGTGTGTGCAAGTGCACACTCATGCATGCGTGTCAGCATAGCTTTTTGGCGCCACCAAACAGGACGTGCACTGACGCACATGCGGGAGTGCGTACACACGAGGCGGGGGGGAGGGTTGCAGGACAGAAGGCAGTGAGGCAGCAGCCCTCAGAGTCTGGACGGAGGCCCTGAAACAAAAAACCTGGTGGGCCCCGGGCCCCCCAGTCCGACCCTGGTGCAATGTACAAAAAAAGTGCAATCCATCATTGTTTTTAACATTTTGAACTCTGGTTTAGAATTAGCATTGGGTCTGCTTTTCCTTTTGGGAAGTGCATGTAGGCACCCCCCCCCCATCTCTGCCCATCAATTGGTGCAATGAATGACGTCCTTTTGTTATCCCAACTGCAAAACTACAAGAAACAACAGTTATCTGCACAGTGTAAATGGTGAAAACAGATATCCCGGCACTCCACAGAAAGTAGGTTTCTACTATGATCCAGAATACTTGGGAATAAGACTATGAAGATTTTCATTCATCCAGGTCATGGTATATCTAGTATAGGTAAATCTAAAAACAACTGGACTTGCTGAATAATCAATGAAGACGTTGCACTACTCATCCGAGCAGCTTCTTCAGTTCAACTGACTGGTGTGGGAAATTCTCGGCATATAAACTCTTCCACTAATCCAATCGCAATGGCACATTGTAACTCTTCAAAGAGGTGACTTCTGAAGAAATTCACAGAGGTGTAGATTCTGTGTAGTTACTGTGATAGGATTATCCAATGTGTCATGCAACTCTTAGAAAGAGGTGTTACTTGTGAGATTTGCATGAATGGACGTGTGAAGTGTTCTGGAACCGCCGGGGTACAGATGTTAGAACAGCATTGTATGTAGCAGTCAGGTGGTGTCCAAGCCCCCCGCCTCTGTTCAGGGATGGTTTCTCCTCCTTGACATAAATCGCCTTGTTCAAATAAGTAACACCTCTTTCTAGGAGTTGCATGACACATTGGATAATCCTATCACAGTAACTACACAGAATCTACACCTCTGTGAATTTCTTCAGATGTCACCTCTTTGAAGAGTTACAATGTGCCATTGTGATTGGATTATTGGAAGAGTCTAAATGCTGAGAACTTCCCACACCAGTCAGTTGTACTGAAGAAGCTGCTTGGATGAGTAGTGCAACGTCTTCATTGATTACTCAGCAAATCCAGTTATTTTTAGATTTACCTACACTAGATACTTGGGAATAAGGGATCTTCCTGTAATTTGGATTACCATACTCATTTAGGCAATAGATAAAGCCAGTAGTATTGTTTTGACAACAAAATCCATTCTCGCACTCCAAAAAAAAAATCCAACAGGCAGACCATAAGTATAAAAGTACAGAATGTTCTTATGCAAATTAAATGGTTATACAATGGCTTGAAGCATTTTTTTGCCTTCATGCGTCAGTAAGATCAGAAGTTTGCTGTAGACATCATAAATCAAAGATTTTTTACATTTTTACACTTATGGCCTGCATGTCGATTTTTGGAGAGCTAGGTCAGATTTTGTTATTGATGGTATTCTGCTCCCCTTTGTGGAAGGCTTGGGGTGTGTCACCCAAACCCAACATTTCTACTGATGAGTTTGTCTCTACTACTACTTAGCATATCTTGGTTCACTTTTTTAAAATAAAGATTATTTTGCCACCAATATGAATTCATGCAACTTAGTTAGAATCAAGAACAATGTCCTGTTTTATTAATACAGGTATCCGGAAACCCATTATCCAGAAAGCTCTACATTACGGAAAGGCCGTCTCCCATAGATTACATTTTATCCAAATAATTCAAATGTTTGATAATGATTTCCTTTTTCTCTGTAACAATAAAACAGTAGCTTGTACTTGATCCCAACTAAGATATAATTAATCGTTATTGGAAGCAAAACCAGCCTAATGGGTATTTAATGTTTAAATGATTATTAGCAGATTTAAGGTAAAGAGATCCAAATAACAGAAAGGACCCTTATCCAGAAAACCCCAGGTCGTGAGCATTCTGAATAACAGGCCCCATACCTGTATAGAGAAAAAGGAAATCATTTTTTAAAAAAAATAAGAATTATTTGCTTAAAATAGACTCTATGGGAGATGGCCTTTCTGTAAATCGGAACTTTCTACATAAAGAGTTGCCAGATAAAGAATCCCATACCTGTATCTCAGTGGAGATAGAAATCAAATCTATGAGTTATTTAACTGGGGCAAACTGTGCCCATGTGACTGCTACTCACATCTGCTGTGAAGTTGGCTTCAAACTCTTTGTATGCCGCGCTGCTTTTATTGCCCAGATCAGAGGTATATACAGTACTTGTTATCCGGATTTCTGCAGAAAATAATTTTCCATCTGCAAGTAGACAAGGGGAGTATCATTTGTAGACAATAAAAACAGTACTTGTAAGTGTTGACAAATGGTAATAAATTCCCAAACCAGCAGACTCAAAATATCCTTTCAACAAAAAAATATGCACCATTGTGGGCTGTAGGACATTGATGTCTCATGTGTGTTTTTTTTTTAATTAACAAAAGAACCATACCTGTGGTAACACTGCTGGTAGTATCGGGTCTGTTCGGACAAGATAGTTGCTTTACAGCAATGTCATACTGACTTGCAGGAAATAGACCAGAAAATGTGACCGTTGAACCAGACGTTGTTTTTATGTCTACGACTGTGTTGTTCTTTGACAGTGTCACATTGAACTGAGCTCCAGTTGGTCCATTTTGACCAATAGGCATGAGCTGGATTTGATCACTAGACACCTGGATCAGCTGAATGGACACAGTCGATTGTGCTGCAAATACAAAAGGCGCATTAGAACTCAGTCACAAGTGGTACTACAAAAAATTTATTTAGAGTTTGATTGAATACATTAGTTACTTACCACAGGCTGAAATGGTTGTTGTGGTTGTTGTTGCTGTGGTTGTTGGTGTGGTGGTGGTGGTGGTTGTAGCACTGCTAGTAGTTGTTGGTGTTGTGGTACTGGTATTAGTGGATGTAAGACTGGTTGTATTTGCAGTTGATGCTGTGGTCGGTGTTGAGGCTACAGTAGATGCTGTTGTAGATGTGGGGACTGTAGAGTTAGTGCTTGTAGTCTGAGTTGTAGAATTCTGTGCTGAAGAAGTTGTGGATAAGGAAGTGGACGTTGCAATAGATGTAGTAGTTGTGGGTATGGTAGTGGTGCTTGTAGGTTGAGTTGTAATTGCATTACTTGTTGTGGATGACGTATTAGTAGCTGTTGAAGTATTTGAAGATGTGGGGGTGGTAGTAGTGGTGCTTGTAGGAGTTGTAGTTGCATTACTTGTTGTGGATGATGTAATAGTAGCTGTTGAATTATTTGAAGATGTGGGAGTGGTAGTAGTGGTGCTTGTAGGTTGAGTTGTAGTTGCATTACTTGTTGTGGATGACGTATTAGTAGCTGTTGAAGTGTTTGAAGATGTGGGGGTGGTAGTAGTGGTGCTTGTAGGTTGAGTTGTAGTTGCATTAATTGTTGTGGATGACGTAATATTAGCCGTTGAAGTATTTGAAGATGTGGGGGTGGTAGTAGTGGTGCTTGTAGGTTGAGTTGTAGTTGCATTACTTGTTGTGGATGACGTAATATTAGCTGTTGAAGTATTTGAAGATGTGGGGGTGGTAGTAGTGGTGCTTGTAGGTTGAGTTGTAGTTGCATTACTTGTTGTGGATGACGTAATATTAGCTGTTGAAGTATTTGAAGAAGTGGGGGTGGTAGTAGTGGTGTTTGTAGGTTGAGTTGTAGTTGCATTACTTGTTGTGGATGACGTAATATTAGCTGTTGAAGTATTTGAAGATGTGGGTGAGGTGGTAGTGGTGCTTGCAGATTGAGTTGTAGTTGAATTACTTGTTGTTGATGATGTAATAGTAGCTGTTGAATTATTTGAAGATGTGGGAGTGGTAGTAGTGGTGCTTGTAGGTTGAGTTGTAGTTGCATTACTTGTTGTGGATGACATAACAGTAGCTGTTGAAGTATTTGAAGATGTGGGGGTGGTAGTAGTGGTGCTTGTCGGAGTTGTAGTTGCATTACTTGTCGTTGATGATGTAATAGTAGCTGTTGAATTATTTGAAGACATGGGTGTGGTAGTAGTGGTGCTTGTAGGTTGAGTTGTAGTTGTTATAGCTGCCACACTTGTGGTGGATGATGAAGCAGTAGATGCTGGTGTGCTTGCAGTTGTGGGTACAATAGTAGTGGTGTTTGTAGGCTGCGTTGTAGTAGCAGTTGTTGTGGATGAAGCTGCAGAAGATGTTGCAGTCATAGCTGCAACTGTTGTAGTGGTGCTAGTTGGTTGAGATGTAGTATTTAAAGCAGTGGTAGTTGTTGTAGATGAGGGTGCAATAGATGTGGAAACTGTAGCTGTGGTGCTTGTGGGTGAAGCTGTAGTAGTAGAAGTAGTCAAAGCAGCAGTAGTTATAGTAGATGTTGCAGCTGTAGTTGTTGGTGTGGTACTAGCAGTGCTTATAGGTTGAGTTGTGCTAGAGAAAGCTGTTGCAATTGTTGTGGATAAGGCAGTAGAACATACGCACAGAGGCTGAGTTGTGCTACTGTTTGCTGACTGTAATGTTGTACTGGTTACACTCTGTGCCATGTATAAATCTAAAATACAGAAGAAAAGTGAAATCAAAAACTAGAGTTCTTGTATCTTGTATCTCTGTTACATAATAATAGATCATATTTTTCACTGTACCATTTGTTTCCATTAGATGTGAATTTATATATTACCTTAAAGCAAGCACTTCCTAAATTAACTAACATTACTGATATTACCTCATTGGACTGGGACACAGTGGCAATCAAGTTACAAACCTGGCCACAATAAATGGGGGAGACATGATATATTGCAGCAGAGCTCACGAGATGTTCAAGGGCCTGGAGAATGACAGAAGGTGAGTCCCACAAGCCCTTTGTTCAGTGTGAAGATAAAAACTGGGTAAATAGATAGTATGTGCAAAATAAAAAATGTTTCTTATATAGTTAGTTAGCCAAAAATGTAATGTATAAAGGCTGGAGTGACTGGATGTGTAACATAATAGCCAGAACACTACTTCCTGCTTTTCAGCTTTATAACTCTGAGTTAAAGTGGCCATACACGGGCCGATAAAAGCTGCTGACAGACGGCAGCTTATTGGCCCGTGTATGAGGCCCCCCGACGGGCTTCACCGATCGAGATCTGGCCGAAAGTCGGCCAGATCTCGATCGGATGGGACAAAAAATCCCGTCGGATCGCGGCTGCATCTATTCGTTGATGCAGTCCCGCGATCCGACCGCCTGTTAGGCATCGTTAGGATCCAATCGTTGGGCCCTAGGGCCAACGATCGGATCAGCCCCATATTGCCCACCTCAAGGTGGGCATATCGGAGGGAGATCCGCTCGTTTGGCGACATCGCCAAACAAGCGGATCTCTCCATGTATGGCCACCTTTAGGGTGGCCATACACGGGCAGGTTAAAGCTGCCGATATCAGTCCTTTAGACCAATTCAGCAGCTTATCTGCCAGTGTATGGGGCTTCCGATGGGTCTCAGGCCAGATATTGGTTGGGCAGGTTTGATTTTTTCAAGGATCGCATTGGCTAGTTTGTTGAGGTCCTTGTCCCGTCAGCGCCCATTTACTTTGTTGTAATGCGATTGTTTGGTCCTAGGGATTAACCCGATATTGCCCTGCCTTTGGTGGGCATATGGGGTTAAAATCCACTCGTTTGGTGACCTTGCCAAACGAGAGGATCTTATCATGTATGGCCACCCTTAGTCAGTGAAGGAGAGCCACATGGGACATAAATATTCAGTTAGTTTGCTTTTGAATCTGACCTGCGTGCTAAGGATCAAAAGCAAATGGTTATGACCCATATGGTCCCCCTTCAAGTCACTGATTGGTTACTGACTGGTAACCAATAATAGAGCTGCAAAGCAGGAAGTTGGGTTCTGCCTATTATGTTAGACATCCAGTCACTCCAACATCTATAGATGACACTTTTGGCTAACTAACTATATTAGAAACATTTTTTAATTTTGTACAGCCTATCTATTTACCCAGTTTTTATTTTTACACTCAACAATTCCTTTAAGTGTTAGCAAAGCAATTCATATTGTAGGAGCTCTGCAGCTCCACACGATGAAGTCATTCCCAGTCTTCCAGAAATTAAATTACCAAATAATTTCTGGAAATATCTGGAAACCAGCTATCCAGAAACCTCAGAATTATGGGAAGGTCTTCTCCCAAAGACTTCATTTTTAGCAAATAATTAAAATTTTTACACTTTTTAAAATGTTTCCCTTTATATCTGTAATAATAAAACAGTAGCTTGTACTTGATCCCAACTAAGATATAATTAATCCTTATTGGAGGCAAAACCAGTCTATTGGCTTTATTTAATGTTGATATGATTTTCTAGGGCCAGATTCAATTGAGTGAGAAAAAGTTAACTCGTGGTTTATAATGTGAAAACTCAAGGACAAGATTCCACTCCAGAAGAAAAAACTTTTCTCCAAATTCAGTCCCAGTTTTTTCTCCATAGACTTTTCGCCATATACTTTAATAGACTTTTCTGAATTGAATAGCAACTGAAATTGAATCTCGTCCATGAGTTTTAACCCTTTTCTCACTGAATTGAATCTGGCCCAAAGCATGGAGATGCAAATAACAGAACATCCCCAGGTCCCAAGCATTCTGGAGAATAAGTCCCTTAACTGTATAACTTACTCCCAACAACAAAAAAACCTAGTATTTGGTTCATTTTTACTACCTAGACATTATGTTAAGCACCATGTATGTAACAATTACAGGATGAAAGAAAACTCAAAATGGGTCATTTATGAAGACCCTGTATAGAACCTGAAGAGGTGCTCTAAGGGGCACCCCTAAAATCTCAAATCCTTTTGTGCTCAACCACCCAGTGGATAGATAGACAGACAGACAGACAGACAGATAGATAGATGGATGGATGGATAGATGATAGATAGATAGATAGATAGATAGAGAGAGAGAGATACAGAGAGATAGAGAGAGATACTCAGAGCGAGAGAGAGAGAGATATACACAGATAGATGATAGATAGATAGATAGATAGATAGATAGATAGATAGATAGATGATAGAATAGATAGCTAGATAGAGACACAGAGAGAGAGAGAGAGAGAGAGAGAGAGAGAGAGAGAGATACACAGAGCGAGAGAGAGAGAGAGCTACACAGAGCGAGAGAGAGAGAGAGAGAGAGAGAGAGAGAGAGAGATACACAGAGCGAGAGAGATACACAGATAGATGATAGATAGATAGATAGATAGATAGATAGATAGATAGATGATAGATAGATAGATAGATGATAGATAGATACAGAGAGAGAGAGAGAGAGAGAGAGAGAGAGATACACAGAGAGAGAGAGAGAGAGAGAGAGAGAGAGAGATACACAGAGAGAGAGAGAGAGAGATACACAGAGAGAGAGAGAGAGAGAGAGAGAGAGATACCATCCTATTTAATTCATTCTTCCATATGAAATAAGCAATTACAACCAGTTGTGCTTCTATACAGTCCCCTTGTAAGCTGACCAAGAATGTTAGTTACAGTCAGTTGCATTCGGTACAAGAAGTTCATTCTGACAGTGCTGTATTTGTGTTACTCCTGAACATCTTAGAGCTACAGAGATAAGTTCTACCTTTTCAGGGTGTCTGTGAAATACACACTTACCGCAGAGGGCAGACAAAGTGAATAAATAGACCCATCGTTCCATGGTAAGATCTGCTCCTCACACCTTCAGCAGCACCTCAAGCTCCTCTGACATGCCGTTCTGCTATCCTCCAGTTTAAAAAGCTGTGACAATAAAAGGGAGAGGCTCCTGGGCCAATCAGCATCCTTTGATTTAATAGAAAGACAAACCTGTTTTGCATCACCTCTACTGTTGTGTCTGAATCATTCACACAAACAAAGAGGCAATAGAAAGCCCTGTAGAAACTATCCACCTGCATCTCATGCCTCTGAATGGTTTATGTTGCTGTTTCCAGTTGGGTTCATGTAAGTGTTTACTTGTTTGTTGTATTTCTAACATGGACGGCAGACGTCAATCCACCCAACCAGCGGAAGTATCTTGTTCAATCCTGAATTTAACCGTAAAGGGCTAATATTGGAAATTGAATATTCGTCACTCAGCTCAGACACAACACCAGTGATTTCTTATAGTCTTTATATTATCTGCACTTTCTCGCCAAGGTTTTATTAACGTGCGTCGTGTCAGGGTGCGACCGTTTGGGCATCCAAAAGAATTGTTATATTTAATTTCGCACAATACAGAGGACGTATTTTTGAGGTGACTTTGCATATTTATTCAAGTCCTAATTAAACCATTGTGAGCATAGCGTGCGGGTAAAATCCCAGTCCAATTTCCCCATACGATTGTTTGTTGCAGCCACACTGATGTCATGTCCTTACCACCTGCCATAAGGAGATCCTGCTATCAGCATAGGAAGGGTTTCATTACTTTAAATGAGAACTAAACCCTAACAATGAATATGGTTAAAAATGGCATATTTTATATACCGAACTTATTGCACCAGCCTAAAGTTTGAGCTTGTCAATAGCAGCAATGATCCAGGACTTCAAACTTGTCACAGGGGGTCACCATCTTGGAAAGTGTCTGTGACACTCACATGCTCAGTGGGCTCTGATTGGCTGTTGAGAAGCTAAGCTTAGGGGTCATCACTAATTATCCAGCAGAAAATGAGCTTCCCTGGCTGTAATATAAGCTGATGCTACAGGTTTGCTGATTATTAAATTCTGATGCTAATTGCACTGGTTTCTGTGCTGCCATGTAGTAATTATGTGTATTAATTAATAATCAGCCTTATATTGTGACATTTCTATTCTATGTGTACTGTATATTGTGAGTGGGTCCCTAAGCTCAGTAAGTGACAGCAGCACAGAGCATGTGCAGTGAATCAGCAGAAAAGAAGATGGGGAGCTACTGGGGCATCTTTGGAGACACAGATATTTACTGTATTACAAAATATAGCCATGTAAAGCTGCTTTTTTTATGAGTTTCAAACGTGAGATGTGTCCCTTACTCATTCAGGGTGTGCTCATTGAGGATAAGATGGGGTTGATTTAATTTTCCAGGCATGTGCTCAGCCCTGCTTGTTTATAATGAATTCAATTATGTAATTATATGTAGGCAGAACTAATTTGCAGATGATATTTTGCTGGGTGGGTTGGATATCAGAGTTCAGCAAGGTGAGACAGGCAGGCCCGGTTTTATGGCGAGGCCACATAGGCCCGGGCGTAGGGCGGCAAAATTTTAGGGGCGGCATGCCGCCCTGCCGCATCCAAGGAAGCGCTTGGTGCTCCAATACTGAATAGTGCACTCGCGTGCTCACAGGGGCCGGCGATTTGGACCATGCGTCTGGCGCTAGGACCGCGCAGTGAAGGGAGGGTGCACACACGAAGCGGCAGGGCACTGGCCTCGAGGTGCGGCTTTCAGAAATCCGGCCCTGGAGACAGGTAGCCTTCAGCAATAGTAGAAATCAGCAAGACGAGTCTGGGTCTACAGCGGGCTTAGGGCAAATCCTGCCACTTAGGGGGTTATTTACTAAACTCCGAATGTATCTCATTATTTTATTAAAAAAAACACGACCAACTCCCATGCCAGAGTTGACCTTATTTATTCATTTAAAAAATCAAATGAATTGGATAGGGAAAGAAAACGTTAAAATTGTGCGAAGACTTTTTCACCCAAATTGCATGATTTCTTCAGGTTGTTTTGTCTGAAAACAGATTGTTCACAATAACAGGGTACAGACTCACCCACACACCCCTTCCAAAATGCTCTGGAGAGTATAATGAGAACCAGGCGTGCCCATAATCATGCAGGGCTCCTCAGCTGCAGCATACAAAATATTCGGAAGCAAAATAGAGTGTCACACCGCCTCTTGGAGTAAAAATTATATTTATTAGGGTAGAACTACACGGCCGATCTGACGCGGTGAACCAAAACGCAGGCGTCAAATCGGATGCGACGGAAAATAAGGTAAGAAATACAAATGTCGTATCTTGTCGCAGCGTTCATCCGACTAGACACGACATTCGGATGCAGCATGCATCGTCTGCATCCGACAGTCGTGTCTTCTTGAAGGAACGCTGTGACATCATCCAACATTGCTATGCTATTGCTGATCTCATTCTACGGCACATCCGATTTGACACCTTCGTTTTGACGTTTCGCGTCCAATCTGCCGGAAACGCACCAAAGTTGCCCATCTAGTTCTACCCTTCGACATTAAAAAATGGAGTAGCTGGAGTGCATAGGATGCCTAATACGTTGGTGTTCCTGAAACACACACCCATGCCCTCCAGCTACTTAATTTTTTAATGTCTAATAAATAGAATTTTTACTCCACTCTATTTTTTACTGAATACTTTGTTGTCTGAAAACCCCAAATCTTTTTGCACAAAACTCAGCACAAATGACAATATCTTCAAATTAGACCTTGGCAGGTCTGAGATGGTGGAGTTTTCAAGCTTTGTGCAGCATCGGGGTATAATAAATCTCGAAAATTCAAGTTTTTTTTTCCACAAGAAATTCAAGTTTTTGCTTAGTAAATAACCCCCTTAGTGATAGATAGCGGGCATAGCTACAGCATCGTTGTAATTCTTCTTAGCACACATACACTGTAATTCTGCATAATTTTACATCATGATATCTGAGTGCACCTGTGAATCTATAATTCCAACTTTACACAAGGTAGGTACTCAGTAGGAACACAATGTCTACATACAGGTACTTACAAGTACAGGTATGGGACCTGTTATCCAGAATGCTCGGGATTTGGGGTTTTCCGGATAACGGATCTTTCCGTAATTTGGGTCTTCATGCCTTAAGTCTACTAGAAATTCATTTAAACATTAAATAAACCCAATAGGCTGGTTTTGCTTCCAATAAGGATTAATTATATCTTAGTTGGGATCAAGTACAAGCTACTGTTTTATTATTACGGAGAAAAAGGAAATCATTTTTAAAAATTTGGATTATTTGGATAAAATGGAATCTATGGGAGACAGCCATTCCGTAATCCGGAGCTTTCTGGATATCGGGTTTCCGGATAAGGGATCCTTTACCTGTATATCATTTGCCATCCGTTATTGCTAGTGATTCTGATTCCCAAGGAGCAAATGCTAAGTATATTATAATCCCCCACTGTATAGACCATAGAAAGGGAATTGAATACAGGTATGGGATCCGTTATCCTGAAACCCACTATCCAGAAACCTCCAAATTACAGAAAGGCCATCTCCCATAGACTCCATTTTAATCAAATAATTCCCATTTTTAAAATCGATTTCCTTTTTTCGCTCAACAAATTTTTTCACCCATTAGAGTCTATGGGCGCCGTTTTCACTTTTGATTCGTGAAACTGTCTAGAAAACTGGCAAAAAATGCACCGCCCCCAAAAAAAATCCGGGCACGTGTCAGAATAGTTGCTCACATAAAAATTGTCGTGCGTCAAAATTATTTGGACGCCCATTGACTTTAATGCATTGGGACAAAATAGGCACCCGTATAAAAATTGTCGCGGGTGTCAAATTTGATGCGCGTCAAAATAATTTTAACTTCAATGCGTTTCGCAAATTTTTCGCCATTTACCGAATTTCACAGGAAATTCATGACTTTTTCGGCAAAACAAAACGGAACAAATTCACCCATCCCTAATTATCATCCTATGTAGCAATAATTTGGAAGAAGACCTGAAATGCAGTTTAAATTCTCTTGCATTTAACTACTATTTACAAACTACTTAGTAAATGCTTCTAAGTTTACTCCAGGTATGTTTGGGTTGGTTGGAGTGCACGAGTGTATGAGGTTTACTGAGTCATCTCTCAGCATTTTTATTATTATTGTTTCTAGAATGATTCATTGATGATAAATTGCAGAAGACCACATTAAAAACCAACAAATACAACAATCCAGTTATTATTTTTGTTCCTAGATAAACCTCCCTGGTTTATGTTATTGCTTATAAATTAAATTATATAATAATTTACAGGATTATACACTATAGCGCCAATAACATCTCCACGCATTTTTGGTCTAATGTATCGAGACACAACTTTTAGAATTCACGTCATGGCCAAGTTCCAAGCCTAAATGGCCAAATCCTCGTGTTGGTTGGGGTGGTATAATGGTGGCTGTCATTGGACTCTGGGAAATGGAGATAAATTCTCTGTGCGATTAATTGTGTTTAACCCTCTGGAAGACTAGTCTTTTCTGGATACCAGAAGAATGATCCGTGCCGGAATGAATAATGTCCCTGTAAAATTTAGGAGGGATATGAAAATTCAAAGTAAAAAAATTCAAATGTCAAGCTATTTTTGTGTACTTCGACTAGGGAATAGTCCAAATTTGATTCGGATTTGAAAAAAAATGTGAATCTCGAAATTTATCATGTACTGTCTCTTTAAAACTTCGACTCTGACCATTCGCCATCTCAAACCTGACGAATTGCTGTTTTAGCCTATGGGGGACCTCCTAGAACCTATCTGGAGCCAATTGGTGGACTTTGAAAAAGCAAAGTTTTATTTTGAAAATACTTTGAATCTAATTCGATTGAATGTGGCCTATTCACCCGTGAAAAAAAAAAACGTTGATTTTTTTAAAAATAAATTTTGGTTGGTCTTTTTTTTTTATTCGAATTTCAAGTTATGGGAGTTCAAAAAGGTGAGTAAGAGGCACACACATCACTGCAGCTAAAGGGGTGGTTCAACTTTAAGATCATTTTTAGAATATTATAGGATATAATTATAGAATTGGTCGTCATACTTTATTTTTTTATCGTTTTTAAACAGTATGCCGTCTTCTTCTGACTCTTTTCCAGGGCCACTGACCCCATTTAAAAAACAAATGCTCTGTAAGGCTACACATTCAGGGGCATGTTTATCAAGGGTTGAATTTCGAATTGAAAAAACTTTGAAATTCGAATTCAACCGAAATTAAGTTGACTTTTTTTTTGTGGTTGAATAGGTCCGTTTTTGGCCAAATTCGAATCATTCCAATTGAAGGAATAGCGCACTCGATTGAATTTGATTTGAAGTTTTTCCCAAAAAAAACTTTGACTTTTCAAAGTCCACCAATTGACTCCACATAGGTTCTAGGAGGTCCCTCATAGGCTAAAACAGCAATTTGGCAGGTTTTAGATGGCGAATGTTTGAAGTCGAATTTTTAAAGAGACAGTACATGATCAATTTCAATATTAAAATTTTTGAACTTTTTTCAAATTCGAATCGAATTTGGATTATTCCCTACTCGAAGTATGCAAAAAATAACTTGAAATTCTAATTTTTTTGTTCACCTTGACTTTTGATAAATCTGCCCCTTATTGTTATATCTACTTTGTATTACTCGTTTTTCTATTCAGGCCTGTCTTATTCATATTAAAGTATCTTATCCATATCAAGGCATGGTTGCTAGGGTAATTTGGACCCTAGCAACCAGATGGCTGAAATTGCAAACTGGAGAGCTGCTGAATAAAAAGCTAAATAACTCAAAAACCACAAATAATAAAAAATGAAAACCAACTGCAAATTGTCTGAGAATATCGCTCTCTACATCCTACTAACAGTCATTTCAAAGGTGAACAAGCCCTTTAAGCATTGTGATATATACTATATTGGGAATTCTGAGAAATAACATAATCAATCATGTAAAATATTTATCCATTTCACCCTTCTAAACCTGGAAGGATAAATGATTTTAGCAGATAAAAAAAAATGAAGTTGGTTGGATCATGCAGTTTCCCTATGTGTAATTGCACTTTGCCTTTTTATTTCAACTGCTGCTCAGTAACACTCAGTACATTTCAATTGCAGTTCGAATTTTTACACAGCAATTTAATCATTCATCTGTTTCTTTTGTTACTTTGTAAAGTTATTTATAGCTCTTTATTCTTCCTTGGGTTTCCCAACTGTTTGGGATGCAATTAATATACAGCACATGTGGTAAGTTCATTTAGGTCTTTATTTTCATTGGCACCAAAGCTGCTCATAATATTGTTTTACACAACAAACATTACCCACATCCTAGACATGTCTATTTCCCTCATAGTTCACATTTCAAGTACCTGAAACTTCTGACCTACTATTTCATTGCCCAACCCTTTGATTCTTTGTTTATTGATTATGGCCTGAGAAGCAGAACCAATGGACTTTGTCATGGAACAAAACGATTGTAGGAATAAGGGTAGAATAGACTGATATAGGAGAGGTGATGGTGATGGGGGGCTGATTGGAGCCTGGGGTAATCTGGGTGGTTTCTGGCACAACAACAAAAGCCCTTAAAGAGTTTGTTCACCTTTAAATGAACTTTTAGGGGCAGATTTATCAAGGGTTGACTTGAAAATTCAAAGAAAAAAAATTTCTAGCTATTTTTGTTGCTTCGACTAGGGAATAGTCCGATTTCGAATCGAATTTTAAAAAAAAAAATGCGAAAATTCTAAAATCGAAATTTATCATGTACTGTCTCTTTAAAACTTGGACTTCGACCATTCGCCATCTAAAACCTGCCGAATTGCTGTTTTAGACCTCCTAGAACCCGTTTGGAGTTAATTGGTGGACTAAGTTTTTTTGGAAAAATCCTTCGATTCGAATTCGATCAAATACGATCTGAATTCCAATTGAATGATAAAATACAGCCTATTCACCCGAAGTTAAAATTAGATTTTTTTAATAAATTTCGTTTGGTCTTTTTTTATTCGAATCTCCTTGAAATTCGACACCTTGATAAATCTGTCCCTAGGTCTGATGTAGGGAGTGATTTGTTATTTTTGAGCTATTTAGCTTTTTATTCAGCAGCTCTCCGGGTTGCAGTTTCAGCAGTCTGGTTGCTAGGCTCCACTTTACCCTAGCAATAATAAATGTATTTGAATTAGAAGCTGGAACATGAATAGGAGAGGCCTGAAAGAAAGCTGGATAATATTATGAATATATAGAAAGCTGAATAATAAGTAGCAATAACAATAGGGGGCAGATTTATCAAGGGTCACATTTTTTTTTATGACCAAAACTGTCAAATTAGACTAGGGAATTGTTCAAATTTGATTCAAGTTTTTTTAAAAAAATTTGAATTAGACTATTCGCCACAAATTGCTGAGTCAATGGGAGACGTTCTGGGATCAATTGTCATTTGTTTGCAGCCTTCCTGACATTCGAGTTTTTCTCGGGGGAAAAAATCGAATCGAGTTTTTAAACTCGAATTGAATATGATTTGAGTTTTCAGGTCAATCCTAATCACCCAAGTTGGACAAATTTGTTTTTTTTTTTTTATAAATTTCGAATTTTGAGTTCATGGGAGTTTATGGGAGTTTTTAGAGACTCACGTGAATTCGAAATTCAACCTAAATGTGACTCTAAGGGACATATTTATCAAGGGTCGAATTTCGAATTGAAAAAACTAAGAAATTCGAATTCAAAAAGACCAACCAAAATTAAGGGGCCCATTGAAGTGAATTTGAAGTGAATTTTCGAATTCAAAAACTTCAAATTTTGAACTATTTTGGGTACTTCGACCATCGAATAGGCCTAAATTTGTTTTTCGAACCGCAAAAACTTTGAATATTTGACCATTTGAAAAAAAAACTTCCACTTCACCACCTTAAACCTACCGAATTGCTATGTAAGCCTATGGGGACCTCCTAGAACCTCATAAAAGTTTTTTCAAGTCGAAGGGTTTTTTTTGAAAATTGTTCGATTGATCGATTAAATTGTTTGAATGGTTCGATTCGAACGATTTCTATGTTCGATCGAACAATTTGAATTAGATCGAAAACGGCTTAATTTACTCTAAAAAAAACTTTGACTATCGACTATCGAATTTCTACAATTCAATGGTCGAATTTCGAAGTTTTACCACTTTGAAATTAGTAAATGTGCCCCTAAGTCTAAGTTTTTTTTTTGGTCGAATAGGTCAGTTTTCGATCTAATAGGTCTGTATTCAGCCGAATTTGAATCATTCAAATTGAAGGAATAGCGCATTCTAATTTGATTCGAAGTTTTTCCCCAAAAAAACTTAGATTTTTCAGTCCACCAATTGGGTTCTAGGAGGTCCCCCATAGGCTAAAACAGCAATTCAGCAGGTTTTAGATGGCGAATGGTCAAAGTCGAATTTTTAAAGAGACAGTCCATGATAAATTTCGATATTCAAATTTTAGGACTATTCCCCAGTCGAAGTACACAAAAAAATAACTCAAAATTAGAATTTTTTTCATTTCGAAAATTCACCTCGACATTTGATAAATCTGCCCCTAAATGTGTAGCTTTACAGACAGGTAAGGCAGAAAAGGTGGTGGGACAGGAGAACATGGGCACAAAGAAGCGGAATAGGAAAACAGAATTCAGAAAGAAAGGAAAGTAGTAAAGGACTGCCAGCATTGCCAAACAGTTATCAGTTTGTTTCAAAAGGAAAAGCAAACTCACTAATACATAAAACACTTCCCATACAGCAAGGTTAAAAAGCACATGCGCAGCAATACTTCCACCTGCTGGTATATTTGTATATTACAGAGAATTATTATACAGGTATGGGATCTGTTATCTGAAACCCTGTTATACAGAAAGCTAGGACTTAAATGGGAAGACCATCTCCCATAGACTCCGTTTTACACGAATCGTTCGTATTTTTAAAAATGATTTCCCAACAAAGTTATAATGAATCCTTATTGGAGGCAAAACAATCCAATTAGGTGATTTTTTAACAGACTTAAGGAATGGAGATCCAAATTACAGAAAGATCCCTTATCCGAGCATGAACAGGTTCCATTCCTGTAATACATTTGCTAGATATTTTTACTATACATTTTAGGAGTTTCCAACCTGCAACCAACTGTTGTTGAAGGATGTTTCCTTCATGAGGGGGAGAATCTGTTTACTACAAGGGGTCCCCTTATATTCTGACTGATGGTCATATCCACTAAGTGTTGGACTGGGCCGACGGGACAACGGGAAAAAACCAGTGGACTCCAGCCCTCGTTGCCCAGCTCCTTCTGAACATCACCTGATTGCTGTTAGGACTCTCCTCCGCGGTGGGGAAGCCCTCCATGGTGATCCTCTTCTTCTGGTGCTGGTTCCTCCTATGGTGAGTGCCACACGCACTTCCGTGTTTTTTACGTGCTGTGTATAAGACGTCATCACGTTTTAGCGTGAAAGTTTAAATATTTAAAGGGCCTTGGGTCAAAAATCATTGCCCGTTGTTAGGTCTATTATTCGGGCTCCTACCGGAGCCAAAGGCGGTTGCCAAAGGTGGAAGACTGAGCCGAGACCGGGAGCCTCATCGCGGTGGGCAAGATACGTTTTATTTATCTGTATATATTTCTTTTTCATAGGGCATAGAAATGAGTACATTAAATATAATTTTGAATTTTTTTTAATGAAATATACACCATATTATATCAGATTTTAATAATTAAAACCAGTGATAAGGATAAATACATTATAGGAGAACTAAAGCCTAACTAAAGAAGCAGAGCAGAAATGTTGTACATTATATTTTGGGCTTCGGTACCAGCCCAAGGCAACCACAGCCCTTTAGAAGTAAAGTTCTGTGTCTCCAAAGATGCCCCAGTAGCTCCCCATCTTCTTTTCTGCTGATTCACTGCACATGCTCTGTGCTGCTGTCACTTACTGAGCTTAGGGACCCACTCACAATATACAGTACACATAGAATAGAAATGTCACAATATAAGGCTGATTAGTAATTAATACACATAATTACTACATGGCAGCACTGAAACCAGTGCAATTAGCATCAGAATTTAATAATCAGCAAACCTGTAGCATCAGCTTATATTACAGCCAGGGAAGCTCATTTTCTGCTGGATAATTAGTGACGAGCCCTAAGCTTAGCTTCTCAACAGCCAATCAGAGCCCACTGAGCATGTGAGTGTCACAGACACTTTCCAAGATGGTGACCCCCTGTGACAAGTTTGAAGTCCTGGATCATTGCTGCTATTGACAAGCTGAAACTTTAGCCTCGTGCGATAAGTTCACTATATGAAATATAACATTTTTAGCCATATTCATTTTAAGGGTTCAGTTTTCCTTTAAGGCAGGAGGCACAAAGAGATTCCTTTCTAATTTAACGATAGGTGTTGTTTCTGACCGTCTTGACTCTCACTATGCAGTGAGTTTGTATCGGCCTAATCTGCCCCCGATACGATAACACATTGCAGCAAAGACCAATACCAAGAGCAAAGCGACTCCCAGAAAAACACCCAAGACAATGGTGGCTGTTCTCCAGCCGTAGAATATGTCTGGACTGCTTGCAGAGGTCGTTACAGCAACATTTACTGAAAAAAAAGGAAAACATAATGAATAAATACAGATTTACTCCAGCTGGAATCATGCAGAAATAAAAGTGTTGGGATTAGGAAAATTGTCCCCAACATCAGTTACCCACAGCAACTATCTGAGTACTTCCTTTCATTATCAGAGGCTACTTAAATCTCTTTTTATCTGGTTGAGGTTTTTAAGGGAAAAACTCGCATTTTAAGAGATTTATTATATCCCAAGCGGAATCCAAAAATACTCCATCTCAAACCTGTCAAGGTCATGCAAATGTTCCTGAAGTTGTTCCTTGACATCATAATCTGCTCTGGATAATCCGATAAAGGGCCAGATTCAATTCATTGAGAAAAAGGTTTATCATGTGAAAAACTCATGAACGAGATTCAATTTGAGATGCTATTCAATTCAGAAAAACTTACCTAAAGGGAAAGCTCTATTGAAGTCTATGGGAAAAAAACTGGAACTGAATTAGGAGAAAAGTTTTTTCTACTTGAATTGAATCTTGTCCATGATAAACCAGGAAATAACTATTACTGAAACGAATCTGGCCCAAAGTGTTATAGCCAACATCACAGAAGAACCCAACACCGATTGACCAGTGCTGAGTCTGGCGTACATTATTAAAGGGATACTGTCATGGGAAAACGTGTTTTTTTCAAAACACATCAGTTAATAGTGCTGCTCCAGCAGAATTCTGGACTGGAATTCAATTCTCAAAAGAGCAAACAGCTTTTTTTATATTCAATTTTGAAATCTGACATGGGGATAGACATATTTTCAGTCTCCCAGCTGCCCTCAGCCATGTAACTTGTGCCTGCACTTTAGGATGGAACTACTTTCTGGCAGGCTGTTATCTCTCCTACTTAATAACTGAATCAGTCTCAGTGGGACCTGGATTTTTTGGATGGAGTTGTTCTTAGATCTACCAGGCAGCTGTTATCTTGTGTTGGGGAGCTGCTATCTGGTTACCTTCCCATTGTTCTGTTGTTAAGATGCTGGGGAGGGGGGGAGGGAGGAGGGTGATATCACTCCAACTTGCAGTACAGCAGTAAAGAGTGACTGAAGTTTATCAGAGCACAAGTCACATGACTGGTGGCAGCTGGGAAACTGACAATATGTCGAGCCCCATGTCAGATTTCAAAATTGAATATAAAAAAATCTGTTTGCTCTTTTGAAAAATGGATTTCAGTGCAGAATTCTGCTGGAGCAGCACTATTAACTGATGTGTTTTGAAAAAAACATGTTTTCCCATGACATTGTCCATGTTCAAACCAGGGGCGTAATTACAGGAAGTAGACTCTGCGGCTACAGGAGGTATAGGGGGCCCAGTGAAGTCCTAATATGTACTGGTAACACAGGACAACCTCTGCATATTTGGGGGCCCTACAATGAATTTAATCTGGGGCCCAATAACATCTAGTTTTGTCTCTCAGCTCAAACCAGATACCTCTTACAGCAGTCACACCACACTTAATAGCAAAGCTAATTAGAACTTACTCAGGTTTGTAATGTTATTGGATATCAAGAGCGACACTGCGTTAATGAGAGCGGTCTGGATGGTGCTTGTGTCAAGAGTGGACGACATAGTTGTGCCTATAAAGGAGGCGATGACACTTCCAGGTCTGAAGCCAACCACGGTGATATTGAAGGTGCTGTCACTTAGCGTCACTCTCATTGCACTTACCACCTGCAGAATAAGAAACATTCATGTACCCAGAGATTATACCCAGATTCACTAAAGGGCGAAGTAGCTAACGCTAGTAACTTATCACCAGCTTTGCCACCCGCAGGGACATTGCCAATTCACTAACAGGCGCAGGCGCCAATTCTCTAGCAAATGGGACCGTCTCTAGCGTTCATTCGCACTCTATCGCCAGACAACTTTTCGCTTTGACGAATGATCCTTACTCTGCAAATTCACTTAAGTGTGGATTTTACTGAACGTTACACCTTTCGCCAGAGTTGACTTTACCACCTCAGACCAGGTGAAGTGCTACAAAGATTGTAATGTACTCGTCAAACAGGAACCTTTAGAAGGCGGTGGGTACACTCTGACGCACAAAGGGTTCCGGTGTTCACCGATGCCCTTTTGGGGCCCGGGCTTTTTGCTGCGGAACCTAGGAGGAATAAGTGTGTTTAAGTAACAACAAATCCAAAATCAGGTACCGGCATGGATCAGGCAAAACGTCAATCAGGCAAAAGGGTCAAGGCAGGTGGCAGGAATCAAGGTAAAAAAACAGGCAGGAGTCAAAAACCAGAGTAATCAAATAGAGAAAAAACTCTTCAGCAGGGTCTGTAGACAGAAGCCAGCTTGGGCATTGACAAAATGGCGAATTGGCCTTTTAAAGGGAATCTTGGTGACAAAAATTTAAAAAATCGCACTGAATGATGATATCATGATGCATAGCTTCATGACGCAACGCTGGCGAAGTGAAGCCATCGTCACTTCGAGGATCATGAAGTCATCGCTGGATGCGCCACCGCAACCTGGAATGGATGCGCCAGGAGGTAAGGACGATAGAAGATTTCTCGGCTCGTCTTACATAGATCTTCCTCAATCTTCTGGCACTTATATCATATCCTGTGTGCTGAAAACGCAAAAAAACGCTGGTGACTTTTCCTTTTTGTAAGCGGGATTGCCTGCAAAAGTCCTGATTTAGACTTTCTTTGGGTAACCGGTTTTCTCCAGACATTTTATAACACATGGAACATTAATTTTACAGTGGGCTCATGTGTAGGTCATTATATTAACTCTCTTGTCTTTATTAAGGTTTCCTGGACATGTGTAATAAAAAGTGGTAACATTTATAATAAAGACGCCCACACAACTTTAAATTACCCGCCGTATGCAAATTGACCGCGCAAGATCACTAGCGAATTTTCACTAGGCACAAACGAATGCTAGCGCATCTTCGCTATGAAATGCTCGCACTGTAATGCTACCGAAAAGTCACCAACATTCGGCGCCCAGGGCACAACTTCGCATATTAGTGAGTTAGCGTATTGGTAGTGAATTTGCGCCTGGCGAAGTGGTGTGATGTGTGCGAAGTGGTCGCTGTTGACAATTCGCCCTTTAGTGAATCTGCCCCTTGGTCCCAAGGCTTATATAGGATTTATAGAGCCAAATTCAATTCAGTGAGAAAAAGGTTTATCATGTGAAAACTCATGGACAAGATTCAATTTGAGATCAAATTAAATTCATAAAAACCGATCTCACGGTTTATCACGTGATCTGAATTGAACTGCATCTCAAATTAAATTTCATCCATGGGTTCTCACCTGATAAACCTTTTTTCTCACTGAATTGAATCTGTCCTATACTGTCATATTTATGGATGAACTCTATTTTATCACTTTGGTAAATATCCCCCTAAAAATCCTAAAGAAGTAAATGTAGAGTTCACTACTGACAAATTGTGGCAGACTCTATTGTCACTCTCTGAGAAATATTCTCTGTTACACACACCCGCTTAAATAAAGCATGAATTCATGTCTCCTGTACAGTATTTGAGTTCTAGTGAACTAGGGATAAATGATTTCCTTACACTCCCTGTGAACTGAGCTGCTTTGCTGGCGTAGGCGGCGCTGGTTCTGTCGTACAGGTCTGGAGTGAAGGTCCAGTCGTTGAACTTTATCATGAAAGGAATGACTTTATTATCTGCAACAGAGAGAACTTTGTGTGAGTCTTTTTTTGTTTTTAAAAGAACCGTGTTTGTTCCTCTGATTAGACTGGCATTGTTCATGTTTATAGAGGGAACAGAGCTCACTATCATTTTCTTCTACAGGGAAGTTTAAAGGATAAGTAAACCTTAAAAATAAGTGAAAATGTAAACTTGATGAGGGGCTATTCTAAGCACGTTTGCAACTTACATTCATTATTTATTTATTTTAAATTCCAGGATATTAAGGGATACATGTACTGTTAATATGAATTTTGTTACAACAGCGCCACCTGCTGGTCATTTTCCCACCAGTCTGACCAGCAAGTAGTCAAGGAAGTTGTCAGGAGAAAGAATGAGGCTGCTCTGATGTTCTTCTGCTTAGGAAAACAATTAAACACGTTTCTCAAACTTTTCCTAAGCAGAAGAACATCAGAGCAGCCTCGTTCTTTCTCCTGACAACTTACTAGTAGGGATGCATCGAATCCAGGATTCGGTTCTGGATTTGGCCAGGATTCGGCCTTTTTCAACAGGAGTCCTTCTGCCCGGCCAAATGAAATCCGAATCCTAATCTGCATATGCAAATTAAGGACTAGGAGGGAAATTGGGAGACTTTTTGTCACAAAACAAGTAATGTAAAAAAAAAATTTCCCCTTCCCATATGCAAATCAGGATTCAGATTCAATTCGGTATTCGGGCGAATCTTTCACAAAGGATTCGGGGATTTGGTTGATTCCAAAATAGTGGATTCAGTGCATCCCTACTTCATTGACTACTTGGTGATCAGACTGGTGGGAAACTGACCAAAAAAAAATATGAATTTCTGCCCCAGCAGAGCTTATAATTTGAGGTCTCTATTATATTTACAAGCAATGGTCTGTGTCTAATATGGGTATTACCCTGCTTAGTTTTGTTCTTTTTTTACTTTTCACTAGGGATGCACCGAATCCAGGATCTGGTTCGGGATTTGGCCAGGATTGGGCCTTTTTCAGCAGGATTCAGATTTGTCTGAATCCTTCTGCCCAGTCGAACCGAATCCAAATCCTAATTTGCATATGCAAATTAGGGACGTGGAGGGAAATTCCATGACTTTTTGTCTCAAAACAAGGAAGTCAAAATTGTTTCTTCTTTCCACCCCTAATTTGCATATGCAGGTTAGGATTCGGTTCAGTATTCGGCCCAATCTTTCACAAAGGATTCAGGGTTTCCGCCGAATCCAAGATGGTGCATCCCTACTTTTCATTGCTATAATTCCAAACCTGAGAGCTGCTAAATAATTCAAATAGAGACCAATTGCAATGTGTTTGAGAATATCACTGTCGGCATCATGCTTAAAGTTCATTTGAAGATGAGCTATCCCTTTAACATAGCCATAATTATAGACATACTCACTTGCACATACGGTGTCTCTGTTATCAAGGCAGGTGCTGGAGCACAGTGTGGTGCTGTTAAAGCATGAGGTTGGGTCTGTAAAAGGAATATTACAGGCAAATTCAAATTTCAAACCCTTCCTTCTGCATTTTCATGCATTACATTAATTATAACATTTGTCAAGAGTGAGATGCAGCGAGGAACATTGGAAAACAAATGTTAAATATTGATAAACCCCGCTCCTTTATTTTAAGGCATTTGTACTCACCGATACATTGTTGGCCAGGGTTAGAAGAGTTTGAAACTAGTATCCCAGGCAAACACTGGCACTGATAACTTCCTATGGTGTTGTTGCAGGAGGCTATAGGTTGGCACGGGCTGGAACTGGCTAAACACTCATTTAAATCTGCAAATGGAAAACAATGAATAAACAGGGAGTTATGGTTCCAATGAGATTGTACAATGAGGCGGACTCTCCTCTTTTTGCCTTACCGATTTTAATTGCTTAATGCAGAAATAGATGGAAGTCAATTTTATAATTTTTCTGGAAACCTAAGGGATAATGTAGTGTTTGGGAGGCAACTGCTTCCTTCATATTGAACTTCTCTTTTCCTGCTAAGGCCCCGAAGATGTGTGTTTTTTTAGGTTAGGCCAGCTTTCTTACACAGTATAGGGCAGGCAAAAAACGAGACCACAGTCCCGGTCAGGGCCTCCATCAGAAATCGCAGGGCCCCATACGATAACATTTCCTGGGCCCCCTGGGCTGCGCCCACCACAAGCCCCACCTACAAGTCCGCCCTCCCCACCCCACAGGTCCACCCCCACTACACAGTAAAAAAAAAAAACATTGGTGGTTAGGGTTCCCACATGTTAATAAAAAATAAAAAAATATTGGTGGTCAGAGCCCCCCATAAAAAAACATTTGTTGTCAGGGCTCCCCATAAAAAACACATTTGTGGTCAGGGCCCCCCATTAAAAAATATTGATGGCTTGGAACCCACATGGCAAAAAAAAAAACATTTTGGCCAGCCCCCCCCCCACATTATAAGAACATTGGTGGCCAGGGCCCCCCTAAAACGGATTATGAAAAAAACTCGCCCCCCCCCCCAGAACATTATAAAAACATTGGTGGCCAGGGCCTCCCTTAAATGGTTTATGAAAGTTTAAAAAAAAGTTTTAAAAAAAATTTGGTGCCCAGGGCCCCACCACACAACAGGGACCACAAAGGGTTACCTTTAGGGGGGCCCGGCCATGTTACACTTACTTCATTAGTGTGGCCCACCTGCTGTCAGTGAGCTGCCAACTACAGAAGGGAGGAGGGGAGCACAGGTGGCTGCATCTTCTTCCAGTGACAGCATTTTCTTTCCTTATTAAGAATTTCCAGTCCTGGTAAAGCTGCATGGTGATTGGATGAGCTGGAGGAGAAGTTCAAACCTCAGCTATCCAATCCCTGAGCAGCTCAACTGGGACTTAAACTCTGTGACCAATAAGGGGAAGTAATGGACAGAAGATACCTCCCCCAGTGCTCCCGCCCTGCCTTTCCAAAGTCTGCAGCTCTCAGAAAGCAGGGGGGCCCGGCTAATCAAGTAAGTGTGGCGTGGCCGGGCCCTCCTTACCCTCGGGGCCCCTTACAACTCTCCCCCCTGTCCCCCTCTGATGGCATTCATTCATACAATGTGAGCAGTTGGTGGATACAATTCATTTTTAATTAATTTTACTGGCTACTAATTAATTTTCTCCATTTTTAATACTATGAACTGTGAATTTAATTGTGATTCATTTATTGCACTGCACTTTAGATTTACATAAGCTATCCAAGTATATTTATTATATCACTTGTCGTTAGTGAAGGGTGGGAATTCATGTCCTTCTCTTTATTAATTCATTTTTTTGCACAGCACTTTAATCGCCATGAGCAAATAAGTCATTGGACTATTAGTGAATTAATTGATCATTTTTAATTCTAATTTATTGCACTGCACTTTAATTACTGTGATTGAATAAGTTCCATGGGGCATTGGTGAATGAATTGATGTTTTTTAATTAACGATTCACGTTGCACAGTAGATTGAGATAAATTAAGAGACATCTATTTAATAAGTACCGTAACTGGTACTAAGTTTTAATTTGATATAAGTGGGGTTCTTTCTTCTTAACAAAAGTTTTTTTCTAATTGACATACTGACGTTTGTCAGACCCCAACTATAATCAAAGAGGTATAATTTTAATTTGTTCGACCAGGGGTATTACACAAACTTTATATGTAATACAATGAGGTTGTGCTACAATCCCACTTAAAACTATGAAGCCAAAAGACATTATTGGGTATTATGATGTAAAGATGTATATGTATATGAGGCAGGCACATGCTGTGTGGGTACAACTATCAGCTGCTGGAGGGAAAAGTTTAGCATTAGCTGATACCTGTGGATCATGAGTGGTCTTTCTGGAATCTCAAACCCCAATCCAAGACAGGTTTTTTATGCAGTGAAAAACTACTTAAAATAGAAAGTATTGACATGTCTCATACTATGCACAACACACTCCCTTAAGAATAGGATATAGGGTTACAGCAGAGAAAACTCAAGCTACAAAACCCAAAGTAATAAATGGCCTCCTCCATGTAGATGGGTATTACCTCTACATGAATCCTGTAATATCAGTGGGAGAAGTAAGGTGTCTAGCACTGTACAATTGTGTGTACACTATACAAACATTTACCCTCCAATTCAACACTCTATCATTTCCTCTTACCTACACATGTTCTTCCAGGAACACTTGGACTTGTGTCATTAAAACCAGACCTACACTGGCAGGTGGCTGTTCCGTTGAGGGAAGTGCAGATGGCATTTGCAGGACATGGATTTACTGAAGCATCACACGCATTTTGGACTGTAAGGAGAGAGTGTTATTCTTAAAACTGGTAATGAAAAGTCAGAAATGTATAAACTACCGTATATACTCGAGTATAAGCCGTCCCGAGTATAAGCCGAGGTACCTAATTTTACCTCCAAAAACTGGGAAAGCTTATTGACTCGAGTATAAGCCGAGGGTGAGAAATGCAGCAGCTTCTGGTAAGTTTCAATCAAAAAATTGAGGGTTTCTTCTCCCAATGGAGGTGCCGGCGTCTCGTTTTTGGATGCCGGCAACCATTCTTGGACGCCGGCGAATATTCTTGGAGACTATTCTTGGACGCTGGCGACTATTCTTAGGCTCCGGCGACTATTCTTAGACGCCGGCGACTATTCTTAGACGCCGGCGACCGTTTTAGCGCTTGACCCGAGTCTAAACCGAGGTAGAGTTATTCAGCATATTTTGGGGTCTGAAAAACTCAGCTTATACTCGAGTATATACGGTAAACTGTTATATACTCAATATAATATAAATGCAGAATTGTATACATGGTACTTGATGGATCTGTGTCTTTTTGCAACCTCATTTAATTTATATCCAGGGTTCAACTGGGGGCAGGGATGTTCTTATCAGAAAATGAGTGGGGTTTGGGGAAAACATGAATGTGAGCCACATGGTGGGATGGTATACAGTGGGGCTGTGGCTAGTAACGAGCTAATTTATCTCAAAGCATGGATTCACAGCGAAATTCTGCATTTCGCCATCTGTGGCTTTTTTCACAAAACTGCAACAAAAATAGGCAGTGAAAACATTTTCGCAAAGAAAAAAACGCAAGAAAAAACACCCATACACTTCAATGCATTTGGAGTGAGAAAAAACTTGAGAAAAAAAAATACCCGTTGACTTTAATGTAATTGGCGTGAGATATAAAGTCATTCGTAGACTTTAATACATTTTGCTACAAAATAATGTCGGCGAGACAAAAATGTCGCCCTTAGACTTTAATATATTTTTAAGTCAACCGTAGACTACAAATCGTAACGAAAATTTTTCAGAAGATTGCCAATTTTTTTGGAAAACGGGGCAGGTTCGATCATCAATAGGTGTCGCCTAATAGATCACAAGGGAATCTTTAAGAGGTACAGTATGAAGATGGGTTTTTTCTTTAGCCAGTTCTACCGAGTTGTAGAAGGGTCTGTACCTGCAAACTTGTAAGACGATGGGTCAACAGTAAAAGTGGAGCTGTTGCTGAGAGCGCTGGTGAATGACTGAGACATGCTGCTCTCTGTCTGATTATCAGCCGTATTTGTGGCTATGGTAAAGTCGACAATGATACTCCCGTTTCTAATACCAGTTACGCTAATGATCATTCTCCCAGAGTTAACTAAGGCCTTGGCGTCCGACGGCAAGTTTTTCTTTATCTGTCAATCACACAAAAGAGGGAGTTACATTAAATCGGCTTCAGGGCAATAAACCAGTTGAATGTTCACTTGCATTATACTAGTCAGGTCATTAAATAAAAGGCTAATACACAGTTAAAAACACATTTATGGGAATATCACATGTAAATTATATACTAGGTTTAGGCCATCAGTTTCCCTTTCGTTTATTTTTTCTCAGATAAAGTATTATGGAGATATATATATATATATATATCTATATATATATATCTAAGTATTATAGCTCAGCAGTCACTCAATGGACCACACATTCCAGCAGGCACATTCCATACAGTAAAAGCAAGTTGATGTTTATCTTGTACAACAAAGGTAGCTATGACTAAGTATTCATCAACATAGGCATAAAAAAGCTGGCGAAACGTGTGGGGCTAACTTTATTGTACAAAATAAACATCAAGTTGCTTTTATGTGCCTGCTGGAATGTCTGGTCATTTGAACACCTGCTCAACTAAAATACCGTTGGATCCACTCCCCTAACTAAAGGATCAGGACCCTCCCTTTTGTGTATTTTTCTATGATATATATATATATATATTATATATTTCTTATGGACTTTCTTTAACAAGATACTGATACGTGCAGGGAAACAATATCACAGATCCAAATGAGAAGGAATGCAGGTCTCTGAAACGTATGTTCTCCTTATGTATTCAGCACCGCTTGCATTTGGCATCCCTGTTTTTACAAGGGACAAACAGAGGGAGCCATGTTGATGTGTGCCACCTAGTTTGTGCATCACTGAGATGTTAGAGAGCACCAGCAGGCAGGAAACACAGGTTTACTTGTGCCTACCACTAGGGTTGCCACCTGTCTGGTTTTGACCCAGTTTTTGGAAAGGTTGCCCAGGTCAAAACTGCCTACCCGGTTTTCCAAATTAGGAAAATCAGACAGGACTTCCTGTGATTGACGCCAATCACCACATCATAGTCCCACCCGTTGACATATTCACCCCTGCCTCTGTGATGCCCCGCAATGTCACACCCTGTGGCATCATCACCCCACACCCACCCAGAGTTAACAGCAGGGAAAGGTGACAACCCTACCCACCACAGATGAGCTGACATGAGGTGCAGAGCAGAGTCAGCTTTTGCACCCCTTACTGCTCTTGCACTTCTGTCTGGGGTCTAAGTTAATGAGCCCTACTGAAAAATTGCAAATGACACCAGTTATCAGCATATGTACCCCATAGAAAGTAGGTATCTATGCAGATACAGATCCAAACTGCTATGAGTTACCAAACTGGAACAAACTGTGCCCGACAACCTTGTAATTCCCAAAAACTCACTCTCCTCTACTCACATCTGCCGTAAAGGTATCTGCAAAGTTTTTGAAAGCTGCACTGTTTTTATCACCGAGGTCAGCAGTAAATGGAGTGCTTAGTATCCGGACTACTGCAGCAAATAATTTTCCATCTGCAAGTAGACAAGGAAGAGACAATGGTGACATGAAGCATTTGCAGGCAATGAAAACACATAATTTAACTTGTTATATAGAGCCAGATTCAATTCAGTGAGAAAAAGGTTTATCACGTCAAAAGTCATGGACAAGATTCAATTTGAGATGCAATTCAATTCAGAAAAACTTATCTCAAGGTTTATCACTTAAAAACTCCATTGACGTCTAAAGAAAAAAACTGGAACTGAATTTGGAGATACGAATACAATAAACTCTGTAACCAGACCATTGGGCCAGATTCGATTTAATGAGAAAAAGGTTTATCACATGAAAAGTCATGGACGGGATTCAATTTGAGATGCAATTCATTTCAGAAAAACTCATCTCATTGTTTATCATTATCAAGTGAAAACTCTATTGAAGTCTATAGGCCAGATTAAATTCAGTGAGAAAAAACGTTTATCACGTGAAAACTCATGGATGCAATTCATTTCAAAACTTATCTCACTGTGAGGATTCAGCAGGCATGAGCGCGTGCGCCAAGACGAACACAGACGCAGACGCATGTGCGTCATCTCACATTGCGCACCGAAACGGACGCGGGCACAAAAACGCCCGCTAACGCGAACGTGCGCGGCGTGATGACGCAGGACGCAGGCGTCATTATGCTTGGTGCCAAAATACCGAGACGAGGTCCAGCAGGAGTGTCACAAGCTGTGGCAGACAATAGTAATCAGAGGGAGTAGGCAGAAGAGTAGTCGGAAGGCAAGCTGGGGTCGGTGCAAGCGGAGTTCAGACGTAATCGGAAAAGCAGGCCAAGGTCGGATGCAGGCAGAGTTCAGTCGTAACGGATAAACAGGCTGGGGTCAGATGCAGGCGGAGTTCAGTCGTAAGTCGATATCCAAAGACGAAGTCAAAACCAGAATCAAGTAGTCAGGGTTCCAAAAAGTTCAGGAGCAGGTTAATTTATCAACAAGCACAGAGCCTTTCCCTTAGCGTCCTTTTAAAGAGGTATTTTGGCGCCAAGCGTAATGACGCCTCCATCCTGCGTCATCACGCCGCGCACGTTCACGTTAGTGGGCATTTTTGCGCCAGCGTCCGCTTCGGTGCGCGGCGTGAGATGACGCACATGCGTCATCTCACGTCTCTTGATTTCTATGGGAAAAAAACTGGAACTGAATTTGAAGAAAAGTTTTTTTCTCCCTGAATTGAATCTCGTCCGTGACTTTTCACGTGATAAACAGTGAGATAAGTTTTTCTCACTAAATTGAATATGGCCCATAATGGCTAAATGTAATAAATTCCAAAACCAGCAGACTCAAATTATCCATCCTTTAAAAATATGCACTGTTGTGGGGTGTAGGACACAATGGGCCAGATTCAATTCAGTGAGAAAAGTTATCTCCTGGTTTATCACGTGAAAACTCATGGACGAGATTCAATTCGAGTAGAAAAAACTTTTCTTCACATTCAGTTCCAGTTTTTTCCCCATAGAAATCAAGAGAGCTTTCATGCGATAAACCGTGAGATAAGTTTTTCTGAATTGAATTGCATCTCATCCATGAGTTTTCACGTGATAAACCTTTTTTTCTCACAGAATTTAATCTGGCCCCTAGACTTCAATAGAGTTTTCACTTGATAAATGAGATGAGTTTTTCTGAATTGAATTGCATCTCAAATTGAATCCCGTCCATGACTTTTCATGTGATATTCCTTTTTCATACTGAATTGAATCAAGCCCAATGGTCTGGTTACAGAAATGATTGTATATGTATCTCCAGCAAATCTTCTTTGGATTCCAAGATCAACTTTAGTAGGAACTACTATGAGCACTGATGTCTTGTGTTTTGTTTTTTGCAAAAACTTAATTTTTTAAAATGTAATATTAGAAGAATAATACCTGTTGTAACACTGCTGGTAGTATCTGGTCTGTTCAGGCAAGACAGTTGTTTTATGAAAATGTCATACCGACTAGCAGGAGATAGATTAGAAAATGTGACTGTTGAACCAGAAGTTGTTTTCGTTTCTACAACTATATTGTTCTTTGACAGCGTCACACTGAACTGAGCTCCAGTTGGTCCATTTTGACCAATAGGCATGAGCTGGATTTGATCACTAGACACCCGGACCAGCTGAATAGAAACAGCTGATTGTGCTGCAAATAGAAAAGACACATTAGAACTCCATGACAAGACATACTAAAAACATTACATTTGAGTATGATTACATATATTAGTAACTCACCACATGCTGAAATTATTGTTGTTAGTGTGGCAAAAGGAGTGCATATGCACACTGGCGTTGAACTGTTGGTTGTTGGCTGTGAAGTTGTTATGGATGATAAAGTAGTAGATGTTGTTGTGCTAGCAGTTGAGGGGACAATAGTAGTGGTGCTTGTATTAGTCAATATTGTGGTAGTTGTGGAAGAGGATGCAGCAGATGAAGTAGGTTTGGTGACACTAGTTGTGGTGCTTGTAGGTTGAGGTGTAGTAGTTAAAGCTGTAGTAGTTGTTGTGGATGAAAGAGCAGTAGATGAAGTAGTTGTGGAGACACTAGTTGTGGTGCTTGAAGGTTGAGTTGTAGTAGTTACAGCTGTAGCAGTTGTTGTGGATGAGGGAGCAGTAGATGATGTTGTGCTTCCAGTTGTCAGGATGGTAGTAGTGGTGCTTGTAGGTTGAGTTGTAGTACTTAAATATGTAGTAGTTGTTGTGGATGAGGGAGTAGCAGATGAAGTAGGTGTGGTGACACTAGATGTGGTGCTTGTAGGTTGAGTTGTAGTAGTTAAAGCTGTCGTAGTTGTTATGGATGAGGGAGCAGTAGATGATGTTGTGCTTCCAGTTGTCAGGATGGTAGTAGTGGTGCTTGTAGGTTGAGTTGTAGTACTTAAATATGTAGTAGTTGTTGTGGATGAGGGAGTAGCAGATGAAGCAGGTGTGGTGACACTAGATGTGGTGCTTGTAGGTTGAGTTGTAGTAGTTAAAGCTGTCGTAGTTGTTATGGATGAGGGAGCAGTAGATAATGTTGTGCTTGCAGTTGTTGGGATGGTAGTAGTGGTGCTTAAAGTTTGAGTTGTTGTAGTGAGAGCTGCAGTAGTTGTTGTGGATGTAGAAGCAGCAGATAAAGTAGTTGAGGTGACACTAGTTGTGGTGCTTATAGGTTGAGTAATAGTAGATAAAGCTGTAGTAGTTGTGGATGAGGAAGCAGTAGATGATGTTGTGATTACAGTTGTCTGGATGGTAGCAGTGGTGCTTGAAGGTTGAGTTGTAGCAGTTAGAGCTGCAGTAGTTGTTGTGGATAATAGAGCAGCAGATGAAGTAGCTGAGGTGACACTAGTTGTGGTGCTTGTAGGTTGAGATGTAGTCATTGAAGCAGTAGTAGTTGTTGCGGATGAGGAAGCAGTAGCTGATGTTGTGCTTACAGTTGTTGGGATGGAAGTAGTGGTGCTTGTAGTTCCAGTTGTTGTAGTTTGAACTGCAGTAGTTGTGGATGAGGGAGCAGCAGATGAAGTAGTTGTGGTGACACTAGTTGTGGTGCTTGTAGGTTGAGTTGTAGTAGATAAAGCTGTAGCTGTTGTGGCTGAGGAAGCAGTAGACGATGTTGTGCTTACAGTTGTCGGGATGGTAGGAGTAGTGCTTGTAGGTTGAGTTGTAGTAGTTAAAGCTGTAGTAGTTGTGGATGAGGAAGCAGTGGATGACGTTGTGCCTACAGTTGTTGGGATTGTTGTAGCTGTGCTTGTAGGTTGAGTTGTAGTAGTTAGAGCTTCAGTAGTTGTTGTGGACAAGGCAGCAGCAGATGAAGTTAGTGTGGTAACACTAGTTGTGGTGCTTGTAAGTTGAGTTGTAGTAGTTACAGATGTAGTAGTTGTGGATGCAGGAGCAGTAGATGATGTACTAACAGTTGTTGGGATGGTTGTTGTGCTTGTAGGCTGAGTTGTAGTAGTTAGAGCTGCAGTAGTTGATGTGGATAAGGGAGCAGCAGATGAAGTAAGTGTGGTAACACTAGTCGTGGTGCTTGTAGGTTGGGTTGCAGTAATTGTTGTGGATAAGGATACGGTAGATGATGGTGTGCTTACAGTTGTTGGGATGGAAGTAGTGGTGCTTGTAGGTTGAGTTGTGGTAGTTAGAGCTGTAGCAGTTATTGTGGATGAGGGAGCAGCAGATGAAGTAATTGAGGTGATACTAGTTGTGGTGCTTGTAGGTTGAGTTGTAGTAGGTAAAGCTGTAGTATTTGTTGTGGATGAGGAAGCAGTAGATGATATTGTGCTTGTAGTTGTTGGGATGGTAGTAGTGGTGCTTATAGGTTGAGTTGTTGTAGTTAGAACTGCAGTAGTTGTGGATGAAGGAACAGAAGATGAAGTAGTTTGTGGTGATACTAGTTGTGGTGCTTGTAGGTTGAGTTGCAGTAGTTGTGAATGAGGATGCAGTAGATGATGGTGTGTTTACAGTTGTCGGAATGGTAGTTGTGATGCTTGTAGGTTGAGTTGTAGTAGTTAAAGCTGCAGTAGTTGTTGTAGATGAGGGAGCAGCAGATGAAGTTGTAGGTGTGGTGACACTAGTTGTGGTGCTTGTAGGTTGAGTAGCAGTGGATGATGTGCTTACAGTTGTCGGGATGGTAGTAGGGGTGTTTGTAGGTTGAGCTGTAGTAGTTAGAGCTGCAGTAGTTGTTGTGGATGAGGGAGCAGTGGATGTCATTGTGCCTACAGTTGTTGGGATGGTTGTAGTTGTGCTTGTAGGTTGAGATGTAGTAGTTAAAGCTGCAGTAGTTGTTGTGGATGAGGGAGCAGCAGATGAGGTTGTAGGTGTGGTGACACTAGTTGTGGTGCTTGTAGGTTGAGTAGCAGTAGTTGTGGATGAGGAAGTAGTAGTTAATGTTGTGCTTATAGTTGTCGGGATGGTAGTTATGGTGCTTGTAGATTGAGTTGTAGTAGTTAAAGCTGTAATAGTTGTGGACGAGGGAGCAGTAGATGATGTTGTGCTTACAGTTGTTGGGATGGTAGCAGTGGTGCTTGTAGGTTGAGATGTAGCAGTTAGAGCTGCAGTAGTTGTTGTGGATGAGGGAGCAGCTGATGAAGTAGTTGTGGTGACACTAGTTGTGGTGCTTGTAGGTTGACTTGTACTAGTCAGAGCTGTGGTAATTGGTATGGATGAGGGCGTAGGACATATACACTCTGGTTGAGTTTCAATACCGGTTGCTGACTGTGCCGTGCAAATATCTAGAATACAGAAAAAAAGCATAATCAGAAACACCAGAGATCACATTTTCACTGTACCACAATCTCCCATTAGATTTGAAAATTTGTCGCAATAAACAAAAATATTTTTTTTTTTCAGAGACATTTCCCTTTTTATAATTAATTGACATTATGAAGTAGATTCATGTGTATGGTTTTTAGTGCAATATTGTTGCAAGTGTGTGTGTAACTGTCAAAGTTTCACAAAGTAAACCTGAAAATAAATAAATACAGATCCTGGACCTGTTATCCAAAATGCTCTGGACCTGAGGTTTTCCGAATTAGGGGTTATTCCATAATTAAGATCTCCATACCTTATATCTATTAAAACATCTTTTAAAAATGAATTAAACCTAATACGTTTGTTATGACTCCAATAAGGATTAATTATATATTTTTGGCATGAAGTGCAAGGTACTGTTTAATTATTATTTGAGAAAAAGGAAATGTGAATTATTTGATTAAAATAGAGTCTATGGAAGATGGACTTCCTGTAATCCTGAGCTTTCTGGATAACGGGTTTAACATTTTACATTCCCCACCCTATGGGACAAAGTTTACATTGTTAAAGGACCAGTAACTGTGAGGAACTCCTTGGTTTCGAACCAGGGACCTGTTGTGTTCCAGGCGCTGTTCCTGTCTGTGAATCCTTACAGTAACATAAAAGTTTTTTTAAAAAAAATATTCATTTGTACTTATGAAAAAAAACACAAAGAAACTTTTAACTTTAAATTCGCAAAGTCTTTATTAAGAAATAACTTACCAATTCTCTGCTTCAGAAACAGTAATAGGCGACGATCCATCTTGCGGTGCTCGATTTCTCCTCCCTGCCTTCTATAGGCGATAGCCAGGGAGGAAAAATCGAGCGCCGTGAGATGGATCGTCGCCCTGTCGCCTTTTTCTGAAAAGGAGCGCAAGCGGAGAATCGGTAAGTTATTTCTTAATAAAGACTTCGCAAATTTAAAGTTAAAAGTGTCTTGGTGGGGTTTTTTTTTCGTTATGTAGAAACAAATTTTTTTTAAATTTTTTTTTATGTCACTGGTCTTTTAAACTTCATTTCAAACCAGAACCAATAAATATGAATTAAAATGGTTTTCCAGGTTAGACAAGGTACGTTTCAAGTCTCTGCCTTTTTGTTATTTAAAGGGGACCTGTCATCCAGACATAAAATGTTGTATACTATAAGTCCTTTTCAAATTAAACATGAAACCTAATTTATTTTTTTTATTAATACACCCATATCTGTGTTAAGCTTGTTTAAAGATCACAGCTGTCAATCATATATTGCCTGCCCCTCCTCTATATTTCAGGCAGGCATTTACTTTCACTTTCCATTTTACACTAACTAGAAGAAACTGCCCTCCCCCACCCATCCCCCTCCCTCCTCCCCATCTAATTGTGCCCATGGTCATGGGCATCAGGTGCCAAGGTCTGGTGTATAAATAAGATTTTGGCATGATGCAAAGCTTGCCTTAGTAACAGGATCCACAAAATGGCGCCTGCCTGCGTCATGCGATAATGAATTCCAAGGCTAACAGAAATGAGACAGAAATTATAGTTATCGTGTATGTGAAGTTTATTTAGCTTGACTAGCATCATACAATAGGATTTGGAATGATCTCTTAAGGTGACACATTCCCCTTTTAACCATGGCAACTTACCTGTATCTTCAAAGGCCTAAAGTGCTAAATAAATACAAGATAGATCCCTTCACAATTTATTTATTTTCCATATAAAATAAGCTAGTACAGGTATGGGATATGTTATGCAGTTTGGATCAAGTACAGGTATGGAATGTGTTATTCAGAATGCGCAAGACCTGGGGCTTTCTGGATAACAGATCTTTCTGTAATTCAGATATTTATACTGTCTACTAGAAACTCATGTAAACATTAAATAAACCCAATAGTCTGGTGTTGCTTCCAATAAGGATTAATTATATCTTAGTTGGGATAAAGTACAAGCTACTGTTTTATTATTACAGAGAAAAAGAAAATCATTTTTAAAAATGTGGATTATTTGGATAAAATGGACCCTATGGGAGACGGCCTCCATTTTATCCAAATAATCTAAATTTTTTTAAAAATGATTTCCCTTTTCTCTGTAATAATAGAACAGTAGCTTGTACAGGAATGGGATCCATTATCTGGAAACCCGTTATCCAGAAAACTCCGAATTAGGGAAAGTCCGTCTCCCATAGGCACCATTTTATCCAAATAATCCAAATTTTTAAAAATGATTTTCTTTTTTTCTGTAATAATAAAACAGTCGCTTGTACTTGATCCAAACTAAGATATAATTAATCCTTATTGGGCCTATTGGGTTTATTTAATGCTTACATGATTTTCTAGTAGACTTACGGTATGAATATCCGAATTAGGAAAGATCTGTTAATCGGAAAGCCCCAGGTCTTGAGCATTCTGGATAACAGGTCCCATACGTGTACTTGATCCAAACTAAGATAAAATGTATCCTTATTGGAAGCAAAATCAGCCTAATGGGTTTATTTCATGCTTACATGAATTTTCTAGTAGACTTATGGTATGAATATCTGAATTATGGAAATATCTGTTATCCGGAAAGCCCCAGGTCTCGAGCATTCTGGATAACAGGTTCCATACCTGTACTTGATCCAAACTAAGATATCATTTATCCTTATTGGAAGCAAAATCAGCTTATTGGGTTAATTTAATGTTTACGTGATTTTCTAGTAGACTTAAGGTATGAAGATCCAAATTACGGTCCCATACCTGTACTAAACCTTTGCAGGGTAACCAGTAGTGTCAGTAACAATCAGTTGCATGTGGTATAAAAAGTTGATTTTGAGAGCAATCAAAGCTCTAGCATTGTGAAATGTACACTTACCGCAGAGGGTGAACAAAATGAATAAATAGATCCATCGGTCCATGTTGGGATCTGCTCCTCACACCTTCAGCAGCACCTCAAGCTCCTCTGACATGCCGTTCTGCTATCCTCCAGTTTAAAAAGCTGTCAACCACAAGGGAGAGGCACTTGAGCCAATCATTGTACTTAAATGGGAAAACTTAGTTTCACAGAAAGAAAAACCTGTTTAGCATCTCATTTACTATTGTGTCCAAATCATTCACACGAATGTGTTCGTTGTTTTTTTTTTAACAGGGAAGGCAAAAGTCAATCCACCCAAGCAGCAGAAGTTTCCTTTGAAAGCATAAATGTAAAGGGCTAATTCAGTCGGCTCAGACGTGGCGCCAATGTTTTCATTGCCTTTAAATTAGCTCTATTTCCTTCTCCAAGGTTCACTAACGTGCATCGTGTTAGGGTGCAGTGCTTGGGAAAATATTTTGCACAATTGCATCTGCGTATTTTCCCCAACAGAATTGTATGAGAGAAATATTCGGGTGAATTAATACATAAACCAACGGCCAAACAGAACTCGATTTCCACCTGAACCAATTATGGGCCAGATTCAATTTAGTGAGAAAAAGATATCTCATTGTTTATCACGTGAAAACTCATGGACAAGATTCAATTCGAGGAGAAAAAACTTCTCTCCTAATTCAGGTCCAGTTTTTTCTCATAGGGAAATAAGAAAAAGTTTTATCACTAGTGATGGGCGAATCTGTCCCGTTTCCGCGAAAAATTTGCAAAACTGTGAAAAAATTGTGAAGAGCATTGAAGTCAATGGGTGTCAAAATAATTGTGATTCACGACAATTTTGAAGCGAGTGACAATTTTTAGACGCGTGACTATTTTGTCCAAGTACATTAAAGTCAATGGGCATGCGAATAATTATGACACGCAACAATTTTTATGAAATTGTATTTTGTTGTGGAAAATTTTTCACTAGAGAATTTTCATTGTCATTTTGCAAAAACAGCGGACGGCAAACTGCAGAAATTCACCGCTAATCCATGCCTGCCGAATTTATTCACCCATCACGATTTCACTTGAAAAGTCATAGATGAGATTCAATTTGAGATACAATTCAGTTCAGAAAAACTTCTCTCACTTTTATCATGTGAAAACTCTATTGAACTGAATTTGGAGAAAAGTTTTTTCTCCTCTAAACTGAATCTTGTCCAGGACTTTTCACATGATAAACAGCGAGATAACTCTTTCTCCCTGAATTTTATCTGGCCCATAGACTTCAATAGAGTTTTCACGTGATAAACCTTGAGATACGTTTTTCTGAATTGAATTGCATCTCAATTTGAATCTCATCCCTGACTTTTCATGTGATAAACCTTTTAATTTTAATTAAATCTGGCTGTGAGAAAGTTACTTGGTGATCTAGTGAGGGAGCAAGGGGGACACCCATTGCACCCATGGCGAAGACTCCTGCCACATCCTCCTTTCCGTGAAATCATCGCGGTTGGCGCAAAATGGAAATATTTAAAGCCGTAGGTCTATTTTCATAGTTCCTGGGTGTGTTTCTAAGTGTTCTGACCTGACCCAGCCTGTCCCTGACCTTGTCAAGTCGCTGCCTGTCCTGACCTATGCCTGTGCACTGACTATTCTCTCGGATCCTGCTTTGTACTGTGATATTGGTGTTTTTGACTAAGCCCTTGACCTGGTCTACTCTATCATCTCATCAATCTGTACTGCTTCTCCTAATTGGTATCAACGCTTTTTCAAGTTGTCCAACGTAGGTCTATTTTCATAGTTCCTGGGTGCGTTGCTAAGTGCGCTGACCTGTTCCTGACCCAGCCGGTCCCTGACCTTGTCTAGTCCGCTGCCTGTCCTGACCTTTGTCTGTGTACTGACTATCTCCTGCTTTGTACTGCGATATTGGTGTGTTTGAGCCCCTGACCTGGACTATTCTATCATCTCTCGAATCTGTACTGCTTCTCCTGACTGGTATCAACCGTTTTTCAGGTTGTCCATCGTAGGTCTATTTTCATAGTTTCTGGGTGCGTTTCTAAGTGTGCTGACCTGTTCCTGACCCAGCCTGTCCCTGACCTTGTCTAGTACACTGCCTGTCCTGACCTTTGCCTTGCACTGACTATTCTCTTCGATCCTGCTTTGTACTGCGATATTAGTGTTTTTGACTCAGCCCCTGACCTGGTCTACTCTTTCATCTCTCGAATCCGTACTGCTTCTCCTAACTGCTATCAACCCTTTTTCAAGTTGTCCAACGTAGGTCTATTTTCATAGTTCCTGGGTGCGTTTCAAAGTGTGCTAACCTGTTCCTGACCCAGCCTGTCCCTGACCTTGTCTAGTCCGCTGCCTGTCCTGACCTTTGTCTGTGTACTGACCAGTCTCTCTGATCCTGTTTTGTACTGCAATATTGGTGTGTGACCTGGACTACTCTATCATCTCTCGAATCTTTACTGCTTCTCCTGATTGCTATTGGCCCAGCCTGTCCCTTGACTACTTTAAAATCACTCCCAGGTAACAAGCTCTTTTCCTGCTAAGGGAGGGGCGTTTTTTTCATGAGGTCAGGCAGAGATTTGTCAAACAGGACATCCAGGATTTGCTGAACCTCAAATGGTAAGATGGGGCTGATAAAGGGAGACAACTGGCTATCGAATTTTCCAGGCAAGTGCTGATATGTGTTAATATATGTTTATAGAAGTTTATATGTGAGCAGAACTAATATGCAGTCAGTAACAGGTTGGGTCAGTAAATAGAGTTCAGCAAGATCAGGCAGGTGTCCATCAGCAATAGGAGAAATCGTTTTGGTTTTTCAGAGGGCTTAGAATTATTTACTAAAATTCAAATTTATCTCATCTTTTTATCAAACCAAGCTCAACCAAACTGTCATCCACGATTTCATCTTATCAATAAAATAACTCGGAAAAATTGGTTTGGGAAAAGACAATAAAATCGTGTGAAAACTCTAATCGTACGAAATTTTCATATTCGATGCCCAAATTTTTTCGGATTATCACTAAAAAAACACAAATCATACGGATTATCAGACGAAACCCAGTGCAGATCATGATATCTTCAAATTGTATCTCAAATCTACCATTGACTTCTGCCTGACCTTGGCAGATTTGAGTTATTTTCCCCTTATTTATCAATACATTTTCCTGAAAAAATCCAGTGGTGGAAAAAAACTCAAAAATTCGAATCGTACAATTTTTTAGGAACTTTCGCCCAAAAATCTGATTTTTCCAATTTTTCACAAAAACCATAAAATCTTCAGATTATTGCCAGAAACCCAGCGCAGATCAAGACATCTTCAGGACTTTTCCCAACCTCGGCCGGATTTTTGGATTCTGATTTTTTTCCATCCAAAATTTGGGGGTTTTTTTCACAAAAAATTCAGATTTTATAGTAAAAAACTGAGCATTCAGACTTTAATAATTAACCCCCGTACTGATATAGCTTGTGTTAATAAAAATAGTCTTTAGTGAGTCCTAAGGAGCACATATTTGTGAGGTCAAGGATAAAACTGGTGCAGAATTGCATCTAATGTATAAAAATGGCAGTACAGGTATGATTAGTTGCACTCTACTTGTACTCTTGTAGTTCCCCACTTTGCCTATTGCACCTGCTTTGATACATGATGAGCAATGTGAAAAGGTACAAGAAAGAGATTTAATGGTGCAAGGAAGCCCATTACTAGTGATGGGCGAACTTGCGCCGTTTTGCTTCACCGAAAAATTCGCGAATTTTGCACGAAATTCGTGAAACGGCGAAAAAATTCGCGAAACAGCGCCCGTTTTTTCACGCCGGTGCCCGTTTTTGCTGCGAATTTTCGCGGGCGTTTCGTGAATTTATTCGCTGGCGGCGAATCGTGCAAATTCGCCGCAAATTCGCGCCTGGCGAAGAAATTCGCCCATCACTACCCATTATCAAATACCTGCACAGGTTTAGACATTTCAGGTTTAGGAATAGATAATAATAGTGCCTCCGGCAGCCTCCTCACTGACATGTTGCAGAAGCTTTTACTTGTTTTCCTCCACAACTGTCTATAGTAACCGTTTCCATAATATTGCCATCTGCAGATTTCAATGCATATGTATCTTCTAGAGTTGTAGAATGCAGGTACATTCCACTGCTGGTATGTGCGAGAAATTGCGGAATTCTGTACCGACGACATCATTATATTTGAACTTTCACAAAAGAGATTCTGTCATTTCATAACATTGTTCGGTCTGGCTTGGGTTGGGTCGGTTGTGTCTGGTGCAGAAAAGTGAGAAGGAACATGGTCAGAACACAGTATATATATATATATATTCCCTATCCTACATTTCAGGCAGGGTTGTTCTGACCACAGCATGGAAGTCGAAGCTGTTGTCTATATGAATAAGCCACATGAAAGGCGACTAAGAAGGTAATTGAAGCAGCAGGCACCATGACCCAATGTCAGGGCAATATCAGCACTTGAGATCTCCTCTGTCTCTAAGTCAAATACCAACTTAGAGATCTGAAGAAATAAATCTACTCATACTGTAGGTGGAAATGTTATACCAAGACTTTGGAACATGGATCTTTATTGTCCTTTATTTATACAATTATCTAAATTTACACACTGTCCAGTTATTCACAGTTTTATGGCTGCAGCACAGTTAAAGGGATCCTGTCATCGGAAAACATGTTTTTTTTCAAAACACATCAGTTAATAGTACTGCTCCAGCAGAATTCTGCACTGAAATCCATTTCTCAAAAGAGCAAACAGATTTTTTTATATTCAATTTTGAAATCTGACATGGGGCTAGACATTTTGTCAATTTCCCAGCTGCCTCTGGTCATGTGACGTGTGCCTGCACTTTAGGAGAGAAATGCTTTCTGGCAGGCTGCTGTTTTTCCTTCTCAATGTAACTGAATGTGTCTCATTGAGACATGGGTTTTTACTATTGAGTGTTGTTCTTAGATCTACCAGGCAGCTGTTATCTTGTGTTAGGCAGTTGTTATCTGGTTACCGTCCCATTGTTCTTTTGTTTGGCTGCTAGTGGGAAAAAGGGAGGGGGTGATATGACTCCAACTTGCAGTACAGCAGTAAAGAGTGATTGAAGTTTATCAGCGCAAAAGTCACATGACTTGGGGCAGCTGGGAAATTGACAATATGTCTAGCCCCATGTCAGATTTCAAAATTGAATATAAAAAAATCTGTTTGCTCTTTTGCGAAATGGATTTCAGTGCAGAATTCTGCTGGAGCAGAATTCATTGTTGCAATTGCCACATTTCATGTTTAATCTGGTTGAATTTATTGACTAGGCAATCATCCTACTCCTCTACCTTGGATCACACATATACCTATTAACCCTTGCCTAGAGTCATTCCGACCCTCCCGTTCTATATAATATAGCATGTTCTATATAATTCTGCATGTACGGTTTTAGCAAAATATTAAAAGCTAAGTTTTAATACTACAAATGAGTCTTCGGAATTGACAGATGGGCAGGTGCAATTTCATGGGTCTACTTCTTTCCTCTCTACTATTCATGATATATACTTTGGACCCTGCACGCCATCTTCTGTTTCTCTATTTGAGAATAAGATATATTAGGTCTAACTTAAATATCTGACACCCGACTGCTGCATGAAGAGAGAATGAAGAGAAAACAGATGCTGAGAGAGGGATAGTGAAGATAAACTTGATTATTTCAGAAACAATGCAGAATATTTAATTGATTGTATTTAGAAAGTTTCCTATTTCAGTAAATATAGTTGCCCTTTAATTCTTCCTTTCATTTCACCAGTTTAATTACACATACTCAAGATGAGGCCTTACTATTGCATATACAGTAAAACCATGCAGGACCAAACTCATAGTACTGCGATGTGAAATTGTATCCCATATTGGCGCCTTGTAAAAGCTTTCCGACCACCAATTAACAGGCCTATAGCTTTGATCCTGAGAACTGGATCCCTTTTTGAATAGTGGTACCACATAAACAATTATAGAACATTTGATTAACCTGACAATACCAATTGGCTTTCTTGATAGAACATTCTAGAATGTGTTAAGATGCTGTGTCTGACCTATTTATTCTCCCCTTTCCCAGTTCTTCACTTCCTCTTCACTTTACTCTTTTCTGTTCTTTCTCTGTCTCAGTTAATGAAAGGATAACCCTCATTATAATGTATATTTACTGTTTACAGAACAGACAAAGTAATGTAATTTAACTAGAACAGATTCAGAATCATAACATGGCTTCTTGTTGTTTTGTGCAATAATGGGTGCAGTTATGTTCCCTTTAGCACACATAGCACTTGCAAAATTTAACTTAAAGTTACTGGGTGGGGCTAAATATTGTTTTTAGAGTCCTGGAATGTCCCTTTCTGTAGCATAAAATGTACCACCTGGCTGCTCTAACCATGAGAGGCAAAGAGACAGTTTTAGGCCAAAGCTGAAAAGAGCAACTTGGGGAAAAACAGATAATGTTTAAAACACAGTTTACATGCTTATAGGAGGCCCTCTATTCAATAGCCGGAGGGCCACAGGTTCCACATCACTTTAATTTATCCAACTCCATAAGGTGGTGGGCCCAAAATTTCTGCATGGTTACTTATCTGTATCTATGGTCCTACAGGAATATGGAGTGACAAAGAGAAGGGGAAATGAATAAATAAAAGGAGGGGGAAAAGGAGAGGATAGGCAAAGCCCTCCCAGGTGATGTTATGATGGTTGATTCTGTTATAGGAAAACTTTACCCCAAAATGAATACTTAAAGAAGAACTCAACGGCCTATAGGTGCAGAGTAAGCGCAGCTGAGCTCATGGGCGCCATCTTCCAGCTCTTCGGATTTCTTCGGGAAGTGAGCGCCGTATTGGCACATGCACAGTTGGAGCAGTCTTCCAGTTTGTAGCAACTGCGCATGCGCCAAAAGTGCTGGAAATTGCTGAAGGGAAGGAAGAAGACCCTAAGAATACAGAAGAGCCAGAAGATGGCACCCATGAGCTCTGCTGCATTTATTCTGCACCTATAGGCAAGTAAAGGATTAGGAGCATTTATATGTACAGTATTATCACCTATGCTGGGAGGGAGCAGGGAGGGAGGACTATATAGGGTTCTGGGTTGGTGTTGTTATTAGTGGGAGGTTGAGTTCTCCTTTAAGCAACAGATTATTATCGTTTATTATCGTTTCTATCATATTTAATGGCATGTTAAAGAATTTTACCAAACATAGAATATACCGTATATACTCGAGTATAAGCCGACCCGAGTATAAGCCGAGGTACCTAATTTTACCTACGAAAACTGGGAAAACTTATTGACTCTAGTATAAGCCTAGACACAACTACAGCCCTGTCTCCCAGCAGCGCACATTCTGCCAAAGCGACCCCCCCATCGATCAACCGGACTTCTTTGCAAAGTTAATGGTGACAGAGAATTGCCAAACGGATTACTGTGTGCATTGTCCCACTGTCCCACTACCATGTGCAGAGGGTGCTGTTTGCTATTGCCATCACTGTTAATCTTTCAGATAACCAACAGAGGGCGCTGTGTGATATTGCAGTCACTGTTATTCTTTCATATAACCAACAGAGGGCGCTGTGTGATATTGCAGTCACTGTTAGTCTTTCATATAACCAACAGAGGGCGCTGTGATATTGCAGTCACTGTTATTCTTTCATACAACCAACAGATGGCGCTGTGTGATATTGCAGTCACTGTTATTCTTTCATACAACCAACAGATGGCGCTGTGTGATATTGCAGTCACTGTTAATCTTTCATATAACCAACAGAGGGCGCTGTGATATTGCAGTCACTGTTATTCTTTCATACAACCAACAGATGGCGCTGTGTGATATTGCAGTCACTGTTATTCTTTCATACAACCAACAGATGGCGCTGTGTGATATTGCAGTCACTGTTATTCTTTCATACAACCAACAGATGGCGCTGTGTGATATTGCAGTCACTGTTATTCTTTCATATAACCAACAGAGGGTGCACTGTTATTCTTTCATATAACCAGCAGAGGGCATTGTGGGATATTGCAGTCTCTCCCCAAGTGTACTGTTGGTTTAGAAATGATTAAAAGTGACTGCAATCTCAGCAACTCGGGTTGGGTACCGCTGACCCGAGTATAAGCTGAGGTAGACTTTTTCAGCACATTTTGGATGCTGAAAAACTCGGCTTATACACGGGTATATACGGTATATTTATGTAAATATTGCCCTTTTACATCTCTTGCCTTGAACCACCATTTAGTGAGGGTCTGTGTGCTGCCTCAGAGATCACCTGACCAGAAATACTGCAGCTCTAACTGTAATAGGAAGAAGTGTGGAAGCAAAAGACACAGCTCTGTCTGTTAATTGGCTCATGTGACCTAACAATTATGGTTGTTTGTGTGCACCGTGAATCATAGGTTCCCAAGGGGCGGTCCTTAGTTTTAAAATGTAAATTTTCTAGTGGCAAATACTACTATGCATGTGCAGCTTCCCTGTAAGTGAGGAAAGTCACACCAACTTCTGTGTGAACAGTAACTCAGTTGCTTTATAGAACTCAGCATGACATGTCTGCAACAGGAACTTTTCATAGAGAGCATAAACAGGAAGAGGAAGAAGAAAATCACACAAGGTTACAGGTCAAACATGACATCACATTGCTAAGCAACAATAGACCCTCCCTGCATTAATTAACATGCACTGGAACAATCTCTGTTGTTTTTTCCAATACCCCTTCTCAACAGTATGGAGATTATTCCACAAGATTCTGGGGGGGAGCAGGGAGGGGGGACTATATAGGGTTCTGGGTAGGCGTTGTTATTAGTGGGAGGTTGAGTTCTCCTTTAAGCAACAGATTATTATTGTTTATTATCATTTCTATCATATTTAATGGCATGTTAAAGAATTTTACCAAACTGGAATATATATTTACATAAATATTGACCTTTTACATCTCTTGCCTTGAACCACCATTTCGTGACTCTATCTGTGCTGCCTCAGAGATCACCTGACCAGAAATACTGCAGCTCTAACTGTAACAGGAAGAATTGTGGAAGCAAAAGACACAGCTCTGTCTGTTAATTGGCTCATGTGACTTAACAATTATGGTTGTTTGTGTGCACCGTGGGGCAGCCCTTAGTTTTAAAATGACAATTTTCTAGTGGTACATACTACTATGCATGTGCAGGTTCTCTGTAAGTGAGGACAGACACACCAACTTCTGTGTGAACAGTAACTTAGTTGCTTTATAGAACTCAGCATGACATGTCTGCAACAGGAACTTTTCATAGAGAGCATAAACAGGAAGAGGAAGAATACAATCACACAAGGTTACAGGTCAAACATGACATCGCATTGCTAAGCAACAATAGACCCTCCCTGCATAAAGTAACATGCACTGGAACAATCTCTGTTGTTTTTTCCAATACCCCTTCTCAACAGTATGGAGATCATTCCACAAGATTCATTCTTTCAATCAGTTTCTCAAAATGATCCTTGGGCAATGGTATGGTTAATGCGTCTGCAACCATAGTCTCTGTTGGACAGTACTGCAATCCAATGATGCCTTGATCTTGAGAGTCCCTCAAAAGGTGATATTTCACATCAATGTGTTTCGTACGCTGGTTCACCTTTTCTGTTTGTGACAACTTAATACATCCTCGGGTGTCTTCCAAGAGTAGGGTTGGGTCGTGTATTTCCATACCCAAGTCCTGAACTGATGTAACCAGATAACTTCTTGACAAGCTTGTAAGTAACATAATAGTATTCTTAGAATTCAGAACTGGCCCTTTACTACTGTAACTGACCAATTGATTATTGAAACACATGAATTAAAGACACATTAATTGAGTGTTTATTATACAGTTTAATAATTGGCACACGGCAATCAGTCAATCACAAATCTTTCACTTTTTCTTTCAAACAACTAGTAATCTATACCTCCCCGTCTCTGTGAGGGGAACTTTGAATAAATTGAAAAACACTGCTTTCTCTATTCTCTATCTTCTTACACATCACTGTGGACCAACTCTAAGGGTTGACTTGCCCTGCTCTCACTTGTTTTAGGTAGTGGTAACCTTGTTGCCTTTGCTTTGATACAGCAGATGCATTTCATGATTGTATTGCATGGTGAGTTATCCATATCAGAAGTCCTATTTTTGTTTAACAGTTCATGTGTTGCATCTGGATGTCTGTGTCCCAGACGTCTGTGCCATGTATGAATGCATTTCTCATGAGGCGATTGAGTGGCAAATTTAGCTTTGTTTTCTCCACATTTGAGCTCATACAGGTGTCTGTCTGCTGTTCCCTCAGCTATAATTTCTTAACCATTCTGAATTGTGCATACTTTGCCTTTAAAATGAACAGAGCACCCTGCACCCTGAGTAAATACTCCAGTTTGATAAGCAGTTATCTTGAGTAAGATTGAAACATCCACTCCACTGTATATCTATACTATCTGGAGTTTTATGTGCAACACCCTTTGCTGTCTTTGCAACTGCTTGTATTTGTTCATTTTTCCATATAAAACAGTCTTTCTTTAAATAGCCTGGCTTTTTATAGCAAAAACACACTCTGCTCTGTGCATCTCCTTTTGCACTTTTTCCAGCTTAAGGGTCTGGCCACATGAGCAGATTCGGGAGATTAGTCTTTGGGGCGACAATCTTCCTTTCTCGTGAAGGCAACTTCGGGCGATTTCGGAAAACGAAGGGCCATGTGTGCCATCACCAAGATGATTTTCATTTTAGCCGGTGGAGGGCAGGGGGAAGGCAGTTCGGGGAGATTGTTGCCCCAAAGATGAGGAGATTTGTCGCTGGGGCAACTAATCTCCCCGAATCTGCTCATGTGGCCAGACACTTAAGAGCTGTTTCTGGTTCTATAGTTTCTTTCACAGCTCTGTTTTCCTTTCTGCGATTATATTCATCAATTAAATTGCCTTTGACATATTCTAGAGTTATTTCTGACTTCAACGCCATTTATCAGAGGGCCATATGATTCAGGAAGGCTGCATAGAAGGAGAGCTGCTAAATGTCTGTCTTTAATTTCCTCTCTAATTCCTCTGCAATTCTAAAGTTGCTTTTAAACGTTCCTGCATTTCCTGATCTGCAGTCTCATGCTGTTTAGCTTACGCAGCAGGTACAGTTTACTGTTTAAGTTTGAACTCTCACGGAGTTCCTGCAGTGCATTCCACATACCTTTTTGCTGTAGATTCTTTTCTGATGTGAATCAGTTGATCATCTTTACTAGGAGGCTAATAACTGCTTTAGCCGGTCTTTTTATTACTCAACGTTCTGTTCAGTCCCTCTCCTATTCATATCCATGTCTCTTATTTAAATCAATGTTTGCTAGGGTAATTTGGACCCTAGCGACCAGATTGATTAAAATGCGTTGCAATATTTCTCAGGATATCACTCTATAAATCATACTAAAAGTTAACTCAAAGGTGAACCACCCCTTTAATGCACGTAAGAGGGTCTTGGATGATTTCTTGGACAAGCATAATTTCCAAGGCGATTGTGATACTAAAATCTATGGGTATATATAATTTATGTGAGTGTATGGAGGGATCAGTGTGTGTGTGTGTATATATATATATATATATATGGATGCTGGGTTTTTATTCATTATTGGAGGGGTTGAACTTGATGGACTTTGGTCTTTTTTCAACCCAACTTAACTGTGTAATGTGTAACTATATATATAATGCACAGCCTGTGTATTCCTTCTTTGTTGTGTTTACTAGTGATGTGTGGGTCGAGAATTTCTCGACCAGCATCTGACCCTAACCCGCCCGCTCCCAATCCGCACCCGGCCTGGGCCGCTGCTGCAGTGATGTCACAAAAGGGGCGGGGCGGGCGCAAGTATATCAATTTTGGCGCCAGAAGTGATAGGTCGCGGGCGGGGAGAGCAGGAGAAGAGCGACCTGAAGATTTCTCCCAAGCAGCCTCTGAGTAGTTGTGGTATCAATGCCTCTTACTGTGACATCAACAGCTCAAAACTGAAGTCAAGGGAACTAACATAACAGTATGATCTCAAATCAATTTTATTTCCCTAAAGATATTTGCCACTGGATAAAGCCCGGCAGAAACACTACTGTTCTAAAGTGTGGCTGATATAGGCACTGTGGTCACACATGAACCTAGGGCACACATACATGCTAGGTTACATCAGCCAATGAAGGGTCAAGCTGTATCTTTTACTCACACACTACTTCCTGGTACAGTGAGACGCTGCATTATTTCCTGTCAGGTGATCAGAGAGGGCGCGGGCTGAACATCACAAAATGGAGGCTCAAGGTAAAAGATATAAAATGAGAATGTTTTCTCTTATGTATAAGCCAATGTTCGTTCTGATAAGGATATAAATTATCTGTCCATTATGTTTTTGATATAATTTTCATCTAACTGATATAAATAGGGAAAACAAACACACAGGATTATGACATACTTTGGCATACCTCCCTGGAAACAGAAAGAGGGGTAAGGCCACACCCATTTTTGTGACCACACCCTTTTTTTTTTTACCATGTCCATTTTACAAAATTTGTCAGATTATGAAAGTTTGAACACATTTCTGTGGTTTTTGTATATTATTACAGGTTTGCTAATGAAGGCGAATAGCCCTTTAAGTTGTGTAAGTTCTTATCTTATCTAAAACCTTTACAAAGGTATGTTAAGTATTTATTCTGGGCTCTCTGTCAAGAGCCAATTAAGTTAGAAACGTTGTATCTTCTTCTGGCTGTTCAGTGCAGCAGATCAAAGAGAAATTCGGGGCATATCAGTACATAGCCGGAACTGGGGGTTGAGCTGTCAAAAGCGGGACTGTCCCGCTCAAAACGGGAAGGTTGGGAGGTATGAATTGGACAGTTCATGAGGTAATCCGGAAAGGAGCGATGATTGCACCTATTATTAAATGAACCTGTTTTTCATGTTGTTCCAACAAAGCTATTTCCTATTTAGCAGCTGAGGTGCATATCGGTGACCCCCTCCTGGAAAATTCAGTGAATAAAACAAGGCATCTTACCAAATTTTTATTACATTTTTATTACATTATTACATATTAAACAATAAATTATTTAGACTGTATCTAATATGTTAGAAATAGAACTAAATCCGGAGTCCCCAACTGGCGACATACCTGAACTGGGCCGACGAGCCAAGTCCGCATTTGACGCGGATGCACCTAATTTGAGGCTGATGCGGGACGCACAATTGACGCCCCCCGGTCCTTGCAAAAAATTCTGGCTTTACTCTTTATTCTGTCTTTGTCCCTGGAGTGGATCCTTAGCGTTCAAGTAGAACAGTAATAATTGAACCTTATGTATGTGTACACAAGCTGGGGCCTAAAAATATACAGTATGTTGTGCACTATTTCTGCATTCCATAAATATTTAGTAACGGCTTGTGTACATCTCCATAGGGATTAATGGGCCCTACTTTTTCCTCTCCAATCTCAGTCTGAACTGGGATTGGAGAGTCAAAAATCACAGATATATTGAACAGAACAGATAAAAAAAAATTGGCAACATGGGAATCCTTTTTTTTCTATTGAAAAAGCAGTTATAGCCTAGTGGATAGGAAGTCCTCTAACAATGTATAATGTCCCTGTAAAGTTTTGCAGCGGAGGAATAGTGGCCTGGGGTTGTTTTTCTTGGTTTACAATAGGACCCCTGCTCCCATTATGAGCAAACCTTAAAAATGAAGTTGTGGTAACAGTTTGGGGAAGTAGAATGTAATGTCCATGGATTTGCTCAACCTCAATCTCAACCAACTGAACATTAGAGGGCAGGGGTTAAACACAGGCATTGGCTTTGATAAATATATGAATCCACTAAAACTTTAAAGAGAAATGTTTCTGACAGTCATGAAAGTTTGATAAATCGTACAGTAGATGTGACTGCTAGTAATCCTTCTGGATTCCCAAGTTCCAACTATAATAAATGAGTCCTGCGGACTTACACAGTTCTATAAGCAGTTGGCACACCAGGAAAGGGTTTTTTTATAACAATCCGCATGATCATTTTTCATCACCAGTAGTTGACATCCACAGAACAATGTTTTCTCATATACAAAATACCAGAATATTTAAAGGAGAAGGAAAGCTACAGAAGCAGTTTATTGGCAATATATTAGCCACAAAAGTGCAAGCTATAAGACTATATTTATTCTGCAGAATGCTTTACCATACTTAAACAGCTCTGAAAGCTCTCTGTTTGTTTAGGATGCCATATTAGCTTGTTGTGACATCACTTCCTGCCTGAGTCGCTCCCTGCTCAATCATAGCTCTGGGCTCAGATTACAGCATGGAGGGGAGGGGGGAGAGGAGCAAACTGAGCATGCTCAAGCCCTAGCCCTGGAGGTTTAAGCTGAAAACAGGAAGTCTGATACAGAAGCCCATGAGTACACAATAGAAGGAAAGAAATGCTGTGTTTCTTTTGAAAGAGGATTACTTTGAGGAATTACTTGTGTATTAATATAGATCTTTCTGATAAAGCTTACTTAGTTTTAATCTTTCCTTCTCCTTTAAGGTCAACATTCGCACGTTATGGCAGGTTTCCACAGAGTAAATGTCAGGACAGCAAATTTCTCTTAAAGGAAAATGGCTTTTAATTCAGCCGGCAGCAACAAGTTACAGAATGAAGTCAGTTTTCTGCCAAAAACAGTTTAAAGTACATGTAAAACCTACATTTTCCTAATATGTATATAAGTTGGGCATATCTTCTCCAACCATGCCACATCATTTGTACAGCACATACCCCCCTATTTACAAGTGCCAGCTCCAAAAAAAATAGCAGCTTTCACCCGTTGCCATTTTCCCTCTGACACATCATCAGTGACATTGACATGTGCAAATAAGACATGTATGCTTAAAGTTATGCAATGCAGGTTACAGGTTTACACAGGCACAACATTTTTGATAAAAAGTTCTACTGGGGTTGTGCAATGTAATGGTTACTCTGATCTCAGGAGAGGTGGTTAGGAGAAAAAATAGGATCAAACAGGTAGAGTTTCTATGGGAACCAACAATGGTATCTCTTTATTGGCTGTTACACTGGAGGGTGTGTTTAGTAATCTGAGATGAGAAGAAATGAGCATGCTCATGAGCCAACAGCCAAAGTAAATTCCTGAGGGAGGGGTTAGAGGAGGAGAAGGATTTCTAAGTGATTAAGGGGATGCTGTAGCCTTACTGTTTACCTTCTGTGGCAGTTATCTAAAGATTTTAAAGAGGTTGTTCACTGATTACATTTTTGTGTGGAGGATTTACATGTTCTTTAAACAAAGTAAAAATAGCCTTCAGTGGCAATAAAAAATCAGCAAAATTAAAATGGCAGCTATATTACAGAACTCTGAATGGATAACTATGTGTGTACTATAGATAGACTTCTATACATTGGGTTACAAGACCTCTGTGTCACTCTTAGTTAGAGATGCCATGAGACTGACCAGCCTGGTTGGCCACCTGAGGCTACTCACACCTAGATGGTCAGCCTGTAGCATCTCACTCTGCTACACAATGATTGTGAATCTCAAAGTGCTGTCAAATAATCACCACATATTAAACAGATGCAGATGAACCGTGAAAGGACCTATTATGGATCTGCCAGTAATTACATATTCGACTATGTAAGAAGGTGGCAGTGCATTACCTTACTGAGCCACTTGAGATTCTGGGCTCCAGCCTCACAATGTTATTAGGTACTGCAAAGATTCACTCTCATCTCCTCTTCCCTTGTTAAAGGAGAACTAAAGCCTTACTAAAGAAGTAGCTAGAATTGTTGTACATTATGTGTTGTGCTTCTGTACCAGCCCAAGGCAACCACAGCCCTTTAGCAGTAAAGATCTGTGTCTCCAAAGATGCCCCAGTAGCTCCCCATCTTCTTTTCTGCTGATTCACTGCACATGCTCTGTGCTGCTGTCACTTACTGAGCTTAGGGAGCCACTCACAATATACAGTACACATAGAATAGAAATGTCACAATATAAGGCTGATTAGTAATTAATACACATAATTACTACATGGCAGCACAGAAACCAGTGCAATTAGCATCAGAATTGAATAATCAGCAAACCTGTAGCATCAGCTTATATTACAGCAAGGGAAGCTCATTTTCTGCTGGATAATTAGTGACGAGCCCTAAGCTTAGCTTCTGAACAGCCAATCAGAGCCCACTGAGCATGTGAGTGTCACAGACACTTTCCAAGATGGTGACCCCCTGTGACAAGTTTGAAGTCCTGGATCATTGCTGCTATTGACAAGCTGAAACTTTAGGCTCATGCAATAAGTTCAGTATGTAAAATATGGCATTTTTAACCACAGTAATTTTAGGGGTTTACGTCTCTTTTTTGTCCAAATCTGTAATTAAGGGGCTTTATAAAGCTGCTTTATATAATGGAAAGTTACTTGATCATTAAAGCCACATAACTTGATCCAGCTAGCAGTATGTTTTGTTCCTGTGATTCCGATGCCTGATTCCTGCTTTTGTTCCTGATTCCCTGCCTGGTTCCCTGTTCTGTGCCCTTATTCCTATGTTCTAGTCCTCATCCCTGCCCGATCTCCTGGTACTGACCTCGGCCTATTTACTAGACTTTCCTTTGTCTTCAGCCTGCTCCTGACCTTGGCTTGCCTTCAAGACTCTGAGGGTCTGAGGGTTACACAGCACATAGGCTCCAACCTGCAAGTCATTCACCTGTGATCAGACCTGACAACAGTGTAAATGGCCTCTTGCCATGGAAGAATCCAAAATATTTTCTGTTATATAATATACTCAAGCTAGGAGGCCATGTACAAGTTATCAGTGTTATCAGACATATTAATGGTCTCTACATACATACTAGTTTGTAAATGTTCTTCAAAAGCAATATTCTTTTCACGTTTAGTTTAGTGCTGAATGTTCAGCCTTCAGGTAGCCCTTCGGGTTATAGTACACAGCTTTAACTAGAGGGTGCGGCCTGTGTTATTTCTGCCTTGCGCTATACTTGGATTGTAATGTAAAGCTTCTAAATACCATCAATGTCTGTTGATTTTGTAGCATTTTATAAAAAGAAATGAACATATTTTCTGTCTGCTTATAATGACAAGTGCGATAGTGTAGGAAGTACCTGTACAATAAAGGCATAGGTATAATGACAGAGGGTGCATTCATCAGCACCTACGGAAAATCAATCAAAAACAACCTGTTTTTCTTGATTAAGATTGGATAATAAGTGTTACAGCAACTTTCCATTTTGTAGATTATTTCCTTCAACCCATTGTACCTAATACTTCCACATACGTTTGAAACACTGGGGACTTTCTTCTCACGCGTCAGGAAATGTTATTCTCCACTCCCCACTGGGATCCAATTGACTACGATGGATGTTTCATCCCTCTACACAGTGATTCCCTTGAGTAAGGGCTTATTCATCATAAAGGAGTTTCTCATCCAGCATCCTGATGTCTTCAGACCACCCATATCATTTCTCTTACACCTGCTCAACCATTGTCCGTCCCTTAATTACTTCAAATTTGAAATTTCTCATTTGCTGCAAATTTGTGCCACCATTATTGGCTCTAATGGGGCACCTTCATTCACCAACCTATATATGGCACATTATGAACAGATATTGTACACAGCACACATATTTATAAGCTTTTTCGCTTCATAGACAATTTGTTTGTACTATAGACTGGTTCTGCAGAACAATTCTGGACAATGGTCCAGGAATTGAACGCACTCCCTTCGACCATTCGTTTCACAGCTAATATTGCTGAATCTTCAATCTCTTTCTCAGACCTCACATTAACTTTGTCTGGATCTAGACTTTCAACTACCACACACAGAAAGGATACTCACCGAACCTCCTGTCACCCTCCACTAGGGATGCACCGAATCCAGGATTCGGTTCGGGATTCGGCCAGGATTCGGCCTTTTTCAGCAAGATTCAGATTCGGCCGAATCCTTCTGCCTAGCCGAACCGAAACCGAATTCTAATTTGCATATGCAAATTAGGGGCAGGGAGGGAAATTTTTTGACTTTTTGTCCGAAAACAAGGAAGTAAAAAATGTTTTCCCCTTCCCACCCCTAATTTGCATATGCAAATTAGGGTTTGGATTCGGTTCGGTATTCGGCCGAATCCTTCATGAAGGATTCGGGGGTTCGGCCGAATCCAAAAAAGTGGATTTGGTGCATCCCTACCCTCCACACTTGTTACACAGTATTACATACCCTCAGATGCTTCACATGGTGAGGAACAACTCAGAACTGGACCAGTTGATGCAACCAGTGGAGTTACTAGATGATACTGGGCCCCACAGAAATTCATTTTAGGGTCCCCAACATATATGTTGAAATTGCTCATTATTTGGGCCTCATGGGGCCCTTATACCCCCTGCAGCCACAGGGTCTGCTTTCCCTGTAGTTACACCCCTGGATGCAACAGCTAAATAATTTGATCCTGGGTTTTGTACATTGAGGTTACCATCTCCATGAACTACTTGAATGTGAGAAAACAATTACTTTGACCCAAAGTGATATATTACACCCCAGGATTATAGCCCCTAAACAGTCCCAGGTTGACTCAGTGTCGGACTGGCCCACCGGCAACCAGGAAAACTCCCGGTGGGCCAAGGTGTCAGTGGGCCCAGCTGTTTCTAAACATTTGGCTTATTTCATGGTCATTCCTTGTTTCCATGAGAATAAAGGGGCTAAACAGATGGGATAATAGGTTATAGTAAGTAAAGAAAAGAGAAAAGTAGAATAGAGGTTGAGTAAGGAAAGGAAGAAAATATTACTTAGAGTGGGACCCTGGTCTAAGGGTTTTCGGTGGAAGAAATACGCCTGAAGAAAAACGCCCATTTACTTTAATGCATTGGACAAAAAAGTCACCATAAGAAAAACTCCCTTTGACTTTAATGCATTTGGAGCAAGAAAAATTATCACAAGAGTAAAGTAACCGAGCCCCTTGAAGATGGTGTATATGGGAGTTGTAGTTCAGCATTGTTTCATTCAGTTCCACAAAATATGTTTTTAATTGGTTCCTTTTTGTCCTTTTTACTTATTTTTTCTTAGATTTGGGTAACTTTAATGTGTGGCGTGTTACACTATGAGAAGGGGTGGGTAACATTCTTGTGATGTCACAATGATTTCCATCCATACACTGTTTATCTTGGGCCTGAATGTCAGTTTTGCTTCAATAAATCACTTTTATGTTTGCCTAAGTCCTTTGGGTGCAGTATCAAGTGTCCTGTGATCCAAGGTGTTTTATTCTGCACCCAGTAATTATTAACGTGACTGCCTGTACATATTCTCTACAAACAATAAAATGTATAGAATAAGTACAGATCAGTCACACTGAGATTTGGTGGGTTCCTTTGGTGCAGCACAATAATGCTCACTCACCTACAAGCAGATCTCACACTCACTCACCTACAAGCAGACTCACACTCACTCACCTACAAGCAGATCTCACACTCACTCATTCTCTCTCACATACACACACAGACAGCTTGTCCCTCTCACTAAAGCAAAGCCAAGGGACACATTTACTTTGCTCAAATGAAGGAATAGAATAAAAAAAACTTTGAATTTCAAATTTTTTTTTTTTGGCTACTTCGACCATCGAATTGGCTACTTCGACCTTCGACTACGACTTCGAATCGAACTATTTAAACTAGGGATGCACCGAATCCACTTTTTTGGATTCGGCCGAACCCCCGAATCCTTTGCGAAAGATTGGGCCGAATACCGAACCGAATCCGAACCCTAATTTGCATATGCAAATTAGGGGTGGGAAGGGAAAAACTTTTTTTACTTCCTTGTTTTCTGACAAAAAGTCACGTGTTTTCCCTCTCAGCCCCTAATTTGCATATGCAAATTAGGATTTGAATTCGGTTCGGCTGGGCAGAAGGATTCGGCCGAATCCGAATCTTGCTGAAAAAGGCCGAATCCCAACCGAATCCTGGATTCGGTGCATCCCTAATTTAAACTAAAAATCGTTCGAATATTCAACCATTCGATAGTACTGTCTCTTTTAAAAAAAACTTCGATCCCCTACTTCGCCACCTAAAACCTACCGAGGTGCAATGTTAGCCTATGGGGAAGGTCCCCATAGGCTTTCTAACAATTTTTTGGTTGAAGAAAAAACGTTCGATCGATTAAAATCCTTCGAATCGAATCAAACGTTTTGCGATTTTTCGTTCAATCGTTCGATCGAACTATTTGCGGTAAATCCTTTGACTTGGATATTCGAAGTCGAAGGATTTACATATAACCCTCGATATTCGACCATATGTAAATCTGCCCCCAAATGTTTCTGATTCATACTTAAATGCATCAGTATACAGTATATATATATATAGTATGTTGTGGCAAATTGCCTATAGCAGTGGGTAGGGGTCAGGTAACTGACAGTTTCACATAACAAACAAGTGACTCATATTGACAATAAAATTTGCAGACTCCTGCCTGTGGTTTATTTTCACAGCACACGAAATAAACAAAACAACTTCCGTGATGAAGAAGAAAACAATAAAGCAGAGTTACACCAGATTGTAGTTTTCAGTAAACACAAAAACAACCGCCAATGCTGCTATCACAAGGTTGTGTTACTCTGGAATCCCAGGGTCAGCTGTAGTTTTAGTTTGTTACAAAATCCACTCTATTTATAACAGCTAGTGATGGGCGAATTTGCGCCGGCGTCCGTTTTTGATGCCGGCGTCTGTTTTTCAAAAAAAAAAATTTTGACGCCGGAGCTTACTGATGTCATTGGTTATAATCGGAGCTTAGTGATGTCATTTCTGTCACATGACTCACTGAAACTTGTGTATTACAATAAATAAAGTTCCCCTTGTTGCAAAATATGAGGATATTAGAAGTCACCTTGGAGTTCCATGACCTGTATAAAAACACTCGGCAGTGTGCTTATATATAGATTGGTGCACTCAATAAATCTGCATATGAATTAAGGCATTGCCTGGACATTTTTGGTGTGCTCCTTCCCACTTCACATATCTTATATATAGAACTCCTCTGTAACTTAGAATATACTTATATTTTACAACAGGGGGTACTTTATTCACTATGTAAATGAGGTGTGTGTGTTATATATATACTATATATGTGAGTTTGTGCATCCATCACTCAGGGACAGAGATCTGTTTGAAGCATCAGAGTAAGGGGCCTGGGGCTTACTGAGGCTGCAACCACAGGAGTCCCCCCACATACCCCAGGGGTCCCTCGCCTCCATCCTGGATTCCTACTTGCGGCAACACAACCCCCCTTCCCCTGAATGTACCTGTTCCCTTGCACAGAGAGGCAATGGCGAGCGCTAGAGCAGCGATCAGATGGGTAGGGCAAGTGGATCATCAGGACCCATTGGGTTTTTCGTGTGGCCCACTGGCCCATTCCAACCCTGTCTGTCCCTCAAGGGAAGAGAGAGATCTTGTTTTCTATAGCATATGCCTGCCTTCAGGGGCTTCAAATATCTGAAATGTAGGGATGCACCAAATCCAGGGATTCGGGATTGTGCCTTTTTCAGCAGGATTCAGATTCAGCCGAATCCTTCTCCCTGGCCGAACCGAATCCGAATCTTAATTTGCATATACAAATTAGGGATGGGGAGGGAAATCGTGTGACTTTTTGTGACAAAACAAGGAAGTAAAAAATGTTTTCCCCTTCCCAACCCTAATTTGCATATAAATTATGATTCGGTTTGGTATTCGGACGATTCTTTCGTGAAGGATTCGGGGGTTCGACCCGAATCCAAAATAGTGGATTCGGTGCATCCCTACTGAAAAGGCATACCCAATCAAAGGCATATGTTCAAAGGCATACACAATCCTTCCAAAATAACTTACAAATGCAGATATAACTGGAAACCTGTTATCCAGAAAGCTCCAAATTACCATCTCCCATAGAAATAATGCATATTTTTAAAAATGATTTACTTTTTCTCTGTAATAATAAAACAGTACCTTGTACTTGATCCCAACTATTATGAAGTTAGTGTGGTCTGATCATGCAGTTTCCCTATGTGTAATTGTGCTTTGCCTTTTTATCTCAATGTACTGTATGATTTACTTCTGCTCAGTCAGTTTCAGTTCGAATGTTTACAAAGGATTATAAGCATTCAGCTATTTATTTATTTTTATTTTGTAAAGTTATTTATAGCTCTTTATTCTTCCTTGGGTTTCCCAACTGTTTGGGATGCAATTAATATACAGCACATGCGGTGAGTTCATTTAGGTCTTTATTTTCATTGGCACCAAAGCTGCTCATAATATTGTTTTACACAACATACATTACCCACATCCTAGACATGTCTATTTCCCTCATAGTTCACATTTCAAGTACCTGAAACTTCTGACCTACTATTTCATTGCCCAACCCTTTCTTTGACAACGTGATTCTTTGTTTATTGATTATGGACTGAGAAGCAGAACCAATGGACTTTGTCATGGAACAAAACGATTGTAGGAATGAAAGTAGAAGGGATTGATGTAGGAGAGGTGATGGAGGATGGAGGCCTGAATGGGCCATGAATTGTTTTTTGTTTTTGGACGCAATTACAACAATGGGGCTGTGTTAGAAGGTGCGGATATTCTATATATACTAAAATACAATAAGGCTAGAAATGCTGTATTTTGTATACTAAACATAAACATGAACTTACTGTACCACAAGCCTAATCAAACGATTTATGCTTTCAAAGTTGGCGTCATGGGGTCACCATCTTGTAACTTTGTTAAACATCTTTGCAAGACCAAGACTGTGCACATGCTCAGTGTGGTCTGGGCTGCTTAGGGATCATCATAAATTATCAAAACAGCACAAGTCAAATAATATCTGCCAGTAGCCGATACAGCAAGACTGATTAATAATCAGAATATACAGACTGCACTGGGTCCTGTGTTGTCATGTAATCTAATGTGGATTTTATAGTTTTTGTATTGTTTAATACAAACTTTCTCCAACTTTGCAGAACCAGTGACTGCAGCAAAATAATCCTCCAAATAGAATCCCAGTTTATCTGTTTAAGTCTGGCTCCATGATCTTTGTCCCTACAGCTGGAGTTGGAAACAGTAAAGGGGATGTAAAGGCAAAATAAAATCCAATACAAATCTCTACACAGTCGCCGACTGCTCTACAGGGAAACAAACAAAGCTGCTTGAGCTCTGCATGGCTGGGAAGTAAGGCGGGGCTCCCCCTGCTGTTCATAAGTATGATTGTTTCCCTGCCCATCAGTTAGGGACTGTCTGACAATTCCTATCCACAGCAGTAAATTAATGTAGAATTTCACTGCATACAGTCAGGTTTCTCATAAAAACGGTACACATTTTTTAATTAAAGTATATTGGAGATAGGTTTCTTTTTCATTAAAGAAAGTAAAAATCTGATTTTATTTTTTTTTTTGCCTCTTCATGCCCTTTAAAGGACCAGTAACATCAACATTTTTGTTTAAAAATTTGGTTAGTATACATCATACACCAAGACAAATTAAACTTTTAAATTGCAAAGCCTTTATTATATTTATTATAACTTACTGAAATTCCACTTCCGCTCGGCGTGTGCTGGCCTATGGCATCCCCTTTCTTTGCAGGATCAGGATGATTTCCCAGCGGAGATGTTTACTTTGCTCCCTTGTCGCTCAGAGCAGTGAGATTGAAACAGACTACACGGCGCACAGGACACACATTACACCGAGGAATTGTAAATTGTAGCCCGGATCTGCCAGCACTTGTGCGTAGGAGAGTGCTGCGCACAGGAGAGCGATGCGCACAATTTGCTCTTAAAGGAACAGTAACACCAAAAAATGTAAGTGTTTTTAAAGTAATGAAAATATCATGTAGTGTTGCCCTGCACTGGTAAAACTGATGTGTTTGCTTCAGAAACACTACTATAGTTTGTATAAACAAGCTGCTGTGTAGCAATGGCGGAAATTGAAAAACGGCTATATGGCACAGGTTAACTAATGGATAACAGATAACACCATTAGACAGACAGAGCTTATCCGCTATCTGCTGTGTAACTTGAGCCGTTTCTCCTTTTAATGGCTGCCACCATTGCTACACAGCATCTTATTTATATAAATAATAGTAGTGTTTCTGAAGCAAACACACCAGTTTTACCAGTGCAGGGCAACACTGCATTATATTTTCATTACTTTAAAACACTTATTTTTTGACGTTACTGTTCCTTTAAGTAACAATAAAGCGTCGGCTCGGGGGCATGCTCCTGTCTGGTCAGTTTATGGTATATATATCTCTCTTATACCAACCTAGCTGGTAGCCGGAGCAAGGTCGGTAGAGTTACCCTGTGTGATTTTGGATTTTTTTCCTCGCGCAAATGCTGGCAGATTCCTATTATAGAAATCAGCAAATATTCCATTATAATTTTATTTAATGAACCGTTGTTCGAATTTTATATTTTTTAAAGAAATGTATCATTTTTTACTGGGGATGCACCAAATCCACTATTTAAGGATCTGAATCCATTGTGAAAGATTCTGCCAAATCCTAATCAGATGAAAATTGAGCATAGGACTGGCCAGATATGGGATGACTTTGACGGAGTTGGCCAGTTTAAATATATTGCAATATATGGACAAACAATCCCTGTTTTGTTTAAAGGGTAAGGCAATTTTTAGTAGCTTAAAGCACAAAATGTCTCAATGTCTTAAATATATTGATAATGGGTTGAGTGTCTATATGTATTATGTGGTGCTCCCCCGCTTAATGGTTTAAAAATTAGTGATGAGCACAACTGTCCCTTGTTTGTTATAGTTTATACAAGAGCATCGGCCAGCTCCCACCCAAATGTATCAAAAATGAAATAACATGCTATACTAAAAATGTTTTTAAAACATTTTAATGAGTATAACATGTTAATTTTTGATACATTGTTAAATCTTACACTTAATCACTGCATCACATTATAATGTAGTTTTGATATTTAAATATTACACTTTAAATTGTACATTATATTGAGAATGTGGGTTTTAGTAAAATGCACTATTGCTATTGTATAAATATTTGGAAACACTTTGGGGCCGATTCATGAAGCTCGAGTGAAGGATTAGAAGTGAAAAAACTTCGAATTTCAAAGTGTTTTTTGGGCTACTTCGACCATCGAATGGGCTACTTCGACCTTCGACTACGACTACGACTACGAATCGAACAATTCGAACTAAAAATCGTTCGACTATTCGACCATTCGATAGTCGAAGTACTGCCTCTTTAAAAAAAACTTCGACCCCCTACTTCGGCAGCTTAAAGCTACCGAAGTCAATGTTAGCCTATGGGGAAGGTCCCCATAGGCTTTCCTAAGTTTTTTTGATCGAAGGATATTCCTTCAATCGTATTAAAATCCTTCGAATCGTTCGATTCGAAGGATTTAATCGTTCGATCGAAGGAATAATCCTTCGATCGTTCGATCGCAGCATTTGCGCTAAATCCTTCGACTTCGATATTCGAAGTCGAAGGATTTTAGTTCCTAGTCGAATATCGAGGGTTAATTAACCCTCGATATTCGACTCTTAATACATCTGCCCCTTTATAAGTGATACGGTATGTGAGCCATCTAGTGGATAGACTAATGAAATGCACGTCAATATGTTTGGTATTTTGCATATTCAAATACACTTGTTTGAGGTATCAATTAATTCATTTATTGATCTCGTTTTTGGCTCCATTTTCAAAATGGGTTTTTTGAGATTTGCACAAGTCACTATTTGTTATCCAATTGCAATGTTTGAAGTTGGTTGTGATTTCAACTATTTTATCAGTTCTAACAGCTGCCTGTAACGAAACCCAGAGATTCTGCTTAGCAGGGACAAAGATAAGAAATGTATTATTTAAATGTATCTATTTAGAACAGTTTATAGGGTCGGCGACCCCTCCTCCCAGAGCTGCTACAGAAGGTGAAAAATGACACTTTACACTTCAATATTAGAAAAACGGTGACACATAGAAAATAGGGGGAAAAGTCGTTATTTCTGGTGATCTATCTGAAAACAACTAGTTGTTTGAAGGTGAACAACCCCTTTAAGGCCAATCAAGTTTATAATGGTGGTAGCCTCATGTTCCAACATCACACTCGTTCAACACATTTCTATGGTGAAATAATAATCGGTGCATATGTTCCAGCTCCAGTTCTAGAAACCCATAGCAAGTGCAGCCGGTGGCATTTAGTTATTAGCCTTCATATATTTTATTGCTTCGCGTGGGTTGCTAGACCTAGAGCAATGTTTGCACTTGTTATACCTTTTTGTGTTTCAACAAAATAATTCATGTATCGGTAAAATCCAGCAAATAGAACAAGGCCACTTACCAAAATATCATTTATTACATCTACTTTAAAACATATTTAAAACAATAAATTATTCAGAACTTAGTTCATAATATTGTAGTAGTATATATAGTTCAGAATAAATAGAATTTATTCAGGTTAGTAAGGAGCCGGTGTCAGATTACAACAATAATACCATCAAGTTCCCACGGAGCCTTTCCTAGGCTTTTGCTTCGACCCTGTTGTATCTGCAGAAATTCTATTAGATCAAGGCTCCCTTCATATCATGAACGTTCAACCTGTGTTCCCTCAGCTTTACTACTGTAAAACTACAATTTCCGGCAAGTTTTGTTAAATGAGGAAAATGGGAAATGTAACTAAAATCTGCTATCCCAGATCGGGGAAATTATAGGCCATACGAAGAAAAAGGCATAAGAACCACCTAAATAAAGTGCACTGGTATTGAGATATTGGCAGGCAAAATCTGAGCTGAGACCCCAGCATGTACACCCTAGGAAAATAAAAGGCAAATCCTATACATACAAACTGATCTTACCCCATGGACTTGTGGAAGGACATGTACTGCCTGTGCATTAAATTCTTAACACTCTACATTATAAATGGATGCTCAATATGCTATGAAACATTCAGTGGGGTGTGCCATGGAACAGTATCATCCCCCTATAGCCTTTGCTTTATCCTTCTCTTGAAGGATATGTTGGCCTCATAATCGGTCTTCTTGATCATCTATCTCTATAGAGATGTCAACTTACTCCATGCCATGATACTGATCCAGGCCTGGAATTTTCTAACTTAATTCCTCTTCACACCAAATAACAACATGAAATAAGCTCTTAAAATTATCCATCATGGCTCATTATCCCCTATGTGACATTATTTTTAGTCACTTCTTAAAATGGACAATATACATGGGTAATGATGAGCGAATTTTTTAGCCAGCCATAGAGTCGCCATTCGCAAAAATGTACCACTGAAAATGTTGCCGCAATGAAAAAGTCACCAAGACAAAAAAGTCGCCATAAGAAAAACGCTCATTGCCTTTAATGTATTTGGACAAAAAAGTCCCCCTTAAAAAACACCTATTGACTTTACTGCATTTGGACAAAAAAAATTGTCATAAGGAAAACGCCCATTAGCTTTAATGTATTTGGGCAAAAACGTCGCCATAAGAAAAATGTCCTTTGACTTTAATGCATTTGGACAAATAGTCCCCCTAAAAAAAACACCCATTGACTTTAATGTATTTGGACAAAAAGTCCCCCTAAAAAAAACCCATTGACTTTAATAAATTTGGAGCAAGAAAAAAAAATTGATGCCCAATGACTTCAATGCATTTCACGAATTTTTCACAGTTTTGCAATTTTTTCAGAGAAGCGAAGCAGGACTGATACGCTCAACACTACATATGGATATTCTAAATCTACCCAAGCGCTGAAGGAGAACATGAGTTATTGAACCATATGTAAGTGCATGCTAAAGCTTAAAAGTATGGCTAGTGAGCTACTTTTTCTGCAGATAGTAATCATCCAATGTTGACTTGTGTGTATACACCTCCATAGGGATTAATAATCCCTATTTTATCTCTGTCCTAAACCTCCTTGGCCTTCTTCATCTTTGCATGTAAAACAATTGTGGTGATTTCAACAAGAGTTAATTTGCATACGGGGCTACTTTTTGGGTAGGACATTGCAACAGGGGCCCCTTGATGGGAATAGTATGCCTGTTTGGTATTACTTTGATATTACTTTTCATAATTCCCTCTGAGGCTTTGTCTGGGGAGAGCGATGGAGTTTTAAGGCCGCAAACTGAATGTCCCTGCTTTATGTCTTCCCCATGGCGGCCAGATATCTTTCATTAACAAGGACTCCACTGGGCCCTATCCTGATAACTTTGATCATTGCCAAACAATCTCCAGAGCTGTGAGTAACATTTTATTTGTCTGTAATACATTCACGGCGTATAGAGTGCAGAGCAAAAATTAGCATATTAAAAAAAATATAGAAAAAAATGATAAAATTATTATATCGGATTGAGTATAATTCAAAATAGTGATACAGAAATAAATACATTTAGGCAGGGGTAGAAGGAGAATCCCTTATAAATTAGTGAGTGGAGTATCTCTGGATAATGTCGCTACTGTTAACGCTGGGTTTGTACCTGCCGAATCTGTGCCTGGAGTGATAACATACTAAGCCAATCACCGCAGCCAAGAGCACAGCGACTCCCAAAAACACACCAATGACAATAATGGCTGTTCTCCAGCCGTAGTATGGGTCTGAACTGCTTGATGCATCAGTATTTAGAATCACTGTAAAGGAAAGAGAGACAATTAAATAAGTATATACTTCAGTGGATAAAATGTACAAGAGGGAGACGTCGGGATTTATGTAGAGTCATGAGCAAAACTGGCCCCAAAATCAGTTACCCACAGCAACCAAACTGGAGCTTCTCTTAGGTGATTATTTCATGACATATTAATGGTTTATATTAATAAATCACATCATATCTAGTAAAGGTATAGGATCTGTTATCCAGAAACCCATTATCCAGAAAGATCTGCATTACAGAATGCCAATCTCCCATAGACTTTGTTTTATCCAAATAATCTAAATTTTTAAAAATGATTTCCTTTTTCACTGTAATAATAAAATAGTATATTGTACTTGATCCAAACTTAGATATAATTAATCTTTATTGGAAGCAAAACCAGCCTATTGGCTTTATTAGGGAGGTTATTTACTAAACCCCAAATGCAAAAATCACGGAAAATTTATTAAACCCTGAGGATGGAAAGTTCGAATCTGAAAATTCGGCATCTCAGACCTGTCGAGGTTTCATATAAGTCAATGGGAGAAGTCCCAATGATTTTTTGATGTGCGCTGGGTTTCATGCAATACCCCGTAGTTTTCAGAGTTTTCGGGTGAAAATTCCGAAAAAAAGATTGAAAATCAGATGAAAAAATCTGAAAAAATTGTGAAAATCCGATTTTTTTCTGCAAAGCAAATTTTCGGGAAAATGTAATAATTAATAAGCGTAAAAAACCCGAGCGGATTTGATCGGAGTTTGTAGCAGAAAATATTGAGATAAATTCGGATTTTGATAAATAACCCCCTAGATGTTTACAAGATTTTCTAGTAGACTAGCGGCGGACACAGATGAGAAGATTTGGGGAGATTAGTCGTCTTCGTGAGGAAACTTCAGGCGACTTCGGAAAATGAAGTGCTCTGAGTGCGACTAATCTCCCATAACTGCCTTCCCGCCGGCCAGAATCTAAATCGCCGGCGGGAAGGCAGTTCAGGGAGATTAGTCACCCGAAGAAGAGGCGATTTGTCGCTAGGCGACTAATCTCCCACAATCTCCATGTGTGTCTCTGCCCTTAAGATATGAAGATCTAAATTATGGAAAGATCTGTTATCTGGAAAACCCCTGGTTCAGAGTATTCTGGATAACAGGTCCCACACCTGTATAAGGCTCCCTTTGGTCTCAGTTTTCCAGGGACAGGATTAATTTCAGGACCTCGGGAAAACTTCACCCTGCTGATTAGTAGCCAAGGTGATATCTTGTCTCTTCTGCCCAGCCCAGACGACCCATGACAACCCAAACTGCCCTTATAGTGTAAGGACATTGTGAAGCTAGGTGGGATTGGGGCTTTCAGAAATTAAATTAAAAATCAAAGTTGCACTCTTAGGAGCATATTTATTAAGGTTCAAGTTGTGTTTTCCATGAAAATTCGAGTTTTCAAGGTTTTTTTTGGTCAAAACTTTTTTGGGTTTTATTAAGGTTCAAGTTGTGTTTTCCACGGAAATTCTAGTTTTTGAAACATTTTTGGGTTAAAAAAAAACTGGAATTTTTCAAGTTTTTTTTAAACAAAACAAACAACATTTTACATTATGTTAATAGCCTGCATGATGTTCGAGTTTTTTTCTGAGGGTTTTGCCCGAAAACTTTAATGATTTGAGCGATTTAAGGATTGAGCAGAATTTAATTTTTTTCCATTCATGTTTTTCTTAAATAATACCATTTGTGTGTGAGTTTATTCGAGTTCATTCGAGGTATAAAAAAAACTCTTAACGTTCGAACTCTGATAAATAACCGCCTTAATATTGCATGCATTCTAAAATGGAAGAACAGTGGATTGTGTTTGGGGGCTGAAGAAGATTAAGTTAAAATAGATAATCCCAACCTTAATATCAATATGTAGAACTTACCCATATTAGTAATGTTACTGGATATCAAGAGCTTCACTACATCGGTGAGAGCAGCCTGGATCGTGTTGGTATCAAGAGTGGACGACTGAGTTGTGGATATAAAGTAGGCGATGACACTTCCAGGTCTGAAGCCAACCACGGTGATATTGAAGGTGCTGTCACTTAGCTTCACTCTCATGGCACTTACCACCTGCAAAATGGTAAACACTCATATACTCAGGGAACATACATATTTAATTATTACCCTATCCATCCTCTCTTCAACTTTCCAATGTAAAGCTTTCTGATCTGGGGGGATGTACAGTAGCAGACTGGGTTGCAGTTGACATATATATTGTTAGCATTATTTTATATAACTTTTTTGGTGCAAACCTGGTATCCTTATTTAAGGGATCCTGTCATCGGAAAACATGTTTTTTTCAAAACGCATCAGTTAATAGTGCTACTCCAGCAGAATTCTGCACTGAAATCCATTTCTCAAAAGAGCAAACAGATTTTTTTATATTCAATTTTGAAATCTGACATGGGGCTAGACATTTTGTCAATTTCCCAGCTGCCCCAAGTCATGTGACTTGTGCCTGCACTTTAGGAGAGAAATTCTGGCAGGCTGTCAATGTAACTGAATGTGTCTCAGTGAGACATGGGTTTTTACTATTGAGTGTTGTTCTTAGATCTACCAGGCAGCTGTTATCTTGTGTTAGGGAGCTGCTATCTGGTTACCTTCCCATTCTTCTTTTGTTTGACTACTGGGGGGGAAAAGGGAGGGGGTGATATCACTCCAACTTGCAGTACAGCAGTAAAGAGCGATTGAAGTTTATCAGAGCACAAGTCACATGACTTGGGGCTGCTGGGAAATTGACAATATGTCTAGCCCCATGTCAGATTTCAAAATTGAATATAAAAAATTCTGTTTGCTCTTTTGAGAAATGGAGTTCAGTGCAGAATTCTGCTGGAGCAGCACTATTAACTGATCTGTTTTTTTAAAAAAAAAAAAATTTCCCTTGACAGTATCCCTTTAAGGTGACTTATTATATCACCTGAAACCTTTGCCACCTTCAGTCACCCAAATGTAAAGAGGTGGGTAGCCACTCCCCTATACATTCAATACAGCGGTCATCTTTATCCAAAGGTGAAAATAGTGTTCACCAAAGTTTTCTAGAGAAAAACATTCAGTGCTCTCTATTTATCAGGGTGGACTCTGTTTTCTCCCTTTGATAAATATATCCCTAAAATCCTAAACAAGTCAAAAGAGATCAGGTTCAGTTCAGCTCTGGTGAATGGCGGTGAACTTTATAAATATACATATCTGGCATAACAGAATTTGATTTCCTTACACTCCCTGTGAACTGAGCTGCTCTGCTGGCGTAGGCGGCGCTGGATTGGTTGTACAGGTCTGTAGTAAAGGTCCAGTCATTGAACTTTATCGCGGAAGGAATGACTTTTTTATCTGAAAAAGAGAACATTTGGTTTAAGTCATAAGAAAAAATCTTTTTATTAAGTAACCATGCAATTAAACGATTGCTCACTGTTCAATGTTAAGACAATATTAATAGCATTATATAATGTTGGGCTTGTTCCATTTATTTTTAATGGCATTTTGTTATTGTGTTTATTATTATTACTACATATTGTGCAGGGCTTTACAGAGATTATACATCATTCCCAACGGTCTCTGCCCCACAGGAGCTTACAATCTAAGGTCCCTATTATGTTCACATACATTAGGGGCAGCTTTATCAGGAGCCAATTAACCTGTCTGTATGTTTCTAGTTGAATTTAAATATGAAAAGCAAATAGTGATGGGCGAATTTTTCCTGTTTCGCCGAAAAATTAGCGAATTCTGCCAAACTCAAATTTTCACGCCCGGGCCAATTTTGGTGCCCACGTTGGCATCAATTTTGACACTTGTGTCGATTTTGATACCGGCGTTAAAGTCACTAGGCATCCGAATAGTGTTGACGTGCAAAGGTTTTGACACAAGCAAATTTTCCGACGCACCTCAACATTTTTATGGGAGTTTCACAAATTTATTCGCAGGCCACGAAACGCAGAAATTCGAGGCAAATTTGAGCCTGTCAAATTTATTCGCCTGTCACTAAAAGTAAACACTAAGGCGGTTATGTGTGACCAAAACTCGAAAAATTCAATTTTTCTTGACTATAAAATTTGATTTTTTTTTGTGAAAAAAAACCCCTCAAATTTTTCGGGATTTATTATACCCAGAAGATGGAAAAATTTTGAATCTGATAATCCAGAATCTCAGACCTGCTGAGGTTGTATATAAGTCAATGGGAGAAGTTCCGAAGATACAGTATCCTGATCTGCACTGGGTTTTGTGCAAAAATCCGAAGAGTTTTTGGGCAGAAAATCTGAATAATTTGCACGATTCTAAATGATTTTCATGAGTTTTTTTTGAGTTTTTTGATAATTAACCCCATAATAATACATAAAATAAATAATAGTTTGCCTCAAGATACACATAATTATACACATACTCACTTGCACATATGGTGTCTTTGGAGTCGAGGCAAGTGCTATTGCTGGAGCACAGTGTGGTGCTGTTAAAGCATACTGCTGCGTCTGCAAGACAGATATTACAGGTTTACTGAGGAACAGATAATAACTGCATTGCTTTGCTAAGATATTGCATGGATATTTAAAGATGCAGTCATCACAATGCACAGTATCCAGAATTATTGTGATAAGTATATTGTGTCTTAAAGTCTGCTCATTGATTAGGTATTGCTGCACTGTTTCCTTTGTTGCTTTTAGTTCTGGACTTAGAAGAACATTTGGGCAGCTCTATTCATTCCTCAGGTTGCCGTAACATTTTACTGAGACTCTTACAGAGGGACATATTTAGATAAAGTTTGCCACAAATGGCCAAATATTTCCTGCCGACTGTAGCGACTGTTGAAAGAGTTGAAAGAGAGGAAACTTTGGGCAATTTAGTGATAAGTTGGGCATACCACCAGCAATTTCAGTGATTGGCAATGGAGAGGCATTTTCGGGAGATTTGTCACCGGCAGCCTTGCATAAAAGATTGCAACAAATCTTCCCATGGGCTGCTACCCTAATGACTTAGGGGAGGGTATTGTAAGTAATGTATTAGTGTTTGCAGATGACACAAAACTATGCAGCCCAATTAATTCCATCCAGGATGTGGCACTTGCAACAGGATCTTGACAAACTGGCAATCTGGGAGGCAAAGTGTCAAATGAGATTCAATGTTGATAAATGTAAAGTCCTGCACCTGGGATGTAAAAATATCCACCCTTAATGGGACTGCGCTTGGCAAACCAGTAATGGAAAAGGACTTTGGAGTCCTTGTAGATAATAAACTTGGCTGTAGCAAGCAATGCCAGTCAGCAGTTTCAAGGGCAAACAAGGTCTTGAGCTGAATTAAAAGGGGCATTGATTTACAGGAGGAGGGGGTCATTCTTCCACGGTACAGAGTGCTCATAAAGCCCCATCTAGAATATACCATACAGTTTTGATCTCCATCACTAAAAGGGGACATTATTGAATCAGAGAGGGTACAGAGAAGGGCAACTAAGCTGGTAAAAGGTAAGGAAAATCTCAGCTTTGAGGAAGAGATTGGTCAAGTTGGGGCTCTGGAGAAGAGGCGCTTAAGAGGGATATGATAACTATGTATAAATATATAAGGGGATCATATAATCATCTCTCTAATGCTTTGTTTATTGAAGTTATCATTCCTCCAGGTCATGGTATATCTATAGACGTGATTCAAATCAACTGGACTTGCTGTGTTTTTTCTTGAAGACGTTTCACCAGTCATCCAACTGGCTTTCTCAATTCAGAATAACTTGTACATAGGATTTTAAATTCACTTTATATCTTCTGGAATGTTTTTCTGAATTGAGAAAGCCAGTTGGATGACTGGTGAAATGTCTTCAAGAAAAAACACAGCAAGTCCAGTTGATTTGACTCACTTCTATAGATATCTCCAATGCTTTATTTACCAGTAGGTCTTTCCAGCTGACAAAAGAGCACCCATTCCGATTAGAAGAAAGGAGGTTTGGGCTAATATTCGGAAGAGGGTTTGTTACAGTGAGAGCTGTGAAGATGTGGAATTGTCTCCCTGAATCAGTGGTACAGGCTGATACATTAGATAGGTATAAGAAGGGGTTGGATGGTGTTTAGCAAGTGAGCGAATACAGGGATATGGAAGATAGCTCATAGTACAAGTTGATCCAGGGACTGGTCCCATTGCCATCTTGGTTTCATGAAGGAATTTTTCCCCCTCTGAGGCAAATTGGAGAGGATTCAGAAGTGTTTTTTTGCCTTCCTCTGGATCAACTAGCAATTAGGCAGGTTAAATACAGTCTTAAAAGGTTCAACTTGATGGACGTGTGTAATTTACTATTCTACAATGTTACTATGTATATTTGATATTCATCCAAGAGCAAAAATAATTGGTTGGATGTGTCTGAAATTTCTAATATTCATCACTCTTAATGATAGCCTGGAAGTCTCCTCTTGGCTAGTTGCATGGATATATCTAATATCTTAATGTCATGGCCTATTTACTCACCTATACATTGTTTCCCAGGATTTGAAGAGTTTCCATCTTGTATGCCAGGGTAGCACTGGCACTGAAAACTTCCTATGGTGTTGGTGCAGGAGGCAAGATTTGAGCAAGGGCTGGTACTGGCAGCACACTCATCTATATCTGTAAATGGCAAGTGATAAATAAATAAATAAAGGCCATGGTCACAAAGAGGTTGCACTTTAGAAGACCATTGTCTTGTAAGTTAACATTATTTGGCAAGCTGAAGGTTTTTACAAAAATGTTAAAATATAAATGTATATGCTTCAACCACCAGCATACTCCAACGCAAATGAGCTACTGCTAAAGTGAATGTGACCTAAAAAAAATTCTTAGGACTAGAATATTATTACTGATGACATGTAGATAGTAACCCTATAAAGTAAGAGGACCATGTTAGGTGTCTAGTGCTCCACAAGTACAAAAAATAATTTGATTTTAAATAACACGCTCTTTTGTTAATCATTTTCTCTTACCTATGCAGTTTCTTCCAGGAAGACTTGGATTGGTATCATTAAACCCTGATTTGCACTGGCAGGAGACTGTTCCATTGAGGAATGTGCAGGTGGAATTTACAGAACATGGATTTACTGAAGGATCACAAGCATTTTGGACTGTAGGGAGAGAATATGATTCTTAGAACTGGTAAGCAAAAGTCAGAAATGCACTAACCTCTGTTGATATTTTGAATATAATAAAAATACAAAGCTCTCAACTGTCCTTGTGTATTCAAGACATAACTGGGGACAGCAATTGTCTCAGTGTAAAGCAGTTAGGGTATTGGGAAGAATGTAAACCAGTTAAAATTGGTGGGACAAGGGCAGAGTAATGGCGTCACGTAATGGGCCAGATTCAATTCAGTGAGAAAAACTCATGGACGAGATTCAATTCGGGGAGAAAAAACTTTTCCCCTAATTCAGTTTCAGTTTTTTCCAATAGACTCCAATAGAGTTTTCACATGTTATTCCTTGAGATAAGTTTTTCTGAATTGAATTGCATCTCAAATTGAATCTCATCCAGGACTTTCACCCGATAAACCTTTTTCTCATGTAATTGAATCTGGCCCAATAAATGAAAATGATCAAACTGGAATTGTTGGGAAATAAATTATTAAGATGGCAGAGTGACTCTTATCAGTGTCTGGGTTTGATTTTTTAAACAAGAATTTCATTCTTTTCAGACTCAAAAAGATAGCTGCCAACTGCCCTTTGGTGACAAAAAGCCCACCATCTCATGTTTTATCTTAAAAATTCCCAACCAAACTCCCATGCCCGATTTTATCTTATTTATTAATAAAAAAAATCCATTGGATTGCGGAAAACTTGGTACATTTTTTTTCCCTGAATTGCTTTTAAATTTTTCGAGCTTTTGCCCAAACCCCTCCCCAAAATGTCAGATTTTTGGGCTAAACTCAGAGCGGACCACAAAAACTTCAAATTGAGGTAGGTGCCTCTCACTTTGATTTATACAGGACCTCAACAAGTCCGAGATAGTGGATTTTTGGATTTGGGATTTTTGCAGCATCGTGGAATAATAAATCTTGGAAAGTTTTTTTTTTTTTACTAAGAAATACTTTCGAAAACTCAAATGTTTCCCTCTGAAAATTTGAGTTTTCTAGTGAAAAAAACCCTAAACTTTTTGAGATTTCACAACTAAACCTTTAATAAATAACCCCCTTTAATGTTACAATCACTTTGTAACAGAAGAAAGACCATTGGATTGGGGAGCCGCCTAAAAGAAGATTAGGTGGACATACAGTATGGAGTAAATGCTTTTTGCAGTTCCTAGCTGTACCTAAAACCTTCCCAACAGCCATATAAAGTGAGATTTAGAGGGAGCACTTATTTGTCGTCCCTTTTCTATTTCTGGAACTGTAATAATGGTGACTGGTCATTTTTTAATGTATCCTTGTTATTTAGCCATGAGGTCCTTGCGCAACCAACCTGGAGTTGACCCAAAAACATTGGAGTCACTGCCGAAGGCAAACGAATTTCCCTTTAGGAATGTGTGAACTAACATCATAGAAGAACCCAACACAGGCTTTGTCTACTCTCTACCCTCAAAAGAAACCCCCTATATTCCCCTTGAAGCAGTCACATCGCTCATAGTAAATATGATGTGTACAACTTACACAGGTTTGTAATATTACTGGATATCAGGGCCTTTGTTACATTGGTGAGATTGGCCTGCATTGCGTTTGTATCGAGAGTGGTCAAATTAGTTGTACACATAAAGTAGGCGATGACACTTCCAGGTCTGAAGCCAACCACGGTGATATTGAAGGTGCTGTCACTTAGCGCCACTCTCATCGCACTTACCACCTGCAGAATGAGAAACACTCATGTACCCAAGGTTCATACAAGGATAACACATATTATTTATTTCTTATTTATGATATAAAGAGGTGTTTATATACTCCAAACTTGCACAAATAATTGTTTCTATACAGCCTCTCATTACTCCCATTCCTGTTCATCCTTCAAAACAACTGTTTTGTACCTATGGTCAGTAGATCTAGACATCAGGTTACTCAATTGCAAATGGCACTGTTTAAAATGACACTAAGGACTATGGAACATGACAGTTAGAATATCTGCCACCCACAGCAGATGGCTTAGCACCAGTGATGAGTGAAATGGCTTCGCATTCAAATTTGCAAAAACGTGGAGAAAATCATGAATTGGCAAAAAAAGTAAATTCTAGCAAAACATAACTCATGACCAAATTCTAGGCAGATTTGCAAAAATGTTCCCCATTCATGAAAATGCAAATTCTGCCAGTAATCTGCATTAGACAACAAAATTCACTCATCCCTGACTTAGGTGGGATGTGGTTCAGGTCACAATTATTTCCAAAAATGTTTATTGCCTTTAATACACGTGCAGAGCAGCACACAATGCTTCCCTTTTCATACCAATAGGAATCAAGTTTTTGGGCAGTAATGGAACTAGGTGGGGGCGGGCCCATCCCCGCCCCCACCCTCGTCTGTGTAATTTTCTCTGCGGCTGCAGCCGACTCCAGCCGGCTGCGGGGGTGCGGGCCCTGGCCCGGTTGCACACCCTGCTCCCCCGGTAGTTACGCCCCTGTTTTTGGGGCTAGCCCCACTCCTAAATATTCAATCCAATATGTATAACCACAATAATAAAGTATAAATATAATCCCATGTATTGAATTTGAGTTCTATTGAACTACGGATGTATTATTTACTCACACTCCCTGTGAACTGTGCTGATGTATTGGCATAGCTGGCACTGGAGCGGTTGTACAGGTCTGTAGTAAATGTCCAACTGTTGAACTTTATCGCGGAAGGAATGACTTTTTTATCTGAAAGAGAAAATCTTGTTTGAGCCATTGTTTTAACAAAAGAGCCATGATAGTAAGCAAATGTGTCTTATATTCAGATTGCTCTAATTAGACATTACTGATATTAAGGGGGCATATTTATCAAGGGTTGAATTTCGAATTGAAAAAACTTCGAAATTCGAATTCAAAAAGACCAACCGAAATCGTATTCGATCGAATAGGTCCATATTCGATCGTATAGGTCCATATTCGATCGTATTCGAATCGAATGAATAACGCATTCGATCGAATTTGATTCAAAGTTGATAAAGGGTATTGAACCCGAAACATGTTGTGTTTACCACTGCCTGGAATAAAAAGTTGTTTGCAGTAACACTGCTGGAGTTCCTCTTCCTTCTCCTATACTTGGAACATTAGTCCCTACCCCAGTGGAGCTTACAATCACAGGTCCCTATCACATGATTAAGGATCTTTATGGAATATGGAACATGAATTCAGAAGATTTGGTTCAGGGTTTGGCCAAGATTTGGATTCTGTCAAATAGGGGAACTATTGTGACAATGAAAATTTAATATAAGCTTCCTCATACTGAAATAAGAAACTTTCTAAATACAATATATTAAAAATTGAATAAATTAAAAATTCTGTACTGTTTCTAAAATAATCAAGTTTATCTTCACTATCCCTCTCTCAGCATCTGTTTATCTTCATTCTGTCTTCATGCAGGAGTCGGGGTGTCAGATTTTCTATGATAGTTAGATCCAATATATTTTATAGGGGCTGTTCCCTTTCCTAGAAGATGTGTTAAAGCTAACTCAAATAACCGACTCCAGCACAAACAAAATCTAACAAAATAATTGACATTGGCATAAATTTTGCATGTAGAGAGACAGGATTTCTGGTAATTTTAGTGAGTGAGCTCTAATACATCTTTTAGGCAAAAGGAGCCCCCCTAAAAGATATATTGGATTAATTCAAAATCAGACTCCCAATTCCTGCATGAAGACAGAATGAAGAGAAGCAGATGATGTGAGGGGTTTAGTGAAGAGTATTTCAAAAATAATTCAGAATTTGTAATTGATTGTATTTTGAAAACTTCCTATATGAGAATGATGAAGCTTACATACAATTTTCATTTTCACGATAGGTCCCCTTTATGGTTAAGATTCAGTTTAACCGAACACATTTAACTCCAAGGTTCCGCAGTATCAATTGTAGGATTTATTGGTGCTTGGCATTACCATACAGAGGTACAAGGAGCATACTTGCATTTAATAGCGCCAATAAGTGCAACAATAGCGTCTGATCACTCTTGATGCTGTGTTTATAAATGATCCCTTTAAATTTCATAGTAATGCAATCTTCATATGTAAGTTAAATTAGAATTTACAAATAAAGGTTTGGATTTGGCCAAATCTTTTTGAGGAGGATTCAGTATGCGATTGAACCCAAAATATATGCATTAGGCGCTAATAATAAAACAAGATATAATATTTTGCCTTAAAGTACACCTCTTTATAAATACTCACTTGTACAAATGGTGTCTCTGGTGTCGAGGCAGGTGGTGTTCTGGGAGCAGACTGTGGAGCTGTTAAAGCATGACGTTGGGTCTGCAAATTAAATATTAAAGGTTTAATGACAAACAGACCAATGCAGGATTTACACAGGCTTTGAGGACATTTAAGCTCTACTGAACAGCAATAACTGCATTCTTATTCTTAAGACATTGCGTTGCTATTTAAAGAACCAGCCATCGCGATACACATTATTCATAGTTTAGGTGATTCGACCATTGTGTTTGAAAGGTCAGTCATAGATAATGTATCAGACAATAGGTTCACTATTTCCTTTGTGACTTTTTTGTTCTGGACTCTAGGTGGCTTTAACATTTTTTGTAAAGAGACATATATATATATCTGAAGTTGGCCATAAATGAGCTGATATTTCCTGTTGGCTCAGCCACTGTTGAACAGTTGTGCATGCATAAAGCTATAGATACATTCCTCTCCAACCTGGTCTACACCGACTCCCTTATTCAATCACTGGCCCAGGGACCAAATTATTAGATAATACTTATTTGGCCCACCACTTGAATGGCCAAGTCAGGCAAAGGATTCAGATGAAAAGCTCTTCTCGCACTCCCTGGCCTTCGTGTTGACTGCCCGGTGCACGGTGACGGGGGGGTCGGCACCCTCCAACATCAAATGGGTAAGAAATCACTGGCACTCAAAGGGCAGGTGCAAGCAGGGACAAGCCCTTGCGTTTAGTCACAGAAAAAGCAATGTTTCAGGGTCAGACCCACGGTCCCCAAAGGGGTCTGACCCAAAACGTTGCTTTTTCTGTGAATAAACGCATGGGCTTGTCCCTGCTTGCACCTGCCCTTTGAGTGCCAGTGATTTCTTACCCAAGTCAGGCAAAGACCTTGAGCAGATCTTCCAGTACATTTTATCTGCAAACTAGGAATGTTAGTCTCCTTTCTTTGTATTAAGGCATTTGTACTCACCAATACATTGTTGGCCAGGCTTTGAAGAGTTTCCATCTAGTATCCCAGGCAAACACTGGCACTGATAACTTCCTATGGTGTTGGTGCAGAAGGTTAGAGCTGGGCAAGGGCTGGGACTGGCGGCACACTCATCTATATCTGCAAATAGAATGCAAAAATTAGGGATCTATAGCTTCGCGTCTGACTACTGTCAATCCCTGCACTGGCTTCCGCTACCTTTCAGAATCAAATTCAAATTAATGACACTGACTTTCAAAGCACTTCATAACTCTGCCCCACCCTACATCTCTGAACTCATCTCTATATACTCACCCATCCGCTTACCACACTCCTCTACTGACCTGCTACTCAACTCTTTTCTCATTACCTCCTCACATGCTCGCATTCAAGACTTTGCAAGGGCTGCACCCCTCCTCTGGAACGCTCTCCCACGGTCTGTCCGACTTTCTCCCAACCTTTCTGCTTTCAAGAAATCTCCTAAAATGCACTTCTTTCGAGAAGCCTACCCTCACTCTGCTTAACTACCAAACGCAACACCACATACAGTACCACATTTCTCACCCACTTAATTCAATCTTGCCCACTCCCACACCTTGTGTATTACTCCCTTCCCTTTAGACTGTATGCCTATGCATAGGGCCTTCCTCACCTTTTGTACCTGTATTGATTGTGATGTTTGTAACTCCATATATTCTATGTATATAATTCATGTGATGTAGTTGTATAATCACATTTACTTTACAGTGCTACGCAATATGTTGGCGCTATATAAATACATGTTAATAATAATACAAAGACCAAGTGCTTTAATCCCTTAGAACCACCATTGTTTTTCATACTACCAAGCCAATATATACGTTTATATGCTGCCTGTGTCTACAACCAGGAGTATGCCACTACAACAATTAATAACTGGGGTAAGTAGTTCAGCATTATCAGGTAGTAGTGTTTCATGATTGCTCGCCACTGTCTCCAATCCCACTAGAACTTTTATGTGCAGCGAATGGCTTCTTCTGAGAGAAGATATTGGCATGCTTGGTGCTACACACATAGCTAGAAATTCTGAGGTTTTTTTTAATCTAGCATTTTTATATCTGATGTACAGTGGTCAAAAGAATTCCCAGCATTGACATGGAGCTAGGAACATCTCTGTATAAAGCCAAAGAAAGATGTTAGGTGTCTGGCAAATCAGTTATTTTTTTCTTACCAACACAGGTTTTTCCAGGAACACTTGGACTGGTGTCATTAAAACCAGAATTGCACTGGCAGCTGGCTACTCCAATGAGGGAAGTGCAGGTGGCATTTGCAGAACATGGATTTACTGAAGCATCACAAGCGTTTTGCACTGTAGGAGAGTAAGGGACATGCACTTAATCACCTATATTTATATTTTGCATATGTCTGGCTCTCAGTTGGAAGGGAACAGGAATGGTCTTGGCAGAAAGTGGTTGGCAGAATGCAAACCAGTATAAATGGGTAAGCCAGTGACAAAGTAGGGGCGTAACCTAATATCACAATTTTCCAGTGGGAATACATTAGCCAGATGGTATAGTATAGTAGGTATAGAACTGTCTGTACCTTTAAACGTGTAAGAGGCTGGGTCAACAGTAAAAGTAGAGCTGTTGTCGAGTGCACTTTTGAAAGACTGAGTCACGTTGGTCAGCGTCAGGTTATCCGCCGTATTTGTGGCTATGGAAAAGTCGGCGATGATGCTTCCGTTCTTAAGACTGTTCAGAAAAATGCGCATTTTCCCAGTATTAAACAAGGTCTTAGTGTCCGACGGCAAGTTATTCTTTATCTGTCAGTCACATAAAAGAGAAAGGGGCTTTAAGTCATATCCTTAAAGGAGGACTAAATCCTAACTAAAGAAGTAGCTAGAGATGTTGTACATTATGTTTTGTGCTTCTGTAGCAGCCCAAGGCAACCACAGCCCTTTAGCAGTAAAGATCTGTGTCTCCAAAGATGCCCCAGTAGCTCCCCATCTTCTTTTCTGCTGATTCACTGCACATGCTCTGTGCTGCTGTCACTTACTGAGCTTAGGGAGCCACTCACAATATACAGTACACATAGAATAGAAATGTTACAATATAAGGCTGATTAGTCATTTATACAGATAATTACTACATGGCAGCACAGAAACCAGTGCAATTAGCATCAGAATTGAATAATCAGCAAACCTGTAGCATCAGTTTATATTACAGCCAGGGAAGCTCATTTTCTGCTGGATAATTAGTGACGAGCCCTAAGCTTAGCTTCTCAACAGCCAATCAGAGCCCACTGAGCATGTGAGTGTCACAGACACTTTCCAAGATGGTGACCCCCTGTGACAAGTTTGAAGTCCTGGATCATTGCTGCTATTGACAAGCTGAAACTTTAGCCTCGTGCAATAAGTTCACTATATAAAATATGCCATTTTTAGCCATATTCATTCTTAGGGTTTTTGTATTTAATGAGTCTATTGAACCTGCATGGTGCATATTAACTCCAAGGCGATTTTCTTCTGTCTACATTAATTTAAACTGCAGGGTAAGGTTAATGTAAACTCTCATATAGTGTCTAATAGAAACAATATCACAGATCTATAGGGGTGCCCGCCAATCTTATATAGCAATAGTCTAGATGCTTCCTCAATAGTATAAAATACAAAACATATACATAGAAACATTAATAGGCCTTTGAAAAAGTTCCAAAAAATCTGTATTCTCTAAAAGACCAAATAAATTCAGTCTGCTCCCAGAAACTGGTGGGTAAAAATCAGTTTAATTGCTATACTATGAAACGGGGCCGGATTATGCCCATGTGACGGTAGCCCAGTGGCACAATGTCCGTGTCTTCTACTTACATCTGCCGTGAAGTTAGCTTCAAAATCTTTGTAAGCTTTGCTGCTTTTATTGCTCATTTCAGTAGTAAATTGAGTATTTTTTATCCGAACTTCTACAGCAAATAATTTTCCATCTGTAAGTAGAGCAGAAGAAATGATTGGGTAAGATGTATCATTTGAAGGCAATAAGAGCCCAGATTCTATTTCTCTTGAACTACCATCATTCTCACATTAGCTGCCTCTTTACTAACCCACTGCTACTCTTAAGATAAACTAATAATATGCACTACGGCATAAGGGGTCAGGTTTAAGAAATTATATTATACCACTGATTGCCCTAAGGTACCAAATATCTACTTTGCTAACAACATGAAACTGCCTCGGAGCCTCAGTGTAGGCAGAGACATCACAACTAGAGTTTAAGCTTCTCTAAATTTGTTCTTTTTTTTTCACAATTTTTCCCAAAGTTCAATTGTATTTTTTTTTTATAAACCCCAAAAACCATACCGGTGGTAACACTGCTGGTAGTATCAGCTCTGTTTGGACAAGACAGTTGCTTCACAATGATGTCATATTGATTGGAAGGAGACAGTGTGGAAAATACGACAGTGGAACCAGAAGTTGTTTTAACGTCTAGAACTGAGTTGCTCTGTGACAGCGTCACATTGAACTGAGCTCCTGCCGGTCCATTTTGACCAATAGGCACGAGCTGGATTTCATCACTGGACACTTTTAAAAGCTGAATAGATACGGTTGCTTGTGCTGGAAAGAAACATATACATTAGAACTCTATAACAAGTAGTAGGGTATTTGGGTACAATTAAATAGTATAATGACTCACCACATGCAGAATTTATTGTGGTGGTCGCTGTAGTGGAAGTGAGAGTGATTGTTGATGTGCTGGTTGTGGTCTGTGTTGAGACTGCGGTAGTAGCAGATGTTGCCGTTGAAGATGTGGGGATTGTAGTAGTTGTATTTGTAAGCTGAGTTGTATTATTCAGTGATGTAGTAGTTGTGGATAAGGGAGCAGTGGATGTATTTGTGACTGCAGTAGCTACAGTAGTTGTGTTGGATGAGGGAGTGGTAGCAGCAGATGTATTTGCTGCTGTAGTGGTGTTGCTTGGAGGTACAGTTGTAGTATTCATTGCTACAGTAGTTGTGTTAGATGAAGGAGTGGTGGAGTTTGCAGCAGTTGTATTTGCTACTGTAGTGGTGTTGCTTGGAGGTAGAGTTGTAGTATTCATTGCTAAAGTAGTTGTGTTAGATGAAGGAGTGGTGGAGTTTGCAGCAGTTGTATTTGCTACTGTAGTGGTGTTGCTTGGAGGTAGAGTTGTAGTATTCATTGCTACAGTAGTTGTGTTAGATGAAGGAGTGGTGGAGTTTGCAGCAGTTGTATTTGCTACTGTAGTGGTGTTGCTTGGAGGTAGAGTTGTAGTATTCATTGCTACAGTAGTTGTGTTAGATGAAGGAGTGGTGGCGTTTGCAGCAGTTGTATTTGCTACTGTAGTGGTGTTGCTTGGAGGTAGAGTTGTAGTATTCATTGCTACAGTAGTTGTGTTAGATGAAGGAGTGGTGGTGTTTGCAGCAGTTGTATTTGCTACTGTAGTGGTGTTGCTTGGAGGTAGAGTTGTAGTATTCATTGCTACAGTAGTTGTGTTAGATGAAGGAGTGGAGGAGTTTGCAGTAGATGTATTTGCTACTGTAGTGGTGTTGCTTGGAGGTAGAGTTGTAGTATTCATTGCTACAGTAGTTGTGTTAGATGAAGGAGTGGTGGTGTTTGCAGCAGTTGTATTTGCTACTGTAGTGGTGTTGCTTGGAGGTAGAGTTGTAGTATTCATTGCTACAGTAGTTGTGTTAGATGAAGGAGTGGTGGAGTTTGCAGCAGATGTATTTGCTACTGTAGTGGTGTTGCTTGGAGGTAGAGTTGTAGTATTCATTGCTACAGTAGTTGTGTTAGATGAAGGAGTGGTGGAGTTTGCAGTAGATGTATTTGCTACTGTAGTGGTGTTGCTTGGAGGTAGAGTTGTAGTATTCATTGCTACAGTAGTTGCGTTAGATGAAGGAGTGGTGGTGTTTGCAGCAGTTGTATTTGCTACTGTAGTGGTGTTGCTTGGAGGTAGAGTTGTAGTATTCATTGCTACAGTAGTTGTGTTAGATGAAGGAGTGGTGGCGTTTGCAGCAGATGTATTTGCTACTGTAGTGGTGTTGCTTGGAGGTAAAGTTGTAGTATTCATTGCTACAGTAGTTGCATTGGATGATGGTGTGGTAGATGTTGCAGCAGACGTATTTGTGACTACAGTGGAATTGTTGGGAGGTAGAGTTGTAGTATTCACTGGTGCAGTAGCAGCTGTTGTTGAGGGAGCAGTAGATGCTGCAGCAGTTGTTGTATTTGTGACCATAGTACATTGTTGGCCAGGGTTTGAAGGGTTTCCATCTTGTGTTCCAGGTTGGCACTGGCACTGATAACTTCCTATGGTGTTGGTGCAGTTTGCTAGACTTGAGCAAATGCTGGAATTAGCAGAACACTCATCTACATCTGCCAGTGGAAAAGCAGAAATAGATTAGGGATTAATGGTTAGAAAGAGTTTGTGCTGTAACCCTGTAACCTAGTATCTGATAAAAGGTGGAATCTGGCCCAAGACTAAGATATTTTATCTCATGACAAGGTGATAGTAACATATCTGCAGTAACCCTGTATAGTCAGTATGTAGCACTATACAATATACAAAAAAAACTTGCTTCCAAATACGACTCCTTTTCAAGACTCTCTTACCTACACAGGTTCTTCCAGGAACACTTGGACTGGTGTCATTAAACCCAGACCTACACTGGCAGATGGGTGTTCCATTGAGGGACGTACAGTTGGCATAAGCAGAACATTGAGTTACTGAAGGATCACACGGATCTTGTACTGTAGGGAGAGAGTAAAGTAAAGACAGAAAAACCTATAGGCTGAATATAATAGAGATGCATAGCTATCAACTGATCCTGAGTATTTGGCACACAATTAGGGACATGGATAGTCTGAACAGAAAGGGTTGTAGAAAGATCAGGAATGTTGTCCAGTAAAATGGGTGGAATTGGGGGTGCAGTTGAATATATAATTTTCCAATGGGTATTGTTGGAAGATACAGTATGAAGATGGAAGACTGACTACAAGAATTTGGGGCAGAAGACATAATTTCTGCCCCAATTTCTGGCTAGCAACTGCCCTGAATTATTATACTTCTCTGGTTTTCTTACAATCAAAACACATTCGGACTTCGTTATCCAATGAACCAAGTTGGTGAATTGTCTGTACCTGCTAATTTGAGGGACGTTATGTCGACAGGGTAGGCGGTGCTGTTGCTGAGTGCGGTGGAGAATGAATCTGACACGTTGCTCACCGTCACATTATCAGCTGTACTAATGGCTATGGTAAAGTCAACGATGATACTTCCATTCCTGAGACCGTTTATGTTAATGCGCATTTTCCCTGCTTTGATCAAGGCCTGCATTTCAGCCGGCAAATTACTTCTCAGCTGGAATTCACAGAAAAGAGGAAGAGATTATTGAACTGAAGAAAACTCTGCCCATGGGACTACCTTCACCCAATAGCAGTCTCTACTACTCACATCTTCAAGGAATCTAGTTTGAAAGTCTGTGTACTCCGGGCTGCTTGTATTGCTGAGAGCAGAAGTAAAATTTTGCTGTATCCTGATTGCTGCAACAAATACTTTTCCATCTGTAGGTGAACAAACAAGAGCCTGGTAGGTAACGTTTATCATTTGTAAGGAATAACATTCACGTTTTATTAAAATTGCAGTTGCATGCTTTGACTAGTCACAAAGAGTAGCACCCGTTTACTTTGATTTTTTTTAATGTAATACCAAAAGAACCATACCTGTGGTAACATTGTTGATGCTATCAGCTCTGCTTGGACAAGATAGTTGCTTCACGGCAATGCTATATTGAGTGGAAGGAAGCAGGCTGGAAAATATGACCACGGAACCTGATGTTGTTGTGCTAACATTTACAACTGAATTGCTCCGTGACAATGTCACGTTGAACTGAGCTCCATTTGGTCCATTTTGACCAATAGGCCTGAGCTGGATTTGATCATTAGACACTTGGACCAGCTGAATAGACACAGTTGCTTGTGCTGCAAATAAGAAAATATCACATTAGAACACTATGACAGTAGTATTACAACATATTAGATATGCTAGTTACTCACCGCATGCAGATAACGTTGTTGTGGTGGTTGTTGCAGTGGTTGTTGCAGTACTAGTTGTAGTTGGAACAGAAGAAGTGGTGCTTGTAGACTGAGCTGTAGTAGTCGGTGTTGTAGTAGTTGTGGCTGGGGAAGCAGTAGATGTGGCAGTGGATGAAGTAGTTGTTGGTATAGAAGAAGTGGTGCTTGTAGGCTGAGCTGTAGTAGTCAGTGTTGTAGTAGTTGTTGTGGCTGTGGAAGCAGTAGATGTTTGAACAGATGAAGTTGTTGTTGGAACAGAAGATGTGGTGCTTGTAAGCTGAGCTGTAGTGGTTGGTGTTATAGTAGTTGTGGCTGAGGAAGCAGTTGATGTTTGAGCAGAGGAAATAGTTGTTGGAACGGAAGAAGTGGTGCTTGTAGGCTGAGCTGTAGTAGCTGGTGTTGTAGTAGTTGTTGTGGCTGAGGAAGCAGTAGATGTTGGAATAGATGAAGTAGTTGTTGGAACAGAAGATGTAGTGCTTGTAGGCTGAGCTGTAGTAGTCGGTGTTGTAGTAGTTGTTGTGGCTGAGGAGGTAGTAGATGTTGTAATAGATGAAGTAGTTGTTGGAACAGAAGTAGTGGTGCTTGTAGACTGAGCTGTAGTAGTTGGAGTTGCAGTGGTTGTTGCGGCTGAGGAAGCAGTAGATGTTGGAACAGTAGAAGTGGTGCTTGTAGGCTGAGCTGTAGTAGTTGGAGTTGCAGTGGTTGTTGCGGCTGAGGAAGCAGTAGATGTTGGAACAGTAGAAGTGGTGCTTGTAGGCTGAGCTGTAGTAGTTGGAGTTGCAGTGGTTGTTGCGGCTGAGGAAGCAGTAGATGTTGGAACAGTAGAAGTGGTGCTTGTAGGCTGAGCTGTAGTAGTTGGAGTTGCAGTGGTTGTTGTGGCTGAGGAAGCAGTAGATGTTGGAACAGTAGAAGTGGTGCTAGTAGGCTGAGCTGTAGTAGTTGGAGTTGCAGTGGTTGTTGCAGCTGAGGAAGCAGTAGATGTTGGAACAGTAGAAGTGGTGCTTGTAGGCTGAGCTGTAGTAGTTGGAGTTGCAGTGGTTGTTGCGGCTGAGGAAGCAGTAGATGTTGGAACAGAAGAAGTGGTGCTTGTAGGCTGAGCTGTAGTTGTTGGAGTTGCAGTGGTTGTTGCGGCTGAAGAAGCAGTAGATGTTGGAACAGTAGAAGTGGTGCTAGTAGGCTGAGCTGTAGTAGTTGGAGTTGCAGTGGTTGTTGCAGCTGAGGAAGAAGTCGATGTTGGAACAGTAGAAGTGGTGCTTGTAGGCTGAGCTGTAGTAGTTGGAGTTGCAGTGGTTGTTGCGGCTGAGGAAGCAGTAGATGTTGGAACAGTAGAAGTGGTGCTTGTAGGCTGAGCTGTAGTAGTTGGAGTTGCAGTGGTTGTTGCGGCTGAGGAAGCAGTAGATGTTGGAACAGTAGAAGTGGTGCTTGTAGGCTGAGCTGTAGTAGTTGGAGTTGCAGTGGTTGTTGCGGCTGAGGAAGCAGTGGTTGTTGGAACAGTAGAAGTGGTGCTTGTAGGCTGAGCTGCAGTAGTTGGAGTTGCAGTGGTTGTTGGAACAGTAGAAGTGGTGCTTGTAGGCTGAGCTGTAGTAGTTGTTGTGGCTGAGGAAGCAGTAGATGCTGCAGCAGTTGTTGTATTTGTGACCATACTGCATTGTTGTCCAGGGTTTGAAGGGTTTCCATCTTGTGTTCCAGGTTGGCACTGGCACTGATAACTTCCTATGGTGTTGGTGCAAGTTGCTAGACTTGAGCAAATGCTGGAATTAGCAGAACACTCATCTACATCTGCCAGTGGAAATATGGGAATAAATTAGGGATGTATAGTTACAATGAGGTTGTGCTGGAATCCTTTAGAACCATCATTCTTAACTAACATTATATGCCAAGCTGCAATATACAGTAAATGCTTGGCAGTCACACATAGTCTTTGGCTACAACCACCAGTTCTGGCATTTGAAGGCTTTATACCATTCAAGTATCTGATAAAAAGTGGAATCTGGTCCAAAAAAATCCCACAACTGGAATATTATAACTGAAGACATATACATAGTAACACCTCTGCATAAACCCAGTATAGTCAGAGGAAGGTATGTATCTCTGTACAATTACAAAAAATACCTCTCCTTTTCAACAATCATTTTCTCTTACCTACACAGGTTTTTCCGGGAACATTTGGACTGGTGTCATTAAACCCAGACCTACACTGGCAGGTGGCTGTTCCATTGAGGGACGTACAGTTGGCATAAACAGAACACGGATTTACTGAAGGATCACATGCATTTTGCACTGTAGGGGAAGAGTAAGGCAAAGACAGAAATACATAAAAACCTGTTTATAGGCTGAATATAATAGAGATGCATAGCTATCAACTGATCCCGAGTATTCAGCACACAATTAGGGACATGGTTAGTCTTATCTGAGCGATTATGAATACTGTCCAGTAAAATGGGTGGGATTGGGGGTGCAGTCAAATATATCATAATTCTCCAATGAATATTGTTGGAAGATAGAGTATGAAGATGGAACACTGACACAAGAATATGGGGCAGAAGACAAAAATATGGCTGACAACTGCCCTGAAATGTTATTCTTTTTTGCTTTTCTTACAATCAAAAGCACATTAGGACTTCATTATCCAATGAACCAAGCTGGAGAATTGTCTGTACCTGTAAAATTGAGGGACGTTATGTCGACAGGGTAGGCGGTGCTGTTGCTGAGTGCGGTGGAGAATGAATCTGACACGTTGCTCGCCGTCACATTATCAGCTGTACTAATGGCTATGGTAAAGTCAACGATGATACTGCCGTTCCTGAGACCGTTTATGTTAATGTGAATTTTCCCCGCTTTAATCAAGGCCTGCATTTCAGCCGGCAAATTACTTATCAGCTGGAATTCACAGAAAAGAGGAAGAGATTATTGAACTGAAGCAAACTCTGCCCATGGGACTACCTTCACCCAATAGCAGTCTCTCCTACTCACATCTTCAAGGAATCTAGTTTGAAAGTCTATGTACTCTGGGCTGCTTGTATTGCTGAGAGCAGAAGTAAAATTTTGCTGTATCCTGATTGCTGCAACAATTACTTTTCCATCTGTAGGTGGACAAACAAGAGCCTGGTAGGTAACGTTTATCATTTGTAAGAAAAAAGTTCACAAAAAAAATTGCAATGTTTGCATGATTTGACTATTCACGAGGGGTTACATTTCTCCCAATTTGTATGTTGTGTCTATGAGCCTGATTAGCATGATGGTGAATTTGAACAGTGATGCATTATTCTAATACTGCACAGCAAAAGGAACTCCATTATCACCAAGTGCAGTAAAAAATAAGTGTGTAACAAGATTTGTGCATGACTAACCAAACTGGATGTTAAATGGTGTCGGAATTGGTGAATTTAGGTGCACAGAGGATCGTTAAGGTGGCCATACATGCAAAGATCAGGTCGTTAGTCAAGGTCACCAAATGAGCGTATCTCTCCCCCATATGCCCACCTTGAGGTGGGCGATATCAGGCTGATCTGATCGGATCAATCGGATCACAACGCTGAGAATAGTGGCGGTGGGACAAAAAAAACGCATCAACAAATGTAATCTTTGATTGGAGGGGATTAAAAATGGCCGATCGACATCTGGACGATTTTGGGCCAGATATTGATCTGGGGAAGCCTGTCAAAGGCCCCAAACACTGCCCAATAAGCTGCCAATAGATATCTATTAGCAGCTTATATCAGCCCGCAGACGGCCACCTTTAGCTGAAAGGACAATGATAATATTGTGATATACCTTAAAATATGGTATGTCAATGTACATTTTGAGTAGCAGCCATTAAATTAGATTTTTTTTTAATTAAATACAATACAATACGAGCCATACCTGTGGTGACATTGTTGCTGGTATCATTTCTATTCGGACAAGACAATTGCTTCACAGTGATGTTATATTGAGTGGAAGGAAGCAGGCTGGGAAAAGTGACCACAGAACCTGATGTTGTTGTGCTAAAATTTACAACTGAATTGCTCTGTGACAGTGTCACGTTGAACTGAGCTCCAGTTGGTCCATTTTGACCAATAGGCATGAGCTGGATTTGATCACTAGACACTTGGACCAGCTGAATAGACACAGATGCTTGTGCTGCAAAAAGGAAAACCACACATTAGAACACTATGACAGTAGTATTGCAACATATTACATATGCTAGTTACTCACCACATGCAGATATTGTTGTTGCAGTGGTTGTTGTAGCACTACTTGTAGTTGCAGTAGTTGTTGTGGATGAGGCTGCAGTAGATGCTGCAGCAGTTGTGCTTGTTGGGACCGTACTGCTAGTACTAGTAATTTGAGTTGTAGTAGTCAGAGTTGTGGGTGAGAGAGCAGTAGATGTTGCATTAGTGGTAGTGGTTGCAACACTAGCCATGGTGCTTGTAGATGGAGTTGTAGTGGTGAAAGCTGAGGTAATTGTGGTGGCAGGATATGAGCATATGCACACTGGTTGAGTAGTATTGCCTTGTGCCTTGCAAATATCTAGAATATAAAAAGAAGTGCAATCAGAGACTCTGTATAATGCATGGAGGCATATTTACTAAAGGATGAAAGTCAAAATTTTGAGTATTTTCACCAGAAATGAAAATTCTCCACAACATCACCAATTTACTAAAGGAGACTTGACAAATGACAAATTTTGACATATTGACTTCACATCGGTAAACATTCTATTTTCATCTTTTCTTTCCAAAACTGTGAATATTCCCCGACTAATCAAGAGCACAAGGATACATTCTGCCACGGAAAAATTTGCCACACCATAAAAGTCACTGAGACAAAATAATCATCATACGAAAATACACCAATTGACTTTAATGCATTTGGACAAAAAAGTCACTGTAAGAAAAAACGCACGTGTTAAAAAATTGACTACAATAAATTTTGTGAATTTGTCAGATTCGCTCATCAACGCTCTAGAGATATTTCCCCACTATAACAGTATGGGGAACATACACTGGTGATTTTTCTTAAACAATATATGGCAATAGAAAATTTGCCACATTCACAAGTAGTAAATATGCCTCAGTGTGTTCATGTATTCTTTACCTACACCTACACTCAAGTACTGTATATTCAAGTTACAATGATTCATGAACAGCATCATGCTCATATTTCACACGGGGATGCAGAATTATTAAAATTTGAGTATTTTTGAGCTTTGATTTCAAGTTTATTTATGAAACAATTCGAATCACAACTCAATCATGTCAAATCAAGAGAACAACTCAAATGCATCAAAAATCACATTATTCTGTTCATTTTAAAATTTGGACTGCTTAAAAATATTGAAAAATAAGCTTGAAAAATGATAATACAAACCCTCATTTACTAATATAGACGCTCATCAGTTTTATGTTGCAGAATTTTGAAATTAGATTTTTGAGGATTTTTTTCACTGATAATATCTTGAAAACTCAAATAATGTAAATAATGCCTTAATTTTCAATCCACTGACCACTCAATGTCCCCCCTTTATCATTTTTGTTAGTTTTCAATAAAATCAATGACAATATTCATGAAACAACTCGGATCATAAACTCATTCATGTAAAATCAAGAGAAGAACTCAAACGCATTAATCACACTATTCCTTAATTTTTCTAATGTTGCAGAATTTTGAAATTAGATTTTTGAGGATTTTTTTCACTGATAATATCTTGACAATTCAAATAATGTAAATAATGCCTTAATTTTCACTCCACTGACCACTCAATGTCCCTCTTTATCATTTTTGTTAGTTTCCAATAAAATCAATGACAAGTTTCATGAAACAACTCGAATCACTGACCACTCAATGTCCCTCTTTATCATTTTTGTTAGTTTCCAATAAAATCAATGACAAGATTCATGAAACAACTCGAATCACTGACCACTCAATGTCCCTCTTTATCATTTTTGTTAGTTTTCAATAAAATCAATGACAATATTCATGAAACAACTCGAATCACAAACTCATTCATCTGAAATCAAGAGAAAAACTCAAACGCATTAATCACATTATTCCTTAATTTTTCTAAATTGGGACTGTTTAAAAAAGTGGAAAATTAAGATAGCTTGAAAATTGATAACACACCTCCCCATTAAGTAATATAGAAGCTCATCAATTTTATATTGCCTAATTTTTAAATTTGAGTTTTCAAGATTTTTTGACTGATAAATATTTTCATGAAACAACTCGAATCACTGACCACTCAATGTCCCCCTTTATCATTTTTGTTCGTTTTCAATAAAATCAATGACAATATTCATTAAACAACTCGAATCACAAACTCATTCATGTGAAATCAAGAGAAAAACTCAAACACGTTACTCACATTATTCCTTAATTTTTCTAAATTGGAACTGTTTAAAAAAGTGGAAAATTAAGATAACTTGAAAATTGATAACACACCTCCCCATTTAGTAATATAGAAGCTCATCAATTTTATATTGCCTAATTTTTAAATTTGAGTTTTCAAGATTTTTTGACTGATAAACCTTGACAATTCAAATTTAAATAAGCAATTTTTGCCTCAATTTTTCTCATGCCAGCATGTTTTTTGAATGAAAATATTAATAATTGTTTTTAAGTCTAGTTGATATCATTTAAATAAATAAAGCCACTCATCTATTACATTTTTCCTGAAAATAAATAAGAAAATGTTTTTAAAACTCCATTTTGTATCATATTTTTCAAAGAACAAAACTTATAAACCAACCTATAACTGCCAGCAGTATATGGTACAAGAAGTTCATTCTGATGGTTCTTTATCTGTGTAAAACTTGTATTTATTGTGTCTACAGAGAAAAGTTCTGCTATGGCTAAAAAAAATATATATCCAAAAAGGTAGAGATGTATCAAGGCCTAAAATATTTTTGTCTTATGTGGCAGTATGAAATTAAACAAATGTACACTTCTTTCTTACTATACTTTCTTCTTCTTTTCTCCTCTTTTCTCTATTTAGCTCTGACCACTCTCGTTAGGTTTGGCCAAGGGGCATATGAAAACTGTCCATAATAATGCCTTGTACAAATGAAAATACATTGTAATGTCTGCCCATACTATAATGGCTGGAGTGCTGGAAATAAATAATCTTAAAAAAAATGTCCACTTACTGCAGAGGGCAAACAAAGGGAATAAATATATCCATCGTTCCATGGTAAGATCTGCTCCTCACACCTTCAGCAGCACCTTAAGCTCCTCTGACATGCCGTTCTGCTATCCTCCAGTTTAAAAAGCTGTGAAAATAAAAGGGAGAGGCTCCTGAGCCAATCAGCATCCTTGAATGGGAAACTTCGGTTTAATAGAAAGACAAACCTGTTTTACATCTTGTTTACTTTTGTGTCTGAATCATTCACACAAAGAAAGAGGCAGTAGAAAGCCCCGTAGAAACCATCCACCTGCATCACATACCTCTGAATGGTATATTTCGCGATCCACAATTGTGTTTATGTAAGTGTTTACTTATTTGTTGTTTTTCAGTGACGGCAAATGTCAATCCGCCCAACCTACAGAAGTCATGGTATTTCTCTCCTTATTGTTTTAGTCTGCCATCTTATACGTAAAGGACTAATATTGGAACTGAAAGATTCGTCACTAAACTCAGAGGCAATGGCAATTCCACCTTAGCCTGCCTTTGATTGTACTTCAGTCACCCAGGGGCATTGATATTTATCATGTGGGGTTGCTAAAATGTCTGCATTTGAATCCAAATAAGTAATTAATAGTGCCGGTACATTTTGGGGCTTATTTATCAAAATCCGAATTTAAATAAAAAAAAGTCAGACAAAACTAGATTCCACGATTGGACCTTATTTATTATTTAAAAAGCACAATTTAATAGGATAGGGGACAAAATCAATAAAATCAAGAGAAAATCCAAAATGTATGATTTTTTTCAAAATTTTTTCAAAATTTTCCCAAGATTTTTGGGCTAATTCCAGCGCAGACCACAGAAACTTCCAAATAGGACAGGGACCTGTAATGTAAGGCATCCCAAACTCAGAACTAAGGATTCACGTCACGGCTCACTCTTCTGAATATAGAAGCCACCTTTGGCTTTGGGAGGAGCCTTCCAATACTCTTTTTGTTTCCACTAAAATTTTTAATTTCATAGTAAAAAAAAATATTAAAATGATTTTAATAAATAACCCCCTAAATGTATAGCAAGATGGCCTATGCTAAGGACTGATGAGGAACCTTACAGTACAGTTTAATGCTGTTTATTAATTTACCCATTAAAATTCCCTAACTGTTATTATTATAATAACAAATGTTATTTCTACTGCAAATCAATTGAGCTGACAATTTTTTGCAAAACTGCAGATTTTTTTTTTTAATGCATTCCCTGAATCTGTTGCACGATGTTTGCATGGTGGGATTATTGAACTCATTTGCAACATTTTTGGTTTAGAAAACAATTCTATTTGGGTGAAATTTAACAGATTATTATTATTTTTTTTTTTAGATTTTTTTTATGGTGTTTGGCATGGGACATCTATAAGCAGTGCTAAGCAATTTTATATTTAATCCAAAAGCACTTGAGTGGGTTGTCCCGAAACATTTGCTGGGATCTCAAATAAAGCTTCACATTGTTTGCACATTGGCGAGTCAATCAATATTTGGGAATATTTGGTTTTATATGTGTAATCTTCTTTTAAGGCTAATTTAGGCAATTGTCTCATTGAAATGGTTCTTCATCTTTTACAAATATAAAAATGTACGATGCATATGTCCCTTAGAGGGTTCTAGAATGTAGGTGCATTTAATGGCTAGTGCCCTATGTACTGTAAGTTTTGCCTTCTTGATCGAAAACTTCTTTTTGAATGTAGATACAAAAATAGGGGCAGATTTATCAAGGGTCGAATTTCGAGGGTTAATAAACCCTCGAATTCGATCCTCGAAGTAAAATCCTTCGAATATCGAATTTTAAGGATTTTAGCGCAAATAAAAATCGTTCAAACGAATGATTTTAATCGATCGATCGAAGGAATTTTATTCGATCATAAAAAACTTAGAAAAGTGCTGGGGAAGGTCCCCATAGGCTAACATTGAACCTCGGTAGGTTTAAACTGGCGAAGTATGTAGTCTAAGTATTTTTTAAAGAGACAGTACTTCGACTATTGAATGTTCGAATAGTCGAACGATTTTTAGTCTGAATCGTTCAAATTGAAGTCAAAGGTCGTAGTAGCCTATTCAATGGTCGAAGTACCCAAAAAATAACTTTGAAATTAGAATTTTTTTTCATTCAAATCCTTCACTCGAGCTTAGTTAATCTGCCCCATAGGACATCACCATGTTTTTCCCATAGTGCAGCATTTCCCCATTGTGTCAAAATTAACACAATTGCACTTGCACTTCAACATAAATAGGACACGATTGCAGTGATTGCAACTGCACTAGTGCTCATAAAAAAACCCTATAGAAAGGGTTCTAGAGCTGCAATCGTTTCACATAAGCCCCTTGGTCATCAACTAAATGGTAAACCAAGGCAATAGGTTAATTGATCAGACATCAACAAATGCGCTTTGCAAGTCTCAGAACAATATTGCATTGGCAAGCAGAGAGGGGCAGCTCTAGAGAATGCTTTAAAACTCTAATGGTTATTACGCAGTCAAGCAGAAATGTAAAATACAAATTATTCTTATAGCTTTTGACTAACAAGACCCATAGGCAGGGGCGATCCTGGCCCCTCCGCCGCCTGAGGCAGCAGCAGTTGCTGCTGCCCCCCCTCCCCCAGAAATTCGCTATTAAAGTACCAGGAGCAGCATTTTTGCTGCCCCGGTACCTAGTGGGGTGCTGCTGCCTGAGGCGACGGCCTCAACTCGCCTCATTGGTGGAGCACTCCTGCCCATAGGTCAATCAATCCAATTATGATTCCCATTAGATAATATTATATACACTTTAAATAACGATCCACTTACTATTTTTGTTTCATGGTTAACCTCCCAAATTAATTTTATTCCTAATACAAATGATATAATAAATATAAATTATAATTTAGAGGCTTATTGTCATGTATGGTATCCCAAAACTCAGAAGAAACCCCAAGGTCCCGCTCTCGGCTCACACTTCTGCCTCTAACAACCGCTAGGTCTTAAAGTAAGAGGACCAAGGAGGAGGTAAGTGACCCGTAACGTATACAGGAAGGACAGAGAACAGAGAGCATAGTCGTGGAATGGTCCCGATCAATAGCAGTCAGACAGTGCAGTACTAGGGTTGCCATCTCACCCATTTAAAACCGCTGCATGGCTAATTAGCAATTAATTTAGATGCATGCTCCACACTGAGCTGATTTGTATGCATCCATGCATCATGCATCTAAATGAATTGCTGCCATTATCATGGTGAATTCCTGCAATAGAGAAACTGTATTAGGTCCTTGAGAAGCATCTATCAGTGAGTTTCTTTGTTCAAAGCTGGTATCTATAAGGCAAAGGAGAACTGTTACTCAGGGAGCTGCTCTCAGCACAGTCAATACTTCTGTAAAGACTTTAATTTGTCTAACTAAAATTTATGAAGTTACGTCCATTAGTGGAGAGATGTACAGGGACCCTGTCCAACTCTCCCGGCTGCTCTACACTCAGGGGCACATTTACTTAGGGTCGAATATCGAGGGTTAATTAACCCTTGATATTCGACTGTCAAAGTTAAATCCTTCCAACTTCGAATATCGAAGTTGAAGGATTTACCGAAATTCGTTCAAAGGAAAAATCGTTCGATCGACCGATTAAATCCTTCAAATCAAACAATTCGAAGGATTTTAATCCATCGAACGAACGATTTTCCTTCGACCAAAAATTTTTTAGAAAGTCTATGGGGACCTTCCCCATAGGCTAACATTGAGGTTCGGTAGGTTTTACTTGGCGAAGTAGGGGGTTGAAGTTTTTTTTAAAGAGACAGGACTATCGAATGGTTGAATAGTCGAACGATTTTTAGTTTGAATCGTTCGATTCGAAGTCGTAGTCGAAGGTCGAAGTAGCCAATTCGATGGTCGAAGTAGCCAAAAAATCATTTGAAATTTAAAGTTTTTTTTATTCTATTCCTTCACTCGAACTAAGTAAATGTGCCTTTTTATTTGCCCAACTTTTGGAATTCAGCTTGGAAACCTTTCTTACACTTCAGTTCTCCTACAGTTTCCTGTAACCCAGTAGCAGTCAAATAGTTAAACCCTCAAAGAACATAAACATATTTTACTGACCTTTGGGAAATGTTTTACCATCTTCAAAATGCTGTGTTTAATTGAAAAACAAGACAAACTATTTAAGCCAATTTTGTGAAGGTCATTGCGCTTACAAAGCCTGTATAATATACACAAATGTATTGTAAATGGGCGTCTTGTAGTATTTATAAATAAAACAAGTCAAATTTCCCTTTCATAAAAGAGGCCAACATACAATATTTGCTATTATGAAAGTTAACTATGTTACTGTTACTGTTATAAAAGGTATGCCAAACCCAGAACAAACTCCAAGGTCCTGGTTGTGGCTCAGTCTTTCCTCTATAACAACCACCTTTCACTTCGGGTAGAGCCCTGTACTACTCGGGTGCCACCAGGTCTTATTGTGAGAGAGTTCTGGGCAGGCAAGGGATCCAAACGTAGTGTTGGAATGGAGAGCAAGAAGAGTGGTCAAGGTTCAGCCTGGGTCGCTACCAAACGAGATCAGCAGTAAAGATTCAAGAGTAATCAAGATCACAAGCTGAGTCAAACACACCAATATCGCAGTACAAGGCAGGATCCGAGAGAGTCGTCAAAACGTGGGCAAAGATCAGGACAGGCACCGGACTAGACAAGGTCAGGGACAGGCAGGATCAAGAACAGATCAGATACACACAGAGAACTCACCCGCGAACTATAGAAATAGACTTTTACATTGGGCAGTGAGTAACTGCCCAAGGCCCCTTTAAATATTCAAACTTAACGCCGAAGTGCAATAACGTCACACACTGAGGTGCGTAAACCCAGAAGAGAACTGCCACACTGTCCCACTAGACCACCAGGGCTTCTCACTGGGACTTTCAAACTTATAGAGGTGAAAAAAGGAACTTGACACTATTCAGTTGGAAATTAGAGTGAATTCGCCCGGGCACATTTTCTAACATGCAAATTTTCTCTTCGGAAGTCTCCGCCAGAATTTGCGCAACTACCTCAGACGTCAGTTTCGTGATGAATATGCGTATTCATCAAAATGCACAATTAAGTCTCGGCAAAAGAACGTTGGCGCGCTTTGGTCAGTGATGATTTGTTGGCACAAAAATTTCAGAATGAATTTTCTCCAGCATCCTAGAGAAACGTCATTACCTTACTTACTCTTATGTCAATTTAAATTCAGTGGGTATATAAAGGTCATATGTATGTATTTATTATATTCTATGTATATAATTCATGTGATTTAGTTGTATAATCACATTTACTTTACAGTGCTACGCAATATGTTGGTGCTATATAAATACATGTTAATAATAATAATAATAATAATAATAATAATAATAATTAGAGACGTGGGTTAAATTGCTGGAAGTGGCCATTCATTATTAAATATGTCCAAGGAAGCAAAATAAAGACAGAGATCCCATATTGTCCTGGGTCATGAGCCCACCCTAAAACAAATGTGGCGTGAGCTTTAATTGTTAAAAAAAAAAGTGTACACAAGATTTTTAACAGTTACAACTTGTAAACATAATCCCACTTTAAATATGAATCAATTCAAGCGCTTTGACTTTTTTGGAATACAGGATATGATGTCACTGACAAAAATAATGTTGGGGGTGTAACTTCATTGTATTAAGTCGCCAGTCATAACCTAGTGAAATAGATTTTGGTGAAAAGGCTAAAGAATTGATATTTTCACAGTTTAATAAATTAGCCGATTTAGTGAAAATTCGCCCGGCGAAATGCAGCGAAAGTTCTCCAGTGACAAGGTCATTCACTAGGGAAGTGTGTTGCTCGTCTTTTAGTTAATAGTGATATCGATGTGTAATGTCGTTTGAGCCAGAATTCTGGTGAAAAACACAATTTGCTCTTTAGTAAATGTGCCCCACCATCTTGATACAGTTGCACCACACAGCCTCACTGAGACATTAGGGCTCATTTATAAAGTTCGCGCAGCTCATATTTTTTGCAATTTCCCAGCTGCCCCAAGTCATGTGACTTGTGCTCTGATAAACTTCAATCGCTCTTTACTGCTGTACTGCAAGTTGGAGTGATATCACCCCCTCCCTTTCCCCCCAGCAGCCAAACAAAAGAACAATGGGAAGGTAACCAGATAACAGCTCCCTAACACAAGATAACAGCTGCCTGGTAGATCTAAGAACAGCACTCAATAGTAAAAACCCATGTCTCACTGAGACACATTCAGTTACATTGAGAAGGAAAAACAGCAGCCTGCCAGAAAGCATTTCTCTCATAAAGTGCAGGCACAAGTCACATGACCAGGGGCAGCTGGGAAATTGACAATATGTCTAGCCCCATGTCAGATTTCAAAATTGAATATAAAAAAATCTGTTTGCTCTTTTGAGAAATGGATTCCAGTGCAGAATTCTGCTGGAGCAGCACTATTAACTGATTCATTTTGAAAAAAATTTTTTTTCCCATGACAGTATCCCTTTAAGGTTTAGAAGATCCAAATTATGGAAAGATCCTCAAGTTCTGAGCATTCTGGATAACAGGTCCCACCCCTGTATCTTATAAATATTCTTCTAAAGCAATTTTTGTCTTAGTGGATGTCGTGGGTTGTTAGTCCATTGTGTTTAATTATGAGTAGTGGGTGTTAGCCTGTTATTTTTGGATTGTGCTACACTTGAGTTGTAATGTAAAGCTTTTGAATGTCGTCAATGGCTTTGTTCATGTTGTAAAAATTTTTTTAAAAAGCATGAGCGTATCTTTGGTCTGCTAACAATGGAAAGGTCCAGTATGACTGATTGGAGACTTGAGTAAATGAGCATCGAAGGCTAAATAATGGTTGTATAGGTATAAATAGAGATGGTGGTGTAGGCTTCACTAGGGCACTGGGACTGGAGGGGACCCTGTGGGCAAATCTGACCAGTTTCACTTTGCCAAAATTTGCAAAAAGGCAAAAACATCGCCAAACACATTAAAGTCAATGGGCACAACTTTTTGTTTACTATTCATTACAGTCTATGGGTGTTTTTTCTCAGAGAAACGAGGCAAAATATTTCACTCATCCCTACCCGAAGGCAAAAATAAGAAACTTTTAATCAGTGGGAAGTGTAGGGTGATTAAGAAGGGGACTCACACTAAATTCAGTTTTCAGCCCCAAGAGCTTGCAGATAACCTATCCCAGAAATGATATTGTGATGTACCAAGTGATCATTATATGGTGACTAAAAGAAGAAGAAGGGATCATTAGTTACCCTCCAGCAAGGCATGAGGGACACTGCATTTCTCCTGACATGTAGTCTGGGTTATCATACATGAAGCTGGAACAGTATTTATTCTACAGTGTGTTCTGGGGACATTTGCCAGTGCTGGCAGATTTTCGGAGGTAAGTTAATTTCCCCCTAAATGTGAACTTGATGCCATTTAGATCCGCAAACATAGTGAAGGTTGCACAAATTTCCTTTGCTTCATTCTTCCCTGGACTTGTCTGTACATTCATGCCCATGTGACTTGCAATTTCATGTGCACAATTATAAACGCGGTGTTTCCTTTGGCACTTAAACTACTTATAATATTATTATACACAACATACATTGCCCACATGTAAATATGTCAATTTCCCTCGTGTTTCCTGTTAGTCAGCGCAATTAAAGTACCCGAAACTACCAGCTGTTTAATTGCCCAACCCCTGTCTTTCAAACACGATTCTTTGTTTATTGATTATGGATACTCAGAGTAATGGATGGCACACCCAATTTGAAAAAAATAATAGAAAATTGATTACAAAAAGGAAAAGAAAAATACAAAAATAATACCAAAATGTTAAATAATATAACAGTGAGCCCAACGCAATTCGACCTTAAGGGTCTTCCTCAGCGGCACAAATAGACAAAATAACAAAAAGGCAGGTTGTTATATTATTTAATATTTTTGTATAATTTTTGTATTTTTCTTTTCCTTTTTGTAAAACATTTTCTAGTATTTTTTCAAATTGGGTGTGCCATCCATTACTCTGAGTATCTATAGCCTTGTTTGGAGACCCTTATGGGGAGTCCCCTATGCATTAGCACCCCCTCATTTTACTTAAATGGGTGTGCGCCTTCTTTCCGTATTTTGTTCATGTTTATTGATTATGAACTGAGGAACCAATGGCCTTTAGAGAAGGGGTATGGACAACAGATAGAAGGAAGAAAGGCAGAATGGACTAACAGACGTTGCAGATTCCAATTAAGTTTTCAATGCACAGTAGGGTCAGTAGGGTCAGTTTCACCAGGAAAGATTAATCTGCCAGAATGGTTTTGAGTGTGGAAGGAACCCCAAGGAAAACATAAAAACACCTTGAGCATTGTGCCAAGATCAGGATCAAACCAAGGACCCCACTGCTTCACCTTGCTAGCCCAATCAAACCAATTTTATAAGTTAACAGTCATAGCAATCAATCAGGGGTTGGCTTTCAGATGACCAGAATAACAGAACAATGGGCCAGGTACACTTTGGTGAAAACAAATTATCTCATGGTTTATCACAGGAAAACTCATGGGGGCAAATTCGCCAGCGCTGGCTTCGCGCACATCGCAACACTTCGCCAGGCGTAAATTCGCCTGGACAACGCTAATTCAAAAAGATCCGAAGTTGCGCACAGGGTACCGAACACTGGCGAAATTGCGCTCAGCAGTTGAAGTTACGCTAACATTGGCTAATTAGCATGCGGCGTGCAGTTAAAGTACAATGGCCGTAATATGTTGCAGCAAATACATTAGACTACACAAGGCCAGGGAACCTTAATAAAATTATATAAAGTTGTTATATTGCCCTAAACATGTGCCCACTGTATAGTTTAGGTGCCATATGTTAGCAAATGTAGGGGGTTAGGAGGGTACCCCAAAAAAAAGTTACAATCTTTTTCAGTCTATCGCCCTTTAAATAGGAAAAAAACAGGTTTTTTTGGGAAAAAATTTAAAGGTTTTTTTGAGAAACTCCTATCTACTCTATTGCACTTCCCCTGGTCTGAGGTGTCGATGGCAAGTCTGGCGATAGAGGTAACGGACAGTAAAATCAAAAACTTTGTGAATTAGCGTAGTAACGCTCTTTCGCCAGACCGAAGTTGCACCAGAGTCTATCTCCTTGGCGAAATTACACCAGTGAATTCATGCCAGCTACCATTAGTAAATCGGCAAAGTGCCAAAATGAATTTTCTCCAGCGTTAGCCACTTCGCCCTATAGTAAATTTCCCCCATGGACGGTATTCAATTTGAGGAGAAAAATTTTTCTCCTAAAGCTGCTAAAAATCCAAATCTGAAAATACTCCATCCCAAAGATATCCTTGAAGTTGTATCTTCTCATTGTGATCTGCGCTGAATAATCTAATAGAGGACCAGATTCAATTCAGTGAGAAAAAGAATTATCACGTGAAAACGTATTCAATTTAAGATGCAATTAAATTCAGAAAATCTTATCTCACAGTTTTTCACATGAAAATTCTTTTGAAGTTTATGGGCCATATAAAATTCAGTGACAAAAAGTTATCTTATGGTTCATCGCCTGAAAATTCATGAACGAGATTCAATTTGAAGAGAAAAAACTTTCCTCCAAATTCAGTTTCAGTTTTTTTTCCCATAGACTTCAATAGAGTTTTCACATGATAAACTATGAGAAAAGTTGAATTCTGAATTGAATTGAATCTCAAATTGAATCATGCTCATGACTTTTCATGCGATAAACCCTCACTGATTTGAATCTGGCCCTATGGGGAAAAAAATGGAACTGAATTAGGAGCAAAGTTTTTTCTCCTTGAATTGAATCTCGTCCAAAAGTTTTCACGTGAGATAACTTTTTCTCCTTGAATTGAACCTCATCCAAGAGTTTTTAAATTTGTCAGAATTCTCCACATTGAACCTGGAGGGAGGGATCATACTGGCCATGTTTATCAACCAAACAGAGTTCTAACCTCTCAGTTAACATCTGAGCAATTATCGATAAGGGAGGGGATTGTTTTAGGTCCCACGTGCACAAGACCATAGGCAGCCACAAAAGGTCATTTATACATGAAAATGCCATTTGAGATGCAATTCACCATGTTTTTTTTACCAAGACCAAGACTAAAGCATTTTTCCAATAAGTTGAGCATAACTGCGGCGCCAATGGAGCAGTTGCATTTGATGCAATTACACCTGATAATACACATAATAATAGTGAGATGTGGGGGCAAATTTACTTATGGTCGAATATCGAGGGTTATTCCATATGCCAAATGGAAATCCTTCGACTTCGAATATCGAAGACGAAGGATTTACCGCAATTCGTTCAATCGAACGATTCAAGCCTTCGAATCGTTCGACTAGAAGGATTTTAATCCATCGATCGAACGATTTTTCTTCCACCAAAAAAAGATTGCAAAGCCTATGGGGACCTTCCCCATAACATTGACTTCGGTAAGTTTTAGGTGGCGAACTAGGGGGTCGAAGTTTTTTCTTAAAGAGACAGTACTTCGACTATCGAATGGTCGAATAGTCTAACGATTTTTACTTCGAATCGTTTGATTCGAAGTCGTAGTTGAAGGTCGAAGTAGCCAATTCGATGGTCGAAGTAGCCAAAAAAAAACATTTGAAATTCAACGTTTTTTTTTATTCTGTTCCTTCACTCGAACTAAGTAAATGGGCCCCGTGGTGTCTTTCTTTATATCTCTAGCATGCTAACCTTAGCAAGCATTACACTGCCCAGTTCTGTTGTGGGTGTGGTGGGTGGGCTAAGTTTAACCATTACCTTTGTTCATGTTCCAGACACTCATTTCTGTTGCAGTATAATTTAGGGTCATGACGCTGCACCTCTGAACCACTAGTCTTGCTTTTGTGCTCCTCATATTATCTGCACAGAAAAGACCTTCTATTCAGCTTGGGTTTTGAGCCATAAAAAGATAACCACAGAAAGGTGAGACATACCTGCACTTTTCTTTACGTGTTACCATGCCTGGACTGAGACCCAAAATAGTAATGATATTTTGAGTACAAAATGCCCAAACAGGTCTAATTTAAAGCACTGATCTATGGCAGCTTATAGGAGTTTTCCTGATTTCCAGTTGGGCTCTGCATGTGATCATGATAGGTGCTGGTATATACTATGGTTGAAGATACAGGAGAATTTGCCATTGCACACACTTTCATGTACAGGTAACGGATCCATTATCCGGAAACCCATTATCCAGAAAGCTTCAAATTATGGGAAGGCCATCTCCCAATTACTCCATTTTAATCAAATAATTCCAATTTTTTTGTAATCATTTTCTTTTGCCTTGTACTTGATCCCAGCTAAGATATAATTAATCCTTATTGGAAGCAAAACAATCCTGTTGAGTTAATTTCATGTTTACATTTTTTTTAATAGACTTAATGGATGGGGATCAAAACTATGGCAAGACCCTTTATCTGGAAAAGCCAGGTCCTGAGCATCCTGGATGACATACCTGTTCCTTGCTTATCAGTTGAGCAGGTCCTCTACCTGCTATAGACCATCCTGGGGGTCTACAACAACATAGTTGAAGACCAGTGCTGGCAGGGGTTCTCCTGCTTTATGGAAGAGTTTGAGGTATTCATTCGGGGTTCCCTAGTTACAGGGTGTTCTAGGTGCAAACAAGGTGAGCTCTATTTTCAGCCTTGATAAATTACTCCTGAAAGCAATAGTGAAAATAGAGTAGTGAAATGTCCCTCTGGTGGGACGTGGGGAGCTCTAGTTGTTGTTAGGGTTGCCACCTGGCTGGTATTTAACCGGCCTGGCCAGTAAAAATGATGGTTGGTCTCAATGTTATTAATAGAGAAAAAAGTTAAATATATATAGGAAGGGCAGTATTTTTTTCCAGAAAAGGTGGCAACCCTAGTTGCTGTATGTCAGGTGGCCTTAGTTGGAAATGTATGGACTTTCTGGGCTCTCATAATTATAAGAAATGGGAATGTTTACACAGAGATGATGGCAAATTAACCAGGCAGGGCAGAGCAGCAAATGCTAAAAATAAGTAAATGCTTCAAATGTGTTTTTTCTAGTTAATGATTCTGTGATATATATGGATAGAGAGATAAAGGCATACACACACACACAGACACAAAAGGTGCCCAATCTAGGACTTTACTAAGCAGTACTGCTCAGGAATCACCTTGCCTTCTTATTCAGCATGTGAGACAATTAAGGTGATGATACATAAAGGCCACCATCCCCTGCTTTATTTCATTGCCTGCATACCAAACACATCGGTCACCATGACTTCCGTGGCTAATCTGCTGAGATACAATTGCCTTTTCTTCCAGCTATTGTTTATGAGGCGTGAGAGCAGCCTCGCTCTATCACTTATCCAACCAACAGGTGAAGACAAAACAAAGGTATTTTCTGTATTCAGTACTGATGCAGCACAGCTTTCTTATTAAACTGTCACATTCTTATGGCTCATGGCCCAAGGGCTATATTCTCCATTGGCCATTTTTAGCTATGGGAGAAGCAACTGAGTCCAGTCCAGGTGCTTTTTATTCGTTTGAATGGTTTGCCCAAGCTCAAAAGCATCAATTACGACCCCAAGTCACAGTTAAAAGACCACATCAGCATCAGCGCTTAAAAAGGTAACCCCCACACAAGTTATAAAAAGCAATTGGGGACTAGGGCCCCCCTATAAGTTAAAAAAAAATATTAGCACCAGGGCCCCCCATTAATGTTTTTTAAAAAAAGCATTGGCACCATGGCCCCCCTTACAAATTGGGGCCCCAGAGAACATTTTTTCAAAAAAACATTGGAGCCAAGGCCCCCCTTACAAATTAAAAAAATTTGGGGCCCCAAAGAATATTTTCATAAGAAAAAAAACATTGGTGGCAGGGGCCTATAGAGTATAAAAATAATACATTGGTGGCCAGGGGTTTAAAAAAAAATAAAAAAACACACATTGGTGTTCAAAGGATTTGAACTCGTGGCTTCAGGGCTTCAACTTCGCTTTCTTTTGTGACTGTGGGTCTTTTCGCCACTTCAGGACTTCAATTTCAGCTGTTTTTGTGACTTTGGGTCTTTTTACCACTTCGGGTCTTCGGCTGTTCGGCTTTTTCGGCACTTCCGCATTTCTACTGTTCAGGACTTCGGAAGGAGGCAAGCGCGGCTTTGGTGCTTTCATGGGGGTCCGGCTCTTTTAAAAAGTTCAGCACTGCGTCAGGCTCAGACCCGGTCCACTTGTACCCCTGTGCCCCCCTGATGGCGGCCCTGGGTGGGGGTCCAGGTCAGGTGCAGGTCGAGTTTTTCTCATCATTAGATCCCACAGACTCCATTTCTATAAAATAATTCATGTTTTTGGAAATGATTTCCTTTTTCTCTATAATAACAAAACAGTAGTTTGTACTTGATCCCAACTAAGATATAATGAATCCTTATTGGAGGCAAAACAATCTTAACTACTGTTGAAATGGTTTTTAGTAGACTTCGAGGCTGATTTATCAACAGTCTCATTTTAGTGGTTTTAGAGGTTTTTTGAAACCACAACTAAACTCGCTTTTTCTAAAATCACAAATGTCATGAAATTTATTAAAAAATCTGAACTGAAAGAGCAAGAACAGGAAAACTGCGGCTTTTTCATATTGTTGCACAAAAGTCATTGTCAAACATACTAAAACCACGAGTCAAAGAAAGATAGTTCCAGTTGTAAAGGGACATCTGCCATTGACTTTTACGTGATTTACATGCAACTTTTTTGGCTTTTTGGTGTCAAAAAGTCTGACCTGAAAAAGTTGCGCATTAATAAGTCAGCCCCCTAAAGCAGTGTTGTCCAACTTCTATGAGGGCTGGAACACCTACTTTAAACCACACCCACTTAATCACAAACACGTTAATGGTGGTAGCAAACCAAAAAACCAAATGGCTGGTGCTCACTGCAGGGATATCACTCATCCATATGCCTCTGCCTACCCTGTGAATAACTGTAATGTAGGGTAACCCAAACCCCAAGGACCGGGTCTCGACTTTTGACTTTCTGCCTTTGGCTTCTGGAGGAGCCCTCAGCAACTCAGATGCCACCAGGTCTTAATGTGAGGGGACCAATGGGAGAGATCTGGGCAGGCTAGGGAACCGAACATATCATAGAAGAATGGGGAACCAATCGGGCAATACAGTACAAGATCGGTTGACAGAGCCGTAGTCAAGGTCACATGCCAGGGTCAGAATCAGTAGACAGAGAGGTACCAAATCAGGAGGAGGAAGCGCGGTTGAGGTCACAGGCCGTAGTCAACACTAACAGTATTGCGGTACAAAATCAGGATTTGAATATCAGGCAATGGTCGGGCAGCAGATAATCAAAGTCAAGAACAAGGATCAGAAAAACTATAAACGCACCCAGGAACTATAGAAATAGACCTTACGTTGGGGGCGATTGGAAAAAGTACTTTGCAGCTCTAAATATTTGAATTTTCACAAAAAACGTGATGACCTCACGCAACACATCAGAGTAAAAGACACTAGTCAATCCCGCGCGTCAACCCAGCTGCACTAGACCCCCACAATAACACATCAACCCCCAGCACATGAATAAACACCTTGGGGACCCCCTGACAAGTATTCAACAAACCCCCACCAGATTCAGATTTGCATTCTTTGCATGGACTATAACTCTTCACTTTGATTTACTTGGAATGTTTTGGGTGGGGCAAACACTTTGTAAATCTGTTTGCTACAATATTCATTGCAACCGCTCAAGGTCCTGAGGTTCATTCATTATTTTTGTCTTTCCATCTCTGTATTCTTTCTGGTAGAATGTACAGCATCTGATTTAAGTTTAGAAACAGTAATAATTCATTCTACAAAACTGCATGGTTACATAATGGTCCCAACTGGTGGGGGAGGCGCTGATCATTATAGTTGGTTGTGCTTTAAAGGTCAGGCATAGGATGTATATTGTTTCACTGCACTTCCAGGTGTCTTTGTGGTATTTTATTTTTGATATGTATTGTACATCCAGGTTACTGACTTCTATTGAGTGAGCTTGTAATATAGATGTATATAGCCCTATCCTTGTAAGAATCCACTGCCTGGATCAGTACATCACAAGCTGTACGAGTTGCCTCTAACATGACCCAATGCAGTAAATTTGGGTAGCACATTGTCAGGATGAGTTTTTATTTGCCCACTTGTGTACCCCTGGAACTATAACAAAGTGACTGCTACCTCAATGTTTCTATATATTTGTAACCTTGTTATGAGCTAAGGGGGCCCAGTCTGAAGGTCAGTTAGGGGGAGATTTGGGATGAGAGCTTATTTGTACCCTGAGTACCCCTTGGAACTATAGCAGGGTGACTGTTACCCCAATGTTTCTATATATCTGTAACCTTGTTATGAGCTAAGGGGGCCCAGTCTGAAGGTCAGTTAGGGGGAGATTTGGGGTGAGAGCTTATTTGTACCCTGGGTACCCCTGGAACTATAGCAGGGTGACTGTTACCCCAATGTTTCTATATATCTGTAACCTTGTTATGAGCTAAGGGGGCCCAGTCTGAAGGTCAGTTAGGGGGAGATTTGGGGTGAGTGTTTATTTGTACCCTGGGTACCCCTGGAACTATAGCAGGGTGACACCCCAATGTTTCTATATATCTGTAACCTTGTTATGAGCTAAGGGGGCCCAGCCTGAAGGTCAGTTAGGAGGAGATTTGGGGTGAGTGCTTATTTGTGCCCTGGGTACCCCTGGAACTATAGCAGGGTGACACCCCAATGTTTCTATATATCTGTAACCTTGTTATGAGCTAAGGGGGCCCAGACTGAAGGCCAGTTAGAGGGAGATTTGGGGTGAGTGTTTATTTGTACCCTGGGTACCCCTGGAACTACAGCAGGGTGACTGTTACCCCAATGTTTCTATATATCTGTAACCTTGTTATGAGCTAAGGGGATCCAGTCTGAAGGTCAGTTAGGAGGAGATTTGGGGTGAGTGATTATTTGTACCCTGGGTACCCCTGGAACTATAGCAGGGTGACACCCCAATGTCTCTATATATCTGTAACCTTGTTATGAGCTAAGGGGGCCCAGTCTGAAGGCCAGTTAGGGGGAGATTTAGGGGAAACTAGGGGTACAGTGGGACAGCCTTATGGTCAGCTTTAGGACCCTTTAAATTTTGATTAATCTTATAGTATATAGGATCTAACTACTTCAAACAAACGTTAGTTAAGAGGCTCTGACAGGATAAAAACTTAAAAGAGATCAAACGCCTCCTCCCAACCCAAGACCCCACCATTGCCCCCCCTCCTGACCTGTTAATGTCAAAAGTTTCTCTACCTTTTTATCTGCTTTAAAACACAGTGTTGTGCAGTGGAGTTGGCAGATCTGGACCCTGATTCAGCTATGCTCCTATATGCTCAGTTTTGGTGATGGCGCCTGCCAAACTTGCTGTCCAAATCTGAATTTTAGCAGCTGCACAGATAGGGATAATTGTGACAGTAATGGGGTGCAGGGAGGGGGGCCTGGAGCTGGGGGAAGATACTGTTATGTATATGGTAAGGTCATGTGAAGGCGGTGCTACCAGTAGGGTTACCACCTTTTCTGGAAAAAAATACCGGCCTTCCTATATTCTTGCCGTTTTTTCCTATTAATAACATTGGCATCATTTTAATTGGACAGGCTGGTAAAATACTGGCCAGGAGGCAACCCTAGTTACCAGGGTTGTCACCATTACTAGCTTTCCTATATTTTTATGTTTCTTTTCTATTAATTACATTTGCATCAAGCAACATATTTACTGGACAGGTGGCAATAAGAAAGGCACTTTCTAAGTGTAAAACACAATACTTAAAGGGATCCTGTCATCAGAAAACATGTTTTTATCAAAACGCATCAGTTAACCCTTTAAGTGCCACAGAACGTAGAATCTACGTTCTGTGGATCAAAGGACCAAAGTGCCACAGATCGTAGATTCTACGTTCTGCAGCACTTCCGGGTTTGCGAGCGGAGGAGCGGCTGTTAGAGCCGCTCGCTCCGCTCCTTCACGATCCCCTGCCCCTAGACAACGAGCAGAGCAGGGGATCGTGTGGCCCCTGGGGCGCGATCGCCCAGGGGCCCCAAAGCAGCAGCAGGGACGCGTTTCCTATGCGTCCTGCTGCTGCCTGCGCCGCACTTCCGCCCAGCTCCGCCCCCACATGGCTGATGATCGTTGGAGCTGGAGATCTGCTGCGTGGGACCCTTTCTGATCGATCTGCAGCATCTACCCCAGGTAAGTGTAACATTTACACACACAAAAACACACAAACACACCAACACACACTTATTACAGTAATATACACTTACATTCACACTTACACACACTCACACATAGATTTTTGGGGATTGGGGGGGTCACACACACTCACAGCACCCATGTACACTTGCACACGCGCACATGCGCAAATAACATGCAATTTACCCGTTGTGCACACGCATATGTACATATATGGCTTTGTGGCTTTTTTTTTTTTTTTCTTATCGCATCGTCTCTTTTTGGGCTAAAAAAAATGTTTTATTGCCGTTCCGAATAGCGTATTCGCTAACCGTACTGTGCAATAGCTTTTGTATGTTATTTTGGTGGTTATATTGCAATTTTGGGTATTTTGGTGCATTTTTAGCCATTTTATTGAATTTTTAGCCATTTTATTGCATTTTCAGCTCTGCATTTGTGTTGTTCACTTGTTTCTGCCCGTATAATCGATTTGGCCCAGCTAAAATATTCAAACGGTAATTCTGGTGGCCGATTACACTAGTGTGAAAAAAAAAAGCATTGATTTTTGTGGTTTTATTAGTTTTTGGTGATTTATTTGCATTTCACACTGTTCTGTGTTATTTTGTTTTGCCTATGTAAATTTTATCTACTATATATCCATTTGGGGGTCTCTGTGCGCCACATAGTTTGGTATATCTATGCATATTGGGCATCAAAGTGTTCAGTAGACCCCTGTCATTCATATTTAGGATGTTTTATGCTGATACGTTACGAAATGTGGGGCACATAATGGGGTAAAATTCAAGCTTTGTGACGATTTTCAGAAATTTGATAAAAACCGTTATGTTCAGCATTGCTTTGCAGTTTGGCAGTTTGCTGTAGAAACACTTATTTACCCATTTTGGATTCGTCAGAATGTGTACTTTCTGAAAATATATGGTTTTCTGGGGTCTCTGTACTGTTAGGGGGGTCTAATGTCGCATAATACACACACCAGGTGCTTATATTGCAGCAGCCAGCGCGTCAGCTGTGAAAATGTCTATACATATTGTCATTTGGGGGTCTCTGTGCGCAACATAGTTTGGTATATCTATGCATATTGGGCATCAAAGTGTTCAGTAGACCCCTGGCGCTCATATTTAGGATGTTTTATGCTGATAAGCTACGAAATGTGGGGCATATAATGGGGTAGAATTCAAGCTTTGTGACGATTTTCAGAAATTTGATAAAAACCGTTATGTTCAGCATTGCTTTGCAGTTTGGCAGTTTGCAGTAGAAACACTTATTTACCCATATTGGATTCGTCAAAATGTGTACTTTCTGAAAATATATGGTTTTCTGGGGTCTCTGTGCTGTTAGGTGGTCTAATGTCGCATAATACACACACTGGGTGGTTATATTGCAGCAGCCAGCGCGTCAGCCGTGAAAATGTCTATACATATTGTCATTTGGGGGTCTCTGTGCGCCACATAGTTTGGTATATCTATGCATATTGGGCATCAAAGTGTTCAGTAGACCCCATGCGCTCATATTTAGGATGTTTTATGCTGATAAGTTACGAAATGTGGGGCATATAATGGGGTAAAATTCAAGCTTTGTGACGATGTTCAGAAATTTGATAAAAACCGTTACGTTCAGCATTGCTTTGCAGTTTGACAGTTTGCAGTAGGAACACATATTTACCCATATTGGATTCGTCAAAATGTGTACTTTCTGAAAATATATGGTTTTCTGGGGTCTCTGTACTGTTAGGGGGGTCTAATGTCGCATATTACACACACCAGGTGCTTGTATTGCAGCAGCCAGCGCGCATCAGCCGTGAAAATGTATACACTATTGTCATTTGGGGGTCTCTGTGCGCCACATAGTTTGGTATATCTATGCATATTGGGCATCAAAGTGTTTAGTAGACCCCTGGCGTTCATATTCAGGATGTTTTATGCTGATAAGTTACGAAATGTGGGGCATATAATGGGGTAAAATTCAAGCTTTGTGACGATTTTCAGAAATTTGATAAAAACCGTTACGTTCAGCATTGCTTTGCAGTTTGACAGTATGCAGTAGGAACACATATTTACCCATATTGGATTCGTCAGAATGTGTACTTTCCGAAAATATATGGTTTTCTGGGGTCTCTGTACTGTTAGGGGGGTCTAATGTCGCATATTAGACACACCGGGTGCTTATATTGCAGCAGCCAGCGCGCGTCAGCCGTGAAAATGTATACACTATTGTCATTTGGGGGTCTCTGTGCGCCACATAGTTTGGTATATCTATGCATATTGGGCATCAAAGTGTTCAGTAGACCCCTGGCGTTCATATTCAGGATGTTTTATGCTGATAAGTTACGAAATGTGGGGCATATAATGGGGTAAAATTCAAGCTTTGTGACGATTTTCAGAAATTTGATAAAAACCGTTATGTTCAGCATTGCTTTGCAGTTTGGCAGTTTGCAGTAGAAACACTTATTTACCCATATTGGATTCGTCAGAATGTGTACTTTCTGAAAATATATGGTTTTCTGGGGTCTCTGTACTGTTAGGTGGTCTAATGTCGCATAATACACACACACCGGGTGGTTATATTGCTGCAGCCAGCGTGTCAGCCGTGAAAATGTCTATACATATTGTCATTTGTGGGTCTCTGTGCGCCACATAGTTTGGTATATCTATGCATTTGGGCATCAAAAGTGTTCAGTAGACCCCTGGCGCTCATATTTAGGATGTTTTATGCTGATAAGTTACGAAATGTGGGGCATATAATGGGATAAATTTCAAGCTTTGTGACGATTTTCAGAAATTTGATAAAAACTGTTACGTTCAGCATTGCTTTGCAGTTTGACAGTTTGCAGTAGGAACACATATTTACCCATTTTGGATTCGTCAGAATGTGTACTTTCTGAAAATATATGGTTTTCTGGGGTCTCTGTACTGTTAGGGGGGTCTAATGTCGCATATTACACACACCGGGTGCTTATATTGCAGCAGCCAGCGTGCGTCAGCCGTGAAAATGTATATACACTATTGTCATTTGGGGGTCTCTGTGCGCCACATAGTTTGGTATATCTATGCATATTGGGCATCAAAGTGTTCAGTAGACCCCTGGCGTTCATATTCAGGATGTTTTATGCTGATAAGTTACGAAATGTGGGGCATATAATGGGGTAAATTCAAGCTTTGTGACGATTTTCAGAAATTTGATAAAAAACCGTTACGTTCAGCATTGCTTTGCAGTTTGACAGTTTGCAGTAGGAACACATATTTACCCATATTGGATTCGTCAGAATGTGTACTTTCTGAAAATATATGGTTTTCTGGGGTCTCTGTACTGTTAGGTGGTCTAATGTCGCATAATACACACACCGGGTGGTTATATTGCAGCAGCCAGCGCGTCAGCCGTGAAAATGTCTATACATATTGTCATTTGGGGGTCTCTGTGCCCCACATAGTTTGGTATATCTATGCACATTGGGCATCAAACTGTTTAGTAGACCCCTATGTTTATATTTAGGATGCTTTATGCTGGTAATGATACATGGACAATACGATGCTGGAAAGTTGAAGCTTTGAGGCAATTTTCAGAATATTTTACCAAAACCGCCAAATTTGGCAAAGCCTTGCGACTCAGTAGTTTGGGGCAGAAAGGCATGGGTACCCATTTTAGATTCTGTATAATGTGTACTTTCCAAAAATATATGGGTTTGGGGGGTAAACATATATTTCTGTGTTTTTACCCCACAAAAATGCAGTCAATGTGTTGATTTTTCATTAGCTGAAGTTACCCACAGGACTATTTGTATGCGCTAACTTCATTTTGGGGCCTCTAACTGCCATATACTTTGGTAAACCTATGCACAGTGGGCACCAAACTGTTTGGAAGACCCCTGGCAATCATATTTAGGGTGTTTTTTTTTGGTGCGTAACGATACGTGGGTGATATGGTGCTGAGAAGTTGAAGCTTTGAGGCAATTTTCAGATATTTCACCAAAACCGACAATTGTGGGAAAGCCTTGCGACTCAGTAGTTTGGAGCAGAAAGGCATGGGTACCCATTTTAGATTCGGTAGAATGTGTACTTTCCAAAAATATATGGGTTTGGGGGGTAAACATATATTTCTGTGTTTTTACCCCACAAAAATGCAGTCAATGTGTTGATTTTTCATTAGCTGAAGTTACCCACAGGACTATTTGTATGCGCTAACTTCATTTTGGGGCCTCTAACTGCCATATACTTTGGTAAACCTATGCACAGTGGGCACCAAACTGTTTGGAGGACCCCTGGCAATCATATTTAGGGTGTTTTTTTTTGGTGCGTAACGATACATGGGTGATATGGTGCTGAGAAGTTGAAGCTTTGAGGCAATTTTCAGATATTTCACCAAAACCGACAATTGTGGGAAAGCCTTGCGACTCAGTAGTTTGGAGCAGAAAGGCATGGGTACCCATTTTAGATTCGGTAGAATGTGTACTTTCCAAAAATATATGGGTTTGGGGGGTAAACATATATTTCTGTGTTTTTACCCCACAAAAATGCAGTCAATGTGTTGATTTTTCATTAGCTGAAGTTACCCACAGGACTATTTGTATGCGCTAACTTCATTTTGGGGCCTCTAACTGCCATATACTTTGGTAAACCTATGCACAGTGGGCACCAAACTGTTTGGAGGACCCCTGGCAATCATATTTAGGGTGTTTTTTTTTTGGTGCGTAACGATACATGGGTGATATGGTGCTGAGAAGTTGAAGCTTTGAGGCAATTTTCAGATATTTCACCAAAACCGACAATTGTGGGAAAGCCTTGCGACTCAGTAGTTTGGAGCAGAAAGGCATGGGTACCCATTTTAGATTCGGTAGAATGTGTACTTTCCAAAAATATATGGGTTTGGGGGGTAAACATATATTTCTGTGTTTTTACCCCACAAAAATGCAGTCAATGTGTTGATTTTTCATTAGCTGAAGTTACCCACAGGACTATTTGTATGCGCTAACTTCATTTTGGGGCCTCTAACTGCCATATACTTTGGTAAACCTATGCACAGTGGGCACCAAACTGTTTGGAGGACCCCTGGCAATCATATTTAGGGTGTTTTTTTTTGGTGCGTAACGATACATGGGTGATATGGTGCTGAGAAGTTGAAGCTTTGAGGAAATTTTCAGATATTTCACCAAAACCGACAATTGTGGGAAAGCCTTGCGACTCAGTAGTTTGGAGCAGAAAGGCATGGGTACCCATTTTAGATTCGGTAGAATGTGTACTTTCCAAAAATATATGGGTTTGGGGGGTAAACATATATTTCTGTGTTTTTACCCCACAAAAATGCAGTCAATGTGTTGATTTTTCATTAGATGAAGTTACCCACAGGACTATTTGTATGCGCTAACTTCATTTTGAGGCCTCTAACTGCCAGATACTTTGGTAAACCTATGAACAATGGCCACCAAACTGTTTGGAGGAACCCTGGCAATCATATTTAGGGTGTTTTTTCTTGGTGCGTAACGATACATGGGTGATATGGTGCTGAGAAGTTGAAGCTTTGAGGCAATTTTCAGATATTTCACCAAAACCGACAATTGTGGGAAAGCCTTGCGACTCAGTAGTTTGGAACAGAAAGGCATGGGTACCCATTTTAGATTCTGTAGAATGTGAACTTTCCAAAAATATATGGGTTTTGGGGGGTAAACATATATTTCTGTGTTTTTACCCCACAAAAATGCAGTCAATGTGTTGATTTTTCATTAGCTGAAGTTACCCACGGGACTGTTTGTATGCGCTAACTTCATTTTGGGGCCTCTAAATGCCAGATACTTTGGTAAACTTATGAACAATGGCCACCAAAATGTTCAGAGGAACCCTGGCAATCATATTTAGGGTGCTTTTTCTTAGTACGTAATGATACATGGGTGATATGGTGCTGAGAAGTTGAAGCTTTGAGGCAATTTTCAGATATTTCACCAAAACCGACAATTGTGGGAAGGCCTTGCGACTCAGTAGTTTGGAGCAGAAAGGCATGGGTACCCATTTTAGATTCTGTAGAATGTGTACTTTCCAAAAATATATGGGTTTTGGGGGGTAAACATATATTTCTGTGTTTTTACCCCACAAAAATGCAGTCAATGTGTTGATTTCTCATTAGATGAAGTTACTCACGGGACTGTTTGTATGCGCTAACTTCATTTTGGGGCCTCTAAATGCCAGATACTTTGGTAAACTTATGAACAATGGCCACCAAAATGTTCAGAGGAACCCTGGCAATCATATTTAGGGTGCTTTTTCTTAGTACGTAATGATACATGGGTGATATGGTGCTGGGAAGTTGAAGTTTTGAGGCAATTTTCAGATATTTCACCAAAACCGACAATTTTGGGAAAGCCTTGCGACTCAGTAGTTTGGAGCAGAAAGGCATGGGTACCCATTTTAGATTCTGTAGAATGTGTTCTTTCCAAAAATATATGGGTTTGGGGGGTAAACATATATTTCTGTGTTTTTACCCCACAAAAAATGCAGTCAATGTGTTGATTTCTCAGTAGCTGAAGTAAAGTCCTGAACAATTTGGATGCGCTAACTTCATATTTGTGTCTCTAAATGCCAGATACTTTGGTAAACCTATGCATAATGGATATCAAACTGTTCAGTGGACCCCTGGCAATCATATTTCAGGTGCTTTTTCTTGGTACGTAATATAGTTTGGGATATGCGGAGCAGCAAAATAAAACCTTTGAAATGATTTTTCAAAATTTTGAATTTTATTTTGAAAAACCGCTATGTTCAGACAAGCTTTTCTGTTTGGTAGTTGGGAGTAGAGAGACATAGTTACCCATTTTGTAATCGGCAGAATGTGTACTTTTCAAAAATGTATGGTTTTCTGGGGTAAACCTATGGTTTCAGGATTTTTTGCCTTGGAATCTAAAGCATGCCGTTTTCTGCCTTAGTGCTTTCAAAATTCAGTAATATACTGCCGGGAGTTTTTGCTGTACAGAAATCCTAAATCTCCCTAAAACTATACATATCTGGTATTGGCACGTTCGAGAGACATAAGGCTTTCCAAATCAGTTGGATTTTCATCTGTAAAATGAAATATTTTTCTGGTATAAATTGATATACAATGAAAAATGGTAATTTTTCATTTTTTTTTGTTATTTAGCACTATAAATTTTTTTGCACAGGTGGAAATACATGAAAACTCAGGCAGATTTAGAAAGCTCAGTTTCTACCGAAAAAAACAATGTATAGTTTTCCTAGGTAAACTATAGGTTTCCCCTCAGAAAATGCCCCTAAAGTGAGAGAGCACAAAATGCTTAAAAACGGCTGGCATTTCGCGTAACCAAAATGTGAAATTCTGCTGGCACTTAAAGGGTTAATAGTGCTGCTCCAGCAGAATTCTGCACTGAAATCCATTTCTCAAAGGAGCAAACAGATTTTTTTTATATTCAATTTTGAAATCTGACATGGGGCTAGACATTTTGTCAATTTCCCAGCTGCCCCAAGTCATGTGACTTGTGCCTGCACTTTAGGAGGGAAATGCTTTCTGGCAGGCTGCTATTTTTCCTTCTCAATGTAACTGAATGTGTCTCAATGGGACATGGGTTTTTACTATTGAGTGTTGTTCTTAGATCTACCAGGCAGCTGTTATCTTGTGTTAGGGAGCTGTAATCTGGTTACCTTCCCATTGTTCTTTTGTTTGGCTGCTGGGGGGAAAAGGGAGGGGGGTGATATCACTCCAACTTGCAGTACAGCAGTAAAGAGTGATTGCAGTTTATCAGAGCACAAGTCACATGACTTGGGGCAGCTGGGAAATTGACAATATGTCTAGCCCCATGTCAGATTTCAAAATTGAATATAAAAAAATCTGTTTGCTCTTTTGAGAAATGGATTTCAGTGCAGAATTCTGCTGGAGCAGCACTATTAACTGATTCATTTTGAATAAAAAATTTTTTCCCATGACAGTATCCCTTTAAATAGGCTTAAAACTGAATTATAGTAAAGCTACTGTTATCACTGCAGTTGGAACAAGCGTAAATAGAAGGGAGACTAAAGCTGGTCATAGATGTGCAGATTTTAGCCTTATATCGCTCAAAGGATCATACGGCACAATCTTCCGACCTGCAATTTACCATTCAGATTAAATACAGCAGTAAACGAAAAAATCAGACGATTCTCTGGCCGTGACAGCAATCATACGAAAGCTCTGTCCGACAACTAGTAGTGACAGTCTCCCACTGATATGATCAGAGATAGTGGGGCAAATTCACTAAACGGCAAAGTGGCTAACGCTAGCGACATTTTGCCAGAAATCCCATCCGCAGGGACATCGACAATTTACTAACAGGTGTGGATGACAATTCGCTAGTGAACGGGACCATCGCTAGAGTTCATTCGCCAAGTGACTTTTCTCTCTGAGATCAGGCGCTACTCCGCAAATTCATTAAAGTGCGAATTTTACTTAACGTTACCTCTTTCGCCAGAGTTGACTTCGCCACCTCAGACCAGACAAACTGCTAAAATGAAGTTAGATCTTCCTCAATCTTCTGTCCCTTACATCATATCTTGTCTGCCGGAAATGCATTAAAGTTGTAAAAACGCTGGTGACTTGTCCTCTGTTTAAGCGGGATTTCCTGTCATGGTCCTAACTAATTAACTTTTTTGTGTTAACATTTTTTCCCAGACAAATGGGGCAAGGAGCATTCGTTTACACTCATGTGTAGGGCATTATAGGATCTATTTTGTCTTTATTCAGGTTCCTTGGACATTAGTAAAAAAAAAATGGCCACTTCAAGCATTTGCACCAACATCTCTAATAAAGACGTCCATACGACTTTAATGTACCCGCCCTATTCACTGTCGGATTGGCCCGGCAGGACACCAGGAAAAAACCCAGTGGGCCCCAACCCTAATGGTCCCCCGCCGGGCCAGTCCCCTCTCCTGATCGCATTAGGGAAAAAAATGTTTTTTTTGGCACCAATTGATTTAGGAGCAGAGCGTTCATGCAGGTGCGCCAAGCGGCGCCTTCATCCATGCATGCTCGGTGCATCATAGTAGGGGGGCGGGGGTTGGCGGGGGGTCGCAGGGGCATTAGTCCCGGTGGGCCCTGGGCCCCCCACTCTGACCCTGCCAATTCAAACTGACCTAAGCGCAAGAGGACTAATGAAGTTTTGCTAGGCAGAAGCGATCGCTAGTGAAATTTCACTTTGATATGCTCGCACTGCCGAAGTATTGCTAGTGAAAAGTCGCCAGCATTCGGCACCCAGGACGCAACTTCGCATTATAGTAAATTGGTGTAGTGGTAACAAATTTTCATCTGGCGAAGTGGCGCAAAGTGTGGCGAAGCGTTCACTGGCAACAATTCGCTGACAGAAATCTTCTAATCTGTCCGATTGACTAAACAACATAGTAAGAAACATGTCAGGGAGATCGATACATGGTACGGAAATTGTACAAGACAAATTTTTGTGTGACTTTATCTTGAGTCAATGGCCAGCTGAAGAATTAACCTTATAAACATGTAATAAAGAGGCGAACTAAGGGTGCTTAAATGCTGACCTCTAGTGGCTGCTGTGACTACTGCTGCATCCAGAACACAAATACACTAGCCTCCTGTTTGAATTTGCCCCCACTTGAGCTCTCTGGCCTTAGTTCAGTGGTTCCCAGGAGTGGGGCTCAGATTTATTAAGAGTTCCCACTCATAGCCCTCTCCCTCCTGATCTTGGACACACACTCATTAATGTAGATCCACCCCTCCACTTGCAAACCCTTCTTCTGGCACATTAAGCCAGGGTAGAGTCCTGGATGGGTTGAGTCGGACCACAAAGAGTTAACTTACCTTAAGACCTGGAACATTCAAAACAGCAGTGATGTACCCAGTGTCGGACTGGCCCCCGGGATACCAGGAAAAGTCTCAGTGGGCTCAGGTGTCAGTGGCCCCTCAAGCTGCTAAACATTTGGCCTATTTCATGGTCATTCCCTATTTTTATGAGAAGAAAGAGGCTAAATAGTTGGAAAAATAGAGTATAGTATGTAAGGAAAAGAGACTATGAGAATAGAAGTTGAGTGAGGAGAGGTCAAAGGTGTTTGGGTGGGCCCCTGGTGTCCTAGTCTGACACTGGATGTACCCAGGGAATCAAGGACTTTCTGCCCAAAACCGGACTGCTTTGCTAGTGTTCCACCAGGTGTAGGAATCTAGACCAGGGCTTTTGTGGCCTTCATACATATCTTGGCCTACCAGGGGGCTCAGCCTGAATGCCAGTTAGGGTAAGATTTTTGAGAGAATGCCTGATTCCACTTATAGATATTCCTCGTTTGTGACCTAAATATTCTTGGAACTGTGGCTGATTCACCAGTGTTTTCCAATATCTGTATCCAGGGGCGTAACTATAGAGGAAGCAGACCTTGAGGCTGCAGGGGGTCCCATGAGACCCTAACCAATGAGCAATTTCAACATATATTTGTAAAATAGGACAACCTCTAAATATTTTGGGGGCCCTAAAATGAATTTGCTGTGGGGCCCAATAACATCTATCTACACCACAGTCTGTATCCCTCATATGACCCAAGGGGAGCCCACGACCAAGTGAGACATACAGTCAATTCTAGACATCTAGTGACTACACCAAAGTATTACACTTATAAATGCAAGTATAAACTGTATAAATGCAAGTTTTTTTCCCTTCGTTTTTATTTGTGGGTATATCTCACTTATAAACTGTGAACTGTTTTTATTCTTTTATGTGAAATTATAAAAATCTTTAGTATTTTAATCATAGTTAAAAGGTCCCCAACAAAATATCTTAACCAGGGTACACCAAGGTCCCTTCGGGCTTCATGGGGATGCCGACCCAGGTGCCCTCACTTACTCGGACCATCCCCCCCCTGATCGTAGCCAAAGTTAATTGGAAAAGCAGTAGGCAACACAGTGCACACTCGCAGGAGGGGGAATCCAGGGGTACAAGGATGAAGAGGGGGTCCTCAATCCAACCCTGTTTGCAACTTGACGGTAATAAAGAAAACAAAAAGGGAACCACATCTAAACAGTGTAATCTCCCTTTTCATGGGGCACTGATCTTACCGTGGTAGCTTCTCTAGGACATTCTTCAGAGTCCTCTGGTCAACCTGGAATCCTGGACTTCTCTGGAATTTACTTTCTTGAAGTATCTGATGAAGGAGGTTTTATGTTTAAACCAAAGTGTCTGTAGTGACCCTCACTGAAAAGCAAGCTATTGCCTGAAAGTTTCATGGTCACTGAACCTGGTGACACAGCACATACATAATCCATACATCCGTAGCTTTCATGTCCCAACCCAACTCTGGCTTAAGGTTTAGCTCCTTGTTGAACTGGTTATTGTAATCACATCTCACTGAGCCACTCTGCATTTTTCACATTAAATCTGATCAAGGTACCAATGGCACAAGCAAGTACTAAATTTTTTTTTTGTGGTATGTTATCTTAGGCCTTTCTGCTCTCCTGACCCTATCGATAATGGCCACATTATTCCATATGTATTCCTCCTGACCATTGGACACGTGAGAACTCAGGGCGCTATCCCAACAAAATACAGTATAGATCCTTAGGGAAGCTATCAAGAGTAGCCATTACAATCATAAGTACGTTAGATGTGGTAACCACAGCATCTGATTTGCCGATGATTTGCCTCAGGGGCTGAATGGTGTCACCGACTGCAGTCCCTGGCCTTATGTAGGCCCGTACTTAGGGGTATTCACTTCCAGGTGTTGAAGCACCTGAACTCAGCTCAGATCCCCTCTTAATCTCAGAGTGATTCCCGTTCCTGCTGGAACAACATTTTAAATTGTAAACTGTTTTTAATAAGACACTCAAAGAGGAAAATGAAAACAGTGTGGAGACAGAGAAGGAAATAGAAAAAGAGGAGAACAGAAGATATTTTGCAAGTGCTCCAGTTGGATGACTCCATCCATGGAGTAGAGGGACTCTCAATCCTAACATCATGTGAAGATCCGGGAGTGGTATGAAAAGCAGGGACCCAGCCCTTCCCGCGACTACAGCAATTATTTTAAAATCATTGAGGACTTCAGAGGCAAGATTCTTGATGCCACCGTTGACAATTCTAAGATTGTGTTGCAAATTGATAACGCCAGGCTGGCTGCAGATGACTTCAGGACCAAGTATGAGAATGAGTTGGCCCTCAGACAGAGTGTGGAATGTGATATTAATGGCCTGCGCAATGTCTTGGATGAGCTGACCTTGTGTAGAACCGACCTGGAACACCAGATTGAAAGCCTGAAGGAAGAGCTGGTTTACCTGAAGAAGAATCATGAAGAGGAACTGAAACAGGTTTATGTCTAATTTTTCACTGTGCACTTGTTTTAATTGCCATAGGACCATAGGTGGGAGGAGTTCAGTTTGTTTCTCTACAGTAGACTCCTTGTTATAAGTCCCTGACAACATCAGTGGCAGATGGTACTGTAAAGCCTAATGAGGGGCCGGGGTCAGCATGTAGGACAAGATCCAGCCACCATTAATACACAAAACCCAGACCTGATTTATTTTGCGCTGACCAGAGGGGACCCAGGAATCCTCCTTATAAATCCATTTATTCACCTGACGGACCAGTGGCTTGTACACTATTACCAGGACTTTGCACTACTGCACATAATTCTAAATCTGAGTCTAAAGATGAATCAGGTAAGTAAGGTAAGATGGCACCGTGGCGCTGATATTCAAGCTTAAGTCCTGGGCCACTGGATTTTATTCACTAGAGGATGTCTGAAGTGTTGTCTCGCCTCCTCAGTCCTCCTTCTCACATACTTTTGTGTAGAGAATTATATATTTTTTGGCTTTAATGTCTTTTTAACCTTTTCATACATTTGAACCAAAGTTCAAGGGTTAAAGCTACATAGTGGGGTGACTGTTAACCCAATGTTTCTATATATCTGTAAACCTTGTTATGAGCTAAGGGGGCCAGTCTGAAGGCCAGTTAGGGGGAGATTTGGGGTGAGTGCTTATTTGTACCCTGGGTACCCCTGGAACTAGAGAAGGGTGACTGTTACCCCAATGTTTCTATATATCTGTAACCTTGTTATGAGCTAAGGGGGCCCAGCCTGAAGGTCAGTTAGGGGGAGATTTGGGGTGAGTGCTTATTTGTGCCCTGGGTACCCCTGGAACTATAGCAGGGTGAATGTTACCCCAATGTTTCTATATATCTGTAACCTTGTTATGAGCTAAGGGGGTCCAGCCTGAAGGTCAGTTAGGGGGAGATTTGGGGTGTGTTTATTTGTACCCTGGGTACCCCTGGAACTATAGCAGGGTGACTGTTACCCCAATGTTTCTATATATCTGTAACCTTGTTATGAGCTAAGGGGGCCCATCTATGTTATGGGACCACAAAAGTGGATCCTGAACCAATGAAGTCTACATGTCTCTATGTTCTTTGTGCACTTATAGTAAATCAGTTGTAAAAAGAAAAAACAACATTGCTCAATATTTTTGGCTTCTTCCATATGATTCAAAGGAAGGATTAAAAAAAAGATGCTGTTTCAAGTTTGTAGCAGGATTAGAGTTAGGGTAGAATTTTCAAAATGACAATCCAAGCAGTCTGTGGATCAGGGATCCCCAACCTTTTGAAATCGTGAGCAACATTCAGAAGTAAAAGAAGTTGGGGAGCAACATTAGCATGAAAAATGTTCTTGGGCTGCCAAATAAGGGCTGTGATTGGACATTTTTAGCACCTTTGTGGATTGAGACTCTGTTTGGCAGTGCACCTGGTTTTTATACAACCAAAACTTGCCTCCAAGCCTGGAATTCAAAAATAAGCTCCTGCTTTGAGGTCACTGAGAGCAACATCCAAGCGGTTGGAGAGCAACATGTTACTCACGAGCCACTGGTTGGGGATCACTGCTCTGGATCAACACTTTCCTGAGATTCATCATACCAACAGACCTGTCATTTCTTACTTTTCACATATAAACCTTTCTTAAAAATATCTACCATATCTGTAAGACAACCACTCCAGGCAGAACAGTTCTGCAAAAAATTCAGCGCGATTAAAGACAAATATTACTAAAAATATGATTTATTCTGTACATGTTAAATAACAAAATAATAAATAAATTATTTGGAGCATTTGTACATAATAAATATTTTAATACCTTCTATAAATTAATACAAGATAACATACATTGTTCAGGATCATGTGGACTAAACATAAAGTGATCACTATCAATCTAAATGAGAGGAAGGTAGCGTATATATATATATATATATATATGATATTATATGATATAAGGGTTTGGTATGATTCCTCTACATGATATCATTAACAAGAAAATAAATTGTAACACATATGCAAACAATAAAAATACAGCTGCCTTGTAGTTCAATATTCAGTTATTTGCAGGTAGCGTTGAAATAAAATCCCACCCTTTACTATTCTATTACCATGAATTACAGTGCAAAAAATAGGGGCGAGAGGATTATCAGATATTGTTTGCTTTTTATAGAAAGATTTTATACAATCAAATATGATATCAAATTAGCAGATAAAGGATATTTTTTATTTCAGAGCATCTCAAGAGCGAGAATCACGCTCAAGAGCTTGGTTTCTGGTCAATGCATTAGGCAAGAAGACTTGACTCCAACCAAGATGGCGATGGAGTCAAAAATATTTTTTTTCTCTTTCTTTAACCAAGCAAAATTTATGGTAGATCTTTGGTGGGTGACTCTGGTAACCCGTTCATGGCAAGATATGCATCATATGACTGTTTTGCTCCTTCTATAGTTGGTTAAAGCCATGGACGAGGTAGAGAAAAATCATACAAATAAAATATAAGAGCTTTAGCTTAAAGTGCAAAAGGAAATTTTAATAGCTTTATTGCTACTTCGGTTTGAAGTGTCTGTGTCATTGGGGCTGTACTAACAGTGTATATCCATATAAAGGTTTTCGTGCCAGGAATTACATCTTGTTCCTTCAATTTGCATTGAGTTGCCAGCACTCAAGCCTGTGTTCTGCAAGGTTGCAAGTGAGCAGAAAATAGTGCACTTCAAAATGTGTTTAGAAAAGAGAAGTCTCCCTTTCTCGTTTCCAACATAAATTTCATATTAGATAATTATATATTTGATTAGAGATACATAATAACTACGTTTGTGGCTACTTATATATAATTATAAGTAAAGCTTCTTATACTGTCACTGATGTTGGGTTTGTAGATACCAATCCTATTCTTTGAGTAAAGACATACAGCCAGGGCCAGCACAGCCAATAGCAAAGCAACTCCCAGAAGTACACCAATTACAATGGTCGCCGTTCTCCAAGAATAGTCCACGATCACATTGCTTCCAGTAACAGTGGTTGTTGCTGATGTAGCTGTTGGTGTAGCAACCACTGTAAACATAATGGATAAATATGAATACATAGCAAACCAGCCCACATGTAGAGAATACCTATCTCCATATATATATTTATTTATACATATTGGTGGAAGCTGTCATGTTGTTTCCTTTTAGATGGAAGAGGACATACATTTTTACACGCATAAATATTTGTATTCAAAAATGCGGGTGCCATATTGTTTCCCATTGACGGTGCAGTATGAAGGTATAGCTTGTTATGTTCCCAAAACATTCCTTCCTTGTATATTTGAGATAACACCAGTGAGTACTACTTATTGACTACATTTCAATTTAGAAAGCATTGGGGAGCAACACAAGCATGCAAATGATTGCTGGGGGTACCAAATAAGTGCTGTGATTGGCTATTTGGTGGCCTCTATGTGGACTGGCAGCCTACAGGAGGCTCTGTTTGGCCGCACACTTGGGGGCACATTTACTAAGGGTCGAATATCGAGGGTTAATAAACCCTCAAAGTAAAATCCTTCGAATTTGAATATTGAATTCAAAGGATTTTGCTCAAATACTTCGATTGATCGATTGAATAAAAAATCGTTCGATCGAACGATTAAATCCTTCGAATCGAACGATTCGAAGGATTTTAATCGATCGATCAAACGATTTTCCTTCGATCAGAAAAAGCTTAGAAAACTTATGGGGAAGGTCCCCATAGGCTAACATTGTAGCTCGGTAGGTTTAAAGTGGCAAAGTATGTAGTCGAAGTTTTTTTAAAGAGACAGTACTTCGACTATCGAATGGTCGAATAGTCAAACGATTTTTAGTTTGAATCGTTCGAATCAAAGTCGTAGTCGAAGTAGCCTATTCGATGGTCGAAGTACCCAAAAAAAACCTTCGAAATTCGATTTCGAAGTTTTTTTACTTTGAATCCTTCACTCGAGCTTAGTAAATGTGCCCCTTAGTTTCTATACAACCAAAACTTGTCTCCAAATCAAGAATTCAAAAATAATCACCTGCTTTGAGGTCAATGGGAGCAACATCCAAGGGGTTGGTGAGAAACATGTTGCTCGTGAGCCACTGGTTGGTTAACACTAATGTAGAGGCTCTCAAAATACTTCAGTAGAACAGCACAGTGTTTTTAAGAGAAGGCAACTAGACCATTACAGCTACTTACCCAAGTTTGTAGTGTTGAGAGATATCCCAGCCTTTACTGCTTCAATAAGAGTAGCCTGGAATGTGGTTTGATCCAAGGTGGTTGCTGATTGTGTCGTGGACATAAAGTAGGCGATGACACTTCCAGGCCTGAAGCCAACCACGGTGATATTAAAGGTGTTGTCATTCAGTTTTGTTCTCATTGACTTTACCAGCTGCAAAACAAAAGAAAAATGCACATTAGTCAGTAGAACATACAACTAAGGCTGTGATGTACCAGATTTCATTTGATCTGATGGGAAAGTCACATGATCAGTGATCCCATTTTGGCACAATTCCATGTGGATATAGATGTTGTGTGCTGTGTATTTACTTACATTATCAGTGAGCTTCTGTGCTGCAGTTGCATAAGCACTGCTGGATGAGTTGTAAAGGTCTGCTGTAAAACTCCAGTCGTTGAACTTAATTGCACAAGGAATTGCCTGAGTATCTGAAAAACAGAATTTGGTTGATCATTATTTGTATTCGTGTATATTAAAGTGTGTGGGACCTATCTTTCATTCAATCAAGTTGCATTGAAATAAGAAGTATACTCACTGGAACAGATTGAAGCTCTGGTTTCAAGGCAGGCAAAGTTCTGGGAGCAGAATGCAGTGTTGTTGAAGCATAAAGTTGGGTCTATAAAAATAAAAGTTACAGATGTATCGGTGGACACTTGAACCACTAAAATCAATGTCAACCTGTGATGCTCCTGTTTAACATTCACTTTCCCAAAAGACTGATCAAGATGTGCTTCACTGTAAATATGGGTGAATAACGGCATCACCTCATACTCCTTGGGTTTCAGCCTGGTTGGTAATTAAAATGATACTTTATGCCTACGTAATTGATAGGGATGGAGAAAACAGACACAGCAGGGCCAGCATCTGTCCAGAAAACATGAGAACCCTAAGGAGAACATTTATTGAAATTCGAGATCAACATTTAAGTTAATGGGGGGGGTGTTTTTCCAAAATTCCAGATATTTTCAATATTCCAGATATTTGATTTTTCAAAATAAAATCGAGTTTGAGACTCATTTAATGCGAATGAGTTTTACGATTCTAACTCTTTAAAAAAAAAAATGTGCTAGAAATTGAGAAAAAACGATGGGTGCATTTTATTATTTTTGTGCATTTTATTTAATCTGCCTTTAATATCGCATGTAAATGGAGAAGTAGGAGATGTTGTGAAGATACTTTCCAGACTCTGTTTTATCAAGCTTTTCAATGTAGTTATTGACTATAGAGCTCCGCCTTGTGGGTAACTTTTCACTGATATGAATTATACATGAGACAAAACACTAGAATAGGGAATTAGAAATATCCTTCAACTCTTTGGAAATCTCTACATAGAATATGAATAGTGCATTATAGCGTATAACATATTGTATGGTCAAGTTTATCATCAGCAGTACCAAGATATCATCTATTTGATGTTTGACTGCACAATTAGCTCTACATGTGATGCCAAATAGTGATCGCTGAATTTATTCGCCAGGCGCAAATTCACGGTGAATTTGCACAATTCGCCGCCGGCGAATAAATTCACGAAACGGCCGCAAAAATTCACTGGTGAAAATTCGCCGGCGTCTAAAAAAATGGATGCCGGCGTCTGTTTTTTCGGACACCGACACATTTTCGCCAAAAAACGGACGCTGGTGTCATAAACGGATGCCAGCGTCAAAAACGAGACAACGGCTCAATTTCACGAATTTTCCGCACGAAATTCGTGAATTTTCCGGTGAAACGGCGCAAATTCGCCCATCACTAATGCCAAATATGACTGCTATATGTCTTGTACAGAACTAAACCCGGCCTTTATGAAACAAGTGTTTTTTCCCCTTATTTTATCCATTATAAGGTAAAGTCAATGGTTGATTCCTATTCTCACTGCCTTTGTCTAGGTGAATGGTCTTCATACTCACCAATACAATTGTGTCCAGGATTGGAAGAGTTCCCATCCGTTATGCCAGGGTAGCATTGGCATTGGTAACTACCGATGGTATTCGTGCATGACGACAATATTGAACAAGGATTGGCAGAACACTCATTTATATCTGCAAAAGGAAAATGAGAAAGTTCTTAGTATCCACCATTCTCCTGTTTTGTATCATTCACAATAGGGGGCAGATTTACAAAGCTCGAGTGAATTGAGTTAAAAAAGTTTGAATTTCTATTCAATCGTTCGAACGCTAAATTCGCTGAAAAAATCCTTCGACATTCGAAGTCGAAGGATTTCAATTCGAGGGTCGAATTTCGACGTTTTTTTAACTTCAAAATTCGACCCTTAGTAAATCTGCCCCTAAGTAATTGTATCATAAGATCTTTTCTTACCTATGCAGGTTAGTCCAGGGGCAGCCGGGCTGGTGTCATTAAACCCTGCATTGCATGTGCATGAAGCAACGCCATTTATGGATGTGCAGGTGGCATATTTAGAACAGACATTTACTCCAGTGTCACAGGCATTTTGAACTGTAAGGAACATTTAATTTGTTAGGATTTGTCTATGATGGACCACATACTGCATTAGGAACAGCCTAATGGACTGGTAAACTCAGTTTACCCGAAGAGTCAAGAGTTTCCAGCAGAGAAGATGCACAAGGAGACCAATAGAGAGAAAAAGTCATTACCTTTGAAACTGTAAGAACTAGGGTCAACGACTAGTGTGGTGCTCTTGTTGAGTGCGTCTTGGAAGATCTGGGACACGCTACCCGTTGTCATGTTTTGTGCCACGTCTGTGATTATGTTGAAATCAACAACAATGCTTCCGTTCTTCAGATCTGTTACATCAATTCGCATCTTCCCCGCCTTATACATGGCCATGCTAACATTATCGAAATTCTTTGACACCTAAAAAGGGGACGGGTGGCGAAGATACATTAAACCGCTTCAAGAAATGGTTGTGGGTATTTGTGCTCTTGATGTCAGCAGATAAAGCCAAAACATATATGGAATGTGATACAACTCACCTCGTCCGTGAAGTTCTTTGTAAATTCTTTGAACTTTGTGCTTGTTTTATCTGCAAACTCAGCCGTGTACACGCTGCTGGTTATTCGGATTTGCGCAGCGAAGATTCTGCCCACTGTAAAGCAAAGGGTAAATGAGTTGCGCTGTTAAATGCAAACAAAACAATGATGCCTGATATGCACTTGTGTTGCTGGTGCCTCAACTGAAGCCAACATCAAAACTATATATAACCCAATTTGTGGTCATTTTTCAAATGCTTAATCAAAAAGTTCCGATGATGGAAGCAACTCCTATCAAGTTGACAGCTGTATCACTTGTAAATGCTTGTGATATGTATCCTGTACAAACACACAATAGTGTTTACTGCAAGAGTATCACAAGCTAGAGCCAAGTGGAAAATACCCTTGAGGAATTGTGTTGTTAAGACTTAAAACAATGACTTAATACCCTTGTTATTCTAGTCAAAAAGAGAATATAGTACTCACCTGTAGTAACATTGGTGATATAATCGTCATTCATTGGGCAAGACAGTTGTTTAACAGTCACAGTATACTGAGTAGATGGAAGCAAACTGGAGAATGTAACTATCGAATTAGAAGTTGTTGTCTGTTGGGAAACTGGACTGCCAGATGATATGATTACATTGAACTGAGCTCCACTTGGCCCTCCTTGAGCATTTGTTACGAGCTGGATTTCTTCACTCGCCACTTTGGCTAGGACAACAGACACGGTTGCTTGTGCTGGGAATACAAATGAGAGATTAGTTACATAACATAAAAATTGTACACTAAATGAATAGGGCAAAATTAGATTTATTAGCGACTCACCACAAACTGAAAGAGCTGCGGAGGTTGCAGTCGATGTGGTTGTTGGGGTAGTGGTGGTCGTTGTAGATGTAGATGGTGCTACAGTTGTTGATGTAGTAGTTGTGGATGCAGTGGCAGTGCTGGGTGCTGTAGATATTGCAGCCGTTGATGGTGCCGCGGTAGTGGTAGATGTAGTGGTGGTCGTTGTAGATGTAGATGCTGCTACAGTTGTTGATGTAGTAGTTGTTGATGCAGTGATAGTGCTGGTTGCTGTAGATATTGCAGCCGTTGATGGTGCCACGGTAGTGGTAGATGTAGTGGTGGTAGTTGTAGATGTGATTATTCCTGGTGTGCTGGCTGTGCTTAAAGTATTTTGGGATGCTGGAGCTGTTGTTGCAGATGTAGTAGTGCTTGTTATGATTGCTGAATTTGTAGAAGAACTGGCAGCAGCTGTGTTAGCAAGGGTTGAGGATGCGGCCGCAGCACTGGACAGAGGGTTGGTGGAACTGGCTGCTGCTGTGTTAGCAAGGGTGGAGGATGCGGGTGCAGCACTAGACATAGGGATGGAGGAGCTGGCAGCGGCTGTGTTAGCAGGGGTTGAGGATGCTACAGCGGCACTGGACAGAGGGTTGGAGGAACTTGCAGCAGCTGTGTTACCAAGGGTTGAGGATGCGGCCACAGAACTGGACTGAGGGTTGGAGGAACTGAGAGTGGGTGTGTTACCTAGGGTGGAGGATGCGGCTACAGCACTGGACAGAGGGTTGGATGAACTGGCTACAGCTGTGTTTGCAGGGGTGGAGGATGCGGGTGCAGCACTAGACATAGGGATGGAGGAGCTGGCACCGGCTGTGTTAGCAAGGGTGGAGGATGCGGGTGCAGCACTAGACATAGGGATGGAGGAGCTGGCACCGGCTGTGTTAGCAAGGGTGGAGGATGCGGCCACAGCACTGGACAGAGGGTTGGATGAACTGGCTACAGCTGTGTTTGCAGGGGTGGAGGATGCGGGTGCAGCACTAGACATAGGGATGGAGGAGCTGGCAGCGGCTGTGTTAGCAAGGGTGGAGGATGCGGCCACAGCACTGGACTGAGGGTTGGAGGAACTGGCAGTGGCTGTGTTAGCAAGGGTGGAGGATGCGGGTGCAGCACTAGACATAGGGATGGAGGAGCTGGCACCGGCTGTGTTAGCAAGGGTGGAGGATGCGGCTGCAGCACTGGACAGAGGGTTGGAGGAACTGGCAGCGGCTGTGTTAGCAAGGGTGGAGGATGCGGCCACTGCACTGGACAGAGGGTTGGAGGAACTGGCAGCGGCTGTGTTAGCAGGGGTGGAGGATGCGGGTGCAGCACTAGACATAGGGATGGAGGAGCTGGCACCGGCTGTGTTAGCAAGGGTGGAGGATGCGGCCACAGCACTGGACTGAGGGTTGGAGGAGCTGGCACCGGCTGTGTTAGCAAGGGTGGAGGATGCGGCCACAGCACTGGACTGAGGGTTGGAGGAACTGGCAGCGGCTGTGTTAGCAAGGGTGGAGGATGCGGGTGCAGCACTAGACATAGGGATGGAGGAGCTGGCACCGGCTGTGTTAGCAAGGGTGGAGGATGCGGCCACAGCACTGGACTGAGGGTTGGAGGAACTGGCAGCGGCTGTGTTAGCAAAGGTGGAGGATGCGGGTGCAGCACTAGACATAGGGATGGAGGAGCTGGCAGCGGCTGTGTTAGCAAGGGTGGAGGATGCGGGTGCAGCACTAGACATAGCGATGGAGGAGCTGGCAGCGGCTGTGTTAGCAAGGGTGGAGGATGCGGGTGCAGCACTGGATAGAGGGTTGGAGGAACTGGCAGCGGCTGTGTTAGCAAGGGTGGAGGATGCGGGTGCAGCACTAGACATAGGGATGGGGGAGCTGGCAGTGGCTGTGTTAGCAAGGGTGGAGGATGCGGGTGCAGCACTGGACAGAGGGTTGGAGGAACTGGCAGCGGCTGTGTTAGCAAGGGTGGAGGATGCGGGTGCAGCACTAGACATAGGGATGGAGGAGCTTGCAGCGGCTGTGTTAGCAGGGGTGGAGGATGCGGCCACTGCACTGGACTGAGGGTTGGAGGAACTGGCAGCGGCTGTGTTAGCAAGGGTGGAGGATGCGGGTGCAGCACTAGACATAGGGATGGAGGAGCTGGCACCGGCTGTGTTAGCAAGGGTGGAGGATGCGGGTGCAGCACTGGACAGAGGGTTGGAGGAACTGGCAGCGGCTGTGTTAGCAAGGGTGGAGGATGCGGGTGCAGCACTGGACAGAGGGTTGGAGGAACTGGCAGCAGCTGTGTTAGCAAGAGTGGAGGATGCGGGTGCAGCACTAGACATAGGGATGGAGGAGCTGGCACCGGCTGTGTTAGCAAGGGTGGAGGATGCGGGTGCAGCACTGGACAGAGGGTTGGAGGAACTGGCAGCGGCTGTGTTAGCAAGGGTGGAGGATGCGGGTGCAGCACTAGACATAGGGATGGAGGAGCTGGCAGCAGCTGTGTTAGCAGGGGTGGAGGATGCGGCCACAGCACTGGACTGAGGGTTGGAGGAACTGGCAGCTGCTGTGTTAGCAAGGGTGGAGGATGCGGGTGCAGCACTGGACAGAGGGTTGGAGGAACTGGCAGCTGCTGTGTTAGCAAGGGTGGAGGATACGGCCGCAGAACTGGACAGAGGGTTGGAGGAACTGGCAGCTGCTGTGTTAGCAAGGGTGGAGGATACGGCCACAGCACTGGACTGAGGGTTGGAGGAACTGGCAGCAGCCGTGTTAGCAAGGGTGGAGGATGCGGGTGCAGCACTAGACAGAGGGTTGGAGGAACTGGCAGCAGCTGTGTTAGCAAGGGTGGAGGATGCGGGTGCAGCACTAGACATAGGGATGGAGGAGCTGGCAGCGGCTGTGTTAGCAGGGGTGGAGGATGCTACAGCGGCACTGGACAGAGGGTTGGAGGAACTTGCAGCAGCTGTATTAGCAAGGGTTGAGGATGCGGCCACGGAACTGGACTGGGGGTTGGAGGAACTGGTAGCGGCTGTGTTAGCAATGGTTGAGGATGCAGGCGCAGCACTGGACAGAGGGTTGGAAGAACTTGCAGCAGCTGTGTTAGCAAGGGTGGAGGATGCGGCCGCAGAACTGGACTGAGGGTTGGAGGAGGTGGCAGTGGCTGTGTTAGCAAAGGTTGAGGATGCAGGCGCAGCACTGGACAGAGAGTTGGAGGAACTGGCAGATAATGTGTTAGCAAGGGTTGAGGATGCAGGCGCAGCACTGGACAGAGGGTTGGAGGAACTGGCAGATACTGTGTTAGCAAAGGTTGAGGATGAGGCTGCAGCACTGGACAGAGGGTTGGAGGAACTGGCAGCGACTGTATTGCCAAGGGTGGAAGATGCGGCCGCAGCACTGGACAGAGGGTTGGAGGAACTGGCAGCTGATGTTATACCAAGGGTTGAGGATGCGGCTGCAGCACTGGACAGAGGGTTGGAGGAACTGGCATCAGGTGTGTTGCCAAGGGTAGAAGCAGTTGATAAAGGATTGGGGGAACTTGCTGTGGGTATGTTAGTGGAGACAGAAGATGTGACTGCAGCACTGGAAGTAACTGCTGAGGGAAATGCTGTAACTGTAGTTGTGCTTAATGACTGTGAGGCTGTGGTAATGGTCACTGAATCACTTATAGTGTTGGAAGAACTGTCTGTGCTTGACTCAGCAAGGGTTGAGGCTGTAAATAAATCTGTTGAGACATTGAGAAGACAATATCACAATCAGTCTGGTAGAATATTAAACTCTATTTAAACAAGCAAAACTTACTACAGATTGAAAAGAAGAAGCTTCCTATTTATGAGCACAGATAATCATGAATTTTATATCCTTGGGACACCATGAATGCATATGTTTTCCATGGGAAGTAACATCCCTTCTTTGCAAACTAAACTGCTAAACTGTTTCTGAATGTCTAGACTGCTTCCCTCTTTGGTTCAGATTCAATTCAGTGAGGAAAAGTTTATCTCATGGTTCATCACATGAAAACTCATGGACGTGATTCAATTCAAGGAGAAAAAAACTTTTCTCCTAAATCAGTTCCAGTTTTTTTTTCCCATACACTTCCATCGAGTTTCCCCTTTAGATGAGTTTTTCTGAATTGAATTACATCTCAAATTGAATCTCGTCCATGAGTTTTATAGTGATAAACCTTCTTCTCATTGAATTGAATCTGAACAATAAACTATGGTCTGTATTTTAAGGACAATGCACCCTCTTTAGAATTATGTATCTTGCCTTTATTTTCTTGAAATAAATATTAAATATTAAGACTTTCTAAATTTGGGGGGTAGAGTGATAAATCGAAACTGTTGCCTATTGCTTGCTCCATACATGTTGATGGCTGAGCAGTGCAAACACAATAGGGAATCCTTTTATCTTTACCTCTTCCGTCTTTGAACCTCAGTGTTTGCTTGACTCCAGCGGGTTTGTATTACTAGTCTCAAGTTCAAGGCAATGTAAATAAACTATGCTGTAGTGTTTGCTTAGCAAATAGATCGGGCGACTAAACAAGCTGCACGTGCAAGTGAAAAGTATTTCACCTAAAATTTTCAATTTGGGAAGAATTTTGCATTTATACATTAAGGGACCGATTCACTAACTTCGAGTGAAGGATTCGAAGTAAAAAAACTTCGAATTTCGAAGTGTTTTTTGGGCTACTTCGACCATCGAATGGGCTACTACAACCTTCGACTACGACTACGACCTTGAATCGAAGGAATCGAACTAAAAATCGCTCGACTATTCGACCATTCGATAGTCGAAGAACTGTCTCTTTAAGAAAAAACTTTGACCCCCTAGTTCGCCATCTAAAAGCTACCGAACTCAATGTTAGCCTATGGGGAAGGTCCCCATAGGCTTTCCTAAGTTTTTTTGATCGAAAGATATTCCTTCGATCATTGGATTTAAATCCTTCGAATCGTTCGATTCGAAGGATTGAATCGTTCAATTGAAGGAATAATCCTTCGATCGTTCGATCGCACTATTTGTGCTAAAATCCTTCGACTTCGATATTTGAAGTCGAAGGATTTTAATTCCCAGTCGAATATCGAGGGTTAATTAACCCTCGATATTCGACCCTTTGTGAATCGGCCTCTTAGGGACAGATTTATTAAAGGGTATTTTTTTTTGTCAAAACTCGAATTTTTGGGTTAAAATAAAAAAAAAAATTAATTATACATTATATATGTAGAAGTCAATGGCAGAGGTCCCTTGAACCATTTGAAGATGTTAATAGCCTTCATGATGATCGAGTTTTTTCGAAGGTTTCGCTCGAAACCTCGAATTTGAACAATTGCTCAGCTTGAATTCACTAATTCGGGTCTTTTCCATTTGAGATTTTTCTTAAATGGGAAAAAATTCGAGTTGTGACTTCATTCGAGGTATGAAAAAAATCTCTCAAAGCTCTAAAATTCGACATTTGATAAATAACCCCCGTAATGTAACAAACACGGCAAATATAAAGCAATTGATGATTTCTTTTTCCTTTAGACTAAACTCATCAGGGTAAATGTGTCTGGTTCAACTGCTGTCCAACAAAAACAACCAGCAACCCAACGACTGCTAGAGATATAATACAGTAAGACCTGGGCAGTTACTGAACCTCTCTTATCACCAGAAAAAGATTAAAAAGTTTTAACCTGCTCTTTGTAAAGATTACATGGAGCCTCTCAGAGCAGGCGCTTAACAACATTTAAACCCATGCTAATGCTTTTTCCAGGACTTGGACAAGATTGTTATAAAGGATGGTACAACTACCGCTTTTCTAAGCAATTTATATATTTATCACTCTGTCATGTTACATATAAGAATGCTTGATGCTATTTTCTGCCTCCTGATGGACAGTCCTGCCATATGAATCCATCTGAAATGATTTGTCAACATACACTTTATCCACCGTTCTATATATTAGTCATATAGAGTGACATACAGTGTTCCTTGATATGTATAACTCAGCCTGCAGCCTTGCGCCTTTATATGGTCACAGAACAACCCCTCAGTGACTTCTAATATCCTTATCATTTACAGTAGGGGGTACATTATCCCTTATAATACATGAGTGATACTCAGAGTTCCCTGTATAACTCAGCCTGCAGCCTTGCGCCTTTATATGGTCACAGAACAACCCCTCAGTGACTTCTAATATCCTTATCATTTACAGTAGGGGGTACATTATCCCTTATAATACATGAGTGATACTCAGAGTTCCCTGTATAACTCAGCCTGCAGCCTTGTGCCTTAATATAGTCACAAATCCCTCAGTGACTTCTAATATCCTTATCATTTACAGTAGGGGGTACATTATCCCTTATAATACATGAGTGATACGCAGAGTTCCCTTTATAACTCAGCCTGCAACCTTGTGCCTTTATATGATCACAGAACAACCCCTCAGTGACTTCTAATATCCTTATCATTTACAGTAGGGGGTACATTATCCCTTATAATACATAAGTGATACTCAGAGTTCCCTGTATAACTCAGCCTGCAGCCTTGTGCCTTTATATGGTCACAGAACAACCCCTCAGTGACTTCTAATATCCTTATCATTTACAGTAGGGGGTACATTATCCCTTATAATACATGAGTGATACTCAGAGTTCCTTGTATAACTCAGCCTGCAGCCTTGTGCCTTTATATGGTCACAGAACAACCCCTCAGTGACTTCTAATATCCTTATCATTTACAGTAGGGGGAACATTATCCCTTATAATACATGAGTGATACTCAGAGTTCCCTGTATAACTCAGCCTGCAGCCTTGTGCCTTTATATGGTCACAGAACAACCCCTCAGTGACTTCTAATATCCTTATCATTTACAGTAGGGGGTACATTATCCCTTATAATACATGAGTGATACTCAGAGTTCCCTGTATAACTCAGCCTGCAGCCTTGTGCCTTTATATGGTCACAGAACAACCCCTCAGTGACTTCTAATATCCTTATCATTTACAGTAGGGGGTACATTATCCCTTATAATACATGAGTGATACTCAGTTCCCTGTATAACTCAGTCTACAGCCTTGTGCCTTTATATGGTCACAGAACCCCTCAGTGACTTCTAATATCCTTATCATTTACAGTAGGGGGTACATTATCCCTTATAATACATGAGTGATACTCAGAGTTCCCTGTATAACTCAGCCTGCAGCCTTGTGCCTTTATATGGTCACAGAACCCCTCAGTGACTTCTAATATCCTTATCATTTACAGTAGGGGTTACATTATCCCTTATAATACATAAATATCAGGAAAAAATTATTGTAATACTTATAAACCAAAAATGTTTTAACATCAGATGACTGATTATTTTTTTTTCTGAAAAAGAAATGATCAGCTTTGATGGTCTATTAGTCACTTTTACCTTTTGCCTTTCTCCTTGTTAAATTGTATTGTAATTATACACATATTTTCAACAAAACAAAATAAACTATAAATACAAATACAGTAGTGTAATTAGATATAGAAGTTTTGTATTTTATAAGTACCAGGGAGAAAATAATTCTCAATACTTCAGTAAAAAAGAATATTACTAAATAGAATGACTAGTTTTTTTGTTTTTTTTAATTGTATCAGCCAGCAGCTTATTTTTTAATTGTTATTTTACTCCTTTAAACAAAGTTATACAATTTCACCTTGTCAAACCCTAGTCATATAAATATATATCTCTTTAACTTCAAAATTGAATACATATAAAAATATTAAATACAAAATTCAATAAATAATACATTTAAAAGGAATGATTTAAAATCATGAATAAAAAAATGAATAAATATGTATTAAAATACACATCGCTTAAAAATTATTCTAAAAGAATATTTTGAAAAAAATCCACTGGTTATTTTCTTTAAGTAGTGGGCAGCCAAGTCCTGGTTCTTTGCACCAAAAAAAAGAGTGAAATAGTAAAGAAACTTACCGCCGATGGCGATAATAGTGAATAAATAAATCCATCGCGCCATGTTGAGTCTTCCTCCTCACCCCAGTAGCTCCAGTAACAGTACTGACATTCAGCTCCGCTGTCCTCCAATTTAAGGAGCTGTGAGGTAAGAGGGTGAGGCTGCTGAACTCATCATCGTCACTGAATGGCAATGTTTCTTTAATAGGAAGACAAACCTGTTTTGTCTCCTTATGACTTAAAACGTTACCTAAATCGTGGAAAGGCTTGTGTAAAACACGCACCTGGGCTGAATGAGTATATTTTGTATTTAGTCACTTTGTTTATTTAACGTTTGCTTTTTTTTTCCTCTCTACCAGTGACGACAAAGGACCAGCCGTCCTACTTCCTACACAGGGCATGGTATTCACTTTGCTATTGTTTGACTTTTCTACATTTGAAAACGAAAGGATTAATACTGGAACATCTACTGCTCACCTCATTGCTTTTAATAGCTTGTCTCTGGTGAATGCAAAACTGGAGTGGTGGGATTAAGCTCCATAAAGCCAATATTCTTTCTTTGGCAGGAACGGGTTCTTGGTCAAGATTACCGCTTGCACTAAGGAGTAAAAATACCCAAAAACATTTGTCAAAATTTGAGGTTCCCATAAACCAGTGATCCCCAACCAGTAGCGTGTTGCTCTCCAACCCTTTGGATGTTTCTCCCAGTGGCTTCAAAGCAGGGGCTTATTTTTGAATCCCAAGCTTGAGAGCAGGTTTTAATTGAATAAAATTAAGTATAGTGCCAAGTAGAGCCTCTGTAGGACCAGTTCACATAGGGACTACCAAATAGGCAACCACAGCCCTTATTTGGCATCCCAAGGAACGTCTTCATGTTTGTGTTACTCCCCAACTCTTTTTATATTTGAATGTGGCTCACAGATAAAAAAAACGTTGGGGACCCCTGCCATAAACATTAAGGCTAAGGGCAGACAAGGTGTTGGCTCCGCTGCTGTCATCCTGCGTATTTTTTTTCAGGCTGAGAGAAGCGGATTCTCTCCATACCCCATCTCCATTCATTTGAATAAGATCCACTTGTGTTCAGTCACATGGAGTGGAGGTCAGCCCAAATATGTAAAAGCAGGCATTTTCAGGCCAACCTGAATGGAGATGGAGCAAGAGCAGATCCGCTTCTCTCAACCTGAAATACGCAGGCTGAGAGCAGTAGAGCCAAAGCTCCAACTACCCTTGGCCTAAAGCAGTTTTTTTCCAGGGGGGCTTAGATTAGATTTAAGGCCAGGTAGGCCTTTAAAATATTAACTCTCCTAAACTGATCTTGCTTCAAGGCCAGTAAGGGTGAAAAGTTTGGAGAATTGCCAGCAAGGGTGACATTTCGTGTAATTATGTATTTGCTTCCATAGATATTTGTGAAAAACTATAAAAATATGATCGCTACATCAATGCTTTCCTATATCTGTTCTCATTTCACGAACAAAGGAGAGCCTGACCAAAGGTTGATCCTTCTAAGCAGGACCTGGACAACACTTGGACCTCCAACAGGGGCTTGACCTGAAACACCTTCACAACCACTGCTTTAAAATAAAGCAACTCAGGAATACCCTAAAACAACTGAGAATTATAAAGTAAGTGGAAAGATTTCCATTCAAACAAATGAGATTTAAGGTTCAGCTTTGAGATGCTGCATTATCTTGGGGTCTCCTGGGATAATAAAAAAAATAGAGGCAAATTAAAATATTGTAATATTACTATAACTGGCAGTCAGTCTGCTCACCAGCTATTGCTTCTCAAAGTTGCCTTGTTTGAGTATCCATTGCTGTTGGGAATCTGTTATAATAAAACAGAATGGAGCTGTAGACATGCAAGAATTAAGGTATATGGTGGGAGTTTGGATTTATGATCCATAAAACTCAGACTAAGGGTCAAATTCACTAAGCGCCGAAGTGCCTAACGCTAGCGTCAATTCGCTAGCATTGGGCATTTTCGTTACTTCACAAATTCACTAAAGGACGCCGGCGTAACTTCGCTAGTGTAACTTCGCACCCTTACGCCTGGCGAATTTGCACAACGGACGTAACTACGCAAATTCACTAACGCACGCAGTGTACTGAACGCTACCTTTTATGCTAGACTTCCTTCGCCACCTCAGACCTGGCGAAGCGCAATAGAGTAGATAGGGATTTCTTCAAAAAAAGTTAAAAATTTTTCTAAGTCCCAAAAAAATTTTGGGGCTCCCCTCCTTCCCCCCTACATTACCTGACTCATGGCAACTTAACTATACAGTGGGCACATGTGTAGGGCAAAATAAAAATGTTTTGAAGGTTTCCCAGCCATTTTTAGTGCTGCTAAATATTCCTCCATTAAAATTTGAATTTGGCGCCGTGTGCAAATTAACCATTGCTAGCGTAACTTCGCTTAGCGAATCCACGCTAGCGCAACTTCGCAACATTACGCTACCCCTGAGCGCAACTTCGGACTTTAGTGAATTTGCGGAGCGCTGGCGAAACTACGCCTGGCGCAATGCGGCGAAGTGCGGCGAAGTTACGCCTGGCGCAACTACGAATCTTAGTGAATGTCCCATTCAATATATGAAGCAGCATTTAACCTTCCAGATGGCAAAGTAGTTGCAGGGAGTTGAGGCAGATGTACTGTCTAACTCAGTGATCCCCAACCCCTTGGATGTTGCTCCCAGTGGCCTCAAAGCAGGAGCTTATTATTGAATTCCAGGTTTGGAGACAAGTTTTGGTTGTATAAAAACCATGTGTACTGCCAAACAGAGTCTCCTGTAGGTTGCCAGTCCATATAGAGGCTACCAAACAGCCAATCACAACCCTTTATTTGCATCCCCATGAACTGTTTCATGCTTGTGTTGCTCTCCAAGTCTTTTTACATTTAAATGTGGCTCAGAAGTAAAAATGTTAAGTGAATGCAAATGCCCCATAAAACTGTCCCACTGTGTCCTCTAGTTTTTTAAAGAACTTGACAGAAAACATAATTACAGATGAAAGATACAGTAAGAGTTCTAAAGCTCTGAGCGGCATCAGTATATATGTTTTGTTAACACGGACACTATAATAAACCAGCGAAGCACTTTATGTTCCTAGGCTGAGATCTATTAGCTCTGTCAGTGTTATAAACTAACAAAAATGTATTGTCAAAATCTTCTGTTTAGATTATTTGCCAGGTCATTCTGCAAGAAAACTAGGCAGCAGATTTAAAGGTCACCTTAACCAGGTGAAGTGCATGCACAGTACTTTGCTGCCCTAGAGTGCATTTTAATAGATGCAAGTAGCTACCTCAAGATATTTTACCTGCCCTTCCACAGTGGTTTCACACTAGGCTACACCTAGGCTCACATAGAATTTAGCTCTATAGCAAGAGTAGAGGTAGGCTAGTGGCATCTCGTAGACAAGGCAGACCTGTCCCTCAGGTGGTCAACTAGCCAAAACCTCCCACTTGCATTTGTCAAGGCCTTTAGCTGCCCTTTAAACTGAATGTTTTTGCAGGGTGTGGAGACAAGGCATTATTTCTTATTAAAGCTCAACATATAGATCTATAAATGTGAAGTGTGCGGAACACCATTGTTACTGTTGTGTAGAACGTTATTCTTACTTAAAAAATTCACAGAAAGTGACCTTAGTAACCCCCAGCCTCAACGTCTAGAGAAGAATGTCCTGTTTCAACAGATTCCTAAACAAAACACAAATCTGTATAGTTGGTAGTTTAAGGGAAAATGTATATGTGTTGGATTAGTCTGACAGGGACCCATAGGAAAAATGTTAGACATGGTGGCCAATAACCCCTTCTCTCTTTTTTCTTATCTCTTTCCTTCTAGTATAATTTTATACCCTCTCTTCTTCTCTGCTCTTCTTTCTTTTGCTTACCCTTTTTATTCTGTCTTTTCTATTCCACCCACTCGTGACCTACTATATCTTAAATCCAGGATTAACAATGAGACAGATGCCACAGGCTCTGTAGCCCTCATCCCTGGGAAAGAAGAGAGAAGGTACTTGGAGGGAGATGAGATAAGTGATAGTAGTAAGAAGAGAATGGAAATGCTCATGGGGGTGTTGGATGGAAAGAGAAGGAAGTCAATACGTGGAAAACAAGAACTTTATATTGGATGGGAGGAACCTTGATGGGATTGGCTGGATACCTAGTCCTTTACTCCTTAGATACAGTTACAATATAAGTAATTTTTCCTCCCCTTTCCACCAATTTTTAATTGTTCCTTTCATTTCCAGTCTGCTGCTTCTTTCTTTTAGAGAACAACTAAGCTGGTAAAAGGTATGGAAAATCTTAGCTATGAGGAAAGACTGGCCAAATTGGAGATGTTCACACTGGAGAAGATTCACTTAAGGGGGGAATGATAACTATGTATAAATATATAAGGGGATCATATAATAATCTCTCTAATGCTTTATTTACCAGTAGGTCTTTCCAGCTGCCACAAGGTCACCCATTCCGATTAGAAGAAAAGAGGTTCCCCCCTAAATATTGGGAAGGGGTTTGTTACAGTGAGAGCTGTGAAGATGTGGAATTGTCTCCCTGAATCAGGGGTACAGGCTGATACATTAGATAGGTATAAGAAGGGGTTGGATGGTGTTTAGCAAGTGAGGGAATACAGGTATATGGGAGATAGCTCATAGTACAAGTTGATCCAGGGACTGGTCCCATTGCTTCTAGGAGTCAGGAAGGAATTTTTCCCAAATGTCTAATTGGAGAGGCTTCTGATGGGGTTTTTTGCCTTCCTCTGGATCAACTGGCAGTTAGGCAGCCTTCTGAGTTTCTCATGCTGGCCATGCTTAAGAATATGCTGTGCCTGCAGTAGCCTTATTTATCTGCTGTCAGGGGGCCTATTGGCTCCCAGCTGGAGTAGTCTGGACCGAGGAGGAAGCACAAGGTGTTAAAGTCCGAGTTTGTAGTACAATTTGGGATCAGGCAGAATTGTAGCCAAAAGTCCAGGCAAGTGTTCAAAAAGGTAGGCAGCTAAGGGGCGTAGTCAGGAACAAAGCTAGGGTCAAAATTCAGGAATAAGTCAGAATATATCTAATAGAATAGCACCCAGGTACCTCACAGGAATAATACCTATAATTGGGCAAAGAACAGGTGATCTAGGCGCCCTTTAAATACAAAATCCCGGTGCCAGCGGTGATGTCATCATGCAGTGTCACCGAGCCGCACCCACGTGTTCAGCATGGGCGCCGCCATCTTGGATTTTCACCGCGACCACCAGGAAGGTAAGCAGCACCATCGGGTGCTCCCGGCGGGCCTGACATCTGCTTGATTTTGACTTCCAAAAGGGTATGGCCATTGTATTCTTCAGCAGAGCATTCATTAAACAGAACACCCAGTTAATAACGACATAAATAGAGTAAACCCATGCGCACACTTACAAGCGCCATCAGCTAATAAATGGCATTCTTTATGTTTTCTGGCTGAAACACAAATACGCCAGCAAAGTTCCATACCCATGGATGGGTAGATCTTCACAGATCGGAATTCTGGGAAGCATGACATGCGCAACTGCACCTATTAATGCTGGGGAACCCTGGAGCTCCACTAACCTGGACCTTGAAGTTGCTCCAGGGATCTCATAGTGGGTTGTGTCATTATACTCACTAGTCTTGTACCCAATGGATCAAATACCAACATTGTTTTGTGCTCCCAACTCCCACTCTGAAAGCATTAGACACAATTGCACCTGATTTGTGTCAAAACACAAGTACTATTGCATCTCAAAGTACAGTCTCAATTACACTGGATTACTGGGGAAAAAAACATTGAGATTTTTATCCAAAATTACATTCTGCACACAGCACTTGCGTTCCTAAATGAGCCCTATGAACAGAAGCGTTCTGGGCAGAAATGTTTATTTGGGGAGAGATAATCAATAAGAGATGGATTTCCTACACAGAAAAGAACGATTTTTAGAAACTGACATTGTCAATGCAAAAAGAAAAACCAAAAAAAGAGAAGGAAAAGGGGAAACGAAGAGATAAAGTTCACACGCATTTCAGCCAACTTACAATCAGCAGTGAGCTCACAAATCATTGCAATTTGATTGGCTGCATGGGTGAGACTCTAATACCCATTTCAATCAGTCATCCATCAACTTGACCTGTGCAGGGTCGGCTGAACGTCACACTGTGATGCATGCAGCATTTCTGCAAAAATAAATACAATCCAAACACCGGAAAGGACTTTTCCATCTTTTTGAAAAAAAAAAAAAAAAGGTCTGTGTAATAAACTGGTGCAGTGTGGAACATTTGGACACATAACTTGGTTTTTTTCCCCAGAATTCAAGCACACAAAGGGGGAAATTTACTAAAGGTCGAAGTGGCTAACGCTGGTCAAAATTCGCCAGCATGATGTCATTTCGGCACTTTGCCGATTTACTTATGGGCGCTGGAGTAATTTCGCCAAGGAGATAGACTCTGGCGCAACTTAGCACTCTAACGCCAGGTGAAGTTTCTCTCATTTTTTATTTTACTGACCGTTACCTCTATCGCCTTCGCCACCTCAGACCAGGCTAAGTGCAATAGAGTAGACAGGAGTTCCTCAAAAAAAGTAGAACATTTTTCCAAGTCCCAAAAAACACTGGCGTCTTTTCCTTTTTACAGGGTGATAGGCTGAGAAAGATCGAACAATTTTTTTGGGGTTCCCTCCTTCCCCTCTACATTTGATAACATATGGCACCTAAACCACACACTGGGCACATGTGTAGGGCAATATAAAACCTCAATATAATTTTATTAAGGTTCCCTGGCCTTGTGTAGTGTAATGTATTTGCTGCAGCATAAACAGCTATTGTACTTTAACTGCACGCCGTATGCAATTAGCCAACGCTAGTGTAACTTCAACTGCTGAGCGTATTTTTCGCTAGCGCAACTTCACCAGCGTTCATTACCCTGTGCGCAACTTCAGATCTTCGCTGGTTAGTGAATTTGTCCCATAGGGTGAGAGATGATTTCCATGTATGCGAAGGACTTGCGCCAAAGAAAGGTCTCAAATTTTTCTCCTGCAGCTGGTGCAGAAATGTTACCGGGCCATTATTATTTGTTAACTCCTACCGCTCTAGAAATAAAAAAAACGAGAAATATGGATTTGTCAAATAAAAAGTAAATTCTGTTGTATTCTAGTAAAATTCTATATATTTTGCTCATACTGTATATATGGGCCTGTAGGTATATAATTACTTTTCAAATGGGATGCATTCCTTCTGTTTCACCGGTACACTCGGCCGCCATCAGAAATCATGGGCCCTGTACAACAAAATATGTTGGGCCCCCTGGTCCCTGTCCACCCTAGCTCAGCACCCAAGCCCCACCCCAGATCCTGCCCACCCCACACCCTACTAAAAAAACACACAGACATCAGAGCTAAAAATGGTAACCCCCCCATACACAGGTTATAAAAAGCCATTGGTGGTCAGGGCCCCTTATAAGTTAAAAAAAATTAATTGGTCCCAGGGCCCCCCAGGATCTTCAGCACTTCGGGTGTTCAGATCTTTGCGACTTTGGTGCTTCTGGACTTCGGGTCTTTGACGTTTTGGGACTTTGGTGGTTCTGCACATCACTTGTGAAAGGGGGCCGGCTAATTCGAAAAGTGCAGCACAGTAAGGCCCCCCATCTGGCCGTGGCCCGGTACAACTGGAACCCCTGTGCCCCCTGATGGCGGCCCTGCCATTACATAATGGATTTATAGCTTATTAGTTGTAGGGATGAAATATTTTGGATTCGACCGAATCCCGAATCCTTCGTGAATGATTCGGCCATATACCGAACCAAATCCTAATTTGCATATGCAAATTAGGGGTGGGAAGGGGAAAACATTTTTTACTTCCTTATTTTGTGACAAAAAGTCACGTGATTTCTCTCCCCGTCCCTAATTTGAATATGCAATTTAGTCGGAATCGGTTCATCCGGGCAGAAGGGTTCAGCCAAATCTGAATCCTGCTGAAAAAGGCTGAATCCCAAACCAAATCCTGGATTTGGTGCATCCCTAATTAGTTGTAGTCCCTTTACCTTCCAGTTTTTCCATAAGGGGAGTATTCTATAGGACTTACTTCCTTATAGGGAGCATGAGAGTAGGATCCAATGCCAGTGTGCCAGCGTCCTGCCATAGTAATGCCCATAAACTGCCATTTGCTACATGAGAAATCAATGCTGTGCCATTTATATGACAGTACTGAAGCGCTGCCAAGCCCAGAAGTGACTGTCGCTTGTTTAATCCCAGTGTAAACATTCACCTTGTCACGTGATCCTTACTCTATATAGTGGCTAAATCCCTTGTATAAACATTTATTTGAAATTCTTTAGCCCGCAAGGCAGCACAAACTTTACAAAGATTGTAACCGGTAGAGTTAGAAAAATAGCATCCTATCAAATTATATGAAAGTGATAAAAATACATAGTATTTATTTATAGTATTCTAATTATTTATTTATTATATATTTATATATTATTATTGTATTCCTGTGCTTTATTACAGATATTGGGGCAAGCATGGTGTGTCAGCAGCTGTTTCCTAGTTACTCCATGAGAAACGCGTTGTCCATGGGAGACACTTGTGCAAGAAGGTGTGTAATGAGCCCTGTGATAGTCGTGTTAGAAACATACCTGCCATAGGCACAACATGGGAAGCAACAATTACAACAGCTTTCTAAATACATTGACTTAAATGATCACTTCAAAGCAAAGAGATGTCCTGTTCTTCCATATATAATGCAGTGATCCCCAACCAGTGGCTCATGAGGAATATGCTACTCTCCAACCCCTTGGATGTTGCTCCCAGTGGCCTTAAAGCAGGGGCTTATTTTTGAATTCCAGGATTGAAGGCAAGTTTTGGTTGTATAAAAAAACAGGTGTACTACCAAACAGTCCATATAGGGGCTACCAAATACTGTAGACAATCACAACCCTTATTTGGCACCCAGCATTTGGGGATGCTTGTGTTGCTCCCCAACTCTTTTTTAGATCTGAATGTGGCTCACAGGTAAAATATGAGGACCACCATTCTAATGGGAAAACATTACCATTCATGAGGAGCAGAAGTACAGAGCTGCATTTAGCTTCAGGGTATATAGCATGTTACTAGTTCTGCCATGAGGAGGGTGGACTTCTTTCCAACTTGAGGACGGGGAAACAAAAAACTTGGTTTGCCGAACTATGTTTTCTTCTAGTTGTTTTATGCTTAGCATTATAACCATTATATTGCATGTGTATGTAGAGTTTGCTATATTTTCACCATTAAAAGACAGGAGCACCAAAAAATGAAAGAGATTGAATGCATTTACACATTTACAACAAGCCGTGCAGGGAGCATAGTTCAAAGCACAGGCTCAAGCCACAGTGTTTTTTTGCCATTTGCCCCCTTCCTTGTGCTCAAAAACAGAGACCCGTGTTCACGCCATGAATACAGTAGTGATGTATGGGCCAACCAGATCAGGTTCGGGTTGATTTCCGCATACAATTGTTGGGTCATGGATGGGTTCAGGTTGAGCGCTTCCTTTTGCTCTCCTCGCCCACAACCTTCCTGTGCTGGCTTTCACCTCCAGTTAGCAGTTGTTATAGATTCATGCCTGCCCCTTCTGTGATGTCATTGTGGGGTGGGTCGAGCGGGGGTCGCCAGGTTAGGGTCAGATGCGGGTAGTGGAGGGGTGGTTAGGTTTGGGTGCGGGTGGTGGAGGGGTGTTAGGGTTGGGTGAAGGTGGTGGAGGGGTGTTAGGGTCGGGTGCGCGTGGTGGAGGGGTGGTTAGGTTCAGGTGTGGGTGGTGGAGGGGTGTTAGGGTTGGGTGCGGGTGGTGGAGGGGTGTTAGGGTTGGGTGCAGGTGGTGGAGGGGTGTTAGGGTCGGGTGCGCGTGGTGGAGGGGTGGTTAGGTTCAGGTGTGGGTGGTGGAGGGGTGTTAGGGTTGGGTGCGGGTGGTGGAGGGGTGTTAGGGTTGGGTGCAGGTGGTGGAGGGGTGTTAGGGTCAGGTGTGGGTGGTGGAGGGGTGGTTAGGGTTAGGTGCGGGTGTTGGAGGGGTGTTAGGGTCGGGTGCGCGTGGTGGAGGGGTGGTTAGGTTCAGGTGTGGGTGGTGGAGGGGTGTTAGGGTTGGGTGCGGGTGGTGGAGGGGTGGTTAGGGTTGGGTGCGGGTGGTGGAGGGGTGGTTAGGGTCAGGTGTGGGTCAAATTTATTTTGACCCACACATCACTAGAATACAGTGAAACCTGGGTTTAGCTCTGCAGCACTGTCTTTATGAGGGGTGGGTATGTGTGTATGTGTAGAATAGTGTATGTGGGTGTATTGTGCGTGTGTCACTTACCTAGGCCCAGGGAGACTGACCATACAGAAGGGCCACAGGTAGCGGTGTAGAGAGATAACAGGGGTGCTGTATTAGGATGCCCATAAAGCATTGCCCCAAGTGTCACGTAGCAGCTGGGAATAAAGCAGTGCATCAGAGAAAACAAAGAACAATGTAACCCTGATGTAGAAGGAAACCCACTGATTACTGCAGCCATGCTGAGTTGTTGTTGTTGGAGAGATTTATCATCCAGGAGCCATTGGATTATACTGTAAATTCCCTGAAACCAGTTAAATACCTTAATACTTTAATACTGTAAAGCTGTTAAATTCACAGTTACTCCCAAACGCAATAACCAGCAGATACTGCAGGTGTGTTTCCAAGGGAGAGGTGAGGTACATGAGATACTGTGACTTTAGGGCAATTAATCTAATCAATAAGGAGACACTAATACAAACATTACTACTATCCAGGGAATGTTGGAGCCTAACTCACATGCCCATACTAGCTCTTTTTTTTTGTGGGAACCTCTTTGGGTTATACCCCGATTCTTAGACAGTCCCTATTACTTTCATAACATGTGGCCAATAACAGTTTACAATCACAATAGCCACATACTGTAGTTGTTGGCTTTCACACACACTGTCATAGCACTTTTGGGCAGATCCAGTCTAATTTAGAACTGAGGACCAGTTTACCCATGTTGGGTCTCCTGATGCCTCCTTGATGCTGGTGCTGTGACTCCAGATTATGACTTTATATCACATCAGAGCCAAAACTATTAAAAACTATTAAAAAGCCTAAATGACAATGAACTGATTTCCCTTTAGAATTCCTGGGCGCACTTATTTTTCTATTACTCTATTGATTCTCTTCCTTTTCCTATCTTGCTCGTCTTGCTTGTCTGCCTGGATCTAGATTAACCTCCTTCCTGATTCCTTTTATTACCACTGTGCATTAGGTTTGGTTAATGGTTCTGTAGCAATGTGTTCCTCATTAGGCCTATGGCACACTATGTATTTTCTACACTGGCAAAAGTTTGCCCATGGCAGGAGGGTTTCCGGTTGTACCTGATGCAACATAAAAAGCCAATAACTGCAGTGTAGCCTTTTCCTCTATTCTTTCTCTACTCTACTCTTCGGTGCACTTTCCTCAGTCTTGCTAAGGCAACTGCTGCAGCTCTTTCCATGAACAAGTCTGGCATTACAACTCTTTCCAAGACTTCTGAACCGAATAGGATGATCTGGCAAGCTCCTCCACTCTTTAAACGCCTCCCTATACTGTACTGTATATCCCCAGGATTTCTCCTCTTCTTTGATAGGAACCTAATCAGCAGAAGCCCGAGTTAGTTGTCCACCTGGACCACCATCATGAATAAATTGGTGAGTGCATGTGGCTTCTACTAGCTCCTACAATTCTGTTACTAGGACTTGCACTGCAAACATTTTTTTCCCTAATGCCTTTTACTACATCCTTTTTAAAACTCATAAAAAATGAAAGGTTTACAGTGTAAGAAGAATCTAACAACAGAGTATCTCTGGTTTAAAAGCTATTACTGCGAAGGCTTTAGTGTTCCAGTTATTTGGACAGTTAATCTACCTGTATTTGTACAAAGATATCATTGAAACCTGCTCAACTGGTATAATTTAAGGATCATGTCATGAGAAATCCTTTCTTTGAGGTGAATAGGGATGGAAAAATTGAACCTGTTTCGCTTTGCCAAAAATTTGCAGCTGGCGAAAACTCGCCAAAATGCATTTAAGTCTATGGGCAACAACATTTTTTGATGCGCAACATTTTTTTTGATGCGCAACATTTTTCTTCTCCCATTGAAGTCTATGGGTGTCATGATTCACCAGGGGTCCTATGACTCCAGACCTCTGTGAAACCAATTCCACCTACTGTGTTTGGTACAAATCAGATCAATATATTGTTGTTTTATTTGAATTTCATGTTTGGTTCTGACTAGGTCCTGTCTGGATGGAGAGGACCTTCTTTAGCTGATGCAGAGTTTGAGGCACAGTAGACAGAATGTGGTCTCATAGTTTATATTATACACTCCCTATGGCCTTTTAGCCTTCAGAGGCTACTGGGAAATATAACTGAAGATCAACTAAAAAGCAACTAAAGGGCAGGTCGGATAACAGTGATGTAAAAGGGTCTCAATTACATTTATGATGGGGCAAGTGGTCAATAAGTGCAGTGGTACACAAGTAACTGGGTTGTGGTATCACCTGACAAAGGGGCCCCCAATTTGTTGTTTGGTTGTTGGATTGTCTCAATAAACATTAGGGATGCACCCAATCCAGGATTTGGTTCGGGATTCAGCCTTTATCAGCAGGATACGGATTCGGCCGAATCCTTCTGCGCGGCTGAACTGAATCCGAATCGTAATTTGCATATGCAAATTAGGGTCAGGGAGGGAAACTGCATGAATTTTTGTCTCAAAACAAGGAAGTAAAAAAGGTTTTCCCCTTCCCACCCCTAATTTGCATATGCAAATTAGGATTCGGTTCGATAGTCTGCCTTATCTTTTGAGAAGGATTCGGGGGTTCGGCCGAATCCAGAATAGTGGATTCGGTGCATCCCTAATAAACATGAGGGACTAGTTCCCCACTCCATTTGCCTTTTGAGTGCCCGTCTCTCCAGACATCAAGCATCAGGCAGTACTTCTCACCAGAGGCCCAGGGGTGCTCATGAGCAATTTGGTCTAACAAAGGCATTTTGACACCAAAGTGATCTACATCTCAGCAAAACACCCCTCATCTATTCTAATGGCATTAGTCTGAACCACATTTCCACCCACAAGCCCAAAAATCATGCTGGGCTGGAGATTGTTGGGGGTAACAAAAATGTCTGAATCTCCCCATGTGCCGCTGCCTTTTATTGTGCAGTAAAACTTTTTAAAATGTCATCAGATTTATCGGAGAGGATAAAAAAAAATGTTCCAGTAAAAAAAGAGTTCCAGTTCATCCCAATGTCAAGAATGTTTCAGACCAACACCTTTGTTTTTGAAGGAATTAATTGTAGATATGTGCTATTTCTGCTGCCCCAGAAAAGCATTTTTATTGCCTAAGAGCACAGACGTCACAATGTTGTTTAGATTTAAGGACAAAAGAGACCAGTTTTACTGACGCAACAAGAAGAAGTGATGAGTTGCGTTTTGTTCAAGTTTGTGTATGGACTGGCTGTGTACATAAGCAACTGAAATTCACTAATTCTTTAACATCCTTACGGTAACATTTGTGTAGCCCTAGGGAAATGGCTTTCCTCCAGAGGAGTGGCACTATTTTTTAGAATTAATTGCTTAATGAATTTAACATATATGCACAGATTTATGGAAAATACAAAAATATTGTTTCTTTGTGAAAACTGCAGAGAAAAGCTTTTCTTTTTTTTAAGAACAAATATTTTTTTATCTGGACCTTTGTAAACTAGCCCTTTAATAGGTCATTTAGAGGGTGTAAGAATTAAAGTCCCCCCAAAAAACATACATAAAGCATTGTGTTTTTATTCACTTTGCACATTCCACCCCTTCACTGGAAGCTGCACCCATAGACAGAACTCCATAATGGAGCTTAGGGTTGGCACATGGATGGAATATGGGAATCACCTGACATTCATTGGTCACAAAGGGCTGAACCTAGGGTGGGTAGGAAGAGGAGGCTGTGTAAGGCGCAATGGGGTGAGCGCAGTCTGGGAGGCAGGGGACCTTTGGAATAAACTCACTAAAGTCGATGGCCAATGCCTAGTTGTGCTCAATGAGCTGTGACTCCACTCTATTGAGGGCCCTGAGAGATAAGAACTGGGTGGACAGCAGTCTCCTATTCCATGTTATTCAGAGAGATGCCATTGAATGGAGCCAAGAAGGCAACATGAGTGAAAAGAGAGGCTGTCCTGGTGGTGACAGTGGATACCCTAGTCTAGTGACTGATATTGCATTGGGGGAGCCATTTGAGGCCTAGCAGGAATGCACAGATGCCAGTTTACAAGAACTGAGGGCAGTGCTGAATCAAGTACCAGATGGGACCGAGAGGGTGACAGTCTATGCCAAGCACAGCCTATGGTTTACCAAGCAATCCCACTAATTATATTGTCTGTGTCGTCACAGTGAAATTATCTGAGTATCTGGTGGGGCACCATGTGGATGTTTACACTGATAATAACCCCCTGGCCTATCTTGGGTCTGCTGGCTGAGCACCTTAGAGCAGAGATGTGTGGCCCTTCTGGCCTGGTTTGATTATACAATTCATTATAAATTGGGTAAGTCCCACCAAAATGCAGATGAGCTTCCCTGGAACCCCATTGAAATGCCAATGGTTCAGCCAGATGAGGACCAGGAGAGGATTGAGATCCCCCTGTTAACGGTGAAATGCAGGCAAAACTGAAGGCCTCAGGGACACAGGTGGCAGCTGGTGGGGAACCGCTTAAGAAGATTTATATTCTACAGGAGTGGACAGAGGCCCAGCACAAGGATTCAGCTATACAGCAGGTATTCAGTTGGGTGAGACGAGGCCACATACCCCCAGCCAAGCAAGGAACTAGATTACTTGTTTTGTGGTCCCAGGTATTGTTATGAGACTTTGACCGATTGGAGGAATGATACAGCCTCTTATATTTCAAAAGCGAATGGGATAAAGAGCAGCTGAAATCCTGGCAATTAGTGGATCCTTTGGCCCAGATGAGAGGTGTGTCACATGACACATGGGACTGGGGGACACTTTATAGCTGTTAAACCAGAGCAATTGGCCAAGTGGTATTTCTTTGTGCCAGGACTTGGGGCTACTTATTACCCGTATTCTGCAAAGCACCATCCATCCTCCTCTGTGTCCAGTTTAACAGTTTCTCCTGGAACACCTGAACTTTACATTAGAACCTCTATAAAGTAATGATTGTTAGAATCACCACCCATTTATGTTGCTTTCAGCATGGCATAGAGCCGCACAGTGCATTCTTCATATACAACGCTCAAGCCTTCTCCTCCTCACCTCCGCTGAGCCATCAAGGAAGAATAGAAATGCTTTGCTTTCTTATATATATAGTGCCGGCGAGTCACCCTGTTCATATGGAAGGTCATTATAGTTCTTTGGTGAGGAATTTGTGGTTTCTTTACTAAAAAGACATTAAGGGCCGATTCACTAAGGGTCGAATATCGAGGGTTAATTAACCCTCGATATTCGACTAGGAACTAAAATCCTTCGACTTCGAATATCGAAGTCGAAGGATTTAGCGCAGATAGTTCGATCGAACGATCTAAGGATAATTCCTTAGATCGAACGATAGAATCCTTCGAATCGAATCAAATCGAATCGAAGGATTCGAAGGATTTTAATCCAACGATCGAAGGAATATCCTTCGATCAAAAAAAGTTAGCCAATCCTATGGGGACCTTCCCCATAGGCTAACATTGAGTTCGGTAGCTTTTAGATGGCGAACTAGGGGGTCGAAGTTTTTTTTAAAGAGACAGTACTTCGACTATCGAATGGTCGAATAGTCGAACGATTTTTACTTAGAATCCTTCGATTCGAAGTCGTAGCCGTAGTCGAAGGTCGAAGTAGCCCATTCGATGGTCGAAGTAGCCCAAAAAAAGCTTTGAAATTCGAAGTTTTTTAACTTCGAATCCTTCACTCGAAGTTAGTGAATCGGCCCCTAACAGTAGAATAAATAGTGCAACTGAACAATGGCTTTCTTTTACATTCACACCTGGCTGATGGTCCCTCAAGATGACCATGGGTGTCAATGCCACACTCCATTGTTTAATGACAATAAAGAAGCATTTGACCTTTAATAGGAGGAACGTTCAAAATAATCTCAATTTCATGGTCTCAGGGGTAACGTTCTACAGAGAATTCAGCGGGGCTAGAGCAGAGCAATGCTCCTTACTATGGTTACAAATCTTGAGTAATTTATCAGCAGCCCAATCTGCAATTCTCTTGTGATCCAACTGATATCTGTACAATTTGCCCATCCACCTTTCTATCCAGTCGCATATGATCTGATTGTTGGCCTCTCTGTGACCTTAGGTCTATGGTAGGACTTAGTATAAATGAGTGATGGGAGAGAATAATAGACTGTAGGCAAAGCAGTCTGCATGAATGTGAAACATCCGAGGTTCCGCCTGTTATGTAAACATTTATATATATATTTGTGAATGATACAAAGGGGGCGCATTTTTTTAACTGAATGACATTCTTTTAGCCTGCATTGTGCCTTTTTTCATAGTTTCCCATTGCACCTCTCTTATGGCAATGGAAGTCTCCATTGTTCTCCGAGTGTCTGGCCCCAGCCTTCCTGATCACATCCCTTAAACTTCTTGTAATATTATAATCCCTTTAAATTAAGTAAATAGGGGGCATGTTGGGCACTTTATCGCTGGTGTAATTTCCAACCTGTGGCAGAAAGTTGTTGCCCTTCCACGTGATTACATTGGAATCACCCTGCCTGTGCAACTGATCCATAATTGCACTGGAGAGTTAGAGATGGAGTGAAAGTCTATTGGGGTCATTGACGTAGATCCAGAGCAGAAATACAAGGTGCACAAGAGCATCATGAATAGGAAAATCCCATACAAAGTGCAGAGCTCAGTATCAGCAGGTGCAGGCCAGTACTAACCAGAAAAACAGTAAGGCATTTAGGGGCAATTGGCCTGATATTAGTGAATCTTTTACTTAAAGGGGCAGTAATAGCCATTTAACCCATTTAACCCATTTAAATAAAATGTTTGCTTATTCTGGCACCATTTCTAAAGAGATTTACATTGCAAAATGCTTGTAGATTCTCTGGCATGCTTTGGGGTGCAGTTAATGGATATACTGTATATATTCTGTGCTAAACACAATAGACTGAGTTGGGTTTTGTTTAGACAACAGAGAAAAGGTGTGCAATAAAGAGCAAGGTTCTGCTTCATATAATATGCAAAGGGTAGAAATAAACAGCATGACTGGTTCTTCCAGCAACCGTGACTTTCAATAAATAAGGGAGCAAAAGATGCAATGCTTTATAGCGGGCACAGTCTGCCAAATCTTCAGCACTTTGCAATGAATACAGTGTTGCCTGTGATTGGCACTGCATTCATGAGGAATAGCTGGGGAGAGGCAAATAGGGGCCCCATCCTGTGCATCATTCAGACATGTAAGTTAAAGAGCTTCATGGGATCATCCAGACCCCAGAAACAAGCTTCACACCCCTTAGTGCTCTTTCACTTGCAAAGGGGGTCTCTATAAATGACCCCCATAGAGTATAGGAATGCCCATGTTTGTGTATGTCAGTCATAGCTAGCTGGCGCAAAAGTGATGAGTTTGCCCTCACTGGGTCACTACTGGTGCCATATATTTTCCAGGATTATCTAAATTCCCATTGTTAGGGATGATTGGGGGGGGTACTAGTGGTTTAACTGAGGTGCCTTTTGGATGGATTTGCCAAATAAGTCTAGACAATTTACAATAACAAGTGGAGCAGGGAAACAAAGGTAACAAGTAGCCAATTGACCAATAATAGTGTGTGCACAATAAACCCCAGTGTAAAAAACAACTTGTTTTATTTTCAAATGACAGCTGCCATACTTATTTTTAAAGATATAGACATTCAGCCTTAAGCACAATAGTCCCTCCACCTTCTTATACTAAAGGTCAGAAATGCAATGCACGCTAGCGCTGACAAACAGAACAAAAACCATTGACATGGCATTTTGGAGGAAGAAAGCAGCGCCCATATTTACTCAGCAATACAAACCTTGTTAATATTACTGTCTCACTCTACAAACTATCTGACATTTCTCCAGTACCATGACCTTCTCCTTCTACAAGCAGCAAAGACTCATGGAAATGTGCCCAGGTATTGCAGCATAGTATGTTGGGGGTATAAACATAATATAACATAGGTAAGATACATTATTCCTAAGTAGTCATTTATGACTAGGGAAGCATGGAATGCTGGATTCCCAAGGATTCTGGATGTAATGTAGGGTATCCCAAAACTCAGAACTAACTCCAAGGACCCTGTCTCGGCTCACTCTTCTGGGTATAGCAGCCACCTTTGGCTTCAGGAAGATCCCTCAACTACAGAGATGTTAGTGTTAGAGGAACATGGAAAGAGTTCTGGGCAGGTTAGGGAGCCAAACGTGTAGAAGTAGTAGAACAGGAAACAAGAAGCGTTGTCGATGGTCAGGCCAGGTCGGTAAGAATCAGGTGATGCAGTACAAAATCAGGAACAGAAGCATAGTCAAGGTCCCAGACCGGGGTCAAAACCAGACAGGCACGTGGGACACAATCAGAATCTGAAGAGTGGTCAAGAACAGGCTAGGGTCAGGTCAGGCAGAAAACAAGAGAAGGTCAGGGTCAGGCAGGGTCAAGAACAGGTTAAAACAGACTTGGATGCGAACCCAGGAACTATACAAAATAGACCTTATGTTGGACAACATGTTAGCAAGCGCAAGTCCTTTGAATTTTGCACCAATGTGTGATGACGTCACGCGGCGCGCCGAATAAGGATGAAGATACGCCCGCGTATTGCAGCCCAGAAGCAACAGAATTAGGCGCGGCATAAAGGAAGAAGCAGGAATCCACACAGTGAGCATGGTGGACATTCCTGCCGCCCTACTAGACCACCAGTTACACTTACATTGGGGTTCTCCAGAACCCCCAACTACAGGGTTTGGTGCATCCCTATTTACAATGAACCTGGGCAGAAGCTCAAGAGCACTAAGGGGCACAAGAACACTTTTGTCTGGGGTCTGTGTGTGCTCTGTACTTCACAGAGACCTGCGTGTCTCCCCCACACTCTCCTCTCATGATTACAGAGATGCCAGACTTAGCTGGTGCTGTATTTATAGGGTAAAAATAGTTGCCTAAGCTCCAAAATGGATTGAATTCCAAAGACAACCTATAGTTATGACTTTCTTCCCTTAAAAAAGTGCTTATCCTTTGCAATGAACCTGCATTATAAACCCCAAACCCCTGAGGGTCTTGCAGCAGTAACAAAGGGGGCTCAGGCAGAAGGCCAGTAATGGTAAAGATGAACGTTGGGTGGAACAGACAAAGAGCGTACAAGGTGCTACACATGGTATGGCCGCCTTTCTCGAGTTCCAGTCATTTGTGCAGCTCCTCTTCACTTTCTCATCTGCTGATGTACCATGAACTGCACAATATTGTGAATCGAAAAATTTTCAGACTTGCCATATCCCCAAATTAACTGATATCCACAGTGAATATCCACATGGATACTGGTCACGACCATCATAAACACAGACCTTCTTTAGATGTGTTGATGCTGCTTAGTTGCTCCTAGATACACTTGCTAGTCCAGCTTGAAGCTAAGATAGGGTGAGATTTGAGGAAAAAACATATTTCTGATATATTTTGATATTTTTTCTTTTTCAGAAAAGTATGTGTTTTTCCAAATAAAATGAAACCCCAGCAGACAAGTAGAGTCCAATGTGCTTTTATCCTTCTATCCTTTTATATTTACAATCAAGTTTGTCTGAAAATTGACCGAGAAGGGGCAATACCTTAACTGTACGTTTCATATCTATAAACTGGAACAACCTCCTCTTGAACCACTATGAGAGTGACAGCACTAACATGTTCTAAACCAGTGATCCCCAACCAGTAGCTCGTGAGCAACAAGTTGCTCCCCAACTCTTTGGATGTTGCTCTCCATGGCCTCAAAGCAGGTGCTTATTTTTGAATTTCAGGCTTGGAGGCAAGTTTTTGTTACATAAAAACCAGATGTACTGCCAAACAGAGATTCTTGTAAACTGCCAGTCCACATATGGGCTACCAACAGCCAACCACAACCCTTATTGGCACCCCCTAGGAACATTTTTCATGCTTGTGTTGCTCCCCAAATCTTTTTACATTTAAATCTTGCTCATGCCTGAAAAAGGTTGGGGACCCCTGTTCTAAACAGACACAATTTATTGGGTAAGTCAACGCATTTTCCAAAAAGGACATTTACGTCTATTGTACTTGTAATAAACAAGGCTTTCATAATGAAACAGTAGGACTGGTGGGCCCTGCTCACAAGAGCTTACAATTTAAAGGGGTAATGATGTATGCATAATGTCAATTTGTGATGGTTCTTTACGGTTGTTGACTTTGGATAATCCAAGAGCCATGAATTTCAGCCTCAGAGTAATTATATAATGTAACTCTTGCTGAGTTTCTGTAGCAGGATGGTTTAGCTCAGAGTTGTCCAACTGGAGACCCTTCCAACCCCCTGGGCATTTTTTATGGCTCTCAGTCTATAGACTCATTGTACAGGTATGGGATCCGTTATCTGAAAACCCGTTATCCAGAAAGCTCTGAATTACGGAAAGGCCGTCTACCATAGACTCCATACTATCCAAATAATCCAAATTTTTAAAAATGATTCCCTTTTCTTTGTAATAATAAAACAGTTGCTTGTACTTGATCCCAACTAAGATATAATTAATCCTTATTGGAGGCAAAACCAGCCTATTGGGTTTATTTCATGATTCCATGATTTTCTAGTAGACTTAAGGTATTAAGATCAAAATTAAGGAAAACAGGAAAACCCCAGATCCTGAGCATTCTGGATAACAGGTCCCATACCTGTATATGACATTACTGTTTTGTTTCAACTTTGACCTTAAATATGAGGGATATGAAAGAAGCTGGACTAGTGTAGGTGAAGAAAATGAAAGAAGATTGTAGCTTTTGTAGCTGAGTTATGCCCCTCTTTGTATAAAGATACACAAGGGGTGCAAAAACCCTAAGGGGAGCAAAGGATCTGCCCCAGAGTTCAGCTCTGCTGTCCTTCTCTTCTTGTCACAGGGCAGGTTATTCCATTGTATTATTTTTGGAACAGGTGTAACTGAATATATCTGGGCACAACATGGTGGGCCTTCAAAATGGTTAGGGATAGCGATGGGCAAATCTGCTGTGTATTTCTTGGCTGAATAATTTGTGAATTTCTGGAGAAATTCAGGAAAAGGCGAAAAATTAGCAAAACTGGTTTCGATGTGCGCAACTTTTTTTTTGACACACAACTTTTTTTTTGACACACAACTTTTTTTTTGACACATGGCAAAACGAGTCTGCCAAATTCGCCGCAAATTTAACAATGACGAAATTTTCTGCCCATCACTAGTTCGGGAGGCCCCTTTGGACCAGGACATGGTTCCTCTGATATTTTATGTCCTGAAACCAATTGTTTCAGCAGGTGGGATTTTGAGATCTTTCCCAAAAGAGTTCAGGTGCAGTGCAAACTGACAGTTTCGGACTGCAGTTATTTGAGCCCATAGAAGAAGAACCTAACCTGTAGGACCAACATCCTCAGATCACCATCAACCCTCCCCCACCAGACACAACTAGCACCTCTTGCCATTGTACAAAGCCAAAGAGCAGGCAGTAAGTACAGGTCCCCATTGTAACCTGCACCCTTCTGTGACTCCTTAACTATTGTGTCTGAATGATTTGGGCATGGGTGGGGGAATACCTACTGTATGTGCCTCCCTCATCTGCCCCCAGTGCTCTATTTGAGGGGCTAATTCCTAAGCAGCTGCAAGCAGTGTGCAAACTGAATAAATGACCAATTGTAGCGTCTGTTTTGCACTTTGCACAATGCATTCCCATGAGTGTAAATCCCCTATTAAATGTTCTCTTCTTCTGCAACAAACACTGGCTTTTGCTTTAAATCCCTTTCTTCTGAGACTGGATTAAGCCGCATACAGAAGCAACGTTCCAGCTATTAGCAGGCTTCTAATAATAACACCTTAACCTTCTGCATTGTATCAATGAAATAAAGGCAATTTCACATGAAAAGAAGTGTAAGCTACAAAGTCGAGATTAAGCGTCACAGCGGGGCATAGTTATCAACGTGTGAAAGGCCAGTTCACCGCAATCCATTTACAGACGATTTTTAGCATTTTCCTCCATGATAAATATGAAGCCAGGTATGGCGGATGCTGAATGGTGTGCACCCAACGACACTACAGGGATTATAAAGCCATAAAGCTAAAAGTAAGAGCAGGTTGTGTATAAATAGAGGCACAGAGGAGTATTATGTAAATGGCACCATAACTGCCCCTTTTCATGACTGCAAAGTGTCTACAAAGAGGTGCAGTCTTCTGTGGTGACCAGGCTTAGAAATCTTAAATGAACAGTAATACCAAAGTGTATTAAAGGAATGCCCATATAATGTACTGTTGCCCTGCACTGGTAAAATGTGTGTATCTGCTTCAGAAACACTACTATAGTTTATATAAACAAACTGCTGTGTAGCCATGGGGGCAGCCATTCAAGCACAGGATACACAGTAGATAACAGATAAGTACTACTCTAGTTTATATAAACAAGCTGCTGTGTAGCCATGGGGGCAGCCATTCAAGCACAGGATACACAGTAGATAACAGATAAGTACTACTATAGTTTATATAAACAAGCTGCTGTGTAGCCATGGGGGCAGCCATTCAAGCACAGGATACAAAGTAGATAACAGATAAGTACTACTATAGTTTATATAAACAAGCTGCTGTGTAGCCATGGGGGCAGCCATTCAAGCACAGGATACACAGTAGATAACAGATAAGTACTACTATAGTTTATATAAGCAAGCTGCTGTGTAGCCATGGGGGCAACCATTCAAGCACAGGATACACAGTAGATAACAGATAAGTACTACTATAGTTTATATAAACAAGCTGCTGTGTAGCCATGGGGGCAGCCATTCAAGCACAGGATACAAAGTAGATAACAGATAAGTACTACTATAGTTTATATAAACAAGCTGCTGTGTAGCCATGGGGGCAGCCATTCAAGCACAGGATACACAGTAGATAACAGATAAGTACTACTATAGTTTATATAAACAAACTGCTGTGTAGCCATGGGGGCAGCCATTCAAGCACAGGATACACAGTAGATAACACATAAGTACTACTATAGTTCATAAAAACAAGCTGCTGTGTAGCCATGGGGGCAGCCATTCAAGCACAGGATACACAGTAGATAACAGATAAGTACTACTATAGTTTATATAAACAAGCTGCTGTGTAGCCATGGGGGCAGCCATTCAAGCACAGGATACACAGTAGATAACAGATAAGTACTACTATAGTTTATATAAACAAGCTGCTGTGTAGCCATGGGGGCAGACATTCAAGCACAGGATACACAGTAGATAACAGATAAGTACTACTATAGTTGATATAAACAAGCTGCTGTGTAGCCATGGGGGCATCGTCTTTGACGCTGGCATCCGTTTTTTCCGAATTTTTTTTGACGCCGGCGAATTTTCGCCAGCGAATTTTTGGGGGCGTTTCGCGATTTTTTTTTGCCAGAGGTGAATCGCGCAAATTCGCCACAAATTCGCACCTGGCGAATAAATTCGCCCATCACTATTACTGACTATACTTACTGACTGTACTTACTGAATGTAGTTACTGACTATACTTACTGACTGTACTTATTGACTGTACTTATTGACTGTACTTACTGACTGTACATACTGACTGCAGAGCCGGGCCAACCCGGCCAGGCGCCCTAGGCAGCCTGGCGGGCCAAGGTGCCGGCTCTGTGCGTGCTCAACTTAATGACTGTATTTACTGATTGTATTTACTGACTGTACTTACTGACTGTATTTACTGACTGTACTTACTGAATGTACTTACTGACTGTATTTACTGATTGTATTTACTGACTGTACTTACTGACTGTATTTACTGACTGTACTTACTGAATGTATTTACTGATTGTATTTACTGACTGTATTTACTGACTGTACTTACTGACTGTATTTACTGATTATATTTACTGACTGTACTTACTGACTGTATTTACTGACTGTACTTACTGACTGTACTTACTTACTATACTTATTGACTGCCTATGGACAGACTTGGAAATATGAAGGGAATAACTGCTTTGGCCAGTTTGGGCCATTGGGAGGTCTCTATCAGGTAGGAGAAAAAAAATCCATGCAAAGCTTTGCAACTGAAAGCAGTATTTGTCTGCACTGTTGGTTCTGACTTAGCAAAGGACAGACATTGCTTTCAGCAGCCATTACATTAATACATAACTTTAACAATATACAATGAATGTACATTATACTGGGAAATAGTTTCCACTTGGGTGTACAATCCCCTTTAAAAATAAATGTATTCCCTTCGAGATGGTGGATTATTATGTAAGCATCAAGGCACAAGGAAGAATTTACTGTATCCGCTAAAAATAACCCTGATTTCTGCGTACATGCATTCCATTGTGCTGCTATTTTTGTCCCGTGTAACATACACAGATGATACGGTTGGACAGTTTGGTTGACATAGACAGCGCAGATATGGATCTGGGTTCTGCAGAGGTCACATGGGATAACTGAGTACAACAGGCGACCCGGGGCGGGGGTATTAAGTTTCTGGGGAATGAGAGACAACAAGGGGTTGCTGCTGTTTTACACTACAGCCTTTGCCCTGGTGCTGTATGGGCTCTAGTGTATCACATGGATACAATTGTTCTGATGGTGGGATCCAGTGCAGACTTCCAGATCCCTGTTGCAGCAAATCTTACTATAAGATGTTGATGAACTGAATATAATTAACTGCAATGAGCAAAGTACAGGGCCCATGTCTGAGCACCCAGAGGCCGGTGTCCTCCACCGTCCCCCCCAATGTTCCCAGAATCACAAACAAGCGAGATCTATCAATTTTATGGAGGGGATCTTACAGAGATGTGTGCACCTAAACCCCAGAGTGTGGCACATGCAGCTGGACAGCATGTCACCCCTTTATTTGTGCCACCCCTTTATTTGTGCCAGCCTTTGTAGCCTTGCCACAAACCCAGGCCTGTACCAAGGGATCCCGGGAATCAACACCTGCCTTGAGGGGGGGGTTGTACATGTATAGGACCTGTTATCCAAACTGCTTGGGACCTGGGGTTTCCTGTATTATGGATCCTTATATAATTTGGATCTTCATACCTTAAGTCTACTAGAAAATCATGTAAATATTAAATAAACCCAATAGGCTGGTTTTGCCTCCAATAAGGATTAATTATATCTTAGTTGGGATCAAGTACAAGCTACTGTTTTATTATTACACAGAAAGAGGAAATTATTTTCAAAAATGTTATTTGATTAACTAATGGAAGACAACCTTGAACTAGGGGTAGACAGAAGAGTCAGCTGCCTAGGGCACAATTATAGGGGGCACTGGGCCGCTCTGTTGAAGTCCCTTCCTCCCCTTCGTCGCTCTCCTGTCCCTCGGCGTCTGTCTCTTCTCTCTCCATCACACGCATGCACGCACTTTCTGGCCGGGTTGCTTTGGGCACCTGGCTGGCCTGGCCCTGATTCAGAGTAGTGATGGGCGAATAAATTCGCCAGGCGCAAATTCGCAGCAAATTTCTGCATTTCACCGCCGGCTAATTAGTTCAGGAAAATTTGCCGCATTGAAAAAATGTAGGCGCGTCAGAATAGTCGCATGCATAAACATTGTCGCACATCAAAATTATTCGGACGCCCATTAGCTTCAATGCGTTTTCGCGAGACAAATTCGCTCATCACTAATTCAGAGATTTCTGTTTGCGGATAACATAACCTGTACTCCCAAGGTTAAAAAAAAATCACCCAGATCAGATCCATGGAATTTGACATCTCTGATCATATCGTAATCCCTTTTTTTGTTGTGTCTAATTCAGTGCAACCAAATAACCACAAAAGATTGCTGAGTCAGGGATTTAGACCCGGGGCAATTTCAAGCATATTATGACCCAGGTATTTGGTAACTCTGTGAGAACATTATAATGTTCTAAACATTCCTTATTATGTCTGAAAGGCAATGGGGCACTTTCTTGGCATTGAGTTATTGGATAGAAGGGGACACCATTATGCCAACCACCCTGAATTAATATAATAAATGAATAAAAATGTAGTCAAGGTGCAAAGAGGCAAAAAAAAAAAAACCAAGAGGCTTTGTACCCTGCCCCATGTTTTGTAAGTGACTCTGAGGCCCTGGTTGTCTTCTAATAACCAATAAAACCTCCGTCTGACTCGGCATTGATGCACAACAACCAACCAGTGAGGACAAATGTATTAATTATTTTCCTCTAATTTTACAATCAATTGTAACATTTTGTGTAGGGCGTTTCATCCAGGCAATTCTAGAATTAGTAACCTCAGTCATAAAACAATGCAAAGATTTCCAGCAAAAAGTCACTCATTACAGGAAACATATTTATGACATTTCTATAAATATACAGTAAGTGTAGAATAAGGACACCGGTCATTTCCCTAATACAGTTATTGATAAGGAAGGGCTTGGTTTTGGCACAAACATGTGCACCACTGAAAGGAAAAGGCTTGGCAAGGAAGGTGGTGAGTCACATGATGTATTAGTTGTGACTCATTGCTTGGAAATTCCCTTCAAAAGTATTTCACACTTTTGGCCCCTTGCCCTGGCTGTGACATCATAGAGGAGTACTAAATTGTGCAAACTGTCCAATGTTCTTTCCATAGTTCCTGTTCATGAGTCAGTCACAGCAACGAGCCTATAATTAGAATTGATAGTAATCAGTATCTGCAATTTTTGGCACACTGTATCAAATACAAGGAAAATTAAGAAAAAAACAGGGAATTCACCAGACTACTGTCCCCTTAAACCAGTGATCCCCAACCTGAGGCTAGTCATCAACATGTTGCTCACCAACCCCTTGGATAAAAAACAGGCTTGTGTTGCTCCCCAACTTTTTTTTTTACATTTGAATGTTGCTCATGGATAGAAAAGGTTGGGGATCAATGCCCTGTAAAACAGTGGTTGTTGGACCCCTTTAGAGGTATAAGCTTTGGTCAAACTTCCATGTGGATGTAGCACCCTCACACCTGTCCTTTTAATGGTGGTCTTGTGCTTTTAAAATGGGTGGGCAATCGCTCTCTCTCAAAAGCCAAAAGCGGGGGAGGCAGGGCCGGTAAAAAGTAGCCCTGGAAAAAAAATCAAAGCTTGCCCACATATAACTGTGTGACAGTGGTGGCCATCCTCCCACAAGTTAAAAAAAATTGATGGCCCCATACAATTAAAAAAAAAGACCATTGGTGTTCATTCTTCTTCATTCGCTTCTTTGGCTGCGGCGGCTTTGCTTCGGGCCAGAGGGAGGACTAATCCTCTGGAATAATAATGTGTGGCCAGGCCGATACCCGCAGGACCCTTGGGTCGAATGGGTTCGGGTCGACCTTGCTCCCCCATTTGCAGGTCGCAGGCGGGTTCTGGTTGAGCTTTGGTGCCTGTCCACGACCTTATAGGAGTGCCTGTCCTCCGCGTCCCTTTTGTGATATCATCGTGGGAGGGCGACGCGGGTCTATAAAAGGAAGGCAGAAGTTGGTGCTGGTGGGCGCTGTTCCGTTAGGTTTGGGACCCGCACATCACTACTGTGGAACTGGTGTTTTGGTCTTGGCAGTCTCTCTCCTTTAAAAGTTAATGGCAAGGGAGGATTAAAAAGATTAAGAGACCAGTCCCTTGATCAGGAGACACTTATGCCAAAGAAATGTTGCCATGCAGGGATGTCCCAGCCTACGAAAAAAGACCAGAGGTGAATAGTTCAGGCCACTTTATGGGGTTTACCTTCACATGGAACAATGGCTTGTCATAACTTTACGCATACGCATGTTCATCGATACTGAATTACTAGTAAAAAAGGGGACCAGGGAATGTGCATTGATCCAACCCCTTCTTCTATATGTTTGTAGCTCACTTGGCCAGATCAGTATTTCAAAAAGGAAATCATCTTACTTGGAATTCTCCCACAACCTCCTTTTTAGTAGCCTAACTCAACCCAACACAAACCCACATCAGGCACAAGCTGTTGTCAGAGCAGAAGCAAGTGAAGGTAAGTTTCACCTCTTGTTGAACCCTCCCTTGTTTGCCAGCACAACAATGACAGGTAAGTGGATCTGGCCCACCCATGTTCTCTTTAATTCCCGAACTGTGCTGTGATGGCTTTTCCCGTTGGCTGGCTCACTTTAATGGTCAGGGAGATGAAAACACTGGTGTGCCATAGTTTTAACCAATTTCAGAATAAAATCAAATTTTCTCCATAATTAGATCACAACTGTCTATACAATATATGTTTTGTGACTTTGTCTTTTTTTGTAACCCCCCCCCCTTTAAGAATTTAGTCATAAAACACAGTGTTTATAATAAATCAGATACATGGACAGGTTGGACTGCAGTGTTTTATACACAGACAGACAAGAGTGGGGATACTGGTCATTCGTTGACTTCATGGTTTTGGGCTTTAAGGATATTTGTGTTTCTACTGAACAAAGAAGGGCTTTCTTTGACTTAAATCTAACTGAACCAAAAGAATGTGCTAACAAAAGGTGTGCATGCCGTGTTTATTTTTGTGGAGAGTGACTGGTGCTTTTGTTGCCCTTTCCCATAACTGAGCAAATGGCAAAATGACACTGGACCATGACTGATGGAAGCTTCTGCCGCTGCCGATCAATGTTCTCCTTTCCAGTTTCAGGTTCTTCCAGAATAGCAGCTCATCACACTGAGTAAAAGGGGTGTAATGAAGGTTTTAAATTTTCCCTGTATAACAAGAAGACATTCACAAAAGCCACTAAAGTGAGTACCAGACTACAGCACTATTGGTAAGTCCAACAAGCCATATTAGATTTATGGCTGTAAATGAACACTGCCAAAGATCTGACACACCAGTCTAAGCATAAAGGTGGCCATAGATGCAAAGATGTTGCCAAACGAGCGGATCTTTCCCCGATATGCCATTAACAGGCATGGCTATATCGGGGGTAATCTGATTGTTCGGCCGTATGGCCGAACGATCAGATTACAATGTGCCATTGGCTCCGGCGGGATCGGTCGGGTCACAATCGAACCTGACCGATCGACCAAATGACCGATCTCGCCGGACGAAAGATGTCGGCACACGCCACACACAATCCGAAAATCATACGAATCCTTGATTCGTACAATAGGATCTGTGTTTCTATGGCCACCTTAACTCTTCCAAATGAACTGCTGACATAGAGAATAATAGGAATATTCCACTGAGCCTTGTGTATTAGGTTTGTGGCTGTAAATGAACACTGACAAATATCTGACACACAAGGCTTAGCAGAACTCTTCCAAATGTACTGCTGACATGGAGCATAATAGGAATATTCCACTGAGCCTTGTGTATTAGGTTTGTGGCTGTAAATGAACACTGACAAATATCTGATACACAAGGCTTAGCAGAACTCTTCCAAATGTACTGCTGACATGGAGCATAATAGGAATATTCCACTGAGCCTTGTGTATTAGGTTTGTGGCTGTAAATGAACACTGACAAATATCTGACATACAAGGCTAAGCAGAACTCTTACAAATGAACTGCTGACATGGAGCATAATCGGAATGTTCCACTAAGCCCTGTGTATTAGATTTATGGCTGTAAATGAACACTGCCAAAGATCTGACACAAAAGTCTAAGCGTAACTCTTCCAAATGAACTGCTGACATAGAGAATAATAGGAATATTCCACTGAGCCTTGTGTATTAGGTTTGTGGCTGTAAATAAACACCGACAAATATCTGACATACAAGGCTTAGCAGAACTCTTCCAAATGTACTGCTGACATGGAGCATAATAGGAATATTCCACTGAGCCTTGTGTATTAGGTTTGTGGCTGTAAATGAACACTGACAAATATCTGACACACAAGGCTTAGCAGAACTCTTCCAAATGTACTGCTGACATGGAGCATAATAGGAATATTCCACTGAGCCTTGTGTATTAGGTTTGTGGCTGTAAATGAACACTGACAAATATCTGACATACAAGGCTAAGCAGAACTCTTCCAGATGTACTGCTGACATGGAGCATAATAGGAATATTCCACTGAGCCTTGTGTATTAGGTTTATGGCTGTAAATGAGCACTGCCAAAGATCTGACACACAAGGCTAAGTGGAACTCATCCAATACAGTTCATTTTCTTAGTCCAGGGAATATTTATTCTTTGCTTCTACTTGTTCCAAGCCCATTACTCCAAGCAAGATTCTGCTGTCATGGAGGTAATGCCAAAATGGTGAATTTTCTTTGTCTTTCTTGTAATGTACAATATAACTAAGATATATATATATATATTGACCTCCCAGACCACTATGTGCAAGTAAGGCATACCACATCATATTTGAATATTTATTTATGTATTCAGAAAAGCTAGATTTAGGAAAACAAAATGTAAACTTTTACTAAACATACCTCTAACATCCAGCGAGTTGTTAGTCCTAGAAAAATATTTAATTGAAATAATCATTAAAATGTAACATAATGCAAGCTAATGGGGGATTAATGATTTGGAAAAGTTATTTTCCACTGTGGAACTAATTGCTTTGTTAATGCTCAGTTAAAAATACGATTGTATAATAAATTTACCCCAAAGTGTATCATGGCATATAGTTTCGGGGGTCTCAAGTAGTGATGAGCGAATCTTTCCCAAATTTTAGAAACGCATTAAAGTCAATGGGCGTTTTTTCTTATGGTGACTTTTTCTCCAGATGCATTAAAGTCAATAGGCATTTTTTTCTTATAGATAGGCATTTACTTGTGGTGAATTTTCCCGTGGCAAATTTTCGCCGCAGTTTCGCAAATCCATGGCTGCCGAATTAATTTGCTCATCACTAGTCTCAGGTCCCTAATTAGTAGCTTACTTTGGCCAGCTCCTATTGTAAACTAACAGTGCAGAAATGGCAGGGTGGCTCCATACTCTGCATTTCAACTCCCCCCAAGGCCAATTGATTGGCATATTAGCATTTGTTTTATGTAAAGCAGCACACATGGCCATAACTAAACATTGGTGACTGTAGATGGACATAATGCTGGTCTGTCCAATTCATGTGAATGTACATTAACAAAGAAGCCAACACTAGAAGATGTGTTAGAGCTCACATCATGTCTCTCTACATGCAGAATTTCTGCAAAAGCAGTTATTTTGTTGGATTTTGTCTGTACTAGAATCATTTATTTGAGTGAACTCTAATACATCTTCTAGGCAAAATGAGCACCCACATAAGATGTTTTGGATCTAACTGTCAATGAATATCTGACACCCAACTGCCACATAAAGGCAGAATGAAGAGAAACAGATGCTGAGAGAGGTATAGTGAAGATAGACTTGATTCATTCAAAAATTATACAGAATAGTTAGTTAATTGTATTTACAAAGTTTCTTATTTCAGTGTCTAAAGCTTATATTACATTTTTATTTTCAAAATAGTTCCCCTTTAAGGACCATTATACCCTCACATTTTAAAGACAAATTGTGCTTGTTGTAGGGCCGTACCTGAAGCTTGTTGTGAGCAATAAAAAGAGTGTTTCTATATAATTCAGTTGTAAAAAGGCCTTTCTAATTTGATGGTATAAATTGGTTAGTGAGTAGTGATGAGCAAAACATTTTGCCATGTACAGATTTGCTGCAAACTTCCGTTTCTCGGCATTGGCAACAATTAAAAATTTGCCACACATGTAAAAGCATTGGGCAAATACTATTACAATTATATATAGCAAGCAAAGACAATATTATGATAGATAAGTTTAATTGTTGGTGTCAGTATCTCTTTAAGCACAGGGCCCTTTCCCATGATTTTGATTGAATGTGATATAGTGAAGGGGAAGCACACATAGATATGGGGAACACCTCCCAGGAATCTTATTGCTTTGGCTTCTTTACAAGAGCAGCACAATATCCCTGTGTTTTGTCTTAGATTTGTGAAAGTTAAAAGAAAACTAAACCCTAAAAATGCCATATTTTATATAGTGAACTTATTGCCCGAGGCTAAAGTTTCAGCTTGTCAATAGCAGCAATGATCCAGGACTTCAAACTTGTCACAGGGGGTCACCATCTTGGAAAGTGTCTGTGACACTCACATGCTCAGTGGGCTCTGATTGGCTGTTGAGAAGCTAAGCTTAGGGCTCGTCACTAATTATCCAGCAGAAAATGAGCTTCCCTGGCTGTAATATAAGCTGATGCTACAGGTTTGTTGATTATTCAATTCTGATGCTAATTGCACTGGTTTCTGTGCTGCCATGTAGTAATTATGTGTATTAATTACTAATCAGCCTTATATTGTGACATTTCTATTCTATGTGTACTGTATATTGTGAGTGGGTCCCTAAGCTCAGTAAGTGACAGCAGCACAGAGCATGTGCAGCGAATCAGCAGAAGAAGATGGGGAGCTACTGGGGCATCTTTGGAGACACAGAACTTTTCAAAACCTTTTTTAGGTGGGTACTTACAAAAAAAATGTTCACCAAAGGCAGAACAGAAAGAAGTTTAACTTTCCTTTCAAAAACTTTTCAAAGCCTTTTTGAGGTGGGTACACACAAACGAAATGTTTGTCCATCCAAATCCTCTGTGAGCATTCTGGCCTGAAAGACTATGGGGCAGATTCACTAAAGGGCGAAGTGACTAACGATGGCACAAATTCGCCAGCGTGATGTCATTTCGTAACTTCGCCAATTCACTAACGGGCGCTGGCGTAAATTCGCTAGCGAAGTAGACCTACTCTAACGCTACTTCGCACCCTTACGCCAGGCGAAGTTGTGCTATGGCGAATGGGACATAACTACGCTAATTCACTAAGTTGCGCATTGTACTGAACGTTACCTCTTGCGCCAGACTTGCCTTCGCCACCTCAGACCAGGCGAAGTGCAATAGAGTAGATAGGGATTGCTTCGAAAATAGTTGAAATCTTTTCTAAGTCCCAAAAAACACTGAAGTTTTTTCCTTTTTAAGGGTTGATAGGCTGAAAAAGATTGTAAATTTTTTTGGGGGCACCCTCCTTCCCCCCTACATTTCCTAACATATGACACCTAAACTATACAGTGGGCACATGTGTAGGGCAAAATAACAACTTGATTTTATTTTATGAAGGTTTCCCAGGATTGTGTAGTGTAATGTATTTGTTGCTACATATACGTCCATTGTACTTTAACTTGGCGCTGTATGCAAATTAGGCATCGCTAGCGTAACTTCGCTTTGCTTGACGAATTAACGCTTGCGCAAATTCGCTACCGTTCGCCTCCCTGAGCGCAACTTCGGATTTTAGTGAATTAGCGGCGCCCTGGCGAAAATTCACCTGGCTAAGGCGTCACTAGCGCATTTTCGCTGCTTAGTGAATTTGCCCCTATGTGCGGACACTTCACAGGGGGAGCTCCCAGCAGGACGAGGCATAGATATGCTTTTAATTTGTGAATGCCATGTGAGTGCATTTTAGTATTTATTTTGAAATAAAAAAAATATTTTTACACTATTGCTGCTGCATGTCACTCTAGAGCATAAACCAGGAGATGTGCTTCATGAGACATATATGCAAGTTGAAAACATTTGGTTTGTTAGTGCCCACCTAAAAAAGTTTTTGAAAGGAAAGTTAAAAAACTTCTTTCTGTTCTGCCTTTGGTGGTGGCAAAAACTGGAAGTGTTTGTCGTTTATAAGGTGGAGTTAACCAATTCCTTTGAGTGGTGACATATGTAAAACAATATTACCCTATATATCTGTTTGTCTGCTCCCTGTGCCTTTGGCATTGGCTTTCATTTTAAATATTGAGCTTTAAGAAAGAGATGTATGGCTTTTTAGCAAGTGAGGGAATACAGGGATATGGGAGATAGCTCATAGCTCCAGGGACTAGTCCCATTGCATCTTGGAGTCCAAATTGGAAAGGCTTCAATTGTTTTTTTTTTTTTGCCTTCCTCTGGATCAACTGGCAGTTAGGCACAAATATATAAATGTATGGCCTTAAAAGGTTGAACTTAATGAATGTATGTCTTTTTTCAACCAAACCTACTATTTTACTATGTCTGTCAGCAATGGAATTTGAGACTGGTACGTATGTTGAGGAGCTCCTCCAAGTTCTGCGTCACACCGCATTTCTGAAGAATTTACAGCTTAACTAGAAGAATTTTCAAGACTAGTTTATTCTTCTCAAGCTAAATGTTGACAGTTTTATGGCAGTTTCCCACAACAATATTCATGAATATGTGAGCTGATGGCTTCTATTTTCTTTGCGGATTAACGATAACGTCCGGTAGCTGTGGTTAGGGTTCCGTAAGAGAGACCTAGTGGAAAATTCCACTACAAGTTTTATGATGGGGCAATGTGCTCAACGCTGTTATTAGAGGAGCCCCTTCAGCATCTTGCTAGATCTTTACTACGTACATTTCCATGATATGCTGGTGTGTGTGACACATTGGGGAGTGATATCAGAGGATATCCCAGTGGGCCCCAGCCTAGTACGCTCTCAGTCCTTTCTTATTTCCACTATAAGTGTATATGGCATCTAGAACCCACAATTTCCTAATCCAGCCTGAAATCCTCTTCTTCTTTATGACCTGCACCAGACCCAACTCCCCTCTGATGACTCATATGTGGGTAGGTCCAGCCACAACAGTAGAGGAGACAGCACCATTACATCACCAAATGGGGAGTATCTGGGGCTCACCTTTTTGACCCTAAACTGTCCAACGCACATGGAAACCTGAGTTTTGTGGCAACGTACTGACACTATCCTTCTTTACCAGTCCCTACGTTACTTAGATGTTTGATGTATACAACCTTCTGCTGTACAACCTACAGCTTAACTAGAAGAATTTTCAAGACTAGTTTATTCTTCTCAAGCTAAATGTTGACAGTTTTATGGCAGTTTCCCACAACAATATTCATGAATATGTGAGCTGATGGATTCTATTTTCTTTGCGGATTAACGATAACGTCCGGTAGCTCTGGTTAGGGTTCCGTAAGAGAGACCTAGTGGAAAATTCCACTACAAGTTTTATGGTGGGGCAATGTGCTCAACGCTGTTATTAGAGGAGCCCCTTCAGCATCTTGCTAGATCTTTACTACGTACATTTCCATGATATGCTGGTGTGTGTGACACATTGGGGAGTGATATCAGAGAATATCCCAGTGGGCCCCAGCCTAGTACGCTCTCAGTCCTTTCTTATTTCCACTATAAGTCTATATGGCATCTAGTACCCACAACTTCCTAATCCAGCCTGAAGTCCTCTTCTTCTTTATGACCTGCACCAGACCCAACTCCCCTCTGATGACTCATATGTGGGTAGGACCAGCCACAACAGAAGAGGAGACAGCACCATTACATCACCAAATGGGGAGTATCTGGGGCTCACCTTTTTGACCCTAACCTGTCCAACGCACATGGAAACCTGAGTTTTGTGGCAACGTACTGACACTATAATTCTTTACCAGTCCCTACGTTATTTAGATGTTTGATGTATACAACCTTCTGCTGTATGACTTTATAAATACATTAGAACAGTGTCTTGTCTGTGGAACTCATCCATTACCCCTACCCAATGACATGATCAATGGTTTATAATAGTAGTTATTGTTCAGCCCCTGATTTACCCTGCAAGCAATGTATTCACAGTATACACTCTCGCTGTCTCCTTCACAGCCCTTTGTACAGACCTCTTTAGTCTGTTTGTATAAATAACAAATACCAACTCCCTTTTATAACCACTCCTTATTTGTAAACATGTGGTTAGGGTGTCCTTTCCCGTGGGTTTCATACAGTCTCTATCTGTCAATGTTACCTTTAATGTCTGAATGCTAATAAAGAGACACTGGGCTATGAAAACTATTAGAAGTCTAAAGGATAGAAGTCTAAAGGACACTGTTGTCACAGTACAAAGTATTTTATTTTGAAAAAAAAGTTGAAATAACATGTTGAATTGTCTAGTCTGGAAAAAACATGTTTTAGTTCATTGCTGAAATGGTTATTGGCTACCATGGGGGAAGCCATTGCCTGTTAGTCATGTGATTAGCTCTTTCTTTTCCGGAAAAAAACTAACGCCCTGTTTTGTTTTATGGTAGAGATCCTATGCCAATTACTATTTATCAGAATGTCTCATTTACAGTACTATCACAATTTGCCAATCGTTGCTATCGTTTTAAATATGTTATGTGTTATTGTGTTAAGAATGGGACTGTCACACAGAGTCCCTATAAAAGATGACCATTGAAGCAGTAAGAAGAGTGGAAAGCCCTGGTTAGTTCAGCATGTCCACTTTTATCTTCCCAAGATAGCGAAGGATCTACAGAAGAGTTGCAGAAGAGAGGACAAGATAAAAGACACCAAAAAATTCACCCCTTATTTTATTTTCATTTGTCCTCCAAAATGCATCTCCAAGTTACTCATTTAACAAAAACTATATTAGGCAGGTTCCTATGAAACCCTGTTCTTGGGAGGTGGGGCTACAATAATGGATGTACAAATGGAGCAAATTTTGTATTGACAAAACAGACTAATTTTAATTGCATTTTAATGAGCAGGAACCTAGACTTTGGAATGGCAGTGGATGTGATCTACTTAGACTTTGCTAAAGACTGGGGGGATTTTTGTGGATAACAAACTGTTTAATTCCAGGCAGTGTCATTAAAGCAAACAAATTACTGTCTTGTATAAGAACGACATTAAATTGAGAGATGAAAACAGGCTGCAGTGATGTGTTAGGCTCCAGTCCATAAGAAGAACTTGAGAGAGGGCAAATATATGCAACTTAACTGGTAAAAGGGATTGAGTTTTTAAACTATGGAGGTAAACTATCCACATTTAGATTGATTTCTATAAAATAAAGGCTCTTTTGAGGGGACATGATTACTCTTTACCAGTACATTAGAGGGCATTATAGGTAAATAGTGGGGGGGGGGTTCTATAGAAAAGATCAAAGCACAAGAGCCCCGTAGGATTGGAGAAACAGACCTTTAATTTGAAGTAGGGTGAGAAAACTAATGTTGGGGCCCTACAGGGTGATGTGATGGCATCAGTGAGAGAAATGGTTGATAGTTCATGACAGTTCTCCTTTAAGAGTGGCTTGGATGATCTCTTGACATATGAAAACTGGACATCCGGCACACTGTTGTTCAAGATTATCTCTTGAACTACATAATATGGGAATTAACATCGCTCTGTTGCATTGATTCAGGACACCCAGGGCTGCTAATATATGTGTATGTTCTGTGTCACTTCCTTTCCTATTCAGACATGTTACAGATATGTACCTGACAGTGACAGATAATTCAGAGAACTAATCTCCGCTGCACAATACCTACCTCTCATGCATGCGGCATTTCACTTGTCATTACGGCAGACTGAATAAATAAATGCACGGCTCATGAGAGTTTAAGGTGCTCTATAATTCACTCCCTGTAGCTCTAAATACACAGGAAATATTTGTATTTCTTTCAAGACACCAAAGGAACTCTTGTAAGAACATCTATTGGTGTATAGACTGCACTTACAGTAACAGGTACATATTTGGCAGAGATATGCAACTCACATACACACAGAGCAACTAAGCCAGGAGATGGAAGTGTTGGATCTCATGGGATGTTTATGTACAGACAAGGCCCTATATCAAATTGTGGGGTTGGTCCCCCTTGGGGTCCTCAAGAAATGTCCGTGGGGGGTGGGATTCAGCTAGAAGACTAATGAGTGAGATTTAGGGGAAAAGCTTATCTGCTCCCCAACTTGGAGAACCAACCGACTTGGGTTGTTTAACCTGAGGATACACCACATTCCAATCTATGTTGACTCTAACTGCAGAAATGGTTGGGTTTTAGTAGTACCTTATACATGTTAAATCTCTCTTAGCAAAATAATCTACAGACGATTCAGGGTTTTGCCCGATCTGATTTATTTGAGTTTTTTAATTAATAATAGGGATGCACCGAAGCCACTATTTGGGATTCGGTTGAATCCCCGAATCCTTTGTGAAAGATTCGGCCGAATACCGAAACGAATCCGAATCCCAATTTGCATATGCAAATTACGGTCAGGAAAGGAAAAAGTGTAAAAAATTCTTCTTTTGTGATAAAAAGTCACGTGATTTCCCTACCGCCCATAATTTACATATGCAAATTAGGATTCGGATTTTGTTCAGCCACACACAAGGATTTGCCCGAATCCTACTGAAAAAGGCCGAATCCTGGCCGATTCCCGAACCGAATCCCGCACCCCTAATTAATAAATAAGGTCAAATCAGGAGTTTGGTTGTGGTTTTTTTAATTAAAAAATTAGATAAATTCAGAGTTAAAAAAAAAACCCTCGGGTCCATTTATTAAAGGTCACATTTTAGTGGTATTTTAGCATTTTGAAACCACAATTAAACTCTATTTATCTAAAACCATGGTGACTTTCAGACTTTTATGGTTTAAACCTCCATATAGGTTTAGCATTCAGTCATCCGACTGTTCAGGTTGAGACTCTTGGGGGCAAATTCACTAAGATGCGAAGTTGCGCCAGGCGCAACTTCGCCACACTTCGCCGCACTTCGCCAGGCGTAGTTTCGCCAGGGCTCCGCAAATTCACTAAAATCCGAAGTTGCGCACAGGGGTAGCGTAAGGTTGCGGACTTGCGCTAGTGTTGATTCGCTATATAAAGCGAAGTTACGCTAGCGAAGGCTAATTTGCATACGGCGCGAAATTCATATTTCAATGGAGGAATACGTATCTGCACTACAAATGCCTAGAAAACCTTTAAATCAGCAAATAAAAATTGTATTTTGCCCTACACATGTGCCCACTGTCTAGGTAAGTTGCCATGAGTCAGGAAATGTAGGGGGGAGGAAGGGGAGCCCCAAAAAATTTTTGATCTTTTTCAGCCTATCAGCCATCATGTAGAAAACACGCCAGCGTTTTTTGGGACTTAGAAAAAAAATTGACTTTTTTTTAAACAATCCCTATCTACTCTATTGCGCTTCGCCAGGTCTGAGGTGGTGAAGGAAGTCTAGCGTAAAAGGTAGCGTTCAGTACACTGCGCAAGTTAGTGAATTTGCGTAGTTTCGTCGCTAGCGAAACTTCGCCTGGCGTAAGGTTGCGAAGTAACACTAGCGAAACTACGCCAGCGTTCGTTGGTGAATTTGTGCAGTAGCGAAAATGCCAAACGCTAGCGAATTAACGCTAGCATTCGGCGCTTCGCGGCTTGGGAATTTGCCCCTTGGGAGGATCACTAACATCTATGCATAGTCCCTGGAGGAGTAACAGGGAACAAGTGTAGGGTAATATAACTGGTCATTGGATGAATAATACCCTAAGGCAGTGATCCCCAAACTGTGGCTCATGAACAACATGATCCTCACCAATCCCTTGGATGTTGCTCCCAGTGGCCACAAAGCAGGTGTTTATTTTTGAATTCCTGGTTTGAAGGCAAGTTTTTGCTGCATAAAAACCAGGTGTACCACCAAACAGAGCCTCCTGTAGGCTGCCCGTCCACATTGGGGCTACCATTTGGGCATTTACAGCACTTATTTGGCACTCCAGGAACCCTTTACATGTTTAAGTTACTCTTCAACCTTTTTTACATTTGAATGTGGCCCATGGGTAAAAAAGATTGGGGACCCCTGCTCTAAGAGATTCTAATTCAGTCCTTTTTTTCTCTGGGATGAGAAGCAGCATTATGAGGGGTAATATATGAAGACCCAAGACAGAAGTGCAAGAGAGCACCCCTGAGTACTCATACAAAGAGCACTTATGTCCCGTCCCAGATCTGGGAAGGCCACCAAACCTTTCACTTCAGGAGGAGTCCTCTGCTACTTGGGTGCTGCCAGGTCTCATCGTGAGAAGACCATGGAGAGAGTTCTGGGCAGACAAGGCAGAACATTGTAACTGGAATAGAGAACAAGAAGCGTGGTCGAAGAACAGGCCGGGTCGATACCAATCAGGGGACAGGTAGGGGATAGAGGAGAATGCGCCCTGTAGAGAGAAATTCTCGCAGTACAATAGCTTATTTCTTACATTCCCATGCATAAAAACTGGGTATAATAGTAAGAAACAAATGAGTAAAGGTTCGTGTAAAGCCATGAGCTTACGTACATCTCTAGACACAGGAAACAGTTACACCTCTACATTTAAATTCAGCCCCGGAAATTCCAAATTAGCTGAACTTCTCTCAGGCATTGGTTGATGGACCCTGGAGAATAGAGAGCGTAACGCTTGCATTGCTGCTGTTGTGCGGTTATTCATAGAAGGCGATACTTGGAACATGAAGCATGACCGTTGTGCGTCACGTAGAAACAAGACTGCTTGTGGAAAGGCACAGAGCGTATCATGAAAGAGAACACAGACACAAGGTGAATCACAGGAATAAACTGGGGAAGGTGGGGGAGAAGCGTGCGGCCAGTAATAGGGGGCTTCAACAGTTTCACTGGATTCGAGTAGCATTTTATTCAAGATTGGTGCCAGCTATGCCCCAATTTTGTTGCAACTCCCGCACAACTGGCAACTTGCGCATTTTATTGACAACCTTCTGACCGAGCCGTGTGTCATGTTACATAATCATTACACATTCCATGGCTATTTCAGGCCCAAAATAGCAACACATTAGTTGCCTGAGCTAAAGGTGACTAATTGGAGGAGAACGCCGGGGCATGGGGTGAATTTCAGCATGAAAACCGAAAATTATGATAGATAGAGCAGTAAAGAAAACACTGTGTGCCACTGGCAGTCTAAAACTGCAGAAATCAAAAGAACTAAAAGAAAAAAATTCATTAAATTGCAAGAGTGCTCAGATGATTTTAAAATGAAAACAAATTAATGTTGCTCACAGTCTACTATATGTCAGACCAGTAGATCTTTTTCCATAGACTACTATACCTCAGACCAGTAGATCTTTTTCCATAGACTACTATACCTCAGACCAGTAGATCTTTTTCCATAGACTACTATACCTCAGATTAGTACAGGGCCAGAACTAGGGGTAGGCAGAGTAGGCACATGCCTAGGGTGCAAAGCTTGAGGGGTGCCAGGCACGTACCTTTCACTGCTACCTACCCCTAGTCTGAGTAAGGCAATTTGTGCGCATGCGCGTACATGAGGGGAGAGCGTACCTGGAGAGGAGAGGTCAACGCAGCCGGTTAGCGTGCCTCCTATGCGTGCGGTCAGTGCGCATGTGCAGCGAATGGGGCGTCATGGCTGGCTGGGTTGCCTGGGGTGCCCAGCCAGCATGGCCCGGCCCTGGACCAGTAGATCTATTTCCATATACTACTATTCCTCAGACCAGTAGATCTTTTTCCATAGACTACTATTCCTCAGACCAGTAGATCTTTTTCCATAGACTACTATTCCTCAGACCAGTAGATCTTTTTCCACAGACTACTATACCTCAGACCAATAGATCTTTTTTCATAGACTACTATACCTCAGACCAGTAGATCTTTTTTCATAGACCACTATACCTCAGACCAGTAGATCTTTTTTCATAGACTACTATACCTCAGACCAGTAGATCTTTTTTCATAGACTACTATACCTCAGACCAGTAGATCTTTTTTCATAGACCACTATACCTCAGACCAATAGATCTTTTTTCATAGACCACTATACCTCAGACCAGTAGATCTTTTTTCATAGACTACTATACCTCAGACCAGTAGATCTTTTTCCATAGACTACCATACTTCAGACCAGTAGATCTTTTTCCATAGACTACTATACCTCAGACCAATAGATCTTTTTTCATAGACTACTATACCTCAGACCAGTAGATCTTTTTCCATAGACTACCATACTTCAGACCAGTAGATCTTTTTTCATAGACTACCATACTTCAGCCCAGTAGATCTTTTTCCATAGACTACTATACCTCAGACCAATAGATCTTTTTCCATAGACTACCATACTTCAGACCAGTAGATCTTTTTCCATAGACTACTATACCTCAGACCAATAGATCTTTTTTCATAGACCACTATACCTCAGACCAGTATATCTTTTTTCATAGACTACTATACCTCAGACCAGTAGATCTTTTTCCATAGACTACCATACTTCAGACCAGTAGATCTTTTTCCATAGACTACTATACCTCAGACCAATAGATCTTTTTTCATAGACTACTATACCTCAGACCAGTAGATCTTTTTCCATAGACTACCATACTTCAGACCAGTAGATCTTTTTCCATAGTCTACTATATCTTACACCAGTAGATCTTTTTCCATAGACTACTATACCTCAGACCGGTGGATCTTTTTCCATAGACAACTATACCTCAGACCAGTAGATCTTTTGCCCATAGACTACTATACCACAGACCAGTAGATCTTTTTCCATAGTCTACTATATCTCACACCAGTAGATCTTTTTCCATTTTTTTGCCCATAGTCTACTATATTATAGATCAGTGTATTTTATTGCCCTACTATTCCTCAGACCATAATTCTGATTGTCATAGACCAGTAGATGTTATACTCCTTTGCCTACGATAACTCAGGCCAGTACATATGTCAGCAGACTTCATTTTCAAAGCCAGACTGACTCTTAAAAGGTACACTGTCGTCAGAATTAAGTGTTCACTTGTGCCTGAAAACAATGGGTAACATCATATAAATAAAGGTCATTCTTACGTTACTGCTTGGAAAGGTATTGTCACTTTTAATTCTTGCATGGAGGAAGCCATTTTTCTGGTAATCATGTGCCTTTTTCTATTTCCTTTCTGAGCAAATAACAGAAACCCCCATATTGTTTTGTGGCAGGGCTTCCAGATATATTCTCTCTGTCTCCATAGAATTCACTAGACTGACGCTTGGATGCCATTGGCTGAATAATAATTTTACCAATGACACCACGACAAATTGGCCACTTGCTTTTATTGGAGACAGTTTTTGAACATTCAGTTTTGGTGCCTTTCCTGGGGGGGGGGGGACTTTCAGTTTACCTAGGTAAACATTATATTATATTTTTCAGAACAACCTAAGCTTTTAATATATGCTAGAATTTTGATGCAATTCTACTTCTGTAACAAGATATAGGCTTCTAAATATCAAAAATGTAAATAAAAAAACATATTTATCCATTATATAAACTCATATAGTAGTAATGTCATGTATTTTATACATGAAAATACAACTGATTGTCCCATGTCTCCTGGGTGCACCAATACCAAAAATGTATAATTTTAAAGGAGATTACTGGGATTTCTAACTTGTATAGTTTAATAACTCCCAGTAGTACACCACCAAAATTCCAAGGTGCTGCTCTTGGAGCCCCAAAATGAAGACACCCCATTTCTGTTGTTCCAGCTACTGCAAAATCAACACATTTACTGCATTTTATGTAGGGCAAAGCTATAAATAAGTACATTAATCCCAGAAAGTCATATATTTTTGAAAATATACATTCCCCTGAATACAAAATTGGTAAATGTGTTTTTCTTCTTCAGAGTACCAACCCGCAAATGCTTTCCTAAATTTGTTGGTTTTAATGAAATTTCTGAAAATCACCTCAAAGCTCACCTCCCACATATCATTAGGTACCAAGATAAATCACCCTAAATATGAAGGTCAGGGGTCCACTGAACAGTTTGATGCCAAATGTCCATAGGGTTACCTAAGTGTGTGGCCTCTAGTGGAGTAAAGCTACAAAAAGGTAAGCTAACCCCAAAAAGCCACGTGTTTTTGGAAAGTACACAAACCCCCGCATCCAAAATTCAAAATGGGTAACCATGTCTTTCTAATACAATGTTCCAAACCACAATGATTTACTAAAGTTGTTGCTTTGTATGAACGGTGTATGAAATCACCTTAAAGCTTCCAATTTGCAGCATCTTTAGGTACCACCCTAAATTTAAAGGGCAGGGGTCAACTGAAGAGTTTGTTGCCCAATATGTATAGGTTTATGTGACATGTAGGGCCCCCAAAATGTACCTTGTGTATTCTAATTTGATGGCTTATACTTCACTAATTCATAAATACACCGCCAGATTTACATGTGGTAAAAGCTCCAAAAATAAGTATGGCAACCCGAGAAAAACGTATATTTTTGGAAAGCACACATTCTAAAGAATTTGAAATGGATACATACTGTATGTCTTTCTACTACCAAATTGTAAAACTTTACTACGTTGTCAATTTTAATGAAATTTTTAAAAATCAGCTAAAAAATTTAGAAATTTGCCGCATTTATCTCACACAATTATTTATATGCAAAGGCAAATCACCCTAAATATAAATGCCAGAGGTCTGCTGAACAGTTTGATGCCCAATATGTATAGATTTACCAAAGTATGTGGTATGCACAGACCCCAACAGAAAAAAATGCAAATTAATTTTCAAGCCTGCTACACACAGAGCCCACTGATTGCATATTATGTGCCATAATCTGGGTCGGGCCAAACCAACTGGGCACCCTAAACAACCCGGCTGGCTACCTTGCTTGAGGTGGGGGATCAGGATAGAGGCATCAGTGGTGAACCTGGGCAGCAGGAAACACTGAAACCCAGACTAGGGGTAGGCAGAGAGCCCTTCAACCGGCATCTGCTCAGTGCCCCCCCATTATTGCGCCTTAGGCAGGTGCTTTTTCTGCCTACCGTTAGTTCCAGCCCTTGGCTGTAAGACACCCTAACAAACAAAGACCACCAAGAACCATATATTTTTGGAAAGTACACATTCTGACAAATGCAATAATGAAAAATATGCCTTTTTATACCAAACCAACAAGCTGCAAAGCTAAGCTAAATAATACATATGGGACAATAATGCAGGGATAAAATTGCAATAAAACCACAAAAATTGTGCAAATCAATGAAATAACAAAATAATCCAACAGCATAATTAGTGGCCAAAATAGATGATCCATTAGTCATGCTGCCAAAATAAACATTTTAGTGGTAAAACAAAATACAAAATGGTAAAATGAATAAGAAAATGAGAAAAATGAAAAAAAAAACCTCTTTGTGATTTTTTCGTGTATACGTGTGTGTACTTTTCTAAAAGTTGTGTGACAGTGTGTATATAAGTGTATATAAGTATGCAAAAGAGTGTGCAAAATAAAAAAAACAAAAGAAAGGGAATCTTTACTAAAATGTGTATGTAAGAGTGTGTACATGTGTGTAAGTGTGTATAAAGGCCACTTATCATTCCTGGAGCAGGAGGGACAATGTCATCACTGGAGGGGTCCTGAAGGTCCATGCCTGCAGAGTGTTGTGCATCAGAAAGTGCATGGGCGGTGCTGGGGGAACAAGGCAACATAGCAGACGCATGATCCAATCGCTTCTGCTACTTGGAGGTCAACCCTGCAACAATTGCGTCCCAGGACCAACATGACAGCCCCCAGCCTCATTGCTGCACACTCTCTGCAGAGGTGGCCGAAGCCACTGATGTAGAGAACCATGCATCTGCATAAGAACGTACTTAGTACATTCTTGGCAGATAGAGCACCTGCCTGCGAGCTCGTATGTCGTATGCGCTTGCAAGGCAAAAGGATAAGGTGAAATATTTTAATAATAAATACTGTAAGTCACAGATTCATCTCATAAGAATCTTTCTAAGTTTTATCATTTCAAAAGCCAATTCAAATAATCACGTTGCCCTTCACTATCCCCCTCTCAGCAATCTGTCTCTCTACATGCAGCTTAGAGTCAGAGTCCGTTATATTGAAAAGCATTGATCTTTTGTACATTGCCTTGGCAAAGAAAGCAAAAACCAATGCATTTGACGTAACTGTTAAAGGGGTGGTTCACCTCTAGGATAATGTTTAGTATGTTATAGAATGGCCAATTCTAAGCAACTTTTCAATTGGACTTCATTATTTATTTTGATATTTTTTTTAATTATTTGCCTCCTTCTGATTCTTTCCAGCTTTCAAATGGGGATCATTGACCCCATCTACAAACAAAGGCTACAAGGCTACAAATGCATTGTTTTTACTTATTTTTTATTACTTATCTTTCTATTGAGGCCTCTCCTATTCATATTCCAGTCTCTTATTCAAATTGTCACGATCGCCGCCCGGAGCAGGACCAGGAGCTCCGGGCGGCGCAACTACTTCCTCCGACGCCGCTCCCAAAATGGCGGCGCCCATGGCCGCCACGTGGGTAGCGGCGCCGGCGCAGAGACGCCTGCGCGCAAGTGCGCAGGCGCGAAGACGTCACAACGGTGCGACGGACGCAGGCGCAGCGCGTCGGTCGCAGACGTGCTGACGCCGACGCAAGGGCGCCAAAAAACCCCTTTAAAAGGACGCCCGAGACGCCAAGATGGCGCCCGAAAATAGGATCTTGTTCCTGATTTGATTCCTGGGTTCCCTGTTGCTGTTTTCCCTGAGTATTCTATTGATTGACCTCTTGTTGTTGACCCCCTGCCTGGACTTTGGACTCTGTTTATATTCTGCCTGCCTTTTGACCTGTTGCCTGAACTTGATTACCCCTTCTGCTGAATCCCTGGATACCACGATCCTGATCCCTCCTGAGGGGCTTCCTCCTATATCCGGACAACTCCCCAGAGGGAACTCCCGGTTCCCTGACATTATTTTCGGGCCCATGGATTCCTCTGAGGAAGCTCAGCCAGATTTCGGCAGGGCCTTTCGGGGCCTACATTCCCGCATGGAGGCGTATGAAGCCCGGCAGAATTACGTGGGACACACGCTGGAGGCGATCTTGGAAAAGCTCTCCTTGTTGACACCAGCGACCCCCCTGCCGGCACCTCCTCCGCAAGCGGCTGCTGCCAAGGCTACCCAGCCCTCTACCTCTGGTCCACATATTCCTGCTCCGCCTCTCTACGATGGCGATCCTCAAGCCTGTCGAGGATTCGTGAATCAGTGCCAGATTCGATTTGCCCTACACCCCACTGAATTTGACTCTGAACGTGCCAAGGTGGGGTTTGTGATTACTCGTCTGGCAGGGAAAGCTCTCGAGTGGGCATCTCCACACTGGGAGAAGCAGTCCCCACTGATGGATGACGCGGAAACATTCCTCAAAGAATTTCGGATCGTTTTCGATGCTCCCGGCCGGGTGACATCCGCTGCTTCCCGTCTGTTCCAAATCCGCCAAGGGAGTCGCAGTGTAGCGGAGTATGCTATTGAATTCCGTACACTTGCTGCTGAGACTCGTTGGAACAACGACGCATACCATACTGCATTTTATAATGGTCTCTCCCTCCGCATCAAAGATGACCTGGTCTCCCGGGAATTACCCACGCAAGTTGAGGACCTTATCGCCTTGGCTGTTAAGGTGGACACTCTTCTGAGAGAGCATCAAACCCTGAGGGATCGTGTCAGGAAGTTTCAACCCACGTTGGCACCCCGCTTCCAGAGGCCTCTCCTGCAGGCTCCTGTCACCCCGCCTGCCCAAGCATCCATTTCTCTCCAGGAGGAACCCATGCAAGTGGGAAGAACTCGCCTCACTGAACAAGAGAGACTCCGCAGACGGACGTCAGGCCTGTGTATGTATTGTGGCGGACATTCCCACTTCGCTAATGCCTGTCCTGCAAAGGCTAAGAGTTTTGTACCCCGAGGTATGTCTATGGTAACTCATGTAGGGGGCACGACTCAAAAGTCTCGAGATTGGTCTCAGGGGAAGACCCAAGGAAACTCACACAGGTTTCTCCTTCCCTTCCAGATTCGTCTGACTGATAAGACCATCTTCGGGAATGCTTTCCTCGATTCCGGAGCCGGGGGTAACTTCATGGACGCTCTCTTTGCTAAGTACATGGGAATCCCCCTATTTCCTTTGCCTTCTCCCATGAGGATTTTCGCCATAGATGATAAACCCCTGGAGTCTGTACTCACGATGACCACTGGCGAACTACTTGTGCAGGTTGGGACCCTGCATAAAGAGAGACTTTCGTTTCTTATCATCTCTTGTCCCGATGTTCCTGTTGTTTTGGGTCTCCCCTGGCTGCGCCTGCACAATCCCACCATAGACTGGTCCACAGGGCAGGTTTCTCGTTGGAGCCCATTCTGCCTACAGCATTGCCTTCCTGATAAACCCCTCAAGAAGGTAACTATCTCCTCAACCGAGTTAAAGTCTCTGCCCTCCTGTTATAAGGAATTCTCCGATGTGTTCTGTAAGAAGTCTGCGGAATTCCTTCCTCCACATCGCTCTTATGACTGTCCTGTCGAACTCCTGCCAGGAGCCATGCCCCCCCCCCCTTTCTCCTGCTGAGACTTCCGCAATGAAGGAATATATCCAAGAAAATCTCCAGCGGGGGTTTATCCGCCCTTCTACCTCTCCTGCAGGGGCTGGGTTCTTCTTTGTGGAGAAGAAGGACGGAGGCCTTCGGCCATGCATAGACTACCGGGGCCTGAATAAAATCACTGTCAAAAACAGGTACCCTCTGCCCTTGATCGTAGAGCTCTTCGACCAGCTGAAGGGGGCGAAGATATTCTCTAAGTTGGATCTCCGAGGGGCGTACAATCTCATTCGCATCCGTGAGGGTGATGAATGGAAGACGGCATTCAACACTCGTGACGGGCACTATGAATATCTCGTTATGCCCTTCGGCCTTTGCAATGCCCCTGCCGTCTTCCAGGAGTTTGTTAACGATGTATTCCGGGATCTCCTAGGAAGGTTCGTAGTCGTATACCTGGACGACATCCTGATCTTCTCTAAAGACCTAGAAAGCCATCGCTCCCAGGTGAAGGAGGTACTCTCTCGTCTGAGGAAGAACTCTCTCTTCGCCAAGTTGGAGAAGTGCGTCTTCGAGGTGTCTAAGATCCCCTTCCTAGGATACATTATCTCTCCTGAAGGTTTTGAGATGGATCCCGTGAAAGTGTCTGCCATCCAGGAGTGACCTATCCCATTGAGTACCAAGGCAATCCAGAGATTTATCGGATTTGCTAACTACTATCGGCAGTTCATCCGGGGGTTCTCTTCCCGCATTGCACCTATCCTGGCCCTCATCCGGAAAGGGGGTAAACCCAGCTTGTGGCCCCCATCTGCCATTGAAGCTTTTCAGTCTTTGAAAGAGGCCTTCACGTCCGCTTCTGTCCTCCGACACCCCAATCCTGAACTACCCTTTAGGGATGTCGCGGACTGTTCGCCGGCGAACTTGTTCGCGCGAACATCGGCTGTTCGCGTCCGCCGCAAGTTCGCGAACGTCGCGCGACGTTCGCCATTTTGGGTTCGCCTTACCTGGCGCTTTTTTTTGACCTCTCACCCCAGACCAGCAGATACATGGCAGCCAATCAGGAAGCTCTCCCTCCTGGACCACCCCCACACCCCCTGGACCACTCCCCTTCCATATATAAACTGAAGCCCTGCAGCGTTTTTTCATTCTGCCTGTGTGTGCTTGGAAGAGCTAGTGTAGGGAGAGAGCTGCTAGTGATTTCACTGATTTGAGGGACAGTTGATAGTAAGTTTGCTGGCTAGTAATCTACTTGATACTGCTCTGTATTGGAGGGACAGAAGTCTGCAGGGATTTGAGGGACATTTTAGGGTAGCTTTGCTGGCTAGTAATCTACCTTCTACTGCAGTGCTCTGTATGTAGCTGCCTGCTGTGGGCACTGATCTCTTCTGATCTCATCTGCTGACTGCTGTAATAACCCAATAGTCCTTGTAAGGACTGCTTTTATTTTCTTTTTTGTTGTTTTACTTTGCTACTTTAACAGCCAAGTGCTATTAGTCTAGCAGTGTTGGGGAGTGGGACTGGTGTGCTACTGTGCTGCTCCTAGTAGTTCAGCAGCACCAACCCGAGAATATTTTTTTTTTTTAATATACATATAATTTTTTTTTTTATTTTACTTATCTTACTGTTCTTTAAGGTGTCCAGTGCTGTTTGCTGTTCTTCATAGTAGTGCACCAATAGTAGTGCACTTGCCGGCATTATTTGCCCAGTGGCCATCTAGCTGTGTGAGCTTGTTCACATTCTGTCTAAATATCAATAATAATACCGTCTCCAGAAACACCACCTGAGTGACGTTTTTCAAGCAGCAATAATATATTCCGTATCCACCACTGCTGTAGTGTATACGTTGACCTTGTAGGCATTATTTGCCCAGTGTGTTCTTCATTTTCAAACCACTGCCACTTAGCTGTGTGAGCTTTTTCACATTCTGTCTAAATATCAATAATAATACCGTCTCCAGAAACACCACCTGAGTGACGTTTTTCAAGCAGCAATAATATATTCCGTATCCACCACTGCTGTAGTGTATACGTTGACCTTGTAGGCATTATTTGCCCAGTGTGTTCTTCATTTTCAAACCACTGCCACTTAGCTGTGTGAGCTTGTTCACATTCTGTCTAAATATCAATAATAATACCGTCTCCAGAAACATCACCTGAGTGACGTTTTTCAAGCAGCAATAATATATTCCGTATCCACCACTGCTGTAGTGTATACGTTGACCTTGTAGGCATTATTTGCCCAGTGTGTTCTTCATTTTCAAACCACTGCCACTTAGCTGTGTGAGCTTTTTCACATTCTGTCTAAATATCAATAATAATACCGTCTCCAGAAACACCACCTGAGTGACGTTTTTCAAGCAGCAATAATATATTCCGTATCCACCACTGCTGTAGTGTATACGTTGACCTTGTAGGCATTATTTGCCCAGTGTGTTCTTCATTTTCAAACCACTGCCACTTAGCTGTGTGAGCTTGTTCACATTCTGTCTAAATATCAATAATAATACCGTCTCCAGAAACACCACCTGAGTGACGTTTTTCAAGCAGCAATAATATATTCCGTATCCACCACTGCTGTAGTGTATACGTTGACCTTGTAGGCATTATTTGCCCAGTGTGTTCTTCATTTTCAAACCACTGCCACTTAGCTGTGTGAGCTTGTTCACATTCTGTCTAAATATCAATAATAATACCGTCTCCAGAAACACCACCTGAGTGACGTTTTTCAAGCAGCAATAATATATTCCGTATCCACCACTGCTGTAGTGTATACGTTGACCTTGTAGGAATTATTTGCCCAGTGTGTTCTTCATTTTCAAACCACTGCCACTTAGCTGTGTGAGCTTTTTCACATTCTGTCTAAATATCAATAATAATACCGTCTCCAGAAACACCACCTGAGTGACGTTTTTCAAGCAGCAATAATATATTCCGTATCCACCACTGCTGTAGTGTATACGTTGACCTTGTAGGCATTATTTGCCCAGTGTGTTCTTCATTTTCAAACCACTGCCACTTAGCTGTGTGAGCTTGTTCACATTCTGTCTAAATATCAATAATAATACCGTCTCCAGAAACACCACCTGAGTGACGTTTTTCAAGCAGCAATAATATATTCCGTATCCACCACTGCTGTAGTGTATACGTTGACCTTGTAGGCATTATTTGCCCAGTGTGTTCTTCATTTTCAAACCACTGCCACTTAGCTGTGTGAGCTTTTTCACATTCTGTCTAAATATCAATAATAATACCGTCTCCAGAAACACCACCTGAGTGACGTTTTTCAAGCAGCAATAATATATTCCGTATCCACCACTGCTGTAGTGTATACGTTGACCTTGTAGGCATTATTTGCCCAGTGTGTTCTTCATTTTCAAACCACTGCCACTTAGCTGTGTGAGCTTGTTCACATTCTGTCTAAATATCAATAATAATACCGTCTCCAGAAACACCACCTGAGTGACGTTTTTCAAGCAGCAATAATATATTCCGTATCCACCACTGCTGTAGTGTATACGTTGACCTTGTAGGCATTATTTGCCCAGTGTGTTCTTCATTTTCAAACCACTGCCACTTAGCTGTGTGAGCTTTTTCACATTCTGTCTAAATATCAATAATAATACCGTCTCCAGAAACACCACCTGAGTGACGTTTTTCAAGCAGCAATAATATATACCGTATCCACCACTGCTGTAGTGTATACGTTGACCTTGTAGGCATTATTTGCCCAGTGTGTTCTTCATTTTCAAACCACTGCCACTTAGCTGTGTGAGCTTGTTCACATTCTGTCTAAATATCAATAATAATACCGTCTCCAGAAACACCACCTGAGTGACGTTTTTCAAGCAGCAATAATATATTCCGTATCCACCACTGCTGTAGTGTATACGTTGACCTTGTAGGCATTATTTGCCCAGTGTGTTCTTCATTTTCAAACCACTGCCACTTAGCTGTGTGAGCTTTTTCACATTCTGTCTAAATATCAATAATAATACCGTCTCCAGAAACACCACCTGAGTGACGTTTTTCAAGCAGCAATAATATATTCCGTATCCACCACTGCTGTAGTGTATACGTTGACCTTGTAGGCATTATTTGCCCAGTGTGTTCTTCATTTTCAAACCACTGCCACTTAGCTGTGTGAGCTTGTTCACATTCTGTCTAAATATCAATAATAATACCATCTCCAGAAACACCACCTGAGTGACGTTTTTCAAGCAGCAATAATATATTCCGTATCCACCACTGCTGTAGTGTATACGTTGACCTTGTAGGCATTATTTGCCCAGTGTGTTCTTCATTTTCAAACCACTGCCACTTAGCTGTGTGAGCTTTTTCACATTCTGTCTAAATATCAATAATAATACCGTCTCCAGAAACACCACCTGAGTGACGTTTTTCAAGCAGCAATAATATATTCCGTATCCACCACTGCTGTAGTGTATACGTTGACCTTGTAGGCATCATTTGCCCAGTGTGTTCTTCATTTTCAAACCACTGCCACTTAGCTGTGTGAGCTTGTTCACATTCTGTCTAAATATCAATAATAATACCGTCTCCAGAAACACCACCTGAGTGACGTTTTTCAAGCAGCAATAATATATTCCGTATCCACCACTGCTGTAGTGTATACGTTGACCTTGTAGGCATTATTTGCCCAGTGTGTTCTTCATTTTCAAACCACTGCCACTTAGCTGTGTGAGCTTGTTCACATTCTGTCTAAATATCAATAATAATACCGTCTCCAGAAACACCACCTGAGTGACGTTTTTCAAGCAGCAATAATATATTCCGTATCCACCACTGCTGTAGTGTATACGTTGACCTTGTAGGCATTATTTGCCCAGTGTGTTCTTCATTTTCAAACCACTGCCACTTAGCTGTGTGAGCTTTTTCACATTCTGTCTAAATATCAATAATAATACCGTCTCCAGAAACACCACCTGAGTGACGTTTTTCAGGCAGCAATAATATATTCCGTATCCACTGCTGTAGTAGTGTATACGTTGACCTTGTAGGCCTTGTTTGCCCAGTGTGTTCTTCTTCTTCTTCATTTTCAAACAACTCCCATCTAGCTGTGTGAGCTTGTTCACATTTTGTCTAAATATCAATAATAATACCGTCTCTAGAAACACCACCTGAGTGACGTTTTTCAAGCAGCAATAATATATTCCGTATCCACCACTGCTGTAGTGTATACGTTGACCTTGTAGGCCTTGTTTGCCCAGTGTGTTCTTCTTCTTCTTCATTTTCAAACAACTCCCATCTAGCTGTGTGAGCTTGTTCACATTCTGTCTAAATATCAATAATAATACCGTCTCCAGAAACACCACCTGAGTTGTTGTTGTTTTTGTTTTAAAAATAATGCCAGGCAAAGGCAGGCCGCCATGCAGAGGCACTAGGGGCCGTGCTGCTATGCTATCCTGTGGCCCTAGGAAATTGCCCAGTTTTATAAAGGCAATGACCCTGAACTCCCAAAATGCTGAAGAGGTAGTTGACTGGCTTACACAGCACACCCCATCCTCTACCGTTTCTAACTTTACCACAACATCCTCATCCTCCACTGCTATGGGCACCCCACGTAACACTTCCTCCACCACCGGCGCCCCTTCTTCACTGGAGTCAGAGGAGTTATTTTCACATGAGTTTCTTGAACTGAGTGATGCGCAACCATTATTGGCAGAAGAAGATGAAGGAGATGAGGACGTTACACCAGATTTAATTCTGGCAGAGAACACAACAGAGATGGACATAATGAGTGATGACGAGGAGGTCCCCGCTGCTGCTTCCTTCTGTGAGCTGTTAGAAGAAATTGATGCATCTGAGGAGAATGATGATGAGGAGATTGATGTTTTGTGGGTGCCCAGTAGAAGAGAGCAAGAGGAGGATAGTTCAGATAGAGAGACGGAGAGTCAGAGAGGCAGGAGGAGAATAAGACTTAGAAGAAGCAGGGAGGACAGCTCGCAGGGAACAGTAGGGCAACAACATGTATCGGCACCTGTGGTCAGCCGGCCAACGCACCCGCCAACGCCGCCGACTTCTACTTTTACCCCCAGATTGCCAGCCTCAAAAAGGTCAGCAGTGTGGGATTTTTTTAATGTGTGTGCCTCTGACAAAAGCGTTGTAATTTGCAATGAGTGCAGTCAGAAACTGAGTCTTGGGAAGCCCAACAGCCACATAGGTACAACTTCTATGCGAAGGCACATGAACGGCAAGCACAAAGCACTTTGGGAGCAACACCTCAAAGGCAACAGGCAAACTAAAAGCCACCCTCCTTCTGGTCCAGCATCTTACTGCTCTACCTCTGCTGTCCTTCACCCGTCTGAACCACCCTCCACTCCGCCTTCCACCTTGACCACCAGTTCCCATTCCCAGTCATCTGCCCCCAGCCAAGTTTCTGTGAGGGCCATGTTTGAGCGTAAGAAGCCAATGTCTGCGAGTCACCCCCTTGCCCGGCGTCTGACAGCTGGCTTGTCTGCACTCTTAGCCCGCCAGCTTTTACCATACCAGCTGGTGGACTCTGAGGCCTTCCGCAAATTTGTAGCAATTGGGACACCGCAGTGGAAGGTACCCAGCCGCAATTTTTTTTCAAAAAAGGGAATACCACACCTGTACCACCATGTGCAGAGCCAAGTCACCGCATCTCTGTCACTTAGTGTTGGGCCAAAGGTCCATATGACTACTGACGCATGGTCCTCCAAGCATGGTCAGGGCAGGTATGTCACCTACACTGCCCACTGGGTGAACTTGGTCATGGCTGGGAAGCAGGAAATGTGTGGCTCAACAACGACAGTGGAGTTGGTGTCACCGCCACGGATTGCACGCGGTTCTGCCACCACCTCTACTCCTCCTTCGCTCTCTACCTCGTCTTCTTCCTCTTCTTCGTCCTCTGCTGCTGGGTCCTCCTCCTCCTCCACACCTGTGCACCCCCAGCTCCCCCTAGGCTATTCGACGTGCCAGGTACGCCGTTGTCATGCTGTCTTGGGGATGACGTGCCTGGAAAGCAAAAACCATACCGGATCTGTACTCCTGTCATCTCTGCAGTCACAGGCCGATCGGTGGCTGACCCCACACCAACTGAAGATCGGAAAAGTGGTGTGTGACAATGGAAGCAATCTGTTGGCAGCACTGAGACTGGGCAATTTAACACATGTGCCCTGCATGGCACATGTTCTGAATTTAATAGTACAACGTTTTGTCTCAAAGTACCCAGGATTCCAGGACGTTCTCAGGCAGTCCAGGAAGGTGTCGGCCCATTTCAGACGTTCCTATACAGCCATGGCACGCCTTGCTGACATTCAGCAGCGGTACAACATGCCAGTCAGGCGTTTGATTTGCGACAGCCAGACTCGCTGGAATTCAACGCTCCTCATGTTGGAACGTCTGCTGCAACAACAAAGAGCCGTCAACGAATACCTGTTTGAACTGGGTGGTAGGACTGGATCTGCAGAGCTGGGGATTTTTTTCCCCCGTTACTGGGTGCTTATGCGCGATGCCTGCAGGCTCATGCGCCCTTTTGAAGAGGTTACAAATATGGTCAGTCGCACCGAAGGCACCATCAGCGACCTAATACCCTTTGCTTTCTTCCTGGAGCGTGCCGTGCGACGAGTGACAGATGAGGCTGTAGACCAGCGTGACGAGGAGCAGGAAGCGCACGATTTCTGGTCGGAATCACCAGAACGAACCCAGGCACCTGCTGCAACGCAGGGAGAGGTGTCAGAAGTGGAGTCAGAGGAGGAAGGTGGCTTTGTGGAGGAGGAGGACCAACAGGAGCAGGCTTCCCAGGGGGCTGGTGGTGACCTTTTGGGGGACCCCTGGTCTTGTACGTGGCTGGGGGGAGGAGACCGTGGATGATGCAGTCCTTGATAACGAGGAAGCGGAGATGGATACCTCTGCATCCAACCTTGTGAGAATGGGGTCTTTCATGCTGTCATGCCTGTTGAAGGACCCCCGTATCAAGAGGCTTAAGGAGAAGGACCTGTACTGGGTCGCGACTCTACTAGACCCTCGGTACAAGCATAAAGTGGCAGAAATGTTACCAACATACCACAAGTCTGAAAGGATGCTGCATTTACAAACCAGCCTGCAAAACATGTTGTACAATGCTTTTAAGGGTGATGTCACTTCAGGAACTCATCAACATTCCAGGGGCAGAGGTGCCAGTAATCCTGCCACGAGCGCACCTGCAAGGACAAAGCACTTTGGCCACTCTGTAACGTCAGACATGCAAATGTTTTTCAGCCCAAGGCAGCGGCAGAACCCTTCGGGATCCACCCTCAAAGAACGCCTCGACCGGCAGGTAGCGGACTACCTGGCATTAACTGCAGATATCGACACTCTGAGGAGCGATGAACCCCTGGACTACTGGGTGCGCAGGCTTGATCTGTGGCCAGAGCTGTCACAATTTGCCATGAACCTCTTGTCTTGCCCCGCCTCAAGTGTCCTCTCAGAAAGGACCTTCAGTGCAGCAGGAGGGATTGTAACTGAGAAGAGAACTCGCCTAGGTCACAAAAGTGTGGATTACCTGACCTTTATTAAAATGAATGAGGGGTGGATCTCGGAGGGTTACTGCACGCCGGAAGACTTGTTCTGAGTTTCTGATTCTGACTCCCCATGCAGCTGTCCTTCTCTGCACGCCTCATGACTCCACATACAGCTGTCCTTTAGCGTCCTCCTCCCTCCACCACCGTTACAAACTAGGGTGCAAACCCTACTGGTTTAATTTGAATCCAGGTAAATCCTGAGTTTTTCTGGCCTCTGTGCTTCAGTGGCTGCGACCAAAAAAAACAGAATATTTTCAGCATTTATATGGCATATTTTTTCTGGCCTCTGTGCTTCAGTGGCTGCGACCAAAAAAACAGAATATTTTCAGCATTTATATGGCATATTTTTCCTGGCCTCTGTGCTTCAGTGGCTGCGACCAAAAAAATTGAATATTTTCAGCATTTATATGGCATATTTTTTCTGGCCTCTGTGCTTCAGTGGCTGCGACTAAAAAAAACAGAATATTTTCAGCATTTATATGGCATATTTTTCCTGGCCTCTGTGCTTCAGTGGCTGCGACAAAAAAAATTTAATATTTTCAGCATTTATATGGCATATTTTTCCTGGCCTCTGTGCTTCAGTGGCTGCGACCAAAAAAATTGAATATTTTCAGCATTTAAATGGCATATTTTTTCTGGCCTCTGTGCTTCAGTGGCTGCGACTAAAAAAAACAGAATATTTTCAGCATTTATATGGCATATTTTTCCTGGCCTCTGTGCTTCAGTGGCTGCGACCAAAAAATTGAATATTTTCAGCATTTATATGGCATATTTTTTCTGGCCTCTGTGCTTCAGTGGCTGCGACAAAAATAAATGAATATTTTCAGCATTTATATGGCATATTTTTTCTGGCCTCTGTGCTTCAGTGGCTGTGACAAAAAAATGAATATTTTCAGCATTTATATGGCATATTTTTTCTGGCCTCTGTGCTTCAGTGGCTGCGACTAAAAAAAAACAGAATATTTCAGCATTTATATGGCATATTTTTCCTGGCCTCTGTGCTTCAGTGGCTGCGACCAAAAAAATTGAATATTTTCAGCATTTATATGGCATATTTTTTCTGGCCTCTGTGCTTCAGTGGCTGCGACAAAAATAAATGAATATTTTCAGCATTTATATGGCATATTTTTTCTGGCCTCTGTGCTTCAGTGGCTGTGACAAAAAAATGAATATTTTCAGCATTTATATGGCATATTTTTTCTGGCCTCTGTGCTTCAGTGGCTGCGACTAAAAAAAACAGAATATTTTCAGCATTTATATGGCATATTTTTCCTGGCCTCTGTGCTTCAGTGGCTGCGACCAAAAAAATTGAATATTTTCAGCATTTATATGGCATATTTTTTCTGGCCTCTGTGCTTCAGTGGCTGCGACAAAAATAAATGAATATTTTCAGCATTTATATGGCATATTTTTTCTGGCCTCTGTGCTTCAGTGGCTGTGACAAAAAAATGAATATTTTCAGCATTTATATGGCATATTTTTCCTGGCCTCTGTGCTTCAGTGGCTGCGACCAAAAAAACAGAATATTTTCAGCATTTATATGGCATATTTTTCCTGGCCTCTGTGCTTCAGTGGCTGCGACCAAAAAAATTTATATTGTTAGCATTTATATGGCATATTTTTCCTGGCCTCTGTGCTGCAGTGGCTGCGACAAAAAAAAATTAATATTGTTTGCATTTATATGGCATATTTTTTCTGGCCTCTGTGCTGCAGTGGCTGCCACAAAAAAAAATTAATATTTTCAGCATTTATATGGCATATTGTTTCTGGACTTCTGGTTCAGTGGCTGCGACAAAAAAAACATAATTTTTCAGGAAAGTACACATGCCTAATTTTTCAGGGTTCTGCAACAGTGGCAAAATCGCATCTTTTATGGTCACCGCAGGTGATCAATAAAGTAGACCAAAACTGGGCCCACACTGCAGAATCAGTGTTTTTTGGTTCGCTTCACTGTACATTGAATTACCTCTGCCTGACCGTGCACGTGCGCACAAGCACGGTGACTGCTAAACACACCACTACAGAAATATTGCCACCAACAGGACGAACATCCTGGAGGTGACAAGCAACTAGTAATTAAAAACTATTATTTGCTCACTTGACGGTATCATTCATTAAAGCTCTTTGCGTCTTTTTGCGTTGCAGTAAGCACCGCGTTTCGTCTTTGCGTGTGAACAGGCTGTAACTTTTACACGACTTGATTGGCATGTAGACGCCGGACGTTTTAAAGCATTTTATTACACAGGTTTAGAAATGTAGTGTGATTTCTGCCCTTTACAGCACAAAACGCAGCGCTGTGTCAACAATGGATTTTTTAGAAACATTTTTGCCCTTGATCCCCCTCTGGCATGGCACTGTCCAGGTCGTTGCACCCTTTAAACAACTTTAAAATCATTTTTCTGGCCAGAAATGTCTTTTCTAGCTTTTAAAATTCGCCTTCCCATTGAAGTCTATGGGGTTCGCGACGTCCGCATTTTTGACGCAAGTTCGCGAATATGTTCGCAAACTTTTTTTCCGACGTTCGCTACATCCCTACTACCCTTCTGCATCGAAGTAGATGCTTCTGAAGTCGGAGCCGGAGCCATCCTGTCTCAGAGACATCCCGCTGATGGGAAGTTGCATCCCTGTGCTTATTTCTCCAAGAAGTTCTCGTCCGCAGAGCAGAACTACGATGTCGGGAACCGAGAACTCTTGGCTGTTAAACTTGCCCTTGAAGAGTGGCGTCACCTCCTGGAGGGTTCTCTGATTCCTGTTCAGATTTTCACCGATCATAAGAATCTCGAGTTTATCCAGTCCCTCAAGAGGCTAAACCCCAGACAAGCAAGGTGGGCTCTCTTCTTCTCTCGGTTTAATTTTATCTTGACTTTTCGCCCAGGTTCCAAGAATCAGAAGGCCGATGCCTTGTCTCGTAGCTTCACTCCGGTGGACCGCTCTCCTGAGGGACAAGAGCCAATCATCCCTCCAGTCAAGATTATTGCCTCCCTGTATCCACAGTTTGCTGACCAAATCCTGGCTGGTCAGTCTTCTGCTCCTTCAGATACTCCCATTGGAATGGCATTTGTTCCTCCTGAGCTGCGTCTGCCTATTCTGCAACAGACCCATTGCTCCAGGCAAGCCGGACACCCTGGTCCAGCTAAGACTCTTGAACTATTACGACGCCTGGTCTGGTGGCCTGATATCCGCAAAGATGTGAAGGACTTTGTTGCTGCTTGTAATGTTTGTGCCACATCTAAGTCAAGCCATTCCCGCCCCAGTGGGTTACTACAGCCATTGCCGGTTCCTTCCCGTCCCTGGACCCACCTGTCCATGGACTTCATTGTCGAACTTCCTCCCTCTTGTGGGAACACTGTGATCTGGGTTGTCATTGATCGATTCTCCAAAATGGCCCATTTCATCCCTCTGAAGAAGTTGCCCTCTGCGGTGGAGTTGTCCCAGCTATTTATCCAGTACATCTTCCGCCTGCATGGGTTCCCGGTGGAAATCGTCTCCGATAGAGGCACCCAGTTTACTGCCAAATTCTGGCGTTCCCTATGCAAAGACCTGGGAATTGTTCTTCAGTTTTCATCTGCATACCATCCGCAGACGAATGGGGCAGCTGAACGTGTCAACCAAGCCCTGGAACAGTTCCTGAGGAACCACGTATCCCTCTGCCAGGATGACTGGTCTGATCTCCTCCCATGGGCGGAATTCGCTCATAATAATGCTTGTCATTCCTCTACAGGAAGGTCTCCGTTCATGTCGGTGTATGGGCAGCATCCTCAAGCTTTTCCCCAAGACTTTGTACTTTCTGACGTCCCGGCTGCTGACGATTCCGCAGCCCATATGTCTGCTATTTGGGCTGCTACCAAGTTGAACCTAGAGAAGAGCGCTCTTGTTCATAAGACTTTCGCGGATCGTCGTCGAAGATCCTCTCCTCCCTACAAGGTGGGTGATAATGTCTGGCTCTCTTCCAGGAATATCCGGTTGAAGATCCCATCTCCCAAGTTGGGTCCAAAATTCGTGGGTCCATTTCCCATCTTGGAGATAATCAACCCTGTGGCTGTCAGACTTCAGCTTCCACCAGAGATGAGAATCCCCAACGTGTTCCACGTGTCTCTGGTGAAACCCGCTATCACCAACCGGTTCTCTGGTGGTCAATCTCCTCCTCCTGCCATCTCTGTGGAGGGTCAACTCGAGTACGAGGTGGAGAAAATCCTAGACTCCAGGATCTCCAGAGGGTCCCTTCAGTACCTCATTCAGTGGAGGGGCTTCGGTCCTGAAGAATGCTCCTGGGAAGGACATTGTGATGTTCACGCTCCTCGTCTGGTGAGGGATTTTCACGCCAAGTTTCCCCAGAAGCCTTGTCTCGGTGGTCCTGAGGCCCCCCGTGAGGGGGGGGGGTACTGTCACGATCGCCGCCCGGAGCAGGACCAGGAGCTCCGGGCGGCGCAACTACTTCCTCCGACGCCGCTCCCAAAATGGCGGCGCCCATGGCCGCCACGTGGGTAGCGGCGCCGGCGCAGAGACGCCTGCGCGCAAGTGCGCAGGCGCGAAGACGTCACAACGGTGCGACGGACGCAGGCGCAGCGCGTCGGTCGCAGACGTGCTGACGCCGACGCAAGGGCGCCAAAAAACCCCTTTAAAAGGACGCCCGAGACGCCAAGATGGCGCCCGAAAATAGGATCTTGTTCCTGATTTGATTCCTGGGTTCCCTGTTGCTGTTTTCCCTGAGTATTCTATTGATTGACCTCTTGTTGTTGACCCCCTGCCTGGACTTTGGACTCTGTTTATATTCTGCCTGCCTTTTGACCTGTTGCCTGAACTTGATTACCCCTTCTGCTGAATCCCTGGATACCACGATCCTGATCCCTCCTGAGGGGCTTCCTCCTATATCCGGACAACTCCCCAGAGGGAACTCCCGGTTCCCTGACACAAATCAGTGCATGGACCCTGGCAACCAGATGGCTGAAATTGCAAACTAGAGAGCTGCTGAATAAAAAAGCTAAATAAACTCAAAAAATACCAATAATTAGAAAATGAAAATCAACTGCAAATGATCTCAGACTATCCCTCTATACATCGTACTAAAAGTTCATTTAAAGCTGAACAACCACTTTAAAATCTGAGGAGTTACTTATTTCAGAAGCAGTACAGAATTTCTTAGTTGATTATACCATTATTTTCATGAATTGAAACCACTACAAAAATGTTATTTTCATGACAGTTCACCTAATGCAAAAATGTCATAACTAAGGCAGGCGGCAAATGTGTTACATTATGTCACGGTCGGCACCCTAAATTCAGAACCAATGCTAAGCACCCTGTTCACGGCTCTTGCTTCTGCCTTTAACAGCCACCTTTCACCTCGGGAGGAGCCCTCGGCTAATTGTATGCCGCCAGGTCTTAATGAGAGCGGTGCCAAGCTAAGAACTCTGGATGAGCAAAGGGGCACGAACGTAAAGCGAAAGTCTTTTGGGCAGAAGGTCACAGTACAAGGCGTAGGCAGAAAGAGTAGTCAAATCAGGCCGGGTCAGGGCAGGCAGAGTACAGCGGAGTCAGACAGGCAAGGGTCAAACCATGAGATCAATCAGGAGGGATACGGATATAGAAGAGTCGGTTACCAGGCAGGGTCAGGATTTCAGAATTCAGAATTGTCAAAAAGAGGCAAGGGTCACAGCAGGTATCAGATAACAGGAGCTTTACAGCACAGAAGCACCAGGAAAACTCACAAAGAAGATCCTTTAACGGACACTGAGAAATACAATTTGTCCCTTTAAATACATTTAAATTTCGCAGCATTGCGAACTGGCGTCATCACGCCAGCGCGCCTGCGCCTATAAATAAAGCGCGCCCTTAGTTTACAGGCGCAACTAAGAAAGTAAGAGGAAGAGAATCCAGGATGCAATCCCTAGTAAATCAAGGCAAACGCTAAAAATGGACATGTCACTGAGGATCTAACAATCTACAACATATGTTACCTTTTCAAAGTTCATTTATAAGAAATCCCTATTCCCCTTTGCTGCTGATGAGACAAATCCCACTCACAGACATTGTTTCTATCTTATTAGATTTCTTCTGTGCAAGATATACAGTGAAATTGCTTCCATGAGGGAAAATGTCTTCTATCATGTTTTCTAACAACTGCTCTTTTGATGGATATTAAATCCCTATGGTAGAACAACGGCTTCTGCTATAAGGTAGAGGCTCCATCATGAGATTGTTGATTCTTTCATGGAATAATGACTGTGATAATGGAAAGATTGTTTGGAATCATAAACCTGGTATTTGTATCATGGAAATGTGTCTTCTGTGATAGAACAATGGCTTTCCTGGTGTAGGAGAACTTGGTGAACTTTCGAACAATCTTCAAATGAGAAAATACGTGGATACAAACTGTATTTAGAACTGTACTTATATATCATGGTTCTCTAATGGTAAAACACTTATAAAAACTTAAAGATAATCAAAAATGACCTTTTATGATGGAATGCAGGTCCAAAATGTCATATGTGAGCATTCATAAACAACCTGTCTTTCAAAATAATCTTTTTGAGAAAACAACCACTTATACATTTTTGCTAAAACTGTGGAATTATTTAGGGTGATGTGGCTCCAAAGAAAACCTAATTTCTTAGCAAAAATAAACAAATTGCTCCCATGTTGTGCAAAGGTGTCACTACTAATATTTTTTTTGCTAAAACTGTGCTTGGAATTATTTAGGGTGGTGTGGCTACAAACAAAACCTAATCTCTTAGTGAAAGCAAAGTAATTGCTCCCAAAGGTGTGACTACTAATACCATTTTGTGGTGTGCGTCCATTATCCACCTTGTCTGGGCACATGATTAGTGGAAGCCTTGAAGTATATTCTCTTTGCAGCTACACCCAACTAAATATATGCTTTGAACGCACAAAGGGAGACCAATGTACAGTTTGACATTTTTGGTTGTTTGCATTATTGTACGGCATGGTTTGGTGGAGTCAGGAGAAAGTTGTTGACACTGTGGAATGCACATAAATTTGTCTGCACAAACACATAAGTCACTGTGTAATTTTTGAAAGGTGAACACAAAAAATTTAGAAGCTTTTGGGCATACGACCTACCAGAGTTTAGAGGGAACGTTGGTGGCACAGTGGCTTGGTGGTTAGCACTGCTAGACAGTTTGTATGTTGCCTGTGGATACTTATAAAGGAAGCCATCCGAATCCTCAGTTTTGAGGGTTCTCAAATCGCTGCTGTAGTGTAAGGAACTCCCTGGTTTCACACCAGGAACCTATTGTGTTCCAGACACTGCTCCTCCTGCTTGAGCCACAGGAGGCGGTGTGGTGTTGGCCTGGCTCTAAGATGACTGTGGCTTTGCTTCCTCCTGGTCAGCCTGTCTTAGTGCACACCCTCAATCCAGCTGAGGGCAATTTGTCATTTGAGCATTATTTAAATCTGTTTTGCCCCACACCCTGTGCTGGATTATTAGCCCAAACGCTGAATCCAAGCCTCTTGTTTTCTTGTTCCTGAATCCTGTTTGTTCCTCAATCTGACCCAGTAACCTTTGTTCCTGAATCCTGTTTGTTCCTGAATCTGACCCGATAACCTACTTGTTTTTGTTGCTTTTTGTACTTGATCTCCCGGTTCTGATCTTGGCTCGATTTTTGCCCATCTTGACCTTTTTGCCCGTATCTCACACTGTTTTGTCTGCCGCCTGCCCTCGATTTTTTTCAGCCTAATTTTAGACTTGTGTTTTTGTTGCCTTACACCTGGATTTGTATTTTTTGCTGCATTATATCTTTCTGCAAAAGTCTACTTATATTTTTTGTTTAATAAATTACTCAGCACCCTGGCTCCTGTCTGCAAATCCTACCAGTCATTCCTAACATGTAGATAACAAAAAGTCTCCCAACACTGTAGTGTTGCTCTGGGATTTCCAGTTATTTCATCCTTACCATGAGTTAAGTAGAGTTCATAACCTAATTTTCCTATGACAAACCCACAACCATGACTTCAAGAATAATATCAGGAGTCAGTTAACATAACAGAATGTTATTGTGCTCTGGGGTGGAAACTAGAGCATTTTTCCAAGGGCAAGACATCCAAACTTCATGCAAGGGGTGGCATAGTAAGTAACAATTTCAAGTGATGGAAGGATACCAAGTTCTTAGTAAGGGCCTCTTGCTTCATTACTGTAAACATGGAACAACAATGCCATACAGAAATGGTTTCTAACTGACAGTTTGGCATCAAATAGCTCAAAGTCCTTATTTGTGCTGAATATAAATAAGGACACACCTGGTGGTTTTAGAACATAATGAAAAAGTGGGGTGGGGGGATTGGTAGGAAAATGTTAGGAGAAATGCAGATTGATACAGTATGTATATCTCTCTAAGTCATGATTTTATGTACTCCCTATTGTTAAAAAATAAGGTCTCTGAGGAGTTACATGACCATATTAAGGTACAAGGCTGAAGGCCAAGGGCTTTTAGACAGGTCTTGAAACTTCATTGTAGAGGAAAGGCTTCTGTAATAAGGTAGAGCCTCTGTAATGAGATTGTTGATTCTTTGATGGAATAATGACTGTGATAATGGAAAGATTGCATGGAATTGTAAACCTGGTATTTGTATCATGAAAATGTGTCTTCTGTGATAGAACAATGGCTATCCTTGTGTAGGAGAACCTGGTGAATGTTTCCTATAATGTTGGTCATCTTCAAATGAGAAAATACATTCATACAAACTGTATTTAGAATTGTACATATATCTTGTGGTTCTCTAATGGTAGAACACTTTTAAAAACTTAAAGATTATCAAAATGACCTTTTATGATGGAATGTGGGTCCAAAATGCCATATGTGAGCATTCATGAATAACCTGTCTTTCAAAATACTCTTTTTGAGAAAACAACCACGGATATGTTTTTGTTAAAACTGTGCTTGGAATTATTTAGGGTGGTGTGGCTCCAAAGAAAACCTAATCTCTTAGCAAAAATAAACAAATTGCTCCCATGTTGTGCAAAGGTGTCACTACTAATACTATTTTGTAATGTGCGTCCATTATCCACCTTGTCTGGGCACATGATTAGTGGAAGCCTTGCAGTACATCTCTTTGCAGCTACACCCAACTAAATATATGCTTTGAAATGTACAGTTTGACATATTTGGTTGTTTGCATTGTTGTACGGCATGGTTTGATGGAGTCAAGAGAAAGTTGTTGAAACTGTGGAATGCACATAAATTTGTATGCACAAACACATAAGCCACTATGTAGTGTTTGAAAGGTGAATACAAAATATAGAAGCTTTTGGGCACATGACCTACCAGAGAATAGAGGGACAGTTGGTGGCACAGTGGCTTGGTGTAATGTAGGGTATCCCAAACCCAGAACCAACACTAAGGTCCCAGTCAGGGCTCACTCTTTTGCCTATAACTGGCGCCTTTCATTTTCGGAGGTATCCTCCACTACTCAGATGCTGCCAGGTCTTAATGTGAGAGGACCAAGGAGAGAGTTCTGGGCAGGCAAGGGAACCAAACATGTACAGAATGGGAGCTGGTAGAGTAGTCGTGGGACAACCCAGGTCAATACCAAATTAGGAAGCAGAAGCATAGTTGAGATCACAGGCTGTAGTCAAAACCAGTAGCGTGGTAAAAAATCAGGATCCCAAGAGTGGTCAGTAACAGGCAGGAGCCAGTACAGGCGGCAGAACAGCAAGGGCAGGAACAGAGAAGGGTCAAGGACAAAGATCAGACAATATAAGCACAACCAGGAACTATGGAAATAGACCTACGATGGGCAAAGAACAGCTGCGGGCCATTTAAATATTTGAATTTTGCCCAGAGAGTGATGACGTCAGACAGAGCGATCTTGTAAAAACTGGAAACGGCGCATCTATTGCGCATCAGTGCACGAAAGATGAGGAAGCGGTGAGCGTCCCCACTTGACCAACAGGTATTCTCACACTTGTGGTTAGCACTGCTAGACAGTTTGTATGTTGCCCATGATTACTTATAAAGGAAGTCTTCTGAATACTCTGTTTTGATGGTTCTCAAATCACTGCTGTAGATAAAAAAAAGTCCTCTAACACTGTATGACTATATTAAGGTACAAGGATGAGGGCCAAGTGTTTTAACAGGTCTTGAAACTTCAAGGTTGACTTTTTATATCCTCATATTTTACAACAGGGGTGGCAATTCAAATACACAAGTTTCAGTGAGTCATGTGACAGAGATGACATCACTAAGCACCATTTATAAGGACATAATTTAGAGGATAATGATGGCTCTTGTGCATTATATACTTTTTTTTAAAGCAGGTTCTCTGGACAAGTCTCGTCTTTATGTCCAACTAAATATGAATAAGGCAACAGGGCAACTCACAGAAATATTCTCACACTCTTCTAACATGGGGCGGAACAGTATGAATAGCACTCGTGTCTTTGATACCAACATAAGTTGATAAGGATAAAGTGACGAAGAGAGGAACTAATACAGCCAACAAGAAGTGGTTACTGGAAACACTATTCTATTCATTTAAATAATGGTGGGGTAAGAAAAAGTATATAGTAAGGATGCGAAGTAACACTAGCGAATTTACGCCAGCGTTCGTTAGTCAATTTGCGAAGTAACGAAAATTACCAATGCTAGCGAATTGACACTAGCGTTAGGTGCTTCGGATTCGTAGTTGCGCCAGGCGTAACTTCGCCGCACTTCGCCAGGCGTAGTTTCGCCAGCACTCCGCAAATTCACTAAAATCCGAAGTTGGCCTCAGGGATATCGTAAGGTTGTGAAGTTGCGCTAGCGTTGATTCGCTAAGTGAAGCGAAGTTATGCTAGCGATGGTTAATTTGCATACGGCGCCAAATTCAAATTTCAATGGAGGAATACGTAGAATCACTACAAATGCCTGGGAAACCTTCAAAACATCAAATAAAATTTTTTATTTTGCCCTACACATGTGCCCACTGTATAGGCAAGTTGCCATGAGTTAGGAAATGTAGGGGGAAAGAGGGGAGCCCCAAAAAAATGTTCGATCTTTTTCAGCCATAATATAGATACCCATAATATAGAAAAAACGCCAGCGTTTTTTGGGACTTGGAAAAAATTTTAACTTTTTGTGAAGCAATCCCTATCTACTCTATTGCGCTTCGCCTGGTCTGAGGTGGCGAAGGAAGTCTAGCGTAAAGGGTAGCGTTCAGTACAATGCGCGTGTTAGTGAATTTGCGTAGTTAGTCCGTTGCGAAAATTCGCCAGGCGTAAGGGTGCGAAGTAACACTAGCGAATTTACGCCAGCGTTCGTTAGTGAATTTGCGAAGTAACCAAAAATGACCAACGCTAGCGAATTGACGCTAGTGTTAGGCGCTTCGGCGCTTAGTGAATTTGCCCCTATAAGTTTATAGAAACACAGTAGAACTCCCATTTTACATTTTCCAGGGGACCAAAACAAAAAGGTGCAAAATCTGGGAAAATGCTAAAACTGGGAAATATAAGATGCATAATATATTGGTGGGACCACAAAAATTTATGTGACATGAAAAACTTAAAATGAAAAACTTTAAATTAGCCAATGTAAAGTTGAGATTATACTGTAAAATGATTATTATGATATGAATATGGTGACATTTGCTTATATCACAGAAGCTTCTGGTGTTAAGAACCTGTAACAATGTGAAGTGCCTTAAAATAAAGGCAGTTGTTCCTTTTTGAGACAGATTAGTTCACATTTGCCTTTTATTTTTCTCAGGTCAATGCTCTCCTGGAATGTGAAACTGTTAGCTTTGTCTCAGGAACCCTATATAGTTAAATGGTTAATTTGTTTTAAAAAGAAAAAATAGTCCACGATGTTCAACCCTTCCAAATAAACCACATGATATATATTTATAAATAGCCCCAAAGAAGGAGCACTCACACAAAAATAGATTGTCTGCCTGGGTGCTGGTAAGAAATAATGCAGTAGCCCCACGAAGTATAACACTCAACAGGTCTTTTGCGAACAAATATAAAGGTTTTTTAATGTTTTGACATTTTCTGATAATTTTAGTAAAAACTGAATAATTGCCTTGGTGAAGATGAAGTAAAATGTACAGGAACACAGCACCGCACTCAACAGGAGCTGTCAAAAGTGATTTATTCCAAACAAAAATGTCCAATGTTTTGATCACGTGATCTTTCTTGGGGAAAAACAAACAGAAGTGTGGATCAAACAAACACTTAACTAACACCCCCCACAGTGAAACGATGTTGTTACTATATTAACACTTCAGCAAACCTATAAAAACCTGCAATACAGACAAATAATGAATATTATGCTTGTCCACTAAATCATCCAAGTCCCTCTTATAGTCATTAACTGAATCAGCATCACAACATCACCCGGCAGTGCATTCCCCAACCTCACTGTCCTGACTGTGAAGAACCCCCTACGTTGCTTCAAGTGAAAGTTCTTTTCTTCTAGTCTGAAGGGGAGGCCTCTGGTATGGTGATCCACTTTATGGGTAAAAAGGTCCCCTGCTATTTGTCTATAATGTCCTCTAATGTACTTGTAAAGTCTAATCATGTCCCCTCGCAAGTGCCTTTTTTCCAGAGAAAACAACCCCAACCTTGTCAGTCTCCCCTCATAATTTAACTCTTCCCTCCCTCTAACCAGTTTAGTTGCACTTAGTCTCTGCACTGTCTCCAGCTCATTTATATCCCTCTTGAAGGAAAACTATACCCCGAAATACTTAAGCAACAGATAGTTTACATCAAGTGGCATATTAAAGAATCTTATCAAACTGGTATATATATATTTAAGAAAATATTGACCTTTCACATCTCTTGCCTTGAACCACCATTTCATGATGATCTATGTGCTGACTCAGAGATCACCTGACCAGAAATACTGCAGCTCTAACTGTAACAGGAAGAAGTTTGGAAGCAAAAGACAGAACTCTGTCTGTTAATTGGCTCATGTGACCTAACAAGTATGGTTTATTTGGTATGTTTGTGTGCACATTGAATCTTATGATCCCAGGGGGGGGGCCTTATTTTTTAAAATGGCAATTTTCTATTTATGATTACCCAATGGCACATACTACTAGAAAAGTATATTTGTCACGACCGGCACCCAATACCAGAACAAGTGCCAAGCACCCTGGTCTCAGCTCGGCTTCACCAGTAGTGTGACCACCGTTGGGCTTCGGGAGGAGCCGTCAGCTTACTTGGGTGCCACCTGGACTTAACAAGGGGTAGAAGGCGAGATGTTTTGGCTGGCAAAGGGGCACGGCTGTTAGCAAAGTCTTTTGGGCCGAAGGTTACGGTACAAAAGGATTAGGCAGAAGGATGGTCAGACAGGCTGGGTCGAGGCAGGCGGATATCAGAATCGTCAGGCAGGCAAGGGTCAAACCGGGTTGTCAATCAAGGGGTTAAGCAGGAAGAGTTGTCGTAGGCAGGCAAGGGTCAGGATACAGAATGCAGAGTAGTCAGGAACAGGCAGGATCAAACACGGGTAATCAAACAGACAGGATACAGATCAGATGCACAAGGCTCAGGAAACCACTAGAAAACAAGTTCTATCACGGGCCCTGGCTGGGAGTCAGAATGGGCCTTATATACAGACAACGTTCGCACCAAAAACGTGCACATTCGCGCCAAAACGGGCTGCCCTAAGGAAGACAAGATGGCGTAGGAAGAGGACCACGCGGCGGGCGTCCCCGACACTCCACTAGACCACCAAGGCAGGTAGGTTTTATTACAATATTATTATGAAAATGTTTTATTTTCATGAAGCAGGGTTTAACATATGAGCTGTTTTGTGCAATATCTTTTCATAGAGACCTACATTGTTTGGGGGGTATAGTTTTCCTTTAAAGACTGGAGTCCAAAACTGCACTGCATACTCCAGATGAAGCCTTATCAGGGACCTATAAAGAGGCAAAATGTGTTCATTGCTAGCTTTAATGTTCTCTATTTTATTTAACAGCCTAGAGTAATGTTAACTAGAGTTACACAGTATTTTATCCACAGAAATCCCCAAAAAGCAGAGTGTGCCTGAAAAGTTCAAATGTAACTGCTAGCAAGTGACCAATTTCTTGCTGATTTCTTATTCTGTGCTTGCAATTATTCTGACATATTAGGGTCAGGCACTGGGGTAACAAGCAGTTGTCTGCCCCCCAGCTAAAAAAAATTTGGAAGGGCCTGGCCCGCACACCAGCCTGGTTCCTACTCGTATATTATCTCACTAGCAAGTCAAGGCGTCCACATGCACACATTTTTACCTATAGAAGTGCCTGCAGAGGGGAGATTTTTGTGCTGTCTCTATAGATACGCCACTGGGGTCAGGAATGTACAGAAAACATATTGAATACTCATAGAAGTACAGACACACACGTTGTTGGTATTCAAGGGGATTACCAGATGCCTAAAGAGAAATTCTCAGACACAGAAACTAAGTATTTCAGCATGTTTTATACAAGGACCTGTGACACTTTGTTCATCCTCCTGACATTTAGTTGGTAAGACACCCAAGTCCACTTTATTGGTAGAACAGTTGTCCCCCAAGTTCTTGGCTCAAACAATTACTCACTTGGAGCCTCTGATACGCATTTACATCAGATTGCAAAAACAAAGTGAATATTATTTGTTAATATATTTATATATATTTTACTTTGGGTCTTGCAATTTCCCTAGCCACACACACACAGTTTGTAGCTTCTTCACATCATAGAGCCCGAAAGGTCCAATATGCAAGGACAACAACTAAAGTTCCTTGAAGCTTAGGTTCTCATCTAGGTTCCTTCCACAGCAAAAATGAGCGGCTATGAACCCACCACCTCCCTTTATTTGTATCGTGCTCGGGTTTCTTTTCCAAATTGTATTGTCTTTTCAGTGTAGCTTGGAGGAGAGGCAAACATGAAATTATTATTCTTAAGGTCACAAGACTGTGAGGCACGTTCATTGCCAATGATCCTTTCCATCACGGCTTTAAAAATATCTTCTTCAGAAAGTTCTAGCACAGACGTCTTGTTTATAAGCGTTAGTATGAAAGCAGCTTATTGTTTAGCTATGTATTGAGATAATTGGAAACGTTTCAAAAGAGGCAGTTAATGGTCTGAAGCAGTTACACAATAATGATTCAGGAGTACTCAAGCATACAGTTGCGCATATACAGGGCCAAGTAAACCATACTGTAACATAGGGAGTTACATGGCCTTTATATGTATAACATCCTCATATTATACAACAGGGGATACATCGTTTGGTATAATACACAGGTTTTAACCTCACTTTTTGCTAATGGTTTAAATTATTTCCCCCCCCCCTAAGCTTAGCCTATCAACAGCAGCCCAGGGCACACTGAGCATGTGCAGTGCCACTGACACACAAAAAATGTCTAGCAAGATCCAAAATGTGGAAGCTGCTGGGGATGTATTTGAAGGCTTGGGTCATCTATTATAGAGCTATTGAACCTCTGGGCTGGTACGGTAAGTTCAGTATATAAAATACAGCATTTTTGGCCGTATTAATTTTAAGGCTTTAGTTCTCCTTTAGAATAGAACATCTTTCCTACCTCTTTATATCAGAAGTAAATATTTAGATCTCCTATAAATTCTATCCTGTTCATCTCATGCATTACTGACATCTCATTCTGCACAGGGATTAAAGGGTAACTGTAACCAAGGAAAACAAATTCTGTGTTCTAATTTTAGTAAACCTGTTTCAGAAACCCATAATTATTTCTTTTCAGAGATTCAGTAAATGTCATATCCTGTGTCTTTAGCATTTATCTACTTGTTTCTGCTTTTCCCATTTTATGCTCACTGTGTTTAACACCCCCTGTGCCATTCTCTCTCCACTTGTGTTTCATTTTCATTTAGATCCCTTTTACCTTCCCTTCCCTCTCTCCTCATCTCCACCACACTCGTTCCTCTCCCTCTGCTGTTATCTCTAGGTTTTTAATTGCTGAGCATTAAAATTACACCTGTGTGTGATTCTATAGGCACAAATCTGCTAAGCCAGTTGATACAACCAGCAGTAAGATCCCTGCAATTGCCCTTTGCTTGATGTATGGCAGTAGCTCTGTGGTTCCGATTCGTCAGTGAGCATGATTCAGAACAGAAGGTGGGATAGATGCATTGGTGCCGAGTGCAAATATAGACGAGTGCAAGTTGTGTGTTTAGAAGAAGTCCCTTTAGTGATTGGTTTAAATGAGTGCAATGACCACATAAATTTTGCATGATGCCAACCTCCATTGTGCACCTACATGAGCCAACATGGAGTGGTTCTTTAATCTACTACAATTATAATTATTTAGAGCAGCGATTGTTGGACTTTTTTAATTTAAGCTCTATCAGGAGTACCAGATGGTGATCCCTTCCTCTTCAGAGCTCCACGAGGGCTGCGGCACCGGTGAATTGACGTTGGCATGCAGACGCAAGATGTCATCACACCGCATCTGGAGCGAAAATTTAAAACAAAAGGATACCGAGTTCATGGGTTCAATGTGTGATTATAGGTCACTAGTGTTCCTGGGTGCTCCTTAATTTGTGTATTATTGATTCCTGGACTTTTGACAACTTGCCTTTACTCTGACTATGCTGAATGTCTTCTGAACTTTTGCCTCAATCCTGATTACACTTATTCTGAAATTTGGCTACAGTGAACTGGACTTCGGACTGGAATTCATGTGCTTCCTCCTTGGTCCGGAAATCTCCACAATCTGAGCCAAAAGGCCCCTGACTAGCTCCCCTTGGAGGTCCAGTCTTTGGTCAGGGCAACCTTTCCTGCATGACACAGTTACAGATATAAGAAACCATTGGCCATTCAGCCAAGTTCCAAGAATATTTAGAACTGAAAATAGTATCTCAACCCAAATATCACCATAATAGTCCTTCAAGCTGGACTTTTAGAGGTTCCTAGAGAAGCAAATAAGTAATTTCAACAGATATCTCCCCATCATAGCCTCAATGCCATTAATATAAGACCAGTTCCATGGAAGCCAGCCTAACAGTTTGGGAACCACTGGAGAGAGTCCGGTGGTAGTTTATTATGAGTTGTACAGATAGGTTATAGCCTGGTTTCTGAGTTTCTTGTATACATCATCTTAAACTGGCCATAGATGCAAAGATCTGATCGTACGAATCGAGGATTCGTACGATTTTCGGCCTGTGTGTGGAGAGCCCCGACATTTTTTTTTGTACTTTATTTGATCGGAATGGTTAGTGGCAGGTGGGGAGATGGGAAAGTCCGATCGTACGATGATTCGTACGATCGGATCTTTGCGTCTATGGCCAGCTTTAGCAGCTTCTGGAGTATCAGTGGGTTTAGACATATTTCTACTAGATACTGTATATCATGGACTGAATGATTGAGAATCTTCATAGACACCGGTCATTTAGTTATCACACAATCTCGAGTTTAGAAGTGAAATGTTTTCCGAGGACCAGTAAGTTGCCTATGGCATACGGTCATTTGTGATAAGACCTTGTACCTTTGATAATAATACAGGTAAATGTCCGGAAATCCCCCGGATCAGCTAAAGCTGTGTATTTTTTCCCTTTGCCATATAATAATAAACTGGCTTTTATTACTATGTAAGTTCCCCTTTCTTGATGCCTCATAGAAAGAATTTTCTGAAATAAAAAGGGTGTATATCTAACAACAATGTGTAATTATCATATTATAAAAGGCAATGCTGACACACCAGCTGAATTATATGTCTTTGTAATTCTGTAGAAGAAAATGGAGCCGTTATGCACATGTGCCATCTTGTGGACATTGGTGGATTTTTGTAATTCCAAATATTTTGAGCATGGGCTCCAAGTGAAGTCAGCGAAACCCCTACTGTTTTGAGCAACAAACAAATTACACCAACATCTTGCATGAAAACCATAAACATGGGGCCTTTTTGTTGTCCTTCAACACAAAGCACTGTGATTCTGAGCTTCATGAAAACCATAAAAACCATGGTGAGTGGGAGAAGAAAATGACCTATCTACTTTTTTCCTGTTACAAGTTTCTAGGGTTGTCTATTGCTGTTTCTGCCATGAGGCTATGTAAGACCATTGACCTCCTTTGCCTTATTTGAGCACTTGAGGCATAGGAAAGGTGGGGTTTGAGGTGAGGCAGCCCTTCTAATTATTAAGGGTATCAATATCCTTGGTTTTGCCAAGGTTTCCATGAGATATTAGAACATTGTTGGTGGGTTTGATTCTATCCAGCCACAACAAGTTTGGAAAATATGACAACAGTGACCAGGCCCAGTTCACAGTCGGTGTTCCAATGCATCCCCCAGGGGTTCAGTTGAGTTGAGGTAAGAACTCTGAGCAGGCCAATGAAGTTCTTCTACTACCATCTCAGCAAACTAATTCTGCATGGAACTCTATTTGTGCTGGGGGTTATTGTCTTGAGTAAACAGGACCTTCCTAAAACTGGTTCCTCAAACAGTTCACCCTGATATGGTTTCTAAGGATCGCTGCATTACTGATGGTTGCATCTATACTACCCACAGTAAAAGTAATAGTGAAAGCATTCAACCTTATAAGCAAGAATAGAGATGTTATTATCGCAACCAACCGGCAATGCTTCTGTTAAATTAAAGTATGCAGAGAAACAATGTTCTAGGTACACAATCACCTACAGTATATGCCTTTACTGTATATGGAGTGTCTATTTAGGGTAATTGAGCTCCTTTTTAAATGGAGATGATAAACAACCTTTAAATTGGAATATTTTTTTGAATACACTTAACAAACAGCTTCTTCTTGATCTATTCTAGATACCTGCAACTCACAGCTTTACCTACTTGAACCTGCTACCCAATCAAACCAAACCTATCTGCAGCCCAACCTGCCAGCCACCATAAAACTAGAAGTGATGTCATCATAGTCCGGCAGTTATCTAAGGACAGAGAAGCCTACCTTGAGATCCAAAGCCTGCCCCATATACACAGTTTTTGCCCATAACCTGCATTTTTACCTACCGGCTTCTCAGTCTAACTGCTTTATCTTTCATCCATCCCACTTTAAGTACCTAACCAAACTCATCAAAGCCCAGTACTTTTGGGCAGAGGAAGCCTACATTGGGATCTACAACTTGCAGACCTGCCAACCTACCCCATATAACAAATTCCTCTTTACAACCCACATTCTTACCTGAACCTGCTACCCAATATAAACTACACCTTCTTTATCTGAAACCCAACCTGCTGGCCACCATAAAAATAGAAGTGATGTCATAATAGATAAGCAGTAATATCAGGGCAGGTGAAGCTAATAAGTGGGCCAAGACATTATAGCAATGAGAGAAGCTTATGTGGAGGAGTCAGGAAGAAGTTTAACTCAGGTGATAAATTGTTTACAATGTCAAATGCAGGAGAACCTCACAAAGTTGGGAAATTTGTGTGTTGGTCAACAGGCAGCAGATACTGATATCAGAAGATCGGTAGATCTCCCCTGCTTAAAGCCAGATTGATCAAGGTGGCTTAAATCCATTGTGATTCTGTTGGCCAGAATTGTTGCCTGTATTTTGGTGTCTGTGTTGAGGAGAGACATTGGGCAATAGGAAGAGCAGAATCTGTCCCTAGTTTCAGGATAGCCACAACCAAGGATTGGAAGAAGGATGGGGGAAGTGTCTTGTCATCAAAAGCAGGGTTTCCTGAAAGTGAATTAAATATAGGGTTGGTACCAATCGGAGGAAGACGATCAGGGCCAGGGGATTTGTTGGTAGATTTGCAACCTACATTCTTACCTACATGCTACCTAATCCGACACTTGTTTTATCTGAAACCCAACCTGCTGCCCACCATAAAACTAGAAGCAACATCAGCATAGCCTAGTAAATATCTAAGGTTAGGGAAACCTACTTTGAGATCCATGATCCACTCCCTGGTTTTAAACCAGGAACCTGTTATGTTCCGAGCACTGCTCCTCCTGCTTGAGCCACAGGAGGCAGTGTGGTGGCACCCTACCTTTGACAGGATGCCTTTTGCTTTGATGCCTTCATGTCAGTTTCTGCAAGTACTCGCCCTCTATCCAGATGAGGGCAATTATTCATTTGAGGGCTGTTAAAACCTAAAACCAAGCTGTTGTCTTGTTCCTGCCTTGTTTCCCTGCTCTGTTTCATCTCTGCTCTCTGTTACTCCTGATTTTTGGATCTCCTGGTATTGACCCCAGCCTGTTTTTGACCTTGTATGAACTCTGCCCGCCCTGGCCTTTGGCCTGTCCCTCATGTGTTTGTCTGCGACCTTCCCTTGAATTTTGGCCTGTACCTGGACTTGTTTTTGCTGCTGTTTAAATCTTTCTGCAAAGGTCTGTGCACATTTTTGTTTAATAAACACCTTGAAGTTATTCAGCACATAGGCTCTTATCTGTGAATCCTTACATCCACAGACCTGCCAACCCACTCCCATATTAGCATATTCACAATCTGCCAAATTCCTGCATTTTTTCAAAAATAACCCAGGGTTACTTACCCAACTGCAGGACTGTGTAATGGCCCTCAGACCTGCTATCTGACATGTTTATTGGCAAGTGGATTTCCTATCATTTCAACATACATTTAGCAAAATATGGTTCCGCTTTATAAGTTACATACATAGATAATTGACTCTTTTTATTATGTAGAACAGTAAGCTGCACCAAGGCAACTCTTGAAAGGACAATGCACAAACACAACAAGCAAAGAAGACCGTTCCCTTCATTTATCAACCAACACAAGGCATTCAGATATCTTGCACAATGGCATGAAGCTTTCCTCACAAATATACGCAACTGTTACAGAATACTTTATAGCATTTATAATTTATTTTTTCAAATATTTGATAAGTAAATCTTTAGTCCAAAATAACTGATATAAACCGACTGTGGAGATTAAATATCATTTTACTCCGGAAGAGACTATAAAAATAATGTTTTATAAATATATTTCTGAGTACATGAGAATATGGGTATAAATATAAAGGTCTGTCTTCACGTGTAGAAGGAGTATTTTAATTACAATATGCTCTTTCAGGTTAGTTCTTGATCTACATATAATATAAATGCTAAGTTCAGTAAGTATTGACCCCATAGCTGCTAATGACTAATGAGGCCTGACAAGGTTTGAGTAATTCATATATTTATCAAATTAAAAGAACATACTAGAACTATTTCAGACTTTTAAATGATTTTATCATTCTCACCTACTTTTAACCAGAAGAATTCCAATTAGGCTTAATTTTTTGTTATTTTGAAAGCATTTCCCGCTCTCTAGACTACACTTTAAAATGCTTTTTGGTTGCTAGAATCAGTGAGCCTACCTACCAGAAGACAGGTTGATTCTAAGGATAGATTTTCATTTTTATTTACCTTTCTCTTTTGGTTCCCAAACGACCCCCATACTATAGGTCTGATCCCGCCTGAAATTGCTGGAAGCACTTTCACATGGAAGGCCAATTAGGGTGAATGATTATTTGATGTTTTTACTATCCTTGGTCACTATTAAGGGGGTTTGAGTATCCCATGGCCACTATCAGGGGGATACAGGGTCTGCTGTCAGGGACCCCATGGCAGAGGGTACCCAGGAGATGCAAAATTTGATTTACAGGTTGCAGAGGGGTATGGCTTGCAAGATGGTGGGTGGGGTTTGTATAGTTTGTGGGTGTGGTTTTATTATAATGAATGTGACTGGGGGGGATCATGGCCATGGCCATACATCTGCACAGGGCCCTCTACCAAGGTGGCCCAGGATCAGTAATCATTTGCTGGTAACACAAGATGCTGACTAAGACCCATCAAATATCTCCATTGCCTGCGGGTAAACCCATAGCACTGATCAACATTGTGGACTTGCCCATGTTTTATAAGTCTGTGACCTTGTTATGGATCTATGGGAAGGGGTAGTAAATGTGTACCTGCAAAGGGCGGACTAAATACAAAAGGTCTGAAGACATGTGCTTTGGACTTTCTTCTATTGGTCTTCATGTTACCTAATCCTATTACAAAATCACTGCCTAGCTGTTCTTGCCACTCTAGCGCCCCAATAGCAGTTTAAACACTAACCAAACTGGAGAAATGCAGAACAAGAAGAAAATAAGTGAAATGGGAAAGACCATTTGCTAGTTGTCCTAGAATGCCACTACCAACACTTTTGTAAAAGATTCTAAGATGAATTGTTTAATATTTTTAAAGCATCACAAAACTAAAATGCAGTTTGTTCCTAAACAAGACTGTATCCATCAGCTCATGTTGAATTCTGAATTTTACATAACTAGTTAGAGAATACTTGGTATCCAACATCCTGACACTTAAAGGTGAACTTGTACTTTCCAGTTCTTCTCTCGTGCCAGCAGATGAAAATGGCCACCAGAACTGCCACAAAGGCAAGGACAACTACAATAATAAGAGCAATGTAGCCCGGTCCCATTTTGGTCGTCTTGGGGGTTTCTTCCTTTAATGCTGGGAAACGAAGGCAGGGGGTTATTATTAGACAAGCAATAGGAAGCAGCGAAATTAGCCTTTTACATAAACAATATGGTGGGTAATGTCACCAGCAGGTGAGGGACAGAATCCATGAGGAAAAGAAGAATTTTTATGTACAAATTTGGAGGTACAGACATTCATTATCAGTGGGTTCCTGTACCTCCAAGTTAGTACCATGAACCTTAGCACTGGGCAGGTCATTTGTAACACAGTCCTACTTGGAGATTAATTTGCCTTGAGAAAAGCAACAATCGGATCAAAATGAAGGCCATCAGATGGGACTGCATTAACAAGCCAACGCTGTATTTGCCCCAATGGGATTTTCAAACTTGCCCAATAAATATCTGGATGGTTTTGGGTACATATATGTTGGGGAGAATATCAGGGTGGGTTGACATTGACAAATGAGCCCAATTGTAAGTCTAAATCTGCCCATTAGTGATGTGCGGGTCAGCAAAAACCCACGAGATCCTAAACTGAGCCCTCCAATCACAAACCCTACCTGACCCCGTGCAGCAGCTCTATTTATAGATTCGCGCCTGACCTGCCCATCTCTGATGTCACGAAAGGGGGCAGGTGTGGACCTGTAAATAGAGGTTGCCAAAAGCAGAAGCCGACAGTGTAAGGTTGCAGGTGGGGAGAGCAGAAGTATGAGGTCAACCTGAGATCTTCCGAAACACGGCAATCTTCTGCAGAAGTTGGCCCAAACCACCCGTAAATCCACGGGTTTTACATTACTACTTCCTGTGTATGGCCAGCAGGGCTAGCTTCCCCAAGGGTGGGCCAGAGCAGTGGGTGTGTGAGGGTCCAGTCAGAAGACAAGTTTGGGAGATATTTGTCAGAATGTCTTCTGCTTATCAATGGAAACCTTATTTAATGGTTATTAATGAAATATAAATGCTGTTTAATAAGTTGTAAAACAATTTACAAACATTCCTAGTATTGTATGGTAAATTGATAGAACCAAAATTCTAAAGCTGATTCAGGAACATGAAAAATACAGTTAAAATAATTCATCCATTCAAGAATACCACTAAAGTCCACTTCTTGTCCTACAGATCCCACTAAGGGCAGATGCCAATCAAGAAGCCAGTTGTACTTACATTGTGGAGTTTGGTGTATGGGCCCTAATCGAGCAAGGCCTGTGTATATATTTGGCGAGCTGCTTCTTGCTGAAATCGCACCGCAGATCTGTTGTAAATAATAAGAAGAAATGTAAGATTACAACAGTTCTACAAATTTTCATGCAGGGGCTGGTTTGCAACGTTTTGGTATTCTTACCATGCAGTAACGTAATGTTTAACCACAAAAATAAAGAAGCTTTCAGGTTTTACAATTTGTATGCCAAGATGGAATGATTCAATTGTCTGAATTATTAATCCTTGCTTGCTATTTGTGTCAGGGATTAATGGTTCGGAATGGTGTTAGAGTTCAGTTGAGCGCTAACAACTAGTGATCTGCAGCAGATTTGAAATCCTTTAAGCAGGGTAAACTCAAACCAGCAATAAAATAACCTGTCTGTCACACTTTTTACACCTGAGCCCACCCACTATGTGATGTAAGAGGTAGGTAGGGTTTTTGCAGAGATGTCTCTGAAGGGGGTGGGATGAATTTGTTGACGGTATTCCACACACGATTCACATTTAATGTCAACCCAAACTAGGGGTGCACCAATTCCAGGATTCTTTTCGGGATTCGGGTAGGATTCTGTCCTTTTCAGCAGGATTCGGATTCGGCCGAATCCTTGTGCCTGGTCGAACTAAATCTGAATCCTAATTTGCATATGCAAATTGGGGGGGAAGGGATATAATGTGACTTTTCATCACAAAATAAAGAAGTAAAAAAATGTTTTCAACATTTTCCTTTCCAGCTCCTAATGTGCATATGCAATATGAGAATATGGTTCACTACAGTATTCGGCCAATTCTTTCACAAAGGATTCGGGGATTTGGCCGAATCCAACATAGTGGATTTGGTGGATCCCTAACCCAAACTCACCAATCACGACTAACAACCCACAGAGCAGGATGGTTTGACTGCTGAAAGAACCCCATCCTTTAACCCACCCTCTTTTTATCTCTGTCCTGCTCTCTCCATCTTTGTTTTTCTTTGTCTTCAATCTCTCTCTTTCCCCATTGCTGATTTCTCTCTGTATTTCTTCTTGCTTTCTTATGTCTCCCTTCCTTTCTGTTTTTCCACTCCCCATCCGTCATAGAATTTTAAAATTAAATATATCTATGAATTTCCCCAGAATTCATGGCCCATACAGTGATGGACAGGCACATACCGGTTTACAGGTCGAGCCCTCGGTTTCCTTGCACACATGAAGCCGACAATGAATGTACACAACGGAAAGATCCCCAACAAATGAAAAGATCTTTGTCTCAAATGTAGCATTATTAGAGATGCCATTTGTATGGATGATGGTGGACGTTTCTGTCACAGCACAGCTGAAATGACAAATGATGTTGATATTATAATATTATGACCAATAGAGATGTCGCGAACTGTTCGCCGGCGAACTTGTTCGCGCGAACATCGGGTGTTCGCGCTCGCCGGAAGTTCGCGAACGTCGCGCGACGTTCGCCATTTTGGGTTCGCCATTGTTGGCGCTTTTTTTTGCCCTCTCACCCCAGACCAGCAGGTACATGGCAGCCAATCAGGAAGCTCTCCCCTGGACCACTCCCCTTCCCTATAAAAACCGAAGCCCTGCAGCGTTTTTTCACTCTGCCTGTGTGTGCTGAAGAGATAGTGTAGGGAGAGAGCTGCTGCCTGTTAGTGATTTCAGGGACAGTTGAAAGTTTGCTGGCTAGTAATCGTTTTGATACTGCTCTGTTATTGGAGGGACAGAAGTCTGCAGGGGTTTTGAGGGACATTTAAGCTTAGGTAGCTTTGCTGGCTAGTAATCTACCTTCTACTGCAGTGCTCTGTATGTAGCTGCAGTGGGCAGCTGTCCTGCTTCTGATCTCATCTGCTGACTGCTGCAATAACAGTAGTCCTTGTAAGGACTGCTTTTATTTATTTTTTTGTTGTTTTACTACTACTACTACTACTACTACTATAAGAGCCCAGTGCTATTAGTCTAGCAGTGTTGGGGAGTGGGACTGGTGTGCTAATCTGCTGCTCCTAGTAGTTCAGCAGCACCAACTTTAATTTTTTTTTTTTAATATTCATTTTTTTTTTATTTTACTTTTTTTTATTTTACTACCGCTGTAGTAGTGTATAAGTTGACCTTTTAGGCATTATTTGCCCTGTAGGCATTATTTGCACACTGTTTTCTTCAACCCGCCATCTAGCTGTGTGACCTTGTTCCCATTCTGTCTAAATATCCATAATATTACCGTCTCCAGAAAAAACACCGGAGTCACTTTTTTCAAGCAGCCATAATATATTTTACGTAATCCGTATCCACCGCTGTAGTAGTGTATACGTTGGCCTTGTAGGCATTATTTGCACACTGTTTTCTTCAACCCGCCATCGAGCTGTGTGACCTTGTTCCCATTCTGTCTAAATATCCATAATATTACCGTCTCCAGAAAAAACACCGGAGTCACTTTTTTCAAGCAGCATTCATATATTTTACGTAATCCGTATCCACCGCTGTAGTAGTGTATACGTTGACCTTGTAGGCATTGTTTGCCCAGTTTTTTTGGCCACAGCCACTGAAGCACAGAGGCCAGAAAAAATATGCCATATAAATGCTGAAAATAGTCATTTTTTGCCATACGTTGACTCAACGTATATGGCAAAAAATGACTATTTTCAGCATTTATGTGGCATATTTTTTCTGGCAACTGTGCTTCAGTGGCTGCAACCAAAAAAACTGGGCAAACAATGTCTACAAGGTCAACGTATGGCGAAAAATTACTATTTTCAGCATTTATATGGCATATTTTTTCTGGCAACTGTGCTTCAGTGGCTGCGTCCAAAAAAACTGGGCAAACAATGTCTACAAGGTCAACGTATGGCGAAAAATGACTATTTTCAGCATTTATATGGCATATTTTTTCTGGCAACTGTGCTTCAGTGGCTGCGTCCAAAAAAACTGGGCAAACAATGCCTACAAGGTCAACGTATGGCAGTTGTTTAAAGAGAACAGTAGATTACTAGCCAGCAAAGCTACCTAAGCTAAAATGTCCCTCAAATCCCTGCAGACTTCTGTCCCTCCAATACAGAGCAGTATCAAGCAGATTACTAGCCAGCAAACTTACTATCATCTGTCCCTGAAATCACTAACAGCTCTCCCCCTACACTATCTCTTCCAAGCACACACAGGCAGATTTTTCAGATACATTTTTGCCCTTGATCCCCCTCTGGCATGCCACTGTCCAGGTCGTTGCACCCTTTAAACAACTTTAAAATCATTTTTCTGGCCAGAAATGTCTTTTCTAGATGTTAAAGTTCGCCTTCCCATTGAAGTCTATGGGGTTCGCGAACCGTTCGCGAACCGCTCGCATTTTTGCGCAAGTTCGCGAATATGTTCGCGAACTTTTTTTCCGACGTTCGCTACATCCCTAATGACCAACTGCTAGAAAGCAGTTTATTTCAGCCTTTGCAAAAACCCACAGTAATTTAGACACATTAAAAAGAAATCTTGGTGATTATATGACCAAAAGTATGTAAACTTCTGCCAATCCAACATCTCATTCCCAAACCAAAGGCTATAACTGCCACTACTTTTCTGGGAAGTTTCCACTAGATGTTGGATCATTGTTGTTGGGAGTTGCTGCCACAAGAGCAATAGTGAGGTTGGGCAGTGATGTTGGAGATCAGGCTCACAGTCCAAATCATCCCACAGTGCGTGGAGATGTATAAATCAAAGGTGAGTGTTCAAAGCAAAGACACCAAAATGTGGACATCGATGGCCATACCTTTGTTTAATAAAGGGAAAAGATATTGGATCCTCAGAATTCCAACTTGGCGTGGCCCAACAATCACTGATCACAACCTTCAGTTGGCTGTCATCTGCCTTGATTCTAATCTGAACCTTGATGTTATCAGTCGCATTGAATGTGAGGTTTTCTGAAATTGGTTGGTCTCCACTAAAGAGCTGAAATTCCGGCAGAAATGTTCCACCCCCTTCCAGTTTTTCAATGATGGTAAGAAACCTAAAGATAAAAGAGGCACAATCAATTCTTAACCAGACTGAAACTAACCTAGTTATCAGTTATTCACCCCTGCAACTGCAATATACACAATATGAGGACCTCTGGTTTCTTCAAAAAGATATAAGCAATTTCCAAAAATATCCTGGCCTACCCAAAGCTATTGTCCCAGTGCTCTATGAGCACTAAGCAGAATATTCTTGCCTTGAACTTCAGCACAGGGGCATAGTAATTGCCAACCTAGAGTATTCAACAATAGATGCTATCCTGCCACTAGCTTTACCTCATTCATGGGGTCCTCCATCCCCAACTTTACTAAGTGTCAAGTAACCTCCCAACTGCAATATACACAATATGAGGACCTCTGGTTTTTTCAAGAAGATATTAGCAATATCCAAAAATATCCTGGCCTGGACAATGCTATTCTCCCAGGCAGAAGTGCTCTATGAGCACTAAGCAGAATGCTCTTGCCTTGAACTTCAGCCCGGGGGCAGAGTAATTGCCCACCTAGAGTGTTCCACAATAGATGCTATCCTGCCACTAGCTTTATCTAATTCATGGGGTCCTCCATCCCCAACTTTACTAAGTGTCAAGTAACCTTAGGGGCTCAAACCTTTTATGATGGCCTCCTGCCCCAGGGCCAGATGGATTCTGGATTCTCTTTTATAGACTAGGGAACAGGAACTACAATCACTACCCCTGAGCCTATGGGAACATGTCCCTCCCTCAGGGCACTTCTTACAGTAGAGATGGATAACCCTTTATATGCTCTGCAAGTTAATTTTTTTTTTTTAAATTGGGGAATCTTTCTGGATTTCCCACTACAATCTTTCATTTATCTTCCCCATACTGCCCCAAAAGTGCAACATTATTTACCCTCCGGAAGGCGTGTATCCGGTCGATGCCAGAATATCATTTGCAAAAACACAGAAAATTGAGCTCAGCTGACGAGCAGTAGGATACGGATACGTCGGTATGTTATGGTACAAGGAAGTATTCACCATTACGTTTGTTTTATTCTGCAAAAGGAAATAAATGAAAATTATGCCAGATGATGACTTTTTGATGCCCCTACTCAGTACCTACTCATCTGTGCTTGGATGAAGGTTTTAGAGCTTCTGCACAAACTTACACTGTGTTCTACTGTACCACACTCATTCCATCCTGCCTGCAGTAAGACATGGGTGCCATTAGTCTGGGTAACATTGCATTCCGGATTCCCAAGATAAAGAGAGCTCTCATCAATAAATTTCTGCTTCAGGTAAGTCCTTTGGATGATGATCCCAATCCTCCCCACGTCACAGATCAATGTGCTTGCATCCCTTAATAGCACAGGCACAGGAACCTGGATTGCTGGTGGTTGGGACATCTCCATAGTTCCAGCTTTAGTGGTAGAGTTGGATGTGGTGGACATCAATGGAGTACCAGTGGTATCTATGGAAAAGCAATAGAACTGGCCACATTGAGGAGGCAACCTTACTACTAAACAAGAGCACAAAAGGAAATAAAGGAAAGCCCATCTGTTGAATTGTGCTTTTTACTTATCCTGGTCTTTCTGTACCTTTCCATAGAGCTTTGGGCAAACTTAAGCTGTAGCTGCTTTTCTTGGTCTTTGCCATAACCAGCATCTACTGGCTGACCACCTCCCTAGTGGCATCAAAACATGGCCCTAAACCAGGCCTATTATTTTTTTCTTGAATAGGAATTAATAAATGAACAGAAGTAGCCTGTAGCATCTGCTTTTAGTGCATCGTATACAAATTTAGAGATCAAAGCAACTTTGGTCATGAATCTTTGTGGTTAGTTGTAGCAGTACATTTGTTAAATTAAACCATCCCCTGACCCTCTCTAGTCTGGTTGTTAGTGGCAGGCCAAAGGGCAAGGGAGCCCAAGGGAAACCCCACTTTCCCCAGTGATGTAACAATTGGCGAGTTAAATGGGGGAGCACATGGGTGTTGGATGGGGGGCTCATCACTCCACCCCAGCCCACTCATCATCATTAAGCACAAATCCTGCCTCAGAAAACAGCTGGAATTATAGATAGCCTATAACTAGGCATACACTGGTGTGAAAGAGATGTTCCTAGTGCCCCCGCCACCACCATTGGGCTCTAGACACTTCTCCTGCTTATCCCAAGTCCTGTCCCTGTTGTGACTTTAGAGATACGTGAGTACCAGTAAAGAAAGATATTTGGGCTCATTTGCATTATCCCAGTTGGAAATTCTAGAGCACTAAACCAAAAGTGCACCCCTAAGAGTTCATGCAAGGGTGGACTCCATAGCTTGCACTATATGCAGGGTGTGAGTGAGGGGCCCTACTGTACCTTGTCACTGCTGCTGTTTATTATTAATTGGTCAGAGCATGTAAAACAGTATAAGAGTTGTGTCAGGATCCTGAAGTGCAATGTGCATGGTTTGGGCTCAAAGGGAAATTTCCCAATTTATGAGGCAGAGAATATTTAGTTTATAATGGAGTTCTGAACTTTCTCTTCTAAACAGTCCATAAACTATCACCTACCTGTATGTACAAAAGACGCCATAGGAGGGCCCATGGTGGTTCCATTTGGAGTTTTCAAATTGGTAACCATGGAAGATGTGGGACTTTCTGTTGATGATTGGCTTGAGACATAAGTGGTAGAAGATTGAGTGACATCATGGGGGGTGGTCGTATTCCAGACAGACAACTTGCTCTTATTCTGAGTAGGAACTGGATCAGGTAAAGCAGCAGTTGGGTTTGTTACATTTTCACTTTTGGGTTGTTCCATTATTGATCTGGTACTGTTCCCAACATCGGAGTTCTCTACAGAATGGCTCATGTCTTTATCTCCAGTTTCATGGGTTGGGGTAATTGTATTTGCAGTAATGACAAGTAATGATGGCTCAGAGGTGATTGACGGTTGGAATGATGTATCTGCTGAGCTTGTAGGAGATGGTTCATTTATTGTTCCTGGCTGTGTAGCATTGAGTAATGGCGGGCCAACAAAACCTGCAGAGGACATAAGGACACATACTTAATGTTAATTCTATATATATATATATATATATATATATATATATATATATATATATATAGAAGGAAATCATGTGAATGGTGGCAGGGGATAATGAAGACCACATACGTATAGAGGTAGTAAATGGGTGAAGTTATATGGGAAAGATCAGTAGAGGGTGTTAGAGAAGAGTTATGGGGGGAGGAAGGGGTGTTGGAGAAGGAGGTATGAGGATGGGTTTGGATAGGACTTATAGGGATGGATGGGAAGGAATCAAAGGAGGTAGGTAGATAGAGGGTGGGTGCTGGAAAGGGCTATGTGCATAGTCAGTAGGTGGGTTTGAATAGGAGTTATGAGTATGGTGGGTGGGGTGGAATTAAAAGATGTATGGTTATAGCAAATGTTTGGATAAGAAGTATGAAATAGGGGATGGCTATAACACACCACAAACAGTAACATAAACCAAACTTCTTACACAATTAAAGGGGTTGTTCACCTTTAATTAACTTTTAGTATGATGTAGAAATTGACATTCTGCAATTGGTTTTGATTTTATATTTTTTGTGGGTTTTTTTTTTTGTTATTTCGCTTTTTTTTCAGCAGCTCTCCAGTTTGGAACGTCAATAGCAATTTGATTGCTAGGGTCTTGTTTACCTTAGCAACCAGGGAGTAGTTTAAATGAGGGACTAGAGTATGAATAGGCGAGGGACTGAATATAAAGAAAGAATATCTTTTGCTTTTGGGGTCAGTGACCCCCAATCCAAAAGCTGGAAAGTTGTAAAAGTGGAAGGCAAATAATTTGAAACTATAAAAAAATAAATGATAAAGGCCAGTTGCATTATAGAATAGGGCATTCTATAAAATACTTAAAGTTAACGTAAAGGTGAACCACCCTTTTAAGTCTACTAGAAAATCATATAAACATTAAATAAACCCAATAGGCTGGTTTTGCCTCCAATAAGAATTAATTATATCTTAGTTGGGATACTGTCATGGGAAAAAAAGTTTTTTCAAAACGCATCAGTTAATAGTGCTGCTCCAGCAGAATTCTGCACTGAAATCCATTTCTCAAAAGAGCAAACGGATTTTTTTATATTTCATTTTGAAATCTGACATGGGGCTAGACATATTGTCAGTTTCCCAGCTGCCCCAAGACTTGTGCTCTGGTAAACTTCAGTCACTCTTTACTGTCCGTACTACAAGTTGGAGTGAGATTATTGGACTAAAGATAAGGTAAGTTTGACTAACCACTGCTCCACTTTTGTGATGTAAAGGGGTGGCCCACTTTTAAGTTAACTTTTAGTATGTTATAGAATGGCTAATTCTAAGCAACTTTTCAATTGGTCTTCATTTTTTCTTTTTTTTAAAATTTAGAATTTTTTGCCTTCTTCTTCTTTAGCTTTCAAATGGGGGTGCTGACCCCATCTAAAAACAGATGCTCTGTAAGGCTACACATTTATTGTTATTGCTAATTTTTATTACTCTGCTTCCTATTCAGGCCTTTCTTATTTGTGTTCCAGTCTCTTATACAAATCAATGCATGTTGCCAGAGTAAATTGGACCCTAGCAACCAGACTGCTGAAATTGCAAACTGGAGAGCTGCTGAATAAAAAGCTAAATAACTCAAAAAACACAAATAATAAAAAAAAATTAAAACCAATCGCAAATTGTCTCAGAATATCCCTCTCTACATCATATTAAAAGTTTAATTTAAAGGTGACCAACCCCTTTAACTAGAACAATACATATTAACAGATTGATTTCTATTGCTTAGAGGGCAAATACTGCTCTGATTGGTGCATAACCCTGAATGATTATTCTAAAAAACTATAGGACATACTTACCCATCTTCCCTACACAATTCCTTCCAGGCCGGCTGGGGTTAATGTCGATAAACTCTTCTAGACACTGACAGGTATAGGACAGGTAAAGGTTAATGCACTGTGCACTCTCATGGCAGTCGTTATCCAGAGGTGATGAACAATCATTGAAATCTGCAGTGGAATAACAACCGTGGGGTTAACATAATCAGAGAAGGACTGAGGGACAACGTGCTGAGCTGATAGGGTTAATGTGCATGCCATCATTAGAAATAGGTAAGGGGGGGTAGGAAAAAAAATGCTGTTTAGTATTTGTTAGGTCCAGATAGAGGTTGATTCATCCAGCTGGAGATTGGTAGGCGGCAGTAAGAGAGTTAGGGATATCTTCCAAAATCACAAGAACTCAACAATAGATTTAGATCTTAAAGGGATACTGTCATGGGGAAAAAAAACGTTTTTTCAAACGCATCAGCTAATAGTGCTGCTCCAGCAGAATTCTGCTCTGAAATCCATTTCTCAAAAGAGCAAACAGATTTTTTTTATATTTCATTTTGAAATCTGACATGGGGCTAGACATATTGTCAGTTTCCCAGCTGCCCCAAGACATGTGACTTGTGCTCTGATAAACTTCAGTCACTCTTTACTGCTGTACTGCAAATTGGAGTGAGATTACCCCCTCCCCAGCAGCCTTACAACAGAACAATGGGAAGATAGCAGCTCCCTAAAACTGGCCATACACGGGTCCTTAAGACCAATTCAGCAGCTTATCTGCCCATGTGTGGGGGCTCCAGACGGGTCCTCCGGATCTATATCAGGCCAAAAATCAGTCAAGTTTAATTTTTTAGTACGATCCAGGACCGCATTGGCTAGTTGATGAGGTCCTGAGACAAGTCGGAGCCCATTCGTAGCATTGTAATTCGATCATTTGGCCCCAGGGCCGAACTTTTCGATTCACCCGATATCGCCCAGCCGTTAGTGGGCATATCGGGTTAAATTCCGCTCATTTGGCGACCTTGCCAAACGAGCGGCTATTATAGTGTATTGCCACCTAAACATCTGCCTGGTAGATTGAGTACTATTACTCAATAGTTAAATCCATGTCCCACTGAGACACATTCAGTTACATTGAGTAGGAGAAACAACAGCCTGCCAGAAAGCAGTTCCATCCTAAAGTGCTGGCTCTTTCTGAAATCACATGACCAGGCAAAATGACCTGAGATGCAACTACACACCAATATTACAACTAAATACACTTGTTGGTTCAGGAATTAAATGTTATATTGTAGAGTGAATTATTTGCCGTATAAACAGAGTCATTTAGAAATAAAAAAATACATCATGAAAATCACGACAGAATGCCTTTACTAAAACAAAAATCCTAGTATTGATTTATTTAGCTTTCTATAATGATTTCACTGGCTGGAGCTACAGATTTTATTTTCTTATATAAGAATAAAGTCATTTCGGAGGTTTATCAAATTTGATTTCATTTGTTCCTCACCCGTTATAGAAACAGATTTGCTGTCGATGACAAATGAGCCGCTTTCGTTCCTAAATGAGAATGACGATTGGGAGAGATTGAGTGGCGCCTGGGAGCCAATGAGAGCTACAGTGAAATAAACGAGGATACTTCCAGCTTTTAGGGATTCAACCTCTACCATCAGCTGGGTGGGATCAAAGTCCTTGGATAGCGCCTGTTTGGTCTGTGGGTTAAAAAACAGCAAAACATTTAAGTGATGAAAAAAAAAAGTACTATGTTTTGGATTACGAACATTTAGGTTTTTTATTACATAACATGATGTAATAGGTCTTAAAGGAGAAGAAAAGGTCTTTTAACTTGGGGGTGCCAAAAGTTAGGAAGCCAGAAGACGATCTCTCCGTGGTGCTCGCCGGAAGAATTCCGGGCCGGTGCAGTTAACTGCCTGGGGGTTTCAGGTAACTACATACAATCACTTGGCCTAACATTTTGCACCCCCAAGAAAAAAGACCTTTCCTTCTCTTTTAAAGGGTAACTATCACAAAAATTAAAATAAGAAACTTTCTAAATGCAATCAATTAAATATTCTGCATTGTTTCTGGAATAATCAAGTTTATCTTCACTATTCCTCTCTCAGCATCTGTTTCTCCTCATTCTCTCTTCATGCAGCAGTTGGGTGTCAGATATTTATTGACAGTTAGATCCAATATATCTTATAGGAGGGCTTCCTTTCCTAGTAGATGAATTAGAGCTCACTCAAATAACTGATTCCAGTACAAACAAAATTTTGCAAAAATTCTGCATGTAGAAAGACATGATGTCTGGTGATTTTAATAGAGTGAGCTCTAATACATCTTCTAGGCAAAAGGAGCCCCCCTATAAGATATATTGGATCTAACTGTCAATGAATATCTGACACCCAACTGCTGAATGAAGACAGAATGAAGAGAAACAGATGCTGAGAGAGGAATAGTGAAGATAAACTTGATTATTTCAGAAACGATGCAAAAGATTTAATTGAGTGTATTCAGAAAGTTTCTTATTTCAGTATGCTGAAGCTTCTATTAAATTTTCATTTTCGCGATAGTTCCCCTTTAAAGGAGAGGGAAGTAAGTTTTGTCAGAAAGGTCTATATAAATACACCAGTAAACCCTCAAAGTAATGCTGCTCTGAGTCCTCTGTCAAAAGAAACAAAGCATTTCTTTCCTTCTATTGTGTACACATGGGGGAAAATTACCTAACTGGCGAAAATTCGCCAGCGACGGTTTCACAGTCATCGCAACACTTGGCCAGGTGTAAATTTGCTAGGACAACACTAATTCACTAAAATGGGAAGTTGCGTACAGGGCGCCACATTTTTGCAACCATTACTTCAGTGATCGAAGCGAAGTTGCGCTAGTGTTACCTTATTTGCATAAGGCGGGAAATGATAAATTTGAATGGACGTATATGTTGCAGCAAATACATTACATTACACAAGTCCAAGGAGCCTTAATAAAGACAATAGAGTTGTTATATTGCCCTACACATGAGCCCACTGTATAGTTTATGTTCCATATGTCAGAAAATGCAGAGGGGGAACCCGGTTACCCAAAAAAATTTTATGGGCCTTTGCAGGTTATCACTCTGAAAAAGTGCAGTCAAATTGCACTTGGCCTGGTCTAAAGTGGCGAAGTGAATGGTGAATGAGGTAACATTCAGTAAAATCTGCATCTTAGTGAATTTGCAGAGTTACGTCCACCAGTGCGAATGATCGATATCGTCTTTCTCTTTCGCTAGTGAAGTTACGCCTGCACCTGTTAGTGAATAGGCAAAGTGCCCTTCGCCCTTTAGCAAATCTGCCCCATGGGCTTCTGTATCAGACTTCCTGCCTTCAGCTTAAACCTCCTTGCCCCAGGCGTGAGCATGCTCAGTTTGCTCCTCTCCCCCTCCCTTCTCTGCTGTAATCTGAGCCCAGAGCTATGAGTGATCAGGGAGAGACTCAGGCAGGAAGTGATGTCACACCAAGCTAATATGGCAGCTGCTATCCTAAACAAACAGAGAGCTTCTAGAGCTTTTTACTCAGGTATGGTAAAGCATTCTACAGAATAAATATAGTGTTGTAGCTTGCACTATTGCAGCTAATCTGTTGGCAATAAAATGCCTCTGTAGCTTTTATTCTCCTTTAAGGAAAGCAGAAAACGAGAAAGGGTTGAATGCCGAGGAAAGGGGAGTAGAGTAGTTGTTGATTAAAGTACAAGAAGTGAGAAGGAACGATAGGGGGGGGCGATGGGGACAAATGACTGAAATATTAATATACATTATCTCCTCCTTATAAGGAAGTTTTAGATTCACATTATTTTACTTATAATGAGCAAGAAAGCCTGTTTATTATCAAGAAATGCAATATACAAAATATAAAAGGCACCTCAATGTCAGTAAGGAGCTGAAAGCTTTACTGAAATGGCTTTTAGTTTTATGAACTTCAAGCTAAAAACTGTTCTATCAACGGCACAATGGGTAGGGTTGCCACCTTTTGCCAAAAAAAATTCCGGCTAGTGGGGGCGGGTACAAAAAGGGGGCGTGGCGTGATGTCAAATGGGACGGGGTTGTGCCGCAAAGGGGTGGGGGCATGGCACGGCCAGGACAAGAACCGAAGGACAAGGTAAGTTTACAGGGGATTGGGGGAGGGCCGAGGGGGTCTTTTTAAGGGTATAACAAATTTACCGGCAGCTATATTGCCGGTAAATTTGTAATACCGGCCCCGGCCTTGGCAGGGTGGCAACCCTAACAATGGGCCTTTAACAAAATAATATTCCAGGGGTGACCAGCACCCTATCCCACCTCCACTCCCCCATGCATGTGCACCCGCAGCTCTCTCAACACTGGCAGATGCACTTGTGGAATGTGCAATTCTTACTAAGACCAGACCCCGCTCAGGTTGCAGGGTGGACTCTATAGTAGTCACATAACTGTGTTCTACTGCTGAGAAACTGCTCACAAAGACATGTTGCTTCATAATATATTAAAAAAACTGACTTTAAAAGGAATTTTACCTCTTGGACAAATTTGGTTACAAAGTCCAAATATTCTGTGGAGCTGGTGTTGCTGAGAGCCTCAGTTAAGTTATAGTTTGTTATTTTAAGTGTAACATTTAGTATTTGTGCATCTGTAAGAGAAGAGAACACATTATTCCATTTATTATCCATTATTACAAGAAATGCATATTTAAAGGGGTTGTTCACCTTTATATTAACTTTTAGTATGATGCAAAGAGTGATATTCTGAGACAATTTATAATTGGTTTTCATTTGTTATTATTTGTGGTTTTTGAGTTATTTAGCTTTTTATTCAGCAGCTCTCCAGTTTCAGCCATGTGGTTGCTAGGGTCCAAATTACCCTAGCAACCATGCACTGGAATATGAATAGGAGAGGCCTGAATAGAAAGATGCGTAATAAAGAGTAGCAATAACAATAAATTGGTAGCCTTAAGGAGCATCTGTTTTTTTAGATGGGGCCACTGACCCCCATTTGAAAGCTGTAAAGAATCAGAAGAAGGCAAATAATTCAAAAACTATAAAAATGAAAAAAAAACAGAGGCCAATTCAAAAGTTGCTTAGAATTTGCAATTCTATAACATACGAAAAGTTAACTTATATGTGAACCACCCGTTTAAGGCAACGGCACACAAGGAAAATATGGAGGCTTTGGTTGGCACAATATTTAGTAGTTGAGGAGGAAGGTTCAGGTAATCACCACATACCCTCGTGTGCTCGAAGGTCTCTGCTCCCCAAAATAGTACAGATCTGCCGATTACAAATTCATGTAAATATTTACCGTGTTTTACTCTTCCTTCCGTCCAGTGAACGTGCCCCATGCAGTCCATGAAGCTGACATTGACCATATACAAGTCACCTGCCATTAATCCACTTATTTCCATGTGGGACCGGCTGATTTCATGCCTGCTGCTAAATCCGTTCTGTGTATAGACATGTACATGATACGTCTGGTTCTCCGGGCAGTCTGTGCTCCAGTCCATGTAAAATCCACTGCCGCTGACATTGGAGATTCTGAGATACTTAAACATTGAGCAGTCTGTAATGATACGAAACCCATCAATGAGAGTGATACCTGCACTTAAAGCATCTAGGAGTCACCATACACACACCGACCGGTCCTGTTTTTTTTAAAAATATTATGGTGTGGGCAAGAGGAACTCCTCCCAGATAATTTGCGACACCAGCACCTGCAACCAACCTGCAAATGTTGGAGACTATTTTAAATCTTGGCCTTTACACTACTGCACAACAGTGGCAGAACAATACTACTTTGCATCAATTCATTTGGGCTAAAAGTGAATTTAGATTTTTTAAAGTAAAAGTTGAAAACCATTTACTTTCCTAGGAGAGCAATAACATTTCATCACAAATCTCACCCTAACTGGCCTTCAAGTTGGGGTTCCGTGACTGAGAGCATATGGATATTCTCCTCGTATCTCTCCCTGGGGCAAATTCACTAAGATGCGAAGTTGCGCCAGGCGCAACTTCGCCGCACTTCGCCAGGCGTAGTTTCGCCAGGGCTCCGCAAATTCACTAAAATCCGAAGTTGCGCACAGGGGTAGCGAAAGGTTGCGAAGTTGCACTAGCGTTGATTCGCTATATAAAGCGAAGTTACGCTAGCGAAGGCTAATTTGCATACGGCGCGAAATTCAAATTTCAATGGAGGAACACGTATCACCACTTCAAATGCCTAGAAAACCTTCAAATCTGCAAATAAAATTTTTATTTTGCCCTACACATGTGCCTACTGTATAGGTAAGTTGCCATGAGTCAGGAAATGTAGGGGGAGGAAGGGGAGCACCAAAAAATTTTCGATCTTTTTCAGCCTATCAGCCATCATGTAGAAAACACACCAGCGTTTTTTTGGGACTTAGAAAAAAAATTGACTTTTTTTTAAACAAACCCTATCTACTCTATTGCGCTTCGCCAGGTCTGAGGTGGCGAAGGAAGTCTAGCGTAAAAGGTAGCGTTCAGTACACTGCGCAAGTTAGTGTATTTGCGTAGTTTCGTCGCTAGCGAAAATCCGCCTGGAGTAAGGTTGCGAAGTAACACTAGCGAAACTACGCCAGCGTTCGTTAGTGAATTTGCGCAGTAGCAAAAATGCCAAACGCTAGCGAATTAACGCTAGCGTTCGGCGCTACGCATCTTAGTGAATTTGCCCCCCTGTGGTCTTCATGCTGGGCCCCCAGTTACACTTGAGGGGCTAGTTTTGGGAACACTGATGTAACAGATACCTGGCAACATTCTCATTTGAAAATTATTGATATTTCAGCTCTTCCACACTAAGGGGCTGATCCACTAAGGGACGAATATCGAGGGTTAATTAACCCTCGATATTCGACTGGGAATATCGAAGGATTCAGCGCAAATACTGCGATTGCACGATCAAAGGAATAATCGTTCGATCGGACGATTAAATCCTTCGAAACGAACGATCCGAAGGATTTAAATCCAACGATCGAAGGATTATCCTTCGATCAAAAAAACTTAGCCAAGCCTATGGGGACCTTCCCCATAGGCTAACATTGAGTTCGGTAGCTTTTAGATGGCGAACTAGGGGGTCGAAGTTTTTTTCAAAGAGACAGTACTTCGACTATCGAATGGTCGAATAGTCGAACGATTTTTACTTCGAATCTTTCGATTCGAAGTCGTAGTCGTAGTCGAAGGTCGAAGTAGCCCAAAAAAAACTTCGAAATTCGAAGTTTTTTACCTTCGAATCCTTCACTCAAAGTTAGTGAATCGGCCCCTAAATCATTGTCTGTCCTTATTCATAAAGAACTCCCCTAAACAAATTATTCCACCACCACCATTATGAAGATGTACAAAATTAGGGGCATTGTATTAATTTTAAATTTAGTTATAATTGCCCCCTGCACCTATTATGACCTGCTCTTCAATCGACCACTGAGCTTTGCTCTAAAATAGACTTACTGCAGAAAAGCCTGGTTCCATTGCTGCCGACTGGAGGTGGAAGGAGTCGAGAAGAAAGGTTTTCATGTCCTGGTTCATGAGAAGCCATTAGAGGGGATTCTGATAAACACAAAAGACACGCCAATGACAATAATCTTGGGGCATTCTTAGTTAGCGGGTCCTGTGCCCTTGGTTTAAATCTTCCAGTGGACATTCTTTACAAATAGGCACATTTACCTGTCTACATGCCCACAGGTCAGTTATGAACACTTGGAAATTCCACTACCTGACCCAAAGCCTTTTCCTGGCAGAGAACTAAAATACAACGCTTGTTCCTCACCAGAGAACACACTAACTTTGATATCATAACAGGTAATTTACCCCACTAATAAAATGAATCAGGTGGCCTCCAGAACAAAGGTCTGCTAAGTCCTTCCCTTTTTAACACATGCAATTCTGATTCATTTACAGAACTAGTTTTCTCCAAATGTTCCTATGAAAACACATGTACAGGTAGGTGTTTGTATAAATGTTTATTCTCATCATCCTGTTACCTGTTGTCCAATAAGATGGGTGCAAAGGAGGTTTGATCTGTTCAGTGGTACTGGTTCTGCTGCAGTAATATGAGCCATTCTCCTTGGTGCAGAGCTCATCCGGCAGACAAGGGTGAAGCTCCTGGTGCAAACATTCGTTTATATCTGTCAAGGCAAACAGGATGGTTTAGAATAGGGAAATGGACCCCTCACGCTTTCTCTTGTTCATTTGGTGGATCCTAAAGTTGGGTTAGCCCAACCAGAAAACTGTCCAGCAGTGTAGATTGATAGATGGATGGATGGATAGATAGATAGATGATAGATAGATAATAGATAGATAGATAGATAGATAGATAGATAGATAGATAATAGATCAGCAAACTGTCTACCAGTGTAGGTATGTTTTACAAATGCTAGAAATAACCTACCCCTGGTATATCCTAAATTCTGAGATATTACTGGGACTTCAGTTAGTGTACCTTCAATTATGTGACACAATCAAATTGATATAAATTGCTGGAAAAAATGCTATGTTTGACTAGAAAGCAAAAAGAAATATAGACCATGGTCTCCCTGAATTAAGGTCCATTTAGTGGTCATTTTAGTTGGATCCAAAACCTGTTAGAATGAATTCAAATCCCAGAATTACTCAGGATTTGGCGCAGCTCTACAGCCAATACTTTAACTAATTGTAACATGTATATATGAAATTGATTTGAATGTCTGTTCAATTGATTAGATAGATGATGATGATAGATAGATAGATAGATAGATAGATAGATAGATGATAGATAGATAGATAGATAGATAGATAGATAGATAGATAGATAGATAGAAAGATAGATGAGAGATAGATAGATAGATAGATAGATAGATAGATAGATAGATGATAGATAGATAGATAGATAGATAGATAGATAGATAGATAGATAGATAGATAGATAGATGATAGAAAGATAGATGAGAGATAGATAGATAGATAGATAGATAGATAGATAGATAGATAGATGATAGATAGATAGATAGATAGATAGATAGATAGATAGATAGATGATAGATAGATAGATAGATAGATAGATAGAAAGATAGATGAGAGATAGATAGATAGATAGATAGATAGATAGATAGATAGATAGACAGACAGATAGATGATAGATAGATAGATAGATAGATAGATAGATAGATAGATAGATAGATGGATGATAGATAGATAGATAGATAGATAGATAGATAGAGATAGATGATAGATAGATAGATAGATAGATAGATAGATAGATAGATAGATAGATAGATAGATAGATAGATAGAAAGATAGATGAGAGATAGATAGATAGATAGATAGATAGATAGATAGACAGATAGATGATAGATAGATAGATAGATAGATAGATAGATAGATGATAGATAGATAGATAGAAAGATAGATGAGAGATAGATAGATAGATAGATAGATAGATAGATAGATAGATGATAGATAGATAGATAGATAGATAGATAGATAGATGATAGATAGATAGATAGAAAGATAGATGAGAGATAGATAGATAGATAGATAGATAGACAGATAGATGATAGATAGTAGATAGATAGATAGATAGATAGATAGATGATAGATAGAAGATAGATAGATAGATAGATAGATAGATAGATAGATAGATAGATAGATAATAGATAGATAGATAATAGATAGATAGATAGATAGATAGATAGATAGATAGATAGATAGATAGATAGATAGATAGATAGATAGATAGATAGATAGATAGATGATAGATAGATAGATAGATAGATAGATAGATGATGATGACCACATAGTGTGAAATATAACTGCTCCCATGAAGAAATGTTTTCCTGTGCCTGGTCAAGTTAATAACAGGTTGGGCACATGTTTCACTTTGGTGCCCCAGTAGGAGAGTTTTAATGCCACTCTGAACCTAAACCTTCATGTTTGCATTCTTTGACTAATATTCCATCCCAGGAGAAAACCATAGACTGGATTTCTTTAAGTATATAGGTGTTAAGTTTGCACCAGATATAATGATTTCTAAAGATTTATAGCAACCAAGTAGCATTGACCGGTCTACTGTTTAAAAGCAAATATTTGATTGGTTGCTTTAGGTTTCTTGATGCCAATATGGTGCCCCTACTAAAGTATCCCCTGAAGTCTTCATGTGTAACAAATTGGGAAATAAGCACCTTCTAGGTGTATGCTGATTATTTCTGGTATGCGGGTCACAATGCTGTTAAGCGTAGCCAAAATATTAGGCAGAGATTCTGATTCATTTATCCCAATGAGGATCTGAGACTTCACTGCAAAGGTTCCATCAGGCTTTGTAGAGATGTGATGGATGGAGGTGTTTAGAGGACACAATGCCCCACTAATCTGGAAATAAATACATTATTAATAATAAATAAATAAAAATAATAATAAGTTATTGGCATTGCAAAGACTAAATTAATTATAACCTGATTTCACATTGGTCCAGTGGCTCCAGAGCCTTCAGAGAATCTTGTTCTCAGGACAAACAAATCAAAAAGTTGGTAATGTAATAAAAGGTTCCAGTGATTGGTTGCTATGGGTTACAAAACACCCTGTTCATTTTTATTACATTAGTCTAAAAGGCTTGGATAGCAGTTGTGGCCCCTGGCGGCATTACAATGACAAACAAAAGAAAGGCTTGAAGAACAGTTGGTGTCACAAAATCAAACAAGGAAGGGAGGCTCTTTCCCCAACTGAATTCCCATCTCTTTATTCCCCCCACATAAACAGTCATAAACATCTCCCAGGAAAACTGGTTTAACAGGAATTTGTCAAACATATGAAAACCTAAGAGATAAAGGATATGGTGACATCTATTGGATATGATCCAACGCAGCAGGATCATGAAAGATAATTGAGACCAACATTTCAAGGACAACACTGACACCTACTGGAGAATCTATTACCCTGGATATTGGGTGTTTAGTGACTATAAGGGACCAGACAACAGGGTTGTCTCCTTTCTGGTGGAACCTTATCGGCCTCCAGTGAATGGGAGGATCTGGGCAGGGTCAAGGATATTTAAAGGGTGGGAGCAAAGATGGAAAGACCTGGTCATTATATATTTAGTGGTTATTGTGTAATAGCTGCCCAGGTTGGTGCAGGTGAAAAACCCTTGGAGTGACATGCCTACCTGGACATCATGAAGGCCACACTTGTTATAAAGAAGGAAAGGAAGAAACAAGGAACAAACGATGAAATAGAAGCAGTAACCCTACTAAGGAGAGCTGCATTTAGTCATAATAGTACATACATGTGCACCAAAGGGCTTATTTGTGGCGTAGATGCAAGGTGCAAAGAGGTGGCACATGGGGCACCACCAAATATGAGAAAGCCAGAGGAACCTTGTGCCTTATGAGCCTGAAGGAACAGAACAATAGTAAGGTGGAGGTATCCATGTGGGATCATTGGGTGGATACCATTGAGGATTGGCCAGTGGACTGGTCTTAAACAATAAGTTACTGTTAACCCTGTGCTACAATGTGGCACACAAAGACTTTCAATAAAGAGGAATGAGTGAATAACAGAGAAAACGTACTGGCCCAGTCGGGTACCTACCATGGAATGTAATAATCTCGTGTGATTGTAGAATCCAGGGTCCACATGGCAGAGCTCACTAAATCCCATTTTTATGATGATGGTGCCATTGTACCAATACTTGATTGTGTTCCTGTCCAGAGCTAAAGGCCAACAAACAATTAAAGGGCAACTTTACCTTCTAATAAATACATGCTTATTATTTAGAATGTCCAACCCAAGTTGCATGTGTAATTATTTCACATACACATTTGTAAAGGCCATTCTGCCCGAACACTTACCAGGAGCTGCGGGAGGGACACATAATGATCCATGGGAGAATCCACAGCATTTCTGCAGTCCAGGACAGTCAGAGTCAAATTCACAGCTGGGTCCTGCCATTCCCTCAGGTATTGTGGAACATTTACCAGGTCTTGAATTGACTCCACCACCTGTATCTAAAGCTGAGGGGTGAGAAGTAAACATCTCTAACCGATACCTTAATTAAATATATAAATATAGAGAGAGAGAGATTCATACATAAATATATAGTGCATAATGTACCCTCTGTTGTAAATGATAAGGATATTAGAAGTCACTAAGTGGTTGTTCTGTGACCATATAAAGTCACAAGGCTGCAGGCTGAGTTATACAGGGAACTCTGAGTATCACTCATGTATTATAAGGGATAATGTACCCCCTACTGTAAATGATAAGGATATTAGAAGTTACTGAGGGGTTGTTCTGTGACCATATAAAGGCACAAGGCTGCAGGCTGAGTTATACAGGGAACTCTGAGTATCACTCATGTATTATAAGGGATAATGTACCCCCCTACTGTAAATGATAAGGATATTAGAAGTCACTGAGGGGTTGTTCTGTGACCATATAAAGGCACAAGGCTGCAGGCTGAGTTATACAGGGAACTCTGAGTATCACTCATGTATTATAAGGGATAATGTACCCCCTACTGTAAATGATAAGGATATTAGAAGTCACTGAGGGGTTGTTCTGTGACCATATAAAGGCACAAGGCTGCAGGCTGAGTTATACAGGGAACTCTGAGTATCACTCATGTATTATAAGGCATAATGTACCCCCTACTGTAAATGATAAGGATATTAGAAGTCACTGAGGGGTTCTGTAACGATATAAAGGCACAAGGCTGCAGGCTGAGTTATACAGGGAACTCTGAGTATCACTCATGTATTATAAGGGATAATGTACCCCCTACTGTAAATGATAAGGATATTAGAAGTCACTGAGGGGTTGTTATGTGACCATATAAAGACACAAGGCTGCAGGCTGAGTTATACAGGGAACTCTGAGTATCACTCATGTATTATAAGGGATAATGTACCCCCTACTGTAAATGATAAGGATATTAGAAATCTCTCTGAGGGGTTCTGTGACCATATAAAGGCACAAGGCTGCAGGCTGAGTTATACAGGGAACTCTGAGTATCACTCATGTATTATAAATGATAAGCATATTAGAAGTCACTGAAGAGTTCCATGACATTAGTATGAGGATGCTACAAGTTGAGGGCTTCCATACAGGTCAAAGAACTCTGATTTGACTTGTAGTATTGAACAGGGGTTACATTAGAGCAGGCATATCCAAAGTCAGGCCCGGGGGCCAATTGCGACCCCTTTTCAAATTTATACTGGCCCTCAGCCTCTGTCATGAAATTAATAATAATGCGGCCCTCAAGCACAGTGCGATCAGGAATCAGGTAGCCGTAGTAATAATATTTGGGCACATTAGTGAAATGATCTGCCACTTGGTCTATACTGCTGCCAGTGTGCTGAAGGTGTTAGTAATAGACACATACTGGAATGTAGTGACGCTCCGCTTCACATACTTCTTTGGGGCTGAAGGTGTCAATAGACATAGTGACGTGCCAGTACTGTAAACGTAAGAATTATGCGAGATCGATGCGTCACTATGTGCCAGTATGTGTGTCTATTACTAACACCTTCAGCACACAGGCAGCAGTATAGACCAAGTGGCAGATCATTTCACTAATGTATCACATCCAGCAAACCTTAGCGTGGTATTGTGGAGCTCTCCCAACCTCGCTTCTCCCTGTGATCGCTGCTCTCGCGACAACCCGGTCCCTTCTCTACCGGCTCGAACAGTACTGCTTTTTCCTCACTGCTGTAATATTGATATATGTGCTTGAATAAAAGCCTACTTTGATAATAGAATGCCTCCTCTATCTGGAGCAGAGCTCAGAAGCGAGGAAATAGCAGTACATTTCACTAATGTGGCCAAATATTACTGCTACGGCTACACAATTCCTTGAGTTAAATGATGTTAATGGTTCAAAGAATGTCAGGCTGAATGGTCGGCCCCCACACATTTTCACCTCGCCAAATCTGGCCCTCGTTACAAAAATGTTGGACACCCCTGCATTAGAGTCTATAATACACACGTTTCAGTGAGTAACTGTATGTGACACAAGTTACAACAGTAAGGACTCATAATTGATGACATCACAAAACATACATATATATAATATATAAATATATATATATATATATATATATATATATATATATATATATATATATATATATATATATATATATATATATATAAATAGAGAGAGTGATCATTCTGCATATGTTTCCCCAGCACATTTTCATTTATATGAAAGTAATACTGACATTTTGCACAATAGTGACCCACATTCTCGTATCCCTCGCAGCACCGGGTCACGTTGGTGGTTTCCGCGAGGAATATGGTGCGGTATTCCATCCTATAATGTGTTTTTGAACAAAGTCTCCAGGGGAGCCACCCAGGACAGGGCACTGCTGCTTCGTAAGGAGTTTGGAAAGCAACCACTTTGGAAACGTTCCGTGTCACCGGGTACTCACAGACGTGATAGCTGTAAGGAGAAATCATACTCTCTGCAGGAATAAAAGAGTTAATAATATATAATTGTAATTTAGGATTATATGAAATTATTGGGTTGATCATAAATATTGTGCAGTTGCAGTAACAAGCTTCAGAAGTTAACGTTGTAATAAAGGACAACTAGAACCTGACAAATCAATTGGCTAGAATAAATGTACCTTAAACAAGAGTTATCATTGCACTAGAACAGAAGTAAATGAATTTTTTTAATCATAGGACCAATGAGGCATCTGCCCAGGGCCCTCTAATCTGGAGGACCCACTATGCCTCAATGGTTTTTATAATTCCCTCCCTGAAACCCATGCTAAAGTCACCACCACTTGCGCTGCCCTCCTTACCCCCATAGCTCTTCTGTGGTTCGTGAAGCCTGTGCATTCCACTGTGGAGCACACGGCCATCTTGGATTTTCAGCAGAGTATTGAGCAGACAGAGAGAGAGAGAGCCTGCTAAGCATCTGTGAGAGCACAAGTAAAGAAGAAAACTGCACTACTGGTATTCTGCTTGTGCAAATGTAAGGTAATGTCTGTAATAACTGGAATGTCTGGAGTTAATGGAGTGCTTATTTAGCATTTTTACAGTGATCTTACTGGCATGTCTGGGACTGATGGATTTAATTATTTGACGTTTCTACAGTGATTATACTGGCTCGTTTAATATTTAATATGCTGATTATATATTTCCTTTTCTGTAGTGATTGTACTAGCATGTTTGAGGTTAATATGCTGATATTTTATTTTCTGTAGTATTTATACTGGCACGTCTGGGGTTAACATGCTGATTGTTCATTTTCTATAGAATTATACTGGCACGTCTAAGGTTAATATGCCCGTTATCCATTTTACTTAGTTAAAGGAAAACTATACCCCCAAAATGAATACTTAAGCAACAGATAGTTTATATCAAATTGAATGACATATTAAAGAATCTTACCAAACTGGAAGATATATTTACATAAATATTGCCCTTTTATCTCTCTTGCATTGAACCACCATTTCGTGACTCTATCTGTGCTGCCTCAGAGATCACCTGACCAGAAATACTACAACTCTAACTGTAACAGGAAGAAGTGAGGAAGCAAAAGGCAGAACTCTGTCTGTTAATTGGCTCATGTGACCTTACATGTGGTTTGTATGTGTGCACAGTGAATCTTACGATCTCAGGGGGCGGCCCTTATTTTTTAAAATGGCAATTTTCTATTTATGATTACCCAATGGCACATACTACTAAAAAATTATATTATTATGATAATGGTTCATTTACATGAAGCAGGGTTTTACACATGAGCTGTTTTACTCAGTATCTTTTAATAGAGACCTACATTGTTTGGGGGGTATAGTTTTCCTTTAATAAATTTGCACGGCTGGAGTTAATATCCTCATTATCTATTACTGTATTGTAATTATATTGGCACCCCGGGGTTGAGTTGTAATAAAATGGGTGCTGTATTTATGGGTGTAGTGAAAAAGTAGGTCTGGTTTCCAAAAAATGTTGCTGTGCTACGTGCAACACAATAATGTGCAACACTATTTGGATCTTTTCCCAGGGCCGACCAAGGCCTTAAAACACATAGCTTGATACCTTGCTGATGTTGATCCACCCTCTCCCTAGTGTCAGTGGCACTGCACATGCTCAGTATGCTGACATGTAACATGATTACTGGGTTGATCAGTATAATCCGTGCCTGGTTGATCATGTCTTCACAAGGAAGACCAATGTCAGACTGGAGTATGTTGGGCCCACCACAGAACTAGACCTCTAGGCCCCTTCCAGGGCCCCCAACCACCCACTACCAACCATGACACCGTCCTTGAGAGGTGCTGTGGGACTCATGCCAGGGAGTGGCCAGAACTAGCCAGAGACACCAGGATCCAGCAGAACCAGGACCCTCTGGCATTTTTCCCAGTATCTTTATGGATCAGTCTGACCCTGAAGAAGTGAATATCAGAGGGTTGCTGTTTGCCGTGGTTGTTACACCACTCTTTTCCTAAGATTGCAGACTGTCTTAACTGCTGTTGGCTACATTATACTAGAAGTTAGTTTTAAGTGAACTGCTCCATGAAACTTCACCCCTTTTGGACCTTGTCTACTGAAATGACATCTTTTATGGGTTGTATTTGGATTCAGTGCTACCCCTAAGCACTGAATCCCAGTCCGTCACCTCTTTCGTGCCACTGGATCTTGTACAGGACACTCTGCATATGATGCAAGGATTAGAAATAATGAGGTAACCCCTCACCCCTCCGTTCTCCCCTCTGCAACCCCTTAAATCAGCTGTTGTACCACTGCCCTGAAAGACTTTCTCTAGAAATGAGAAACAGCACAGGCTCTTGACTGGGAATGAGCAACACTGGTGCTACACGTCTGTGTCGTTTCTGATGTCAGAACTGGGAATGAGTTACATCAGCTGCACAGAAGCACAAATGAGAGGGAGAAGATGCGCAGTGTCCCAGGTGTATGGGATCCGTTATCTGGAAACCTGTTTTCCAGAAAGCTCTGAATTACAGGAAGGTCATCTCTCATAGACTCCATTTTAATCAAATAACTAAAAATGTTATGATTTCCTTTTTCTTTGTGTAATAATAAAACAGTAGCTTGTAGTTGATCCCAACTATGATATAATTAATCCTAATTGGAAGCAATAACAATCTTATTAGGTTTATTCAATGTTTAAATATTTTCTTTTAATAGTGTTAAGGTATGGAGATCTAAATTATGGAAAGAGACCTTATTCGGCCCCATACCTGAACTAAACAGCATCGTTTCTATGGAAGCTGACGAATAGAGAAAAGCTAAACTTTATTAAACCTTATTAAAAGGAGAACTAAACCCTAAAAATGAATGTGGCAAAAAAACGCCATATTTTATATACTGCACATTTTGCACCAGCCTAAAGTTTGAGCTTGTCAATAGCAGCAATGATCCAGGACTTCAAACTTGTCACAGGGGGTCACCATCTTGGAAAGTGTCTGTGACACTCACATGCTCAGTGGGCTCTGATTGGCTGTTGAGAAGCTAAGCTTAGGGCTCGTCACTAATTATCCAGCAGAAAATGAGCTTCCCCTGTAATATAAGCTGATGCTACAGGTTTGCTGATTATTAAATTCTGATGCTAATTGCACTGGTTTCTGTGCTGCCATGTAGTAATTATCTGTATTAATTACTAATCAGCCTTATATTGTGACATTTCTATTCTATGTGTACTGTATATTGTGAGTGGCTCCCTAAGCTCAGTAAGTGACAGCAGCACAGAGCATGTGCAGTGAATCAGCAGAAAAGAAGTTGGGGAGCTACTGGGGCATCTTTGGAGACACAGATCTTTACTGCTAAATGGCTGTGGTTGCCTTGGGCTGGTACAGAAGCACAAAACATAATGTACAACATTTCTACCTACTTCTTTAGTTAGGCTTTAGTTCTCCTTTAAAGATCCCGTAACTGGCTAGGCATTCAGTTATATATCAGTTTAGTAAATAATCAGAAAAAAACAACCTCTCCAGCTCACCGCTCTTCCCCTTGACCAGGTGTTACATCAACAGTGTCCCCACTGTATATACATCAAAACACTCCACAGGCAGACGGCACTTCTGGACAATGTTTAGTATGGTGAACTGCTGCAAATGGCCTAACGCAGGGATTAGATCCCTTAATCATAGGCTCCTATGTGCAAGGTCCTTTTCCATTATGGATTTGCCTAGTGCAGTCCCATTAAGGGTATAAGTGGATATTGTTACATCCCAGGTGCAGGACTTTACATTTATCAACTTTGAATCTCATTTGTCACTTAGCTGCCCAGATTGCCAGTTTGTCAAGATCATGTTGCAAGTGCCACATCCTGGATGGAATTAATTGGGCTGATAGTTTTATGTCATCTGCAAACACTGATACATTACATACAACACCCTCCCCTAAGTCATTAATGAACAAGTTAAATAAAAGTGCACTAAATACCGAGCCTTGAGGGACCCCACTAAGAACCTTACTCCAAGTAGAGAATGTCCCATTAACAACCACCCTCTGTACCTGATCCTGTAGACAGTTTCCTATCCATGTGCAAACGACTTCATTAATCCCAACGGACCTTAGTTTAGAAAGCAGTCGTTTGTAGGGCACAGTATCAAACGCTTTGGCAAAATCCAAATAGATCACATCTATTGCTATATAAAAAGCAATCAAATTCGTCTGACATGACCTATCCTTCATAAAGCCATGCTGATTGTTGCTCCTAATGCCATTCATTAGGACAAAATTTTAAATGTGATCCCTTAACAAGCCTTCAAATAATTTGCCCACCACAGATGTCAATCTTACTGGCCTATAATTGCCAGGCTGAGATCGTTATGCCTTTTTAAATATTGGAATAACATCATCTTTTCTCCAATCCATAGGCACCATACCAGATGAAAGTGAATCTGAGAAAATCAGAAATAGGGGCTGGTCTAAAACTGAACTAAACTCTCTTAGAATTCGGGGGTGTATGCCATCTGGCCCTAGAGCCTTGTTTACATTAATTTTTATTAAAGCTTTATGAATCATATCCTGAGTCAGCCACTGACTAGATTGAACTGAACCATTCGTGCAGTCATTAAGTGAGCCTGTGAACCCAGACTCCTCTATTGTATACACTGAAGAAAAGAACTGATTTAACACATTTGCCTTTTCTGTATCTGTTACAACCATACTGGTACCATTATTTAATGGAGCAACATTCTCAACCTGCATCTTTTTACTATTAATATATTTGAAAAACTTTTTAGGGTTAGTTTTCACTTCCACCGCAATTAACTCTTCATTTCCTTTCTTTGCCTTCCAGATTGCTGATTGCTTCTGTCCCAACAGATTTGTAGTTTTTAAATGCCTCTCTCTTCTTTCCTATTAACTTCTTTCCTTCTGTATTAAGCCACATAGGATGATTCTTACAGGTTATACATTTACTCCTTAAGGGAATAAATTAAGAACAGTAATGATTTAATATCATTTTAAATGACAACCATTTCTGTTCAGTGTTTTTAGCTGAAAACTTAATGCCCCAATCAATGCTCTGTAGGGCAGCCCTCAAGGCACTAAAATTAGCTTTTCCAAAATTCATGGTTTTTGTTGCCCCAGTGTACATTTGTTTTTTGCACCAGACATTAAATGATACAACATTATGGTCACTATTCCCCAGGGATAAAGTTGCCACCCGGCCGGTATTTTACCGGCCTAGCCGGTAAAACACCTGCCAAGGCCGGGGCCGGTATTACAAATTTACCGGCAATTGCTGGTAATTTGTAATACCCTTTAAAAAAAGCCCCTGGCCTGCCCCCAATTTTTTTTTCCAGCGCCGTGGACGTCTCTGCGATGTTGCTCCGCCCCTTTTGTGGCATGCTGTGTAGCTCCGCCCCTTTTTGCACCACAGACCGCCCCCTTTTGGTGCCCGCCCCCCACTGGCCGGTAATATTTTTTAGTAAAGGTGGCAACCCTACCCAGGGGTTCAATGAGTTGCACATTTGCTATAAGTTCTGGGTCATTTGAGATCACTAGATCCAGAATAGCATTTTTTCTGGTTGGCTCCTCAACAACCAGTGCCATAAAATTGTCATGCAACAAGTTTATAAATTTGTTCCCAATAACTGATCTAGCAGTACTGTTGCTCCAGTCAATATCTGGGTAATTAAAATTCCCCATTTTCATTACTTTACCCAAACTAGCAGCCTTTTCTATTTGCATCAGGAGCTTTGCCTCCTCCTCTTCACTTACATTAGGGGGTCTATAGCATACGCCTACAATTAATTTGCTGGACTCTTTACAATTGGTGAAGAACTCCACCCATAAGACTTCTGTCCCCTCATTTTCTAACATAACCTCCTCCTTTATATGAGCTTTTAAATCCTGCCTAACAAACAGACATACCCCTCCTCCTTTTCTATTGCTTCTGTCCCTCTGAAACAAAGTATTGCCACTGATATTAACTGCCCAGTCATGTGACTCATTCAGCCATGTTTCGGCCACACCAATCACATCATATTTTCCCTCCAGCACCTCCAGCTCTCCAATTTTACCAGACTTGTTGCATTTGCAAACATAGATGTAATACTGGTACCACATTGAGCATATGACATGTGCTCCTCCCTATCCTTAAAAGTACCCCCAGCCAAATCTCCTCCTCCATTTTCCCTTTCTTTGCCCACTATCTCATCTAACCTGTCTTCCACTGAATCTTTTACTGAACCCTCCCCCGCCACACCTAGTTTAAAATCTCCTCCAACCGTCTAGCCATCTTCTCTCCCAAAACAGCTGCACCATCATCATTGAGGTGCAGCCCATCCCTAGCAAAGAGCCTGTAGCCGACTGAGAAAGCAGCCCAGTTCTCCAAAAACCCAAAACCCTCCTCCATACACCAATCTCTCAGCCACGCATTAATCTCCCTACGCTCCAACTAAGATATAATTAATCCTTATTGGAAGCAAAACCAGCCAATTGGATTTATTTAATGTTTACATGTTTTACTAGTAGACTTAAGGTATGAAGATCTAAATTATGGATCAATTATCCAGAAACCCCCATGTCCAGAGCATTGTGGAGCATTTTTTCATAATTTGAATTACTTGTTTACAATAGAGTCTATGGGAGACAGCCTTCGCCGTAATGGGTTACCGGATAACAGATCCGATACATCTCCAAACACATAGAGCATCTTGGTACACTTGTTGGCAATGTTATATTTCCCTAGCTTTTATGAAGCAGAAGGTGGGGAGATAAGAACACTGACATTGATTGACAACAATTGACACATTAAATAATAAAACATGAATGATGTAGTGATTTGCAAAAGAATCCTGACTATATCCTACGAAACTAGTCATTTCTGCCACCTTGAACTTCACCCTATGAAGCTGGAATAGCTGTAGAATAAACCACCCGTTAGCGGATATATGCCCCATGTTGTGTTTTTATAATAAATGGCCACTTACCAAGCATCTCCCCGCTGGCCAGTCCCGCAGTCAGGCAAAGAGCCGCCACGCATAATATAGTTGCCCCAAACATTTCCAGGGGTTTCTAGTGTGGATCAACAAGAAGACTGAGACGACTCAGCCCTGAGAAACAAGAGCTTTTGCGTTTCACCTGCAGCGGATAACATGGAACTGGGATCACAAGAGAAACCCCACTGGGAATTCCTTTCCGTGCAACCTCATTAAGTTGTTCTTGGAGACCCAATCCCCTTCGCCTGCACCACCTGTGCCTCTTTCAGGCACAATAATTGCCTCTTATGTGTGAATTGGGATCTGTCATGCAAGTGACTTGCAAAGGATTCAACATCTCTATGAATCATAATGATAGGAGTTCATTGCAAATGTGCATTATTGTATGTGTGCCCCACTTTGGACATGGTGCTCTTTGCACTATCGTTGCACACAAGGACCAAAGAAGATCTTTGACTGGACACCTGTAAAGATTATGGTGATCATTTACTAAAACATCGACGCACGTTCTGGAAAGCTATGGGGTGCATAATTGTTCCTCTTAAACATCCCCATATACTAAGCACTGTTGTATGCCCTTTGTACAGCCATGTAGTAAATCCGGTAGTATACATTTACACATACAAGGTACTTAAAGGCGTTGACCTCTCAATTAACTTTTACTATGATTTAGAGAGTGATATTCTGAGACAATTTGCCATGGGTTTCCATTTTCTATTATTTGTGGTTTTTCAGTTATTTAGCTTTTTATTCAGCAGCTCTCCAGTTTGCAATTTCAGCCATCTGGGTGCTAGGGTTCCGAATTCCCCTAGCAACCATGCATTGATTTGAATAAGAGACTGGAAAATGAATAGGAGGGGAATGAATTGAAAGAGGAGTAATAAAAAGTAGCAATATTTATAAATGTGTTGCCTTACATATCAGAGGGTCAGTGGCCCTCGTCTGAGTCAGAAGAAGAAGGCAAATAATTCAAAAACTATACAAAAGAAAAAATGAAGTCAAATTGAAAAGTTGTTTAGGATTAACCATTCCACAATATACAAAACATTAACTTAAAGATGAACCACTCCTTTAACTAGCATGTTGTATTGGAGAAGTGCAGTTCTTTAATATCTGCCTTCAGCAATTCCAGTTGGATCCTTCCTTCAATATCTTGACCATATAGTCCTGGCACCCAGTCACAGATAATCAGGCCTAAGCTCCACAGAACATGCTGCCCAATCAATACCTAGGCCAAATATGTATTGGACAGGTTAGAAAATCCCATTGGATAAAGACCATGTAGACATGTTCCTCTCCGCATGCTGATGTGATCTTCCCAGTATGTTATGGCCAAATCAGGTAAAGATCCACTGGTTTTGTCTAAGGTGTGTAATATACCACCAAATATAACCCTCCTCCCTTTTAATATGGAAAAGGCATTAGGGGGGACACTCAAAGAAGGTTTTAGGGCAAAGACTCCCAAATTGATGGGCTAATGCCTACGAGTTGGGCCCCAAGTAGCGCTTGGGGGGGGGATCCAGTGTAAAGGAACATCTGCTATTTGCTGCTTTTGATTTGATATTGCTGTAACTATAATGTGAATGTTCCAATGGCCGTATTTAATGTCATCTTCATAATGAGCACTGGGCACCTGACCAAATGTTGGATGGAAAGGGTTGAAATCGATTGAATCTGAAAAGCTTAAAGTACAAGTAGATCTCTAAAGCTTCCAAAAGCTTCCACAAATCCACTGATGCAGAGTATTGAGGTTCATTGGTTGAGTATTCATTAACCTCATTTGTAAATAGGAGTAAGCCTTCAGGCATTGGGGAGTAACCTGGCAATGAAACGGTTACACAATTGAGAGCCCTGGAAAGTATAACCTGCTCTCCATGGTAAAATAATGCCGTTCTCATTTGATAATTCCCATGAGCCTCTCTTGAGCTCCTTGTATTTCCTCTAATCCTCTCCTGTGAAAAGGCGGCTCCATGACAACCCACAATGCACTGCAGTCAGTTACTAATTAATCCTAATTCTCTGTCGTAACGATTGGCTTCCTTGTAATATAGACTAGTGAAAATTTTTAGCAAGTCAATGTATTATTTCTATAATATTTTGTGGCTAGCCAAAATCAGATCTATCTGCAGCAGGAACAGCCCCCTAAGTTTTCTAATAGAAATAATTATTGAGAAATGATTGGCTGATTGAGCATGTATTGCTTGTCAAACCAAAGTGACCAATCTTCCAGTGCAATGCCAAGAATCATTAAAGGGCAAATAACAAGCAAAATGAAAATGACTGATTTGACATAAAATATGATGTATTTCTGGCCTTTAGATGGGTGTGAGTTTTCTATCAGTTGGTGCCCAGTCATCAAAAAGTCAATACATTTTATTAAATGGAAATATATGTCTTTGAATAAATGGTACAGACTAGGGTAGTTTATGACAAGCCTTTACTGCTCTCGCAGAGAACACGATTGTCTGGGATTTGGACACCAACATTCCACCCTTTCTGCCCCTCAAGAAGCACTGCGGACACAAGCGATACTGTATTCATGGGGTGGCTGCATTAGTCTGACCGAAACAGAGAGCCCAGACATGTGGTGTTCATGTGGTCTGACAAAGGGGCACGCCCCCGAAACATAACGTTGCAATAAACACGCAGGGCTTTGCCCGCAAGCATTGAGCTCTGAGTGCCGGTCTTCTTCTTGTAACATGTAGGCAAGAAGTCAGTATGCAAATTGGTTTTGTTAATTTTTTCCACTTTGCTGTCTTCCCGGGTGTAAATGACCCAGTAGATGTCCGTGCATTTTTCTGTTTGCAAACTATAGTGTTGGCCACCAGGGGGAGCCCAAGATGGGGCTCAGCCAATAGCTTGCAAGCTTGGGTAGTAGATGTGGGTGAATGAGTGTGTTTCTGTGACTGCACCCACTCACTCACTTTCCACTGGAAGCCACAATGAATCATGTCCTGGGAACTAGAGATTGGTACATAATCACCCCATGTAGGATCTGTCAGTATTAATTAACTGTTAATGAGAAAAAACAAAACTGTATCAGTGTATACTATGTCTATTATTAATGTTAGGGCCAGGCTGATACCCGCAGGTCAGGTGCGTTCGGGCCGACCTCGCTGCACCTCTTGCAGGTCGTGGGCAGGTTTGGGTTGAGCTCTTCTGCCTGCTCTCCCTGGCCGCAATCTTAGACCGTGGCTTCCAATTTTATAGACTCGTGCCTGCCCGTTTTGTGATGTCATCAGCGGGGCAGGTCTATAAATGGAGGGCGGAAGCCAGGTGCAGGTCCGGTTTTTCTCGACCCATACATTACTAATATCTATATCATGTTTTTAAAGGGCAAGTCAAGCCTGCATCTAAGATGTCCAAATAATATGGCTGAATGTAGCCCTCCTAAAGCAGCTCCTCTGCCTGCCCCATTTCTAATGCATCCCAGTCGGTTGACACTTAGTCTTTTACAATGCAATGACATGTATGACATCACCACAGATTGCATCATCCATGACATTTGAAAATCATAATTATTGATTATTCAGGTAAAAGGAGCCCCCCAGTATTAAAGTAAAAATGTAAGAAACAGAACCCTACTACTGAACGGTCAATGCAATTCAGAAAATAGTGACTAGCGTTATTTTCTTTAACACCATTCAGATGTGCTACAGTCTCTTGGTTCCATTTATATGCTTTGTGGAATTTTATAGCCGTTATGAAACTGAGTGGCCTTTCGGTGGATGATGAGTAAAACAAGCGGCAAAAACCAAGGCTCCCACTGCCTTGCTAGCTACTTATTAGGATCAGGCTGAAATTAGAACAGTCTTCCTACAACGTATGTCCTCCATTCTCCAGCTTACAGACATCAAGAGGATGCAGTGCTCATTTCAAGATGAATGAATATAATCAGTACTTACATAAGCACACACTGTATGACAAAAGGCAACCATACATGGGCAGTACAAAGAGCAGTATGGCTGCCTTTACGTTTTTATTAGCCAATGGCTTGATTCTAAATGGAACAGAAGTGAAGAGAAGCTGCAACAACCCTATAGATATTGCTCAGGATCTTTGTGCCACCATACCCGCACTGAAAATCGTACAAACACGAATGGTTTTACTGTATGCGTGATGAACACAGGCTCGTCTTAAATTACAACTGGTCGGATATCAGTGCAATTCAACCACACAAAGCGACTGGGACAAACACTGTGGATGGATGGATCACCCGTTGGCCAACGTTATTTATAAACATAACACAGATATCCAGCCTATCGCATTTTGCGCTTTCCTAGTACTTAATTTGGCCGTAAACATTTAGGGGCAAATTCACTAAGATTCGTAGTTGCGCCAGGCGTAACTTCGCCGCACTTCGCCAGGCGTAGTTTCGCCAGCGCTTCGCAAATTCACTAAAATCCGAAGTTGCGCTCGGGTAGCGTAAGGTTGCGAAGTTGCGCTAGCTTTGATTCGCTAAGCGAAGTTACGCTAGTGATGGTTAATTTGCATACGGCGCCAAATTCAAATTTCAATGGAGGAATACGTAGAATCACTACAAATGCCTGGGAAACCTTCAAAACATCAAATAAAAATTTTATTTTGCCCTACACATGTGCCCACTGTATAGGTAAGTTGCCATGAGTCAGGAAATGTAGGGGGGAAGGAGGGGAGCCCCAAAAAATGTTTCAATCTTTTTCAGCCTATCACCCATAATGTAGAAAACACGCCAGCGTTTTTTGGGACTTAGAAAAGATTTTGACTTTTTTTGAAGCAATCCCTATCTACTCTATTGCGCTTCGCCTGGTCTGAGGTGGCGAAGGAAGTCTAGCGTAAAAGGTAGCGTTCAGAACACTGCGCGCGTTAGTGAATTTGCGTAGTTACGCCAGGGTGCGAAGTAACACTAGCGAATCTACGCCAGCGTTCGTTAGTGAATTTGCGCAGTAACGAAAATGCATTTTTGAATATTGATCACTTGTTTTAATGCCAAGATCTTTAACTATAGGATTAAAGTCAGGAAAAAAATCAGACATATTCTGGACTTTACTTGACAGACAACACTAATACGAAAGTTGTGTCCCAGAAGTAGTACTGACAGTCACCCACGGATTTCATCAGACAGGCAATACACGCAGAGATATTATCGTTAGCCCACAGAAACGTTCTAACCGGTACGATAGACTAAACGACCAATCGCCATGGAAAATCATTTATATCTGTGCCAGTTTTACTATGTACCTATGACTAAGCGCCAGGGAAACATAAAACACATCTGACTGATTACTGTTCATTTAATAAATGCTGTTTTTACAGACATCTTCCAGAGGAGCCGAGCAGGTAACGTTCGGTGCGAGACTTGTAAAGACAGCATTTATTAAATTAACAATGAGACACTCCAATCTCCTAATTCCATTTTATCAGCACTTTCAGATAATACTCACGGCAGTGCCCCCGGGCCGTCCTTTTACCTTGGCGAATTGTGAGTGTGCACAAAGTGCAGATCGCCCAGAATACATTCTGAAGGCCATTGAGTGTGAGAACAACTTTCTCTCCATCCTGTAGGTAAATTAGGTAGGACACTAGGTGAAACTAATCTCATGGTTTAGATATTCTTGGAAATGGGCCTAAATGACTGAATAAAACAATGTTTGCTTAACTCCTAACAAGGTTACAGAAATAGGCAAAGACCCGACCTAAGGTTGAACTTATAAGGGAGGTGTGAAACTGTAAAGACCTACAGCTACTATTTATCTGAGGAAATATATGTTCAAACTCTGAAGTAGATTCTTGCATCGGGTTGGGTACCCGTGGAAAACCCGCAAAGTGGTTGGGTTTTGAGCAAAAAGTCCCCGAATCCTCAGCCATGCGGGCAGTCCGCGGGTAACCCGCTGTTATCTAACAAAGGTGTGGACTTGGTCCCTCTCACCCACCCTTGTGGTTTTTACAGTTAATTTTTTGTGAAGATTCAGTGACGTCACATCCGGTTTTGCGCATACCCCCGGTTCGGAAGGTTAGTTGGCCTATTATGGGTCGGGTAGCAGTAACATGTGGATCAAATTGCGGGTTCAGGTTGAGGGTACGGGTCGGGTTCCAAAAATGAACTTACTCTGAAGAGTCACCTGATTCAGCGTCGGACTGGGGTGCCAACCAGGGCTGCTCCACTGGGTTTTTTCCTGGTATCCCGCCAGTCCAGTCAGACCCTGCCCGGATTTAACATAGTTGTTTGGATTTGTGCAAAAAAAGCAGAACTTTCAGATTGGGACCCATGGGAAGAGATCACCACCGTCCTTGTCCAACAGGATATTCACACCTGCCCTATCAATATCTGGGCAGGACATCTCAGGAACACCATACACGGGCCAATAACATATCGACAGAGACCAATCAACAGCTTGTTTACGACAAGCGTTACTTATACTCTCTGGTCACATCACTATCCAAAAAGATACAGAATTCATGTCAAGTGAGGTTTTTTTTTTCCTATGAAAACATAGCCACAGTGGGTTTCCAAAAATTAGTGGATAATGCACTGCCCTGAACACCCTGCTGTAGAAAATACACAGAGTAACCCTCAGCTGTCACTTTGACCACAACTCAACTAAACTTCCACTAGCCCATACAAAACATTTAACAGAATTTGAACCATTTTGTGGAACATGGCTCAGCCAAGAAAACAGCTAAGATACTGCTCGATGAGGCCATCACACTTCATATACATTTTTCAGTACAAAATAACCAGGTAGTTAAATGGCTACTTGCTGTCTGTGCTTTGCACACCCATGCCGAATGACTTCATGCTGACCTCACTACCTCAATGATGTTATAAGGGATGTAACATTTCTCCCATAAAATCCATGTCCTTCCATAGAGAAACGAATACATTAGTGGCAATTAAAAACACAGTCATCCAGTATAGAATGTATTACATCAGGGGTGGCTTATGATCTCTATACTCACACGTTTATTAATCTGCTAACTTCTATACAGGTAGGATTTTTTTAACGGCCTGGCTAGTAAAAATGATGCTTGATGTCAATATTATTAATGGAGAAAAGAAATCAAAAGAATATGGGAAGGCATGTATTTTTTTATTTTCTAAGAGGCTGCTACCCTATTCAAGCGCCATCACTTTCAGGTGCCTACTGCGTGTAGAAACCAGAACTTCATCTGTACGAAGCAGGCGACATTTAGGAAGATAAAAGAAGATGGCGGCACTCAGCACCCCATTATGGTGTTTTTTTTTTAAATAAGAGAAGCACCAGTATAGGGTAACAGCACTAGGGTGCCTACCAGCTTGTCACCCAGCAATTCTACCTTTCCTTCCCCCTTATGGCTTTTGCTTACATTGAAACATTAAAAAAAAAAAATCCAATAGAATTGTTTTGTTGCTGACACAGATTGATGCAGCTAACAAGGTACCGTTTCATTAAAACAGGAAAAAAAACAACAGATTTTCTACTTCTATTCATTGAATTCCCTGGGGGAGAGAAAGGTTTCCAAGCAACAAGCCAGCAGTTACAGCTTCATACTGACTTTTCTGGATCCGGCACAAATGGACAACAGAACAACAGAAACTTGCCCTATTATTCCCAAGCCACTTTACTGGGGTTTGTTCACAGAGTGTGTTTTGATAATGATGGGGGAGGGGGGGTTAGTCCCAAAACAGAGGAAGAGAGAAAAGCAGCTCTAACCGATTTAAACATGATTGAAACGTTTGGAAAATATTGTGAATTCTTCAGTTCTTCAGGCACGTGCCGGCCCCTTCCATGCCAAAAACAGCAGCTGGCGGGCAGGATCCTGGCAATTGTTATCTGCTTCTTGCATCGTACTCAACCAACGCTGCTGTTATTAAACCTATAATTGTGCCAGCCGGGGCTAACCCATCCTCTTCTACAGTGTCCCAATATTTAATCATAATATGAAACACAAATGATTCAATAGTGCATGTTATACAATATCGGAATATAAAAAGCAAAGAAAATAAATACTAAAGAAACATTGCAGTAAAAGGGGAAGTATACCCCTCGTTCACATGAATTGAGCATGTGACAAACATATTACATGCATAAAACAATAGTCTGTTCAGCACAAGCCCTATTCACTGAACTCACGTGGGAGTGTACTGTAACTTTAAGTGGTCTATGAGGGATGACTTGTGACTCCCGATTGCTGCGTTATAAGATCTGAACATGTAGCCGCTACCAGGGGCGATCCTGGCCCCTCCGCCGCCTGAGGCAGCAGCAGTTGCCGCCGCCCCCCTCCATCGTGCGCTTACCGTTTTGGTGGGGTCCAGGGGGATCCACGAGGGCGGCAGAGAGGGCCAGCACGCTCGTGCAGAGAGCCTAAGTGCACTCTCTGTGGTAGATGAGCCGGAAATTCAGCTCTTAAAGTACCATGAGCGGCAGGGCCGGCCTTAGGCCAATTGGACCAATTGGGCCCAATTGGGCCCCGCACCGCTGGGGGCCCCGCACTGCCCCTTTCCTTTCTATTTTGTGCCTGTATGCCCTTATTTTCCTAAATACTTGCTGTGTCAGTAGCCAGCAACACTTTGTCTAGGGGCCCCGCCAACATGGTCCCAATTGGGCCCCACATTTGATAGGACCAGCCCTGATGAGCGGCATTTTTGCTGCCCCTGGTACCTAGCGGGGCGCTGCCGCCTGAAGCGACAGCCTCATCTCGCCTCATTGGCAAAGCGACTCTGGCCGCTACGGTATCATCCCTGGCTTTCAGTTAGTCGGTATAGTTCTCTCACTGCACCACATGGTTCCTATATCTATTTCAAAGAACTGGAACAGTTAGGGGCAGATTTATTAAGGGTCGAATTGAAAATTAAATTTTTGCTCAAAACTCTCAAATTCGACTAGGGAATAAACTCAATTCCTGTTTTTTTAAAAAAAAAAAAAAAAAGATTTTTGAGATTTATCATACTCTGGCCTTTAAGAATTCAAATTCGACTTTTTGCCACCCAAATCCTGACGAAATCTTGAAAGTCAATGGGAGAGGTCCAGTGACCAATATGGAGATGTTTGTAGCCTTCCTGAAATTCGGAGAAAAAACTGGAATCAAATTCGATTCATGTGTTGGGTCGGTAAAATTTATCCGAGTCTTAGATATCCAAATTATTTAATAAAAAACCGTCCAATCGAATTTCGATTAGAGTTTTTGGGTCGGTAAAATTCATCTGAGTCTTAGATATCCACATTTTTTAATAAATAACCCCCCAATCGAATTTTGAAGAAAATCTAATTCAATAGGTTTAAAAAACCTCACATGAATTCAAACCTTGATAAATGTGCTACTTAATGTGGCTGCTGATTGATGAATGAGCAACTGGCCCCCAACTTGTGCCGTAGCCGTTTACAGACTCACGGCCCCTATAAAACAATGCCTCACTATTCCGGGGTATCCAATCATCTTGTAGGCAACGATTCAACTGCAGAGCCTGTCACACTAGCATAGTCCAAAAATCTGTTTGTAAAATGTTGGCAGGGGATGCTGGGAGTTGTAGTTAAGTCCCTTATTTAGAAATGCCTGGGTGGGTTACCTTTAAAGGAGAACTAAACCACTAAAAATGGCATATTTTATATACTGAACTTATTGCACGAGGCTAAAGTTTCAGCTTGTCAATAGCAGCAATGATCCAGGACTTCAAACTTGTCACAGGGGGTCACCATCTTGGAAAGTGTCTGTGACACTCACATGCTCAGTGGGCTCTGATTGGCTGTTGAGAAGCTAAGCTTAGGGCTCGTCACTAATTATCCAGCAGAAAATGAGCTTCCCCTGTAATATAAGCTGATGCTACAGGTTTGCTGATTATTAAATTCTGATGCTAATTGCACTGGTTTCTGTGCTGCCATGTAGTAATTATGTGTATTAATTACTAATCAGCCTTATATTGTGACATTTCTATTCTATGTGTACTGTATATTGTGAGTGGGTCCCTAAGCTCAGTAAGTGACAGCAGCACAGAGCATGTGCAGTGAATCAGCAGAAAAGAAGATGGGGAGCTACATATAAGCCATGAATATCTTGTACATTATATCCTTATAAACGGTGAGTTCTGAGGTCATCAGTTATAAACGGTGAGTTCTGATGTCATTTCTGTCACATGACTCATTGAAACTTGTGTATTATAATAAATAAAGTACCCCCAGTTGTAAAATATGAGGATATTAGAAGTTACCTTGGAGTTCCATGACCTGTATAAAAACACTCGGCCTTCTGCCTCATCTTTTTATATGGTCATGAAACTCCTCGGTAACTTATAATAACCTTATATTTTACAAGAGGGGGTACTTTATTCACTATATAAACTGTTTTGATGTCATCAGTTATAAACGGTAAGTAGTGATGTCATTTCTGTCACATGACTCACTGAAATGTGTGTATGATAATAAATAAAGTACCCCCAGTTGCAAAATATGAGGATATTAGAAGACACCTCGGAATTCCATGACCTGTATAAAAACACTTTATATGGTCATGAAACTCCTCGGTAACTTATAATATCCTTATATTTTACAAGAGGGGCTACTTTTTTTTATATATATATATATATATATATATATATATTATAGTTTTTTTAATTGTTTGCCTTCTTCTGAAGCTTTTCAGCTTTCAAACAAGGGTCACTGACCCCATCTAAAAAACGAATGCTCTGTTAGGGCAGGGGCACACAGGCAGATTCAGGGAGATTTGGTCGCCTGCCGATTAATCAACTATTCTTCGGGGCGACAATCTCCCTGAACTGCCTTCACCCTGCTAAAATGAAAAATCGCCTGCGGCAATGCACGCTCGGCTCTTCGCCCCAAAGTTCGGAAATCAAAGTGCCGCGAGTGCCATTGCGCTGGCGTTTTCTCATTATAGCAGGCGGAAGGCAGTTCAGGGAGATTGTCGCCCCATAGAATAGGCGATTAGTCGCCAGGTGACTAAATCTCCCCGTGTGCCCCTGCCCTAAGGCTACAAATGTATTGTTACTTTTTATCACTAAGCTTTCTATTCAGTGTCTCTCCTATTCATATTCCAGCCTCTTATTCAAATAAGTGCATGGTTGCTAGGGGGATTTGGAGCCTAGCAACCAGATAGCTGAAATTGGAAACTGGAAACTGCAGAGTTGATGACTAAGAAGCTAAAGAAGTCAAAAACCAATAGCAACACAGAACACCCTTCTCTACATCAGGCGTAAAGTTAATTTAAAGCTGAACAAGCCCACTGAGCGGTTCCCTAGTTACACAGGAAGTTCCCGTGAGCCTCAGCTGGAGCGCCAGTGAGTCAGCAGATTAATCCCCAATGAGCAGTGACAAACACTGAAGTAACCGGAGGCAAAGCCAAGGCACGTGAGGGCCTATAACCCACGGCAATGTGTCACACACCCTCCCCACCAGTCCCAGCGGCTTCCTCCTCCCCCATCAGGGCGGAGCGCGCGCTCGATCCCGCTCAGAGATGACCTCATCTGTGGTGTGGGATGACGTCAAATTCAAGATGGATGGAATCACAGCGGCAGCCGCGCGCCAGCGACTCGCAGAATAAACCCGAGAGGCAGCGGAAGAAGACGAAAGCGCTACGAAACGAACAAGCTGTGAGGTACGGGTGGTTTCGGGGAAGTCTTATTACGGCCCCAGCGGCGGGTTTTTGGATCGACATAGATTTCCCTCGCTCGGATGTAACTTTGTTGTTTTATCCGACTCTTTTTTGCTTTCCTGAGCCCCTGTTTAAAGTCATCTTCGTTCTTTATGAGCCGTCAGCTTCCTCGGCGCCCCTTATTCAACCGCTTACTGCGCATGCGTCAGCTGTCCCAGCCTGGCGAGCGCTTCAGCGCAGGCTTCGGCGGGAGATGGCCACGTGACCCTCCCAGCGAGCGCCTATTGGCTGGCTTCAACACCTTTCTAGATACGTCCCTTGTTGTGTCAGTGCTGAAACGGTCGTTATGGTGACGTGATCGCTTTAACCCGTTCCATCACCGTAGCTTCTCACAATCATTACAGGGTGAAATAATAATTTCTAAAAAGATTCCCCAGAAGTCAGCTGATGCCTGAAGTAATGACCGAGGTCACGTGCGTACAAAGAAAGTTTTGTCTTTTTGTTTTTTTTGGTCATTCTCCGAGGCGGTTACGTGCCGCGTGAGTGAGCTGAGTAGCCGTGACGTCACCGTCTCGCGAGATGAGAGCTATGACGTCAGGGTTAGCTGTCAGGCAGGAGTTGCAGTTTGATGGCGTTGCGGGACGTTTAAGCTTCGATGCTGGACTGTGTGGCCGGTATGATTATTATATGATTATTCTATAGTTGTGCTTCTAATCTCATTAGTCACATCCCTGTCTGTGTGTTACTCTCTGTGTCCCAAACTTCCCTCACTTATTTCTCCTCATAAGTGCCCTGCCCCCTCTTCTCTTCTACTTCCGCCTCTTATTCTCCCTCTTTACTTCTTGTCTCTTCCACGTTCTCTCCTCCCTCTTCCACTCACCTTCTTTTCACTCTCTCACTTAAATCACAGCTCTCTCTTTATTCTCTTCCAATTCTTTCCTTTTGCTTCTCTTCTTGTTCTTCCCTCTTCCATTTTGCTCCATAAATTTTCTGTTATTTATTGTTTCCATTCAGCAACTTCTTGTCCTTCATCTCAGTTCTCTTTCCTTTTCTTATTGTCCTGTCCCCCTGTTCGCTCCTTTACTTTAAAGGAAAACTATACCCCTCAAACACGTAATATATAAAAAGATATTGCATCAAACAGCTCATATATAAAACCCTGCTTGATGTAAATAAAACATTTTCATAATAATATACTTTTATAGAAGTATGTGCCATTGGGTAATATAAATAGAAAATTGCCATTTAAAAAAAATAAGGATCGTATGATTCACGGTGCACACAAACAAACCACACATGTTAGGTCACATGAGCCAATTAACAGACAGAGTTCTGTCTTTTGCTTCCACACTTCTTCCTGTTACAGTTAGAGCTGCAGTATTTCTGGTCAGGTGATCTCTTCCTGTTACAGTTAGAGCTGCAGTATTTCTGGTCAGGTGATCTCTTCCTGTTACAGTTAGAGCTGCAGTATTTCTGGTCAGGTGATCTCTGAGGCAACACACAGGCCGTCACAAAATGGTGGCTCAAGGCAAGAGATGTAAAAGGGCGATATTTACTTAAATATATACTCCAGGTTAAGATTCTTTAATATGCCGCTTAATTTGATATAAACTATCTGTTGCTCAAGTATTCATTTTGGGGGTATAGTTTTCCTTTAAAGGGGTGATTCACCTTCAGATTAACTTTTAGTATGTTATATAATGACCAATTCTAAGAAACTTTTAAATTGGTCTTTATTAGGGATGCACCGAATCCACTATTTTGGATTCGGCTGAACCCATAAATCCTTCCCAAAAGATTCGGCCGAATACCAAACCGAATCCTTATTTGCATATGCAAATTAGGCGTGGGAAGGGGGAAAACATTTGTTACTTCCTTGTTATTTGAGCAAAAAGTCACGCGATTTCCCTCCCACCCCTAATTAACATATGCAAATTAGGATTCGGCCTGGCAGAAAGATTCGGCCGAATACTGCTGAAAAATCCCGAACCGAATCCTGGATTCGGTGCATCCCTAGTCTTAATTTATTTTTATATAGTTTATGAATTATTTGCCTTCTTCTTCTGACTCTTTCTAACTTTCAAGACGGGCTCACTGACCCCCTCTAAAAACAAATCCTCTCTAAAGCTACACTTTCACAATTACATTTTATTGTTATTGCTATTTATCACTAATCTTTCTGTTCCGGCCCTCTCCTATTAATATGCCATAATCTGATTCAAAGCCATGCATGGTTGCTAGGGTAATTTGAACCCAGCAACCAGATTGCGGACACTGCAAACTGTTGAACTGCTGAATAAAAAGCTAAATAAGTCAAAATAAGTCAATAAGTCAAAAGCCACAAATAATAAAAAATTAAAACCAGTTGCAAATTGTTGTAGAATATCGCTCCCTACATCATACTAAAAGTTAACGCAAAGGTGAATAACCACCTGTTGGATAAAAATGTTATCCCCAAACAAAGGTGCAGGCTAATGGAGCCCGTATTTCTCCGCAATACCAATCCTTGTCTAATCAAAGCCTTAATTCACCTATTTAATCTTTCGCTCTCAACTGGACTGTTTCCTTCTCAACTAAAACATGCTCTTGTCACCCCCATTCTGAAAATCCTCTCTTGATCCCTCCAATCTTGACAAACTCCGACCTATCTCTCTGCTACCTTTCATCTCTAAACTACTTGAGCGCCTAGTCTACAACCGACTAACCTCATTCCTCTCTGACAATAACCTGCTGGACCCCCTACAATCTGGTTTTAAGCCACAACACTCCACGGAAACTGCCCTGACCCGACTGACTAATGACCTTTTAACTGCTAAAGCCAACAATCATTTCTCACTACTAATACCGCTTGATCTCTCAGCTGCATTTGACACTGTAGATCACCCTCTCCTGCTCCAGTCCCTCCATTCGCTTGGCCTTCGTGACACAGCCCTGTCCTGGTTCTCTTCTTACATCACCAATCTTTCCTTCAGTGTCTCCTACAACGGAGTATCATCTTCTCCCCTACCTCTTTCTGTTGGAGTTCCTCAAGGCTCTGTCCTGGGACCATTACTCTTCTCCCTCTATACTTCCTTGGCAAATTAATCAACTGGTATGGTTTCTACTACCACCTCTATAATGACGATACTCAGATCTATCTCTCATCTGATCTCAATCCAGAACTCCTAACTCGCATCTCCTCCTGCCTGTCCACTTTATCTACCTGGATGTCGCAACGCTACCTCAAATTAAACTTCTCTAAAACTGAAATGGTTCTCCAACTAACACCAGTAACATCCTGGAAGTATCCATCATAGCTAACAATTCCACCCCCTCTCCCCAGGCCTTGGGGTTATCCTAGATTCTGCTCTGTCATTCACTCCTCATATCCAGTCACTTATTAAATCATGTCACTTCCACCTAAGGAACATATCCAAAATACGATCATTTATCACCCAAGATGCTGCCAAAATTCTTATTCACTCTCTCATCATATCACGTCTAGACTACTGTAACTCTTTTAATCGGCCTTCCCCTCCAGAGACTGTCACCTCTCCAGTCCATAATGAACACTGCTGCGAGGCTCATACACCTCAGCATCCGCTCCTCCTCTGCCTCGCCATTCTGTCAATCCCTGCACTGACTTCCGTTACCTTTCAGAATCAAATTCAAATTAATGACCCTGACTTTCAAAGCACTTCATAACTCTGCCCCTCCCTACATTTCTGAACTCATCTCTATATACTCACCCAACCGCTTACTACGCTCCTCTACTGACCTGCTACTCAACTCTTCTCTCATTACCTCCTCACATGCTCGCATTCAAGACTTTGCAAGGGCTGCACCCCTCCTCTGGAACTCTCTCCCACAGTCTGTCCGACTTTCTCCCAACCTTTCTGCTTTCAGGAAATCTCTTAAAACGCACTTCTTTCGAGAAGCCTACCCTCACTCTGCTTAACTACCAAACCCAACACCACATACAATACCACATTTCTCACCCACTTAATTCGATCTTGCCCACTCCCACACCTTGTGTATTACTCCCTTCCCTTTAGAGTGTAAGCTCTTTCTGAATAGGGCCTTCCTCACCTTTTGTACCGGTATTGATTGTGATGTATGTAACTCCATATGTTCTATGTATATATTTCATGTGATTTAGTTGTATAATTACATTTACTTTATAGTGCTACGCAATATGTAGGCGCTATATAAATACACGTTAATAATAATTAATAATAAAGTTTTCCGGTTGGGTAGAACTTTTTTTTTTTTTAAAAAAAATAAAAATAATAATCTGCCACAAATTGCTCATTATGTGCGTGACGTCAAATGTGCGTTGTGCTCATGCGCGTTACTTAACATGGCTGTTCTCACAGGAGCTCCCTCCTGGTGCAGGAAGCATAGCGCTGGCAGGGTGCATTAAAAAAAAAAATACTTATATCCCCAACCAAAATACGGGCTCTGCACCTTTGGTTTGGGATAACATTTTTACCCAACAGATACCTTCTGATACCAACAGATGTTACCTTCCCATTGTTTGGCTGATATCACTCCAACTTGGAGTACAGCAGTAAAGAGTGACTGAAGTTTATCAGAGCACAAGTCACATGACTGGGGGCAGCTGGGAAACTTGCAATATGTCTAGCCTCATGTCAGATTTCAAAATTAAATATAAAAAATCTGTTTGCTCTTTTGAGAAATGTATTTTAGTGCAGAATTCTGCTGAAACCGCTCTATTAACTGTTGCGTTCTGAAAAAAACATGTTTTCCCATGACAGTATCCCTTTAAATCCAATTTGTCGCTATCCCCCTACTCCTGCCACCCATAGTCCTCATCTTCTGCTCAGTTCCTCTCCTTTAGACAATTTCTTCTCTTCTGCCTCCCATCTTAGCTGCTTCCAAGCATCACAACCCTTATCTCTGCTTTCCCATTTTACCCACCCTGTGTTCTCCTGCTACAGTGAGACATTGCATCACAAACATAGGTGTCACATGGAGTCATCGTTCTATTGGCTGTCCAAATGAATTTGTTGGGACACTGCTTGTTCCCCACTGCTTCCTTATTTTCAGTATTCAAACCCAAACCAACTCTCTGCCTTCCCCTTTTTTCTCATGCCCCTTTAATTTCTAAATTATCCTTTCTCCCTTTCCTAATAATTCCTGTTCTCTTTGTGGTACAACTAGAGTCAGTCTTTTACCTTTTAGACTACCTTGTGTTCTCCTGCTACAGTGAGACCGCATCATAAGCGAGGGTGTATCATAGAGTCAACAGTCAATCATGGTTCCAAGTGAACGAGCGGTAAAAGTTGACAGGTCTCTAAATCTCGATCTGCTTGTTAAATCCAGCTCCCTTATTTGCAATATGCAAACTCTGTTTTACAGTGACCGTAAAAACACTGGGAAGCTGCTGCTGATCAGAATTAAATGAGAGGTGCTGGCTAAGGATCAGAGCAGTATTAGAGTACTGGAAAAGGTGAAGGTGCAAATGCTAGGCATCCCCTAGTGTTTATAATCACTTACCTAATACCCTGCCAGCTGCCTTTGTTTGCTGAAACTGCTCTGGCCCATGATTCTGTCTGAGCATTACAGATCGATGCTCCTTTATTCTTCAATTGCTCCAGGCCAACGCATGCGCAATACAGTGAAATAGCTGGATTTTTGCTTAAAGGAGAAGGAAAGGTTAAAATTAAGTAAGCTTTATCAGAAAGGTCTATATATAAATACACCAGTAAACCCTCAAAGTAATGCTGTTCTGGGTCAAAATAAACACAGCACTTCTTTCCTTCTATTGTGTACTCATGGGCTTCTGTATCAGACTTCAGGTTTTCAGCTTAAACCTCCTTGCCCTGGGCGTGAACATGCTCCGTTTGCTTCTCTCTCCCCCTCCCTTTTCCCCTTCTCTCCTCCCCTCCCCGCTGTAATCTGAACCAAGATCTATGAGTGATCAGGGAGAGACTAAGTCAGGAAGTGATGTCACACCAAGCTAATATGGCAGCTGCTATCCTAAACAGAGAGCTTCTAGAGCTGTTTACTCGGGTATGGTAAAGCATTCTGCAGAATAAATATAGTTTTATAGCTTGCACTATTGTGGCTAATCTATTGGCAATATATGCTTCAGTAGCTTTCCTTCTCCTTTAAAGTTCAGCTTTTCACTCTACTGCACATGCACTTGTCCAGAAGGTAACACACTTCTCCTACTGAAGTACTACATGGGCAGCTGAGTTTTTAGCAACAAGGTGCAGAGGCCTGGGGTATCAGGTTAGTGATTAGGCACCCCCAGTGATTTCACTTTTTTATTTTTTCTTTAACAAGAGTCTAAAATGAATTTTATTTTGGTGCTTTTTGAGATATTCGAATAATATTATACTGCTAGGCAGGCTTTTAGCTCCGCAGTTTTATGAAGGCCTTCCTTCATAAAACTCCTCTCATTTGAGGCAAAAGTCAGCTATTAGCAATCTAAAAATGCAGATAACTCAGGAACTGCTAAAAATAGAAAATTAATGTACATGGCAAAACGTAAGGGAAGCACACCGAGTACGTTTACATAAATTTTCTTCAGTTTAGATTGCCTAGAAGTCAACTTGGACCACATAAAGGGTCCTACAGAAATTGTAAGAGATAGGAGCTGCCTAGTGCAAAATGTGTGCACTAAAAAAAACACATATGGGCTGGACACTTGAAGTGGTGAAAATGGTGGGGTGACAATTTGGACTTCATGTCAAACGTCTTGTCAAATATGCTTCTTTAAGATGATCAACAGACGTTGAGATATTGTCCTTAACATAAAAACCATGCTCAATGAAGCAGAAACCTTGTGGTCTTCAACCACCTTTATTTTCATACTTTGTAGGAATTATTAGACCAAACTGATGACGGTAGATCTTGAAATCCCCATCTCTGCCTGGAATTACCATTGAAACCACATATAAACCATAAAGGGTTGGGAATCCCCTACTTCTGTGATTTGTATTAGAGGCAACGCAATAGCATTCGGAAACTGAGAAATGGATGGGCGTACAGTTGAGAATAAATGAGAGGTGCATGCTAGCTTGGGGTGGGTGGTTATGGTTGATCTGGTAAAGCATGTAGACAAATTTGCATGCTCATTGTGTAGGTATATTTATTTGTACCAAACCGTAAGGTTGATAGCAACACTTCTGTCCAACTGGGGGCCCACATGTTGTGTCTGTTTACCATGTGTAAAATTTAAAAGGTATCACTACAGAGATTAACTGGCCCCTTCAGACTCTAATCCCCTGTATTGTTGACACCTGTGATCTTGCATTGTTCACACTTGTGACACCTCTATTGTTTATATCCTAAAGCCCTGCCATTCTCTGCTTACTCAGTGCTGCTTGTGTGTGTCATTCTCTGCTTACTCAGTGCTGCTTGTGTGTGCCATTCTCTGCTTACTCAGTGCTGCTTGTGTGTGCCATTCTCTGCTTACTCAGTGCTGCTTGTGTGTGCCATTCTCTGCTTGCCCAGTACTGCTTGTGTGTGCCATTCTCTGCTTACTCAGTGCTGCTTGTGTGTGCTATTCTCTGCTTACTCAGTGCTGCTTGTGTGTGCTATTCTCTGCTTACTCAGTGCTGCTTGTGTGTGTCATTCTCTGCTTACTCAGTGCTGCTTGTGTGTGCCATTCTCTGCTTACTCAGTGCTGCTTGTGTGTGTCATTCTCTGCTTGCCCAGTACTGCTTGTGTGTGCCATTCTCTGCTTACTCAGTGCTGCTTGTGTGTGCTATTCTCTGCTTACTCAGTGCTGCTTGTGTGTGTCATTCTCTGCTTACTCAGTGCTGCTTGTGTGTGCCATTCTCTGCTTACTCAGTGCTGCTTGTGTGTGCCATTCTCTGCTTGCCCAGTGCTGCTTGTGTGTGTGCCATTCTCTGCTTGCCCAGTGCTGCTTGTGTGTGCCATTCTCTGCTTGCCCAGTGCTGCTTGTGTGTGCCATTCTCTGCTTGCCCAGTGATGCTTGTGTGTGTCATTCTCTGCTTGCCCAGTGATGCTTGTGTGTGCCATTCTTTGCTTGCCCAGTGTTGCTTGTGTGTGCCATTCTCTGCTTGCCCAGTGCATGCTTGTGTGTGCCATTATTTGCTTGCCCTACGCTACCTGTGGAATGTAACCCTGTTAGGGGGTTTGTTAGCATTTGGAAATTGTTGTTAAGGGCCCCTAAGGTTTTTAATCATGTGATGGGGGTTGTTGTATAGCCACAGGGGAGGGTGAGGCATATGGATTTAAGGGTATGCTTTAACATAACTTACATTTTTCTCATATGAGTGATGAGGGATTTCCCTGCAGTGAGCACCAACCATTTGGTTTTTTGGTGTGCTACCACCGTTAATGTGGATATGATCTTAAAAGTTCTTGTGGTAACATTGGTGTGGTTTAAAGTGGGTGTGGTTTAAAAGGGGAGTGGCCAACACTGACATCTATTATCGGCCCTCCACCACATAGGCCAGTAAAGTACCACAGAAGTTGGACAGCACTGATGTAGAACATAAGGAAAGTAATACTTATCATTTTGTGTCTCTGGGGGGGGGGGGGAGTTGTCAAGGAAGACTCCAATGTCAGCCCTGATGTCCTTTTGAATTATATTGCAAAGTTATTGATACGTGGAAGGGTTTATATACTGTAATAAGTAGGGATGCACCAAAACCACTATTTGGGATTCAGCAGAATCTTTCGTGAAAGATTCAGCCAAATAGCGAACCAAATCAGAATTTGAATATGCAGTTTAGGGGCAGGAAACTAAAAAGTGAGGAAAAAAATTTTACTTCCTTTTTTTGTGCCGAAAACTCGTGTTTTCCCTTCCCACTCCTAATTTGCATATACAAATTAAGATTTGGGTTCAGTTCGACCAGGCACAATGATTCAGCCAAATCTTGCTGAAAAAGGCAAAATCCTGGATTCGGTGCATTCCTAGTAATAAGCCCAGTGACCCACCAGCAGTTTGTTTTCCTTCTAACTATATCAGGGATTGGGTGCTGATTGGTTGATGTGTTACTTGGAAGGAGCAATTTTTTCACTGATATGGGGATAGTCTGTTCACATAAATTTTGCATCAAGTTCAGCACGCCCGCGTCAAATGCGCATGCCACGTCAAATGCGGGCTAGGCGCCCCAGTTTAGGTATGTCTGCAGCCCAGCGGTTGGGGATTTAGAAGATCTCACTGCCCGATTAATATTATGATGGTCATAGATTATATTCTCTTGTTTCATATAGTTTTCTTGTGTTGAAAGTGTATGTTTAATTATATTTACATTTTGTTTTTTTCCAGATACATCTGAAAAAATGGAAGGACTCATACATTACATAAATCAAGAGCATGCAAGCTCCATGCTAAGTGCTTTAAATGAAGGACGTCTAAAAGAACAATTTTGTGATGTTCTTCTAATTGTCGGGGACCAGAAATTCCGTGCTCACAAAAATATATTGGCTGCTACAAGTGAATACTTCCAAAGCCTGTTTGCTGAAAAGAATAATGAATCCCAAACAGTCTTTCAGCTGGACTTTTGCGAGGCAGATGCATTTGAAAGTGTTTTAAACTACATATATTCCTCCTCAATACTCGTGGAAAACAGTGGTCTCGCAGCTGTACAGGAACTGGGCTATAGCCTGGGTATCAATTTTCTGACAAATATACTTTCCAAAACCCCACAAACACCTTTTTCTTCCATTGAAAATGCAGATTTTAAAGAAGAGGATGAAAGTGGCTCTCAGCAAAGAAGCGTTATTGTTTGTCAGAACCGACTTGAGGCTCAAGATAGAGACAACAGTCATTTGCGGCGTGACAAAAGCCGGCCTTTAAAACCTTCATTATTGCCTCAAGGGAAGATACATGGAAATAGGCAGCACTTGAGGTTATCAGAACCACCGAACCGTTTGCTTGCAGAAAGAAAATGGCATAACTCTTATGCCTCAGATGATCAAGGTGTAAGCAGGTGTTTAAAAAGAAAATCCACTGTGCCTCAAAAATCATCTCCCCAACTAGACAGCGAGGACCAGCCTGGCATAAGTGGATGTTTGTTGGAAAATGCACCCGAAACATTTGAGAATCAAATGTTCGCATCTGTACCACCTTCTTACTCGTCATCGGAATATCCATATTCCAGTTTAGTAAGCAAAAAGGAAAGTGTTCCAGTTAAAGAGGAAGAAGAAGAAAGCGTGGTATATTACACTAAGCTTGGACTGAATTCTTCTGCTGGGTCAACAAATAAAAACACTGACCGCAGTGGCCCGCTTGTCAAAAGTCTTCTTCGGAGGTCTTTATCTATGGATGGTCAAGTTCCGGCATACTCACATTCTACAGATTTTCAATCTGTAGAAGCAATTATTGATAACTGTAACAAGGCAATAGTCAGTGCAGGATCGCAAAACCAATTAAAAACCGGGTCAGACCTAGATTTTAGAGACCAAGCACAAGAAAAATCCAATTTAAAAATATCATTTACATCTTCCAAGTCACACTCCAGGGAATCGATACCAGAAAAGGATGTTCAAGTAAAGAAAGAACCTGGTAGTCCTCCTTCAGAATCAAGTGAGATATTTAGGGTTACAGTGGGAGATGCTTCACCACCTTTAAAAAGAGTGATTCCTAATAAAGGTGACGACCCTCCAAATATAATTAAAATGCCAATTAAAAGAAAGCTTCAAGCTGACAGGCGTATGCTGCCTTTTAGAAGAGTAAAAATGAAAGCAGACGCCCCCCCTGATCAAGATACTTCTCTTGGTGAAGGATCTTTGATTTTGGATGCTGACTCTTCAGATTCAGAAAGCAGCAAAGAGCTCTATGGAGTAGTGAGTGAAACAAGACAAAATAAAAAGTTTAAGTGTAAACATTGCCTTAAAATATTTCGGTCAACGGCCGGGCTTAACCGCCATGTAAACATGTACCACAACCCAGAGAAACCATATGCCTGTGACATTTGTCATAAAAGGTTTCACACAAACTTTAAAGTATGGACACACTGTCAGACCCAGCATGGCATTGTTCGGAATCCATCTCCTGCATCGAGTGGCAGCACTGTGTTGGATGACAAATTTCAACGAAAACTAGTTGACATTGTAAGAGAACGAGAGATTAAAAAAACACTTTTGTTTAGGTTAAGGCGTGGCAAACAGGGCTTTCAGGGATCTTCTGGTAGTCCAGCACAAGCCCTCAGAAGAAGTTTACGGTCAAGATCTAAGAGCTCTTACATATGTAATCATTGCGGAAAATCTTACCGCTTCCTCTCTCAGTTTAAACAGCACTGCAAGATGCACCCAGGGGAAAAAAATCCATTTGGGAGCAAGGAAAATAAACCCAAAGAGCCTTCTCCTCCAAAGAGCCCAGTGGAAAATGAAGAGCTCTTCAACTGCCGCCTTTGCAATGCCAAGTTTCCGTCTTTTGTGGAGCAAGGTAACCATGAACGTATGTGTAGAAATGCAACACTCTGCCCTTACTGTAGTCTTCGTTTTGCCTCGCCCGATCTGAAAAATGAGCACGAAAGCAAATGTGAGTACAAGAAGCTTACATGTCTTGAGTGTATGCGTACATTTAAGTCTTCTTTCAGTATCTGGCGGCATCAGGTCGAAGTTCATAACCAAAACACAATGGCTCCAACAGAGAACATATCGTTGCCGTTGATCGATCACAATGGAGAAGTAAGGACTGTGTCGAGCATGAGATCGTTGGCAGAGTCAAGCAAAGTGAGTAGCTTTCTTTCGTCGAAAGAAGAGGGGATTTACAGTGACTCGTCGGACCATATGAACTTCGATTCCGAAGACTCCAGTTGTCTGCCTGAGGATCTCAGCCTTTCCAAGCAGTTTGATGTACAGGTCAAAGAAGAACCTGCAGACGACATGGAAGATGGCAGCGAATCAAACTTTGGTCCCAAAGATGAGCTCTCAGATTCTGAAAGGGGTGTGTGGGCTTGTGAAAAGTGTGGAAAGATTTTTACAGTGCATAAGCAGCTGGAGCGACACCAGGAGCTGCTGTGTTCCGTGAAGCCATTCATTTGTCACATATGCAACAAAGCATTCCGAACCAACTTCCGCCTGTGGAGTCATTTTCAGTCACATATGTCACACGCGGGAGACTCTCCTTTGAAAGAACCTGAAAATAGTGCTCCTGTAAGCTCCCCATCACCACCTCCTCCTGCTCCTCCACAACCACCACCGCCGCCACCACCACCACCTCCTCCTCCCCCTAAACTTCAACCTGCAGTACGGGCCAGCCGCACAACTTACCCCGATAAGATCGCTCCTCCAAAAATGTTTGCACCTCAAGAGTCGGACACTCTCTTTTATCATGCTCCCCCCCTTTCAGCCATCACTTTTAAAAGGCAGTTCATGTGTAAACTTTGTCACAGGACATTCAAGACCGCTTTCAGCTTGTGGAGTCATGAACAGACACACAATTAAACTTCTTTGTACGCTGGTGCTAAATGAATAAATTTGTATGAAATACCACTTAGAAAAAATAGCCTCCGAAGATCTTGACATCTGACCAATCTCTCTTGGTGTTAAATAAATAAGATGATGTGCAGTTACATGGTCTAATATGTTGTTAGTTGAGCTGTTAATAATCAATGTTTTTTTTCCGTGTGCATCAATACCTGTCCCTTTCTTAGTGCTTTTTTTTGAATATTTTTTGTTTTTTCCCCTTTATAATTGGAGATGTGCACAGACTTAAAAGTATTAGACATCAGTGTGAATACACTGCGTAAAGGGGATGCAAATCCCAAAATTAACTTTGGCCTAATGAAAGAAAATGTAGTATATAGCAACAGATTTTTATTGGTCTTCATTTTAGTTGTTAATGCTGTTGACTGCAATATTTAGCGGATATTTACAAAGACCCAGGGCAGGTGCAAAAGCTTGCCTCTTCGTGCTTTATGTGGAATGAAAGTTAGTGTGCAGGAGGGAATGCCGTCATGCCTGCCCCTCATGGATACAGAGTCAGACGCTGGCAGTGCTGTATTCATGAGGGCTGCTGTGAAATGCATAGACCTGAGGCAATTTAAAGGGAGTGGAAGGCAGGATGCAAAAAAAAAAATGGTGAATTGTGCATTTTTGCACTTTGCACCCTGCCTTTCACTTGGTAAATGAGTCCTTTTTGTTAGGAGCAAAGGTCAGCCCTTATGTTTCTTGTTTCTCCTGCTGACCGGCTGTCTTCTGCTGCATCGTTACAAAAGTCAGAGCCACCAGGGCCGAGAATAAAATGGGATAAACACTGCTGTCCATCGCCATTCCACTTGCAGTTTGACAAGTACAAATTTAAAAAGGACATGTACAAATTTAATCAATAAATATTGGAAATGTGCTTAGAATTACATTTTGGATCATTAGGCAGTTTTTATTTTTAGGTTTGCATCCCGTTTAATTTTTTTTTTCTTTTTTGTGGTTATATTTTTACCAAGTACAAATATTTGTAAAACTCGGATATAGATTGCCTGGAGTGCAGGTTGTGAATATTCTGTTCAGTTTTATTGAAGAGATTGCTAATAAGGTATTGGGAGGGGAGGAAAGTCAAATATTTCACCCCAGGTAATTTACCTTTATGGGATGCCTACCCAGCAGCCACTGTTGCTAATTTTTTTTCTTTGGTCAGAGTATATATATATTTTTTTTAATTTGTAAGACTTCCTTTTCTTTAAAAACAGTGGCAACCTAATTTTTTTTTTGTTTCTGTGAAAATGTTTCATTATTATAGTTAATTTGACCTAAAACATAAACTAAAACTTCTCTCTATCCAAAGGTAACATTAATGCCCATCTGGACTACATTTGCTCTGCAGATAACTATGCTGTGTGTTTAGCGCCTTAAACGTGTGCACATAGTTATATATATATTTTGTTAAGAGGGTTACGTTCGGAATTGGATGACCCTCAACTTTCCTATTTGTCATCAGAGAGTAGGGAGATTCTCATCGCAGCGTTCCAGCGTTCATGTAACGTTCTCCGTAATAGTTGTAGGACTGCTGCTTTATTTATTATTCGCTATTATCCTTATAAAATAAAAAAGGAATTCTACAAATAAGGTGAAAACAGGAAAAAAAAGCACAATAATTGCTCTAACAATTTACACAATGTTTGATGTTTAAGTATTTCAAATTAAACATTTTTAAATGAAATGGTGGAAGTAGTCATTTGTGTTGCCTTCAAAGGATTCATTATCTTGAATGATAAAGGACCAGTAACATGAAAATTTAAAAAAAATTTGTTGGTATACAACGAAAAAAAAAACACTTTGAAAGTCTTTATTAAGAAATAGCTTGCGCTCCTCTTCAGAAAAGGCGATCCATCGTGCAGCGCTCTATTTCTCCTCCCTGCCTTCCTTTTAGGAGTTAGGGAGAAGAAATAGAGTGCCGCACAATGGATCGTCGCCTTTTCTGCAGAGGAGCGCAAGCGGAGATTCAATAAGTTATTTCTTAATAAAGACTTAGCAATTTCAAAGTTGAATTTGTCTTGTGGGTTTTTTTTATTGTATACTAACAGATTTGTTTTTTAAAAAAATTGATGTTACTGGTCCTTTAAGCTGGCCATACATGGGCTCATAAATATGCCGACTTGGTGCCTTTGGGCTGAATATGTGGCTCTCTTGAATGTAATTGAAATTCGGAGGAAAACGGATAGGTTTAAAGATCCCGTCGCTAACCCCATCATGTGGTCCTCTGCCGACAGGTCATTGTGATCAACCCCAATTTGGCACATCATTTTGGTGGCAAAAACAAGATAAAGATGTGTTCAGTTGTTGAACTCACTAAACAAGTGTATTCTCAACAAGTGTGTGGTCGGCTTTAGACTGAAGGAATGTAGTAGAGGGGCCTGGCCCTTGAAGACAAATATGTGTGTGAATTTTTATCTGCTACTATTTGGTTACTACTTGCCTTAGCAACCAGGCAGCCGTTAGAAAGAATTACATCAATGGGAGACGTCATGGCCCTGGGTTATTCCCACGAGGCAAATCCCACATGGAATGTGGTTGCTGTGGTAAATTGTGCAGTGCAGAAGGTTTAAATTTGCTATATAGATATATGTTTCTTTAACGCACGATCAGAGGTATGAGTAGGGGTGAGTAACAAAGGGTTACATGATGGAAGGGGGTTGAGGTCACAGCAGTAAAGCATCATATCCAAGAAGGTAAAATCAATCCGCAATCATTTTTCATTGACCTGGCAGTTCATACGTAGGATTTTATGCACCGTAAATTAATTACATCCGGTTTCAGAATTAGATATAGCCAAAGGGAAAACACTGATTTGTAAGTATGGAGATGGGCTTTGTGAGCTATGGTGCAAATGCTATTGTGATATCTACTAATACTCGGATTTTTATTCTACTCTGAAGTATAGGGCTATGTGGGCCTGATCTCCCCGTACTTCTCTGTATTTTCTCCATCTTGTGTACTGTAATGATTTATATTTGGAGTGGTTCTTTTAATGGGGGATTTCTGCTTTAGCAGTTTGTAGCATATGAGAAGTCGTATGTTTTTGTAAGTCCTAGGAGCTCTGTTGTTACTGATTAGATTCTAACTTTCTTACCTCTTTGCCATGTGTAAGGAACTGGTTCCAAAAGGGCTGGATGATGCACCTAGATCGCCTATGTGTAATGGAGTATTTTTCAAACCTAGTCAACCCTAGTGATGCCGTGCTAGCTTCCTGGATTTTAGCACTTCTCATTGCCCACTTGTATTGCTAAGAAAGATTGTGTCTAGAGGAGTGAGGCATGGGAGGCTCATGGCAGCCACACATGAGCTCATCGTCGCAGGTATCTGACCAATCTGGATGGGATACCTTTACAAAGGGCCAATAATTGCATGGCTGCCTTCTATTGTTCTGGTCGTTCAGGTAGAAATCCCAAATGATCAGAATAAAGCTGGCCATAGACGCAAAGATCTGATCGTACGAATCGAGGATTCGTACGATTTTCGAACCGTGTGTGGAGAGTCCCGACATTTTTCGCCCGGCGGAGATCGGTCGTTTGGTCGATCGGACAGGTTAGAAAATTTCGGTCGGCTGCCGATAATATCTCTGCGTGTATTGCCGATCGTACGATTTTCAATGGGAGACTGTCACCAGCTTTGGTTGGACATAGATATCGTACGATTGCTGTCAGGGGCAGAACATTGCTGATCTGTTCTTTAACTAATTTGACTGGTAAGACTTTGATCTGAATGGTTAGTGGCGGGTCGGGAGATGGGAAAGTCTGATCGTACGATGATTCGTACGATCGGATCATTGCATCTATGGGCAGCTTAAGAGGCGGTGAAGTTCACATCCTCATCTGTCAATGTGTCATACACAGGCAGATATGGTGCATAAGAAGCTTAGATTTTCCAGCATGCCCAATCCCTGAACCGACTGATATTCATAATTTTTAACATTATTTTCGGTATGTGTATGGCCATTTAAAGGCAAGTCACAAAGGAAAAATAAAAATGATCTAGTTGTTTACCACCATCCCTCAACCTAGGAAAAGTGCCCTGGTTTGGCCTTAAAGCAGATGTGTGGGTTTGGACCTTAGGCTGAAAAGGGAGTACCAGGAATGGTAGGTCATCTCCAAAGGTTAGACTTCCAATAGCCATGATCGGGCTAAAGATCCTGGAGTGAGGGTTCAGAGATGTGTAGGCCGAACGTATATGCTCCCTTCAGGTAATGGTTGTGCAGAATCTGCAGTCAGATAGTGACTTCAGTGATTTAAAGATAGTTTAGGTACATTCCTAGTATTGTGTCAACTGTTGGAGACTTTACTTGTAAACAGTAACAGCTCATACATAGATTCCTGGATATTTCCTGCCCTGGGCAAGTCTCTATTGAACGTGTTTCCGATGCTACGTCTGGGTCTAGCAATAGCCTGGAGATTCTGGTATTAATATTAATTGTTGCAACTTGCATCATGACCCACCAGAGAACATTCACCAGTAAACACTTTGGGGTTCTGTCTAGACTTGACAGAAACTATACGATCAATATCTATGACAACGGAAACTGGATGTCAGTTCGTCTTCCCATTATCCTTTTCCCAGAATACTTGCAGGGATGGGTGATGAGAGCAAACGCCGCCCAAATGTTAGGCAGTGCCATCACATCTTAAGGTTGGGTCTCCAAATAGTAACCCATATCAAGGAAGAGGCCCAGGTGCACCACCCTAAGCCCTCAGCACAGGGAGAGGACAAACCGAAAATTCTTTGGAGCAGGCACTCAGTAGGACTATGACCTATGAAATGAATAAGGCTGTGGACACAATAAAATATTTCACTTTGATTCAAATGCCTGGAGGAAGATTGCCTTTATTGAGTGCCTGCTCCAAAGAATTTTCAGTGCCATCACCATCATCTGATATCCACAGATAGAAGGTGAGACACCATGAGGCTGAACAAAAACAGATTGGAGTTAACCCATCTCTATTTCACCTTGTTATTCAAGAATTATTCCATATGTTCTATTGATTTGACAAAGATCTATAGTAGTTATTGTCCAACCTTTAGTGTCATTTTCCAGACCTCCCTAAATCACAACTGGTTTGAGATGTTCAAATCAATCAAAATGAACACTGTCCTGGTTGTTCAATCACAATTCTATATCGATGCGAGATGGATTAGACAGGATTTGGGTTTGTTATTTAGCATAAGAAATGCCCACGTCATTATGTTACGATCAGAATATATTGATCCGTCGCAATTTATGATATTTTTCAAAACTTACAAAACTCTTCACCAAAGCAAGTCCCCAGGTGTTTAGCGGTGTATTTGGACATCCTCATTGGAAACACATAATACCATGTTCCAAACTGTCTCTGGAAGCATCAGCATGAGGACTGTTGATCTGGAACATTTTTTGAGGGCTAGATCACAAGGCTGACATCACATGACAATACCAAACATCCCCTGGAGAGTCATCTAGAGGTCACCACTGTGGACTCTGGAGCAGTGGGATCCGATGAAGGAGTAAACGATTCTGGCAACCCAACTGAACCCCTGTCAGATGAATTAGAACCGCAGCTGTGAGCCAGGCATGATCCCCAACATCGGCGTCCAACCCACAAGTGCCACCAACAATGTTCCATTATCTAGTGGGGCTGTGAGAGCAAAGGGAGGAGCAACTTCATATTACAAAGTAACATAGTTAGAGAATGAGATGTAAATACCCCTATACACAGGCAGAGAGAAGCTGCCGACATATTAAGTGGCAGTGTATGGTGCCCTCCAAGGATTTCCCTGATCGATATCTGGTCGAAAGTTGCTTAGATGTCGATTGGCCAGGCTTAAAAATTCTGTCGGATCGAGGACCACATTGGTTCATTAATGCGGTACTTGATCCCACTGCCCGTTTTCTCCTCCTTATGATCTGATCGTTGGGCCCTAGGGCCCGTGATCGAATCAGCCTATCACCCACTTCAAGTTGGGCATATTTGGCAACCTCACCAAACAAGCGGATCTGCATATGTATGGCCAGTTTTATGCAGTCGGCTCCTGACAATTTAGTCCATATATAGGACATTAATGATCAGTCAAAAAGTCTCAATCTATGGGATGTCCACAGTTTACCTTAAAGGGATCCTGTCATTGGAAAACATGTTTTTTTCAAAACACATCAGTTAATAGTGCTGCTCCAGCAGAATTCTGCGCTGAAATCCATTTCTCAAAAGAGCAAACAGAATTTTTTATATTCAATTTTGAAATCTGACATGGGGCTAGACATTTTGTCAATTTCCCAGCTGCCCCTGGTCATGTGACTTGTGCCTGCACTTTAGGAGAGAAATGCTTTCTGGCAGGCTGCTGTTTTTCCTTCTCAATGTAACTGAATGTGTCTCAGTGGGACATGGGTTTTTACTATTGTGTGTTGTTCTTAGATCTACCAGGCAGCTGGGCAGATAAAGCTGGCGATATTGGTCGTTTGGACCAATTTGACAGCTTATCTGCTCGTGTATGGGGGCTTCCGACGGGTCTTCCCGACCGATATCTGGCCACGATTTTGATCGGGAAGGTTTGATTTTTAACCGACTGACCCGTCTGAGCCCCTTGGCGTATCGTAATTCGATCATTCGGCCATATGGCTGAATGATCGAATCACCCCCCATATAGCCATGCCGTTAGTGGCATATCGGGGAAAGATCCACTTGTTTGGCGATGTTGCCAAACGAGCGGATCTTTGAGTCTATGGCCAGCTTTAGGGAGCTGCTATCTGGTTAACTTCCCATTGTTCTTTTGTTTGGCTGCTGGGGGGGAGGAAGGGAGGGGCTGATATCACTCCAACTTACAGTACAGCAGTAAAGAGTGATTGAAGTTTATCAGAGCACAAGTCGCATGACTGGGGGCAGCTGGGAAATTGACAATATGTCTAGCCCCATGTCACATTTCAAAATTGAATATAAAAAAAAATCTGTTTGCTCTTTTGAGAAATGGATTTCAGTGCAGAATTCTGCTGGAGCAGCACTAACTGATTCATTTTGAAAAAAAAAAATTCCCATGACAGTATCCCTTTAATCACTGCTTGCACTCGCCTTATTGCAGTAGATCATCCCAGACTTTTGTCATGTTACAACTTGTTTTGCCTTCTCTTATTTCAAATGTTTCCAAAGATGTTGAGTGGGGTTGAGATGTAGTGATGCTTCCTTGGCCTTCGACTACTTTGCAGACCTGTCCACTCGCCCATCATTTTTTTTAGGAATTAACCCCTAGTGGGGATGGAGCAGGCCCATGGTCTGGGCATTATTTAAAATCATTTCGATTTATATAAAGGGAGACTTTGAAGCACCGTTAGAATCATTGTTCCTACAAGTGAGTTTGATGCCACTTTGAGACAGAGGGGGGCAGCATGGAGTTGTACTTATCTTTTGTCAATGTAAATTGAATCCTGTGCTGTTCCCCAGCGCCTGTATGACTGTTTTATACACTCACTTCTGACTGCAAGCGCTAATTCATATGGGGACATTTCCATTGCCTGGACAATGCATTAACATTGGATTGGCAGCTGCTCTGCTCCCATCAAAGCTACAGTTTAGCAATAGTAATTTAATTCTAGTGACGAGGATAAGGCAGCCGTTATCCAGCTGGTTGTGAATCTTGGATGCAAACTCTGTTCTGTGTTGTAAATACATTAGCTTGATAGACTGGTTTGTAGATGTTCTGGGCAGCTCAGCATACCTCCCAACTGTCCGTTTTTCGGAGGGACAGTCCCTCTTTTGACAGCTCAACCCGCAGTCCCTCATTTGTACTGGAAAGTCCCTCTTTTCTCTGCACTGAACAGCCAGAAAAAGAAACAAAGTTTCTCACTTTATTGGCTTTTAGCAGAGAGCCCAGAACAGCTAACAGATGCAAATAAGATACTTTGTAACAATTTTGAGACACAAAAAAACTGTTTAGATAAGGAGAAATATTTTCAAACTTTCATAACCTGCCAAATTTTGTAAAACAAACATGGTAATTAGGGGGTGTGGCCACAGAAAGGGGTGTGGTCAAAAAATTGCTGAGCTACATGCGTAAAAAAAATATTTGTCCCTCTTTTTATTTCCAAAATGTTGGGAGGTATGACCTCAGGTCTGCCTGCTGTTACTAGGAATGCAAATGGCTTGGTGTGTGTACTTTACTGCACCCATAGAAACTTTCTGTTCAGCAGTCATTCAGCCCTGGGATGCTTTTTTTAATGGAAAATTGGGCTTCAGGCAGTTTCCCTCATCACATTTTTTTTTTTTTTTTTTACAAATAACATTTTTACTGTTTTTTTAGCAGTACCAGCAATAACCAAATAACTCTCAAATAATAGTTGCTAAAAACTCGCACAGTTGAAATACATGAAAGTGTATATGGACAAGATATTTAATTGCTTTCTAATTAAACCCCACCGGTTTAAAATCTTGCTTTCACCAATGTAATTGCTCCAGAGGCTCCATTCAGGCAACATAACCAAGGATGTTTCAGAAGTTCAGATTCTCTCCTGCCAGACACTGTGCAGCTAATAAGCCCAACCTCAAACCTGCTCTGCCTCATGCTGGGCACTAAGCAGTTAATTAGCACAGCGTGTAACTTGCACTCTTCCTCCAATCCAGAACTAAGCTGTTAATAATCCTGGTCGGTGGCCTGCTCTCTCTCCTGCCAGACACTATTGGTTAACAACCACAGCCTGTAACCAGTCAGGCACAAAAAAGTTAATGTACCAAGCCTTTAACCTGCTGTCTTTCTCCTACTGGCCACTTAGCAGTTAATAACCCCAGATTGTATCCTGCTTTACTTCTTGCTGGGCACTAAGCAATTAATAGTAATTGCCTGTAACCTGCTCTTCCTCCTGCTGGCCACTAAGCAGTTAATAAATCCAGCCTGTAACCTGCTCTCTTTCCTGCTGCGCACTAAGCAGTTAATAAATCCAGTCTGTAACCTGCTCTCCCTGCTGCTGGGCACTAAGCAGTTAATAAATCCAGCCTGTAACCTGCTCTTCCTGCTGCTGGGCACTAAGCAGTTAATAAATCAAGCCTGTAACCTGCTCTCCCTGCTGCTGGGCACTAAGCAGTTAATAAATCCAGCCTGTAATCTGCTCTCCCTCCTGCTGGCCACTAAGCAGTTAAATCCAGTCTGTAACCTGCTCTCCCTGCTGCTGGGCACTAAGCAGTTAATAAATCCAGCCTGTAACCTGCTCTCCCTGCTGCTGGGCACTAAGCAGTTAATAAATCAAGCCTGTAACCTGCTCTCCCTGCTGCTGGCCACTAAACAGTTAATAAACCCAGCCTGTAACCTGCTCTCCCTCCTGCTGGGCACTAAGCAGTAAATAAATCCAGCCTGTAACCTGCTCTCCCTCCTGCTGGGCACTAAGCAGTTAATAAATCTAGTCTGTAACCTGCTCTCCCTACTGCTGGGCACTAAGCAGTTAATAAATCCAGCCTGTAATCTGCTCTCCCTCCTGCTGGACACTAAACAGTTAATAAGTCCAGCCTGTAACCTGCTCTCCCTGCTGCTGGGCACTAAACAGTTAATAAATCCAGCCTGTAACCTGCTCTCCCTCCTGCTAGCCACTAAGCAGTTAATAAATCCAGACTGTAACCTGCTCTCCCTGCTGCTGGGCACTAAGCAGTTAATAAATCCAGCCTGTAACCTGCTCTCCCTCCTGCTGGGCACTAAGCAGTTAATAAATCCAGCCTGTAACCTGCTCTCCCTGCTGCTGGGCACTAAGCAGTTAATAAATCAAGCCTGTAACCTGCTCTCCCTGCTGCTGGCCACTAAACAGTTAATAAACCCAGCCTGTAACCTGCTCTCCCTCCTGCTGGGCACTAAGCAGTAAATAAATCCAGCCTGTAACCTGCTCTCCCTCCTGCTGGGCACTAAGCAGTTAATAAATCTAGTCTGTAACCTGCTCTCCCTACTGCTGGGCACTAAGCAGTTAATAAATCCAGCCTGTAATCTGCTCTCCCTCCTGCTGGACACTAAACAGTTAATAAATCCAGCCTGTAACCTGCTCTCCCTCCTGCTGGCCACTAAGCAGTTAATAAATCCTGCCTGTAACCTGCTCTTCCGCTGCTGGCCACTAAACAGTTAATAAACCCAGCCTGTAACCTGCTCTCCCTCCTGCTGGGCACTAAGCAGTTAATAAATCCAGCCTGTAACCTGTTCTCTCCTGCTGGGCACTAAGCAGTTAATAAATCCAGCCTGTAACCTGTTCTCTCCTGCTGGGCACTAAGCAGTTAATAAATCCAGCCTGTAACCTGCTCTCCCTTCTGCTGGGCACTAAGCAGTTAATAAATCAAGCCTGTAACCCGGTCTCTCCTGCTGGGCACTAAACAGTTAATAAATCCAGCCTGTAACCTGCTCTCCCTCCTGCTGGGCACTAAGCAGTTAATAAATCCAGCCTGTAACCTGTTCTCTCCTGCTGGGCACTAAGCAGTTAATAAATCCAGCCTGTAACCTGCTCTCCTCCTGCTGGGCACTAAGCAGTTAATAAATCCAGCCTGTAACCTGCTCTCCCTGCTGCTGGGCACTAAGCAGTTAATAAACCCAGCCTGTAACCTGCTCTCCCTCCTGCTGGGCACTAAGCAGTAAATAAATCCAGCCTGTAACCTGCTCTCCCTCCTGCTGGGCACTAAGCAGTTAATAAATCTAGTCTGTAACCTGCTCTCCCTACTGCTGGGCACTAAGCAGTTAATAAATCCAGCCTGTAATCTGCTCTCCCTCCTGCTGGACACTAAACAGTTAATAAGTCCAGCCTGTAACCTGCTCTTCCGCTGCTGGCCACTAAACAGTTAATAAACCCAGCCTGTAACCTGCTCTCCCTGCTGCTGGGCACTAAACAGTTAATAAATCCAGCCTGTAACCTGCTCTCCCTCCTGCTGGCCACTAAGCAGTTAATAAATCCAGCCTGTAACCTGTTCTCTCCTGCTGGGCACTAAGCAGTTAATAAATCCAGCCTGTAACCTGTTCTCTCCTGCTGGGCACTAAGCAGTTAATAAATCCAGCCTGTAACCTGCTCTCCCTTCTGCTGGGCACTAAGCAGTTAATAAATCCAGCCTGTAACCTGGTCTCTCCTGCTGGGCACTAAACAGTTAATAAATCCAGCCTGTAACCTGCTCTCCCTCCTGCTGGGCACTAAGCAGTTAATAAATCCAGCCTGTAACCTGTTCTCTCCTGCTGGGCACTAAGCAGTTAATAAATCCAGCCTGTAACCTGCTCTCCCTCCTGCTGGGCACTAAGCAGTTAATAAATCCAGCCTGTAACCTGCTCTCCCTGCTGCTGGGCACTAAGCAGTTAATAAACCCAGCCTGTAACCTGCTCTCCCTCCTGCTGGGCACTAAGCAGTAAATAAATCCAGCCTGTAACCTGCTCTCCCTCCTGCTGGGCACTAAGCAGTTAATAAATCTAGTCTGTAACCTGCTCTCCCTACTGCTGGGCACTAAGCAGTTAATAAATCCAGCCTGTAATCTGCTCTCCCTCCTGCTGGACACTAAACAGTTAATAAGTCCAGCCTGTAACCTGCTCTCCCTGCTGCTGGGCACTAAACAGTTAATAAATCCAGCCTGTAACCTGCTCTCCCTCCTGCTAGCCACTAAGCAGTTAATAAATCCAGACTGTAACCTGCTCTCCCTGCTGCTGGGCACTAAGCAGTTAATAAATCCAGCCTGTAACCTGCTCTCCCTCCTGCTGGGCACTAAGCAGTTAATAAATCTAGTCTGTAACCTGCTCTCCCTACTGCTGGGCACTAAGCAGTTAATAAATCCAGCCTGTAATCTGCTCTCCCTCCTGCTGGACACTAAACAGTTAATAAGTCCAGCCTGTAACCTGCTCTTCCGCTGCTGGCCACTAAACAGTTAATAAACCCAGCCTGTAACCTGCTCTCCCTGCTGCTGGGCACTAAACAGTTAATAAATCCAGCCTGTAACCTGCTCTCCCTCCTGCTGGCCACTAAGCAGTTAATAAATCCAGCCTGTAACCTGCTCTTCCGCTGCTGGCCACTAAACAGTTAATAAACCCAGCCTGTAACCTGCTCTCCCTCCTGCTGGGCACTAAGCAGTTAATAAATCCAGCCTGTAACCTGTTCTCTCCTGCTGGGCACTAAGCAGTTAATAAATCCAGCCTGTAACCTGTTCTCTCCTGCTGGGCACTAAGCAGTTAATAAATCCAGCCTGTAACCTGCTCTCCCTTCTGCTGGGCACTAAGCAGTTAATAAATCCAGCCTGTAACCTGGTCTCTCCTGCTGGGCACTAAACAGTTAATAAATCCAGCCTGTAACCTGCTCTCCCTCCTGCTGGGCACTAAGCAGTTAATAAATCCAGCCTGTAACCTGGTCTCTCCTGCTGGGCACTAAACAGTTAATAAACTCAGCCTGTAACTTGATCTTCTTCTTGCTGGGCACTAAGCAGTTAAAACGTAGCCTGTAACCTGCTCCTGCTGTGCAATAAGCAGTTAATAGACCCAGTCTGTAACTTGTTCCCCCTCCTGCTGGGCACTAAGACGTTAATATGCCCAGTCTGTGCGACCAATCATCTCTCAGCCATCAGCACACACTGTCCTCCCTTAGCCACGCCTTCAGTCCCAGTGCCACACTCCCTATGCAAATTACACGCCCTCGGTGCCACGCCCCCACACACTCACATTTCCTCCGGCCGCCGCCGCCGCTGCTGCAGTGTGAGAGGCCTGGGAGCCGGGGGACTGCTGAGTCACATGCACAGGTAGGAACAGAGGGGCCGCAGGGCAGTGGGTGCCGGGTGGGTGCTACTTACAGCCAGTGTTGTGTCAGCACGAGCAGGGGAGACTCACAGGCTTGTCGGTCGGGGGCACTTTAAGAGAACAGTTGGAGGGTGACATTGGGCAGATCAGCAGCTTCATGAACAGAGAGAGAGAGATGGGATGTTCCAAGTAGAGGGGGGAAGGATTGATCCTTGTACTTTGTATAGAGAGAAGGATCAGCTTGGGCTCCCCCTTTATACACAGAACTGCTAAACCGCCTGTCACTGTACTGGGACACCAGGAAGTCCTGGGAGGAGGAGGGGAGGTGAATACTGGGGCAGCAGCACTATCAGTGTATATTATACATATATCTTATAGTTATCTCTCATCCTGAGCCCATAAGGACTGAGTTCCTGTTTGTCCTGCCAGGAAACTTCACATCTCAACGGGCTCCCCCCACCTCTGCTGTGTGATTGGTCTGTTTCACTTTTATTTAACCCTGTGTCTGCCCCGGCCTCATGTAGGGAGAATACAGAGAGGGCACTGAATGGCCCCCCATGGGGTATATACTTACCGCTACTGTAAGTCACTGCCAAGCGCAGCACTTTATTCTATGGAACAATCAGCCGACATTGTGTTTCTTGCCCCCCCATTTCTTTTCTTTTCAATGGCAACAAAGTAACTTGTTTTATAACGTTCTTATACAAAACATCTATAAAGTAAAGTGCTGTCACTAACCTGCTGACAGAGTTTCTGGGAATGTTATTTCAACAGCCAGAATTAATGAATACGAATGATCGTGAGCTCATTGTCGCTCTGTGAGATCAGCCTGTAGCTTTAAGGTGCCCCCCCCTCACTTGTATATTGGAGTCTGATGATATAGTTCCAATGAATTGGAAATTCCCCATACTGATAATGAGGATATAGAGTTCGATCCTCGGGCATCACCAAAAGCTCCTTGCCACAAAAAAAAACTTGTTCTGATTGGTTGCTGCCCAGGGTGTGCAAGCAGCAAATCTCTTGGTATTAAAATGTGACTTACACAATTAAACATGCAGCTCCAATTGTATTAATTCAGGGAGAAGCATTCATACATAAGTATCTTTGCAGCAGTCCTGTCCTGCTTTATGGCTGAGATTCTAACTATCTGTATAACAGAACATTCTGTCCCAGTGGCTGCACAGATCCTATCTGATCCCCATTGTAAGCAGCAGTCCTGTCCTGCTTTATGGCAGCTGAGATTCTAGCTATCTATATAACAGAACATTCTGTCCCAGTGGCTGCACAGATCCGATCTGATCCCTATTGTAAGCAGCAGTCCTGTCCTGCTTTATGGCAGCTGAGATTCTAGCTATCTATATAACAGAACATTCTGTCCCAGTGGCTGCACAGATCCAATCTGATCCCTATTGTAAGCAGCAGTCCTGTCCTGCTTTATGGCAGCTGAGATTCTAGCTATCTGTATAACAGAACATTCTGCCCCAGTGGCTGCACAGATCCTATCTGATCCCCATTGTAAGCAGCAGTCCTGCCCTGCTTTATGGCAGCTGAGATTCTAGCTATCTGTATAACAGAGCATTCTGTCCCAGTGGCTGCACAGATCCTATCTGATCCCCATTGTAAGCAGCAGTCCTGTCCTGCTTTATGGCAGCTGAGATTCTAGCTATCTGTATAACAGAGCATTCTGTCCCAGTGGCTGCACAGATCCTATCTGATCCCCATTGTAAGCAGCAGTCCTGTCCTGCTTTATGGCAGCTGAGACTCTAGCTATCTGTATAACAGAGCATTCTGTCCCAGTGGCTGCACAGATCCTATCTGATCCACGTTGTAAGCAACAGTCCTGCCCTGCTTTATGGCAGCTGAGATTCTAGCTATCTGTATAACAGAACATTCTGTCCCAGTGGCTGCACAGATCCTATCTGATCCCCATTGTAAGCAGCAGTCCTGTCCTGCTTTATGGCAGCTGAGACTCTAGCTATCTGTATAACAGAGCATTCTGTCCCAGTGGCTGCACAGATCCTATCTGATCCACGTTGTAAGCAACAGTCCTGCCCTGCTTTATGGCAGCTGAGATTCTAGCTATCTGTATAACAGAGCATTCTGCCCCAGTGGCTGCACAGATCCTATCTGATCCCCATTGTAAGCAGCAGTCCTGCCCTGCTTTATGGCAGCTGAGATTCTAGCTATCTGTATAACAGAGCATTCTGTCCCAGTGGCTGCACAGATCCTATCTGATCCCCATTGTAAGCAGCAGTCCTGTCCTGCTTTATGGCAGCTGAGATTCTAGCTATCTGTATAACAGAGCATTCTGTCCCAGTGGCTGCACAGATCCTATCTGATCCCCATTGTAAGCAGCAGTCCTGTCCTGCTTTATGGCAGCTGAGACTCTAGCTATCTGTATAACAGAGCATTCTGTCCCAGTGGCTGCACAGATCCTATCTGATCCACGTTGTAAGCAACAGTCCTGCCCTGCTTTATGGCAGCTGAGATTCTAGCTATCTGTATAACAGAACATTCTGTCCCAGTGGCTGCACAGATCCTATCTGATCCCCATTGTAAGCAGCAGTCCTGTCCTGCTTTATGGCAGCTGAGACTCTAGCTATCTGTATAACAGAGCATTCTGTCCCAGGATCCTAATGACAATGGCACCTGTCTCAGGAAAGTTTACAAGGCAAAGCAAACATATAATTGTATGGATAGAAAAAAAAGGGAGTTTTATAGTATTTGTGTTACATTTGAGCCTCTTGATTGCTTTATAGTAATTACAGTGTTAGCTTTTACTACACCTCGGGTTCAATGGATCAGAACAGGGTTAATGATTACTGCAAAGCAACTGTAAGAAAAGCTTCACAACTTCTCAAGAAGAGCTGCCGGCCCTGCCCAGGAGCTTTATTAAATTACAACTCCCAGCATCTTTGAATGACATGGAATTGTGGATATAATTGTGGCAGTAGGTTTGTAGGTTACGTAAGTTTTACAGGTACAAAACAAAATCATTCCCTTAAAGGGGAATCAACACTTTTAGAATTAAATCGACTGTAGCAGATGTTTAGTACACCACTTTCATATCTTATTACTTCTTAGAATTGTTTATATATTTAACAGTTTTTATGTTCCTCAGTCTAACTTATTTATGGCTACACTCAAACACTCATGCTGTGAGTCAATGACAGGCTTTCTCTGCTCTAATTGGTTGCTTTCAGCAGAAGTTAAGCTAGCCATATGCAGAGTCAGACTGGGCTCGAGGGAATCCCATAAAAACCCCGGTGGGCCCTGCTTACCCAAATCCGCTCCCCACCTGAAGCCTTGTGTGCTGCCCCCTGATCTCCCACCCAGTCTTGATTGTGGCTGGAAGATATTGAATTGATTGATCAAATATATGCCGGGGCCCGGGGGGTTATGGCTGGGGCCGGGAGTGTAGCTGATGGGGGGGGGGAGTGTAGGTGCCCCTAAAGCAGCAGCCCCGGTGGGCCCCGGGCCCCCCCCTGTCCAACATTGGCCATATGCCTTGAGAACTCTTGTTTGGTGATCTCTACATAATATGGCCACCCACTTGCTGGGCTTATGGTGGCCATAGACGCAAAGATCCGCTCGTTTGACAACATCGCCAAACGAGCGGATCTTTCCCCGATATGCCATTACGATCTGATTACGATGCGCAATGGGCTCTGGCGGGATCGGTCGAGTCAAAATCAACCCTGACCGATTGACCAAATGACCGATCTCTGCCGGACGAAAGATGTCGGCACACGCCACACACGATCCGAAAATCGTACGAATCCTCGATTCGTACGATAGGATCTGTGTGTCTATGGCCACCTTTAATGAGGTTGATCTGATTGTTGACCCAGGGAGCCCGCTAATTGGCCTGCCTATGTGACTAAGGACCACATTAGTGCAGTCCTGATCTGACAGATCTCTGTAGGCCTGGGCCAACGTTTGAGTCATACCAGTTTGGATGGGGGTGGCCAGCTTAAATGTCACGTTGAGGAAGCTCATAAACCACTTACAGCTCAAAAACTATAGTAAAAATTAGGAAAAAATTACTAAGCACCCACTCTAGTTTGAGTTGTCATGGGAAAAAATGTTTTTTTTTTTTTTTTTTCAAAACACTCAAGCACTCAATAGTAAAATCCAGGTCCCACTGAGAGACATTCAGTTACATTGAGTAGGAGAAACAACAGCCTGCCAGAAAGCAATTCCATCCTAAAGTGCTGGCTCTTTCTGAAATCACATGACCAGGCAAAATGAGCTGAGATGCACCTACACACCAATATTACAACTAAAAAAATACACTTGCTGGTTCAGGAATTTAATTTTATATTGTAGAGTGAATTATTTGCAGTGTAAACAGTGTCATTTAGGAATAAAAACTACACCATAAAAATCATTCCAGAATCCCTTTAATAACAGTTCCACTTAAACTCCATTGTAGCTGATTCTTTATAACCAGTAAAATGTGCTTTCTGCTCATTTCAGTTCTGGTGCCGTTGTCCGCTCCGATCAAGAGACCAACGGGAACCTCCGGAGCTGAAGGAAGATGGTGTCTGTTTCCGGATTGCAGATAATAACCGGCACTTGGAGGGTTCTACAGACGGGGGCTTCCTGTTTATTTTAAGTTTCGCTTTCACCTTCAAGCCTTTGCGGGAAGCAAAGCTCAGATGGGACTCCCAGTCTAGCTGATTCCAGGGACTTTCTAGCACTGCTCTTGCCAACGTCCGTGGCACGACATCCTCCCATTAGGAACAGTAATGCTGGGAAACTACTCAAGCTTTCCTGCACTTGTACAGCATTCCTCCCCTTGCTCTTACCGGGAATATCTGCCTTGTGCCCCGTAAGACAGTGTTTTTCACATTCTTTGTTGGATATGGAGGAGCTCAGGAGGAAATTACCGTCTCCAGCCTCAAGGTCGGTGTCCTGACATGGTCTACACTTAGAAACAATGAAACCAGCAGGCCCTGTCTTGTTTTATTTTTATTTTTTAACTTTTTGAAAACGTCCACTACAAATTGGCCGGTTCCCCAAGGATTATAATTGGGAGTTGTGCCGGAATCCCCCTCCCTGTATTTGATCTTTCTCTTGGCTCTTCCAACCTTCTGTTGAGTCATGTCGTGGTTTGGTGAAGCTCAGTGGTTTATATTGGTGTCTCTTTTCGTGGCTGCCCTGGTCACCCTTGGGGTTTACCTGTTCCAGTATATTCTTGGCGGCATCTGGAGACTCAGAGGAAAATTTCCTTCTAAAGCTCAAAGTGAAGCCGATTCTCTCCTTTCCTGGATCCTGTCTCTGAACAGTTGGAGGAGCCAGTGGCTGAGAGCTTGGATAAATGCCCTCAATGAGGAAGCTGGAAAAAGAGGCGTAAGTATCACTTGGAAAGCTGTGATTGGTTGCACTGTCAAATGCTGCGTTCCTTTGTATATGAAAAAGGTTTATACAGGTATAGGATCCGTTATCCAGAAACCAATTATCCAGAAAGCTCTGAATTACGTAAAGGCCATCTCCCATAGACTCCACTTTATCCAAATAACCTGAAATTTTTTTTTTCTCTGTAATAATAAAACAGTAACTTGTACTTGATCCCAACTAAGATATAATTAATCCTTATTGGAAGCAGGACCAGCCTATTGGGTTTATTTAATGTTCTCATGATTTTATAGTAGGCTTAAAGTATGGAGATCCAAATTACGGAAAGATGTTTTATCTGGAAAACCCCAGGTCCCGAGCATTCTGGATAACAGATCCCATACCTGTAGTACATATCAGTCATAGCTTGTTGTTGTAGACCAGTGGTCCCCAACTAGTGGCTGGTGAGCAACATGTTTCTCTCCAACCCCTTGGATGTTGCTCTCAGTGGCCTCAAAGCAGGGGATTATTTTTAAATTCCTGGCTTAGAGGCAAGTTTTGGTTGCATAAAAACTAAGGGGGTTGTTTACTTGTTTACTAAACTCTGAATGCAAAAATCACGAAAAAATTGTGATTTTTTTAATATAAAATTGGACTTTTGAAAAATCACAATTTTTTTCGGAATTTATTAAACCCCGAGGATGGAATAGTCGGAATCTGAAAATCCGGCATCTGAAAATCCGGCATCTCAGACCTGTGGAGGTTGCATATAAGGCAATGGGAGAAGTCCCAATGATTTTTTGATGTGCGCTGGGTTTCGTGCAATATCCCAAAAATCTGAGTTTCCCGGTGAAAAATCTGAAAAGATCTCAAAAATCAAATGAAAAATAAGGGTTAAAAACCCGAGTGGATTTGATCGGAGTTTATAGCAGAAAATATTGAGATCAATTCGGACTTTGATAAATAACCCCCTAGGTGTTCTGCCAAATAGAACCTCTTATAGGCTGCCCGTCCATATTGGGGTACCAGATGGCCCTTACAATCCTTATTTGGCACCCCAGGGATTTGTGTTGCTCCCCTACTTTTTTTTTTTTTTTTTACATTTGAAGGTGGCTCATGGGTAAAAAAAGCTTGGGGACCCCTGTCCTAGACAATAGAAAGTGGCAGGACCATTGTATCTTCTGCTTTATTTACAGAGAGTAATAGAGAGAAGGGTGTTCTGCAGCTATTCCCTCAGTCTTGGAAGTTTAAAGAAGCAGCAAATCATTTGTTTTTTTAGTCCTATGGTCTTATTTGCACTGAGCTGATTTACCACTGGATATGTGTGCTGCCTCCATTGAACAACTCAAGGCAATGTAACCTGTTTATTTTATTATATCAGGCTGATGTCCAAGCCTGGGGGTACAACATGCCTATGACAATTGAGTAAAACAGTACAATTTCCTTTTCTAGCTGAACTTCCCCTTTACGTTTTAAAAATGCTCCGAAATCTTGCGTTTTGCATTTGCAGGAATCCTAGAGAGAGAGAGATTTCCATGTAAGAATGGATACAGTTGTGTCATTAATTTCTCGTTTAGTCGTTTAAGTTCACTCTTGGGTTAACTTCCTGTTTTGTGATGCGGTTTTGCCACAGTGATCGCCCTCAGACTTCTCAACAAGAACCAAAACTTGTAATTCCAGTGAGTCTCTAAAGACTTTCTCTCCCATATCTGGATCTAAGGATTCACTTTATAACGTTGGCTTCTTAAAGGAGTAACATGAAACGGCAGACGTCGATGTACAAGTTCTACAGCTTCACTTAAAGGGGAATGAAAGTCAACCTCGGCTTTGTACACTATGTTTTCTTTTTCAATAGTATACAGGTTTTTGCATCTGTTATCTAGAAACCCATTATCCATAGACTCCCTTTTAATTACATTCAATCCATTCAGCCATTCAATCACAAGATACCCAGCAGAAAACAACAGATAAGCTCTGTAGTATACAGTTACATTCTACAGAGTTTATCTGTTATCTACTGTGTATCCTGTGCTTGAACGGCTGCCCCCATGGCTACACAGCAGCTTGTTTATATAAACTATAGTAGTACTTATCTGTTATCTACTGTGTATCCTGTGCTTGAATGGCTGCCCCATGGCTACACAGCAGCTTGTTTATATAAACTATAGTAGTACTTATCTGTTATCTACTGTGTATCCTGTGCTTGAACGGCTGCCCCCATGGCTACACAGCAGCTTGTTTATATAAACTATAGTAGTACTTATCTGTTATCTACTGTGTATCCTGTGCTTGAATGGCTGCCCCCATGGCTACACAGCAGCTTGTTTATATAAACTATAGTAGTACTTATCTGTTATCTACTGTGTATCCTGTGCTTGAATGGCTGCCCCATTGCTACACCGCAGCTGTTTATATAAACTATAGTAGTACTTATCTGTTATCTACTGTGTATCCTGTGCTTGAACGGCTGCCCCCATGGCTACACAGCAGCTTGTTTATATTAACTATAGTAGTACTTATCTGGTATCTACTGTGTATCCTGTGCTTGAACGGCTGCCCCATGGCTACACAGCAGCTGTTTATATAAACTATAGTAGTACTTATCTGTTATCTACTGTGTATCCTGTGCTTGAATGGCTGCCCCATGGCTACACAGCAGCTTGTTTATATAAACTATAGTAGTACTTATCTGTTATCTACTGTGTATCCTGTGCTTGAATGGCTGCCCCCATGGCTACACAGCAGCTTGTATATATACACTATAGTAGTACTTACCTGTTATCTACTGTGTATCCTGTGCTTGAATTGCTGCCCCCATGGCTACACAGCAGCTTGTTTATATAAACTATAGTAGTACTTATCTGTTATCTACTGTGTATCCTGTGCTTGAATGGCTGCCCCCATGGCTACACAGCAGCTTGTTTATATAAACTATAGTAGTACTTATCTGTTATCTACTCTGTATCCTGTGCTTGAATTGCTGCCCCCATGGCTACACAGCAGCTTGTTTATATAAACTATAGTAGTACTTATCTGTTATCTACTGTGTATCCTGTGCTTGAATGGCTGCCCCCATGGCTACACAGCAGCTTGTTTATATAAACTATAGTAGTACGTATCTGTAATCTACTGTGTATCCTGTGCTTGAATGGCTGTCCCCATGGCTACACAGCAGCTTGTTTATATAAACTATAGTAGTACTTACCTGTTATCTACTGTGTATCCTGTGCTTGAATGGCTGCCCCCATGGCTACACAGCAGCTTGTTTATATAAACTATAGTAGCGTTTCTGAAACACACCAGTTTTACCAGTGCAGGGCAACAGCGCATTATATTGATATTCAATTTAAAACATTTTCATTTTTAGATGTTACTGTTCCTTTAAAGGCCTGAATCTGAGCCAATAAGGCCAGGCCACCTTGATTTTGATTAAAAAAAAAGGCTTGGGTGACGCCACTCCAGTAGATCATGTGGTCAGCAATCCAGGTATAATAGAAATGAAACAGACTTTCCTTTCCCTTCAAAAGCAGGGTGTGTCTATTTTTATGAAAGGCAAAAGATATGTATCAGATTAGGCAACAAAGGTCTTTTAGTTCATTTAAATGAAGGGCTGGGCCTCTGTCTGTTCAGCAGTTATTCCTTCCAAACTTCAGTGTGTCTGATACCAGAGCCCTTCCCTTGCTCCCTATGCAAACAGTCTCCCATGAGCAGGAACTGGTGAGAAGTGGTAGAAATCTCCGAGAATCTAGTTTGTCTGTAGGGATCCGGATGAAATACTCCAGCACTTGCGGGCTTTGTTAAAGGGATACTGTCATGGGAAAAAAATTTTTTTTCAAAATGAATCAGTTAATAGTGCTGCTCCAGCAGAATTCTCCACTGAAATCCATTTCTCAAAAGAGAAAACAGATTTTTTTATATTCAATTTTGAAATCTGACATGGAGCTAGACATATTGTCAATTTCCCAGCGGCCCCTGGTCATGTGACTTGTGCCTGCACTTTAGGAGAGAAATGCTTTATGGCAGGCTGCTGTTTTTCCTTCTCAATGTAACTGAATGTGTCTCAGTGGGACATGGTTTTTTACTATTGAGTGTTGTTCTTAGATCTACCAGGAAGCTGTTATCTTGTGTTAGGGAGCTGCTATCTCGTTACCTTCCCATTGTTCTTTTGTTTGGCTGCTGGGGGGGAAAGGGAGGGGGGTGATATCACTCCAACTTGCAGTACAGCAGTAAAGAGTGACTGAAGTTTATCAGAGCACAAGTCACATGACTTGGGGCAGCTGGGAAATTGACAAAATGTCTTGCCCCATGTCAGATTTCAAAATTGAATATAAAAAAATCTGTTTGCTCTTTTGAGAAATGGATTTTAGTGCAAAATTCTGCTGGAGCAGCACTATTAACTGATTCATTTTGAAAAAAATGTTTTTTCCCATGAGAGTATCCCTTTAAATGTATAGATTGGGTGTGGTTACGTTTTCATGCCCTGATTGGTTCATTTTGAATGTTCTAAAGCTCTGAGCTGTCAAAAGAGGGACTGTCCCTCCGAAAAAGGGACAGTTGGGAGGTATGTTAACAGGGTGGTTAACTTTTAGTATGTTATAGACTCGCCAATTCTAAGCAACGTTTCAATTGGTCTTCATTAATATTTTTTATAGTTTTTTAAATTATTTCTGACTCCTCCAGCTTTCAAATTGGAGGTCACTGACCCCTTCTAAAAAAACAAATGCTCTGTAAGGCTACAAATGAATTGTTATTGCTACTTTTTATTACTCCTCTTTCTATTCAGGCCTCTCCTATTCAAACCCGAGTCTCTTCTTCAAATCAATGCATGGTTGCTAGGGTAATTTGGACCCTAGCAACTAAATTGCTGAAACTGCAAACCGCTGCTGAATAAAAAGCTAAATAACTCAAGAACCACAAATAATAAAACATGAAAAACAAATTGCAAATTGTCTCAGAATATCCCTCTCTACATCAAACTAATAGTTAGTTTAAAGGTGAACAAACTCTAACTGTTTGCAAACAGTATACAGACTGGGTTTATTACCCAGCAGGAGGGAGAACAAGCTGCGCCCTAGCAACCAGACTGCTGGAATTGCAAACCGGGGAGCTACTGAATAAAAAGCTAAATAACTCAAACAACAAAAATAATAAAAAAACATAAACCACTGTCAATCGCTACATCATACTAAAAGATAGTTACAGGTTAACAACCCAATTCATTTAGTTGTGTGAACATTCTAATACCTTTAGCCTACCCTAACTTGCTTATTTCTGATCTTGCCCACTCCCACACCTTTTGTCTCATTCCCTTCCCCTTTAGATTGTAAGCTCTTTTGCACAGGGCCTTCCTCGCCTTTTTGTACCGGTACTGGTCGTTATGTATGTTCTATATACGTAATTCAAGTGGTTTATTTGTATAAACACATTTATTTTACAGTGGGGTCTCTAAAAATATATGTTAAAGGGATACTGTCATGGGGGAAAAATGTTTCTTTCAAAACACATCAGTTAATAGTGCTGCTCTAGCAAAATTCTGCACTGAAATCCATTTTTCAAAAGAGCAAACAGATTTTTTTATAATTTAATGTTGAAATCTGACATGGGGCTAGACATATTGTCAGTTTCCCAGCTGCCCCCAGTCATGTGACTTGTGCTCTGATAAACTGCAATCACTCTTTACTGCTGTACTGCAATATGGAGTGATATCACCCCCTCCCTTTCCCCCCCCCAGCAGCCTAACAACAGAACAATGGGAAGGTAACCAGATAGCAGCTCCCTAACACAAGATAACAGCTGCCTGGTAGATCTAAGAGCAGCACTCAATAGTAAAATCCAGGTCTCACTGAGACACCACCAGGCATGCTGCCAAAAGAACAGGACACCAAAGCGGTTTGTGCAATTATAATGTCAGTTACGATCCATTACACATTTTTTCACTATTTTTGTCATGTTTATATTGTTAACCTGTCAGTTCTATAAGGGTGGCCCTAACCCCAAGGCTAATGTTACAGACACTTTAATGAGGGTGCAGAGCTTCAGTAGGGAGTGGGTGAGAAACGGTATGTACAAAGTAAAATGAAAACAAACGAAACCACAGTATTTGTGGCTCTCATCGAATGGCATCGATGAGAAAGAATTCGGTAAAGGAAAGTCACACCTATGAGTGGGGGGTACATAGGCTCGCTAGTCATTTTGTCTTATATGGAGTCCTGCATCAGGTCGGTTACAGCCGAGTAACCACGGGTAAAAAGTCCCCGATTCCTTGGTCGTGCGGGCAGTCTGTAACCCGACTGGTGCCCAACAAAGGTGCAGACTTGATCCCTCCCATCCACCCTTATGGTTCTTCTAGTTTTTTAATTTATTTTGGGAAGATTCGGCACCGGAGTGACGTCACGTGCGGGCAAATGTGACGTCACTTCCGGTTTCGCGTGTCCCCCTGGTTCTAAAGGTTAGTTGGCTTATTGCGGGTCAGGGAGCGGGAACATGCGGGTCAAATTGCGGGTTCAGGTTGGGAATCCCCTTTCCCCAGAGGTAGAACAAGCAGCTCTGGGGACCCAGTCATAATATAACTAGGGGCCCCCTCCCAAACCCACATCTGTGTGCGCTGCTTTTTCTGTTTCCCACACTCCTCATTCCTTGCTCTTTTTATTTATAACTCCTTGGGGCCATGTATTAATGATAAGCATATAGGGTTTCCAATTACTTTATCTTCCTGTAATTGCTCAATAAAACATATACCTTGCACTTCATTTTTATATATATATATATATATATATATATATATATATATAAGCTGTTCCTTGTATCCAGGTCTTGCCGTCATAGATTCAGTTATATTATAGTCAGATTGTCTGAGTTTCCAGTTTTAGTAACCAGGTCCTAAAAAAAACCCCCAATTCTGCTGAGTCGCTAGATTTCTCCTGCAGACGATGATGTCAGAGGCCATCACATGCCATCATAATGACAGATCTCTAAGCGCTTCTCCTGAGCTATTTTTATGTGCTACTAAAAGGCTTTTAGTTAACTGGAAAGATCCCGAGGCAGAATGAATTTAAATGAGGCACTTAATGGGCTTTGAATCGTTTCTGAGCTCGTTGATAAACCGCCCTGACAGTGTGATGGCCGTGCCGCACTTTCTCCGAGGAGCAGGCAGTGTGGGGGAGATAAGTGGGACGTCACAGAGAAGGACAGAGAGTGGACCATCACTTTCCCCTGAGATACAACATATAAAACCCCTTGGCCTTTTGTAGGAAATGTGCATCTGGAATAGGAAGGCAGAGTTTGTCATTTGTCATTGAGCTTCTCTGTGACTGAGGGATTGTTTGCTCTGCGTCTCTCTGGCTCCGGCCCAAACAGCTGCTCAGCCAATCGTTGGGCTTAGACAGCTGTGCTTGTGAGTGCCGTGGTACCGCCTGTGTTACCCGGGAAGAGAGAACATGGGATTTGGGACTGAAGACATTTGTGATTGTGGTGTTATTGGTATAGAGGCCTTGAAAACAAGGAAGCAAAGTGCAGCAGCCTGTGTTATACAGAGGACAGGACTGCTGCTTACAATGGGGATCAGATAGGATCTGTGCAGCCACTGGGACAGAATGCTCTGTTATACAGATAGCTAGAATCTCAGCCATAAAGCAGGACAGGACTGCTGCTTACAATGGGGATCAGATAGGATCTGTGCAGCCACTGGGACAGAATGCTCTGTTATACAGATAGCTAGAATCTCAGCTGCCATAAAGCAGGACAGGACTGCTGCTTACAATGGGGATCAGATAGGATCTGTGCAGCCACTGGGACAGAATGTTCTGTTATACAGATAGCTAGAATCTCAGCTGCCATAAAGCAGGACAGGACTGCTGCTTACAATGGGGATCAGATAGGATCTGTGCAGCCACTGGGACAGAATGTTCTGTTATACAGATAGCTAGAATCTCAGCTGCCATTTTGTTGTAAAGCTAGAATCTTGGATGACTTTGTTTCACAAAATATCCCACATTGTTTCAGGCACCGTTCCAAACACTGTGTTGTAATAATACTGTTCCTTTAATCTCACCTTGTGCTTTTGGTATTGTTCTTGGCTAATTTCAGGAACAAACATCCTGCTTTATCTGGGTTCTCTGTTCACCTGAGAATGAGAACTGGAACAATCACATGATCAGTTAAACGTGTGATGCTCCTCGAGCTCAATGTGCTGTGAATAGATATTGTTCTGCTAATGGGGCCTGTTCCTTTGCCTTATTCCAGTGCGGATGTGAATGTGCCGGAATATTCAGGTGCACGACCTTCATATTTCCCTTTTGTGGTGACAACACAGGATTCGCGTGTACTAAAAATGCAAGTGAGAATAGAAACGGCAATTTTACCCCAATTTTTCATTTTCTGTGCATTGGTTTATGTAGAACGGGGCTGTGCAACTGGAGGTGCAAATGGGCTGCAGCATTTTTTGGGTATCGTTGGCCAATATAAATCCACAGATAATGGTTTTATTATTTCCAGTGCCTGGTTTACCATGATCCCACTTCAGTCGTCAGTAGATGCAGGGGGATCTACATGAACACTAGCTGCCCAAAAGTTCCAAGGCACCATGTACAATAAGAGCAGTGCTCATTATCAGACTGGGGTATCTCGAGATCACTGGATTGGATCACCCCAAGGGACTCCAACGCCACCACATAGCTCATCTTGCTGCTTCTGCTGGTTGCTGAAAAATTATCTGCTCCCCTTGTAGATTAGGGCAGTCACCAGGCCTGGGATGGATGACCCTTAAGGACAGGGGCCTACTAGGGTTTCTACCAGGGTTTGGTCTGTAGGCCCAGTAGGACCCTAGCAAAGCTTTCAAAACTATCTTGACTACCATTTACCACCATCTTTTCCTCCAATGGACCAGGTTCCCAGGCTTGGGCTTGGCTGCCAGAATACCAATGAGTCTCCTGGTGGGTTCACATCCGGGTGGGCCTTACTGTAGGACAACTTCCATAACCTCTGTGATTTTCACGGCAGAGACATGCGAGACCAATATCTTTTAGTACAGTTTATCTAAAGACTCTTACACTGATCCTTGGATGTTAGGTTCTCCTATGTGCTCTACAAGACCTAGTCCAGCACTGCAGGTACCCACAATGCAATACGGGTAGTGAAGATCTAAATGCCTAGTGCAGTGATCCCCCACCAAATGGCTCATGAGCATCATGTGGCTCCTAGTGACAAGTTTTGGTTGCATAAAAACCAGGTGTATGGCCAAAGAGTCTACCAAATAGGTAATCACAGCCCTTATTTTGCCCCCCATGAACCTTTTTCATGGTTGTGTTGCTCCTCAACTCTTTTACATCTGAATGTGGCTCTCAGGTAAAAAGGTTAGAGACCCCTGGCCTAGCGGGTTGGATCAGGTCTGGAATTTTGCTGTATTTTTCTCAAATTCGCTCTATTCCTACCTTTGACTTCCATGTCCACACCTCCCAACTTTCCCGTTTTTAGAGGGACAGTCCCTCTTTTGACAGCTCAACCCACAGTCCCTCATTTGTACTGGAAAGTCCAGTTTTTCTCTGCACTGAACAACCAGAAAAACTAACAATGTTTCTTAATTGGCAGAGAGCCCAGAACAGCCACAGCTGCAGATAAGATACTTTTGTAACAATTTTGAGAAAAGCAAAGAAGTCATTGTAACAATATAAGATAACAGGTCCCTTGGGAGACGTTAGACTCGGCTTAAAGGACAATTCACCTTCATTAGCAAAACTGTAATAACTGGAAAAAAAAACAGAAATATGTTCTAACTTTCATAACATGCCAAATTTTGTAAAATGAACATGGTAATTAGGGGGGGTGGTCACAAAAATGGGCGTGGTCAAAAAATGTGTCCCTCTTTTTATTTCCAAAATGTTGGGAGGTATGCATGTCTATGATCAGGGGTGTAACTACAGAGGAAGCAGACCCTGCAGCTGCAGGGGGGGGCCCAGGAGATACAGGGGCCCTAATCCATAAACAATTTCAATAAATATTGATAAAACAGGTCAACTTCTAGACATTTTGATGGGCCTTAAAAATAGTTAGCTGTGGGGCCCATATATATAATATCTAGTAATGCCTATGTGTCAGGTAGTGGGTCAGGTTATGGTTAAACATGTTGTGGGTTGGATAGTGAGTCTGAACAAGTAAAACATGTGTTGCAGTTCTGAGGTTGGTGCTGGTCCTTTCATTTAGGCCCGTGCGGGTTTCCAAGCTCGTGCTGTGCTGCTACATGTCACAACATGATGGATGGTAGGAAAGCTTTACAGCGCTAGTGAACTGTATCTTCCACAGCAGAAGAAAACACTGTTAGCCTGGAGAAATAATTAGCTATCTCCGCAGGAAGAACTCCATAGGATATGTGTTCATTGTAGCATAAAGCAGAGACAAACCATAGGAGGCCCAGGAGGATAAACCACCATTGTGACATCACTCACTCCCCAGGCGTTTGTGTATCTCTCATGGAAGTGCTGTAGGGAAAGAATCCATAGAATGTTCCTATTGATGGGCCAGGCAGCTGTCTCCTAAATACACACTGGCAGATCCTAATCTGGCAATGCCTGACCCCGGCTCATTCCTGGAGAGGCTTGACTGCCCCATATTCCATCAGATAAAAGACACCTTTCATTTTAAATAACTACACACCAAATATTTGCCTTCTGGAGAATGAGTGAAGGGCATTAATGGGTAACGTTGTAAGTGCCTCCAGAAAAGTGGAGAATCCATAGAAATATTTCAACATTGTGCAGAAATGATCCATGTGCCATCCCCATTGTACATAACCCTCCCAATTTGCCCGTAGGGTAAAGTATAAAGGGCAAACACATTAATACTAAACACCCTGCACTGTCATGACATATATGCCCTAAATGCTGCCTGTGTCTCAGTCTTACAGATAAGGAGGAGATCATTATAACGAACTAGAATGAGAATCTGATTAAATACCTTCACCAGCTCCCACAATTGCTCTGCAGAATTAAGGAGAAGGGGTTAAATGCAAAATAAAAGATTTTTCAGGCAGATTTTGTGCTTTGGATTCAGCCCATAAATACAAAGCGAAGTGTTGTTTGACCTGAATAATTCTGACTAATCCCCGCGTCCCAGTGAAATACAATGTGTAAATGTTGTGTAATAATAACCGAGGTTTCTAGCAGAGCTCTCACAGTTTACAGTTCAGTGTGTGTGCGCAGAATAATCAGGAGTCAGGTTTGGGGACGTCTGCACTGGGGAATGTAAGGAATCTCCTTGTATGACAGGTCTGAGCTCTGTTTAGGGTAAGGACACACTGGACGATTTGTCGCCAACATTTTTAAAAAGCAAATCGCGGCGACATATCGCTCGTTTTGTCTCTGAACAAAACCAAATGAAAGACGCCAGCTCCTGTGCCCACAGCGCGTTTGTGAATCGCCTGTAGCTCCAAAACGCACTGAGACCCTTTTCCGAGCGATTTATCAGAAATAGCATGTACTTAGAAAAGCACTGAAATCTCCTAGACACGCACACACATACAGATAAGTAGCAGCAATTGTATTCAAATTACAATGCGAACGCAATGACGCAAGAACGTAAAGACGCCAGGTTACAGCGGGAAGCACAAACCGTTTCCGGTTTGGGTGGAGCACGTACCGCACAGAGTAATGGGATACAAATCGCTCTGTGCCAATAGTCACTGTGAATCGTCTGTTCAAAAAAGACGATCGTCTTGTCGCCGCGATTTACTTTTTTAAAACGTTGGCGACAAATCGTCCAGTGTGTCCTTACCCTAAAGGGGATGTTCAACTTTTTTTCAGATTGTCCACCAGACTCTTTTTTATTTGCTTTACCTGTTTTTATTTCTTTACACTTTTTCCAAAGTTGAAAGTTGCTTTATATTACACACTGATTCGCTGTTAATCCCTCTTCCGCTGGCACCATATTGCCTTACTCAGGATCAGACTGGGGGGCTCTGTTAAATGATCTTCTGCCTTCCCATAGTTCATGTTCACTGCCCTCTGTCTCCTGCCCTCTCCTCTGCCACTATCCCAACCCTGCCATCCCCTCTGCTGCTCTCCCCACCCCTTCCCTCCCCTCTGACGCTATCCCCTTCCCTCCCCTTTGCCGCTATCCCCTCCCCTCTGCCGCTATCCCTACCCCTTCCCTCCTCACTGCACCAATCCCTTCCCTCCCCTCTGCCGCTATCTCTACCCCTTCCCTCCTCTCTGCAGCTATCCCTGCCCTCCCCTCTGCTGCTCTTTCCACCCTTGCCCTCCCCTCTGACGCTCTCCCCTCCCTCCCTCTCTTGCCTGCCACTCTTCCCTGCCTATGGTGATCCCATAAAGTGGATCACCATACCAGAGGCCACCCCTTTAGACTAGAAGAAAAGAACTTTCATTTGAAGCAACGTAGAGGGTTCTTCACAGTCAGGACAGTGAGGTTGGGGAATGCACTGCCGGGTGATGTTGTGATGCTGATTCAGTTAATGACTATAAGAGGGACTTGGATGATTTTTTGGACAGACATAATATCAAAGGCTATTGTGATACTAAACTCTATAGTTAATATAGGTATGGGTATATAGAATTTTAATTAAAAGTAGGGAGGGGTGTGTGTATGGATGCTGGGTTTTCATTTGGAGGGGTTGAACTTGATGGACTTTGTCTTTTTTCAACCCAATTTAACTATGTAACTATGTAACTAACTATGTAACTATATTCCCCTGTCACTGCAGCCCCCCCCCCAGCATGACGGCGCATGTGTGGGGGGCAACTAGGGTGTCCTAGGCTTGGCCTGGCCCTGGGAACAGTAGACTTGGAGAGGGAGCATGTAGTGGCCGTGGGGCACATGAGAGCCGGGCCCACAGTGTTTTGTCCCGTGTCACGTTGGCCCAGGACGACCCTGACTTTACTACACACATTATCCAACAATAAAAGCCCCTACCCCCAGGCACCATTCTGTACACACTCCCCAACAGTTACACCTATCTAGACTTATCACCTTTTCACCTAAAAAATAGGTGGGCGTGGCTTGTTAAGCAGAATGGAGCTGGGTTGGATGGAGAGCATTACTGGATGGACCTAGGGGGTGTAGCTGGGCGTATCAGTGATGTAACTGGGTGGACTGGGGCATAACAAGAGGTCGACATGAATTTCCAGGCAATATAAATGTTGTCCATTATCAAAAGAAGGGCCCCTGTAGGTTATCTCTTTGTAGATTGTCTACAGTGAGACAAAGGGCTGTCTTTCCCCCAAATTGCACTGCTCTAGGGAAAATCTGTAAGTGACTTAATTAAGAACTTATCCTTTTTTTGGCAAAGAATTACGCATTGTAAATTTCCCCCTGATGCTACAATGAAGCCGGCTTTGTATTGAGGCAGAACGTTGGAACTCTGACAACCTGGCGCTTAGAACGTTCCCATGTTTTTCTTGGTCGTGCACTTTTTAATAATGTGGGAAAGTGAATTCATTGACATTACTTAGAGCAATAGCCAGGGGCTGGCACTGACACGGGTCTTCTGGTTTGCGTAGAGCTTAATGTGTCTGGCCCGGGAATAATGTAAGGTTGGTTGGAAATGCAAATAGTTATACTGATGTGATTCTCAACCTGAAGTCTGATGCTAACAAGGCTGCTTTCCCTAAGTGGCCAATAGTTTCCATTAATGGAGTTCTGGTGCAGTCTGGGGGCCATAAAGATGTCTTGGAGGGGCCCACATGCCTCCAGTTGGACAGCCTTCTTCTGGCTAATTATTAGAACATTTATTTTTAGCCAGTCGGAGCCATTTATTGTCCTGCAACAACCAATGAGACTTTTAAAATGTTCTCAGGGCTAGACCAACTTGTTGCTGACGATCCTTAGATCATTTAAAGGGGCTTGGACCAACCTGTAGCCAGTCAGAACATGAGAACTTTTACAGGACTGGATCATTCTTGAACCAGTCAGAGCAGAACAACATTAACAGGACTGGATTCTGTGTAGCCAATAACAACATTAACTGGTATTCACAGGACTAGACCTATATGTGGTCAATGAGAACATAACAATGGAACCACAAAATCTACCAGTAATCTTTATGTGGGACACCAGGTCTGGATTGAGACTTAAAATAGGTCCTGGCATTTCAGGTACACAGAGGCCCAAACAACACCCACCAGCCCACTAAATACTGATTTTTTATGGCATCTTATAGTAGAACCCACAGATTGCCAGTCCGGGCCTGTGGGACACTACCCATTTGGAGACTGCAAACATGGTGCAGAGCTGACCTATGAGTGTGCTGGGTTCTAGGTGAATCAGGGGTATGTCTGTGCTTATATGGGCATGGCCAGGGCTGATTATGGGTTTGTTAGGAGGTATTTAGATAGTGTATAAAGTACCCCCTCTTGTAAAATATGAGGATATCTGCTGAGTGCTTTTATACAGGTCATGGAACTCCTAGGTAACTTCTAATATCCTCATATTTTGCAACTGGGGGTACTTTATTTATTATAATACACAAGTTTCAGTGAGTCGGGACAGAAATGATATCAGAACTCACCGTTTATAACTGATGACATCAGAACTCACTGTTTATAAGGATATAATTTACAAGATATTCATGGCTTTTGTGTTATATATTTTATATATATATATATATATATATATATATATATATATATATATATATATCCCCCCCCCTAGGTCTTGCCACCTCCCTGTTTGGTCACAAGAGAGAGGGAGATCTCCAAGGCTGAAAAGAGAATTTTCGAACAAATTCCCCAAAAACAACGCCAAACTCTAGTTTAGTTGCACATTGGAATATTTTAAGAGAATTTTTCCATCATTCTTAGCTAATATATACAGGTATAGGATCTGTTATTCTGAAACCCGTTATAGAAAGCTCCAAATTACAGGAAGGCCAACTCCCATAGGATCCATTATAATCAAATAACTCGAATTTTAAAAAATGTATTTTTTTCTTTGTAATAATAAAACAGGACCTTGTACTTGATCGATCCCAAGTAAGATAAAATTCATCCTTATTGGAAGCAAAGCAATCCTATTGCGGTTATCTAATATCTAAAGTATTTTCAAGCAGACTTAAGGTATGGAGATCCAAATTATGGAAATATCCTTTATCTAGAAAAACCCCAGGTCCTAAACTTTCTGGATAACAGATCCTACTCCTGTATATGCCAACAGCACAAGAGCTTCTCAAGGGACCTGTTGGGTTGACGTGACTTTACAAGTAGCAATTCACCATTCTCCATCTTGTTTTGCCAATTATAGTAAATGGTGATGTAATTAAAGGAAAACTATACCCCCCAAACAATGTAGGTCTCTATAAAAAGATATTGCATAAAACAGCTCATATGTAAAATCCTGCTTCATGTAAATAAACCATTTTCATAATAATATACTTTTCTAGTAGTATGTGCCATTGGGTAATCATAAATAGAAAATTGCCATTTTAAAAAATAAGGGCCGCCCCCTGGGATCGTAGGATTCACTGTACTCACAAACATACCAACAAACCATACATGTTAGGTCACATGAGCCAATTAACAGACAGAGTTGTGTCTTTTGCTTCCACACTTCTTCCTGTTACAGTTAGAGCTGCAGTATTTCTGGTCAGGTGATCTCTGAGGCAACACACAGACCATCACAAAATGGTGGCTCAAGGCAAGAGATGTAAAAGGGCAAGATTTACTTAAATATATATTCCAGTTTGGTAAGCTTCTTTAATATGCCACTTAATATGATATAAACTATCTGTTGCTTAAGTGTTCATTTTGGGGGTATAGTTTTCCTTTAAGTGGGTTTCATGTACATCACTGTTGAGTCGATTAATTGTAATTAGAGCAAGCTAATGGCTGTTTATGCATGGTGCCCTAAATTCAGGTCTCTGCCGTTCCAGGGAACTCTTCGACTGTCCTTTGAGGATGACAATGGGCAACATCCCCTGGAACTGTCTGTGAAAGAAGTAACGAGCGTTTTGAAATCAGACAAAGAGAAGGTGAGTAATTGGCCTCCACTTTTTGCTGTTACTCCATTTAACCTCTTAATCCTATGGTCCACCTTCGAAGAGCATATTTACCTTGAATAGATACTCTTGGGTGTTCTGTGGACAATTTTAAAACTGTAAAAATATGTTTTGTTCGACAATTATCTTTAGTTAAAGGGATACTGTCATGGAAAAAATTTTTTTTTTCAAAATGAATCTTTTAATAGTGCTGCTCCAGCAGAATTCTGCACTGAAATCCATTTCTCAAAAGAGCAAACAGATTTTTTTATATTCAATTTTGAAATCTGACATGGGGCTAGACATTTTGTCAATTTCCCAGCTGCCCCTAGTCATGTGACTTGTGCCTGCACTTCAGGAGAGAAATGCTTTCTGGCAGGATGCTGTTTTTCCTTCTCAATGTAACTGAATGTGTCTCAGTGGGACATGGGTTTTTACTATTTAGTGTTGTTCTTAGATCTACCAGGCAGCTGTTATCTGGTTACCTTCCCATTGTTCTTTTGTTTGGCTGCTGCTGATGAAAGGGAGGAGGGTGATATCACTCCAACTTGCAGTACAGCAGTAAAGAGTGATTGAAGTTTATCAGAGCACAAGTCACATGACTTGGGGCAGCTGGGAAATTGACAATATGTCTAGCCCCATGTCAGATTTCAAAATTGAATATAAAAAAATCTGTTTGCTCTTTTGAGAAATGGATTTCAGTGCAGAATTTTGCTGGAGCAGCACTATTAACTGATTCAATTTGAAATTTTTTTTTTTTCCCATGACAGTATCCCTTTAAGCATTTAAATTTTTATGCACTTAATGGGGTTCCTCTTACCCTAGCAACCAGGTAGTGGTTTGAATGTCAGACTGGAAGATGAATAGGAGGCGATCTGAATAGACAGAGAAGTATTAACAAAATAAAGATGGCCATACGCGGGCCGAGTCGGCAGCTTATTGGCCCGTGTATGGGGCCCTCCGATGGTCTTCCCATCGGATCGCAGCCACATCTGTTCCTTGATGTGGTCCCGCGATCCGACCGCCCATTACCCACCGATAGGATCCGATCATTGGACCGTAGAGCCCACGATCAGATCAGCCCGATATTGCCCACCTCAAGGTGGGCATATCAGTGAGAGATCCGCTTGATTGCCAAATAAGCGGATCTCTCCATGTATGGCCACCTTAAAGCTGGTCATATGCAGGCTAACATTAGCTGCCAACTGGCTCTGAAAAGGCTGAATTGGCAGCTTATGTCGGGTTAAATATGGGAAAAGTGTCAGTTTTCCAAGCTGATATTGGGTTGTGGACGTAGTCCTCTTCCAGCAAGTGTGCCTAGGCCCCTATTATGATCTGGTCATTGTGCTGGGGCCAATGATTGGATTAGAATGATAACGGTGCACCAAAATTTCCACCCACATGTGGGTCTAAAGTTGTCTCTATGAGGTCTTCCTTGTATTTCGGTGTTTTTTTGCCTTCACTGATTTGGTTATTCTATGAAATGGAATGTTGTGTAAATGGGTGTGATGTATCTCTGAGATGGCCTATGACGAAGTGCTGGGTAACCGTGAAACACGTTGGGCTCCATGTGGAGTAATGTTGTATTTTAGATGTTTCAATAAATATACATTTTTAATATAGCATGACTATAAAGGATTTTTTGGACTATATATAAATGGGTGTGATGTATAACAAGTAGTTGGAGATGCTCCTCATATCTTCACATCGACTTGCCAGCAGGGACAGCCCTTCACGTTGCTTTCAGAATTCCTGAGCCTTAACTGATTTAACCAGACTAGAAATACCTTCAGCCAAGTGCCACATTGGGCTGTGTCCCTCTAAAGCATTGTGCTCTGCATGGGCACCCAATATGGCCCCGTTTTTGGACTAATGGCCAGACATTTGGATTAGCAATTGGGTGGCCAAAGTTTCGCTACTCTCTGTTTAACCTCAGCCTGTCTATGTTTATGTACATACACTAAAGGGCCATAAGGCAGGTTTATTCTCCATTGATTGGACCATTTAAGGGTTTAACACATTAACTGCAGCTGTTTAATGAGCTTGGGTGTGACATGTTTATATTTGATGCGAGTGGATCCCTGGAAAAACCTGGAACCCCGCCAGACTCATCACTGCCCTATTAGCAATTAAGCAGCAGTCATTATCACTTCGGAAAGGCTGCTCCCCGGCACACTAATCAGCCATCTGTTGCTGCATATGAGCAGCATTTGTCAGGATTATGTTTAGTGTTTCCCGGGAATTATGCAAGTCACGTGTACCCTGATTACTCACATTCTTTTTTTTTTAGATCTATTTTCAGCCCTTTCTGGGTAATCTTAGAACTAAAATGTCCCATTATTCAGATCAGATGATTCTCTGTCTTTACAATTTTGCTATCCAAGCGTGTAGAGAACATAATCGTAATAATGCTGTCATTTAGTAGCTTGGCTGAGCCATGCAAGCAACCTCATATCAACCATATTGTCAGGGTTAAGGCAGGGCCTCAAGCAATTAAAGCTGGCCATAAATATGGGGCCCTTGTGTATGGGACCTGCTCATTATATTTATGGGAAATTGTTCTGAATGGTCCACTAACCTACGCATTTGCCAAACTGACCAACTCATTCTGTTGGTAGGTCGTATCATGCAGTGTGATTGGAGACTCCATACAGTTTACCGTGCGTGTTACTCGCACCGTCCCAGCCAACTCAGGATGCCAGGTGTACAGTGTCCGGGTCACCCCTCTCCAGCTCAATGTAAGTCTTAAATCTCAATTTTGCAGATTGTAACAATGTTTTTGGTCCTACTAGGCCTTGACATTTATTTGCTGTAGGCTTCAGTGTTTCCTAAGGATAAACAGTAATAGATTACTTGACCTGTGGAAACCAATGAAGCCAGTTTCAAGGTATCCGTACAACTATTAATCTTGCATCCCATGTGCTGTTGAGTAATGGGCCTATGACCACTGGTGGACTTTGACTACACTTAGATGGAGCTAATGGAGCAAACTTCCCCTGCTTTTGGGTTGGCCAGTTGGCATGAGATTTCTACAACTAGATACACCTAAAAGCTATTAATCTTGCCTCCTTGTGCTGTTGAGTAATGGGCCTATGACCAATGGTGGACTTTGACTACACCTAGATGGAGCTAATGGAGCAAACCTCCCCTGCTCTTGGGTTGGCTAGTTGGGGTGAGATTTCTATAACTAGACACACCTAGACAATATTAATCTTCCATCCTTGTACTGTTGAGTAATGGGCCTGTGTGAACTTTAACTACGCTTGGATGAAGCTGATGGAGCAAACCTCCCCTGCTCTTGGGCTGCCCAGTTGGGGTGAGATTTCTACAACTAGAAGCCCCTCCTGAGAATGAGTTCGGTTGGCATTGCGGTGAACATATATTTGTTCCACTTAATATTCTTGGAACTTATGTGATATAAAAGTCTCTTGATCTATCTTTAGCATCTACACAAGTAAGGAGGACACTGACCAAATGTTGGACCTCAAAGGTGGAAGTCATAATAATTCATATGTTACATCCTGGGTGGAGAGGCTCCAATGTGAAATACTGTACAATGGTTACATTAGACCCCAGTCTGTCCAATCTGAATATTTAATGCATTGATGCCCCTTCTCAGCACTCCCCCCCCCCCTCCAGAGGTCCACTCTTTTGGGACAAACCCGGTCAAATTAAACTATACCCTGAACCTCTTTCCAGTCAGTCAGATGAATACAAGGTTGTCCTGTGCTGATGAAGCTTTATGGACCTTATGGAGACTAGTTTTTAAAGCAGCTTTCCCAGAAATGCCTCATTCCTTTGCTAAACGTGGCCAAGTTGCTCATAGTATCTCTTTGCCCCCCAAACAGCTGGAGCTGCATGTGAAAGAGGAAAGCAGTGGAAGCATTCGGGTCCTCTGGACTATGGGGAATTTTGCAAATCTCAATCTCCAGGTTCAGCCAAAGAGCAAAATAGAGGTCAGTCGTGTTTGTTACATGTTCTCTTTTGATTCATCTTGATGTTTTCAGTTCTAACACCTGCTGTGTAGGCTTGAAACAATGTGCTGGTGTGAGCCAGATTTAATCCCTTCAGCTATGGGAGTGTTGTTATTGTGCTGGCTGGGCAGGTTGTGTTTGCTGAGAAGGTGGAACTCCAAACACATCAACATTAACTGAAGGGAACAGCCTGACCTACAGGAACACACACATCCAACAGTTTTACTGTAAATTCTTTCAAGTTGACCGTTTATGTGCCCTTACAGGGACCAAATTATGACTCCTTGACCCATATCTGACCAGACCTTGATTAGATGTAGATGTTTGGGAATTTAGCAAGTCCTACCTGTACTAGTATAATCCGTGTTGTGTAATCAAATTCATGAATGTCAATGAGATGGTTTGTGTTCATGATGCAGAATATGTTCATTTCACGTAACTAATTATAACCGTGTTTCTGTCAGTTGCAAAATGAATTCTAGTTAAGCCCAGCACGTTATCTGCCTAAAAGGACTGGTTGAGCAACAGCCCTAAACCTCTAATAATCATTCCACAAAAACACACACCCTCATTACTGTGTCATTTGCAATTTAATGTGTGTGATTCATGTGTCCTGGCCGCATATAAACATGAACTTACTATGCACCACGGATGGGTGTTTCTGTGCTCCCATACTCCCTTTAAATCACACATTAAAGGGGTTGTTTACCTTTAAATCAACTTCTAGTATGATGTAAAGAGTGATATTTATATATATTTATTTGATAAATTACAAAGACAATTTGTAATTCGCTTCAATTTTTTATTATTTGTCGTTTCTGAGTTATTTCACTTTTTATTTGGCAGGTCTCCAGTTTGCAATTTTAGGAATCTGGGTGCTAGGGTCCAAATTACCCTAGCAACCATGCATTGATTTGAATAAGAGACTGGAATATGAATAGGAGAGGCCTGAATAGAAAGATGAGGAATAAAATGTAGCAATAACAATAAATGTGTAGCCTTACAGAGTATTTGATTTTTTTAGATGGGGTCAATGACCCCCATTTGAAAACTGGAAAGAGTCAGGCGAAGAAGGCAAATCATTCAAAATCTAAATAAAAAAAAATAAACAATGAAGACAAAGGTTGCTTAGAATTAGCCATTTGGTTGCCCCATGTGAACTGCCAGCCTACAGGAAGCTCATTTTGGCAGTCAATTTGTGTCTTTATGCCTCCAAAACTTTCCTTAAAGTCAGAAATGCAAAAATGAGTCTGTTGTGAGGCCACTGGGAGCACATCAAAGGGGTGGGAGCAACATGTTGCTCACAAACCACTGGCTGGAGCTCGGAGAACTAGGACCTGCCTGGAAATACCCATTTACTGATACTCTGGCCATGAGAACATCTTGGCTCCTACATGAGCCACCACCATCAGCTTCACCAGTTACTTACCAACGTCATTGACAGTCCTCATCCACTTATGTAAAAACACACAAACCTATTCCGCCTAAACCCTCCAATTTGTATCTGGTGCCCTTTTTGAGATCCATCTGCTCCTATTGGGTTTCAATTGTTCAATGCTCTTCACTAAATATAAAAGGGAATTCCAACCCGTATCCCTCAAGCTTATGCCATTTATGAATAGAAAGAGAAGTATAAGAAGATAAGGCCATGGTGTGTTTATCATTGTCGTTCATAAACTGTATTCTCCCTGTGTTATGGCAGTGCACTGATTAATGCTCTTTTTTAATGTTGACTTGATTTCCCAAGTCACCCATGGCAGACAATTCACCAACATGGGTTAATCCCGCCTATCAGGTCACTGGACAGGAAAGAGTTAACGATCGGTATAAATACCTTGCTCCTCCCAGCAATCCTCGTCTTTTTTCCTGTCCAGGTCACGACAGGCTGCTACAGACTGCTACAGGCTGCTACAGATGGCTAAAAGGCTGCTAAGCTTACCATACCAGAGTGGGTCTCTCTCTCTCTCTCTCTCTCCCCTCTGATGCCTCCAAGTGCACCCTATACGGGTTGTGGTGAGAAGAACCCGTTGGGCAGGGTTGTGTGCTGGAGCTGCTGTAAGAATTCCCTCCTAAAGGTAGAGAGGAGGATGAAGCAGTCCAGAGGATCAGCCGTTTCAGATGGATTCGAGGCTGGGTAAAGTGTTTTGTTCCATGGAAGAGCACACGCGCCAATACTGACGCGGACGCGCGTCGAGTACGGACGCGGAAGCGCGTGTAAGACGCGCGCCTGAGTTGACGCGAACGGAGTGACGCGTGCCGGAAGTGACGCACGCGGAAGACGCGCGCTCAAAGAAGACGCGCGCCCGGAAATGGACGCGCGCGCCCGGAAGTGACGCGCGTCCGGACTGACGCGCGGGAAAACGGCGTCAGGAAGTGACGCAATAAGAAGACGCTGGCAGTGTGTGCAAGGCTGGCGTTTTGGCTGGATGTGATTGTACACTTCGCCGGAAGTTGGAGAGCGTTGGTTCACTCGGCTACAGACTGTGAGTGCCTTTCCAGTGGAATCTTGCTTTTGTAATTGAATTATGCTTATGGAATAATGTGTTACAGGTTACTATGGATCAGCCTGGCTCTGGAAAAGGATCTCAGCCCAAAGGTCCTAGGTAAGCTGGCTGTGGATATATGGATGTAATGAGAGAGAACGATAATTAGTGGCTGATGGTTGTCTTTTCCATTTTCAGCCTACATATGTCAACTGAATTGCAGAAAGGGGAGCCTACTCTCTCAAAGAAAGCGGCTTCAGCTACGGACCCAGTAGCGTCTGCAGACCCTCAGCCTTCAGGAGCCCCACAATTGGATGCTCTGGTCTCCATCATCAAGCAAGCTGTAGTACAAGGCATGCAAGAGGCTACTGCTTCTACCTCTGGGGTACAGAGGAAAGCTAAGAGGGTCAGAGATTTGCCATATGAGTCTCTATCAGATGTGTCAGATGAAGAATTGTATTCTCCAGGGGACGCACATTCAGAACTCTCAGAGGAGGGAGAAGTGTTTTCTGAGGAAGAGATTGCATTTGATCCTACAGCGATAGAGAATCTGGTAAAGGCAGTAAGGAAGACGCTATGTCTTTCGGAAGAGCTACCTAAGTCTAGTTCAGCAGATAAATTCTTCCCATCGGTCAGGAAAAGACAGGTGACTTTCCCGGTGCATGATTCAATTAAGGAAATCATCAGCTCTGAGTGGAAGAGAACAGAGAAAAGTTTGTTATCCAGGGGAAGTTTGCAAAAAAGTATCCGGTGGAGGAGTCTTTCTCTAAATTGTGGGACAATCCGCCTAAAGTCGACGCTGCGGTGGTAAGGTTGGCAAGAAAGACGACGCTGCCAGTGGATGATGCAGCAGCTTTCCGTGATCCAATGGAGAAACGGATCGAAACCAACCTCAAGAAGACGTTTATAGCGGCAGGAGCAACTTGTAGACCGGCAGTAGCTATGACCTCCACATCAAGAGCTATGAAGGTGTGGTTGAATAACCTGGAAGATGCCATTTCTTCTAATGTCAAAAGGTCTGGGTTACGTGAAATGTTGTCTGAATTGAAACTAGCGGTGGATTTCATGACCGATACCTCTCTAGATCTGGTACATCTAGCTTCAAGAACTATGGCACTTTCGGTGTCCTCAAGAAGGGCTTTGTGGTTGAAGCCATGGCTGGCGGATTCAGCCTCTAAGGGGAATTTATGTCAGTTGCCGTTTGAGGGAGAGATGCTCTTCGGTGAGAAACTCGATTCCATCATTAAGAAAGCTTCCGGGGCAAGAGTGTATTTTTGCCGCAGGAGAAGAGATTCAGGCGTCAAGGGGGGAGGCCTAGTTCCCCCATTAACAGGTCCTTTCGGGGTTCAAGACAGCCTAGATATGGAAGGACTGCCGGAAGACAGACTAATTGGAAGCCCACAAGGGGGGAAAGTAGGCCTCCCAATAGGAGAAGTTCTACTTTCAGCTCAAGCCATACGGAGAAGAAGCAATGAGATCAGGCCGGCTCAGACCAGCAGAGTGGGGGCACGTCTAACATCCTTTTATGCGGTCTGGGCCTCAAAAATCAGAGACCAATGGGTCCTGAGGGTGATTCAGGAAGGATATCAGTTGGAGTTCCACAGGGTGCCGTCTCGCAATGTGTTCAAGGTGTCTTCAGTCCCGCAGGTACCAGGTTCGGACCAAGTGTTACAGGAGTATGTAGATCAACTCCTGAACTCGGGGGCAGTGGAATGGGTTCCGAAGTCCCAACAGGGCTTAGGTTTCTATTCGAAGCTCTTTCTAGTCCGGAAGGCCTCGGGGGCATTCAGACCGGTACTGGATTTACGCCCTCTGAATCAGTTTGTCAACTGCAGGCGCTTCAAAATGGAATCACTGACGTCCATCCTACAAGCAGTTCCTCCACAATCATGGCTAATAAATCTGGACTTGAAGGACGCATATTTCCATGTACCAGTGCACAAGACACACCGGAAGTATCTTCGATTTGTTTTCAGAGGTCAACATGTCCAGTTTACCTGTCTTCCCTTTGGCCTCTCAACGTCCCCAAGAACGTTTACAAAAGTCCTGGTCACGGTCGTGGCTTTTCTAAGAGTAGAAGGTGTGCCTATATTTCATTACCTGGACGACATTCTGTTGGTGGCTTCATCAAGAGAGGAAGCTCTGAAATTCAGGGACAGAACAATCCTGGTACTCCAACAGTTCGGTTGGGTAATAAACTGGGAGAAGAGCAGCTTACTTCCGTCACAAAGGATGGTCTTCTTGGGTGCACACCTGGATACGCAGGAAGGAATAGTTTCACTTCCTCAAGAAAAGATACAGCATATATTGAGACAAATAAGACAGTTCAAAGAACAACAAAGAGTCTCAGTAAGATCATGCATGTCGGTCCTAGGTCTCATGGCATCTACGATCCAGATGGTGAAGTGGGCCAGGTGGCACATGAGGCCTCTCCAACAATTCTTCCTGAGGGAGAATGCTTCAAGACAGTTGAAACTAAATTCACGAATTATAGTTTCAGAGGACGCCAAAGACAGTTTAAGTTGGTGGCTGGTTGTAGGAAATTTGACTCAGGGGATGGTCCTTGCAAACCCCCCGTATGTGGTGATCACGACAGACGCTTCAGAGAGAGGCTGGGGTGCAGTACTGGAAGGCCGCAGTGTTCAAGGTCATTGGAACCTGCAGGGTGTCTCCTCAAACATTCTGGAACTACGGGCCGTGAAAGAGGCATTGCTGGCCTTTTCAGAAAAGATTCTACATGCCTGGGTAAAGATTCAGTCAGACAATGTTACAACTGTGTCTTATGTGCAGAAGCAAGGTGGCACCAGAAGCGCCCGACTGCTAAAAGAACTGGCCCCAATAATGACGTGGGCAGAGGAAAATCTAGAAGGGCTGACAGCCTTACATATTCCAGGCAGTCAGAATACGGAGGCAGACTTTCTCAGTCGCAACACCTTGCAACCAGGAGAATGGAGTTTATGTCTGCTAACCTTTCAAGGCGTAGTACAGAGGTTCGGAAGGCCAGAAATCGATCTTATGGCCACGGACAAAACCACAAGTGCAGCAGGTTCTTCTCCAGGGCACCATGTCCTCTGGCAGAAGCAGTGGATGCACTCCTCCAGGATTGGAGCAGGATATTTGGTTATGTTTTTCCGCCCTTTCCAATGATTTGGAGGGTGTTGAAAAAGGTGGATATCGAAAAAGCCTTGGTCATAGCCATAATTCCGTATTGGCCGAGACGCCCTTGGTTTCCGCTCCTGCAGAGTTTGGCAGTGGAGCCACCTCTGAGACTGCCTCTTCAGCCGGATTTGTTATCCCAGGGCCCAGTGGTCTACGAGGGAGTGGATTCCCTGTCACTGACGGCATGGAAATTGAAAGGCAGAGGCTAGCAGAATATGGTTTCCAGGAAGATCTGGTGAATTTCTTATTGAAGGCTCGGAGGGCTTCTACCTCGGCTCAATATTACAGGGTCTGGAAGTGTTTCGCAGAATTTGCAGTACAACACAAGTTTGACCCAAAAGATCCTACTGTCCAACAGGTGATTCAGTTCCTGTTTGTGGGTTTCCAGAGAAAACTTAGCACAAGCACCCTGCGAGGTCAAGTCTCCGCATTATCTGCATTGTGTGGTCATTCCTGGGCGGAGGAGCCTCTGGTTAACCGGTTCTTCAACGCAATGAGAAGGGTGTGTCCTTTCAAGAAATCCAGAGTTCCACCTTGGGACCTTACGATTGTCTTACGAGCCTTAATGTCTTCACCTTTTGAGCCTTTGCGGAAAGCCTCGGACTGGCATGCGACATTGAAAGTCCTGTTTCTGGTCGCTATTACCTCAGCTTGCAGGGTTGGTGAGATTTCTGCTTTGTCAGCAAAAGAGCCAGACACAGTTGTCTATCCGGACAAAGTGATTATGAGACCATCTTTTGAGTTTCTTCCAAAAGTAATCTCCCAATTTCATGCCGATTTGGAAATTACACTACCTTCTTTCTGCCCGTCTCCAAAGTCTAACAAGGAGCGAGAATGGCATACTTTGGACTTGGTGAGGGCCGTTTCGCATTATCTGACGCGAACGAAGGATTGGCGAAAATCTGACAAGTTATTCCTGATTCCGAGGGGCCCTAGAAAGGGTATGGCACCAGCTAAATCTACGATTGGCCGCTGGATTGTCTCCTGCATTGCTCTAGCTTATCGGTTGACAGGCAATGAGATTCCTAAGGACCTGAGGGCTCACTCTACAAGAGCCATGGCTACTTCCTGGGCGGCGGAAGCCAAGGCCCCGCCAGACCTCATCTGCAAGGCTGCGAGGTGGACATCTTCTTGTACCTTCATTCGTCATTACAGACTGAATGTGATGCTGTCTCAAGATGCAAAGTTTGGAAGAAAGATTTTGCAATCTGTTGTTCATGCTAAATAAAGTTTTTTGGTTGATCGATAATGGTCCCTCCCTTCTTTAAGCTTGGGGAAATCCCATGTTGGTGAATTGTCTGCCATGGGTGACTTGGGAAATATAGAAATTTTTTCATACTCACCGTAATTTCTATTTCCAAGTCACTTCCATGGCAGCATTCACCAACTTCCCTCCCTTCTTCTGGAGCTTGTTACTAGACGAGGATTGCTGGGAGGAGCAAGGTATTTATACCGATCGTTAACTCTTTCCTGTCCAGTGACCTGATAGGCGGGATTAACCCATGTTGGTGAATGCTGCCATGGAAGTGACTTGGAAATAGAAATTACGGTGAGTATGAAAAAATTTCTATATTTCTTCACTAATGGACGTATTTATTGGCAGACCCCAGGAGCAAGTGCAGTATTGGAAGCTCTTGAAGATATTCTGAAGAACCTGATGACACTGGTCCAGCCGTCAGTAGATCTCAGTACCAGACCAACAGGAGTAAGTCCTCTGGGCTCCATTTGGAGATGTGTGCAAAGAGTTTGCTCTGTTTTGATAGTAACCCAAGTGGCTGTAGCTAAAGGAGAAGAAAAAGAGTAAATCACTGGGGTTGTGCTAAATGTTGCTCTGCTTTTGCCTCTACACTTGCCCACAAGAAGTATTTACATGACCGATTTCTGTCTGTTCTTCAGAATATTTATGGAGCCAGTTCTCAGTTAATGTGTCCTCCCAAGCCGCCGAGAGTTCACGACTTGAAGCTTCAGCTGAAAGGGATCAGAGCCACACTCTCTGGAGATGATCTATCAGGTACAGGATGGGCTTGCTAGTAGAGATGGTTTGAGTTACACCAAAATTTGAAGGGGGACCAGTTTGGGCTGAAAAATAACTCTTGGGATGTCGCCACCAATACGCCACCTCCTCTGTTGATGTTTCCAACAGTATCTTGTTTATCAGGCCAGCCTCGAGGTGGGTCGCAAAAGGGCAGTTTGGGTTTGACCCTGGTCAGGAAAATTCTGAAATCATCAGAGGAGAAGGTTGGGCAGAGGTGCAAATATTTCATGCAGAACGGTCTACTGCCTTGTATATTTTGTATCATGTGGCCCCACCTATCAACCACACCTGTGACATGGAAGGGGAGACGGTTGTAGGAAGAGAGAGGGTTCATATGGACATAGAGTGTGTAGCAGAAGTATTGTGGCGCTGTCGTAGCTGAATATACATATGTGTCCTTTGCAGGGATCTCGAGTGCAGCTTGCACTGTGCAGATAAATGACCCCGTCCAGAACGTCACTACAGCAGCCTCCAACACTACAAGTCCTTCTTGGGAAGAAGAATTCATTTTGTACGTTTATTGACACACACCTATTTCTTACATGTTGCCTTTTCCTTGGTATCCGTATCACTTACAACCTGGATAGATATACAAAAATGATGCTAAATGTGCGGATCTTGTCCAGTTGGGCCACGTGCTGGTCTAAATCCGTTTGATCTGATGATGGTTTATGCCCATTGAAGTCATCGGATCATAACGTGGGCCTGCCAGGAACGAAACCAACTGGATTGTTATTCTGCCCCAACTTTTAGCCAAATATTGATTTGGGAAGGCTGTTGGGGAGGTCCTATGTATATACAGGCCCATTGATAACTAAGCGATGAATGATTACAGGTGTACAGAGAAGGACCTGAACATTTCTTTGGAGCAGGCACTCAATGAAGGCAAACTTCCACCAGGCAGTCAGTTGAAGGTAAAAGGAGTTTATTGTGTCTACAGCCTTACGCATTTTGTGTTAACAAACACTTAAGTGAAAAGCGTAAGGTTGCGGACACAATTAAGTGTTTGTTAACACAAAATGCGTAAGGCTGTAGACACAATAAACTCCTTTTACCTTCAGCTGACTGCCTGGTGGAAGTTTGCCTTCATTGAGTGCCTGCTCCAAAGAAATTTTCGGTTTGTCCGCTCCCCGTGCCGAGGGCTCAGGGCGCTGCACCTGGGCCACTTTCCTATGTGGTGAGTTACAACTTTCAATTTGAAACCCCCCCAACTAAAGATTTGTACAGAGAAGGAACGTTCTGTGTGCATAATAACTCGGTATAGCAGTTGACAGGTATATTTTCCTTTACTTTGGCAGTGAGCTCAATGCTAAATCCAGGGAACTTCAGTTACAGATTGTGGAAACAGGGAAGTCCTCAGAGGGTAAGTATTTTGCCACGTTTATTAGCTGTTGCTGTAATAAACACTTGGAAAGTGATGTCAAGTTTGCCTCGGTCTAGTAACCCACGGCAACCAACCAGCAGCTGGCTTATACAGCATTATAAGAGTAGATATCTGATCGGACCTTGTAAGTCTTGTTTGTAGGAAACACAAGAGTGTTTAGACCAGCAATATTTAGCCTATGAAGCAGAACTCCCACCTTAGGGCATGTCCTACAGTTATATATATATATATATATATATATATATATATATTTGTAGTTAATTGTATCCATCTCCATAGTATTAATGTTTATTTTTTGGTGATAGGTGCCCCTCTAGCCTCAGCGAATGTGCCCTTGGACCTGTTCCACAAGCAGCCGTCGGGGAGGCAGAGTTTCCCTTTGAGAGCTGCTTCGGGAAAGGCAGTGAGTGGATCCGTCAGTGCACAGGTTCGTGCCCCAGCTGTTTAGTTTTCTGCCTTGTACTTGAATAAAGAGAAACCGAGATGCTCATCCATCCATGTTACACTGATATTAGGGGCTCGATATCCCAAACCTGCTCAAATCTAAAAAAAAATATCTAATCTGAATGCGGTTTATGTAACAATTATAGCTGCAGTGGGGAGCACCCATGCAAGTCTGTAGGGCTCATGGATATTGCATGGATAACGGTATTTGTCTATTCCTTTCTGGTTCTGACTCTTGAAACAAAGTATCAAGATTCAATTTATTCAAGAATCTGTTAGTTAACTTGAGTGGCTACATTGTTTCAGGAATTGGAACCAGACAACAGAAAACCACCAAAAGCTTCTTCCCTTTATAGTCTGTGAGAATCTTGGTTTCTGTACCACACGGAAACGGCACAGGAAAGTGCATGTGTATCTGAATGTGCAAAACATTCCTACATTTCTAGATAGGAATCAGAATGATGCATGCCCTAGCAGTGTTTTGTTTGATTTGTATCATTATTGTTCTCATTATGACTCTGCAGTTCCTTTATATTGAACCGATCGATGGAAAATCCTGGACATTTCCAACACCGGTCGCTGCAAAGAAGGTAGAGAAGGATCGGACGGTGATGCCTTGTGGGACTGTGGTCACCACAGTGACATCGGTGACATCAAAACCTCGACTGGATGGGAAGAGTCCAGTTCAAAGCTATGGTGAGTACAAGGGATGGGAAGGGTCAAACTTAGAGCTATGGTGAGTACAAGGAATTAGAGTTTTGATGAGTACAAGGTTTAAATAAAAGTAGGGAGGGGTATGTGTATGGATGCTGGGTTTTCATTTGGAGGGGTTGAACTTGATGGACTTTGTCTTTTTTCAACCCAATTTAACTATGTAACTAACTATGTAAGGTCCGTGAAGGGTCCAGCTCAGAGCCATTGTGAGTACAAGGTCTGTGAATGATCCAGCTCAGAGCTATGGTGAGTACAAGGGATGGGAAGGATCTAACTCAGAGCTATGGTGAGTACAAGGGACGGGAATGGTCCAGCACAGTGCTTAGATGAGTACAAGGGATAGGAATGGTCCAGCTCAGAGCTATGGTGAGTACAAGGATAGGAAGGCTATAGTGCGTATAAGACGATGGGAATGTTCAAGCTCAGAGCTATGGTGAGTACAAAGTCCTTGAAGGATCCAGCTCAGCGCTATGGTGAGTACAAGGGATGGGAAGGGTCCAGTGCAGAGCTATGGTGAGTACAAGGATAGGAAGGGTCCAGTCTAGAGCTATGGTGAGTACAAGGGATGGGAAGGGTCCAGTGCAGAGCTATGGTGAGTGTAAGGGATGGGAATGTTCAAGCTCAGAGCTATGGAGAGAACAAGGTCTGTGATGGGTCCAGCTCCGAGCTATGGTGAGTACAACGTAAGGGAAGGGTCCAGCACAGAGCAATGCTGAGTACAAGGGAATGGAAAGGGTCCAACTCTGAGCTATGGTGAGTACAAGGGATGGGAAGGGTTCAGCTGAGAAATGTAATGAGTACAAGGGACAGAAAGGGTCAAGCTCAGAGCTATGGTGAGTACAGGGGAAATTCAGTTTGCAGAAATGAGTGGTGGAGCTGTCAGTTTCATAATGGTATTGGTGCAACTGATACCCCATAGTATGGGTACAATAGTCACCGCAAACTAACCAGTATTTAAACATATTAAAGATGCTGTGCAAGCTCTATACTCTTCTGTTACATTATTCAGCAGTCTGTGTGTCTGACTCATACACTACCCTGTTCTGCAGATGGTCTGACACTCACACACAATGCATTATTCAAACCATTAGGCTAGATCATGCCTCCCATGATTTGATTGGATAATGGTGCCGTGAAATATATCCGATTTGGGAATAGCAGTCGCTACAACATCTGTGCAGTGTGAGGATATACTGTATAAAGGAAATGTAACACCAAACAATTAAAAAAGAAAGGTTTTCCAATGTATTTAAAGATAAAGTACCGGTACAAAGCGTGTGTTTGCTTCACAGGCTCAGATATAGTTTCTATAGATAAGCTGCTGTGTAGGGACGGGGGCAGCCATTCAAGCTGAAACAGGGCAAAAGGGCACCTATATGTATAACAGATGCCAGTTAAGCAGCAGTTATAGTATTTAATCAGGGAGACAAACAGAACTTTACAATAAAAACCTATATCATATAATTCAGGACATTTGTTTTCAAAAACAGAGTTTATATGTAGGTGCCGATTGGACATAAACTGCTGTGGCTTTCTGGCAATACCCGTCTGTTATTCGCTACAGTGATTCCTTAGGCTGCCAGTGATCCATTTCTACTTCATTCTGGCTCTGTTGGCTTTTATTGCCCCCTGGTGGGTAGTTAGTACATCTCTATTTCTGTCCAATACGGCATCTTCATTCACTGCCATCAGGAGCGATGATTGGAGAACGGGGGGGACAAGCCAAACTGCTGATTGTGGATTGTTTACTTATGACTTTCTCCTTATTTCTACCCCTACAGAATCCCCTGCAAAGACTCCTCCTAAAGTGAAGGTGATAGAGAGGGACTTCTCTGTGCAAACGATGCCTTCTGAGAGCATGGTGGTCAGCAAAGCCTTGTCATCGTCCGACACAGGTAATAGGTCAGCTTGGTCAGGATTGGGGGATAATTATCCTTTCTAAAGTAAATCTCATCTGTACCCCATGTTGCTCATAACAAGGTTACAGATATATAGAAACATTGGGGTAACAGTCATCCTGCTATAGTTCCAGGGGTACCCATGGTACAAATAAACACTCACCCCAAATATCCCCCTAACTGACCTTTAGACTGGGCCCCCGTAGCTCATAACAAGGTTACAGATATATAGAAACATTGGGGTAACAGTCACCCTGCTATAGTTCCAGGGGTACCCAGGGTACAAATAAGCCCTCACCCCAAATCTCCCCCTAACTGACCTTCAGACTGGGCCCCCTTAGCTCATAATAAGGTTACAGATATATAGAAACATTGGGGTAACAGTCAGCCTGCTATAGTTCCAGGGGTACCCAGGGCACAAATAAACACTCACCCCAAATCTCCCCCTAACTGGCCTTCAGACTGGGCCCCCTTAGCTCATAACAAGGTTACAGATATATAGAAACATTGGGGTAACAGTCAGCCTGCTATAGTTCCAGGGGTACCCAGGGCACAAATAAGCATCACCCCAAATCTTACCCTAACTGACCTTCAAGCTGGGCCCCCTTAGCTCATAACAAGGTTACAGATATATAGAAACATTGGGGTAACAGTCACCCTGCTATAGTTCCAGGGGTACCCAGGGCACAAATAAACACTCACCCCAAATCTCCCCCTAACTGGCCTTCAGACTGGGCCCCCTTTGCTCATAACAAGGTTACAGATATATAGAAACATTGGGGTAACAGTCACCCTGCTATAGTTCCAGGGGTACCCAGGGTACAAATAAACACTCACCCCAAATCTCCCCCTAACTGACCTTTAGACTGGGCCCCCTTAGCTCATAATAAGGTTACAGATATATAGAAACATTGGGGTAACAGTCAGCCTGCTATAGTTCCAGGGGTACCCAGGGCACAAATAAGCATCACCCCAAATCTTACCCTAATTGACCTTCAGGCTGGGCCCCCTTAGCTCATAACAAGGTTACAGATATATAGAAACATTGGGGTAACAGTCACCCTGCTATAGTTCCAGGGGTACCCAGGGCACAAATAATCACTCACCCCAAATATTACTATATCTAGCCTTCAGGTTGTCAAAAGTTAAAATATATATATGAGTATAGTAAAAAGTATTGACTATCCTATCATTTCTTTCTCATACAGAGCTTTTGTTTCTGAATGGGTCAGATCCTGTTGCAGAAGCTGCTATCCGTCAGCTCCGGGAATCTTCCAAACAGTCATTCAAGTCTCCAAGAAAGAAGAGCACCATTATTATTTCAGGAATCTCCAAGGTCTGTGTAGTTTGACATTCAGTTGGAACTTCCATCCAACAGTCCTGTCCTGCTTTATGGCTTTTCTGTCCCAGTGGCTGCACAGATCCTATCTGATCCCCATTGTAAGCAGCAGTCCTGCCCTGCTTTATGGTTGAGATTCTAGCTTTCTTTAAACTTTTCAGATCTAGAGCTTTCCAGAAACATAATATTTATGCTGGAAGAACCAGTGGTCCTGAATTTTAGTTGTGAATCCCTGCATTTGTTTCTGATTTTCATTCAGTTGTACTGTCTATTTCATCCAGACTTCCGTATCTCAGGATGAAGAGGTATCACTCATGTTGAATTACGCTGAAGCCATGGACAACTCGGTTATGAACTCTCCCCATTCCATAAATGAAAATGCCACCCCCTCGTCAGCTGCAGATAATGACCATTTGGAGTTCTCTGTGCCGACTCTCCCATCTCCTATCTCTGAGGATGGACTTCTTGGTACATGGGAGCAAGGCAGTGAGCTAGAGGAGTGGAACATCAATGGTTTAGAGGACCCAGATTGTGAAGGAATATCCATCAGCAACTTGAGCGTCTCTGAAACAGGAAGCATAAAGAAATCCAAAGGTCTGAGCTTGATACAGTGTCTAATGTTTGTCTTGGCAGATAGATTTTCTCCTGAATCTTTTGGCATATCCGCTTTTAAATTCCTCCCTACCCTCAATTTTCTTGCAACATTCTGCTTCTTCCATAAGAATTTGGGGAAGGTTTATACTATTCTTTACATGCTGTGAACAAACTTAGTGATTCATGTTTGGATACTCGGGACTGCAAGCCAGGCCTGGTCTTCCATCCTGTGACTGATTAGAAAGCAAATCCCACCAACAATGTTCCAACATCTGTTGGGAAGCCCTCTGATAAGAGTAGAGGCTGTTAGAGATGCAAAGGTAGGACAAACTTCATAAACATTACCTTGGTTTGGGAATGACATATAGGACAAACAGTTGTCCCAATACTTTTGGCCATAATGTATACAGGATCGGAAGTTCTCTTTGCTATGAGGTGTCCCCCTCACCCTTGTGATATCACAGTACACTTCCTATAGTGCTCGGTCTTCATTCTGAATTATTACCTCTTTTAAAGGGCGGGGGGGTTACAGAGCTGGAGGACTGTCGAAGGAAGCCGTGATTAACCAGCCCAAGAGGCAGCGTTAACTTAGGCTGGATTACAACTACCTGCTGAACCAGTAGCACCTTCATGGAAGCCAAGTGCAACGTGTAGGCAGGTTTTAAATATAGGGCTCCAGAAATGTCAAAGGCAATGCTCATGTTCTGCTAAAAAAACGTTCCCATGTATAAATAACCCGGTAACTAGAGCAATGCAAATTTTATCTGAAATTAAGGCCTTGTCTTTGGCAGCTCTACACAATTTCATCATGATATACTCAACATTCCTTGTAGAACAGTGGTCTCCAACCGGTGGCTCGCGAGCAACATGTGGCCTCAAAGCAGGTGCTTATTTTTGAATTCCAGGCTTGGTTGCATAAATCCAAGTCTACTTCTAAATAGCCAGTCCAAAAGGGGCTACCAAATAGCCAATCACAGCACTTATTTGGCATCCTCAGGGACTTTGTTCATCCTTTAGTTGCTCCCCAACTTTTTTATATTTGAATGTGGCTCCTGGGTGAAAAAAGAAAAGGTTGGGGACCTCTGTTGTAGAAGATGGCCCAATGAGGTCCTCCAACTAAAATATTTATTTTGTTCTCAACTCTGGAAAAGGAAAATCTGTTAGCTGTGAGTCTAAATGTGTCCTCTAATATAGGTGAAACCTTTGGTGAGTGTTGACCAAATTGGCCATTTTTGCTCTGAGCTTGAAGTAGGTAATAGTTCTAAGCCAGTGCTGTGAGGCATCAGCTATATCGTGTGCACGTGGGTCAGCATCATAGTAAGCACTGCATGGAGCTTTTGGCAGGCTGTGTCTTGGAGGGCCCGGTGTGAAGATAGACAGGCCTGCTGTAAACTATATTTCTTTCTGTTTTTGTTTTATTGCTGCAGGTTGCTGTGGAAAATGCTGGTGAAAAAATTATGAATTGGCCTCTGCATGCTTTTTCACTCTTAATACCTGACTTTGAGAGCTGCTTAGACCAAGACTAGAGACTTGTTAGGACAGCACACAGCTTTGTGAACTGCTTTTTTGGTGGTGGTGGGGAACCTAAACCATATGGTCAAATATGCTCAGATGTTCAGTCTTCACTCTTTCTTCCTTCATCGTTCATCATGTACGTTTTTTCTTTATCTTGTCTTCTCTCTTCATTATCTCTTACCATTCCTTTTCTAACCTTAAGAGGAACTTTCCATCAACACAAGTTAATTGCTCATGCAGTAAGTCAATTCCTTTGTTCTTTAATGTTTTGTGATTTGAGATTACTGTCAGAGCAGGAGAATGGGCCACTATAGAATGGTATTCTGATAGGACACTTTGAAAAATGTGTTTAACCGATTGCATTGGTCCATTGTATGGGGTCATCAACCTATCAAGGTCATCAAGCCTTCAACGTTCAAAGACTAACTGTAGAACGTACAACAAAGGCCACATAGGGAGTGCTCTTTAGGGTAAGCAATAGCCATTTGTGTCCACCAATCACTACTCTTCCATTTTAATAGGTACAGTAGGATGGCGTGTTCATCCATAGGGTTTTGAAGGACCAGATCTGCAGTGTGTGGCTACATTGGCAATAACTCCTCTGGTTTGGTCATGTTGAACAACTGGGTCTGGCCTTATGTCCCAACATAAACTTAGATCTTAGGACAAACATCAGATCTCACTGTTCTTTTAACATTACCATTCTATTTTCTTCCCCCATTAACTTATTTATATCATTCAGATCTTAAGCTTGTGTGTACAGTATCCATTTCGTTACTGGGCTTTTCCTACTTTGAATGTTCCTTCTAGTTTCAGATCTCCCTACCAACCAATATTTGGGACTTAAAATTATTTTCTTTATACCTGAAAATAGAAATGCCAAAGACATCATTTTTCTTCCATTCAAGTTTTGTAAAAGAATAAAGTTATTGTATTCAGGGTAGACGTTACAGAGAGGAGGCCATCAACAATTTTTGAAGACTGGGACCTTAATCTCAGCACCCCTTCCTGTACCCGAGAGCCTCTGCCTGCAGCATTAAGATGGACATAGACCAGGGGTGTCCAAACTATTTGGCCCGTGATCCATTTTTAATTGACTCGCAGCAAATTCCAAAAGTATACCAGAATATGGCCCGCACACAGGGTCGGACGGGCCTGCCGGGGCACTTGCGGCGTGCGTTGAGTCTGCTTGCAGGGTTTGATTGCGCAGCACCCCGTGACTCCTCTTCCTGACGCGACTGGCCAGAAGAAGGACCTGACGCCTGTAGAAAACAGTGCGCTCCTGCTTGCATGCACGCGCATCCTCCGCACAGCGCAGCAGGGAGCATCGATGGCCCTGAGACGGCAGCATTTAAATATGATCAACATTTTGTTGCTTCTTGCAGCCATCTTCCAAGTGCTGCCTGGACAGGAGGGAGGTCGGTAGTGTGAGTGAGAAGTGAAAGGGACAGGGGAGAGAATGGTGGAGGTGGGTGAAGGGGAGAGGTCCAGTATCAAGAGAAGGGGGAGTAAGAAGCTGCTAGGATGGGGAAGTGAAATTGGAGCTGGAGGTCATGTGAAATAGGGCTCCATGATGAGCAAAGTGGGGTCTGGAAGGGATTGAAAAAGCAGGGCCCACATCCTATTGTTCCAATGGGGTTGAAAAGCAATTGCAACAATGGGGTCTTGGACAAATGTATGGGGCTACAAAGATTTGTACACAGCACTGAATACTATATGGCCATGCCCTCGTTTGACACACCCAGGGTTGCTACTTTTTATTACGCATTTAGGGCCTAAATCGCTAGTTAGCTACCTCGGAAGGGATATCGGTGTCAGGCTGAATGTTAAGATGAATGGTCGGCCCCCGCACTTTTTCATCTCACCAAATCTGGCCCTAATTGCAAAAAGTTTGGACACCCCTGACATAGACTGACCAGACAGGTGTCTAACCAATTGTCCCATAGGCCTTGGCTATCCAAGGGCAAGAACAAACCGAATCATCTGAGGGCCATCAACCCAACTGAGTAGATTTTAGGATGTGAGGAGAAACCCAAAAGCTTTTCTTATTTGCTCCTGTGAGGTTGCAGAATGTCTAAAGTTGAATTTTCATCTGCTTGTGCATTTTCTGGTTTGAACAGGCTGATTGTGATCCATTAATTTTATTCAAACTGCCTCCCAAGGTGATAGTCTAGAAGTATGGTTGAAGTTGGGCTAACTGAAAGACCAAATCCTGCCATGTTTGTCCTGCATTAGTACACAAAATGCTCATATTAGATCAGAAAACATAGGCAACCCATTTTAACCAGTGAAAAATATTGTATTTTTTGGGTTTTTTGCCTTATTATTTCCTGATAATCATAGGGAACAATGCCAGTAGACAATTTATTAAGATAATTTGAGATAATGACACTAAAATTGGACTACTGATCTTTATCCGTCTGTCTTACAGGTGGATTTTTAAAGAAAGGGGCAAAGATGTTTTTCCGAAGGAGGCACCAGCAAAAAGAACCAGGCATGAGTCAGTCCCAAAATGACCTTGTCTACCTGGAGACGGCAAGATCTGGGGAACACCCCAAGAAGGGAGCAACTCTCTCTCGACTCCTGCACAGAAAACGCTTCAAGAACAAAGGCAAGAGCCCACCTCAGGGCACTCCAACAGAGAACTAAAGACCTTTCATTTCAAGGCTACATATCAGCATTACTATCAGTGCACTCAAACTAAATCATGGAGTTACCCCCCATGCCCAGGTGGAATTAACAGAACCTGTGAACACTCCTTTTTCCTATAGCTCAACACTGTGAGGTTTTTTTGAAGCCCAGAAAAAGCCATAAGAACCTTCTCTTCACCCTGGTGGGCAGGGAAGGAAAATAGCATTTGCTTGCAACGAAGCCAACGTCTTGATGGAAGGCGAGTAGATACGCCTTGGGGAAGGGCTTCAGTCTCTTGGTAGCAATATATTTATGCTTGTGTTGATATCACCGTTAGAAGGCTTGTGCCACGAGTCTCCGGAGAGACATTTTTTTATAGAGAACACAGGGAGGCGGCTTTTAGCGCAGTTTCTCTACTCATGTAATAAGTGCAGTCCAAAGCAGTGGCCCATCCCGCCTCCTAAGTACAATGGTTATAGTGACGCTTGTTGAAGATGAATTCTCATTGGTTCATATCCGTGCAACGTTTGCTGCATTAGTGTTTGGCACAGAACTTCTGTGGACCAGTCACCAGATCTGTGTGTAGCTTGTTCAGGCTTAGATATGTAGCAGATACATAGTAGCAGAGATGTGTTTGGTCCCCCCTTATGTATATGTGAGCCCCTAACTTCCCAGTGGCTCTATAGGTCTCTTGTTACTCTTGGCCCCTGAACATCATCCAAGGTGACCTCTTATGACCTGCCGTCGTTGAAGGCTCCATATACCTCCATGCTCATCCGAATCGGCATGGGAAGGGTTTTCCAAAAAGTGGGAAGAGTAGGCATGATTTGGAGGGACCCTTGGAGGGGCTTTAAATATCTTTAAAGGGATACTGCATTGAAAAACATTTTTTTTTTTCAAAACACATCAGTTAATAGTGCTGCTCCAGCAGAATTCTGCACTGGAATATATTTCTCAAAAGAGCAAACAGATTTTTTTTATATTCAATTTTGAAATCTGACATGGGGCTAGAAATATTGTCCGTTTCCCAGCTGCCCCCAGTCATGTGACTTGTGCCAGCACTTTAGGATGGAACTACTTTCTGGCAGGCTGTTATATCTCCTACTTAATGTAGCTGAATCAGTCTCAGTGGGACTTGGCTTTAACTATTGAGTGTTGTTCTTAGATCTACCAGAGAGCTGTTATCTTTTGTTAGAGAGCTGCTATCTGGTTACCTTCTCATTGTTCTGTTGTTAGGCTGCTGGGGGGATGATATCACTCCAACTTGCAGTACTGCAGTAAAGAGTGACTGAAGTTTAGCAGAGCATAAGTCACATGACTGGGGGCAGCTGGGAAACTGACAATATGTCTAGCCCCATGTCAGATTTCAAAATTGAATATAAAAAAATCTGTTTGCTCTTTTGAGAAATGGATTTCAGTGCAGAAGTCTGCTGGAGCAGCAATATTAACTGATTAGTTTTGAAAAAAAAAACATGTTTTCCCATGACAGTATCCCTTTAAATTGGAAATATTGAGAGGTATGGTACATTAGTAATGGTATGTGTAGCAAACCTTGCATGGACATCCAACTAATGACACCTTAAAAAAATAGGAACTTAAGACTCTTACGGGTGTGTTTTCAGTCTTTTTTTTTTTATTGCTTAAATAAATCATGGAATAGGATTTTTTTTTTTTTTTTAATTAATTTTAAATTTCTAAAAGACTAAAATATGGATGGGCTGCTGCTGCTGCCTGGGGTGAATGGGCAAGAAGTGCATTATATGCGTTCATAAATGCGGGTATCCTTTGGTCTTCTGGGGACTCGAGAGGAATAACGTTCAAAGGGCAAGTACTTGAATATCCACTTCATAAGGAGGAATGTTCTACTCTTCAGTCAGGGTAGAATTAAGAAACTAATACAGAAGAATATTTTTTTTTTTCAAAAATAAGAACATTGTCATCTATAGGTGGCGCTGTTTGTGGCACACAGTATAGCATGCCATCATATTTGGTTTATTTTTGAGAAACTAAACCAGACAGATAAGCTCTCCTTATAAATGGGATATTTCCCCTTTAAACCTAGCTGCTTATGCATTTAAGTGTATTGCAAACACGTTAGCCTGGACGACCCTCCTGCAGTGTAAAGTTCAACTTCAGGTTGCATTTACTAGCCATACGGAGTTATTTTGCAGCAAATCTCATACTGCCTCCGATTTTCACCAAGACGGTCTTAAGTTTTGGCAAATGGGGTTTGCTTTACTGAAAAAGGGGTGGATTTATTTCTGGATTTGGGTGGCCAAAGGTTTTAAAATATTCGTTAGGATATGGCAGGTATGAATATCTGTTTTGGGGATCAGCAGCGTTCCGGCAACCTTTCATCTGGATCTGCCATAGCTGCTAATATGAACCCAAACTGAAGTTCTATGAGACATTATAGGGTCCCCTTCTCCTTAGTTGCTCCTCCCCCCAAGGGCCCATGTTAATAGCTCACTGCCTGCCTAGGCCCCCTAGTGGGTAAACCCTGCCAACTAAGGAGACTAGGGATCAGTCTGGTGATCACAAGCCTGTTAGTACTGCTCCCCCTCAGCTTTAGATAGAAACAATGTATTCTATTCATGCTGCAGAGAACTTGACTTTTATTTAATGTGAGCGAGTGGAATAAACTGATACTAAATGACTGATTTATTTTCTTTTAAGCACTGGAATTGTTACTCCCATTAAACACATTTCAATTTAGCGTATTCCCAACCTTCCTTACTTTTTTTTTTTTTTTTTAACTATAATGACGATTTTAATGTTTTAAACCCCCGTCCCTATTTTTTTTAATGTGCGTCCCACATCAGGAGAAATGTCTTTCCCTAACATTCTGAATAAACCTAATAAACAGGTGTTACTCTGCAATTTCTTCTTGCCCTGCCTAGACATTATAGGAGGAGATTATTTATTGTATGGATGCACCGAATCCACTATTTTGGATTCGGCCGAACCCCCGAATCCTTCACACAGGATTCGGCCGAGTACCGAACCGAATCTGAATCCTAATTTGCATATGCAAATACTAATTTGCATATGCAAATTAGGGGTGGGAAGGGAAAAACATTTTTACTTTTTGTGACAAAAAGTCATGTGATTTCCCTCTCTGACCCTAATTTGCATATGCAAATTAGGATTCAGGTTCGGCAGGACAGAAGGATTCGGCTGAATCCGAATCCTGCTGAAAAAGGCCGAGTCCCGAACCAAATCCTCGATTCGGTGCATCCCTAATTTATTGTCACTCTCTCTCTACAGAGGGAGGTGATGAAATCGATCTCTTTCCACAGTCCCGTGTCTGTTCAGCACTTCATGCGAATACAACTAAGAACATGGGTTTTACCGTTTTGTGGGCGTGGTTTACTTTGGCGCAGATAATTGTGTATATATATATATTTATTTATATACAGGCATGCACATAAATAAGACTCATCAGGGATCATTTACTAATGTACTAAATTGTACAAGTGCAGCTTCCTAAAGCAACCTGGGGGATTTTTGACCACTCCCCCTTCTGCCCCCCCCATGGGGTATAAATACATTTGGTTCTTAAAAAACATGGAGGGGGTGGCAGGTCTATGGCCACCGCTCATTAATAAACTCTATCCAGTGAACTACCAGTTAGAAAATGAATACAAAGACCCTGATGCTGTGGCCTCCTGCACTGGTGCAATTTAGCCCCTCCCTTAATAAATCTGGCCCTTTGTGCCCAACTGCCCATTTTTATTGCAAATTAAATGCACAGCTAACACGCTACATACATGTATCTGTTCAATTAAATATAAGAAAACACAACAAATGTCTTTTTAGTCAACCCCCTCGCCGTTCCCAATTTATCAGACTTAAGGGGAAATTCACCTTATAATTAACTTTTTGCACAATGTAACTTGCAATTAGTCTTGTTTTTTTTAAAATATTTAAATGTTTTGTTTTGCAACTTCGAGGCTTGAAATGTTCTGCTCCTTACTGGTTTCTGGGGCTTAATTACCATAGCAACTATGCAGGGGTTTGGAAGAATAGCAGCAAAGGGACAGATAATAAGATAAGCAATGAAATAGAACATAGACGGAAGCCTCACAGTTGATCTGTTTTTTAGTTGGATATAGACAGAATAGGAAACAAATTGTAAAGCCATACGAAATAAAATAATTTGGACCAATTGAAATGTTGCTTCGAATAGGCCCGTCTATAACATACTAAGGGGGAGATTTATCAAAGGTCGAAGTGAAAAAAAAAATTAGAATTTTCGAAGTGAAAAAAAAAAATCGAACTTTGAGCTAATTTTTGTGTATTTCAACTCGGGATAGTCCAAATTCGATTTGAATTTGAAAAAAATTAGAATTTCGAAATTTATCATGTACTGTCTCTGTCGACTTCGACCATTCGCCATCTAAAACCTGCCAAATTGCTGTTTTAGCCAATGAACCTATTTTGAGTCAATTGGTGGACTTTTTTTTGGAACAACTTTGAATAGTACGATTGGTAACGGACCTATTCAGCCAAAAAAAAACTTTGATTACATTTCGGTTTGAATTTAAATTTCTAAGTACTTCAAATTCGAAATTCGACCCTTGATAAATCTGCCCATAGGAGTTAATATAGGGGTGAACTTCCCCTTTAAGTTAAACCCACCAGTATATTGTTATTATAAACAGGGTTTAGAGCCAAAGATTCCGTATCAAATCCCTCAAGGCAGTGACAGGCTTGTGCTCCGAGGGGGCGGCACTGGGTTCTGTTGCCATTTCTGCTGTAAGAAAAGTTTTATAAAACACTGAACTATTGACTTTTAAGAAAAATAAAATGAAGATATGCAATAAAGACTATTAATGAGTTTGTTTTTTAAACGATGCATTTCCATCTTGGAAATCATATTCCCTTTTGAAACTTTTACAGGGCTGCGCAGATGGAGGGGGGTATATTATAGGCTGTCTGCTATGTTGTGACTTACTGATCTACAATGTGGACACTTAAAGGACCAGTAACATCAAATTTTTTTTTTTTCAAAAATTCGTTAGTACATAACGAAAAAATAACAAAATTTAAATAAAAATTTAAAATAGCAAAGCCTATATTAAGAAATAACTTGCAGAAACAGCACTGAGCTGTGGAGATACTGGGATCAACTGTGTGCAACCGGGAGGGCATGGGGACAGAGATCCGGAATCAGGACTGCTTCTCTCAACCGGAACCTGAGTTTTTCCTGAAATCGCTCAGTCAGCCGGGTGACACCTCAGCGCTCAGCTGCCTGTGGAGGGAGAACCGCTTGCTCCCAGGAAACTGCCTGCATCTTTGGCTGCCTGCACCAGTTGGTTTCCCGTGGGTGTTTCTTGCACTCGTACAGCAGAAAGGTCTTCATGTGTCGGTCCCGCAGGGTCTTGATCCGCAGCTTCAACTCGCTTCACCTCACTTCACACGCTGTCAGTAGAATATTGGAGCTAGCCAGGGAGGACAAATCGAGCGCTGCAGGAAGGATGGTCACCTTTTCGCCGTTTCTGAAGAGGACAGGAAGTGGAGTTTCTGTAAGTTATTTCTTAATAAAGGCTTTGCTATTTTAAATTTTAATTTGTGTTGGTGTTATTTTTTCGTTATGTACTAACGAATTTTTGAAAAAAAAAAATTGATGTTACTGGTCCTTTAAGACAATGTACAAACTTAGGGGCTGTTCCTGCTGAATTGTGCTTAGTACAGGGGAATACCTATGCTGCTATAGTTTTATGGGATCTCTCTGTACAGGCTATGAGCAAACTTAGGGGCTGTTCCTGCTGAATTGTGCTTAGTACAGGGGATACCTACACTGCCATAGTTTTATGGGATCTCTCTGTACAGACTATGAACCAATTTAAAGGCTGGTTCATAATTCTTGAAATGTTTTTATCTATCACTACAAAAATGGTGCCCTAACACTTTGGATGATACAGAGAAATACTGACTTTCCTTTATTGGTACATTAACCACATCAGTATATGACTGTGGCAGGATAATTCTCTCTCTCTGGCTGATTGAGGTGCAGGACATAACAAAGCTGGTCGTAGTTGTGCCACCGTTATACAGAGATTTATTTATAATTCAGTGTTGGTGCCGTTAGGAATAAGATTGTCTGAAGGAAACGTCTTGGCAGGAATGGGAATGTTGGACAAATTCTCTGTTTGGGATGATATTAAAAAAAACATAGCAGGGAACGTTGCTAATTCACTCACGTGTTACATGTGAGAAAGGCAGAAGCTACACGCACACGCATGTTACATACACGTGTATTCCCTCTGCACCAGCCTATGAAACACCCACAAAATAAGAAGGTCCACATTGATACATTCCCGGGGGAGGTTTCCTGTGCTCAGAATGAAAATGTATTTGCCTTGTTTTTAATTAAAAAGAAAAAAGTTTTTTTATTGCATCTCGTGTGGCGCCATTTATATATAATTCTACAGCTGAAAGGACGAATAGGTCTGGGGTAAAGAATAACATGAGAAATGAAATCCCATCAGCCCAACTCCCCCCACTTCTATAAGGGATGTTACACTGTTTTATAGGCTTTTGCTCATATACTGCTATGGGATCAGTTATGTAGAAACCCGTTATCCAGAAAGCTCCGAATTACAGGAAGGACGTCTCCAATAGACCCAGTTTTAATCATTTAAAAGAATGATTTCCTTTTTCTCTTGTAATAATAAAACAGTATCTTGTACACACACACACACATATATATATTAGGGATGCACCGAATCCACTATTTTGGACTAAACTCCACATGCGTCGGACGTAGTCACATGGGTTCAAATATAATGGGAGTGATGCAAAAATCTGATGTGTAAATTACACATTTCCAGGGTCGGACCAGGGGGCCCGGGGCTGCTGTCCTAGATTTTGCGCATGCGCCGAAAGTCACTGAAAATTAAGATTTTGCGCATGTGACGAAAATTACTGAAAATTAAGATTTTGCGCATGTGCCGAAAGTTACTGAAAATTAAGATTTTGCGCATGTGCCGAAAGTTACTAAAAATTAAGATTTTGCACATGTGACTAAAGTCACTGAAAATTAAGATTTTGCGCATGTGATGAAAGTTACTGAAAATTAAGATTTTGTGCATGTGAAGAAAGTCACCGGAAATCCCGATTTCGGAACTTTCTGTAATCTCTGTGACTTTTGGCGCATGCGCAGTTGTTCCGGACCGGGAACTTACTCCAACTGCGCATGCAATGTCAGATTACATGTGATATACATTTCGCAATCATTTTCAAAACCAAAATATTGACCAAAAGAGAAATAAAAATAAAGAAATACAATTTTCAACGCAGTTTTGCGAAAACATTGACAGGTGTCGAAACGTGGCAACTCACAGTGACTCCATGTCTGGGGAATTGATTGTCCCATCACTATTGGCAACCAATGATGTTGCCTGTGATACTGTAAGTTACAATCAGTTTTAATATAAAATAAATAATAAAAGGAAATGACAAGAATCAACTGAAAGCTCTGCCCCAGCACCAGGGCCCAGTGTCACATGATAAACCATTGCACCGAGTCTATAAACACTGGAGGGTCAAGACCCGCACGTGATTGGCTGGCCGCATTAATAACTCAGCCAATAGCATTACACCTCCTACACGCAGCAGCCACGCTTCGCTCAAACTACAATTCCCAGCATGAACCGCGCGGCGACCGTGCTCTTCCGGTCCCGCGTGATTTCCGGAGCGGATCGGAACCCGGAGCCTGGATTCGGTTCCTTCTCGGGCTATTGAGGAGCAGGTAGGGGAGGAGGGCGAGACCGGACACTGGATACTAGGGGAGGTGGGCGAGTAGAAGGGTGGGTGGCAGGGCGAGTCGTGGGCAAGTGTTGGCTCCCTCCCGCTCCAGTTGCCAGGCCGATTGTTCTTTGTTGCAGCCTGGGGTGGGAGCGGCTTCTCCTCTGCTCAGGGATCGCAGTTAAAACCCGGCTGGGTGTCAGTGTGCGGATCCCGGAGCGACTTCCCCTCCCAGTTGGGCCGCCCCTTGGGACGTAACGACGCGCCGCCTGGAACTGCGGGAACCACTGGGGCAGTGACTCGGGCAGCTCATCCCTCAGTCTCCTCATGTGGGACATTTCTTATATATATTGTATTAATCCCCCAATTCTCTTGTCAACTGTCATTAACCAATAGGATTGCTCCTGTATTAGATGCCCCAATGGAGTCAGTCCCCTGTCACTTTAACTGCCCTCCCCCCACACTGGCATTTCCCTTCATTAATAGAATTGCCCCACACTGACATTATCTTGTCCTTAATTAATAGAATTGCCCCACACTGTTGTTGTCTTGTCCTTAATTAATATAATTGCCCCACACTGTCCTTGTCTTCCCTTAATTAATATAATTGCCCCACACTGTCCTTGTCTTCCCTTAATTAATATAATTGCCCCACACTGTCCTTGTCTTGCCCTTAATTAATATAATTGCCCCACACTGTCCTTGTCTTGTCCTTAATTAATATAATTGCCCCACACTGTCCTTGTCTTGTCCTTAATTAATATAATTGCCCCACACTGTCATTGTCTTGCCCCTAATTAATATAATTGCCCCACACTGTCCTGGTCTTCCCTTAATTAATATAATTGCCCCACACTGTCATTGTCTTGCCCCTAATTAATATAATTGCCCCACACTGTCCTTGTCTTGTCCTTAATTAATATAATTGCCCCACACTGTCATTGTCTTGCCCCTAATTAATATAATTGCCCCACACTGTCCTGGTCTTCCCTTAATTAATATAATTGCCCCACACTGACATTATCTTGTCCTTAATTAATATAATTGCCCCACACTGTCCTTGTCTTGTCCTTAATTAATATAATTGCCCCACACTGTCATTGTCTTGCCCCTAATTAATATAATTTCCCCACACTGACATCTTGTCCTTAATTAATATAATTGCCCACACTGTCATTGTCTTGCCCCTAATTAATATAATTGCCCCACACTGTCATTGACTTGCCCTTAATTAATAGAATTACCCCACACTGTCATTGTCTTCCCTTAATTAATAGAATTGCCCCACACTGTCATTATCTTGTCCTTAATTAAAATAATTGCCCTACACTGTCATTGTCTTGCCCTTAATTAATATAATAGCCCCACACTGTCATTGTCTTGTCCTTAATTAATATAATTGCCCCACACTGTTGTTGTCTTGCCCTTAATTAATATAATAGCCCCACACTGTCCTTGTCTTGTCCTTAATTAATATAATTGCCCCACACCAGTATTCCCTCAGCATTTGTTAATATAATTCCCCATGTTCTATATTAGTTCTGGCTCACTTATCACATATTGGGAGGAGCCACATTCAGGCTGACCTATCAACTGCCTCCTCAGTCCATAGGCGGTGGGGCAGAAACCAGATGATGGATTTAAAGGGCCAGTATAGTATTCCTGTAACACGGAATTTGCAAATAAAATTTTTATCTTCGCAAATATTTGATGTCGTTTTATCAATGTTCTTGAACCTGAATCCATGTGGAGATCTAAAATGATATTTGACCCCAATGTGTCTCTCCGGTTGGTGGTAAGATTTGTCTTGTAATTAGTTTAACAGCCTGGTAAAGTGAACTCGGCGGCCCTCCAGCATCCAGTATGGCAGCTTCCATGGTACAAGCTTCCTAATTAGCAAACATGCAGATTTTACATAAAATTCTGATAGACATGTACATTTTTTTTTTGTGTGTGTTACTGTTCCTTTAAGGCTGCCTGAAACAAAGCTGTGAATAAATGTGATACATTTCATGAATAAGTTCTCTATACATTGTGTCGCTAATTACATCAGCCCTTGCAGGGAAATAAAGCAGGAAGCAGTAATTAGAGATGCAGCAGCCAATCAGAAATACAGGAACATAAAGCAAGTGGATTTCTGATTGGCTGCTGCTTCTGCAGCTCTAATTATTGCTTTTCCGTTGACAGTCAAGATCACTGACAGAAGAAACAAGAGTTTTAATGCCTGTATAGGAAAGTTGCTTAGAATTAAAAAAAAAAAATAATTTGACATTTTCTTGTTGGGTTTATATCACCTTTAACTGGGAAATTATTCCTGGAAGCTAAAAAATAAAATGGAATTAGGAAAGTGCTCAGAAGAGCCGCGAGAAGTGTAGCCAAGACCATCTGCAGGGCTGCCGACTGCTTAAATACAGGGTTAATCCAGTAGCTGCTATTGGTTCAGATTTCTTTAATAATAAATGATAAAAAAAAAAAGGTTTTCGTATCTTGTATTTGTATTTTGTGCTGGTGGTTGGGGGTGGTTCACCTTTATGTTATACATTATAGAATAAGCAACTTTTCAATTGGCCTTCATTTTTCTTTTTTTATAGTTTTTGAATTATTTGCCTTCTGACTCTTTCCCACTTTCAAATGGGGGTCACTGACCCCATATAAAAAACAAATGCTCTGTAAGGCTACAATTATATGGTTATTGTTACTTTTTATTACTCCTCTTTCTATTCAGGCCTCTCCTATTCATATTCCAGTCTCTTATTCAAATCAATGCATGGTTGCTAGGGGAATATGGACTCCAGCAACCACATGGCTGAAACTGGAGAGCTGCTGAATAAAAAGCTTAATAACTCAAAAACCACAAATAATAAAAAATGAAAACCAATTGCAAATTGTCTCGAATATCCCTCTCTACATCATACTAACAGTTACTTTAAAGGTGAACAAACCCTTTAACTGTTGCACTGAGCAAATTCAGGGGGCTGTTCCTGCTGAATTCTTCTTAGTACTGGGGAATAACTAGTGTAGTATCTCTGTGTACTGACTGAAAGTAAAACTGGCCTATGCATCTTGGATTTTATATGTAGTAGGGGCTTTTTAGTGCAAGATATATAGTTCTGTACCCACCAATCAGCTGCTCAGAACCTTATGTGACCTATAGATGCCCCCCATCTTGTTTTCTGCTGATTCACAAGCTCTGGGCTGCTGTCACTCACCAGAGGGACTGACTCCCAATACACTGAATATAAAAGTCACACTAGAAGGCTGATTAGTGGTTAATTCCGATTCACATTACATGGCACCATGGAAATCAGTGCAGTCTGCATTGAGATTGATAAATAATCAGCACTGTTGCTTCAGCTTCTATGACAGACGAACCCCACTTTCTGCTGACCTTTCCCACGCCCCCTAATCTTAGCTTCTCGTCGGCAGGCCGGAGCTCACTGAGCATGTGCGGTGCCACTGACTATCCACAGGAAGTACCTGCCTGACATACAACAGTAACGTTCTAGAGACAAACTGACCACAGGCAAAGTGAGTGCTCACCAACCCCAGACATGCTCAGCAGTCTCTTTTAGCAGCCGTGATAACCCTGAATATGTACAGCACCAAGTCACTTGTGTATTGGGATAGAATGACTATTGGGTAAAATGATCTAAGCTCCTCCCCCTTACTGTTCTTCTGCTTCCTATAGGTGTGAATGATGGCCCAGGAACCAATGGATGAGGCTGTATTTATATGTAAGGATTTCACTTGCTTTGCACAATGTACAGTATAAGGATACGTTTAATTTGGGGCAAGGCTTTTACCCTGGTCTCTTGTGTCTGTTCAGGGTGTGAAGACTGTGGTCAATATCACGATGCCGAATGCCCCGAGCTGGGACCTGTGGTTACTGTACAGGATTCTTTTGTTTTGAGTCGAGCCCGGTAATTATTGCAAGTAGTGGAGTGGGGCGCCGGCGGTTGTCTGCACGGAATACGGATATATTTATAGATGCGGGGGTCTGTTATCCGGAAACCCATTATCCAGAAAGCTCCGAATTACAGAAAGGTTGTCTCCCATAGACTCCATTGTATCCAAATAATTCACATTTTTAAAAATGATTTCCTTTTTCTCTGTAATAATTAGGGATGCATCGAATCCACTATTTTGTATTCGGCCGAAACCCTGGAATCGTTCGTGAAAGATTCGGCCCAATACCAATCCAAATCATAATTTGCCTATGCAAATTAGGGGTGGAAAGGGGAAAGCATTTTTTACTTCCTTGTTTTGTGACAAAAAGTCACACGGTTTCCCTCCCGCCCCCTAATTTGCATATGCAAATTAGGATTAGATTCTGCCGGCCGAATCCGAATTCTGCTGAAAAAGGCAGAATCTCAAACTGAATCCTGGATTCGGTGCTTTCCTAGTAATAATAAAACAGTAACTTGTACTTGATCCCAACTAAGATATAATTAATCTTTATTGGAAGCAAAACCAGCCTATTGGCTTTATTTAATGTTTACATGATTTTCTAGTAGACTTAAGTTATGAAGATCCAAATTACAGAAAGATCCGTTATGCGAAAAACCCCAGGTCCCGACCATTCTGGATAAGAGGTCCCATACCTCTATGGGATCTGTTATCCAGTAAGCTCCAAATTACAGAAAGGCCATGACCCATAGACTCCACTTTAATGAAATAATTAAAACATTTTTAATGATTTCCTTTTTCTGTGTGATAATAAAACAGTAGCTTGTACTTGATCCCAACTAAGAAATAATTAATCCTTATTGGAAGCAAAACCAGCCTATTGAGTTTATTTAATGTTTACGTGATTTTCTAGTAGATTTAAGGTATGAAGATCCAAATTACGGAAAGATCCATTATCCGGAAAACCCAATTTCCCCAGCATTCTGGATAACAGGTCCCATACCTGTATATGAAACTCTTCCATTATTCTTATGGAGCTGGTTTCTGCTGTAGTGTTTCAGGAGTCGGAACCAGAAGTGCGACCTCATCAACATTAGGATAGATAACTGCACTGCATGAATAGGGTGGAAGTGCTCTGATAACTTGTTTGTTCCACCAGGTCTTCTCTTCCTACAAACCTGGAGATCAGGCGGGCGGAGGATGGAGCGGAAGGAGTTTTTGCCGTGACTCCGCTTGTGAAGCGCACCCAGTTTGGCCCATTCGAGTCTAAGAGAGTCTCCAGACTGGACGAAGAGGCGGCTTTCCTGCTGAAGGTACAACTCAACTGGGTTCACTTTTAAAGGAACAGTAACACCAAAAAATTAAAGGAATAGTTCAGTGTGAAAATAAAAACTGGGTAAATAGATAGGCTGTGCAAAATAAAAAATGTTTCTAATATAGTTAGTTAGCCAAAAATGTAATGTATAAAGGCTGGAGTGAACAGATGTCTAATAAAATAGCCAGAACACAACTTCCTGCTTTTCAGCTCTATAACTCTGAGTTAGTCAGCGACTTGAAGGGGGGCCACATGGTACATTTCTGTTCAGTAAGTTTGCAATTGATCCTCAGCATTCAGCTCAGATTCAAAAGCAACAGAAATGACCCATGTGCCCCCCCTCAAGTCTCTGATTGGTTACTGCCTGGTAGCCATGGTAACCAGTCAGTGTAAACCAAGAGAGCTGAAAAGCAGGAAGTAGTGATCAGACTGACATGTTATACATCAAATCACTCCAGCCTTTATACATTACATTTTTGGCTAACTAACTATATTAGAAACATTTTTTATTTTGCACAGCCTATCTATTTAACCAGTTTTTATTTTTACACTGAACAATTCCTTTAACGTGTTTTAAAGTAATGAGAATATCCTTGTAAAACTGGTTTGTTTGCTTCAGAAACACTACTATAGTTTATATAAACAAGCTGCTTGTTTATATGAACTATAGCAGTACTTATCTGTTATCTACTGTGTATCCTGTGCTTGAATGGCTGCCCCCATGGCTACACAGCAGCTTGTTTATATAAACTATAGTAGTACTTATCTGTTATCTACTGTGTATCCTGTGCTTGAATGGCTGCCCCATGGCTACACAGCAGCTTGTTTATATAAACTATAGTAGTACTTATCTGTTATCTACTGTGTATCCTGTGCTTGAATGGCTGCCCCCATGGCTACACAGCAGCTTGTTTATATAAACTATAGTAGTACTTATCTGTTATCTACTGTGTATCCTGTGCTTGAATGGCTGCCCCCATGGCTACACAGCAGCTTGTTTATATAAACTATAGTAGTACTTATCTGTTATCTACTGTGTATCCTGTGCTTGAATGGCTGCCCCCTTGGCTACACAGCAGCTTGTTTATATAAACTATAGTAGTACTTATCTGTTATCTACTGTGTATCCTGTGCTTGAATGGCTGCCCCCATGGCTACACAGCAGCTTGTTTATATAAACTATAGTAGTGCTTATCTGTTATCTACTGTGTATCTGTGCTTCGTCATTTTCGTCACACAATTTATTATTATTATTATTTAGGGATGCACTGAATCCACAATTTTGGATTCTTGAGAAACCCCTGAATCCTTTGTGAAAGATTTGGGCGAATACCGAACCGAATCCGAATCCTAATTTGCATATGCAAATTAGGGTTGGGAAGGGGAAAACATTTTTTTCTTTGTTTTGTTACAAAAAGTCACTCAATTTCCCTCATCGCCCTTAATTTGCATATGCAAATTAGGATTCAGTTCGGCTGGGCAGAAGGATAGGGCCGAATCCAAATCCTGCTGAAAAAGGCTGAATCCTGGCCAAATCCCGAACCGAATTCTGGATTTGGTGCATCCCTATTATTATTAACATGCATTTATAGAGCACCAACATTGCACATCGATGACAAGGAAGTCAACATTTTTTTAACTACGATCTGCAAACGCGGTTCTCTTTCCATCTTTCTTCCCTAATTTATAAATACAAATTAGGGTTTCGATTCGGTTCAGTATTTGGCCAAATCTTTAACAAAGTATTTGGGATTCGGCCGTATCCTAAAATAGTGGTTTCCGTGCATCCCTAATTCAAATTAATGCATGGTTGCTAGGGTGATTTGGATGCTAGCAACCTACTTGCTGAAATTGCAACTGGAGAGCTGCTGAATAAAAAGCTAACTCAAAAACCACAAATAATAAAAAATGAAAACCAATTGCAAATTGTCTCAGAATATTCCCCTTTACATCATACTAACTATTTTTAATTTAATGTAGAGGTGTACAATGCATTTAATGGAATTAGAATGAACCCAGGGTCAGACTAGGCCATCAGGACACCGGGAAAAAACCTGGTGGGCCCCGGCTCAGATCTGCTCCCGCCTGCCTAGCGATTTCTCCTTGTTCTGACAATAGAAGCAAATCACAGATAGTGCTAATCGGGGTGGGGTGGAGGCAAGTTTTAAGCAGCTGCTGAAGGGGAGGCCTGAAGCTGCAAAGTAGTCGTGCACCAAATCCAGGATTCCATTCGGGATTCAGCCTTTTTCAGCAGGATTCGGATTCGGTGGAATCTTTCTGCCCAGCCGAACCAAATCCAAATCCTAATTTGAGGGAGGGAAATCGCTTGACTTTTTGTCACAAAACAAGGAAAAAATGTTTCCCCCTTCCCATACCTAATTTGCATATGGAAATTAGGATTTGGATTCGGTTCAGTATTCGGCCAAATCTTTTGTGAAGGGTTCGGGGGTTCAGCTGAATCCAAAATAGTGGATTCGCTGCATCCTTACTGCAAATTGTCTCCGAATATCCCTCTCTACATCATACTAACAGTTAATTTAAAGGTGAACCACCCCTTTAATGTAACTCGCCCTGGGCCGATACTCGATGCTTTCAAGAGATACATCTTCCGATACTGCTCCACCGAGGAGGAGCCTGTGCAGTTGAAATCAAATCGGAGCAGACGCATCACAGAGAGGATCTGGCACACTAAAGGCACACCTTATGTTTGGGCATTGGGTGTTATAGTTGCACCGGAGGCATTTGTTTTTATCTTGTTCTAACTGAACTCTGCAGATATTCCATAAGGACGGCCGGGTGGAGCTGTGCGACGCTTCCAGCGAGGACGACTGTAACTGGATGATGTTTGTGCGACCGGCCATGGATTTCTCCCACCAGAACTTGACGGCCTTTCAGCACGGCAACGACATCTACTTCACTACCTCCCGGGATATAGAGCTAGGGGCCGAGCTGAGAGTGTGGTACGCTGCCTTCTACGCCAGGAAAATGGAGAAAGCTCTGCTCAAGCCTCCCATACCCTGCCACGATGGTGAGTCTGCCCCCGTGAGCTTGCACTTCTATAGCGGCATTTACAGCTGGAATTCTAATGTACATGTACGTCTTTCAAGGGACCGTGAAAAAAAAAAAAAACAAAACCCGGGAAAATGTAAAATAAGAGAAACATGTTAAGGATACAGAAATGTGTAGGAGTTAGTAGCTTAGTTATTTAACATGTTTCAGCAACAAAGTGAAGCTATTTCTCCATCATTGTCACTTTCTCCAGTTCCTTCCTTTTCCAGTCCTGTGCCCTGCTCCCTTTCCCTGCCTTCCCGTACTGATTCTTTCCTTCTCTTACACAGCAGCCACTTCACTTGTCTTGTCCCCGATCCCTTCATCCTGCCTCTCCAGGCGGCTTTTAACTCTTTCCCCCCAAGCCTTCTTTCTCCAGAACATTAGCCAAATCTGTATTTACTCACAATGTCCCCGGGTCTCTTTCTCCACATTTTATCTGCCTGCCAGTCTTGCTGGCATGCAGTGACAGAGTGACAGAAACCGTTTAAAGGATAATTAAAAATAAGTGATTGTAAAATTGATGATGGGGCTGTTCTAAGCAATGTACATTGCAATGTACATTCATTATTTATTTATATTTTTGAATTCCAAGATATTAAGGGATACATGTACTGTTAATATGAATGAGTTTTGTTACAACAGCGCCACCTGCTGGTCAGTTTCCCACCAGTCTGACCACCAAGTAGTTAAGGAAGTTGTCAGGAGAAAGAAAGAGGCTGCTCTGATGTTCTTCTCTTTAGGAAAGATTTGAGAAAAGTTTTTAATTATTTTCCTAAGCAGAAGAACATCAGAGCAGCCTCTTTCTTTCTCCTGAATCTTTACAAGGAAGTATGAACGCTGAAAATAACAGGTATTTTGCGAATAAAATATAGCGCTTGGAAACGGACAGGGCTCATTTACCAATGTAAAATCTGTGAAACCAAGAATAGACCCCATACAAATTAGGGATGAACCGAATCCAGGATTCGGTTCGGTTTTCGGCCTTTTTCAGCAGGATTCGGCTGAATCCTTCTGCCCGGCTGAACCGAATCCTAATTTTCATATGCAAATTATGGGTGGGGAGGGAAATATCGCGACTTTTTGTCACAAAACATGGCAGTATACTGGATTTGTACTTGTTGTTTTTAAGGAATCATTTCTGCTTTTGTCAGTGCAGTCATAAATACTCTGAAGAAATATTCCAGCAGCCCTCCCCGAAAATGTGATTTATTTGTGCCACAAAACAGCCAACGTTTCGGGCTTATCCAGCCCTTTATCTGGCCGAAACGTTGTCTGTTTTGCGGCACAAATAAATCACATTTTCGGAGTGCTGCTGGAATATTTCTGTGGAGAGAATGCCTCACTCAGGCACCCGACTCTACAAAGAGCTATACGTGTGTTTGTGCAGCACTACTCCATGGGGCATATTTATCAATTGTCGATTTTTAGAATTATGCCAATTTTTTTTTTTTTTTACTCTTAGAAACTCGAATTTACTAACAACTCAAATGGAAGCTTACTTATGAAATTCAATCTAATGTTAACGACCCAAAATTTGAATGGAGTTTTCCTCAAAAAAAACCTTGAATGTCGGGAAGGCTATTAACGTCTTCAAATGGGTCAACTGGGCACTTCCATTGACTTGTACCGGAACTCGGCAAGTTTTTAGGTGGCGACCTATCGAATTTGAGTTGTAGGGGGATGATAAATCTCGGGAGTTTTGGCCAAAAAAACCAACTCGAATATTAGAATTTACCGTTTGAACTTTAGTAAATCTGCCCTCATATGTTTGTGGTCATAAATACTGTGATTTCTCAACAGAGGTGAATTTCTTGGCCGCTGAACCTGAAAAAGACTTGAACCCAAGTTCCTCCACGACTCCCGCAAGCACCATACTGTCTTCCAAAAAGATAAAAGTGACCCATCCCCCCGCAGCCTACACTTCAGGTATGTGATCTGTTCAAGGTTCACGTTCATTCCAATGTTCATCGGACCAAAATAAATCTGTAGCCAATCCGAGCATTAGGACATCCATTGTGCTGCAGCAGTTGGCCAACCAGGGCAATGCAATGTTACCTGTAGCCAATCAGACCATTTCTACATAGGCTGCAGCAGAGCATCTAGCCAATCAGAGCATTAGAATGTTTTCTGTGGCCAAGCCAGTGATTGTCCCATGCCCCATGATATTATATGAAGTTTATTAGTAATCTGTGGCGTGACTTTAATTTAGGGATGCACCGAATCCAGGATTCGGTTCCGGATTTGGAACCAAAACCTAATTTGCATATGTAAATTAGGGATGGGGATGGAAATCACATGACTTTTCATCACAAAACAAGGAAGTAAAAAAAAAATGTTCACACTTTTTCCTTTCCCATCCCTAATTTGCACATTTTGGGTCAGTATTCGGCCAAATCCCAAATAGTGGATTCAGGGCATCCCTACTTTAATTTCAATTTTATTTTTTCTTTAACAGTTTCATGTCAGGACAACAGCGACATCATTCACGTGGAAACCTGCCACTGGACCTGTAAAGTGTGTGGCACTGCCTTTATGGAACCCAATCTGTTGACAGGTGTATAGTCACGTCCTTTTGTCACTTTCTTCAGCAGTTCCTTGTTATTGGCCGAAGCTTGTCATGTCCATGATGCCAGGTTTGTGATTGGCTGACCAAGTGGAACATGCGATTCTGCAACAGTTAAGCCCCTCCTCCTGTGCAGGTGACGGCTGTTCTTTGGGCCTCTTTTCCTTTCCTTACAGGGATATTGTCATAAAAATGAAATCTTTTTTATTTATGCTACAAATGATCTGCCTACAAACAATGGGGGTCATTTATCAACACTGGGCAAATTTGCCCATGGGCAGTAACCCACAGCAACCATGGCATCAAACTGCTGCATTCATTGTTCTACTTGCAGCTGGCTTTAAAAAGCTTATCACTGATTGGTTGCTATAGGTACTGCCCATTGTTGATGAATGAGCCCCAGTATGTTTAGGACAGAGCTTGATCGTCGTTCTTCTAAATGTAACGGACTCGTAGTTACGATCATTCACACCACTGTCGCATTTAACCGCCTAAAAGGGGCGGTTCACCTTCAAGTTATTTTTTTAGTATCTTATAACATGGCCTGTTCTAAGTAATTTTTCAATTGGTCTTCATTATTTGTTTCTTTTATAGATTTTGAATTATTTGCCTTCTTCTTCTGGCTCTTCTTCAGCTTTTAGATCATGATTGCATTTGGTTTGCTCACTTCAAAGTGGTAGTTCACCTTTAAGTAAACGTTTAGTATGATATAAAAAGGCTAATTCTAAGCAACTTTTCTATTGGCCTTCATTTTTTTCTACTTTATAGTTTATATAGAGTTGTTTGCCTTCTTCTTCTTTTGACTCTTTCTCTGACCCCATAATGCTCTGTTAAGATGATCACAGACAATTACGATCTTGCCAAGAAAGATTCATTTCAATACACACGTAGAGCTGAATCGTCAGATATACATATAGAAACAATAGAGTTTTACCTCTATCTGACGATTCAGCCCTAACATTGGCTGATGTTCATGTGCCTCCAAAGGCGCCCAATAGAATATTCCAGCCAGCCCAATCGACAAGCTGACCAATAAGATGCCAATATCGTCGGCTTATCTCTCCCACTATACAGGCACCGAATATCGGACACATTTTTTTTGTTGGATATTATTAGTGCGTCTATGGCCACCTTAAGGCTACAAATGTATTATTACTGCTACTTTTATTACTCATCTTTCTATTCAGGCCTCTCCTATTCATATTCCAGTCTCTTATTCAAATTAATGCATGGTTGCTACGGTAATTTGGACCCCAGCAACACAATTGCTGAAATTGCAAACTGGAGAGCTGCTGAATAAAAAGCGAAATAACTCAAAAACCACAAATAATAAAAAATGAAAACCAATTGCAAATTGTCTCAGAATATCACTCTCTACATCATACTGAGAGTTAATTTAAAGTAAACAACCCCTTTAATAGAATTAGAATGAACCCAGTGTCAGACTAGGGCAGCAGGACAACGGGTAAAGATGTGGTGAGCTCCCAGTTCAGCTCCCGTCTGCCTGACGATTTTTTCTGTGTTCTGACAATAGTAGAAAATCACAGATAAGTACTGATCTGGGTGGGGGTAGAGGCAGGTTGTAAGGGGCAGCCAAAGGGGGGCCCTGAAGTTGGCAGGGGGCTCTGGAGTAGATGCGTGGGAGCCCCTGATAAAGCAGCCCAGTCCTACACTGAATGAACCAATAAATAATAAATACAGGGCTCCCACCAGGATTAGTGAGGGCCTTTTGCCATTACCATACTTATGTGTCTCCCAACAGAACATTTGTTAAGTCACTTGGAACAAGCCAAAGGGATCCCCCCTCCAACTCCGTGCGACACCTCCTACTTGGAGTGCGATACTGTGAGTGTGATCCCCGACCAGGCCGTCGTCTGCGCCGACTCCAACGCAAACCTGGAGCTGAAGAAGAAGCCGAAGAGGAGCCGGAAGTCCAAGGTTCCAAAAGGCGACATCCCCCTTGTGATCGTGGATGATGACAGTCCCCCAGGTGACAGTTGTGATGGTGTAGCTGACAGTGAGACTGGTCCTGTTAATGGAAGGGTGGAGGTTGGGAGAACAGAGGTGCTGGTTCCGTCCAATCACTCAGCCTCTCCTTTTTCTTGTGTGCGTCTCTCCTAGAACACAACCCCATCTTATACAATCCAGTCTTCTCGTCCGACCGAGTGGCGGAAATTATAACCGAGATCCCTCCCGACGACGTTCAACTGCAGCACGACTCCGAGGACAAGTTCATGGAGCTGATGTTGGGCAAATTACCCAATGCCACCAACAGCCTGACCCCTGTCTCCAAGTAAGTTGTGTGGGATATTTTATAGAGAGAGGGGGGCTTATTACCCTTCCTTCCTTGCACAGAGACCACCTAAACATACATCTGTTTATTTTAATGGGGTGCTTTACCTTTAAAGGGGTGGTTCACCTTTACATTCACTTTTAGTATGTAATAGAATGGACCATTCTAAGCAACTTTTCAGTTGGTCTTCATTATTTGCCTTCTTTTTTTGACCCTTTCCAGCTTTCAAATGGGGGTCACTGACCCCATCTAAAAACAAATGCTCTGTAAGGCTACACATTTATTGTTATTGCTTTTTATTACTTATCTTTATATTCAGACCCTCCCCTATTCCAGTCTCTTATTCAAATCAACGCATGGTTGCTAGGGTAACTTGGACCCTAGCAAACTTACAGCTAAAATTACAAACTGGAGAACTGCTGAATAAAAAGCTTAAAAAACTCAAAAAACCACAAATAATAAAAAATGTAAACCAATTGTAAGTATTCATTCTCTGAACGTTAATTTTAAGGTGAACAACCCCTTTAAAGGAGAAAGAAAGCTACAGAGGCATTTTATTGCCAGCTATAACACTATATTTATTCTGCAGAATGCTTTACCATACCTGAGTAAAAAACTGTAGAAGCTCTCACTGTTTGTTTAGGATAGCAGCTGCCATATTAGCTTGGTGTGACATCACTTCCTGTCTGAGTCTCTCCCTGCTCGCTCATAGCAATGGGCTCAGATTACAGCAGGGAGGGAGGGGGAGAGGAGTAAACTGAGCATGCTCAAGCCCTAGCCCTGGAGGTTAATGTGATGCCGCTATTCAAAAAGGGGATCCCGTTCTCAGCCTCAAAACTATAGGCCAGTTAGTCTGACATTAGTGGTAGGAAAGCTCTTTGAAGAGGTTATTAAGGGATAAGATACTGGACTTCACTGCAACTCATAATACTAAGGCTATTAATATCCACGGCTACTGTGATACTATAGTTAGTATAGATATGGGTAAATATAATTTATCTGAGAGTAGGGAGAGGTGTGTGTATGGGGCTGGGTTTTTATTTGGAGGGGTTGAACTTGATGGACTTTGTCTTTTTTCAACCTGATTTAACTATGTAACTTTAACTCCAGGTCTATAGATTAATGGTAAAGGAGTAATATCTGGTCAGTGTTTTCCCAACTTTGGAAGAGCAACTGTCTCGGTAGTGCCATCTTGTATCAGCCATGTGCATCTGTTTGTTATGGGGCATGGGATATTTACTAGGGATGCATCGAATCCACTATTTGGGATACGGCCGAATCCTTGGTGAAAGATTCACCGGAATCCTAATTTATGGATGCAAATTAGGGGCAGGAAAGGAAAAAGTGGAAAAAAATTGTCTTTTGTGATGAAAAGTCATGTGATTTCCCTACCTGCCCCTAATTTACATATGCAAATTAGGATTTGGTTCGACCAGGCACAAGGATTCGGCCGAATCAGAATCCTGCTGAGAAAGGCCGAATCCTGGATTTGGTGCATCCCTGATATTTACATGCTCTAAATTTCCCCTACAGATTTGCTTTTCACCAAAACAACAGTTCCATGAAGAGAAGCCTGTTGCTCCCGGGGAGCCGACACGGGATCAGGCGCAAGTTTGCGAGGCAGCTGGGAGATCACAAGCGCGTGTTCCAGTGCAACATCTGCGCCAAACTTTTCCGTAACAGCAGCAACCTCAGTCGGCATGTCCGATCCCACGGTAGGCACAATATTTCCACAATATCCATAGGGACCAGCAATGCCAGGTCTATTTATTCACATCTTTGCCATTCGCTTTATATGCGCGTTTTCTGCCGAGTTTCTTATTTTACACTCTTTTCAGGTTATTTCTGTCGCCTTTCCTGGAGCTTCTGTGGGCGTTTAGTTCTAGGAAAGAAGCTTTGCCTTTCAAATTGCTCTTTTATATCCCTAGGGGACAAGCTGTTTAAGTGTGAGGAGTGCTCGAAACTCTTCAGTCGGAAGGAGAGCCTCAAGCAGCACGTTTCTTATAAGCACAGCAGGAACCAGGTGGGTTTCGTCCTTTTTATAAGGTTACGTGACTGCACTTATTGCGGCAATGGCTTTATACTATTTCAAAATCTACTGAATTGTATGCTTCTTGTTCTAAAGCAACAAGGAAAGCTATGACTTACACGGAGTTGCCCTCTGTATAAACAAACCCCTCCCTTCCCACAGCTATTAAAGGAGAACTAAAGCTGAACTAAAGAAGTAGCTAGAAATGTTGTACATTATGTTTTGTGCTTCTGTACAAGCCCAAGGCAACCACAGCCCGTTAGCAGTAAAGATCTGTGTCTCCAAAGTAGGGATGCACCGAATCCAGGATTCGGTTTGGGATTCTGCCAGGATTTGGCCTTTTTAAGCAGGATTCGGATTCGGTCGCATCCTTCTGTCTGCCAAACCACATCCTAATTTGTATATGCAAATTAGGGGCAGGGAGAGAAATCACATGACTTTTTGTCACAAAACAAGGAAGTAAAGTTTTCCCCTTCCCACCCCTAATTTGCATATGCAAATTAGGATTAGGTTCGGTATTCAGCCAAATCTTTCGCAAAGAATTCGGGGGTTCGGCCGAATTCAAAATAGTGGATTCGGTGCATCCCTATTTCGAAGTTTTTCAAATTCGAAATTTGACCCTTGATAAATATGCCCCTCCGTGTCGGGATTTTCCCTATTTCGTGCAACGAACCTTTGTATTTCCTAATTAAAGCAAGAGGCAAAAAGTATGTTCAGCACAAGCCCTGCTCACAACTGAGATTGAAGAAAAGAGGATACTCCGCCCCTTTAATTTACTGATGTAGGAAGCATCTTCGGATGCTTATCAGCTCAGCTATGTTGCCCAAGTGATCGGAACAGCAGAACTGAGCAGAGAGTTGCCATCCAGCCAATAACAGAGCAGGGTCCTTCACAAATTAAAAACACTTCTATGCCTCATATCTCAGGACACACGTGGTCTTGTCTGATTCCTTCCAGACATGTGACTTTAGACCTGCCCAGTTTTTATTTTTAACCCACTCTCACCTCAAAATATTTACTGTAGATCATAATGCAGACCCACTGGGAGCGGACCAATGCAGTTCTCACTCAGTAGGATTTTCAGCCTGTTCTATAGAAGTTTACAGGCGATGGTTTTGAACCCCTATATGGTCTGTAAGCATCACACGTGTAGGGACCAGTAAGCAATCTCCGCACACGTATGTCCTGCTTTAGTTGTGTATCAATTCATGGTGTCATGTTTGCACCATGTATAAATCACAGATTTGTTGTAGTGTGGAGGGTACAGCTGGGACTTATAGTTGTGCGTGTTTTGATATCCGGGAACATCCCTCGTTTGCTTTCTTTGCAGGTAGATGGGGATTACAGATATCGCTGCAACACCTGCGAGAAAGCTTTTCGGGTACAAGGATTTTTGGAGTTTCACAACTGCAGAACAGGTGGGGGTTTTGTGCGGATCTTCCCAGTATATATATCCCATAGGATCCCTTTGACTACTGACGTGTGATAATTAACTGTGTAGTAAGTGAGACTACTCTCAGACTGGCCAACCTGTTGCTTGTGTAGATGGTGTCTGTGTGTCCTCGTGTCTCCATAGGAGACTCCTTCATCCTAAGTGGAGGTCATGGACCCTGAGGTAGAGCTCCCTCGGTTGGCAGGATATTTGCAGAGATAATCCTATCTTATAAATACTCAAACGATTGATTGCAGAATTCGTATTAGTAAGTAATATATTAATGAGTAAAAAATAATACAGCATGATGGAGACCTCTAGTGATCAAACTGAGGTAACACACTGCAAAAAAAGTATTTTTACTCTATATCCATGCTGATAAAAGTCATTTATTAGATCATATTAAAATACATAGCATTTTCCCTTGTGGAGCCTAACGCGTTTCATGCTTATCCGGAACTTAGTAGTAGGCAATCTTAGAGACCAAAACACATCTCTCTCAGCTGATAAAAGAGTAATTTATTACAGGGCCGGGCCAAGCCGGCCGGGCGCCCTAGGCAACCCGGCCGCCCTCCTCACTCCCATGCGTGTGCGTGCACGTGTGCATGCCCCAGATGAGCCGCAATTTGCGTATGCGCAGGGCAGGGAGAGAGCGGGGAAAGAGTTGAGCGCGACGGAGGGGATGCAGGAGAGCAGAGCAACGTAGGGGAGGGGATGCAGGGGAGGGGAAAGGGGCAGAGCGACAGAGGGGAGGGGAAGAGGGGGGGAGTGACAGAGGGGAGAGAACGGCGGAGGGTGGGAAACCAAAGAGAGCTTTGATAACAGACATGGGGTAGGCAGAAGAAATTTTAAGAGGTACCTGCCCAGCGCCCCCCTGTTGTTGCACCCTAGGCAGGTGCCTCTTCTGCCTACCCCTAGTTCCGGCCCTGATTTATTATATCATATTAAAATACATGGATAATGTATAAAGTCGGAAAAAACTGGGGGTTTTTTTCAATGTATATTAACAAATTTTTATTTAAAAAAAAAAATTGATATTACTGGTCCTTTTAACTGGTTGAAAAAAAAACAAAACAGTAGAAATGACTCCTTGAAGCCCGTAACTGGTGTAGTAGACGATTTCAAGTTTATGTAGCCTACAACACGAGGTATGGACTTCAAGGAGTCATGTCTACATTAGACATTCAGTAGGGCCAATGTCCAGGCAGATCCATAAGAAATAAGTGGAAGCTGTGGAAATTAGGAATGCACCAAATCCACTATTTTTGATTCAACCGAACCCCCGAATCCTTCTTGAGAGATTTGGCCAAATTTGCATATGCAAATTAGGGGTGGGAAGGGGAAAACATTTTTTACTTCCTTGCTTTGTAACAATAAGTCATGAGATTTCCCTCCCCACCCTTAATTTGCATATGCAAATTAGGATTCGGTTTGGCAGGGCAGAAGGATTCGCCCGAATCCTGCTGAAAAAGACCAAGTCCTGGCCGAATCCTGAACCGAATCCTGCATTTGTTGCATCCCTAGTGGAGATTGAAGACCTCTGGTGAAGGCACTTCCATCTTGTCTTCTCTACAACTCTTGTCCCTCACCGTACAGATGACAAGTCGTTCCAGTGCGAGATGTGCTACCGCTTCTTCTCCACCAACAGCAACCTCTCCAAGCACAAGAAGAAGCACGGGGAGAAGAAATTCGCCTGCGAGATCTGTAACAAACTGTTCTACCGGAGAGACGTTATGCTGGAGCATCACCGGAGGCACCTGGAAGGTGAAAATTGTAGTTGCCACTTAGTGCGTGAGTGTGTTTGAACTGGTCAGGCTGGATAGATAAATGACGGGGCTACTGGGCATAGTAGAAAGGCTACTAGTTGTACTGGAGAAAAAATAGATGCCATTACCTGTTAGTAGTGATGGGCGAATTTCTCCTGTTTCGCTTCGCCGATAAATTTGTGAATTATTCGCGAAACGGAGAATAATTCTCAAAAAAATCTTGAAATTTGAAAGTTTTCACTAAAAAAATTTAGCAATTTGAAAATTTTCACAAAAAAATCGTGAAAATCGGAAATTGACACCGACTAATTTTCACCAGCGATTTTTCGCAGGAGATTAGTGAATTTATTAGCCAGCGGCGAAACGCGGAAATTCGCAGGGAATTAGTGCCAGACTAATTCATTCGCCCATCATTACCTGTGAGTCAAAAATGGGGTGTTCCCAGATTTATTGAAGTGCTCATGACACAAGGGTTCCGATGAGATGTTTCGGGCCAATGACTGCCCTTCTTCAAGTGATTTAAAACAACGTGGATTTGGATGGAGCACATAACTCGCAGACTTGGCTGCAAACGAGTTTATTGAATCACAATATTTCGGATCACGGATCCTTTTTTAAGTGATAACCCACCATAGATTCTGCCATTGCTTTTATATACTCATGTTTATAGTGCCACCTAGTGTGCAACTGCCAAAGTGCGAGCAATGATACCATTAACTTGCAACAATCATCATAATAGTAATAATCATCATAATAGCAATAATATGTCTCCAGTGAAATTGAATTGAAATGTTTTTTTCAAAAAAATCAGTTCTTTCAAAGTCAATTTGAATTAGTCCATCCGAATTGATTTATGATGAACAAAAAGGACTGTAACAATGACATGACTTGGGGCAGCTGGGAAACTGACAATATGTCTAGCCCCATGTCAGATTTCAAAATTGAATATAAAAAAATTCTGTTTGCTCTTTTGAGAAATGGATTTCAGTGCAGAATTCTGCTGGAGCAGCACTATTAACTGATTCATTTTGAAAAAAATGTTTTTTTTCCCATGACAGTATCCCTTTAAGTTTTGTTAATATATTCCAACACTTGAACTAGTAGTTAATCATGATACTTACTAACTGCGGAGAAGGAAAAGATTCTACCTTGTACTTTTCAATCAAATATTTTTCACTCGTGTTCTCCTTCACTGTGAAACACGGACATTAAATATTAGATAAATCACAAGAAACAGCTATAATTAATTGCTTCGTTAAGGCCTCTAGGTGCCAAAGTATTTAATTTCCATATCCAGTATGTTTCCCTTTGAAGAAGTTCCTGGTTCTACATTGTCTGACTTAGTCATAACTTCCATCCAATGTAATTGTGAGATTAAACGGTTACACTCGGCCGAAAGTCGGCTAATGGATGTGGGTTTAGTTTTTCCATTTCATATGGCTCCTATGTTCGTTCCGCTAGTTACTTACCAAAGGCTCACAGGGGGTAGGAATTTTAGACTTCGGAAGAATTTTATGTATATTTGTTCCATTGTATCGTTTTGGTGATGTTTTGTGCAGGAGTGAGACGCGTCAAACGGGAAAGCCTCCATCAGAACACCGACAATTCAATCCGATACAAAAAGGAACCGTCTGCCTGTCCTGTATGCGGAAAGGTGAGCTGACGATCTGTTTCTCATTGGGGTTTTTAGGGTCCCATAAATATAATGCGTCTGCCTTATTCTGGCGCTGGGTCTCCCTCTCCGTACAGATGTTCTCCTGCAGAAGCAACATGAACAAGCACCTCCTCACCCACGGAGACAAGAAATACACCTGCGAAATCTGCGGCCGGAAATTCTTCCGAGTGGACGTTCTGCGGGATCACATCCACATCCATTTCAAGGTAATGTCCGTTGCCCCCGTGGAAAGGCACAGAAACGATATACGCCTTTGGTTGCAGAAGGATTCACCCTTACTAATAAGCCCCAGAGCTGCAGCCCTTGCAACCAATCAGCAATAGAATTTGATCAGTCGGCTGTGAATGTCTGATTGGCTGCTACAGGTTCCCATTTGGTGCAAATTAGCCCAGTGCCTCTAACTGTAAGAATCTGACCCCGCAGGACATCGCACTGATGAACGACCAGCAGCGGGAAGAGTTCATTGGGAAGATCGGAATCTCGTCGGAGGACAATGACGAAAACTCTGATGGGAGTGTAGAAACGGAGCCCCACAAGTACAGCTGCAAGAGGTGCCAGGTGGGACGTCCTACACTTTAGATCACAATGGGTCTAGTCCATGGCTGCACAGGGGAATACATTGGGGGCTCATGGATCATTGCACTTTGGCTTTGCTTCTACCAACCAATGATACAGGTGTAGCAGCCATTCAAGCACAGGATACACAGTAGATAACAGATAAGTACTACTATAGTTTATATAAACAAGCTGCTGTGTAGCCATGGGGGCAGCCATTCAAGCACAGGATACACAGTAGATAACAGATAAGTACTACTATAGTTTATATAAACAAGCTGCTGTGTGGCCATGGGGGCAGTCATTCAAGCACAGGATACACAGTAGATAACAGATAAGTACTACTATAGTTTATATAAACAAGCTGCTGTGTGGCCATGGGGGCAGCCATTCAAGCACAGGATACACAGTAGATGAGCTCTGTAGTGGGATGTAATGGGATTCTTCACAACGTATCTGTTATCTACTGTGTATCCTGTGCTTGAATGGCTGCCCCCATGGATACACAGCAGCTTGTTTATATAAACTACAGGAGTTGTTCCAGTGCACTGCAGTGTTACTGTTCCTTTAAAGGACAAGGAAAGTTAAACTAAAGAAGTAGGTAGAAATGTTGTACATGATGTTTTGTGCTTCTGTACCAGCCCAAGGCAACCACAGCCCTTTAGCAGTAAAGATCTGTGTCTCCAAAGATGCCCAAGTAGCTCCCCATCTTCTTTTCTGCTGATTCACTGCACATGCTCTGTGCTGCTGTCACTTACTGAGCTTAGGGACCCACTCACAATATACAGTACACATAGAATAGAAATGTCACAATATAAGGCTGATTAGTAATTAATACACATAATTACTACATGGCAGCACAGAAACCAGTGCAATTAGCATCAGAATTGAATAATCAGCAAACCTGTAGCATCAGCTTATATTACAGCCAGGGAAGCTAATTTTCTGCTGGATAATTAGTGACGAGCCCTAAGCTTAGCTTCTCAACAGCCAATCAGAGCCCACTGAGCATGTGAGTGTCACAGACACTTTCCAAGATGGTGACCCCCTGTGACAAGTTTGAAGTCCTGGATCATTGCTGCTATTGACAAGCTGGAACTTTAGCCTCGTGCAATAAGTTCACTATAGGCTGTTTTTAGCCATATTTATTATTAGGGTTTAGTTCTCCTTTAAATGAGCTCTAATATCTTTTTTACAATAGATGGGTGAGAGAAATCTCCAGCCCCTCTCCCTATAAAAGCATTGAGTCCTATATTACTGTTTTTCGTGCCCAGATTTCATTTGCTCGGGGGAAGGAATACCTCAAGCACATCATGGACATCCACTCAGAGAACGGCTATGACTGCAGCATTTGTCACCGGCGCTTTGCCCTCAAAGCAACATATCACGCTCACATGGTCATTCACCGGGAGAACCTGCCTGACCCAGAGGTGCAGAAGTGAGTGTATAGTTGCACAATAACAGCTGCTGTTAGTAGGATGTAGAGAGTGATATTCTGAGACAATTTGCAATTGGTTTTCATTTTTTATTATTTGTGGTTTTTGAGTTATTTAGCTTTTTATTCAGCAGCCCTTCAATTTGCATTTTAAGCAATCTGGTTACTAAGGTGCAAATCCCCCTAGCAACCATGCACTGATTTGAATAAGAGACTGTAAAATGAATCGGAGAGGCCTGAATAGAAAGATGCGAAATACAAATGAGCAAAAACAATAAATGTGTAGCCTTACAGAGCATTTGTTTTTTAGATGGGGTCAGTGACGCCCATTTGAAAGCTGCAAAGAGTCAGAAGAAAAAGGCAAATAACTTTAAAACTATAAAAAATAAATAATGAAGACCAATTGAAAAGTTGCTTAGCATTGGCCGTTCTATAACAACTAAAGTTGCCTTAAAGGTGAACCACCCCTTTAAAGAGGAAGTTCACCTTTGAGTTAACTGTAATATGATATAGAGAGGGATATTCTCAGACAATCTGCAATTGGTTTTCATTTTTGTGTTATTTGTGGTTTTTGAGTTATTTAGCTTTTTATTCAGCAGCTCTCCAGTTTGTTATTTCAGCAGTCTGGTTGCTAGGGTCCAAATTCCCCTAGCAACCATGCATTGATTTGAATAAGAGGCTGGAATAGGAGAGGCCTGAATAGAAAGATGAGTAATAAAAAGTAGCAATAACAATACATTTGTAGCCTTACAGAGCATTTGTTTTTTAGATGGGGTCAGTGACCCCTATATGAAAGCTGGAAAGAGTCAGAGGAAGAAGGCAAATCATTTAAAATCTATAAAAAAGAAATAACGACGGCCAATTGAAAACTTGCGTAGAATTCGCCATTCTATAAAATACTAGAAACTTGAAGATGAAGCCCCTCTAAAGTGCCCCACTGTTTTCTCAGGTACATTCACCCTTGCGAGGTCTGCGGCAGGATTTTCAACAGCATCGGAAACCTGGAGAGACACAAGCTCATCCACTCGGGTACAAGCAGCTCTTTCATTTCAGTCACCTCTATTGTCTTTACAATTTAACGGCGGAATTGGGGGGATACAAACTTAAAATTTTTTTTAAAAAAAAGCGTACTGAAAAATTCTTAAACCTTAAAGCTGAAATAAGAAACTTTCTAAATACAATAAATTAAATATTCTGCATCATTTTTCTGAAATAATCAAGTTTATCTTCACTATTCCTCTGTCCGCATCTGTTTCTCTTCATTCTCTCTTCATGCAGCAGTTGGGTGTCAGATAGTCATTGACCGTAAAGGTGGCCATAGACGTAGAAGTGGCCGATATCGGGCTGGTCCGATCGTGGGCCCTAGGGCCCAAAAATCGGATCATAATGGATCCAATATGGGCAGTCGGATCGTGGGACGGCAGAGTTGCAGCCAAGATCCGACGGGATTTTTTAACCTGCCCAATCGAGATCTGGCCGATTTTCAGAAGCCCATCGGATGGCCCCACACACGGGCCAATAAGCTGCAGACTTTTATCGGCCCATGTATGGGGGGCCTTTAGATCCAATATATCTTATAGGGGGTATTCCTTTCCTAGCAGATGAATTAGAGCTCACTCAAATAATTGATTCCAGTACAGCAATGATCCCCAACCAGTAGCTCGTGAGCAACATGTTGCTCCCCAACCCCTTGGATGTTGCTCCCAGTGGCCTCAAAGCAGGTGCTTATTTTTGAATTCCAGGCTTGGAGGCAAGTTTTGGTTGCATAAAAACCAGATGTACTGCCAAACAGAGACTCATGTAAGCTGCCAGTCCACATAGGGGCTACCAATAGCCAATCACAGCCCTTATTTGGCAGTGCACCCCCAGGATGTTATGCTTGTGTTGCTCCCCAACTCTTTTTACATCTGAATGTTGCTCACGGGTGAAAAAGGTTGGGGACCCCTGCAGTACAGGTATGGGACCTGTTATCCAGAATGGGACCTGGGGCTTTCCGGATAACGGATCTTTCCGTAATTTGGGTCTTCATGCCTTAAGTCTACTAGAAATTAATTTAAACATTAAATAAACCCAAAAGGCTGGGTTTGCTTCCAATAAGGATTAATTATATCTTAGTTTGGATCAAGTACAAGCTCCTGTTTTATTATTACAGAGAAAAAGGAAATCATTTTTAAAATTTTAGATTATTTGGATAAAATGGAGTCTATGGGAGACAGCCATTCCGTAATTCGTAGCTTTCTGGATATCGGGTTTCCGGATAAGGGATCCTATACCTGTACTAACAAAATCTAACAAAATAACTGCCTTTTGCACAAATCCTGCATGTAGAGAGACATGACATGACATCTTCTAGGCAAAAGGAGCCCCCCTATAAGATATATTGGATCTAACTGTCAATGAATATCTGACACCCAACTGCTGCATGAAGACAGAATGAAGAGAAACAGATGCTGATAGAGGAATAGTGAAGATAAACTTGATTATTTCAGACACAATGCAGAATATTTAATTGATTGTATTTAGAAAGGTTCTTATTTCAAAGTGATGAAGCTTATATTACATTTTCTTTTTTTTGTGATCGTTCCCCTTTAAACTTCGCACAGTGTCTGTATGATGATGAATTCATACAGCAGAGTAGTTGTATAGACTAATGACACGCCAAAGACTAACCTTATTAATTCTACCTGCAGCTTATTCTTATAAATCTGCTGGATTGGGACAATTATATGAGGGGAGATTTAGGGCGTTGCCTGGGAGTCATTTCTGGCCTAGCGAAAGAAAAGCCTCTGATTTGACCCACATTCATTTCAATGAGAATCGCTTGAATCCGCAGGTGCAGACACGGGACAGGTCACTAGAAGATCCAGTAGTCCATGTTTGGTGGTCAATGTGAGGCTGACCATGTGACTACACATCTCAGGAGTCCAGTGCTCACAATACAGTGGGATCTGTTATCCAGAAAGCTCAGAATTATGAGAATGCCATACTTGTACTTGACCCTAAAACCTCTTATCCAGAAAGTTCTGAATTATGGGAATGCCATTTCCCATAGACTCTTTAAAGCAAATAATAAAAATTTTTAAAACTGATTTCCTTTTCCTGTATAATAATAAAACAGTCGCTTGTACTTGATCCCAACTAAGATATAATTCATCCTTATTGGAGGCAAAACCAGCCTATTGGGTTTATTTAATGTTTATATGATTTTCTAGTAGACTTATAGTACAGAGATCCAAGTTACAGAAAGATCCGTTATCCTATACATGTAATAAATTTGCTATATTACCAGATGTGTAGATCTTTGCCATGTGCTGGACCTATGCAGACTTAAGTGACAGTTTGGCCCCAGGGCCCTTGATTGGATCTTAATATGGACCTTTCGAGACCCTTTAGGGAGGGCGGCATCAACATGCTGATTTCCTTACCTGTCGATATTTGGATAATTATCAATCCGATATCCGTTGGGCGGGCTTTTATTTGCACTTGTAAGTCTAGTAGCCCATAGCAACTATGTGGCAGTTCTTATTAAGGTAGAGACTCACGGTCAGATTTGGGGAAAGTCGCCCATTGACAAATCTAATCTTCAGGGTGACTAATCTCCCCGAACTGCCTTCCCACTGGCTAGAATGTAATTCGCCGGCTGGATGGCACTCGGATCGATTCGTTTTTCGAAGTCGCCCGCAGTTGCTTCACGAGGAAACTTTGGGTGACTTTGGAAAACTAAGCAATGTGAGTGCCATCCAGCCGGCGATTTACATTCTAGTCAGCGGGAAGGCAGTTCGGGGAGATTAGTCGCTCCGACGAAGAGGAGATTTGTCGCCGGGCGACGAAATCTCCCCGAATCTGACGGTGTGTTTCTGCCCTTATTCTGAACTGAGATGGACAATTTCCTTTAGTACAGGGTCTCCCTGTGAGATTTAAATCAGGCAGTTATACCTGCAGTCAATGGGGGTCATTTATTAACATAGCAACCAATCAGATGTTTGCTTTCATTGTTTTCCTTGCAGCTGGCTGAAAAAAGCTACGCACTGATTGGTTGCTATGGTGCAAATTTGCCCAGTGTTTATAAATGACCCCCAGTGTGCTCTGCGCGGTTACCAGACTCACTTTATTTTCAAGTACAAACTTGGCAGCAGATACTTCTTACTATTATAGCTTTCTGCATCCTTTGTCAACCATGTAGGAGTGAAGAGTCACGGCTGCGAGCAGTGTGGGAAATCATTCGCCCGGAAAGATATGTTAAAGGAGCACATGAGGGTTCATGACAACCTCCGGGAGTATCTCTGCGCCGAATGTGGGAAAGGTAATTCCCGGTTGGTCTCCCATTTTCATCCTCTCGGCTACAGAAATGCTGGCGCCTAATCGTATATCAATCTTATTTCATGTGGGACCCAGATTTTTCGTAAGGATTCTGGGAGTGGTAGTTTGCAATAACATTAAACCACAGGAAAAAAAAGAGAGAGACACAGAATATGTTGATCACTCACCACGTAGAACAGGTGGTCCAGGTGGTCCAGGTGCACCAGCCCCACGGCTTAGGGAGCGGATAAACCAGCAAAGTAGAAAAAGAGGGTTATCGGGCACTCAGAAAGATTCCCCAAGGGCCGGCAAAATTAAAGTTAAAAATAATATTTATAGTAGATTCATTAAAAAAAAGGAACAATATCTCCACCAGCCCTACACGTTTTGTGCACAAAATCATGGGCTATAGTTGTAGTTTGCAGCATTTGAAATAAAATAGAAGACGGATCCAGATATTCGTGGGATGTGATAGGAACGTGGAAATAGCAGTAGAAGTAGAAGCAGTATTCCTGACTTGTGATTGGTTCATTTGGTTCAGGGATGAAGACCAAGCACGCTCTCCGGCACCACATGAAGTTGCACAAGGGCATCAAGGAGTACGAGTGTGTGGAGTGTCACCGCAGGTTTGCCCAGAAGGTCAATATGCTGAAACACTACAAGAGACACACAGGTGAGTCCAACCCGTAGCCCAGCAGAACCTAAATCTATTCACACTCGGGTCGGCCGTGGGTACAGCTGCAATATTCACCTCCACATGGGGTATCGATCGCCCGCCTGTAGGTTGTTGGAAAAATTTCTCTCACCATACAAAGAAGAGGTACCGGGCATTAAAAAATATTCCTCAAGGGCCGCCAAAATCATAATATTTATTGTAGATTCATTAAACAAAGGAACCATTCATCCATTGGCCCTATGTGTTTTGTGCCTCCCAGGCACTTAGTCATGGACTCTGCACAAGGGAACATTCAGTCTCCCGGATCAGATACACTCCATACAGTCTCCCGGGTGCATAATAAAGAGGGCAGGCTTCCCACCAATGAGACCTCTCTTCTTCCTTCTTATTCAGGGATCAAAGACTTCATGTGTGAACTGTGTGGAAAAACATTCAGCGAAAAGAACACCATGGAAACCCACAAACTCATTCACACAGGTAAATCTACTTTCCTTCTCTGCTTGGGCGTCTTTCTGCTCCATGCGGGAGGCAAACGGGCATAGGATGGGGGTGTTTGGAGGTCATTGCATCATACATGGTAAAGACATCACATCATCCCTAGATGTAGGTTTAGCTGACTGGTAGCAGGAAGGTGGGGTGCAGTATGGCACGAAATGCGTAAGGGAACTGAGAACTTTATTTAGGCCACAAAATGAACTAATACATACCCTTATGCATTTCGTGCCATCTGGCACTTAATCATAGGCTTGCCTATGCCACGAAATGCGTAATGTGATGTGATGTATTCATTTTGTGGCCTAAATAAAGTTCTCAGTTCTTTTAAAAGCCTGTTTGTGGGACCTGTGAGTGGCTGCTGTTTTTTCCTTTGCAGCACTTCGGATACCCCTACTTGGTCCTATGCATAAAGAAGCAAATGCATTTTCAGTTGAGTTTGCTCTGTCACTTTTCTCTCTTTGTTTTGGCCCCCAATGAAGTGGGGAAGCAGTGGACGTGCGCGGTGTGTGACAAGAAGTACGTGACCGAGTACATGCTCCAGAAACACGTCCAGCTCACCCATGACAAGGTGGAGGCGCAGAGCTGCAATCTGTGTGGGACCAAAGTGTCAACCAGAGCGTCCATGAGCCGCCATTTAAGGCGCAAGCACCCAGAGGTTAGTAAGTAGGGATGAGTTGCATGTAAGAGCTGGAAGGGCCAAATATCTGACGTTCTGTGTGCGGTAACATGGCAAGTGCACTTATGTTCTGTCTGTTTAAAGGTGGCCTCCCATCATCACAAGTGACTGAAAATATGGGTGTTTAATAACCCTGTGATTAAGGCCCAACAGTGGTCACTCAACCCAGGAGAAGTCTTTAACTTTTGAACGTTTAGGAAATGTCTCGTGTCATAGAGACCGACAGATTTACTTAACTAAAATATGGGCCTCCTCCTCCTCTGGGGACAGATGCTGGGGGCCTCTTCCCCTGGGGACGGACACAGGGTCCTCCCTCTCTGGGGACAGATGCTGGGGGCCCCCTACTCTGGGGATGGACACAGGGTCCTCCTCCTCTGGGGACAGATGCTGGGGGCCTCCCCCTCTTCCCCCGGGGACAGATGCGGGGGCCTCCTCCTCTGGGGATGGATGCCGGGGGCCTCTTCCTCCTCTGGGGACAGATGCTGGGGGCCTCTTCCTCCTCTGGGGACAGATGCTGGGGGCCTCTTCCTCCTCTGGGGACAGATGCTGGGGGCCTCTTCCTCTGGGGACAGATGCTGGGGGCCTCCCCCTCTTCCACCGGGGATGGATGTGGGGGCCTCCTCCTCTGGGGACGCACACAGGGGGCCTCTTTCTCCTCTGGGGATAGATGCTGGGGGCCTCTTTCTCCTCTGGGGATAGATGCTGGGGGCCTCCTCCTCCTCTGGGGACTGATGTGGGGGCCTCCTCCTCTGGGGACACACATGGGGAGCCTCTTAGGGTTTTCTTTCGATATCGGCCGACCATGGGGATCCATATTTTGCATGAACTTAGGCTTCCTATATTGACATGCTTTTGGATGTGCATGAGCTTTTCACCCTGAGTCAAACTCCACAACTTGCTATAGCTTGATGGATGGATGAGGCCACACCAGAGATCATCCCAAAGCTTTGATGATTGTAATGGAAAAGTTGCCTCCAGTAGGGATGACAAGGCACCGTCTTTTGCAAGAAATGTTAGCTGGTCTGGGGAAGAAAACACCTGATGTGCTCAACTTCTGTCTCTAGTTCAGATAAATTCTTTTTTAGAGAGTCAAACATTCTCTTGCCATGATGTGCACCTCAATGTTACAGTAATGATGCGCAGCTCCCCGTGAGCCTCCAGACCAGACAGTATCATTCATGGCCAGACAAGTTCTGACTCCAAATGAGCAAAAAGGTCCAAAGCTTCTAATTGCAAATGAAGCAAAACTAACAGGTGACTGACTGAACTACGGTTGATTTAACCCAATCACAGTTTGATTCAGCATTATGACCAATGTCAGGGTACAATCCCAAATTAGGAGCAGGGCTGACAAAAATGAGATCCGGCTCACACGCTAGACAATGGTTCTTGCCCAGTCACTCTGGTACCGGTTACACACAGAGCAGGGAAATAATTACTTAGGCCACAGGAACAGGCAGATCCCATTTTCAAGCACAATTTCCTTTGTACAAGGATTAAAAGCACAATCCTATTTCTATTAGGTCCTTTCTGTACGGATTGAAGACTTAGATGACCTGCAAGAATCTGAGGCCATTGACACATCACTAAGCATTGTACAGGTAACCCCACATGTTCTCTTGCACTCAGCACCACACTCCTTCTGCACTCACTCACCTTCTCCCACTCTCTTCTGCACTCACTCACCTCCCAATCCATCTCACACTCACATACTGTCTCACAGCCTGTCTCACACTCACTCACCTTCTCCCAGTGTGTTCTGTTCTCAACATATCCCACAGTCACCCGCAGGCAGTTAGGCACCTCTACCTGCTAAGGCTGTCTGCCTGGTTATATAGTGGTACAGCCCTAGTACCATAACCCAGTGAATAGTTACACTACCCGCCTGCTATCACTTTGTCTCTGTCCCTGCAGCACTCGTGGACTGCTCGTGGGGTATTTAACGTGGCTGCTCAGGCCGTGATACAGGACAAGTCTCAGGCACAAGAAGTTTCTATTCAATTAATATTGGTCCAATGCAAGAAGTTTGTGTCGAGGCATTTCTTGTTGGAACCAGACAGGGTCATTACAGCAGGGACAACAAACCCAGCGGCTGCCTGAGAGCCAGAAGTTTAAGGGTTTCTCTAGTGTTCCGGAATGACATGCAGTTGTGATTGGAAAGTTTCCCAAGATTTAAGGGCTGAAAGGGAAACAGATTTTGCTGTGAAATGTAGAGACTTCTTAAAATTCAGTAACAGCACTCATTTATATGTAAGCTTATTATTATTATTATTATTATTATTATTATGCCACAGACTGGCTAGTGATGATGCTTATTATTCTGGTGCTGTTCGTGTGATTGCTATTACATATTGGTATAATAATAATAATAGTGCAGGGTTCTTTGGGTGCAATCTAGGGATGCACAGAATGCACGATTCGGCCTTTTTCAGCAGCATTCGGATTCGGCTGAACCAAACCGAATCCTTAAAATCGTGACTTTTTGTCACAGAACAAGGAAGCAAAAAAATGTTTTTTTCCCTTCCAGTGCTCATATGCAAATTGGGGTTTGGAATTGGTTCAGTATTGACAGAGGGTTCAGGGGTTTGGCTGAATCCAAAATAGTGGATTTGGTGCATCCCTAGTGCAATCCGTGGGCCTCTCTGCAAATATGAATGAGGTGATACTGAAGATAAAAATGATCCAATAAATCTGTTCTTGCAGAGAGAGCTGGATGTGGAAGAGAATGAAGGCTTGCAGCGGCCAAAGAGAAATGGTATCGCCCGAGCAAGGAAGGGCAAAGCTCCGGAGGAAGAAGGAGAGGAGCAGGAAGATCCCACATTTACGGGATATCAGGAGAAAGAGTTTACACACAGCAGTGGGGATGAGGATGGTTCCGCTGTGGAGACGTTGCAGCAGGTCAGATTATCTGTTTAGACTGCAGGCGTTAGAGATGAGTGGGGCCCTGCAATGCTCAAAGGTTGGGGCCCCTATCTAATTCCAGCCAGGACTCTAGCTGCATGGAGTTTAGTGTGTTAAAGCTGCTAATATCTCAGAAACCACTAAAAATATAATTTGCAAAAATGTTATACAGTAGAACCCCCATTTTACGTTATTCAGGAGAGCAGAAAAAATGGTGTAAAATCCAGGAAAATGTAAAATCAGGGAAATGTATTATGCATAATATAGAGGTGAGACCACAAAACAAATACTGTATGTAAAATGAGAGAAAACTTACGGGATGTAAAATTGAGATTCCACTGTACATGGTCTTTTTGTGTTTAATAGGGTAATAGGGGGTAAGATTGCCCTAATGCTACGATACTATACTATACTATACTAATATATTTTTTTTTTTTTCCTGCAGGTTGTGGTCACAATCAGCGATGGGAGTATCCCTGTACCATCTTGTACAGTTGGCCTCACAAACATTACTGTAACTCCCATAACAACCACAGCAGGCACTCAATTTGCCAGTCTCCAGCCTGTGGCTGTGGGTCACTTGGCCGCCTCTGAGCGGCAGTTGCAGCTCGACAGTTCCATCTTGACTGTCACCTTCGATGCAGTCAGCGGCAGTGCTGTGCTACACAATCGCCCCGCAGAACTGGCAATTGCGGCCTCGCAGGACGCCGCCGGACCTCAGCCCGTAGCGCACTTCATCAACCTCACCACGTTTGTGAACTCCATCGCCCCTCTGGGAGGTCAGATTTCTAGTGAGGCGCCGTTGACATGGAGGGCAGTGCCTGCGGGGGAAACCCTGCCTCCTCCTGAAGAAGATCAGCCCTCCGAGCAGGAGCACCAGTCATCAGGGCCACACACTGTGCAGGAGGTTCCCACGGACACACAAGGACAAATGTACAGTTACTAAGCTATCTCTGGAGTGGACGATTGGGATGTGCAGCTATCAGAGAGCCAATTGGTTCGTCAGCTAAAACGCCATGTCGTTATATGTGTGAGTGTATCATTTCAGGACTACCTTGCAGAGCTATCCTGACACTGGAAAATACTGAAAAGACTGAACTTGGGCCAATACTGTAATGGGCAGATTTATCAAGGGTCGAAGTGAAAATTCAAGTTTTTTTTTTTTATAGCCAAAACTGTCAAATTCGACTAGGGAATTATTAAAATTCGATTCAAGTTTTTTTTTTCAAAAATTCGATTTCAGAGATTTATCATACACTGGCCCTTTAAAAACTCAAATTCAACTATTCGCCACCAAAAACCTGCCGAATTGTCATTTTAGTCGATGGAAGACGTCCAGGGATCAATTTGGAGTTGTTTGCAGCCTTCCTGACATTCAAGGTTTTTTTTTCAGAGAAAAAAAACTCGAAACGGAACGCGTATCGTATCGAACTCGAATTTTTTAGGTCGATCCTGTTTTGTAAATTAGATTTTAATACATTTCGATTGGTCAAATATTGAGTTTGTGGGAGTTTCAAAAAAAAAAAAAAATGAATTGGACCCTTGATAAATCTGCCCCTAACTGTCTAAGTGTAAGAACTCTGCACACAGGCAAATGGATGTTCCTATTGGTAACAGGTTGTTAGTAAGCTAACTTGTGATTGGTTGTTGATTATCTGTGAACCAGATCCCATAGGGGCATTGCACAAGAGCTGGAGGGTTGCACAACTGAAAGAATCCCGTACCCAATCCCTTGTGGGTATTGGTGGCAGTTGGGGCTGGGTATCTATAATTACTAATGTATATTTATGAGGAGGCCCATCATGATGACGTCATCAGCAAAGATCGTTATTGGATAAATGTCATCATATCTCAATACAGATGATGTCATTGTGCTACCGAACTGTCAGCGTCAATCATATGACCATCTAAGTGCCAGAAGGATTCTTTATACATATACATACTGTATATATGTGACTCCAGTGAAAATCGCCATCCACGTCCCGCCCTTTAGCTCAAGGCATCAATAAAGTAATAATATTAGGGGGGAAATGGTCAAGTTGGACATTTTGGCGCCAGTTGGAATGAAAGCCAACCATTTGTTAATTACTGTATATTAATTATTGTTTTTCAGCCAACAATGTGACTTTATTTATTTATATATTTTTTTTGTGGTTATTTACCCCAATTTATTTATTGACTCGGTGGCCTTGTCTGTAACATATTCTGATTGTTCCACTCGTCGTATGGACAAATATTTATGCATTTTGTTTATTACTGTATCATTTCTGTAAAGTAAAAATGAACCGACGCTGGAAGAAACCTCCATTATTTTGGCGGAAATTAGAAACACAAAGCCAGCAAGCAATATGGCAGCTCTGAAGTTAAAGGGGTTGTTCACCTTTAAATTAACTTTTAGTATGATGTAGAGAGGGATATTCTGAGACAGTTTGCAATTGGTTTCAATTTTTTATTATCTGTGGTTTTTGAGTTATTTAGCTTTTTATTCAACAGCTCTCCAGTTTTCAATGTCTGCAATCTGGTTGCTAGGGTCCAAATTATCCTAGCAACCATACATTGATTTGAATGAGAGGCTGGAATATGAATAGGAGAGGCCTGAATTGAAAGTTGAGTAATAAAAAGTTACAATAATAATATGTGTAGCCTTACAGAGCATTTGTTTTTAGATGGGGTCAGTGACCCCCATTTGAAAGCTGGAAAGAGTCAGAAGAAGGCAAACAATTAAAAAAAACTATAGCAACCACATAATGAAGACCAACTGTAATGTTGCTTAGAATTAGCTATTCTACAACATACTAAAAGTTTACTTAAAGGTGAACCACCACCCCAGCTATGACAACTGTTATACAGGCTTTTCACAAATCCCAAAAGCTAGTTTGGGGCTCTTCAGGTGCCTGGTCTCCCCCGAACCCCCCTATGGGGCAATAACTATCTTCCACATTTTCACTCCATACCAGATATTTCTTGATTTCTAACAATATTTCTCGTTAACCTTCGGAAGCAGACCGGCCGCAACTCTGCGCTGCTTATCGAAGAAAAGAAGATGGCTGCCGTGAACTCCCAAGAACAGAATCTGTACCGAGGGGTAAGTAAAACGTTAGAGGCATTTGCATGGGGGGTCAGCTAGGCTAGGGGGGAGGTCTACGTAGGGTAGGGTTTTTTTTATGTTACGGGTAGTGATGGGCGAATTTATTCACCAGGCATGAATTTGGCCATTTTCCCTCCGGTGAATAAATTCGCACATATCCCGCAAAAATTCACCAATTTTAATGGGCGTTGGCGTCAACTCTGACGCCGGCTCCCATTTTGACGCCGGTGAATTGTCGCAGGCGTCAAAATCGCAGTTTCGCGAATCTTTCGCAGTTTTCACCAGAGATTCGCGGCGAAGCAAAACGGGAAAAATTCGCCCATCACTTGTTACGGGTTGAATTCTCCTTTAATGGAGGAATTACAACTCCGGGCCTACATCTGTTCTACTGTGCAAAAAAGGCAATCTTAATGTCTTGGAAACCGCTAGATCCCCCTTATTTGCGGTTCTGCCTGAAATTGGTAAATGACTCCCTCCCACGACAGAAACGTACTTAGCGAGGGGCTGCCCAGATAAATTTGAAGCCATATGGGGGACCTGGATCTACAAAATGATGCTAATTGACTGCTACCCTGGTACGAAATAACGGATACCCTTGCCTCCACTTAACGCTTCCTTTCTTTCCTTCCTTTTCTTCTCTTTCCCCTTTCTTCTTCTTGTTGATTTTTATTTGTTTTGAAATTTTAAAAATAAAACTTTAAAAAAAAAAAAAAAAGGTGAACCACCCCTTTAAGGAAAAAGGAGGTTCTCTGTACGGAATAAAATCCGTCTCTCTGGCTATAAATAAAAAAATAAATAAAATATATTCAGGGGCTGCCCAGTTATGAAGGGCGCCATTTATATAAAGCACTGTTCAACTGACCACACCTCCAGTGATGTCAAATAACTCTTCCCTTGATCCACAGATTATCCAATAGGAGAGCCGTGGGAGGTGATAAGGAGTTGGAAGTCAGCCGACCACAGAGACAATGGCTGCTTATGCAATGGGTCGGCTGAACCAGTTGGAAAACCAGGAAAATATAGATTCAGCTTTTAAAGGGGTGGTTTACCAGTACAGGGCAACACTGCATTATATTTTTATTACTTTAAAACACTTTAATTTTTTGCGGTCACACTTCCTTTGAGTTCATTTTAGTATGTTATAGAATAGCCAATTCTAAGCAACTTTTCAATTGGTCTTCAAGTTTTTGGGGTTTTTTTTATAGTTTTTTTTGTTTAATGATTTGCATTTTTCTTCTGACTTCAGCTTTCAAATTGGTGTCGCTGACCCCATCTAAAAACAAATTCTCTGTAAAGGTGGCCTTACACGGGCCGATAAAAGCGGCAGACAGACCGAGTCGGCAGCTTATGGGCCCGTGTATGGAGCCCTCTGATGGGCTTCCCTGATCGATATTTGGCTGAAAGTCGGCCAGATGTGGATCGGACGGGACTAAAAATCCAGTCGGATCGCGGCCGCATCTGTTCGTTGATGTGGTCCCGCGATCCGACCACCCATTAGCCATCGTTAGGATCCGATCATTGGGCCCTAGGGCCCACGATCGGATTAGCCCGATATTGCCCACCTCGAGGTGGGCATATCCGGGAGAGATCCGCTCGTTTGGCGACATTGCGAAACAAGCGGATCTCTCCGTGTATGGCCACCTTAAAGCTACAAATGTAGTGTTATTGCTACTTTTTATTACTCTGCTTTCTATTCAAGCCTCTCCTATTAATTTTTCTGTCTTTTTTCAAATCAATGCATGGTTGCTAGGGTAACTAGGACCCTAGAAACTGGATGGTTGAAATTGAAAACTGGAGAGCACCTGAATAAAAATCTAAAAAACTCAAAAAAAACAAACAAATATACAAAATTAAAAACCAATTGCCAATTGACTCAGAATATCATTCTCATACTAAAAGTTATTTAAAGGTGAACAACCCCTTTAAAATGTATATTTGGCAAAGCCATAGAATAATAAATAAATAAATAAAATTAGGGTATTGTGGCCCTTTAATATGCTAGACTTGTAGTGTCCCTGCACAGCAAGCTTGAGCAGCCATGTTGGAAAACCCAGGAAGACGTTCCAGTAGATGGAGTCTAACACTACTCAAATAAATTGTTGGATAATGAAAGGGAATGTACAGTGTCATGGGGCCCCTATACCTCCCGCCCCCCCTGCAGCCACAGGGTCTGCTTCCTTTGTAGTTACACCCCTGGGAATATAATAATATTCAACCTTCCCATAATAAACTTGAATGCAAAAGTCCCAATACCGGGAGGCAACACAAGGGGGCGCTGCAGAAGTGCAGAACAATGTGCTTGTAGTAAAGCAGTGGGAGGCTGTTGGAATGCACTGGTTCTGTGGGTGCGGGGGTGGAGGTGCCAATAACATGAGATACTTGAGCACATAAGATTTCTGCATTATAATGAGCAATGCTTTGTACCAAGCCATGTTCATATATTAGACGTGATGCTGATATTAATTCATCTCAACCCCCTAGATGTGATAATTATTAGGGAGAATGCTATGGTTTTGCATCTCGTTTATTGAGGAAGGAATTCTAAAAATGTCACTTATATGACCTCTTCCTTCGTGGTATTGATAAGAGGTATATCCTTCACCCTACACCTGTCTTGCTAGGAGTCCTTTGATTGGTGGCCTTTAATAAAGATGTTATGCTGGCGTTATTGTATATAACATTGTCATTGTGCCTTCCTTGGTGAGATCTTTTAGGGATGTATCAATGTTACGTGGCATTGTGACAGTTTTCAGTGGGTCATGTTGGCTCTGCACCTTCCTCGGTGGGATATATTAGGAGTGTGAGATATGTGACACTGGCATTGGGGCTTTTGTGGTGGGGTGACGAGAAGTTACAGTAGTATTTTACCTTCCTTGGTGGGATTTAGTAATGATGTATCAACATTAGCATTGTGTCTTCCTTCATGAGATTTATTAGGGTCGTACCAGTTGTTACTTGGTGTCTAGTTGACCGTATGCCTTTTTTTTGGTGTGATCTACAGTATTGGGGATGGCCAGAATTACTGTTGGTCTTGTCTTGATAGGGTTTATTAAAGGTGCACCACATGTCATGATGGCATAGCTCCTTCCTCAGTGGGATTTATTAGGAGTGGATGAGATGTTACATTGGCATGGTGCCTTTTGTGGTGGGGTTAGGAGGTGACTAGAAGTTACAGTGGCATTACACCTTCCATGGAGGGATTTAGTAATGATGTAGCAGATGTTACATTGACATTGTGTCTTCCTTCATGGGATTTATTAGGGTCCAGGCCTGGACTGGCAATCTGTGTGTTCTGGCAAATGCCAGAGGGGCTGACACAAGATGCCATTGAAAGTCACTATTTAGTGGGCTGGTGAGGAGCTGATTGGGCCTCTCTGTATTGGATTGCCAGGGCCTATTTCGACTCCCAGACCTTTTAGGGTTTTACCAATTGTTACGTGGGTATTGCACCTTTTCTGGTGGAATCTATTTGGGATGTACCAAGTGTTTTGGCATTGTGGCATACAGTATTTCTGGTGGGATCTATTAGGGATGACCAGAATATATGTTGGTATGGTGCCTTTCTTGATAGGATTTAATAAGGGTGCACCAGATGTTATTGTTGGTATTCCACTTTTAGGGATGTGCCTGATGTTAATGTTGGTGCACCTTCCTTGGTGGGCTTTATGAAAGATGTACCAGATGTTACGTTGCCATTCCACCGTTAGGGATGTGCCTGATGTTAATGTTGGTGGTGCCCCTTCCTTGGTGGACTTTATTAAAAATGCAGCAAATATTACGTCGGCATTCCACCTTTAGAGATGTGCCTCATGTTAATGATGACATTGCACCTTTCTTGGTGCCACTGAATAAGAATGTACCAGGTATTATGATGGCATTGCACCTTCCTTGGTGGGATTTATTAGGGAAGCAGCAGGTGTTGTGTTAGCATTACATGTTCCTGGCTGGGATTATGGGATTGTTACCAAGGTCCCAGGGTGCTACTCCGACATTACGCCTTACACAACCATTGATAAGAGAAGTAAATATTTGACTTCCATTTAGCAGTTTTATGACTGGAGCAGTAAAAGAATAATTCCGGTTAAAGCCACATCCATCATCATTTACCTGTTGGTTGAGGATCATTGAGAAGTGGCAGAAATATGTTGTTTGTGTTGTTGAAAATGACCTTTGTGTCTGGGTTTGTTAAGAAGGAAGTCAGCCAGACCTCTCTGTCTTCAGCCCTAAACTTGCCCACAAACGCTGCTGTGCCTGAGACGTGTCTGAAAGCAGAGGCATAAGTAGGGCCAACACCTCCATGCAAGGACAGGGCACAAATATGTCTGAGTGAGGAGAATAAACTTCTGGCGCTGTTCTATTGCAGCCCTATAGGCAAAAATAGGATGTTGCCTGAAAGTGGTGAGAAGTGGTACTGCAAGTTGTCATCTATAAACTAGGATTCCAATGCATAACTTTTAAAGGGATCCTGTCATCAGAAAACATGTTTATATCAAAACACATCAGTTAAAAGTGCTACTCCAGCAGAATTCTGCACTGAAATCCATTTCTCAAAAGATTATATTCAATTTTGAAATCTGACATGGGGCTAGACATATTGTCAATTTCCCAGCTGCCCCTGGTCATGTGACTTGTGCCTGCACTATAGGAGAGAAATGCTTTCTGGCAGGCTGCTGTTTTCCCTTCTCAATGTAACTGAATGTGTCTCAGTGGGACATGGGTTTTTACTATTGAGTGTTGTTCTTAGATCTACCAGGCAGCTGTTATCTTGTGTTAGGGAGCTGCTATCTGGTTACCTTCCCATTGTTCTATAGTTAGGCTGCTGGGGGGGAAGGGAGGGGGTGAGATCACTCCAACTTGCAGTACAGCAGTAAAGAGAAGTTTATTAGAGCACCAGTCACATGACTTGGGGCAACTGGGAAATTGACAATATGTCTAGCCCCATGTCAGATTTCAAAATTGAATATAAAAAAAATATTTTTTCTCTTTTCAGAAATGGATTTCAGTGCAGAATTCTGCTGGAGCAGCACTATTAACTGATTCATTTTCAAAAAAAAAAATTTTCCCATGACAGTATCCCTTTAAATTTGACATCTTTCCAGAGTGGCAAACATGGTGGGACACGGGGCACTTCCTCATGGTCAATACTGATGTGATGTACCACACAGGTTTGGGGTGTGGATTATATTATATTCTGATTATAATTAAGGAACAATACAAACAGGAGCTCAGGCTTGTTGCTTGGCCTCAATGGAAAGGGCTAAGGAATGCTCTTACTACTTGATGAACTCAAGGACCTTCATGAGGGGTGGAGCAAACAGCAGGCAGGAAGTGATTATAAAACAGGAAGTAACAGTCACATGATTCCACCAGACAGATTTACACAAACAGAAGGAATGTGTTTATCTCAGTTTAAAACAATAAAACATCATAAACCCAATGTACAGGAAATGGCTTTATTTGCAGAATGAATAACTGTCCTCTGTTTAAAGGAAGAATACAAGATAAACATGTGATTTAGCAAAGTGCAATTATACTGAGAATAAAGTTCCCCCTCTTGTAAAACATAAAGATATTATAAGTCACCGAGGAGTTTCATGACCATATAAAAACACGAGGCCAAAGGTTGAGCGAGTGTTATTATATATAAGTCACGGAACTCTGAGGTCACCTGTAATATCCTTATATTTTGCAACTGGGGGTACTTTATTTATTATAATACACAAGTTTCAGTGAGTCATGTGACAGAAATGACATCAGAACTCACCGTTTATAAGGATATAATTTACAAGATATTTATGGCTCTTGTGTATTTTTAATATAAATAATAAAAAAACAGCATAATCTGTAAAATATATCCTTATGAATCTTGCTTAGTGATCACATAATAAAACATTATAAAATTATTGTACCCCTTGTTAATAAATATTAAGTGACTTGAGAGTTCCCTGTATAACTCAGCCTGCAGCCTTGTGTCTTTATATGGTCACAGAACAACCTCTCAGTGACTTCTAATATCCTTATCATTTACAGTAGGGGGTATATTATCCCTTATAATACATGAGTGATACTCAGAGTTCCCTGTATAACTCAGCCTGCAGCCTTGTGCCTTTATATGGTCACAGAACAACCCCTCAGTGACTTCTAATATCCTTATCATTTACAGTAGGGGGTACATTATCCCTTATAATACATGAGTGATACTCAGAGTTCCCTGTATAACTCAGCCTGCAGCCTTGTGCCTTTATATGGTCACAGAACAACCCCTCAGTGACTTCTAATATCCTTATCATTTACAGTAGGGGGTACATTATCCCTTATAATACATGAGTGATACAGAGTTCCCTGTATAACTCAGCCTGCAGCCTTGTGCCTTTATATGGTCTGCCCAACTGGCCAAAAATCACCCAGATATCAACCCAGTAGGTTTTAAAATTCCGATCAGCCCATTGATAGTCCTCGTTCAATTGGTCTCTGTAGGCACCAATGAATGATCCAGTTATTGGGGTGTTTCACCTTTAATTTAACTTTTAGTATGTTCTAGAGTGGCTGATTCTAAGCAACTTTTCAATTGGTCTTCATTATTTATTGTTTAAAGTTTTTTAATTATTTGTCCTTTTCTTCAGCTTTTAAATGAGTACTCACAGGTACCTACAGTGTGTATAGTGGTGGTTAACCGCTACTCACAAGTACCTACAGTGAAAATATTGATAAAAACCCTCTACTCACAGGTACCCAGAGTGCATATAGTGGTGGTTACCTGTGACTCACAGGTACCTACAGTACATATAGGGGCACATTTACTAAGTTCGAGTGAAGGATTAGAATAAAAAATACTTCAAATGTTTTTTTTGGCTGCTTTGACTTCGAATCGAACGATTCGAACTAAAAATCGTTTGACTATTCGACCATTCGATAGTCAAAGTACTGTCTCTTTAAAAAAAACTTTGACCACTTACTTCTCCACCTAAAACCTACCAAGCACCAATGTTAGCTTATGGGGAAGGTCCCCATAGGCTTTCTAGGCAATTTGGGATCGAAGGAAAATCGTTCGATCGATGGATTAAAAACGTTCGATTCGAAGGATTTAATCGTTCGATCTAACGATTTTTCTTACGAACGAATTGCGGTAAATCCTTCGACTTCGATATTCGAAGTCGAAGGATTTTACTTCGACGGCCGAATATCGAGGTTTAATTAACCCTCGATATTCGACCAATAGTAAATGTGCCCCATAGTGTTGGTTACCCACTACTCACAGGTCCCTACAATGAAAATATTGGTGGTTACCCTCTACTCACAGTTACGTACATTACATGTAGTGGTGGATACTCACTACTCACAGGTATCTGCAGTACATATAGTGGTGGTTAGTGGTTACTCAAGAGTAAAACTCGCTCTGTTATTTTTAAAGGAGGCTAATAAAAGTCAGGTTACACTGTGGATAGATTTTATTCCCTGTCCTGCTCTGGCACTACATTGGGGTGATCTTTGGGATTGTATCTTGATAAACAGATATAAACAATACTGACGTGACACTTGGATATGTACATCTCCCCCAGTGATAGTAACACTAGTTTTATTGTCATTTACTCAGAGATTACACCTCCCAATTCTATGCAACACAACTGAACCCACAGAGGCAGATAAAGTTTATCTGGGATTCTATTGTTGTCCATTCATAAGTCTTTATATATATATTTAATGGAAGAGATAAACCAATAGGGATGGGCCGGTAGAGAGGTCTCTTTATTTGGTCAGAAAGGGAACTATTTCCCAGACCCATTTCTCCCCTGCTGCAATCACTTGGTCCCTATATTGTATCGGGGAGGGAACGACAATCTCCACACAGGATCTATCAAACACTTGTCACTGTTTAGCAAATCTTTCCTTAAACACTTGACTTGTGCCTGGGATTGAAGTGCTCTGTTTGCACCTAGTCGCTCGCTTTGATCTGTTTGATCAGACTGACTGGTTCAGGTCTCGCTTTACTGCTTGTGTTATCCCTTCCCATTGTTCTACTGTTTGTGCATATTCACACTTATCTGTCACTGTGTGGGACTCGCACTTTTGTCACCTCGTGGGACTCACACTTATAGGCAATACACAACTGCTGCTCACTGATTATTATATGATATTGCAGGATTCTGTGAACTGAGGAAATCATGTACCCCCTACTGTAAATGATAAGGATATGAGAAGTTGTACAGAGAACTCTGAGTATCACTCATGTATTATAATGGATAATGTACCCCCTACTGTAAATGATAAGGATATTAGAAGTCACTGAGGGGTTGTTCTGTGACCATATAAAGGCACAAGGCTGCAGGCTGAGTTATACAGGGAACTCTGAGTATCACTCATGTATTATAAGGGATAATGTACCCCCTACTGTAAATGATAAGGATATTAGAAGTCACTGAGGGGTTGTTCTGTGACCATATAAAGGCACAAGGCTGCAGGCTGAGTTATACAGGGAACTCTGAGTATCACTCGTGTATTATAAGGGATAATTTACCGGTAACTTTTAGTATGTTATAGAATGGCTAATTCTAAGCAGCTTTTCAATTGGTCTTCACTTTTTCTTTTATATAGTTTTTTTATATATATATTTTTTTATTTCTCATGTTTCTATTCAGGCCTCTCCTATTCATATTCCAGCCTCTTATTCAAATCAATTGCATGGTTGCTAGGGGAATTTGGACACTAGCTACCAGATTAAGATGCAAACTGAAGAGCTGCTGAATAAAAAGATAAATAACTCAAAAACCACAAATAATAAAAAATGAAAACGAAAGGCAAATTGTCTCAGAATATCCCTCTCTACGTCCTACTAACAGTTATTTTAAAGGCTAACAACCCCTTCAAGGTTCTGACCCATAGAGAAGGGCACGAGTGTTTCCCATAATGACTATTGACTTAAATAGGAGACAAAACTGGTCCGGGAGTCAGAAAACGATCCAATGAATGAGGTGCCAAATGGAACGAGGGGCTCATGTGCTTTGGCCAAATCATGATGTTACTTGTCCTGGGCATGTGGTTTCTGTCTTAAAGGGGAAGTGTTTGTGAGTGCCAGACAGAAACTAAGATACTTTTGTCTATAAAAGACAGAGATATGGACATAATTAGGGGCACAATGGATCCAAAAGCAACTCAGCATTGGGGTTTCAATAGCAATAAAAGACTGGACATTGGGACAATACCCCGTTCTGCCATTGTTATACTAATAAAGCCAGATCTAATTCCCTGGGTTTGGCAATAAGGAAAGGCTACATGTTAATGACATAAGCACAATGAAGAATAAGTATTCTGGCTTCCCATACAGCTTAATGCAAAATGCTCTGATCAGTCATGAGAAACTGATTTTCCAATAGAGTCACATACTGTACAATTTGCCCATGGGAGGGATATAGATAATATAGATATATATAGATAGATAGATAGATAGATAGATAGATAGATAGATAGATAGATAGATAGATAGATATACACATATACCTATATAACGCCTATGATATTTAGCACATCTGGTTGTTGTGACCAAACCAAAGAGTATACGTTTATGTAATATTTCTTATTTACAAAATTTAGGAGTTAAATTTTCGTACGATCTAGACCAGGGGGTCCCCAACTTTTTTTTACCCATGAGTCACATTCCAATGCAAAAAGAGTTGGGGAGCAACACAAGCATGAAAAAAAGTCCCTGAGGTGCCAAATAAGGGCTGTGATTGGCTATTTGGTAGCCCCCTATGTGGACTGGCAGGACTGGACTGGGGATTGGCAAATTTGACCCGTTTCGTTTCGCCAAAAATTTGCCGCCGTCAAAATGTTGCTCACTCCCATTAAAGTCTATGGACGTCAAAATATTTTTGATATGCGCCAATTTTTTTTTGATGCGCATCATTTTTTTTGATGCGCAACGCCATAAACGTCTGTGGGCGTCATTACCGCGTTGAAAAAAGGCAAAACAATTCGCCCATCCCTACTAGCAGACTTCAGGAATCTTTGTTTGGCAGTACATCTGTTTTTTTAATCCAAAACTTGCCTCCAAACCAGGAATCCGAAAATAATCACCTGCTTTGAGGCCACTGGGAGCAACATCCAAGGGGTTGGAGAGTAACATGTTGCTTGTGAGCTACGGGTTGGGGATCACTGGTGTAGAGAGTGAAATTCCAAGACAATTTGCAGTTGGTTTTCATTTTTTATGGGTTTTTGAGTTAGTTTTTTTTATTGTGCAGGTCTCCAGTTTACAATTTCAGAAATCTGGTTGCTTGGGTCCAAATTCTCCTAGCAACCATGCACTGATCTAAATGAGAGTCTGGAATAGGAGAGGCCTGAATATAAAGATAAGTAATAAAAAGTAGCAATCCCTATATATATATATATATATATATATATATATATATATATATATATATATATATATATATATATATATATATATATATATATATAGTGAATAAAGTACCCCCTCTTGTAAAATATAAGGATATTATAAGTTACCGAGGAGTTTCATGACCATATAAAAACACGAGGCCGAAGGCCGAGTGTTTTTATACAGGTCATGGAACTCCGAGGTAACTTCTAATATCCTCATATTTTACAACTGGGGGTACTTTATTTATTATAATACACAAATTTTAGTAAGTCATGTGACAGAAATGACATCACTACTCACCGTTTATAACTGATGACATCACTACTCACCGTTTATAAGGATATAATTTACAGGATATTCATGGCTTTTGTGTATTATATATATATATACACACTTATATTTTTAGCCTTACCGAGCATTTGGTTTTTTTTTTTGAATGGGGTCAGTGACTCCAGTTTGAAAGCTGGAAAGAGTCAGAAAAAATCAAATAATTCAAAAACTAGAAAAAAATCAAGGCCACATTAAAAGTTGCTTAGAATTAGCCATTCTATAACATACTAAAAGTTAATTTGAATTAGTTAGCAGCTCTCCAGTTTACAATTTCAGCCATCTGGTTGCTAGGGTCCAAATTCCCCTAGCAACCATGCACTGGTTTAAATAAGAGACTGGAATATGAATAGGAGAGGCCTGAACAGAAAGATGAGTAATAAAAAGTAGCAATAACAATAAATGTGTAGCCTTAGTGAGCATGTTTTTTTAGATGGGGTCAGTGACTCCAGTTTGAAAGCTGGAAAGAGTCAGAAGAAGAAGAAGGCACATAATTAAAGGGTCTAATTTAAAAAAAAACCATAATTCTAAGCAACTTTCCAATAAAAATGAATTAAAATGTTTCAGTGCTTTTAAAGTTGTTTATAAAAATGTTTGCTATTCAAAACAGCATTGTTTCTTTTTAAACAATGTTGCAAAAGTCTTGGTTCCCCAGTAGTCTTGTCTCTGACATCAGGAAGAGACAGACACTGCTTTCAATAGCAATACATATACTCATATACTTTAAAAACATAAATTAATTGTAATGAATTATGTTTTCTTTTATTGGGCAGATTTTTATTTTTGGGGTTGACTTGCCCTTTAAAAAAACTATTAAAAATGAAGACCAATTGAAAAGTTCTTTAGATTTGGTCATTCTAAAACATACTCAGAGTGAAGTTAAAGGTGAGGCATCCATTTAAATTAATTTAGCCCATGACTTCTAGTTACAGCCCTGGGCCCCTATGTTTCTATATGAATATAGTTATCACTGCCCGTGATGCAGTTCCTATAATCACCACTAGGTGTCAGCGCGTTCCTCCCGTGCCCAGTCCCATAGGCGAGCGCTACAAGGTGAGCCAGACACAGGCAGGAAGTGATGTCACCGCAGGCAGCGCTCACCTTAATCACCTGGGAGGCAGCAGAGCGAGTTGTCAGAAGAAGAGGAGACAGACGCCGGACCTAGTCGCACGGACTTAGTCGCACGGACTCGGGGGCGCGGCGGTGACATTATGGTGGATAAGGAGGGCGCGTCCCCGTGGGATATGGGGCTGCTCAGGACCTTTGACTCCCGGGAGTTCTGCGGGTGGGAGAAAGTCGGCTCCGGGGGCTTCGGGCAGGTGTATAAAGTGAAACACATGAACTGGAAGACTTGGCTCGCCATCAAGTGTCCCCCCAGTCTCCATGTGGATGACAAGTAAGTGTCTCCCCCGGATCTGAGGGAACTGGGGCTCAGCCGGCAATTTCTCTTTATTTCTCTTCCCTCCCGCACTCAGACTTGTGATGTGATTCCTAATACTGTCTGGCACCTTCCTCTCTACTCTCTCTCTACTCACTCTATTGACTGCTCTACACTCACTCTACTCACTCCACTCACTCAAATCACTCCACTCACTCCACTCACTCCACTCACTCACTCTACTGATCCCTCACACACTCACCTCTCTGCGCCTCTTTCCTTTCACTTTGCGCCCAGACCTTTAACCTGATGTTTGATCCCAGACTTTTAATTTGACTTTGCACCCAGACCTTTAAACTTTAATTTGACTTTGCATCCAGACCTTTAATTTGACTTTACACCCAGACCTTTAAACTTTACTTTGCACCCAGACCTTTAACTTTACTTTGCACCCAGACCTTTAACTTTACTTTGCACCCAGACCTTTAAACTTTACTTTGCACCCAGACCTTTAACTTTACTTTGCACCCAGACCTTTAACTTTACTTTGCACCCAGACCTTTAAACTTTACTTTGCACCCAGACCTTTAAACTTTACTTTGCACCCAGACCTTTAAACTTTACTTTGCACCCAGACCTTTAACTTTACTTTGCACCCAGACCTTTAACTTTACTTTGCACCCAGACCTTTAACTTTACTTTGCACCCAGACCTTTAACTTTATTTTGCATCCAGACCTTTAATTTACAGTCTGTGCAGTTGCCCCATCTAGACCCCTATTAATTATATTTTAAACATTTGCTTGTCCATTTGCCCTTTAAACTGTGCATTTACTGACAAATGTAACTTCCCTGGTTTTTATGTTTTTAATTTAAAGGGGTGGTTCACCTTCAAGTTAACTTTTAGTATGTTATAGAATGGCCAATTCTGAGAAACTTTTTTCAATTGGTCTTCATTATTTATTTGTTATGGTTTTTTAATGAACTGCCGTCTTCTTCTGATACTCTCCAGCTTTCAAATAGGGGTCACTGACCCCATTTAAACAACAGATGCTCTGTAAGGCTACATATTTATTGTTATTGCTACTTTTTATTGCTCATCTTTCTATTCGCTCCCCCTCCTATTCATATTCCAGCCTCTCATTTAAATCAGTTTATGGTTGCTAGGATAACGTGACCCTAGCAACCAGACTGCTGAAATTACAAACTGGGGAACTGCTGAATAAAAAGCTAAATAACTCAAAAGCCACAAATAATAATATATGAAAACCAATTACAAAATGTCTCGGAATATCCCTCTCTACATCCTACTAAAAATTAATTTAAAGGCAAACAACCCCTTTAACACATTGCTCAGAACCGTTTGTTGTTGTCCCATTAAACTGCTGTCAGACCTTTAGTACATGTGCAAGTCCAGTGATACATTAGCTGCCCCTGTAATAGACTGGAAATTGATCAATGTTTGTGCTCAGTGCGGTGGGGCCTGTAGGGACGTGCGTGTATTTCACTATTAATTGTGGCCTCCAGTACAGGGGCATCTGGAAAACACTATCCATTCCAGATAAGAGATCCCATGCCTATAGGAACCATTCCTGTCAGTGCTTGTTTGTGTAATTGTCTTGCGTGTTGTTGTTGTTGCTGCAGGCTGGGCACATGCGTGTTACATCATGTATACAATCGCACTGCTCTACCTGCCGCAAGGTGTGTGTGTGGGAATGTACAATCCGCTGCTGGAGTGTTGCTGTTTGGCTTAGAGGTCACAGGGTGTGTAGTTGAACTACACCTTTGCCTCAACTTGTTTGTTTACTCAGAGAACGAGCCCTGCCAGCTCCTTTCTGACGTCTGACACATTCCCTGATGAATTTACAGCCTCGCCGTGCACCGTCTGTTGCGACTCTTGTCGTTTGCTTTCAGTTATCTAGAGCCGCACAGCGACGGTGTTTAGTTGGGTTCAAACATGAGCAGGGCCCTCGCAGTAATAATAATAATAATACATAGCCTATCACTTATTCAGGGTTATTAGTTGTAATTTAATTCATGGAATCTATAATTTGCTGTTCTGAACTACAGCTCCCAGCATCCCCCGGCAGTTTATGGTTGCGACTTGCTCAGTATTAGCTGGAGGTTGTCTGAGATGAGCAATAAAGCCGCCCCGGGGGATATTTGTGTTATAAGTCTTCCATGACGGCTTTATTAAGTGTGTAGTACATGCAGGGAATTGATCACAGGAGGAAGTGGTAATAATCTGCTCCTATAAATGTATAGATCCCTGTGATTGTTACCCCTGGAACTATAGCAGAGTGATTGTTACCCCAATGTTTCTATATATCTGTAACCTTGTTATCAGATAAGGGGCCCAGTCTGAAGGTCAGTTAGGGGGAGATTTGGGGTGAGTGTTTATTTGTGCCCTGGGTACCCCTGGAACTATAGCAGGGTGACTGTTACCCCAATGTTTCTATATATCTGTAACCTTGTTATGAGCTAAGGGGGCCCAGCCTGAGGGCCAGTTAGGGGGAGATTTGGGGTGAGTCCTTATTTGTGCCCTGGGTACCCCTGGAACTATAGCAGGGTGACACCCCAATGTTTCTATATATCTGTAACCTTGTTATGAGCTAAGGGGGCCCAGCCTGATATATATATATATATATATATATATATATATATATATATATATATATATATATATATATATATATATATATATATATATATATATATATATATATATATATATAGAGGTTGGAAGGATCAGCACACTCCATTTTGCGATGAAAAAAGTGTTTCTTTATTAAACACACATAACTTATGTGTGTTTAATAAAGAAACACTTTTTTCATCGCAAAATGGAGTGTGCTGATCCTTCCAACCTCTATATATGATACATTGATCGTGCACCTCGTGATCACAAGCTAAGGAGTGCGGACACCACACACAATTTGATTTATATATATATATATATAAATATATATAATGTACCACTGTGAATGGAGGTGGCTACATGTGCTTGGCTGCCGGAGGGGGTGGGTTTTTGAGATTCCTGTGCAGACCTGTTGTTTTAAATATTTTAAACACGTGATATCTACGAGGTGTGTCTGATTGATGACATTGTTTGTTCAATACTGGAGCCCAGACATGCCATCGGAATCCCCACCTGCCTCTCAGACTGAGATTTGGGGCCACTTTGACATATTGAATAATACTACGTATTGCTGTAGTACAGTACAGTGTATATATATATATATATATATATATATATATATATATATATATATATATATATATATATATATATATATATATATATATATATATATATATATATATATATATATTAAATGTTTCTGAAGATTTGACTTATTTCTACAGATAGTATAGATTTAATTTTTGTAAAATTCCCTAAACTGATGTAGTGGACTCTTTAGGAAAAGCTGCTCCTAAATACTATGCACTTTGCATTTATTAAAAAAAAATCCAAAATTATTTTTTAAACATGTTAATAGTAAAAAAATGAAGCATGAAGGGGTGGGACGTTTACTATCAGAGGGGAGTCAGCTGGTTGATGAAAACAAAATAAAAGCGCAGATTCTGAACTCATATTTTTTATCTGTCTACACAAATAAGGAACCAGTAAGTGAACGTTTCCTTCTTAACAGTCCCAATTCTAGTAATACAACTAATGATGCATGGTTCACACATGATCACAAATTCAAAAGAGACTAGAACATGTTAAGATTAACAAAGGTCCGGGGCCAGATGGTATTCATCCCAGGGTAATTAGCGAGCTTAGCTCTGTGATTGCCAAACCTTGACTCTGGGATGGCAGTGGATGTGATTTACTTAGACTTTGCTAAAGCATTTGATACAGTGCCACACAAAAGGTTACTGGTTAAATTAAGGAATGTTGGCCTGGAACATAGTATTTGTACCTGGATAGAGAACTGGCTAAAAGATAGACTACAAAGAGTGGTGGTAAATGGAACATTTTCTAATTGGACCAGTGTTGTTAGTGGAGTACCGCAGGGCTCTGTACTAGGTCCCTTGCTTTTCAACTTGTTTATTAATGACCTGGAGGTGGGCATTGAAAGTACTGTTTCTATTTTTGCAGATGATACTAAATTGTGCAGAACTATAGGTTCCATGCAGGATGCTGCCACTTTGCACAGTGATTTGTCTAAACTGGAAAACTGGGCAGCAAACTGGAAAATGAGGTTCAATGTTGATAAATGAAGGTTATGCACTTTGGCAAAAATAATATAAATGCAAGTTATACACTAAATGGCAGTGTGTTGGGAGTTTCCTTAAAGTGGACCTGTCACCCAGACACAAAAATCTGTATAATAAAAGTCCTTTTCAAATTAAATATGAAATCCAATTTCTATTTTTTATTAAAGCATTCATGGCTGTTGTAAGCTCATTTAAAAATCTCAGCTGTCAATCAAATCTTGTCTGCAGGCAGTTACTTTCAATTTTTCATTCAGCACTTCCTAGATGTCACTGCTCTCCCCACATTCCCCCTCTCTCTTTAACATTTAATTGTGTAGCCAGTGCATAGAAATGGACATCGGGTCCCCCATTCTGGTGCACAAACAAGATTCTGAGATGATACAAGACTTGTCTTAATAACAGTGTCCACAAAATGGCTCCTGCCTGCTTGTTATCATTTTGAATTCCCAGACTGATGGAAACAAGGTTCAAATAATTTATACAGTATAATTAAAGTTCTTTTTGCTTGACTAATGTGATAAAATAGGATTTTGAATAATTTTTTTGGGTGATTGGGTCCCCTTTAAATGAGAAGGATCTAGGGGTCTTTGTAGATAACACGTTGTCTAATTCTGGGCAGAGTCATTGTGTGGCTACTAAAGCAAATAAAGTTCTGTCTTGTATAAAAAAGGGCATTAACTCAAGGGATGAAAACATAATTATGTCTCTTTATAGGTCCCTGGTGAGGCCTCATCTGGAGTATGGGGGCAGTTTTGGACTCCAGTCCTTAAGAGGGATATAAATGAGCTGGAGAGAGTGCAGAGACTAAGTGCAACTAAACTGGTTAGAGGGAGGGAAGAGTTAAATTATGAGGGGAGACTGTCAAGGTTGGGGTTGTTTTCTCTGGAAAAAAGGCGCTTGCGAGGGGACATGATTACACTTTACAAGTACATTAGAGGACATTATAGACAAATAGCAGGGGACCTTTTTACCCATAAAGAGGATCACCGTACCAGAGGCCACCCCTTCAGACTAGAGGAAAAGAAGTTTCATTTGAAGCAACGTAGGGGGTTCTTCACAGTCAGGACAGTGAGGTTGGGGAATGCACTGCCGGGTGATGTTGTGATGCTGATTCAGTTAATGACTATAAGAGGGACTTGGATGATTTCTTGGACAGACATAATATCAAAGGCTATTGTGATACTAAACTCTATAGTTAGTATAGATATGGGTATATAGAATTTATGTGAAAGTAAGGAGGGGTGTGTGTATGGATGCTGGGTTTTCATTTGGAGGGGTTAAACTTGATGGACTTTGTCTGTTTTCAACCCAATTTAACTATGTAACTATGTACAGTGCTTAGTGATGTCACTTATCATATGATTAATGAAAATGTTATAATAATGTATCTCCTTCTGTATGTTATAAGGGTACTGGAAAGAACTGAGCAGGACAACTATGAACCCCTCAGTGACTTCTAATATCCTTATCATTTACAGTAGGGGGTACATTATCCCTTATAATACATGAGTGATACTCAGAGTTCCCTGTATAACTCAGCCTGCAGCCTTGTGCCTTTATATGGTCACAGAACAACCCCTCAGTGACTTCTAATATCCTTATCATTTACAGTAGGGGGTACATTATCCCTTATAATACATGAGTGATACTCAGAGTTCCCTGTATAACTCAGCCTGCAGCCTTGTGTCTTTATATGGTCACAGAACAACCCCTCAGTGACTTCTAATATCCTTATCCTTATCCTTAATATACCCATTTTGCCCAAAAGGGATTTTAGTCTGTTGTCGTGTTAATGGAAATGACTGGTGTGTAAATGGGTTTCTTGGGGGTATTTGAGGGGCTGCACAGTTGGAGTATATTGGCAGTTATTATGGAAGTGGCTGTACAAGAGCAGCAGGAGGAATGTGAAGCTGTGGAAGGTTTGTACATGTGACTGTATCCTAAAAGCAATTGCAAATGGGGCCCTAATACTTCCTCCTGTTTTATAATATTATATGTATGGAACCTGTTATCCAGAAAGCTTGGGACCTTTTATCCAGAAAGCTGGGGACTTGGGGTTTTCCGGATAACGGATCTTTCCGTAATTTGGATCTTCACACCTTAAGTCTACTAGAAAATCATGTAAACATTAAATAAACCCAATAGGCTGGTTTTGCTTCCAATAAGGATTAATTATATCTTAGTTGGGATCAAGTACAAGCGACTGTTTTATTATTACACAGAAAAAAGGAAATCATTTTGAAACATTTGGATTCTTTGATTAAAATGGAGTCTGTGGGAGACGGCCTTCCTGTAATTCGGAGCTTTGTGGATAATGGATCCCCTAACTGTACTTTGAATTAATACCGTCGTATGCTGCCTAAAGCTGATTGGCCAACCTACTTTTTTATGGTCTGTTAGAGAACATTTGGCACCTGCATGGTTAACCTGTGCACAGTATTTGCCTGGGCTTGTTATATATTCATGTGGTTGCGCAGAAAAGCAGAGATGTGTAATTCTTGTTACCTAGTCGCCTGTGTATAATGTATTGCCCTGCCTTTCCCATAGAGCTCACACTCCTATCGTGACCAGCAACGTGGACTTTATTCTGCAACAGACTCTGACAATTTGCTCTTTCCTCAGATGAAGGGGTTGTTCACCTTTAAATTAACTGTTAGTATGATGTAGAGAGTGATTTTCTTAGATAATTTGCAATTGGTTTTAATTTTTGTAATTGTTGAGTTATTTAGCTTTTGATTCAGCAGTTCTCCAGTCTGCAATTTCAGCTATCTGGTTACTAGGGTCCACATTACCCTAGCAACCATTCATTGATATGAAAAAGAGACTGGAATATGAATAGAAAGTTGAGTAATAAAAAGTAGCAATAACAATAAATGTGTAGCCTTACAGAGCGTTTGTTTTTTAGATGGGGTCAGTGACCCCCCATTTGAAAGCTGGAAAGAGTCCGAAGAAGAAGGCAAATAATTAAAAAAATAAAATGAAGGCTAAATGAAATGTTTTAGCCGTTCTATAACATACTAAAAGTTAATCTGAAGGTGATCCTCCTGTTTAAAGTAAACTGTAACATAGATATTTAGGCTGCGTTCATTGGTCAGTTAAGGGCAGGCGACAAATCTCCTCTTCTTCGGGCGACTAATCTCCCCGAACTGCCTCCCACCGGCTAGAATGTAAATCAATGGCGGATAACTTCATTTTCCGAAGTCGCCCAAAGTTGCCCCACGAGGAAACTTTGGGCCGAGCCATAGTGATACGTTATTATTCTCGCCATCGATTTACATTCTAGCCGGCGGGAGGCAGTTCGGGGAGATTAGTCGCCCGAAGAAAAAGCGATTTGTCGACTAATCCCCCAAAATAGCAGCGTGTCTCTTCCCTTACAAAACATTTCTCTGTGATTTCGACCCGTTGTCCTGTTGCCGCGAATATAACCCGTGTTTAACAACCTGTTTGTTGTTGCCGCAGAGAGCGGGTGGAACTGGTGGAAGAGGCCAAGAAGATGGAGATGGCGAAGTTCCGGTGCATTCTGCCGGTGTACGGGATCTGCAGTGATCCGGTGGGTTTGGTGATGGAGTACATGGAGACGGGCTCCTTGGAGAAGCTCTTGGCGTCGGAGTGTCTGCCTTGGGACTTGCGCTTCAGAATAATACATGAGACTGCCGTGGGCATGAACTTTTTGCACTGCATGAACCCGCCCCTCTTACACCTTGACCTCAAGCCGGCCAATATCTTACTGGATGGCCACTACCATGTCAAGGTAAGTGACAGTTGTATTGTACTCGCTACTCAAAGCAACTTTAGAGCAGTTGTTCACCTTTAAGTTAAATGTTAGTATGCTATACAATGGCCAATTTTAAGCAACTTTTCAATTGGCCTTCGTTATTTATTTATTTATTTTTCTATAGTCTGCTGACTCTTTCCATTTTTCAAGTGGGAGTCAGTGACCCCAAACTAAAAAACAAAACCGTTATTGTTACTTTTATTACTCATCTTTCTATTCAGACTCTCTCCTATTCACATTCCAGTCTCTTATTCAAATTAGTGCACAGTTGCTAGGGGAATTTGGACCATAGCAACCAGATGGCTGAAATTCCAAACTGGAGAACTGCTGACTAATTAAAATTAAATTTTAGTGTGTTTTAGAATGGCTAATTCTAAGCAACTTTTCGTTCATTTTTTTCTAGTTGTTGAATTATTTGCCGTCTTCTGACTCTTTCCAGCTTTTTATGGTGGTCACTGACCCTATCTAAAAAACAACTGCTCTGTGATGTAAAAAATATAATGCTTTTGCTACTTTATATTACTCATCTTTCTATTCAGGCCTATCCTATTCATATTCCAGTCTCTTAGTCAAATCAATGTATGGTTGCTAGGGGAATTGTGACCCTAGCAACCAGATTGCAGAAACAGGAGAACTGCTGAATAAAAAGCTAAAATAACTCCGAAACCACAAATAATAAAAAATGAAAACCAATTGCAAATTGTCTCAGAATATCACTTTCTACATCATACTAACAGTTATTTTAAAGGTGAACAACTCCTTTAATATAAGGGGCAGAAATGTAACGTTCTGTCCCAGGTACTTGGGCTTGCTACTTTCGGAGAGTGTTGGGGACAGCGGGTACATTGATGACTAATCTGGAATGAGCGGAATGCAGACTGGCCTTGCAATTAGGGAGACCCTAAATATACACCAGGTACCTTTGTGGATAGGCAATTAGCAATAAGCAATTAGGTGGCGCTTTAATAACAAAGCCTTCTTTATATTCCCAATTTAAAGGGCCGGTGGCATTTATTGGCTAATTTGAAGTATAATGTTACTTGTTATGGCTGGGAGAATGTAGTGCCGTCTCATAACACTCGAAATCAGGGAATCTACCATGTGAAAGTGACTCGGATCACTTAATTGTGTTTATGTTCACATTCACCTTGTAATATAAATATATATATAAATATTATAAAAGGGGATTAATCCCTTTTTATTCTTGCTTGGAACAGGGTTGTTAATTTCGGCTGCTGCCCCAGGCTCAATAGCTATCGGTGCCTTTATGGGTTTATAATGTCCGTGGCCCTTGTCCTTTCTGAGAAATAAAGAGCTGATTCTCCCTCTTCCTGTGCACTTTGTTCTTCTTATTAAATTGCCTGTATGCTGCGTGTTTGTTTAACCGGGCCTGCCTGTATGTTGGGCCGGGCCATGCATGTCTGCACCCGCCTGCTGGCTGCCTTTCAGAAATTCAGTTTGAGTTGAGGGAAGGTTCCTCGCTGTAGGACTTATTAATGAGACTGAGACTTCCATTTGGGCAATTGGTGATACAGTCGTTTAAAGGAGAACTAAACCCTAAAAATTAATGTGACTAAAAATGCCATATTTTATATAGTGAACTTATTGCACGAGGCTAAAGTGTCAGCTTGTCAATAGCAGCAATGATCCAGGACTTCAGACTTGTCACAGGGGGTCACCATCTTGGAAAGTGTCTGTGACACTCACATGCTCAGTGGGCTCTGATTGGCTGTTGAGAAGCTAAGCTTAGGGCTCGTCACTAATTATCCAGCAGAAAATGAGCTTCCCTGGCTGTAATATAAGCTGATGCTACAGGTTTGCTGATTATTAAATTCTGATGCTAATTGTACTGGTTTCTGTGCTGCCATGTAGTAATTATGTGTATTAATTACTAATCAGCCTTATATTGTGACATTTCTATTCTATGTGTACTGTATATTGTGAGTGGGTCCCTAAGCTCAGTAAGTGACAGCAGCACAGAGCATGTGCAGTGAATCAGCAGAAAAGAAGATGGGGAACTACTGGGGCATCTTTGGAGACACAGATCTTTACTGCTAAAGGGCTGTGGTTGCCTTGGGCTGGTACAGAAGCACAATACATCATGTACAACATTTCTACCTACTTTTTTAGTTAGGCTTTAGTTCTCCTTTAATTGTATCTTTCTCTATACCTTACGAGCAAACGTAGAGTTGTTGGTGCTACTGCTGTGCTTTTAGTGCCCCGTTACCATCATCCTATAATAACATCGTAGTCGTACCTTACCCAGTGGTCATTAGTCAAAGGTCCCTGTTGGGTTATTATAAGTCGGGGGTTTCAGAGTTACGACCCCCTTTGTTCTTTACGAAGTTTCAGATTAAACAATTTATCAATCCCCTTTCTGTGGGTTCAGGGTTATTCTGGGATATAACGAAGCATTCACTCCCAAGTGTCCTCTTGATCGGCCTTGATACCATCCCATCGTTCCCTGCCTTGGGCCTCCATAAGGGAGGCTGTTCCATAGTTTATAAAGGAGTATAATCCTGCAGGGGGTGTTGTGTTTGATTGTAAGGAAGGCTTTGGCCAGACAGCCATAGACAATAAAGTCTGTAACTGCAAGCTGAGTCACCGACATACACTATGGGGCCGATTTATCAAAGTTAGAGGTGAATTTTCAAATGAAAAAAATTCGAATTGCGAGCTATTTTTTTTGTGTACTTCGACTAGGCGGGAATAGTCCAAATTCGTTTTGAATTTGAAAAAAAAAATGCAAAAATTAGACTTTCGAAATTTATCATGTACTGTCTCTTTAAAAAATCGACTTCGACCATTCGCCATCTAAAACCTGCCAAATTGCTGTTTCAGCCTATGGGGGACCTCCTAGAACCCATTTGGAGTCAATTGGTGGACTTTGTAAAATCAATAAAAACTTTAAATCGAATTTGATCGAATGCGCTATAAATTCGATTCGAATTCGGCCGAATATGGACCTATTTGACGCAAAAAAAAAAACTTTGACTTAATTTCGGTTTTTTTGTATTCGAATTTCGCCGTTTTTCTCAATTCGAAAATCGACCCTTGATAAATATGCCCCTTGTGTTCACGGTCAGATTCGGGGAGATTAGTCGCCCGATGACAAATTTCCTCATCTTCGGGGCAACTAATTTTTCCTAACTGCCTCCCGTGTGCTGGAATGTAAATTGCCGAAGGGGTGGCACTCGGAACGATTCATTTTCCGAAGTCGCCCATAGTTTCCTCGTAAGGCGACTTCGGAGAACGAAGAGCTACAAGTGTGTAGCCGGCCGGAAGACAGTTCGGGGAGATTAGTCGCCCCGAAGAAGAGGTGATTTGTTGCCGGGCGATTAATCTCCACGAATTTGCCTGTGAGCCCGAACCCTTAGAAGCAAGGGGAGCAAAGCAAGTGTAACATTGTTTACATATTTGTGGGATACAAAGGAAGAATAATGCTGAAGAAATCTGTGGTTTCCCGGTGGGTATTATTTGCTTTTTAGCTTTCAGAGACACAGGCTCCGATTCGGGATAATTAATTGCCCAGCGACTAATCTCTTCTTCAGGGCGACTAATCTCCCGAACTGCCTCCTGTCGGCTAGAATGTAAATCGCCGGCGGCATGGCAATCGGTGCACTTTGTTTTTCAAAGTTGCCTTATGAGGAAACTTCGGGCAACTTTGGAAATGGAGCGTTCCGAGTGCCATCCCACTGGATTTCGATTCTAGACAACGGGAGGCAGTTCGGGGACATTAGTCGCCAGTGAGTCTGGGCGACTAATCTCCCTGAATCTGAGCGTGTGTCTCTGCCCTTAAAGTGAATCACGGCACTTTCCCCTGCGGTCATTGGGAACTGACAAGACGGTGATCCCCGGAGATTTAACCGCCTCTATTTCCTTAGCTTTCAGAACAAGAGGATTAACTAGATCAGAAAACTAAGCTCTTTCCATGAAAAACTGCACGTTGCTTCGCTTTATATTCACTAGTGCTTTAAAGGAGTGGTTCACCTTAAAGGTTAACTTTTAGCATATTATAGAATTTCTACTTCTAAGCAACTTTTCAATTGGTCGTCATTATTTTTTTTTATAGTTTTTTAATGATTTACTGCCTTTTTCTGACTATTTGTAACTTTTAAATGGGAGGTCACTGACCCCCATCTAAAAACGAATGCTCTGTAAGGCTACGAATTTATTGTTATTGCTACTTTTTATTTCTATTCAGGCCTCTCCTATTCATATTCAGTTTCTTATTCAAATCCATGCATGGTTGCTAGGGTTATTTGGAACCTAGCAACCAGATGGCTGAGAATGCAAACTGGAGAGCTGCTGAATAAAAAGCTAAATAAGTCAAAAACCACAAATAATGAAAAATGAAAACCAATTTCAAAGTGTCTCAGAATATCGCTCTCTACATCATACTAAAAAGTTAACTCAAATATGAACAGCCCCTTTAACTTCCAAAAAGCAAGAGAGGGCTGCCATCTTTTGGCAGAATAGAGTTAGCCATGGTAACTGAAGTGCTAGGGAATCTTCTCCCAATCAAAACGCTTTGTTTGCATTACTGTTTTTCCTCATTCGTTGACTCATTCGTTTATTGTCTTGGCATTGGGGTTTGGTGAGGAGCACTAGTGATTCTCTTTCCTTCATCTGAACTCATTAATCAGTCTCCTCTTTTCTGCCTGTAGATCTCAGATTTTGGGTTGGCCAAGTGGAACGGCTTGTCTAACTCCCATGAGCTCAGCCTGGACGGCATCTGTGGCACCATCGCTTACCTGCCGCCCGAGCGATTTAAGGAGAAGAACCGATGTTTCGACACAAAACACGACGTGTACAGGTGAGTGGGAACGATCCTCTGGGCACCCCAAACTTATAGTATTCCTTAATAGGTACAGGTGAAATTGGCGCGTATTACAGGTATGGGACTTGTTAGCCAGAATACTCAGGACCTGGAGGTTTCCGTATAACGGATCTTTCCGTAATTTGGTCTACTAGAAAATCATATAAACATTAAATAAACCCAATAGGCTGGTTTTGCTTCCAATAAGGATTAATTATATCTTAGTTGGGATCAAGTACAAGCGACTGTTTTATTATTACAGAGAAAAAGGAAATCATTTTGATACATTTAAATTCATTTATTATAACGGAATCTACGGGAGAGACGGCCTTTCCATAATTCATAACGGGTTTCTGGATAACGGATCCCATACCTGTACTAGTTCTCCCGAAAAGGGACCTCTATACATTTATATTGTGCTTCATGTAGTGGAGTCTCTGTGATGAAATAAATCATTTTCTAGCCGTGTGTTTTGTTCTAGGGATACGGACCTATTATTATTATTATTATTATTAACGTATTTATATAGTGCCAACATATTGCGTAGAACTGTATTGGGCTGCTATTGCTGATTAGTATCTAATACGACTTTGTGTTTTCTCTTTCTCCTCAGCTTTGCTATTGTGATTTGGGGGATCCTCACTCAGCGCAAACCCTTTGCAGGTAAGTCAACTCTTTGCACTTTAAACGCGAGGATGGGTCAGTATTTTGATCTGCTGGTCTTTATTGTTTTAAAGTACCAGTAATCTCAATTTTTTTTTTAAAATTCGTTAGTATACAACAAAAAAAACCCAAAACAAATGAAACTTTGAAATCGCTAAGTCTTTATTAAGAAATAACTTACCGAAACTCCACTTGCACTCCTCTTCAGAAAAGGAGACACGTCGACGATCCATCATGCGGCACTCGATTTCTCCTCCCTGGCTATCTCCTATAAGGAAGGCAGGCAGGAGAAATCTAGCGCCGCACGGTGGATCGCCTTTTGTGAAGAGGAGCACAAGCGGAGCTTCAGCAAGTTATTTCTTAATAAAGACTTAGCGATTTCAAAGTTTCATTTGTCTTTGTTTTTCGTTGTATATTACGAATAAAAAAAAAATTTGATGTTAGTGGTCCTTTAAAGGAAATGATAATCCAATACTAGATTACAGAGCCTCTGCAGAGGCTGATCTCCCAGCAAGCAGGCTCCTGATAGCGGCTCTAGAACGGTCTTAAAGGTGGGCAAATTTAATCTGCCGATTTGGGTCCTTTAGACCTAGTAGACCAGCAGCTTATCTGCCCGACGAGCCTTCCTGACCAATATCTGGCCAAAAAAATCAGACAGATATCATCGGGCAGGTTTGATTTTTCCCTGCGATGGAGGACCTCATTGGTTAGTTGATACGGTCATCATAATTTGGCCCTAGGGCTAAACAATAGGATTGGCCCAAATGCCTCTGGTGGGCATATTGGGGCAAGGTCGCCCAAACGAGCGAATCTTTTAGTGTATCAGAGTTCACGGGCGCCATCTTCAGGCACTTCGGAAGTCGTCGTAATAAGACCGGCGATTTGCCAATTTCCGCGAGTTTCGGCGCATGCGCAGTTGTCGCGAAGCAGAATATTGCTCCAACAGCGCATGCGCCAACATGCCGGTCTCATTCCAAAGATTTCGGAAGAGAAGCAGATGGCGCCTGTGAACTAAAATGTTAATGGTAATTAAAATGTTAGGGGCATTTGCCCGGGGTAACACTGGGGGGAGGAGGGTCTATGTAAGTTTGAGGTTTTTTTAAGTTTAGGGTTGACTTCTCCTTTAAGGCAGAAGTGTGCAATGCAATTGTTAGCCCCCATGTTTGTTTGCTTTACGTCTGCTCCTTGGTTCTCTGGTGCTGACCAGGAGCAAAGAGCCAAGACCTCACTAAATTAGCCCTATACCTAACTCCAGCATTATTTATTGTGAAAGAATATAAGATATAGGCTGTTTATATAGAAGCTTTATCCTCTGTATCCCTTTACAACCGGAAATATGTAGGTTATTGTGTGCGCAGAAATTTCCCCCTGTGTATGTGTGTATTTATACATACGAGTGGGAGCTTCCATGTTGCTTTCACAATACACATACCATTCCTCCCCTGCTCATTTCCTTTGATACACAATTGGGAGCTGCTATATTGCTTGTCTAACATCAGGTCACAGCATTGCTCGGGTGCTTTTTGTTTTGCCCATGGCAGTTCTTTTGTGCAACACCCATCCACAAATGCAAATGATAAAATCCGGGTAGTAGAGGCCCTACCCTTCAGCATGAACTGATTTGTGCAGCCAGTCCCGGCTTTGGGTGTAATCTGATATTCCGTTCCGCCAACACAAAGCTGATAATGCACCATAAAACGCACCCTCATTTATTTCCTTATGGCCCTTTACCCCCAAGCGGAAAAAAATCTCTTGCGTTTGTGTTGCCTAGTAACAGAGAGTTTGCTGAGCTGTTATTTGTCCCCATTGTGACATTTACACATGGCAAGGTTATGGAGCTGGCAAAGCTTGGCATTCCGTGGTTTTCTGAATTATTTGCCTTTCATTTCCGGCTCCAAAGTGAAAGCTAAAATTCTGTCTAATAACCTCTTGTTATTTCAGCTTCACACAATCATTAAAACCAAAGGCAGGTTGCTAGGGTTAGTGAGCCAAGAAACCAAGAGATCTGCCTTAAAGGGTTCCTATCCCTTTGTTTCTGGGATACCATTCTACAGTACTGTCTATCTAGGTTATTATGATATACGAACTTTCGTATACGTACGAACGGAAAAAAATTTCCCCACCATGCCATAGCAATCACCATGGTGATTGTCGAACAGTTTACCAAACATGTTCAGATACTGTCGGACAATTGCGGGAAACCGACCAAAATTTTCCAACCTGTCCGATCGACTAAACGATCGATATGTGTTGTACGACAGATCGCGGAACGATCGGACGTTCAACATACACGCTCCGAATATCGGACGAAAAGTCGTTTCGAACGATAATATTGGTGCGTCTATGGCCACCTTAACATGCAGGAGATCTACTGTCTGCTGCCATCTTGTTGTCTGAAGGTGGCCATAGACGTACCGATAATATTGTACGAAACAAATTTTTGTCCATTGTTTGGTGCGTATTTGGTGGGAGATGAGCCAACCGATATCAGCAGCAGAAGACTTCGATATCTGTTGGCTCATCAATCGGGCTGGGTGGAAAATTATGATCGGGTGCCTTTGAAGGCACCTGAACATCGGCCATTGTTAGTGTTGAATCGTCAGATACAGTTAGAAATCTATTGTTTCTATATGTATATCTGGAAAGATCATGATTTTAAAACCTATGGCCACCTTAAGCCCACCCTATGGACTTTATCTTGGGTCCAGATGTTCTGCAGAATGAAAATAAGCACTTTATCCATATGGTGCCTCATTGTTAAATGTGCATTTTATGTTGGGAGCACATCACTGTTCCTTTTTGCTCCCAAACTGAAGAGTTTGGAAATTTATAAGGCACACTTCCCCTTTAAAGGGCCTCTGATGTTTGTGCAGAATTATCTGTTGCTTCACAAGCCTGTCCCCTGGGATGCATGGAGACGCCTCGAGTGTCAGTTAGTTATTTATTAGGCAAGGTGTGACGCATAGACTTTATTTAACCTGAGCCGTGGCTACCGAGGGGGTTGGGGAGCACAATTGTGTAATGTTGCAGCAGAACGGAAATGACAACTATTGGGCCTCCACGTAAGACAGTGGCTTGCTTTGGAGCTCCGTCCTCCAACATGAAAGGGATGCATCCCCTGAACTCACTGATTTGTTATAAACCTCGGGGCAGAGAAACCGGTTTGATGTGCTCCAACCTTGAACAGCTGGCCGGGCATCCCATTAACCCAATAACTGTAGATTGTAAAACCTATAACACTGCCTCTCAGTTGGCACTGAATTGGCACTGAATTTAGGCGCTATCCTGGTCCTTGTTGCAGCCCAAGAATAAATAAAAAAAAACCCAACCAATGAGAGATGTTTTGTGTTATGTTTATTGTGAGAATGTTCAGGGGCATCCAGAAGTTTTTTTAATGTAATCCTATGTGTTCTAGATGAGAAAAACATCCTCCATATCATGGTGAAAGTAGGGGGTGGGCTACGCCCAGACTTATCCCAGGTTCCCAGGGTCCGACCCCAGCAATGCCAAGGAATGATCCAGCTGATGAAGGAGTGTTGGCATGATAAACCGGATAAGAGGCCAACATTTCAAGGTGGGTGATGGTTCTGGTTTTCAGTTGTGTGTGCAGTCGTTGGGGGTTTGGGGGTCACTGTTGGGCATTTTGATGTCATATTTTCAGCAGGGAAAGAAACACATTGGGTAAAACATATAGAATTGTTAATTGATACCATGGACAACTGTTTAGTTGACTATGCTGTTGTTGGGACAAATACAAGCCTACACTTTTTGGACAAAGGGTTATAACCCTAGTTGCCCATCTGGCAAACATACTCAAAACCCTACAGTTGTGTTCATCCTCCTTTGATATAGTATAATTCTGATGAAGAGCCATGTGGAGTGAAAACATTGATGCTGCTATTAGACTATATCATAAATACTGCTTGTGGCTATTGCTGCATTAATAAATCATATACATTTTCCCTCTTCGTAGAAATTACTTCCGAGACGGAACATTTATGTACGAAACATGAAGATGAGACCGGCTCTGCGCAGGTCGGCCAAGAACTTCAAGGGAAGGTCGGCAAGGAAGCAGAGCCACAGGTGAGACAGATGTTGTGACTAAAGAGTCTGCATGATGATTCCTAATCCAGAGAAGACTATTGCAAGGGATATGCAACCACCACATTTGTTTTGTGGTTTTGGACAAAGGGTTACTGACCATAGCTCCAATAAATATAGGCCATGTTAGTGGCTTTGGCACCTGGACTTTCCCCAAGGACAAGTGAAAGTCTAAATGCAATTGGTTTGTGTCTGAGCAGCTAATTACAAGACTGATAGACTTGTCTCCTTCATTGTATTGTTCTGGTCTACTCTGGGAGTCATGTGGTAGAACAGGAGCTGAAGCAACTCGAGTTTTCTAATCCTCTTCCTTTTGTTTATTTCTCTTAAAGAATATGACTTCTCAGGCTGAAGGCAAACGTTCTCCAACTCCTGCTTTCGATAAAGACTACAGTCTCTCCGAGTTGCTGTCACAGTTGGATTCAGGCATCTCTCAGACAATGGATGGTCCAGGATGTCTCAGCCACAGTGTCTCTGAGCCTCAGCTGGCGTCTAGTGACAAGAGGCTTTCTGGAGTGTCTTCTGTGGACTCTGCATTCTCATCGCGGGGATCTTTGTCTCTTTCCTTTGAAAAGGACTGCTCAGTTCTTGGTAAGTCTTGCTGAGCTAGTAATGACATTCCACAACTGATTCTGACAGATAATAATTGGGCATAGGTTATGCCACATCGCATTTGCATTTCTTAGAATTATAGTTAAGTCCTTGGCTTGTACACATATCACCATTTAAAGCCAAGAAAATATACCGTGGATTATGGCATCAGTTACAGATTTTCTATCTTTCTTGTTCAGATATCAGTGCAAGTGACCTCCAAAAGAAGAAGCTTGTTGATGCCATTGTTGGAGGTGACACTGCCAAGCTGCTGAAGATACTCCAGCCTCAGGATGTTGACTTGGTTTTCGAGGGACGATCCAGTCTTCTTCACTTGGCCGTGGAGAGCGGTCAAGAAGAGTGCGCCAAACTGCTTCTGCTCTACAACGCCAGCCCTAACATGACCAACCTTAAAGGATCCACCCCACTGCACATCGCTTCTGATAAAAAGCTGAAGAACATTGTGGAGCTGCTTCTTGGGAAGAAGATTCATGTCAACGCCAAAGATGAGGACCTCTTTACAGCTCTTCATTTTTCTGCACAAAATGGAGATGAGTGCATCACCAGGATGCTTCTGGAAAAAAATGCTTCCCTTAATGAGGTGGACATTAAAGGCAGAACCCCCTTGCATGTGGCTTGTCAGCACGGGCAGGAGAACATTGTACGTGTTTTTCTCAGAAGAGGAGCTGACCTCACTTTTAAAGGGCAGGACAACTGGCTTGCTCTGCATTATGCAGCATGGCAGGGCCACTTAAACATTGTCAGGCTTCTGGCAAAGCAACCAGGGGCCAACATTAATGCGCAGACGTCCGATGGAAGAACCACGTTGCATCTTGCTGCCCAAAGAGGTCATTATAGAGTTGCCCGGATTCTTGTGGACTTACGCTGTGATGTGAATATTCCTAGTAACCTGATGAAAACACCTCTTCATGTTGCTGCAGAAACTGGGCACACCAGCACGGCCAGGTTTCTTCTCAGCCGCGGTGCCAGTATAAATGCGGTAACCACCGAAGGCTTTACTGCCCTAGATCTAGCGAGCAACCTTGGCCACTATTCTGCAGTCAAACTGCTGATGGATGAACAGTCGGATGTTAAACTTAAAGACTTGACACTTGAAGAACATTCTTTCTCATCGATAGAAAGTGGCCAGTCCCTTTGAATAGAGTGGAAAGGACTAGGCCTGAGGTCACGTTACCATTTCGCTTCTGTTTTCAAACCAAGATGTAAATAATCAATGGGGCTCATTTGTCCGGATTTGTCCACCTTAAGACGTTTCAATATCATGGCGGGCTTCTATAATGTTCCTCTGTCCAGTGGAAAAGGTGAAACTAAGTTTGTTCTTTCTTGCCCGTTTTTCTTTGCTCATTAAGGCAGGACATGGACTGTTTGTAATCAGACGTCACTCTTTTACTCAAATTTTTTGATTTTTCACCTTTTTAATTTCAACATTTGAGAATGACTTTCCGAGACTGTTTGAGAATGACGTTTGTATCTTCCCTCTAAATGTGTTAAAGTGCCTTAGACCTCGCTGTGCTGACAGTTAGAGCTGACAGTAACATTCCCGTAGGCACAATCCATACCCTGCAGAATCGGCATTATGTGATTGTGACACAACCAGTCTAAACCAAATCTTTAACGACCTCTAATGCAGAATTGACTGTGGCAGTGTAGTTTAGCTCTGTTTTATTGTATATAAAGAATAAACTTTAATCCCACCACGGTGATAGCCAGATTTTGGTGTATCCAAGTGGTTGAATAGTAAATAGTCTATGACTTTTTAAAAAACACATATATGTGTGTATGTATGTATATGTATATATCTCAAATCTTTCAACTATCTGATGTGGATCTTCTCGTATTTTGGAAGAACAAAGTGGCGGCCGGTTTAGAACAGTTGAAACTAATTAGAGATGCACCGAATCCACTATTTGGGATTCGGCCAAAACTCTTAATCCTTGGTGAAAGATTCGAGCGAATCCTAATTTGCATATGCAAAAAAAATTCTTCTTTTGCGACAGTGGCATGATTTCCCTACCCGCCCCTAATTTACATATGCAAATTCAGATTTGGTTTAGCCAGGCACAAGGATTCAGCCGAATCCCGGATTCATTTTATCCCTAAACCTAATACAGAGGGTATAAACCGCTCAGGTAGAGAGATTTCTTAGAAAAGTGCTGTGCATTTGGTAAACTCCACCCCTGAGGATCCACTAAAAATACTAATTTGAAAAAAAAAAAAAAAGTTTTAATAGTGGGTGTTTTATGCCTGAAAGAGTCAGAAGAAGGCAAATAATTCAAAAACTATGAAAAAGAAAAAATGAAGGCCAATTGAAAAGTTGCTTAGAATTAGTCATTCTATAACATACTAAAAGTTATTGGAAAAGTGAACCACCCCTTTAAGTTTGCTCAACACTTGTGCAGTGTAAGAGCTCCCTATTTATGGATTTGGGCATGTGAGATCGATTAGAAAATGGCCTTAGACTACAATATTTTATAGTAGACGAGGTCTTAACATGACCCAAAAACATAAGTCTAACTGGGGGGGTAAAATGTTATTTTGGAAGAATTTCGAGCAGAATATGGAGTTGACCCAGTAGGGCACCATGAAAGTTGACCAGTCCCAATTAACCCTTGGTTCATAGCGGTAGGAAAGTCATTGGTTGGCCGATGTCTGTGCAAGATGAAGCCTTGTTGTTTGTACAATGGCGTCTCATGTCCAAGAGCTGCTGGAAGTCCAATTGACTCTAAATGAGATTTTGGAAGCCTCCTGCCCTCATGGTTCCAGTTTAATGATTGTAATTCCGTTCACCATATTTGTCGAGAGATCAGCAAGGAACGAGTTCTGTTTGCCATTGCAAAAGTCGGTTTCTTAAACCATAAACCAAGGGTTTTGGGTCCATGGTTTCTTTTTGTTTCTTTTTGTACATATGACTATGTAAAGAAGATACACAGTCGCTACTAATATACTGTGTATATTGCTGAGATGTATGTTGCATATATGTGTATGTATCTTTCTGTGACAGAATGTTTATGAAATATTATTGGCTTGTGTATGTTCTAGTACACCCGTGTGGTCTTTAACGTGTATTGTCCTTATGTTTTCATCATGGCATATGAAAAGATTTTTATCAATAAACTATTTTACTACTGAACTCCATGTGTATGGTTGATTTGTTTGTTTAAATAGTTACACTAAGTGCTCTCAAAATCCCATTACAAGGTCAGATGTGAGCTACAACTATTCAGTGGTTTTGCTTTCCCCACCCCATTGCCGAGCCTTCTTATTTGTCCTGCTCTTGTAGCTAAATCAGTCCTAGGGTTGGGCTGCTTTACTTCTGAACTGGTCGACTTCATCTGATTTATGGAGAAGGATTTTTCCTTGGCCAGTTATCCCAACACATCGCTTACCTAAGACTACAGGCAGTTGGTATGTTAAAGGGATACTGCCATGGGAAAACATGTTTTTTTCAAAATGCATCAGTTAATAGTGCTGCTCCAGCAGAATTCTGCACTGAAATCCCCCTTTCAAAAGAGCAAACAGATTTTTTTCTATTTAATTTTTAAATCTGACATGAGGCTAGACATATTGTTGTTTCACAGGTGCCCTCAGTCATGTGACTTGTGCTCTGATAAACTTCAGTCACTCTTCTGCACTGAAGTTGGAGTGATATCACACTCCTCCCTACCCCCCCCCCAGCAGCCCCAGCAGCCTAACAACAGAACAATGGGAAGGTAACCAGATATCAACTCCCTGGTAGATCTAAGAACAACACTCAATAGTAAAAAATCTAAGTCCCGCTGCGACTCCTTCAGTTACATTGAGTAGGAGAAACAACAGCCTGTCAGAAAGCAGTTGTATAGTGCAGTACTGGCTCTTTCTGACCAGACAAAATGACCTGAGATGCACCTACACATCAATATTACAACTAAAAAAAATACACTTGTTGGCCCAGGAATGAAATTTTATATTGTAATGTTATTTGCATTATAACCAGTGTATTTTAGAAATAAAATCTACACCATAAAAATCATGACTGAATAGCCTCAAACATGTCTGGTTTAGCATGCTCCATATTCTCTCTTTGCTGCAGAGGTGGAAACTCTAGCGGGGGGGGGGGGGTTATGTAGTAAAAGGCACTACATTTTCCCAGGTGCAGTAACCTATAGCAACCAATCGGAAGGTAGCATGTGTTTAAAAGCAAACATATTATTGGTTGCTATTGGTTACTGCTCCTGAGTAAACTAAGAGACTTTTATTACATATGGTGGCAGGTCTTTAAAATGCAGAAGGACATTCATCATGTTTAGGCTTTACCATGGGGAATTTTGACCACCAACGTTTTCCTGTTGAGTATTTGTCCATGAAGGTCTGCTTGATATGGGCCTTATTTATCACTATGTGTTGACCACAAAAGCAGCCAGTAACACTCTATGCCATGAGCCTAAGAATCTCCTCAATCTCCTTTCTGAATCCTAATGGGTCCAACTGCCCACATCGGAAGCAAATAAATCGTGATAGACAATGGAGAGCACATCTAGTTCGTGACACGTGAGGGCAAACCGCAGCATGTCCCAGCCTGTGTGTTCTTTGAGAACTTTAATTAGCTGCCAGTAAAACACACAAGCCGCTCCACCTACCTTGATAAACAACCCTGAAATAGATTTACAGTTAAGAAATCTCTCATGTGAGCAAAATAGCATCTACTGTATAATGGATGTAGCACAACAGAGCCACCAAGGAAAAAAAAAAAAAAACATTGGTCTTTGATTTCTGCTTGATTTCTACCCAGGCAGACTGATCCAAAAACAGACAAAAAAACATCATGTATTCCAGAATTAGTCATCAATAAACTATATGGAAAACCAGGGAAGTGGAGCTGCAATTAGGAGTGTTGGGTTCTCCATTTGGAACAGCTGGTGTGAACATGGTGAAACTGGCCTGGCAGGGAACTAAAGGATCTCCAGGTAGACCCCAGCCTAGTTTCATTTCCCTCAGCCCTATCTTATTTCCACCGTAGGAATATATAACATCTGTAACATTTGGCAAGGTCTCCATCTTGGGGGCTTGATGGTGGGTTGTTGAAGGACCAGTCTGACTTGGGTTGTGTGACATTGTGTTGAACTTCTGACTCTTATAGGCCTCTAGGAGGTCTTTCTCCATCTGGAAGTGGTAGTCCATCCTCAACCCCCTTCATTCTCTACCTGCCATCCATAGGTTGTGTCATAATGGGACTTGATCACTACCTCTGCTATTAATCTTCCATTGTGACCTCCAAACTGCTGCTTAGCTACTAGTGAAATTAATACAGATGCACCGAATCAAGGATTCGGTGCAGGATCGGCCAGGATTTGGCCTTTTTCAGCAGGATTTGAATTCGTCCGAATCCTTGTGCCTGGCCTAACCGAATCCTAATTTGCATATGTAAATTAGGGGCGGGTAGGGAAATCATGTAACTTTTTGTCACAAAAGAAGAATTGTTTCCACTTTTTCCTTTCCTGCCCCTAATTTGCATATGCAAATTAGGATTCGGTTCGGTATTCGGCTGAAACTTTCACCGGGGATTTGACTGAATCCCAAATAGTGGATTAGGTGCATCCCTAGAAATTAAGATGGGCTTTTTGCCAGCGTCGGACTGGGGGGTGCAGGGCTGCTGCATCAGGGGCCCCGGCACCCCCCTGACCCCTGCAGCGGCCGCAGTGCATCAGGTCCTATAAGGGAAGTGGGTCTGGGTCGGCAGGGCCCAAAAGGGCCAAAAACTATCTGTTTTTTTCCCGGTGTTCTGACGGCTCAGTCTGACCCTGTATTTTGCCAACCTTGTTAGTAAAACCAGTCAATACCTGGGCCGGTAATATTTATCGCCAATATACTAGCAGGTAAATTAGTTATACCCTCTCATTCTACCCCTTGTTGGTAGTTTTACCTACAGGAACCTTATTTTATATAACAAGACTCATTGATAAGGTTCTTAGTATAACAGAGGCTTTGTATGGCAGATACAGATTCTTGCTGGAAGCCTTTTATAAACACAGACCAATAGCTGTTGTACTACAAAAAAAATCAATCAAGCAAAGTCAGATTTTTATAGACTTCTTATTCATGTGAAAGAAAACTCAAACATAACATCTAGAAGAAATCCTATAGGCTGACATCAATCCACCCAAAATGTTCTGTGCTCAGTGCTTATGTCATGGGATGATGCTTGAGAGCAGATACGTTTAGTCATCTTTTTGTACTGCACGGCTTAGGGCAGAGACACGCTCAGATTCGGGGGGATTTAGTTGCCCAGTGATAAAACGCATCTTCTTCGGGGCGACTAATCTTCCCGAACTGTCTCCCGCCGGGTAGAACCTAAATCGGCGGTGGGATGGCACTCGGATCGCTTCGTTTTCTGAAGTCGCCCAAAGTTTCCTCGTGACGCAACTTCGGACGACTGCAGAAAACGAAGCGCACTGATTGCCATCCTGCTGGCAATTTACATTCTAGCCGGCGGGAGGCAGTTTGGGGAGATTAGTTGCCCTGAAGAAGATGCGTTTTATCGCTGGGCGACTAATCTCCACGAATCTGAGCGTGTGCTCTGACCCTTATGCGTTTACAAAACTCCCGTCTCACCTGCCTCACCTGGTTGTCTATAGAGGACACAAGGGGGATTTGAGGGTGTCCCTTTATGCAGAATTTACCTTCATTAATGAGTTTATTTAATACCCTGACCCTGCCCACCCTTAATCACTAATTCACCCCAATCTCAGCTCCATGATATCCCCTTCTCAGGCAATTGTCCAAACTCTGTCCCACGACCCACCCCAATAGCCATTAACCTGAAGGAGCAGCTTGTATTATAATTATAATTTATTATTTCCTCTATTCACCAAGGTTTGCCTGGTGTCACCTCCAGATTCCCCTGCTCTGACCTTGAGTAAATTCATACAGACTAATCATCCAACTAAAGAGCCATTCCCTTTCTATTTTGCTGCTACTCCCTGTAGGGATAACCTCGCAATTATCTGCATTAAATCTCATCTGCTAATTACTTATTTTCCAAACATCAAATTGTATCTTTGTCACCATTAATCCCTCTAAATAATCTGCAAAGAGTGATGATACTTTTGTTTTTAAGAGCAGTGAGGATCGAAATTTTTCAACAGGTTTCCCCTCAAAAAAAAAACCCTCCATCCAAGACTTCAATGTGTTTCAAGAATTTTCGCTAGTTTACACATTTTTCGGTTTGTCCCATCAATATTGAAGCTTTATTTCCAAATAATAAGTAACTGGATTGGTGATGGGTGAATCTGGTGTGTTTTGCTTCATCAAAAATGTGCGAGAATTCGGCAAGCTTGTTGTAGGCAATGGGAGTTTTTCAAACTGCTCAACATTTTTTTTTTACTATAAGTATATGGGCATTTTTTTTACTATAGAGTGTATGGGCGTTTTTGTTACTATAGAGTGAATGGGTATTTTTTTTTACTACAGAGTGTATGGGTGTTCGGCAAGCTTGTTGTAGGCAATGGGAGTTTTTCAAACTGCTCAACATTTTTTTTTACTATAAGTATATGGGCATTTTTTTTTACTATAGAGTGTATGGGTATTTTTTTTTACTATAGAGTGTATGGGTGTTTTTTTTTACTATAGAGTGTATGGGTGTTTTTTTTTATACTATAGAGTGTATGGGCGTTTTTTTACTATAGAGTGTATGGACGTTTTTTTACTATAGAGTGTATGGGTTTTTGTTTTTTTACTATAGAGTGTATTTGCGTTTTTTACTATAGAGAGTATGGGCTTTTTTTTACTATAGAGTGTATGGGCATTTTTTTTTACTATAGAGTGTATGGGTGTTTTTTTACAAAATAGTGTATGGGCGTTTTTGTTACTATAGAGTGAATGGGTGTTTTTTTTTACTATAGAGTGTATGGGTGTTTTTTTACTATAGAGTGTATGGGCGTTTTTTTTTTTACTATAGAGTGTATGGACGTTTTTTTACTATAGAGTGTATGGGTTTGTTTTTTTTTATTATAGAGTGTATAGGTGTTTTTTACTATAGAGAGTATGGGCTTTTTTTTACTATAGAGTGTATGGGCGTTTTTTTTTTACTATAGAGTGTATGGACGTTTTTTTACTATAGAGTGTATGGGTTTTTTTTTTTTTTATTATAGAGTGTATGGGTGTTTTTTACTATAGAGAGTATGGGCTTTTTTTTACTATAGAGTGTATGGGTGTTTTTTTTACTATAGAGTGTATGGGCGTTTTTTTACTATAGAGTGTATGGGCGTTTTTTTACTGTAGAGTGTATGGGCGTTTTTTTTTACTATAGAGTGTATAGGTGTTTTTTTTTACTATAGAGTGTATGGGCATTTTTTTTACTATAGAGTGTATGGGTGTTTTTTTCTGAGCGAAACACAGTCAAATATTTCGCTCATCGCTACTGGAAGTGAATAAGACCTGGCCCGGGGGTACAATATAACCCTTGCCACTGCATCTGCTGTCCAAGCATTTTCGGTGTTAAGTAGGACAAAGGTTTTTGCTGCCATGAAGAAGGAAACATGGTGGAAACATCAAAAACTTGTTTGGGGCAACAGTCTCCCATGGTTCAAGCAGAGTCATTGTGAATTAATATTGAATAATTCAGAATTTGCATAGAATGATACAGCCTGTCTCATTAATCAGCTGATTTCTTGGCTAAGTCAGTGCCATAAATGAATCACATGTACTCTTTTACCTTCTAATTAGTCTGTGTTCATTACTGGTCCCCACAGGAAAAATTCCCCTTCCCATAACCTACTGGAACATGATCTATTTGCATATTTCCATTGAAGTTGCACATCCGCCAGGATCCTCCCCAGCTGCCTACATTCCTACTCCCTTCAGCAGCTGCTGGGTCTGCCAGCTGAACAATAGTATTTCCCGTAAGTCTCCTTCTGGAGTAGGGAGAATACTATCACTTATCTTCTCTTTGTATTGTGCAAAGGAAGAGAAGCCAGGATATGTTCAAATTGGAAGGGCATGCTACAAAAAGGATACTATAGGAAATCTGACGTCTTTTGGGCAGGGCCCTCTTAAACTATTGTGTTTTGTGGTTATTGCAGTGATCCCCAACCAGTAGCTCGTGAGTAACATGTTGCTCTCCAACTCCTTGGACGTTGCTCCCAGTGGCCTCAAAGCAAGTGTTTATTTTTGAATTACAGGCATAAAAAACAGATGTACTGCCAAACCGAGTCTCCTGTTGGTTGTCAGTTCATATAGGGGCAACCAAATAGCCAATCACAGCCCTTATTTTGCATCACTCAGGAACATTTTTCATGGTTGTGTTGTTCCTCAACTCTTTTTACTTCTGAATGTTGCTCCTGGTTAAAAAAAAGGTTGGGGACCTGGGGTTGCCATTATATGTTAATCTGTATGAATACGTGGAATATGGGGAATATGTTGGCATTGTTAAAATCGTTAATAGATTTAATACTGGATCTTCTCATCTTCCCTATGATACAGTGGCAGCTTGAACTCTGCTTCTCCTCTCAGTGTATGAATCCTCCTGATTAACTGTGTGAGCCAAGCTCAGACCTTGTAAAGAAGGGAATTAAATGAAATGAGCTGGTGATTAGCCATAAATTAGCAAGGCAACGTTAAACGTTCAGAGGAGGGGGCTTGGCAAAGCTTGTCAGGCAGGGGAGGAATGATGTGCGTTTAGTCACCATTGTAGGCTTGAGCACACAAGTCAGAGCAGGCCGAATGGATTATAAAATTAATTCACCGCCCTAGTTGCAAATCTTTGCATGGGAACTCTCAGCCCAGTCTTATTTTTAACCCCATTTCAGAGCCATAATGCATTAAATAGAATAAAATCTGCATCATCAGTGGCCCCGGGGATGATGGGAGAGGTAGATTAATATAAGATTCAGTGCTAGAGCTTTGGGTTCAATGTATTGTGCATGTAGTTAGGGTCACCATCAGGTATTATGTGGCCCCATACCTTTGTGACAAGTGAATGACACTTTTGGGGGCCTTCTCTACCATGGGGCTCCCTACAGCAGAACCCTCGACTGCAGCCCGGAGTCCAGTGTTGACCCTAGACCATCAACACGTGAGCTGGCATATGTTAAGCACGGCTTCTCTCCATCATTGACTTATTCTGGACATCCTCACTTCATAAACATGCATCACCATTTAAAAGGTCATCTGTGGCCCCATGGGGTCTTTAGTAAGGTTATTACCAGTTCTTACTGAATGCAACTGCTGCTCTATATGCAGAGCCTTGGGATATCACCCGAGTCTGGACCTTGCCAATACATGTCTGTAGGGGCGATCCTGGCCCCTCCGCCGCCTGAGGCAGCAGCATTTGCTGCTGCCCCCCCTCCCCCGGAAATATGCTCTTAAAGTACCAGGAGCAGCATTTTTACTGCCCCTGGTACCTAGTGGGGCGCTGCCGCCTGAGGCGACAGCCTCAACTTCCCTCATTGGTGAAGCACCCCTGCATGTCTGTACCCAAGGAGTCGAATTGTACAGAGCTTACTAGTAATGGATTCGGTAAGGACAGGTTAATAATAAGGAAAATGAAAGTAGGCCCTCATAGTAACACACTTTTATGAAATGTGGATTCCGATTAATTTGGAATTCTTTGCTTCCCACAACTGCCTTTGGCTCTTGGATTTCTTGGAAATCTCAATCCAATTTTTCCCATTTCCTGTATGTTTGTCTGGTATGCACTTACATTAGGGCAAGAGTCAGGACCGCCATCAGAAATCGCAGAGCCCTATACAACAAAACTTGCTGGGCCCCCTGGGCTGCGCCCACCGCCAGCCCCACCTACAGGTCCGCCCTCCCTATCCCACGGTCCGCCCCCACCACACAGTGGTTCCCACATGTTAATAAAAAATAAAAAGATATTGGTGGTCAGGACCCCCCCATAAAAAAACATTTGTGGCCAGGGCCCCCCAATTAAAAAATATTGGTGGCTAGGACCCCACATAAGAAAAAAAAAATGGTGGCCACGGCCCCCCCACATTATAAGAAAATTGGTGGCCAGGGCCCCTTAAACGTCCATGCCTTCCCGAAGTCAGCAACTCTCAGAAAGATGGGGGGCCTGGCTAATCAAGCAAGTGTGGCGTGGCCGGGCCCCCCTTACCCATGGGGCCCCCTACAACTCTCCCCCCTGTCCCCCCCTGATGGCTGCCCTGGCAAGAGTGCACAGAGCTTTAACCACCATGTGCTCAATCCACAGTCTCCAATGGAGCTTACAATCTATTTTTGCTGCCACAAGTACACATAACTTCCACAAAGATTCACACATTGAGGGACTAGCTTCCCTAAGGAGGCCCAGTGCAACTGAGCCAGAAATTTCGGTGAATGACCCTTCTTTGTTTTGATATAGAGAAGCAACCAGAAATATTCTGCACCAGGAAGGTTGTTTGCTTTTGAAGTATGAGATCCAAGGCAAATCTAGTCCTACAATATAAATATCTGCCTAGTAGTAGGGATATGGACCAGTGACTTCATCTTAGATGTATATGGGAGGGACCACATAAAGTTCAAGTACCAGCATCTAATCATTGGTCAGAATCCTAAAATCATCTACAACAGGGCTTTCCAGCTGAAGGCCCGTGGGCTTTATGTTGCCCTTCAAAGGCTCCATAGATCTTCTCAAGGCTCCATAGATTTGGCTGACTGTATGACAGGGGTCTTATCCGTGAGCCACATTCAAATGTAAAAAAGAGTTGGGGAGCAACACAGCCATGAAAGATGTCCCTGGGGTTACCAAATAAGGGTTGTGATTGACTATATGGTAGCCCCTATGTGGATTAGAAGCCTACAGGAGACTCTCTTTGGCAGTATACCTGTTTTTTATGCAACCAACCTCCTGGAATTCAAAAATAAGAACCTTCTTCAAGGCCACTGAGAGTACCATCGAACATGTAGCCCATGAGCCACTGATTGGGGATCACTGCTGTATGACATCATCTGGCACTAAGTTGAACAGCACTGATGTAGAAGATATATTTTCACTGTTTTTGTTGGTACAGAACACTCTGGCCTCCCCCACAGAACGCTTCAGCCTTCTCCTATATGAATACGATACCAGAGGGCAGAGAAAAAAATGCAAAAAATCCGCCCTACCCAAGGGCACAGGTCCATTGTAAGGAGAGACAGATAAATTAACATACAATTAAATGCTTTATCCTCTTTTATACTCAAGCCTACTGTAATGCTTATTACTTCTATAACTGATGGTATTCACGGAGTGTGTCAATTCAGCTTTCTCACCAGGATTGTTCTGTGAAAAGTATTATGGTATTAAGGGAACATGTTATATATAAATAACAGCCATCAAAACTCTTTCAAGTAGACAAGCAAGTTTCATGTCTTCAAAAATCAGGATTCTTAGTGAATCTGGTTTGCTCTTGTTGTGATCTGCAGGGGAACATCCTACTGTATATCTGGATAGGCCAAAGATCCACAGGTTCTTAGAAATTCTATCACTGGTCTTCTATTAGACATGAGTTAAAGCAATGATTTCACTTAACCAAGACCAAGACTGACTTTATTGCTACTACCGCCATACACCCCTCTACACTACAGAAAGAGTCAAGGATAATAAGACCCAAATAGCTTAGCACCTCAAGCCTTACCTGATACTTTTGGAGCACCACAACATTTCTGATCTCCTTAAGTATCTGGCAAGGCTGAATATTTAAGCTTAAGGTGCTGGTGCTAAGCTTTTTAGGTCCTTGGACTCTGTAGTGTAGAAGGGTGCATGATAGTGGTGACCTCTGAAATATAGGGTGGCAATAGGGCCAGTATTGGTTCTCTGTTTTAAAGAGTGCCAGACTATTATGTTTTAGGTTCTTGAGTTGAATACTCCATTTAAGATGTGGGATCTGCTTCCTTTACATATTTAAATATCCCTTTATTATAATAAATGTTCTATTGGTTACACCCAGAAGAAGAAATCCAGTAGCACTCTGGAGTTGATGCAAAATCTTTAGTGATTTATTTATCCCATATACATACAAAAAAGGGCAACGTTTCGGGCCCCACTGGACCCTTTATTAAGGCTTGATAAAGGGTCCGGTGGGGCCCGAAACCTTGCCTTTACGACTTTCTATTGGTTAGTCGCAGAGCTTCCCACCTCGGTGCATGTCTTTATTTCAATAACTGGATCAAGAACTTTATGGACACTTGTCTCTTCAATTCAAATGAACTATGTAACTTTTCTGTCTTTAATATCAAAAGAGGCCACCAAGTATCTAATCTCTGTTTAGCCTTTAATGGGAGGCTTTATAGGAGGCTTAAAAAATGTGTTACAGTAATAGGGATACATTTGGAAAGGCTTCTCTGTCATACTTCTCATACCTGAAAGACTATAAATTATAATCCTTGTATAACAAGGCTCAAGATGCTCCTGATGATTACATTTGTTGATGTGTCTTAAAACTAATGGAATATAATTGACCATGTACGAAGGCAATGATCTTAAGCAATCTCTTGCCAGAATTCTTCCTTCCAGTGCAAGTCCCAGTTATGTAAGCTTTATAAATAGGCTGGAGAAACACATAAAAATGTAGGGTAGACCTGTACATTTCATTTAGTCACTGGCACATTTATTAATGGTATTAGTTAATGGCATAGACGGAATTGTTCAGTGATGTGTAAGAGCCTGATTTCCATCTAATGGAATTTGTCCTTACTGTCCCCAACCTTTCATAAGAGAATTAAGCCAAGTAATATTTTATACAGGTATGAGATGTATTACTCAGAAAGCTGTTATGCACAATAGTGGCAAGGCTGGTTTCAGACCCTATAGTTCTGTCTGATTTACCATGTTGCTTTCATCATAATTTCAATGATTTTTGAACTAAATTTAGCTGGTTGTAGGCAAGGTAATGGTAAGAGGCCCCTTATAAACCCCTAGAATCTCCAGTCTTTGTACAGAACAATCTCATGTTTACAGAGATCAGAGTCAGATCAATTTGGAGGTCAAATTGTTGGGTAACGATACCAACCCATGGACCGAACATCATTCAGTGTGTTTGGAAAATAGTTTGTGTAATTAGTGTGTGTAGAAAACATCAGGGCTACTTTAATTTGAGCTGTTTGAAGATGTGAAGAAGTCTCCCAATCTGAAGGCCAGTTAGGGTGAGATTTTTGGTGAGTGCTTATTTGTGCCCTGGGTACCCCTGGAACTGTAGCAGGGTGACTGTTACCCCAATGTTTCTATATATCTGTAACCTTGTTATGAGCTAAGGGGATCCAGTCTGAAGGTCAGTTAGGGGGAGATTTGGGGTGAGTGCTTATTTGTGCCCTGGGTACCCCTGGAACTGTAGCAGGGTGACTGTTACCCCAATGTTTCTATATATCTGTAACCTTGTTATGAGCTAATGGGCCCAGTCTGAAGGCCAGTTATGGGGAGATTTGGGGTGAGTGTTTATTTGTACACTGGGTACCCCTGGAACTGTAGCAGGGTGACTGTTACCCCAATGTTTCTATATATCTGTAACCTTGTTATGAGCTAAGGGGGCCCAGACTAAAGGCCAGTTAGGGGGACTTTGGGGTGAGTGCTTATTTGTGCCCTGGGTACCCCTGGAACTATAGCAGGGTGACTGTTACCCCAATGTTTCTATATATCTGTAACCTTGTTATGAGCTAAGGGGGCCCAGCCTGAAGGCCAGTTAGGGGGGAGATTTGGGGTGAGTGTTTATTTGTACCCTGGGTACCCCTGGAACTATAACAGGGTGACTGTTACCCCAATGTTTCTATATATCTGTAACCTTGTTATGAGCTAAGGGGGCCCAGCCTGAAGGTCAGTTAGGGGTGAGATTTGGGGTGCGTGCTTATTTGTGCCCTGGGTACCCCTGGAACTATAGCAGGGTGACTGTTACCCCAATGTTTCTATATATCTGTAACCTTGTTATGAGCTAAGGGGGCCCAGTCTGAAGGTCAGTTAGGGGGAGATTTGGGGTGAGTGCTTATTTGTACCCTGGGTACCCCTGGAACTATAGCAGGGTGACTGTTACCCCAATGTTTTTATATATCTGTAACCTTGTTATGAGCTAAGGGGGCCCAGCCTGAAGGTCAGTTAGGGATGAGATTTGGGGTGCGTGCTTATTTGTACCCTGGGTACCCCTGGAACTATAGCAGGGTGACTATTACCCTAATGTTTCTATATATCTGTAACCTTGTTATGATCTAAGGGGGCCCAGCCTGAATGTCAGTTTAGGTGAGATTTGTGGTGAAAATTTACTGCCCCGTGTTCCCCCATGAACTATAGTGGATGAATGTTCTTATAACTTTGGCAACTTATTATAAGCCAAGGCAGAATCTGACAAATGATGGACCACAAAGTGGGGCATAAGGATTATCAGTGATTCTAAGCATTGCCACTTTATATTTTCTTAATCTCCAGGTCTAGACCAATGGTCTGAAACACCTACCCACTTGCTCTTTGCAATATGCAGGACACTGGAGGCTGGGAAAGCTTTAAATCAACAGTTGGTCTATCAGATGATGCATCAACACAGAAATGTGTGCAAATACAATCTCACGTCACAATTCCAATATGTTAATTTGTTGTGTAACCAGGACCCAACACTCATACACATTCTAGAAATTCCAAGCCTGGGGATGTTTCATAATCTACATTGCAGCGAGAACTTGGGGTTTATTTTAGAGCGGAGTAAATTATTACCAGTTAACAGACTTGCTTGGATGAATTTTTATTGGAGATGGATAGATGACATCATTCAAAGCCAACAATGCTGCTGGGTGGCATATTATTGTGATCATACTGGGTGCTACCTCCATTTAAAGGAATACCGTCACCAAAATAAAAATGTGTTTATTTTAGCATGCAATAAATGACTAATATGTCAGTTCTTTGTAAAAATTTAGTTACTTGACTCATGAAGAAGTTATACAGGCAAGGGACTTTCTAATGCAGAGGTCCCCAACCTTTTTTTTTACCAATGGACCACATTCTTATGTAAAAAGAGTTGGGGGGCAACGCCAGCATGATCAAAAGGTCAAAAGGTCCTGCGGGTGCCAAATCAGGACTATGATTGGTCATTTGTGCCCCTGTGTGGACTGGCAGACTACAGGAGGCTCTGTTTAGCAGTACAACTGTTTTTTATACAACCAAAAGCCTGATATTCAAAAATAAGCACCTGCTTTGAGTTCCCAGGAAGCAACATCCAAGGGGTTGGTGATCAACATGTTGCTTGCGAATCACTGGTTCAGAATGACTGCTCTAATGGAATAATTAATGGTCTTCACTTTGAGCGCATAGATCTAATGATGTTCCTGCTATGACTATTCTGGTAGAGGTCAATGAAGGCTACTGTTCCTCAACTGAGCTCCTTTTGAGCATCCTCAGCTAACACCAGCCGGCAGAAGATCTTGGATGGCCTTCTATCATCACTCATGCAATGGAAAAGTGACTGTACAGTGTCTAGGCTCCACAATTGGGTCACATATTTGTGATGCAGAGTTATTGTATTTATGGAATCAGCCGTGTACGTAGAAACCTACATTCCTGGCCTGACAGCTGATATGATACACTTATTACAATACACTCAGCTAGTTACCAATTAAATACACATCACAGAGCTAGACCTCTTAGTAATGCAAAAACCCTGTGTGTGTTGCAGACTTCCAGCAGGCCACTGCTTCTGATACTTGAAAAACCTAAAAGTATCTGGGGTAAAGAGGGTAGATAAAACCTGTGGGGTGAGACTGGAGCAAGTGGCACTTCTTTGTCTGTACTGCAGTTAAGATTGAAACGTACGAGCAATGGGTAAGTAAGTGAGTATCCCATGAGCACACAGGTAGCCATATTTTCTGGCTATACTAGTTGCTCTTGTGTACTGCAATCAATATTATTCCCATATACAAGATTGGGAAGAGAATGGAAGTGGTTTGATTGTCTCAGATATCTCTGAGAAGCATGTGACATCATAAGACTTGCACTATTGCCCTTATAAACAGGTATAAACAGGTTCTTGTGTCCTACCATGCGTCATTGTGTCTGCTTCATTCCAGCCTGAGATCATTTAATGGGTCCTGTTCATTTTTATTTGTTCCCCCCCAATTTACCAAGCACTCTCAGAATTCCAGAGACTTTCCCTGCCACATCTGAGCCAACATCAACATAGCAAAGGTCTTAGTTCCTGAATATTTCTTTAAAGAACTACCTGGTGGGATTCAGCAGACCCTAAACTGGAGTGTCTGTAGGATTCCAACCAGAAGAAAGGGAAATAGTCTAATCAAAACCACATCAATCTAGAGCTGGTGGGGAGCCTTGGGCTACTGGATGGACAGATTGGGACCTTCTCTAAAAAAATCTGCCCCATTACTGATCCTTGAGCAATGTTCACCCTTCAAAGTGTTCACTGTAACAAGATAGTCCAGCTTCTCACCAAGTGTAAATCAGAATTAACAAGAGTGCTGGGAATATTAAGTTCTCCTCTGCATTCCATTGCTAACCTTTAAGCGGAAGAGAGAAGTATGTGAGATATTTTTTTACACCTTGGACCTTGGCAATTTTTAACTTAAGGGAAAGTCCCTTTTAAAGCTGTGAATTCATTTCTGACCTTCACAGACACCTTCATAAAATAGATTTAGTGACTGTTGAAATTTCCATGAGGCAAGGTTAATAGAGTTAGAAGTGGGTGTATGCATTTGAAAGGGGCAAAAAACTGGAGCAAATCACTATGTTTTTGTTTGCAATGCCTCCCTGTTTTGCAGAAGCTAAGGCAGAGCTGTCTAACTGGCGGCTTATGGGTGGCATCCGGACCATTACCCCCCATGTCTAGCTCCCACATGAAAGTCTGTCTGCTGTGACTGCTTACATTGTGTAGGATTCAAAACGTATCAGTACTGAGATTAACTGGCCCTTGCATTGTTTTCACCTCAAATTCAGTCTGTAAACCCCGGCACTTTTAACACCTGCACTTTTTTTCCTGTAGGACACACAACTAGAGCCCTGTAAGTCTGATCATGTTACTTTCCACCAGATTTTTTTGCAAGAAGCAAAATTAAGTTTGCAACAGATAGGGGTGCAAGAGCTTTGTATAGGCTTCTTAGCACCCCTACCATATAATGTATCTATTCTGCAAAAACGTTGATTACTGATTTTATCCACACCCAGTTTGAACTCTGGAATCCTTTGATGTTGGACTTCTAACCTCTGATCTTCATAATACCCTTCCCAATACCAAAGTTCTGGCATTTCTTTTGTTTTTGTTTCAAGTTGTATTTTTTATTCTTTCTCGAATGTTTTCTCCTCCTGCTACATGCATTTAGCTGCCCTGCCTGGTGATAAATCTTATCCTTGGTTGGCTGTGATTATACACCTACACAATGTCTGAGCTTTGCTGTGCCCTGTTTTGTCTCCACACCCCTTGACGGCTTTATCTCTCCTGCCAAACCTTCTCATTCTCACCATTGAAGCTCACAGCTTACAATATACATACATATACAGTACGGAGCAGATTTATCAAGGGTCGAATGTCGAAGTGCAAAAAACTTCGAAATTCGACCATTGAAAAGGCTGGTTCGACATTCAAAGTTGAATTCGTAGAATTTTTAAGATCATACGATTGTACTATGATCGTACTACCATCGAATGATGGTACTTCAATCGTACTTCGTATCAAACAATTCAAACGATTTAATTGTACGATCGTACGATTTCATTTAGACTTCTAAAAACATAGCCAAATGTTGGCTATATGTTTTAGGAGGTCCCCATAGGTTAACATAGAAATTTGGCAGATTTAAGGTGGCGAATTGTCTAAGTCGAAGAATTTCAAAGAGACAGTACTTTGATTATCGAATGGTCGAATAGTCGAGGCATTTCCACTTCGAAACGAAGTCCAAGTCAAATTGGGCCTATTCGATGGTCGAAGTACCCAAAAATTACTTTGAAATTCAAAGTTTTTCAATTCGAATATTCACTTCGAATTCACTTCGACCCTTAGTCAATGTGCCCCTACATGTCACAGAACACTTAAACAGATAGTTGGGTTCTCCTATTTAAGTTAAGGGGAAATGGCTCTTGTTGTGGACTGGGAATTCTACAAAAAATGGAAAAACTGAGAAAAATGTTGCATTCTGTACTTTGTCACCTTCTGATGCCCAAAATAGCAGTTTCCATGACTTAAAATCATGTAAATATATATAATTTTCTGTGCTTTTTCTGATTTTCTGCAACATGTTATCATTATAATGTCATTCGTGCATTAAAAGTTATTTTTAAAAAACTACAAAGTGTCACTAAAGTACATCTTTTATTTATAGCAAAGAGCATGTTGTAACTTTTGTACCATATCTGGAATTCAAATACAGCAAGAGCGGAAAAGGAGAAAGGTATTTGCATATCCACAGTCAGTTTAGATCAAGCATAACCACATAACTATTTAAAAGAATACACGACTGCTACAGTAGGTATTTATTTATCCTACTATACCTGCTATCCCACAGTCACACTCCCTTCCCAGAGACTATTATCCACTGTTACTATAGACACCATCTCTCCCTACTATACCTGCTATCCCACAGTCACACTCCCTTCCCAGAGACTATTATCCCACTGTTACTATAGACACCATCTCTCCCTACTATACCTGCTATCCCACAGTCACACTCCCTTCCCAGAGACTATTATCCACTGTTACTATAGGCACCATCTCTCCCTACTATACCTGCTATCCCACAGTCACACTCCCTTCCCAGAGACTATTATCCACTGTTACTATAGGCACCATCTCTCCCTACTATACCTGCTATCCCACAGTCACACTCCCTTCCCAGAGACTATTATCCACTGTTACTATAGACACCCATCTCTCCCTACTATACCTGCTATCCTACAGTCACACTCCCTTCCCAGAGACTATTATCCACTGTTACTATAGACACCATCTCTCCCTACTATACCTGCTATCCTACAGTCACACTCCCTTCCCAGAGACTATTTCCCACTGTTACTATAGACACCATCTCTCCTACTATACCTGCTATCCCACAGTCACACTCCCTTCCCAGAGACTATTATCCCACTGTTACTATAGGCACCATCTCTCCCTACTATACCTGCTATCCCACAGTCACACTCCCTTCCTAGAGACTATTATCCACTGTTACTATAGGCACCATCTCTCCCTACTATACCTGCTATCCCACAGTCACACTCCCTTCCTAGAGACTATTATCCACTGTTACTATAGGCACCATCTCTCCCTACTATACCTGCTATCCCCACAGTCACACTCCCTTCCCAGAGACTATTATCCACTGTTACTTAGGACACCATCTCTCCCTACTAATACCTGCTATCCACAGTCACACTCCCTTCCCAGAGACTATTATCCACTGTTACTATAGACAACCATCTCTCCCTACTATAACTGCTATCCCACAGTCACACTCCTTCCCAGAGACTATTACCCACTGTTACTATAGCACACCATCTCTCCCTACTATACCTGCTATCCCACAGTCACACTCCCTTCCCAGAGACTATTATCCACTGTTACTATAGACACCATCTCTCCCTACTATACCTGCTATCCCACAGTCACACTCCCTTCCCAGAGACTATTATCCACTGTTACTATGGACACCATCTCTCCCTACTATACCTGCTATCCCACAGTCACACTCCCTTCCCAGAGACTATTATCCACTGTTACTATAAGCACCATCTCTCCCTACTATACCTGCTATCCCACAGTCACACTCCCTTCCCAGAGACTATTATCCACTGTTACTATAGGCACCATCTCTCTCTACTATATCTGCTCATACGACTGTTGTTATTTGTCAAGAGATTACCCTGTAGAGTATTTTTGAGTTTCCTTGCACTCTTCCTACAGGTATGGGTCTGGAGACCTTCTCCAACTATTGCTCTATTGGTTAACTTACCAATGGTGGACATCGTATTATTTGAGATGTGTTCTAAAATGGCATCAGACTGCCCCCAACTCTACTAGGGGTGGCAAGTCCAGTTTTTCGGGATCTCCGCCACAAGACCTTTAAACTTGTCAGCTTTGTCTTTGGTCTGAGAGACATTTAATCAAAGCCCAATCTTCTACTTTCTGTCCTAATAGTTCAGACAATTGCTAAACGTTCAGGGTGGCTGTAATATCTGACAGTACTGTAATATGAAGGCAAAGCCAGGCTTTGAACTGTATTGCCCTGGTGGAAGGACAAAAGCTAATACTAATTATAGTTCCCTGCAATAAGAAGACAAAAGGCAATTGCAACATGTGACTTTGATCCGAAGGCCAATTGCATTTGGTCTGGGAGCACAAATATCCCAGTAGGTAAACGTTGGCTCAGATAGTACAGACAAGCCAGACAGCTGTTACTCACACTTACTAAATGAGCCCTAGTCACACACAGATATGGGTTATTGAGTGCAGCACTGTGTACATACTATAGCTCACTGAGACAATAAAATGTAATTAGAGACTCTTATGAAATTGCTAGACTTCAGGCTAACAGGCTGCTGTTTGATGTTGCCCCTTATTTACTCTCATGTTCCCCTTTAAACACAGTCCTTTGATGTCAGTTACTGCAGGAGGAATTGTTTGTAAGTTAACAGCAGCATATCTGCATATATTATATGTATTTATATTTTTTGTATATTTATATAGTATGATGTCTATACACCCATCTTTACAATAAAACACCATGTGAACAGGTCATTAATGACTATATACATTGACATTTAACTGGAATAAGAGGAAGGAGGTCTCTGCCCTGTAATGTAGAGCTTACAATCTAAATAGTCAATAATAATAACCAGATGTAGGAGCCTGTCCTTTGCAGCCAGGCTCCCCAAGACCTGCATGCATTTATATTCTATTCACAAAGGTACTCACCCCTATACATTCCTCTTGTAGTTTGCCCTAGTGCCAATTTATTGCACAAGGGACAAAGGGAGCCTCGGAATTAATACCTACCTTCAGGAGTTTGGACCTTCTGGGCTCCCATTGCCTGTTGCACCTACACTAGTAAAGGAACAATGGAATTTACATGTGTTTTTGCACTTTGCACTTGTCTTAGTAAATTAGCACATTAATTGCAGAATAAGCTCAGGGCAAACTCTTCTTAGACAGAGGGCGTATTCTTCCATTAATTACTAAACAAAGCCAGTCTGCTTGAAAGGGTCAGCAACATGGGGAAAATGAAAATGCCCACAGGAATATGTATGACCTAAAATTCCTCTGAACACAAAAGACTGGGTGGGGCTTTGTTTATCATAGGCTTTAAACCGTTCCTCTAGGACTCACATGCTTATTAAAGTCAACACCCGAGCCCCACCAATTTGATAAATCCATTAGTGGGAAGCAGAGGTAGAGTCTAGCCTGGGGACACGTGTGTAACCTTGTTTGGCCACACTTCTGAAGTGAGACGCTTGACTTTCAGCATTGGGCTGTGGTATGTATGACCTCTCTACCTTCATTGTCTCTGTTTCATTTATAAGGTGAGAACATGATGTAAATATGGCTCAATCCCTGAGCAAGTACATCCAATGGGGGAGTATTCAGAAGGCCAACAGAAACCTGGGCCTGGTTTTATAGGAAGGTCACAAGGGCCCTGACCTAGGGGGAAAGTAGTTAGTTGTGGCAGACATAACTGGTTGAAATACTTGTATAATTTGTTCTGAACAATGGAGCTGAAATGGTCCCCTATGCAGATCCCTATATTCTGATGATGAGTGTTCCAGCTGGGTTGTGATCCAGCAAAAGTGTGGTGGGGTTGTGGTGGGGTAGCAGAAGAGCTTGGTCTTGGGGGAGACACCTCACTGACTTGAAATCACTCAAGTTTAACAGCTTTCAAGGGCACAACTATGGCTCCCTGGCAGAGCCACAACATAGCAACCTAACTACTACTTTTAATTTGCAATACATGTATTACTATACAGAGGATTTAAGATCTGTTCCACTGTGACTGAATGCTCTGGGCATAAAGCAAATCAGTTCTGTTGCATTGACAGAAAAAGAAAAGATGCTTCCTTGTCTTAGACACAAGTGTGGGACCCAAAACCTTGCCCCTTAGGGTTCATTTACCCAGCACTTACATCTGGAGAATATATGTGCTCTATCCTTGTGTCTGATTAAACATCAACCTTGTACATACTGGCTGAAAGGGCTTTTTGCTAGTGATGAGCGAATCTGTCCCTGTTGGCAGAACATTAGAGAAACTCTAAAAAAAAATTCAAAACGGGGAAAAATGTGCAAAATGCATTGAAGTCAATCAGCATAAAATGTTTTTTTATGCAAGACAATTTTTTCTCACTCCAAATTTATTAAAATCAATGGGCGTTTTTTCTTATGGCGACTTTTTTGTCTCAGCGACAATTTTGTCTTGGCAAATTTTTTGTCTCTGTGACTTTTTTATCCAAATGCATGAAAGTTAAAAAATGTACGCGCAAATTTTTTGTTGCAGCAAATTTTTCCACTGCAAATTTTTACCGCAGTTTCGCAAAAAAAATTTGCCGGTGGCAAAGTATGGCATTTCACCGCAAATCAATTGGAGTAGACCCTCGCACACCCGTTATGTAGATGTATAGATTTGCTTGGTGCTTGACAAAGGGGCGGAGCCCCGAAACGTTGCACCACCGCAGTAAAAACTTTTGCAAGGGCTTGTCCTGCAGATACAAGTCTCGTGTGCTGGTGTGTTTTTTGTTCCATTTCACCGCAAATACCTTGCCTGGGAAATAAATTCGCTCCTCACTACTCTTTGCCTATGTTCCTCCCCCCATGCAGCCCCTCATGAATACAGTGCTCCCAAGCTCAGGCTGTATTCATAGAGAAGGTTCGGGTCCTGGTGCTGTATTCTAGAGCACAAGACTGGCACCTGTTGGCACTCATTGTGGGGTAGGGTGCACAGTATTTGCATCTTTCTTGCATCCTGACCCTCCATTTGTAAATGGCTGTTAAGGACTTTTTTTCAATATATTAATATATTTCCCCCAAACTACCCTACATCATGGTAAGACTCAATTATGAATGTGGCTCAACAGACTCATGGCTTATTCTCTGACGTCCATTTTTTTTGAGCCACTGGAGATTTACCTGAATCTGAGCCATTGGTTGTAGTGGAAAAACACCTTTAATGACAGTCAATACTCTAATAAATCCCCACAAAACACTTGGTACAGTGGCTTGGGGTACACTAATAATTAGGAGATGCCAATAGAGTGCGCCAGTGCCACTCGATACCAGGTACAGTTCATGGTTTATATATTCCGAGCTTGGAATGTTGACATTGGAATTGTTGCATTCCTTAGGCACATTGGACCTTAAAGTCTGGCCCAAGCAAGACCTAGAATGACATTCTACATATATTGGATACTCTCAGATATTGTGACATAATCCACTAGTTGCCAGGAACATACACAAAGTACAGCAATAACCAAAGCATTAAACCTCAGCGCTACAGATTTCATTACACAAACCACAAATAATCTGTTGAACCATTGTTAGTGCTTTTGTAGGATGAACTCAAGAAGGTAAAGCCGATATGCCTTCCAAAGAGCTTAAAATAATTTGTCATTAATGAGACTTCATCTTTCTTTCAAGGAAGAGCTTCTTAGTAATGTCGTCTTTGTTTTCTTAATTTCTCATGGCGATCAAATTTCTCTTTGGGATTCCCTAAAGCCAATGGTCCCTTGGGATTTACAGATATGGTGGTGTTTTCAAGGTGACACATTTTTTGTAAGTATAAATAATATTTTGAATCTTCTCAGAAGAAGGCAGTCTGTGTTTAGCAAATGCAAGGAGAACACTGGCTCCATATTAATACCCTTGGAAGTAGATGTTGGACTGTCTGGTGTCCAGATGTTTTGGTGATAGAGTGTATACATGTGCATATTGGCATCGGTGGGCATGCCTATGAATTATTTAGGATGGAACTGAAACCTATTGTCTTGATTTCAAGGGTAGTATCCTCTTTAGGGGGGATCAATGTGACTAAAGTCAGCTGATTAACAGGAGGAGAACTGACTTCTGCTAAATTGTTTCAAGAAGAAAACTGTCCTTCAAACCAGCGAAATGGCACGTACTCAGCAGGACTCCAGGCAGCGGTAAAATTCAATTCACTTTATTTCACAAACATTAATACAAGAAGAAAATTGGTCATACACTATAAGATCTGCTTGTTTGGAGAGGCCACGTTGAGGTAGGCAACAACGGGCTAATCTGATCCGATTGGACCACAATACAGTACAAGTAAGCTGTTGGGGTGAGGACTGTATTAATGAGTTAATGTGTTCCTTGCCCAATTTTTACGGTTGTCTGATGGACATCTGTCTGATTTTTGGCGAGGCCCCTCAGAGGGCCCCATACAGGGGCCAATAAGCTGCCAATGTGATCTGTTGGCAGTTTTTATTGGTACACCTTACAATTGATTAATAAATACTGCTTTTACAAGCACCATAAAGAACTTGAGCTGGTACAGTCTACTTTAAATCCAGACCAAATGCATCATGTTCCATATATATATAAAAAGGTCTGACTATCAGAAAACAGCAAGGTCAAATGATAACAGGTTAACTATTAACTATATGTTAATATAAACTGAATTGTCAGCTGTAAATATGTTCTTTTATTATTTAAAGGGGAGAGGAACATTTTGCAGAGAGGTTACATGCGGGCTATTAATGTGCTAGGGTATTTGGCCTTTGGTTGAACTGGTGCCTTGTTTATTTCTTTTGGATGAGTTTTGCAAATCCAGACCCTTCCTCAGGTTTGTACTTTAAAGTTTATGAGCAATAAAACATACTAGAAGAGATGGGTCCCTAGATTATGGTGGTATCTCAGGGTCTTACTGGAAATTACAAATGGTATAAAATGAAATGCTGTGATGTTTGTTCCTGCGGGTCATCTCTGCTAACACTAACTGATCAATCAAACCTTAGTGCTAGAGAGCAAGATTGTCCAATTAAAAACTAGCGCACCGGATATGGCTCTCCAAAAAAAGGGCGTTCTTGCCATGAAGCTCCTTGTCTACGGTATCAATGTGAGCCAGGTAATTAAGGGGGGCAAAAACCATCCCTGGTAACTTTAAGAGCCTGAAATTTGCTTTTTCGAGTGCAGAAAGCACATTAGTGGTCGTTTACGGTGGTGGCAGTGGATGAACATCTCAGGTTGTGCGGGGCACACAATTGTCCCTTGTGCAAGAGATTTTTATGGACCCAAGGCTGCTAAAGAGCTCCAATCGCCATAGATCTGCCCATACACAGAACAAATTAGACACATATATATATAACAAGTCCACTGACAGTTTTACACCGGTTATGCAAGCAAACACGATTAGAGTTACTTATTTCCAAAGACACTCCTTACACTTCTCTATAGCTGCACTCAGCTCCAGTGTGTCCACAATTGCACCTTTTGACATGGCAAGCTTGCCACCACCTTTGAACCAGGGTTCTCACTGCAGGCTCTTTCAATAGAAGTTTTAGATGACATTTTGGTGGCAATCGCTGGAAATTACACCAATGCCACCTTTCCATTTGCAGATACAATGATGCTGGAATTATGAGACAAAAACCCAAGCATTTTGGGTACAAAAACATAACAAATTGCATCTCAAATTGCACTTTGCGCATTGCCATCGTGGGTGTAAATGAGTCTTATAGTATCGCAGTATAGTGAGTAACAGGCCCATTACATGGCAAGAGTTAAAAAGCATGGCTATTGAACATCTGACAAGCACTAAAAATAAATCTGGAATTAACCTGATGCACTACTGTATATACATTGCTACTAACTTTAGTTGTCTGACTTTCACCAGGCTTTTTTTAACACCGTATTTTTCCCCTTAAATATAGATCTGTTTTATCTGTTTATCTTATGAGTCTCGTCATAGAAACCCAGGGGACAAAGGACGCTCGCTGTAGTTCCAATAATCTGATAATACATTAACCAATGGCAGCAAAAACATGGCATTCCTTCGATTTATAAGAGATTTGCCTGTTAATAAGAACCTGAGTTATTGCATTATGAGTGCAATGGAAACTACACACTTAGGGGCAAATTTATCAAGGGTTGAATTTCAAAGTATCTGAGTTTCGGATGTGAAAAATCTGAAACAATCTTGAGAATCTAATTTTTACAACACTCTCTACATCATACTAATAGTTAACTCAAAGGTGAACAACCCCTTTGCAAGTTTGCATCCCTTGAGTTAATACCTTTTTTAGGCAAGACAGTACTTTATTTGCTTTAGAAGCCACTGCCTAGAGTTACACAAATTGTTATCCACAAATATCCCCACATCCTTCTCAATTAAGGAGGCCCCCAACAACACGATCACAACCGTGCATTGTTCTTATGTCACTGCTTGGAATTAGGGGAGCAGGGGGATGAATTTTCTAAGTTTTCAGTTGCAGAATCTCCAGGGCAAACGTTGCCTAACGATCCCTAATCTCTTTTTTTGGGAACAGAAATGCATCAATGAAACAACTTCTTTAAATATTATTTCACAGCATAAAAGGTCATTCCTGTTATTACATATTCCAATAATAAACTTTAATGTGGTGGCTCAGTATTAACAGCCTTAAATGCAGTTGAATTACTGAGACCTTAATTGAACATTCATCAGATGAATTGGTGATGGTACCATGACCAGTTCTTCATCTGTAATGGTGTTTCAAGTCTACACAATCCATTAAAGACATTGTATGCTCCTGTAGACATAGAGAATTTTAATGACTGTTTTTATCATGTAATAAATCTGAAGTGGTATTCCCTGACAAGAAATAATTCTCCCCCTATCTAACTTCAGGCACGGTTATAAATAACATGAACTGGGAACATCTCAGTGAGTTTTCCCATCATAGTAAGAAAGTTGGAGACAATGTCAAACACACCTATAATTTTAAAGGTTGCAATTAGTTCAGCTCAGTGGGTACTGTATCATGAGTCATGAGAGGAAGGCTTTTTGCAAGAGAATAAATTGTTATGGGTGAAATTCCCATTTACAGTGAGCCTCGATTACTGCAGTTTTCAGGTAAAATTCTGGGAAAATTGCAAGAAAACAAATTTCGTGGTAGAAAAGTGTGCAAAAAAAATCTCACGGGAGAAATACTTTATAATTTCATAAACTGACAATATATCTGTTGAAATGACTTTGAGACATCCTGTTTATGAAAACCTTGAGTTATTTTGGGCCAAAGAGATGGAAACTTCAACGAACTTCACTGTAGTGTGGCTTTGGACACAAATTCCTTTAATGAATTTCGTCAACAACTTTGTTCAATTTTTTGTGACCCCAACTGTGGTGATAAAGAAGAGCTTGTTATTTTAGTCTTTGGGTTCCTGGGTTTCCTTTCATTATATATGAAGATATGCCTGAACAAATAAAGAATTTTCACATGATTTTTGTTATACAAGTTGTTTATCTGCATATGTCATAATTTGGCCCCCATAGCTGGACCTACTGGCAGAAATCTGGGAAGCGAGTGGTTGGGGAACTCACACAACTAGAACATTCAGCGAGGAGTACAAGGAAGTTACAGACACTTTTATCTGCTTTGCATTTGAGAACTATGGAACTTGTACAGTGTTTATGATATCTAGAATGATAGTTCCAAGTCAAATGGACTTGCTGAGTAATCTTCTATGTTTTCCAAATTTCAACGCAGCCTCTTGGAAAAGTGGAGAAATATTTTAAAGTTAACTCAGCAGGTTCAACTGACTCACATCATGATATGGCTTAATGAAAACCTTCGTAGACATTGTTTATAATGTTAGATGGTATCTCTCTGTACAGCCAACAGTTCAGAGAGATAAGAAAGGTGGTGGCCAGTCTGCCTGAGAGACAATGACAGTTTAGGCAAAAGCTAAAACTGCAAACAGAGCCCTATAAAAGTAACATGGGGGTTATTTATTAATATTTGAGTTGTGTTTTCCACGAAAATTCTGGTTTTTTTTTTGGTCAAAACTCACCTTTTTTGGTAAAAAAAAAACCCCAATTTTTTTTTTAAAAAACAAAAAACTCAAATTTTTAGAGATTTATTATACCCCAACCCTGGAAATAGCTTGAATATAAAAATTCACCATCTAAAACCTGTTGAGGTCATGTAGGAGTCAATCGCAGAGGTTCCTTGAACCATTTGAAGATGTTAAAAACCTGCATGATGTTAGAGTCTTTTTCGGAGGGTTTTGCCCGAAAACTCGAATAACTTAAGCTATTAGAATTTTTCCCGTTCCAGTTTTTTCTTAAATAAGAAACCATTCGAGTTGTGAGTTCCTTCGAGGTATAAAAAATTCTAACATTTGACCTTTGATAATTAACCCCCATATGTAGATGTGTATATTACCTCATATCAAATTCAAATTACTTACACTCACATTCAAGGCCCTTAATAATGAAACCCCTCCCTATATTTCATCTCTAATCTCCAAATACTCTCCTTCATGAAACCTACACTCTGCTTCTGATCTTCCCTCACTTCTCCTCTGGTCACTTCTGCCCATTCTCGTCTACAAGACTTCTCTCGGGCTTCTGCTTTTCTCTGGAACTCTCTGCCACAAGCTGTCAGACTTTCTCTTTCTTTCCAAACTTTCAAGCGCTCCTTTAAGACCCACCTGTTTAAAGAGGCTTATTCGATGTACCTTAATTAATCATTTCTGTATCAAAAATGACAAAATGTTTATATAATCCTAATGTCTCAATTGTACCCTAACCTTTTAGTTTGTAAACTCTAATCTCTAGGTCCTTCTAACCCCATTGTACTCTGTAATCCTTGTCTGTTATCCACCATTTATTCCCTGTTTGCTATAACTGCAGTAAAGCACTGCGTATCTTGACAGCGCTATTTAAATAAATGATGATGATGATGATATCGAAAACAGTTGGCCTTCATCAGCTGTAGAACTTTTTCCTTGAGCCTTCTTTCTGGGTCACCAAAGGGGTAATTTATGACTACAGTGTGCAAAGTATAGTTTCGGGCACAAGCTTCCATGTTCCATATTTACAATGTAGTCTCCCTCCCCCCATAATTCAGTGGACATATACCTATATATACATATTTTAAAAAATAATTGTGATTGGGAGGGATGCCACTTCACCCCTTATAAACTCAACACAATGGGGGTCATTTATCAACACTGGGCAAATTTGCCCATGGGCAGTTACCCATAGCAACCAATCAGATTGTTGTATTCATTGTTCTACCTGCAGCTGCCTGAAAAAAGCCAAGCACTGATTGGTTGCTATGGGTTACTGCCATGGGCCAATTTGCCCAGTGTTGATAAATGAGCCCCAATGAATTCACCACATCCTATGAGGCTTAATACCAATTATTTAAGATGCATTAATCCTAAACATTCAAATAAGGGTCATCAACTGGGATATTTTATCTATAATCCAATGAGATCAAATCAAACTTTAGGGGTAGGCCAATCTTCTCATGAAACAACACTTCACTCCCTCTTTCTCCTTTGCCATTAATAGATTCACGCCAATATACACCCAAATGTCTTCCTGGTATAACCTCAAATAGGTCCTTTTGTATCATTGATGATAGTTCTCGTTCTGCTGGACTAAAACCAAAGCCTTTCCAGAGGGAACCAAATCATTGTCTCAGACTATTATAATGTAAAATATTTCTCATCTCCTCTTTCAGAGATTGTCTAACGGAGCTTTTGAAGTTAAATCTATGTGGCGTTGAGAAGAACAAAATCTTTTTTTTAAGTCTTATGTGAATATCCTTTACAGTGACACACAAGAATGAGAGGGGTTAGAATGAATGATGGAGACAATCCAATGATCTATCTGGGGCCAAATGGTAAGAGTATTTAGCCCCTACCATATGTAGATCCATATGAACAATTTCATGCAAATGCTTTAATTCTCCACCACTAATCTACAAACCATTTTGAATAGGGTTGCCTGTTTATCTTTAGAACTTTGCACTGTTGTCCAAGCTCCAATTAACATTCCAGTAGGAAGTTCTTAACCTCTCCTTTTTATCCCAGAGGGGCTGTAATTTTTGTCTTTGTTACTTCTAAAGGTAAATCAGCCCTCGCATTACAAAAAAAAAGGGTGTGGAGTGTCAGCAGGAGTAATCCAGTCTTCATGGCTGAGGATGTGTGGGTTGATTTAGTTTTGCCTCTGGGGGTGAAATTGTTGGCCTTTTTTTACAGCAGAACCTGCTATTATTTAACAAGATTGCTTGTTTTATGCTAATGGGGACACAGTGGGACATCCACTGGTGAGTGGGTGAGCAGGAAAGCACCTACTAATCCTCCACCTACAGTTCAGTTTTATTCACAAATTCTTTTTAGTTTATAATGAGGATAGACATGATGGATTGCCTGCGGAGCCTCATGGAATGAATACAATGGAGGAGATGCTATGAGCTTCTGGGTATAAGAACAAATTATAGTCTTCTTGTTCTCAAATCAGAAATTATTATATTCCGATCACTAAAGGGAGAATTGTCGCCAACGACCGATTCGCACACATCGTACCACTTCGCTAGGCACAAATTCGCTACCACTACGCTAATTGTTGCGCCCTGGGCACTAAACGCTGGTGACTTTTCACTATCGTTACTTCGGCAGTTGGAGCATTTCTTAGTGAAGATGCGCTATCGTTCATTTATGCCTAGCGAAAATTTGCTAGTGATCTTGCGCTTAGGTCAATTTGCATACGGCGGGTAATTTAAAGTTGTACAGACGTCTTTATTTTAAATGTTGCTACAAATGCTTGAAGTTACCACTTTTTATTACAAATGTCCAGGGAACCTTAATAAAGACAATATAATTTATAAAATACACAAAAGCCATGAATATCGTGTAAATTATATCCTTATAAACGGTGAGTTCTGATGTCATCAGTTGTAAACGGTGAGTTCTGATGTCATTTCTGTCACATGACTCACTGAAACTTGTGTATTATAATAAATAAAGTACCTCAGTTGTAAAATATGAGGATATTAGAAGTTACCTCGGCGTTGCATGACCTTCGGCCTCGTGTTTTTATATGGTCATGAAACTCCTCGGTAACTTATAATATCCTTATATTTTACAAGAGGGGGTACTATATTCACTATATAATGTCCTACACATGAGCCCACTGTAAAATGAATGTTCCATATGTTCGGAAATGTCTGGAGATAACCGGTTCCCCCAAAAAAGTTTGTTAGGGCTTCAAAAAAGTAAAAGTCACCAGCGTTTTTGGAACTTTAATACATTTTCGGCAGACAGGATATGATGTAAGAAACAGAAGATTGAGGAAGATCTCTCTGCTTTTTAACACTTTGCCTGGTCTGAGGTGGTGAAGTCAACTCTGGCAAAAGAGGTAATGTTCAGTAAAACCTGCACTTTACTAAATTTGCGGAGTAACAACCTTTGGCCAGAATGAAAAGTCGCCTGGTGATAGAGTCTAGCGGTCTCTTTCCTTAGTGAGTTGGCGCCTGTGCCTGTTAGTGAATTGGCGATGTCCCTGTGGGTGGCAGTGCTGGTGAATTTTTGCTAGCGTTACTCACTTTGTCCTTTAGTGAATCAGCCCCATAGATGGAAGAGCATCAGATATTCCAATCATGCAGGTTTATCATTAGTATTCCTACAGATGACTCATTTCTACATTGGATCTCTATGATATTAGGACTCAGCTTGGCCTGTACATGTAAAATGGTGATTGTACTGTTTTGTTGAGGACTTGTAAGAGTACTATCATGTCTGACAGATGTCGGAGACCCCGTTTTAAAGGAATAAAACCACACTTAAAGGGTTGGCTTTGGAGGTGCTGCAACCTCATGGAAGTTTGACCTGCCTCCTTCTAAAATTAGACTTTGTAGAAGCACTCCAAGTTAAATTAAACTCCGTTTTTGAAAGTGTATGCACTTGCAGAGTTACTTACTGGTGTAACATGGGGCCAGGGCATGTGCAGTGATTAAACCCAACTATTTTTGTATGTTTGAAGCAATTTTATCCAGGTCAGTTGCTCTTCCACTATACTTGCTCTTCCACTATACTTATACAGTTGCTCTTCCACTATAGAATGTCAATGCACAGGTTGATTAAATTGGATGGCAGTGGTTCTTAAAACAAATGATAACTCTTTATTTATAGAACTTAATACAACTTCCAAGAGGATAGTACTCAGCACAAATATTCATTATTTACTAGAACACAGCCAGCGCTTTACCCATGAGGAGTCAATAATTAAACAGTGGGTTAAATCAACTCGGAAGTGTCTAACCCAAAGTATCAGACCCTTCAAGTGGAACTTAGGTGAGCTACAGTAGTACCTATATCTGTACACTTAGGGGGTACCTAAATCTGTACACTTAGGGGGTTATTTACTAAACTCTAAAATTTGTGATTTTTTTTATATAAAATCTGAGTTTTAAAAAATCAAGAATTTTTTGGAATTTATTAAGGCATGGAAAAGTCAGAATCAGAAAATCCAGCATCTCAGACCTGTCGAGGTTGCATATATAAGTCAATGGGAGAAGTCCCAATGGTTTTTTGATATGAGCTGGGTTTCGTGCAATACCCAGAAGTTTTCGGAGTTTTTTCAGATCTTTCACCTGAATTTTCAGGTGAAAGCTCTGAAAAAATCTGATTTTTTTCCCCATCTGTTTAAGGAGGCTTATTTATTAATTTATTATTTAATAATTTATTAAAGCATGGAAAAGTCAGAATCAGAAAATCCAGCATCTCAGACCTGTCGAGGTTGCATATAAGTCAATGGGAGAAGTCCCAATGGTTTTTTGATGTGAGCTGGGTTTCGTGCAATACCCAGAAGTTTTCCGGCAAAAAAGCATAATAAATCTGAATTTTCAGGTGAAAGATCTGAAAAAATCAGATTTTTTTCCCACAAAGCAAAATTATAAATAAATAAACGTAAAAAACCAGAGCGGATTTGATCGGAGTTTGTAACAGAAAATGTTGAGATAAAATCAGCCTTTGATAAATAACCCCCTTAGATTCCTTCCCTAACTCTAATTCTTCTAATTCTCCTTGATGGAGCTTAGGTTTCTCACTAGCTAACCCAAACCTATCTCTCACTCCTGGAATAATCTATCACAGAACTATCCTCACATAAGCTTCACCTACTCGGCCCCACCCTGGCTCTAAACGGCACCTACAGTACCTTCCAGTAAGCTGGAATCCAATGAAGAGGCAGAGCACATGTTAACTTCCATTTTATAGAAAAGAACAACGGCAGCTACTGGGCAGCTGTGGAACTGCCAGAAATGGTTTGCTACTAGAGAAGGACAGGGTGCATGCCTCCAGTTCAACATATTCTGATGAACACAGGCTTGTTAAATGTTTCTGCTTTTCTGATATTTTCTGCATATTGCAAGACCAAAGTTTGTATGTACTGTAGATCAATGCCTAAAGGTTTTTCGTAAAGGTTTGAAATTCTGTATATTCTGTGTATGGACCAGTTGCAATGCCACATGGGTTGTGGGAGTGCAGCTGAAGTGGTGAAAGCACTCTGCTCTATGAGGCAAATTCACTAAGCTCCGGAAATTTGCCAGCGGCGGCTTCGCTCACATTACCACACTTCGGCTGGTGAATTTGCCTAAAATGGGAAGTTTGCTTCCAAGACGCCGAATGATGACGAAGTTTCGCCAGCGGTAATTCAGCAAGCAAAGCAAAGTTGCGCTAGCGTTGGCTAATTTGCATATGGTGGGAAGTTAAATATAATGGACGTATATGTTGCAGCAAATACATTACACTACATAAGCCCAGGGAACCTTAATAAAATAAAATAGAGTTGTGATATTGCCCTACACATGAGCCCAGTGTATAGTTTATGTGCCATATGTTAGGAAATGTAGGGGGGAACCTGGGTACCCTAAAAAAAATTTACAATATTTTCAAGGCCGGATTTACATGGTGGGAGCCCCTAGGCCCAATGCTGTTCACCGCCCCTATCCCCTATTCCCTTTATTCTTGCAAATTTTCATCATCTAGACCAGAGCAATGGGGATTGGTGTTTTTTCATTTTAATTTTGGGAAATTAAAAAAATGAGTGTATCTCCTGTGCATCCCCATTGTTTTGGAACCAATGTGGGTGTGATTGGGCAACATGCCGCCTCCCAAAAATCCTGCTGCCCTAGGCCCGGGCCTAGGTGGCCTTTCCACAAATCCGGGCCTGAATATTTTGTCACCCTGAAAAACGGAAAAGTCGCCAGTGTTTTTATTTGAGGAACTCTTATGTACTCTATTGCACTTCGCCTGGTCTGAGGTGGCGAAGGCAAGTCTGGTGCAAGAGGCAACGTTCATTAAAATCCGCATCTTAGTGAATTTGCGTAGTTACGTCCATTCGCCAGAGTGAAAATTTGCCTGGCGTTAGAGTACGAAGTAACGTTACAGTCTATCTCCTTCCCCAGCAAATTACGCCAGTGCCCGTTAGTAAATCGGCTAAGTCCTGAAATGATGTCACGCTGGCGAATTTTCACCAGCGTTAGTCACTTCACCCTTTAGTAAATTTGCCCTCCGCCCCTCCTTTATAAGGAGTCTTAATTGATTGGAGAAGCTTCCAGTATAGGAAATAAAGAGGGACTTCATGCATAATTAATGTAATTTAGATGATTGCTGTTTATTTACCTTGTTTCATTGGTTCTGTGTACTCTATCTCAGCCAACCATTCTTATGTGTTCCATTGCTATGTTGCACAGGGAGATTAGTAGTTGCTCTGTTTAGGTGGCTACTAATAGGTTTGATTGTTACACTGAAAACAATGTGGCCAAATGATTTGGTTCTGAAGATGCCCTTGCCCATTGAATCTTTTATTGACAGCACTTATGCTGCTACTAGTCAGATGCTACAAATGAAGGAATCCATTCAACCTATGGAATGCAGGGAGTCAAAAAAAAAAACCTAAGACTAAGGGGCAAATTCACTAAGCGTCAAAGCGCCAAACGCTAGCGTTACTTGGCATTTTCGTTACTGCGCAAATTCACTAACGAACGCTGGCGTAGATTCGCTAGTGTTACTTCGCACACTTACGTCTGGCGAATCAATGCTACGGAAGTAACTACGCAAATTCACTAACGCGCGCAGTGTACTGAACGCTACCTTTTACGCTAGACTTCCTTCGCCACCTCAGTCCAGGCGAAGCGCAATAGAGTATATAGGGATTGTTTCAAAAAAAGTCAAAATTTTTTCTAAGTCCCAAAAAACGCTGGCGGGTTTTCTACATTATGGGTGATAGGCTGAAAAAGATTGAAAAATCTTTTGGGGCTCCCCTCCTTCCCCCCTACATTTCCTGACTCATGGCAACTTACCTAGACAGTGGGCACATGTGTAGGGCAAAATAAAATTTTTATTTGATGTTTTGAAGGTTTTCTAGGCATTTGTAGTGCTGATACGTATTCCTCCATTGAAATTTGAATTTGGCGCCGTATGCAAATTAACCTTCGCTAGTGTAACTTCGCTTCACTTAGCGAATCAACGCTAGCGCAACTTCGCAATCTTACGCTACCCCTGTGCGCAACTTCGGATTTTAGTGAATATGCGGAGCGCTGGCGAAACTACGAATCTTAGTGAATTTGCCCCTAAATTACAGGGCAATGTGCTGAAATTTCGTAACTCCTGTTCCTCCTGATCTGCTGCTCAAAGGTCTTTTCTGATCCTACCTCAATAATCTATAAGGGTTGCTGATCCTGGAAAACTCAAAAACCTGTGCAAATTCAGATTTTTGTCAGCCAAATATTTTGGGTGCCTTGCATTCTTATCCAATTTCCAGAACCCACCAGCACACCCTGGCCTCTCCAGCATAAGTTGGCCCGGTGCACAGTCAGAAGGGATCGGCAACCCAATTGTAGTCAGCATAATAGAAGAAAAACTGGCACTCAGAGCTCGATGCATGCGGGCAAAGCCCTGCGTGTTTATTACAATGTAACGTTTCGGGGGCGGGCCCCTTCGTCTGACGAAGGGGCCCGCCCCCGAAACTTTACATTGTAATAAACACGCAGGGCTTTGCCCGCATGCATCGAGCTCTGAGTGCCAGTTTTTCTTCTATTTTGCATTCTTATCCTACATATTCCACTTGCAATGATGGACGTATTGCTCACAGGCCTTGTAGGAACACTGCAACATTCCTAACATGTTTAATAAAAATTGATGTGTCCTGGGGAGCCATGAGTGTTTTGTACATGATATCCATATAAACGACTCTTAGCAATGTCATCCATTTTAAGCAAAGCTAAATGAATGATGATATAATTTGAGTTTCATGACTCACTGAAATATTTATCATAACAAATAATGTACCCCCTGTTGTAAACTATGAGGATATTAAAAACCACCCAAGATCCATCACCTGTATAAAAGCCTTGATAACGTATAATATGTTTATAGTTACATTGTTACACAGTTAAATTGGGTTGAAAAAAGACCAAATTCTATCATGTCCTCCAAATGAAACCCAGCATCCATATACACACACACACTCATACCAACCCCTCCATAACCTTATTGTACATAAATTATATATAGCCATATCTATACTAATTGCAGAATCATCCAAGTCATTCTTAAAGGCATTAACAGAATCAGCCTTTACAGCATCACCCGGCAGTGCATTCCCCAACCTCACTGTCCTGACTGTGAACCACTGTGAACCACCTAAATTGCTTCAAATTGCTTATTTTCCTCTAGTCTGAAGAGGGGGGGGGCTCTGGCCACTCTTTGTAATATATCCTTCAGCCAGTTTTTTATCCAGGTAAAAATACTATGTTCCAGGCCAACATTCCTTAATTTAACCATTAACCATCTGTGTGGTACTGTATCAAATGCTTTAGCAAAGTCTAAGTATATTACATACACTGCCATCCCAGAGTCAAGGTCTCTGCTCACCTTCTCATAACAAGAAATTAAATTAGTCTGGCATGATCTATTATGCATAAAACCATGCTGGCACAAACTCATAGTATTATGATTATGATGAAGTCCACTATCTTATCCCATAATACCCTTTCAAAAAGCTTTCCTACCTCTGATGTCAGACTAACTGGCATATAGTTTTAAGGCTGATACGGGGATCCCTTTTTGAATAGGAGCACCAAATTAGCAATTTGTCAGTCTCTCTGCACCATGCCAGGCCTCAATGAATCCTGAAAAATTAAGTAACAAGGTTTCCCAATGACAGAGCTAAGCTCGTTTAGTACCCTGGATTCATTACCATCCTGTCCTGGACCTTTGTTTATCTTTACATGTTCTAGTCTCTTTTGAATCTCCACTTGCGTGAACCATGCATCATTAGTTATATTACTAGAATTGGGATTAAGAAGGAAACCTTAATTAGTTGGTTTCTCATGTGTAGACAGATGAAAAATAACAGTTCCGAAATCTCTGCTTTTTCTCTGTTCTCATCAACCAACTGACTCCCCTCTTATATGAAGGGTCCCAACCCTTCCTGCTTCATCTTTTCACTATTTACATATTTAAGAAATAATTTATATTCTTATATAATATACCCTTTCTATCTCAAATTCAGGTTGTTTAATTTTTTTGCATGATTTATTGGCATCCTTGTACCTGATAAATGTTTCAGCTGTCCCAGTTAACTGGGATGCCTTATAAGCACGTCTTTTCTTACCAACCTCTTTTCTTACCAACCTCGACACCAATACCGCAAAGATTTTTTTTTTGCAACAACGTTCCTTGCTTACAGGAATGTTTTACAAAAGGGATACAAAATTCACTATATATCATCATATAACATCATGCAGTGCTCATTAAAATAAATAAAAAATACTGACCCAACTTGGCATTTCATGATTATAAAAGCAGTTGCCCTGTAGTTTTTATAGAGCCTTGGGGACCTCTAATAGTCTTATATTTTACAACAGGGTATATATTATTCTCTATATAAAACTGCGATAGATAATGTTGTTTCTTTTTTAGTATTTGACATTTCATAGGTAAGTTCCAGCAACCTGTTGAACTAGTAAATTATGATTGACTGACATTTTGACCCCCAGATCCCAAAGCCGAAAGTGTTCCTCAAAATAAACAGGAAACTTCTAAATCCATGACTGATGGGTGATTTATAGGTGGAAGAAAAATGCTTGATTGATTGATTGATGAGTTGCTAGAGAATTTCTGGAGCAAATATTTAGGAAAATTACGTCTATAAAGATAGCAATGTGATGTCAAATGGAAAAATCCCTCTAAGGGTTGGAACCTTCAACCAGGGCAGGTGGAAATAGTCCAATTTGGCCATTGGCGTGGAAGGCTTTATATCAGTTGTCCGTTTGCTGTCACCTCCTGATCTGCCAATGGCTTATACTCATTAATGAAAAGGAAAAAATGAATACATAATGCCTACATAATAGCCGCTATATCCATTCAGGCCAAATGGCATGTTTAACAGACATAAGGTTTCACCTGTTTGATCTAACTGTTTAGTTGTCAGATCTTCCTGTTCAAACTGAGCTTTCATATGCTGAGCTAACCAAATCACTGTATCATCTGCAGAGATGTAAAAAATAAAACTTGCAACGAATATAGATAGACGAATGCAATGTTGCAGATGTTGGACGATTTGATATTAATATTCCTCTTGTTCCTGCACACCCCAGGCGTGGTGATCTTTAGGGAGGCCCACACCCTCTGCTGTTTTGCAGCTCAATTATTTCCCACCTTGTAGTTGAGGAATATGTGATGGCTGCTTAGAAAATTTTAATTACAAATTAGCATGGTGGCACAATGGTTATAATTGTTAGTTTTCTGTATTGGGGTCCTTGGATTGATTTCAGCCAGGGGATTATCTACGAGAAGTTTGTAGGTAATTTTGAGAGATATTTGCCTTTCATTAGGCTTGTATCCACTAATAAACTTGAATGGTCTATGAATTCTGCAAGAATGCGCAGTCCATGAGACCAAGATGTATCTTGACAACCTCAGGGGAGGTTACCTGAGAGATCCAGGACCCCAGAATCCAGCATCATGTAGCAGGATACAGCAAAAGTCATTATGTTGGATGGCTTCTAATAGACCTTGGAGGTACTGTATATAATTCTGGGCATTTTTTAAAGTTTTAATGCATTGTTTGTCAGATACAAAGTAGGACAGATCATTTGAAGGGGAAGATCGCCTTCAATATAAGTTTTTGTATGTTATAGAATGCCCAATTCTAAGCATCTTTTCAATTGGTCTTCATTATTTATTTTTGTATTTTTTTTATTATTTGTCTTCTTCTGCTGACTCTTTCTAACTTTCTAATGGGGGTCACTGACCCAATTTAAATAACAAATGCTGTGAAAGGCTACACATATTGTTATTGCTACTTTTTATTAATCATCTTTTTATATTCAGGCCTCTACTATTCCTAATCCAGTCTCTCCTTTTAAGAAGTGTATGGTTTCTAGGGTAATTTGGACCCTAGCAACCAGATTGCTGAAATTGCAAACTGGAGAGTGGCTGAATAAAAAACGAAATAACTCAAAAGCCACAAATAATAAAAAATGAAAACCAATTGCAAATTGTCTCAGAATATCCCTCTCTGCATCATACTACATGTTAATTTAAAGGTGAACAACCCCTTTAAGAGAGGAAAAGATTTAAAGAACCAAGAGAAGGGGCTTTCATTGATGGAGAGCATAAAGTCTACTACAATGTACTAATACTTACAAATATTGAGAAGAATGACTGTTTTAAGAGTTATAAGTGTTGAAAATGTGATATTCAACCTGTTAATAGATATGAATGAGTCAGAGAAGAAAGTTTAACACTTTTGGAATTTAAAGGGGAACTCCGGCTTCCAAATCAAAATTTGATAAAGAGCCCCACATCACACAAAACCCCCTAATATACCCATCACAGTTACCTGTTTCTTCAAAAAGTATGAATAAATGCCATTTTCTATGTTGAAATCCAGCTGTTTAACAGTTCTTCTCTTTCTGCATCATTTGAAATCCTGGCAGGGAAGGAGGGACTAAACACTGATGTTACAAAGTGTAACAACTTCTCCACAGCTTACAGACAGCATGCAGGAACTACATAACCCACAATGCATTGCACTGGGATGTTCCGTTCCTTATTGAAGGAATGAAGAAAACAGGTACCGACACACAGGTGCATTTCAAGTAGGGGACTAGCCCCTTACTTGTTTATTAAGTCGACTTAATAAACACGTAAGGGGCTAGTCCCCTACTTGAATTGCACCTGTGTGCCGGTACCTGTTTTCTTCGTTCCTGCTGTGTTGCGGAAGTGCCGACTTCCTAGGGTCCGAGCACTGGGTCAAGTACTCCATAGGGCTCGGGTGTGCACGTGAGTGTGTTTGCCTTTCCTTATTGAAATCACATGTGCAGGGAATTGTGGGGTTTAGGGGATGCAGGCTGAGGACAGATGGCTGTTGTAACAGTAGTCAGACAGCTCTGCAAAGTAGTCAGACAGATCAGCACGAGAGCAGGGGGCTCGGCTTAGGGAACTGTCAGAAACCATTAAAAATCATGAAGAGTCTGCATATTTTTTAATTGTATTTTGCAAAGTTGCTTGAAATTATGTTTACTTATCAAAAAGCTTATTTTTTCGTGGAGTTCCCTTTTAAGTAATGCCGTCATGGTCCAACATTTATCCCCATAGACGGCCACAACTATATATGACATTCAGGTCTTTGTCATTCACTGTATTTTTAATATCTAAGACCATAAATTAGCATCATGTTGGGACCCCAAGCTGGCCATCCTCCCAGTCATTTTGGCAATCATTTCTCTAGGGCAACAGCTAATAGGAGTTAAAATGACAAAACATTTACCTTCCCCGCAGTACTAAGCAAGCAGTATGACAGGTTTTCTTCTTCACATTTGTCAGAACAGTCTAAAGGGCAAACACTAATCTTGCCTTATATTTTACTAGACCAGCTCTTTCACTACATTGAGCTTATTTTTAGTACATAACCTACATTCAGAGTAACTTTCTTCACACTCCTCCTGACACTGGACATGTCTCTTGCACTGCAGGTGACCTTTGTTGTTTCTACAATTAAAACAATTCAAACATTTTAAATATTGATGTTATTAAAAAGAATTACTTTTTTATTGGAGTCGTTTCTTGGTTAAATTTTTAGATAAAAAGATCAGTTTCCATCCAGTTCTACCGAACCCAACTACAAGCAAATACAGAAGTTGACATTCCATAACTTGTACTGCTCCAAAGTAATAAAAACAGTCAAAGTTGACAGATTTTGCTTACCTATTTATTGGAAGAAACGTTTCATTCTGATTTTTTTTCACATTTTGCCAATATAGGGATGTGTAAAATAGCCACCCCCAGTATTATTAGCAGGCAGTCCCTCAGTGTTATAGACACCTAACTGGGTCCTAAAATACAGTTGGGAGGGCTACTGTTTGCTCTTCCTGCTCTAAGCTATGCCCATTGCTGTTTCTCACAGTGACCAGCAGATGGCACTGTGCTAGGATATAAAAGGCTCTGAAGCCATGCTTTCAGTGTCCATTTTGTGCTGGCTCTGACCTGAACAGGCAGGTAGAGCTCTGTGGAACCTAGACCAGGTCTAGTAAGAATAGGCTACTCACCCTTATAGGTCACTCTAGGTGTGACAGACAGACAGGTTATTTAGCTGAGCAGCTCAAGGCTCCCACGAGGAGAGTCAGAGGGATTAAGATCCTGGGTACTAATAGCCCAGAAGTAGGGAATAAGTGTATAGGAACAGGGTAGATAGATTCCCCTCAGGTTCCACTTAGGGAAAAGCCTGAAAGCTGTGTGTACCTTTATTGCTGCTGAGCACGTCCTCTTGCCTGTGGGGATTAATACTGACCAAGTGGTGCTGTGAGTATTGCCTATCCAATGTGATGCAAAATCCTGTCTGCTCTATTGTATACTCCACTGCGGATTGTGTATGTTCAATAAATATGTTCATGGTTAAGTTATAAGAACCACTGACGCCCAATTATTATACCCAGTATCCAATTACAGTTGCACTACACCCTGCCTCCACACCGTTGCGAGGGCTCACTCCAAAAGATTATAGGTCTCATCCGGAGCACATTTATTGGGAGTGGAGCTCAATAGTAGTTTACAGAACGCACAATTTACTTTAGCGCTACACCTTCAACATCAATTTCACTCAGAATTCAAATTTGTTGACCAGCTAAAACCAAGCTAAATTACATTTAGGGATGCACCGAATCCAGAATTCGGTTCGGAATTCGGCCAGGATTCGGCCTTTTCAAGCAGGATTCGGATTTGGCCAAATCCTGCTGCCCAACCGAACTGAATCCAAATCCTAATTTGCATATGCAAATTAGGGGAGGGAAATCACATGATTTTTTGTCAGAAAACAAGGTAGTAAAAAACGTTTTCCCCTTCAAATTAGGGTTCGGATTTGGTTCAGTATTCGGCCGAATCTTTAGCGGAGGATTCAGAGGTTCAGCCGAATCCAAAATAGTGGATTTTGTGCATCCCTAATTACATTATTGCCTTTGCAAGGATGAAAAAAAACATTTATTCAAAAAAAGATTTAAAACAGCTTTTATTGCCATTGAGAGTTTTTTTGAAGTGACTGAATTTTAATATAATAATATTTGAGTAACCTTTTACCACTTCAACAACATTTCTCACAATTTAGCAACAAAATGTTAAACATTTTTTAAAATACTTTAGAAATAAGTCAATCTGACTCTGAAGAAGCCACCAGCTCATTAAAGCTGTACATTTACTACTTGTACCCTTTTAACTACAATATATCATACTATGGCCCCGGTTTAATTCAATAAGAAAAATGTTATGGTTATCAAGTGAAAATTCCATTGAATTATATGGGGGAAATATTGAATTCAATTACGAAATAAACTTTTTCTCATTGGATTGAATCTGGCCATATGGGTCAGATTTCATTTGATGAGTATCTGAATTTGATTCCAAATGTTCCATAGAATTATAATAAGTTTTTAAGTGATAAACCATGAGTCTTCACCTATGTTTATTGAAGTTTGTGCAGAAAATGGCATTTGGCCAGATTAATTTCAGTGAGAAAAAGTGTGAAAAGTCATGGATGAGATTCAATTGGAGTAGAAAAAGCTTTTCTCCTAATTCAGTTCCAGTTTTTTCCCATAGACAATAGAGTTTTTCTAAATTGAATTGCATCCCAAATTCAAACTTGTCCATGAGTTTTCACATGATAAACTTTTTTCTCACTGAACTGAATCTGATTTGAGATGACAATTTGATTCAGAAAAACGTATCTCATGGTTTATCACGTGAAAACTCCATTGAAGTTTTTTTTAATCTCGTCCATGAGTTTTCAAGTGATAAACCAGGAGATAATCTTTTCTCACTAAATTGAATCCGCCCAATAGTTGGTAAACTTGCTATAGATATGTTTGTTTGCTGCTTTTTGTCCCAACTTCTTGCATATGAATACAAACAAATCCCATCATCAATATTCCAACATCTAGTGGAAAGCCTCCCCAGAACAGTAGAGGGTAAACTGTTTAGCAGCGAAAAGAGGACCAGCCTCCCATCAATATCCTTGATTTGGCAATGAGATTTCCGCATACCTTTGGTTTGTGTCTCCTATTTAAAAATGTTTACTATTTAATTTTACTAGGGTAATCATGTATTTGCTGGAACTTCACCTAGTTTTCATGACTTTTGTTGCTTTCTTGCCTCTTGTGACCCTGTGTTTTCCTTGGTCTCAGTTTTTTATATTCACTTTCGCTTGGTATGGTTTTGAAGTCACAGATGTATTGTAGGCAATGGAGGCTTATGCAAGACATAACTTTCATGAAACTTTGGATATGCTGTAAACTCAGAAGCTATACAAACCCCCCAAAATTAACAGAACATGGGAATATTGGGGAACCTCCAAAAAAGAAGTACTTGCATCTGTCAATGAAAAAAAGTTGCAGGGGAGCTTCTGATGTTAACATCATGTTGGTGGTATGTGTCAGGACTGCCGGAACACCCGATGGTCCTGCATACTATCCCGGCGGTCGCGATGAAAATCCAAGATGGCGGCGTCCATGCTGAACACATGGGTGCGGAGTCGCTGCATGATGACGTCATCGCTGGTGCCGGGATTCACAGGTCCCGGGATTTTTTAATAAAAGGGCGCCCTGGACGCTGAAACCCTTCCCAATGATAAGTCTTCAATCCTGTGAGTACCTGGGTGTATATTGTCTGATTCCTGGTTTTGATTCCTGCTGTGACCCTGACTCTGATCCTTATCTGCATGCCTGTTTGAACTCTTGCCTGGACTTTAACTAACGATTGTGCCTGATTCCTATTTCTACTGCATATTTGGACTTTAACCCTTGTTGGGCTTTCTCCTCGGTCCTGACTACTCCCGCTGGGAGCTGATAGGCCCCCTGTGTGAAAAAAATCTTACCCTGGTGGTCTAGTGGGGGGATGGCAGGGACGCCCGCCGCGCCAATCTGCTTCTCTGCAGGTGCCGGTCTGTTAGGGTGCGTGCTTCTTCCTGGTTTTTATGCACATGCATGCTGACGTGATGACGTCAGCGCGCAGTGGCGCGAAATTCAAACGATATTTAAAGGGATCTGTGCCCATGATAGGATTGATATCCTGGCGCTTCTGGTGCTTGTGCTTGCTGATCCTGACCTTGATTCTTGTTTGATAACCCGTGTTTGACCCTGCTTGTATACTGACTACTCTGAACTCTGAATATTGACCCAGCCTGAACTTTGACCACTCTCTTGCCTGATCCCATCTGTCTGATTGACAACCTGGTTTTGACCCTTGCCTGCCTGACGATTCTGATATCCGCCTGCCTCGATCCAGCCTGTCTGACCATCCGCTTGCCTTGAGCTTTGTACTGTGACCTTCGGCCTAAAGACTCTGCTAACAGCCGTGCCCCTTCGCCAGTCAGAACATCTCGCCTTGCACCCCTCGTTAAGTCCAGGTGGCACCCAAGTAAGCTGAGGGCTCCTCCTGAAGCCCAACGGTGGTCACACTACTGGTGAAGCCGAGCCGAGACCAGGGTGCTTGGCATTTGTTCTGGTATCGGGTGCCGGCCGTGACACCCTGACAGTGTGTCCACAATTCGTGCAAGTCAGAAGTGTTGGCCATGTAGAAACATTCCCACATTGTACTGACCCTATAAATGGCTCAGCTAATTCAGTATATCCAAGATATAAATGATGATTTGGAAATGTTCATATTTTGCCACTAGCTCTGTACGTGTGCTTGGCGTAGGTTGTACATTTCTAGGATAGACATGTAGGAACAAAAATATTTTTCCTGTAAACACTCAACTTCAGCAGAATCCCCCACCTATACAATTAGGAAACTATGTGCTGAGAAGCTGGCAAATTGCTATTGTGATGCTGATATTCAAAAAGGGATCCCATTCTCAGCATCAAAACTATAGGACGGTCTGATGTCAGTGGTAGGTAAGCTATTCGAAGGCGTACTAAGGGATAAAATAGTTTACTTCATTGCAAATCATAATACTAATACGATTTTAGCTCATTATTTTAATTAAAAAAGCTCAAAAAAGCTCAACCAAACTCCCATCCCTGATTTGGCCTTATTTATCATTAAAATAACTTGATTTTTTAAGGTCTTTTCTCCCAAATCAAACGTTTTCTTTCTGGTTTTTTTCCGGAAACCACAAATTTTTCGGATTATTGGACTAACCCATCACAGACCACTATATCTTCAAATTGGGATAGGGATATCTCCCATTGAATTATACATGACCTCAACAGGTTACAGGTGGCAAATTTTCAAATTCTGGCTTTTTGCAGCATCGGCGTATATTAAATCTCAAAAAAATTTTTTTAGTTTTTTCCCCAAAAAGACCGACCCGAAATAAAAATGAGTTTTAATAAATAACCCCCTAGTTTGTGCCAGTATGGTTTTATGCATAACAAATTTAATTGCCTCTTATGAGGAGGTGGGCAGGAACCTCGACTCTGCAATGGCAGTGGATGTGATCTACTTAGACTTTGCTAAAGCATTTGATACAGTGCCACAGAGAATGTTTCTGGTTAAATTAAGGAATGTTGGCCTGGAACATAGTATTTGTCTTCCATCTTATCTGATCTGCCATTACATCTATGGGTGGCCCCAGTAGAAATAATACACTCCTATCAAATGAGCACTAGTTATTAGAATGTATCTAAAGCAGTGCAAACTCATCTCACTAAAAATTATTTAAGTTTAGATATGCACCATTCTAGGCATCCAGACTATCCTATTTAACGATACAGCATTCGGGGCTCTTCTACAAGTGGTTGTTTCTGCAGATAAGTTTATTTCTCCTTGGTGTTCCTGGACAGAACCATTGGCACCAATTTCCTCCAAAGTTCCATCACCACTGGGGTCCCCCAGATCATTGGTCTTTGTTCTTCAGTCTTCCCTGCCTTCCTTCTCAGCCATTTCTTTTGGGTTCTCCATCTTCAACCTCCTTCTTGTGTTTCTCAGGCTGCTTTGGGAATTCCTGTTTCTTCCTGTTTTTTATTGTTTTGACAGTAACAAACATGGTGGATCGCTTTGGAAGCACTGAGTTGAGTGTCCACCAGTTGCCATGATTACACATCTGAAGATGGGTAAGTGCAGTTTCTGTACTGCCCCCCATACTACAGGATCAAATGTAGTATTTTGATTACAATTTATCTTTAACCTTCTTGATGTCCCTCATGATGGGGCAAATTCACTAAGCCGCGAAGCGCCGAACGCTAGCGTTAATTCGCTAGCGTTTGGCATTTTCGCTACTGCGCAAATTCACTAACGAACGCTGGCGTAGTTTCGCTAGTGTTACTTCGCAACCTTACGCCAGGCGAATTTTCTCTAGCGACGAAACTACGCAAATTCACTAACTTGCGCAGTGTACTGAACGCTACCTTTTACGCTAGACTTCCTTCGCCACCTCAGACCTGGCGAAGCGCAATAGAGTAGATAGGGATTGTTTCAAAAAAAGTAAATTTTTTTTCTAAGTCCCAAAAAAACGCTGGCGTGTTTTCTACATGATGGCTGATAGGCTGAAAAAGATCGAAAATTTTTTGGGGCTCCCCTTCCTCCCCCCTACATTTCCTGACTCATGGCAACTTACCTAGACAGTGGGCACATGTGTAGGGCAAAATAAAATTTTTATTTGCTGATTTGAAGGTTTTCTAGGCATTTGTAGTGCTGATACATGTTCCTCCATTGAAATTTGAATTCCGCGCCGTATGCAAATTAGCCTTCGCTAGCGTAACTTCGCTTTATATAGCGAATCAACGCTAGCGCAACTTCGCAACCTTACGCTACCCCTGTGCGCAACTTCGGATTTTAGTGAATTTGCGGAGCCCTGGCGAAACTACGCCTGGCGAAGTGCGGCCTGGCGCAACTTCGCATCTTAGTGAATTTGCCCCATGGTTTTTCTGGTTCCGTTGTATAACATTTGCATACAAAGTATTCATTTGTTTTATATTTGTTTATTTTTGGAGCATGTAGTCCTACAGGCTTATCCTCCAGCTACAAAAACTTTAGATGTCTTCACCTGATGACAATAAACCTGTAGAAGTATTGTAAATGTGATTTGACTAATATCTTCACATTGTCTATAATAATGAGCATTACTAACAAATAAAATCCAACTGTCTTGTATCTAGGAAAGGCTTGGTTGTTTTTGTTGACTTTCCCTGTAAAAAGTATCTCAAATGTGGCACAAACACCACCATATCTATAGGAATATCTGCATCTGGAATGCCCTCATTTAATGAGGTGGAGCAACCATTGGCCAAGGTGCTCCAATCTGCAGTGTTGATGTAGTTCAGGATTAAATCAGCAAGTGTATGAGGATGACAGGTTCAACCTGACCCATCAAGGCATCCCTTGCCCTCATCATGGGCAAGGGATAAGTGAGGCCAATGCCATCGCCACTTTCTCTACCATGACCTGCACCTTGTGTATACACATCATTATGTATATGAGCCTTTTGCATTTGGTTCACAAAATTTTAGCGGAACCGTTTCTCTGAAATTCTTTGAACAATGTGTGTTATTCTGTAATGATATGCCTGATGGAAAGAGCCGCACCTTCCACCTTAATGCAATGTGTTAGCATGTGACCTATGATAGATGTATATAAATACATACACTGCTTTGCTGAATGGACCCTTCTCTACATTGACCCCTCAGCAGTAGATCACTGGTGCTTTAAAAAGACCTCTGCCCACATCTTTCCATACATCAAGGCTTGAAATAAAAGATTCTCCTTTTGTGATGGAGTCACAATGCCGTCTTTCATAACAGAGGGAGTAGAATTTCACAAGAGCGTCATTTTAGCCATGTTATTATTGTTATTATTCACTGTGGAACTTCTCTGTCTAGAAATAACACGCGGATTTCTGTTTCATCGCCCTTAAGCTACACTGCCCCACCATAACAAAGCAATGTCCTGACATTTGTCTTGAGAACGGCTTGTGTAAGCCGAACATGTCATTCCGAGGATTCTGTAACCCTGCCGTATGCACAATGTGGCTGCCATCACATCCCAGTCGGAATCCTGCAGAACCGGTCCGACTGGAATTGTTATCCTCCCAGTACAAGCTATTATGCTGCAAATGAATTCCATATTAAGGCTGAGGTCAGTTTTATTTGTGTATTTGTTTTTAGAATCCTTTTATTCGTTTTATAGACAAAACAAGGTACATATTTTACTGTAGATCCGTAAAAGTGAAGTTAAAGTGAACAAAACCCTCCACAATGGGTTTGACTGGTTTAGCTGATCTCAGACTGATGGCACCCAGGGCGTATTCTCCACCAGCAGATTTCAGCCTCCCATTTATGTGAATGGGAAAAATAGATGAAAGTTCTAGTATCAGGACTTCAAGTGAATAGGCTACAGCTGTGGTGGTTTGAGGTGCTTTTGCTGTTCCACAGCCCTTGGACTTGGGCGGGATTATTTCCTTACTTTGGGTTTAAAAGGATATGGCAGTGGTGTCACTAATGTAGTCAGGTCCCAGGTGCAGGATACGTCTGGCCCAACTAGTGACCCTGGCATTTTGCACGCATTTGTGCAAAAAATAACCTGGCCCTCTCACCCATGATTTACTTTTTTCAAGGCTCCAATGGACTAAGGGGGTGCAGGCCCAGGTGCGATCACACCTCCTACACCCCTAGTACTTATGCCACTGGGATAGTGGCAAGAAATTGTTCTCCCCTAATTGTTGTCTAAGCATTATTCCTCCACCCAATGATCAAACAAAAAAAAATAAAGGTACAAGGAGGTTGCTCTATAAGGCTAATCAAAGCCAGATTTTTTGCTATGGTGCTGAGGCTGGCATCACACCCTTGATCGTGCACTGGACAGGACACACAGGAGATCTCATGCTTGCTTAGACACTAATGCTCCATGTAAACTTACTGTTAGGCTCTGCTGGGATTTGAACCTGAGACCTCTTGGTTACTGGCTGCTCGCCCTAAGCAGCCAGCGAGTTTCTATTGATAATTCTACTGGGTCCCAGGATTAGTCATCTTACCCCAGCATCCTTATTGGTGGGTTGGAGTCAGGCTGACTCTGCCCTATATAAGGCCAGCTCTCCTTGCCTAAGCATTGGCCTGCCTTAACATTGTGGCATTGCCCCTAGTGAGGTTTCCTGCTCTAGCCCTTTTCCTTGAACCCAGCCTTGAACCTTACCTGCCTTGACCTTGCCTTGTCTTCTTTGCCTTGTCCTGCCTTAACATTACCTTGACCTTGCCCTGCCTCATCTGACCTTGTTCCTGCTATGCAGTCCCCATCCTGATCTACCTCTTCATCCGCACTGTCCAGTCCTGATCTGCATCCGCTCCGTCCTATCCTGATCTTTGCCCACTCTGTCCTGTTCCGTTCTACATCGGTTCCCCCCAGACAGACTCTCCGGCCTTGTCACATTTTATGATCATAAAAAGACTAAACCACTAAATTCATGAAACGGCCCTGACTTATTGCCTATGGTAGACTTTTACCACCTCATCTGGTTGCATTTTTTCAGGGAGACATCTCCTGGCCAAAACATTAGTCCTACATTCTGATCCACTTTAGCTTTGTGTAGGGAACAGATCTCTGAACATTTATCCATAGCATAATGGTACCATTAAAGGATTTCGGAGCATTTCTGAATGAGAATTGTGTAAACAGTTGCCTGTGCCAGGGTTTTTACACAAACCCACATACAGCAAAAGGGGGCCATGGAAATTGAATGGAATGCTTTAGTAATTAGAGATCATTAAAATAAAAAACCTGCATAAGGAATCTTGGGCCAAAATACTGTAAATAAAAAGAATCTATGAATGATGTGCAAAGCGTTCATTGGCTGGAGTATACCGGCAGCCACACTCACTGTGTACAAGAAACACACAGATTCTGTAGCTTGACTTTGTGAGGATTTACCTTAAGTAAGTAACAGAGCTCATGTGCTAGGGGCTATCAACGAGGGGAGGCTTCTGAGATATACACTGCTGATTGGCCAGGAATGCTTATTCATAAAGGCTACTGCACCCCTATCTTTCATTGAGTAGGAACAGGCCTAGACTGGCAACTCTTCATTCCTTCAGTGACAACTGATTGACAGGAGGGATAAACTGATTCACAAAATAAAAGAAGAGAACAATGGCAGTGACAGTGAAGTTCAATATTTATAAGGAAAACTTCCATATAGTACAAGGCACCATTGGCTGCTCTCTACTGTGTTTCCCAGGGGTGTACTTACAGAGGAAGCATGGGGGGGGCAAGAGGTATAAGGTATATGTTGGCTCTACCCAGGACTTCTATGGGGACCCCTTCCACAACATTCCCAGGACCTTCCCTGGGCTCCGAACACCCCGCAACCTTTGGACACGACTCAACTCTGGGGACAATAAACTTTTTTATACAGATCCATACAGTTTGATATAAAATTAACCCACATTTTTCTAAAAGGTCAAGTTCAACGGACTTATGGAAATTAGATAAAACTGACACAGGACACAATATATTATATAACCAGTGTTATGTGTGTTTTGTTTATACATAAGAATTGTCAAATACAGCCCTCAAGCCGCAACTCCAATATCAAAGGGAAACAATCTATTTCATGCTTATATTTAGTACATAGGGGATCTGGCCTAAGGCAAGCGATGTGCATTCTCTTTTGTGTATCGTAAGTTTGATGCATTGTATGTGTGTCTCAGTTATTGTTTGGAATACAGGCACATACGCTCGCTACTTCAATACAGTTGACACATGTGATATCACCCTGATCTTAAAGGTACGGGGGGGGGGGGAGAGGGGACTGAAAGTAACTGGGCATGTCTTTGGTGGGTTCGGTGTAAAATGTAAAATGAGGGAAAACATAAAATCAGGGGATGTAAAATTGAGGTGTCACTGTATATACATATCCAATACATGCATACATGTATTTGTATAAGTTACAGAATAACCCTCCTTGCGGAAGCAATTCTGCAATATTACATTATACAGCTGCATATGTATATAAAGCATCATAATCAAATTCTTTCCTTTTTTAAAACAAGTGGCCCATTCTCACTGACTGCCCCTCTAATCATAACCAAGACAAAACACAAATCAAGGAAGGCAAAAGATTGGGCTACTTTCAGAAAAATAGAAAATGGCAAAAATCTATGGGGGGTGAAACGAATTAGCCCAACACCAAAGAGACATCAGAATTAACAACGACTCACGGTGGGTCAAACTGAATGTCCCTCCATAGACCCTTCCACCTTGCTTCATCCATCCTTTGTCTCTCCAAAGAACGTATCTTCCCGAGCTCCCCCCAATATCATCTCCACCACCACTGGACAGGGGAGGACTTCACGCCTCAGAGAAACCTTAAGGGCCCTCCCACTCAAAAGCCTTTGAGTAATCTAAGTTCAGCAAATACTGACCTCCCTGTAGAGTCCTGCAGCGGGTCAAGTACTCGAGGGTTACCCGCAAAAATGGGCACCTTGTGGAATGAGGGTAGGATTTTCAGGTGCAGGTATAGATACGGGTTGCAGGTCTCATCTAAATTACTTATTTTATGTTTTATTGCCTATATTTTACTCTTTTTTAAAATTGTGCAAAACTAGTTTCTGTCCCGCCCACTTTTGATGATGTTACTTCCGGTTTGCAGCAACATCACTTCCTGTTTGATGGTGGTTGGAGGGTTGCGGGTCGGGTTGCAAATAAGGCAGTTGCGGGTCCGGGTCGGGTTGCGGATCAAAGTGGGTAAATATGCGGGTTGCGGTTCGGGTCGCGGGCTATGGGTTGCAGGTCCGGGTCTTATTAATTGGACTCTACCTCCACGATGCCAAGAACAGAGGAAAAGGTGGTGTGGCCCTTCTCAGTGCAGTGCTGAGAGGGGGAAGGAAGCCTTTCCGCAAAAGGAAAAAGGTGGTTAAACATGACCTTTGCCAGAATCTTTCTGCTGTATCGAGAAGAGTGATGGGGCACCAGTTCTCAACCTTAGACTGGTCCAAAGCCTTGGAGAGGAGAATAAGAGCTGAGTGTCTCATAGAGGGAGGTAGTAGGTCCTCTTCCAGGGTGCTATTGAAAACCTCTGTGAGACAAGGGGTCAGGATAACTGTTTATAAAATTTCCCAGTTAAACCATCAGGCCTTGAAGATTTTTTGAGGATGAGGCCTTCATAAATTAGAAATTAGAATTTTGATAATTAAGGCCAAATAAACCTGCTATTGCTAAAAAAAAAGCATAAATACATTTCCAAAGACATTTAAAAACACAATGTTTTTTATTTCGTTTAAGAACAAAGACTTTCAATGCTTTGGAACAAAAATATCACAGATACACAGATTTACTGTACTAAAATAAAACAACTGATTGAGGGGATTAATAGATTTACAAAATGCCCCCAATCTCAATCTAATTGACCTTCAGGCTGGGATCTAAGGAGTGTGTAGCAAATCAAACAGGCATTTTCCCAAATGTTATCCTATTGGGCCTTCAAATTCAGCCTTCCTACTGTAGAAAGGGATCCTCAACTTTTTTACCTGGGAGTCACATTCAAATGTAAATAAAAGTCGAGGAGCAATACGTGCATGCAAAAAGTTCCTGGGTCGCAAATTATGGGCTGTGATTGAAGATTGGTATAGCCCCTATGTGGACAGGTAGCCTATAGGAGGCTCTGTTTGGCAGTAAATCTGTTTTTTTATGCAACCAAAACTTGTCTCCAAGCCTGGAATTCAAAAATAAGCCCCTGCTTTGAGTCCACTGGGAGCAACAGCCAAGGGGTTGTGAGTGACATGTTGCTTTTGAGCTACTGGTTAGGGATCATCATTTCTTCGCATGGCTGCGCATGCGCAGTAGAGTGAAAAGCCGAACTTTAACTAAAAGTTTTGTTCTACTGCACATGCGTGTGCCCCTTTAAATTTGAAGAAAGAAGAACTAGTAAGAAGATTGCTCCATGGTGCTCGCTGGAATAACCCTGGGCCAGTGCAGTTTTCTACTGATAGGAGCGCCAGCCTCTGGTTTCAGGTAAGTAAATAAATTCACTTGGTGGTGCCTAAAATTTGGCAACCCCAAGTGTACGAAGACTTTTCTTCTCCTTTAAGGGCCCCTCACACTTCCTAGGAATGCCGGGCCTCTCACCATCTTGACTTCAGACTGTGTGTTTTCCAGGGGCTGAGTCAAGCTGACTGGGTGCTTTGCATAATGTGTCCTCTCCTTTGCTCCACGTCTGTCTGAATGAGTCAATCATAATGAGTACAGCTGGTGATGAGAAATCCTTCTCACGCACTAAATGTCTCACATAAAAAAGGTGAATTTCATAATTACTCAAACTCAGAATAAAATTGTGTTAACTGAAGGTAATTTTCTACTAACTGAGGAACAATGATGGGGAAGGAATGTTCTGTGAAGCGTCGCTCTTACATTTTATTGGATGTAAAATAAATGGAAGCTATTCCCTAGCTGGTATATTTTTACATTAATTATATACTCCTCTAAAGTAATGGGTCAGACATCCAAGACTAGTCTAGAGGTCTTCGGGTGCACCTTCTCGGCATATATTGGAATGGGTATGTGTTGCACATATGTTGATGCCGGCAGGTAGAAGTTACAATTAAATACCCACCAAGGACTCTTTCTCATTGCCAGGTGATAATCGGTGGACTTTTCCTATGTTTCTTTCCTATGTTAACCTTTGGCCTTGATTTTTTTTGGAACTTGAACTTTTGCTGCCTGTACTGACCTAGTGCCCAACCTGGAAGTAGTCTTGGATTCCCCTCTCTCTTTCTCTGACCATGTTAACACCACATTGCCTTGTAGTATGTTTAAGATCTTTCCTCGATATAACTACATAAGGTGAGAAGATCGGGTGTTAATCCAAATGTTGGCCCTAGGCCAAACAATTGAAATACAATGCCAGGTATATTGGTGGCCATAGACGCACAGATAATATCGTGCGAAGCAAATTTTCGTATGGTGGGAAAAAAGCTGACTGATATCGGCAGAAGACTTGGATATCGGTCGCTCGTTGATCGGGCTGGATGGAAAATTTTGATCAGGGCTTTTGGACGCACCTGAACATCAGCCATTGTTAGTGCTGAATCATCCGATACAGGCAGAATTCTATTGTTTCTACCTGACGATTCAGCTCTACACGTGTGTATTGAAATGAACGATCTTTCTTGGAAAGATCTTTTCCAAGAAAGATCGTAATTGTGGCCTCCATATGAGCTGTTGGAGCAAAGGCCACATCAACTAGCCTGTGCAGTCCATGATCCGACAGGAAAATCAAACCTACCTAATTGACATCTATTATTATTAATTTGCTGCTCTGCTGTACAGCACTGCGTGAACAAGTAATAAAAATATATATACAGGTATGGGACCTGTTATCCAAAACACTCAGGACTTGGGGTTTTCCAGATAACAGATCTTTCCGTAATTTGGATCTTCATAACATAGATCTACTAGAAAATCATGTAAACATTAAATAAACCCAATAGGCTGGTTTTGCCTCCAATAAGGATTAATTAGATCTTAGTTGGGATCAAGTACAAGCGACTGTTTTATTATACACAGAAAAATTTTGATTATTTGGATAAAATGGGAGACGGCCTTTCCTTAATTCAGAGCTTTCTGGATAACAGGTTTCCTGGATAACGGTTCCCATACCTGTACATACATATTTGATATAAAAAAATTGCAACTGCAGTTTATTTTCAAACGCTAGTGTATTTACAAAAAACTAGAATCTATAAAACTTGATTGCGAGCATTTGGGATCTGATTAGTCCTGATCAGTCCAAAAACACAAAATCCAGTTTAAATTTAAACTTAAATTAAAAACAAAATTCCTCCTTTTTCAAATTGTGCTCTGTAACGTGATAGCATCTCATTACTTTCTAGTGCAGATGCCTGCCAATGAAAAATAATACCTAGAAATTAAAGTGGGCCCTATAGCTTTAATTGCACTGTAATTCCAGATATTGTCCTTTGTGCGTTAGTCATTGAGTCTTGTTTTACATGAGCTAAACCCCAACACTGCCATTTCCTGTGCTACAAAGACACTTTTGTCTCCACAAGCTGAGGACAGAGGGACAGAGAGACAGAGGGACAGAGGGACAGAGAGACAGAGGGACAGAGGGACAGAGAGACAGAGGGACAGAGAGACAGAGGGACAGAGGGACAGAGAAACAGAGGGACAGAGGGACAGAGGGACAGAGAAACAGAGGGACAGAGGGACAGAGAGACAGAGAGACAGAGGGACAGAAGGACAGAGAGACAGAGGGACAGAGGGACAGAGAGACAGAGGGACAGAGGGACAGAGAAACAGAGGGACAGAGGGACAGAGGGACAGAGAAACAGAGGGACAGAGGGACAGAGAGACAGAGAGACAGAGGGACAGAAGGACAGAGAGACAGAGGGACAGAGGGACAGAGAGACAGAGGGACAGAGGGACAGAGGGACAGAGGGACAGAGAGACAGAGAGACAGAGGGACAGAAGGACAGAGAGACAGAGGGACAGAGGGACAGAGAGACAGAGGGACAGAGGGACAGAGAGACAGAGGGACAGAGGGACAGAGAAACAGAGGGACAGAGGGACAGAGAAACAGAGGGACAGAGGGACAGAGAGACAGAGAGACAGAGGGACAGAAGGACAGAGAGACAGAGGGACAGAGGGACAGAGGGACAGAGGGACAGAGGGACAGAGAAACAGAGGGACAGAGGGACAGAGGGACAGAGAAACAGAGGGACAGAGGGACAGAGGGACAGAGAGACAGAGAGACAGAGGGACAGAAGGACAGAGAGACAGAGGGACAGAGGGACAGAGAGACAGAGGGACAGAGGGACAGAGGGACAGAGAGACAGAGGGACAGAGAGACAGAGGGACAGAGGGACAGAGAGACAGAGGGACAGAAGGACAGAGAGACAGAGGGACAGAGGGACAGAGAGACAGAGGGACAGAGGGACAGAGAGACAGAGGGACAGAGGGACAGAGGGACAGAGAGACAGAGGGACAGAGAGACAGAGGGACAGAGAGACAGAGGGACAGAAGGACAGAGAGACAGAGGGACAGAGAGACAGAGGGACAGAGAGACAGAGGGACAGAGGGACAGAGAGACAGAGGGACAGAGGAACAGAGAGACAGAGGGACAGAGGGACAGAGGGTCAGAGAGACAGAGGGACAGAGAGACAGAGGAACAGAGAGACAGAGGGACAGAGGGACAGAGAGACAGAGGAACAGGGACAGAGGACAGAGGGACAGAGGGACAGAGAGACAGAGGACAGAGACAGAGAGACAGAGGGACAGAGAGACGAGGAACAGAGGACAGAGGGACAGAGAGAGAGGGACAGAGGGACAGAGAGACAGAGGACAGAAGAGACAGAGGGACAGAGGGACAGGGACAGAGGACAGAGGGACAGAGGGACAGAGAGACAGAGGGACAGAGAGACAGAGGGACAGAGGGACAGAGAAACAGAGGGACAGAGGGACAGAGGGACAGAGAAACAGAGGGACAGAGGGACAGAGAGACAGAGAGACAGAGGGACAGAAGGACAGAGAGACAGAGGGACAGAGGGACAGAGAGACAGAGGGACAGAGGGACAGAGAAACAGAGGGACAGAGGGACAGAGGGACAGAGAAACAGAGGGACAGAGGGACAGAGAGACAGAGAGACAGAGGGACAGAAGGACAGAGAGACAGAGGGACAGAGGGACAGAGAGACAGAGGGACAGAGGGACAGAGGGACAGAGGGACAGAGAGACAGAGAGACAGAGGGACAGAAGGACAGAGAGACAGAGGGACAGAGGGACAGAGAGACAGAGGGACAGAGGGACAGAGAGACAGAGGGACAGAGGGACAGAGAAACAGAGGGACAGAGGGACAGAGAAACAGAGGGACAGAGGGACAGAGAGACAGAGAGACAGAGGGACAGAAGGACAGAGAGACAGAGGGACAGAGGGACAGAGGGACAGAGGGACAGAGAAACAGAGGGACAGAGGGACAGAGGGACAGAGAAACAGAGGGACAGAGGGACAGAGGGACAGAGAGACAGAGAGACAGAGGGACAGAAGGACAGAGAGACAGAGGGACAGAGGGACAGAGAGACAGAGGACAGAGGGACAGAGGGACAGAGAGACAGAGAGGACAGAGGGACAGAGAGACAGAGGGACAGAGGACAGAGAGACAGAGGGACAGAGGGACAGAGAGACAGAGGGACAGAGGGACAGAGAGACAGAGGGACAGAGGGACAGAGGGACAGAGGGACAGAGGGACAGGGACAGAGGGACAGAGAGGACAGAGAGACAGAGGACAGAGAGACAGAGGGACAGAAGGACAGAGAGACAGAGGGACAGAGAGACAGAGGGACAGAGAGACAGAGGGACAGAGGGACAGAGAGACAGAGGGACAGAGGAACAGAGAGACAGAGGGACAGAGGGACAGAGGGACAGAGGGTCAGAGAGACAGAGGGACAGAGAGACAGAGGAACAGAGAGACAGAGGGACAGAGGGACAGAGAGACAGAGGAACAGAGAGACAGAGGGACAGAGGGACAGAGAGACAGAGGGACAGAGAGACAGAGGAACAGAGAGACAGAGGGACAGAGAGACAGAGGGACAGAGGGACAGAGAGACAGAGGGACAGAGAGACAGAGGAACAGAGAGACAGAGGGACAGAGGGACAGAGGGACAGAGGGACAGAGGGACAGGGCTGTACCATAAGTCAGATCATTCCGCAAACCTTTCACACTACCAAGTTTCTTTATCAGGTTTGAGAGAGACCCAATCACATTAACTCCAGTCTATTTTCCAGCAAAAGCCTGTACAGATATGGGATCCGTTACCAGGAAACCCATTATCCAGAAAGCTCTGAATTACGTTATGGCTGTCTCCCATTGACTCCATTTCAGTCAAATAATCCAATTTTTTAAAGATGATTTCCTTTTTCTGTGTAATAATAAAACAGTAGCTTGTACTTGATCCCAACTAAGATATAATTAATCCTTATTGGAAGCAATACCAGCCTATTGGCTTTATTTAATGTTTATATGATTTTCTAGTAGACTTGAGATATGAAGATCATCCAAATTACAGAAAGATCCATTATCCAGAAAACTCCGTCTCCTGCACATTCTGGATAACAGGTCCCGTACCTGTACAGTAAATAGTGATCCCATTTTCAAGAGAAGATATGCTTAAATTTCTATTAAAGTTTTCTAAAAGTAAAAATTAAAAGGGGGCACAGGTATGGGACCTGTTATCCAGAATACTCGGGACCTGGGGTTTAGTGGATAACAGATCTTTCTATAATTTGGATCATTATATCCTAAGTCTACTAGAAAATCATATAAACATTAAATAAAGCCAATAGGCTGGTTTTGCTTCCAATAAGGATTAATTATATCTTAGTTGGGATCAAGTATAAGTTACTGTTTTATTATTACAGAGAAAAAGGACATCACTTGGATCAACTTGGATTATTTGGATAAAATGAAGTCAATGGGAGATCACTTTTCCGTAATTTTGAGGGAGTTTCCGGATAATGGATCCTATTACCTGTGTAGTTATGTGGCCCCTGCTGGACCGCAAGTTGTCTAAGGCTGATGGCACACCAATAAATCTCCTGTTCTGTTGATTTTGGAAAAACTAAGGGCAGCATATGTTTTACCTCCAGTGAATTACTTTTTAAAAGGACATTAGTCACCCACAGAATAGGAGATTTATCATGGGTGACTAATCTCCTGGTGTACCATTGTCCAAAAGCAAACCATCATTGTTGGGACATACAGTATTTGACTGATCCAGTCTTTGGGCCAATGATCAGATCATACAGCCTGGTAGCGATGGCCAAATGCACAAGACAATGGCGTTTTTTTTTTGCTCAACTGAGTCTATAGGCATTTTTTTTGCAGTGAAACCTGCAAAGAATTGAGACCTATTGAATGACGCTCATCTCTTTTCGAACAGATGAAATCCTTAACAACAGGATTTCCAAACCTGTCAGACAGATATGGGTGTAGATATCAGATGGTTGGGCAGGCCAGTTGGTGGGACCCATTCATAGGCCACTAATTTGTAGACTTGGTCTGGAGGAACTGAATTGGAAGCTTTTATTGACTGTTTTATGGCCAGCTTCATAGTGGAAGAGTTGTAAAAGGAGAAGTGAACCCCTTATTAAAAAAACCCTACCCCCTTGCCCTACATAAACTGCCCCTTCCCCCCAGCCTAGCTGCTATGCCGGGCAAATGCTTCTAACTTTTTACTTACCCCCTCGGTCCAGATTCACGGCATCAGAGTTCACGGTAGCCATCTTCTTCTCTTTGGTCTTCCTCTGGAAGTAAGTTCCGTATTGGCACATGCGCAGTTGGAGCAGTCTTCGGGCCTTTGTCAACTGTGCATGCGCCAAACGTCACGTATATTGCATAAGCGCCAGAAGGAGATCCAATGAAGACCGAAGAAGAAGAAGATGGTGTCCATGAACTCTGATGCCGTGAATCTGCACTGAGGGGTAAGTACAAAGTTAGGAGTATTTGCCTGGGGGGGACAGCTAGGCTGGAGAGGAGGAGGGAGGGTAGGGGTTTTTTTTTCAAGGAGTTTACTTCTCCTTTAAGGGATTTTTCAGCATTTTTCCCTTGCACCCATACATGGAGAAATATGTGATGGGTCATTTAGAAATTCAAGTGCAGTATGCAAAGGGGCATTTTGTAAGCAAATTAGCATGCTTTTTACCCACAATGCAGCATAAATCCAGGGAACCCTGGGTTGTGAATCTGGATTTCCATTGGATGTGTCAAAACAGTACAGCCACATCCAGAACAAGTGGGCAAAACATATATCATCCACTTATGTCTGGTGCAACTATTGATAAGGCAAATGGTGTCGTTCATGCTTTATACGACAGCCAACTGAAATTGGAATCAGAATCAGAAGCTTGTAAAAGAAAATCTTAAAGGAAATAGATATAAACATTCCCACCTGCTAATGTTTCATCTACATGACTCAAACATATCTAGTGTCTGGCTTCATATATTCCATGACATTTCAACTGCAATGGATGGTAATGATCCTACTAAGAAAGTTGAATAGGGCTGTCATCATGGGAAAGGCTTTGTCCTTCGTAGAAGAAGAGCAGAGAGAGTCTAGTTTCCCTGGAGCGTCCATGGCACTTTGCTCTTTTGTAAATCAATTCATTTGAAACAAACTGCAAATGAAATCTGAGTATTCGAATATCTTATTTTTTGGGTAAGGGATTCTTCTGTCCATATTAATTTCAGTGAATAAGACACTTTAAATTCTGAAATAAATCCCTTCGCAATTTTAAGGGATTTTCAAGCAACAATGGAAATCAAAATGGTGGACCACAAATGTTACGACTCTGTAGAAAAAAAACTTGTCAGATCCAAAATAGGCCATTATATTTCAGATTTTACTGTGTGTTAGGGTACAGTTTCTTGACAGGAACAAGTCCTGCTTTAGGGTTGATATTCCAGTGGAAAAACAAAGTGTTATTAGTGAATTTAGTACATCTAAACAGCTAACTAAGGACAAATTATTAAAAATACAAATTTTTACATTCTTTTTTTTTTTTTTAATTAGTGGCAAACTATTGAGAATATGACTATTTTCTACTTTGAGTTTTCTTAACTTGACTTTGCACTAAAACCTGGAAAACTTAGAATAGAAGTCAAATTTGTAAAAATAGAAGGCAGTGGAATGTGATTTTCATGGCAAAGAGGAACAAATTAATACAATTGTGTTTTTACAATTCTAGTTTTTCTTGAAAAAATACTAAAAAAAGAAAAAAAAATTAAGTAAATCAGTGAACTTGTCCATCATCTGGTTTAATATGTTAGTTTGACTAATTTGACTTGGGATGCTAAGACGAAGAATATATTGTCATTATATTCATTTTTGAACTCGAAGATCTCCAGACCTTTAGCACAAGCAAAACCCCATGAGTAACATATTTTTGAATGGAATGTTACTATTTCATTTTTTGCAAGCCTGGAGACACTAGGGAATTGGAAGGTAATGAAAATTAAGAGAAGAGAAGGTAGAGAAAAGTAATGAACCATTTCATTATGGCAAAAAAACGGTGTACTAGAAACACATTCGATTAGATGAAGAACAGACTGGAGAGGAAGAACTTGCCACTGAAAGGACAGGGCACAAAGTCAACAATTCAGTTTAGCTTCACAAATAATGAAGAACATTTATGTTACAGAACTGTTTGACCAAAATTCTTATGAGCAAACATTTTTTAGCTAACAAGAGCCTTCTGGATCAACAGAAAGAAATAGGTCATTGATTTTATATCGGAAATAAAAAAGAAAAGAGACCACAGACATTATTAAACCCTGGCTGTTAGAGTCCTGCTCAGGTCCATTTTTTGGAATCCGTACCCGACCCGCACCCTCAACCTGCAATCCGCAACCCTGACCCGCTACCCAACCCGCAAGTACCTTATCCGCAAACTGGACCAGCGACCCGCTGACCATCAAGAATCAGGTTAGTGCTGTCATTGTAAACCGTAAGTGACGTCATCAGAAGTTGGTGTGATCAGAAAAAAAGGAGTAAAACAGGAAGTGCTGTCATTGTAAACCAGAAGTGACATCATCGGAAGTAGACGTGATCAGAGAAAAGGAGTAAAAATCACTATTGAGAAGACTCGCGGCCCGACCCGCTAAACCCGCAGAACTGCCGAACCGCGTCTATACCCGCAACCCGCAGTGTACAGCAGGTTTTTGCAGGTAACCCGCGGGTACCCGACCCGCTGCAGGACTCTGCTGGCTGTAAACAACCATGACATCTACACCATGATCTCCAGTTGGGTAGTCAGTATGTTCAGGAAACAACATAACCATTCTACTGACTTGTACAGACACACTGATCTAAGGATAATACCATCTGGTGACAAAATGTAACACAGCTTACTAGGCCTAAGGATGACATAGAAGATACATTTTGATCTGAATACTGTCCTACTTTACAAGAAACCAAGGGACTGTATTTGTGGACATTTTACATTTACTGTTTGCGAACACTTCATTATTCTTCACACCAACTTGAAGATCGTCAGTTGTACTTTGATCCATCTAATTCCTGAATGTGCTCATTCATTTTATGATCTAACCTGCAGATAGTATTACACCCAGGTGTTTTTTTGAAAAAATGCCTTCTAAACAAAAAGCCCAAAGAATCTAAACATAACGAAATAAACATGATAAGGTCTCCCGTGTACCCGAAGAAACCACAGGGATAATGTTGCACAGAACTTTTCATACTTGGGACAAGCGTAGGATGATCGAAATATAAAACCTTCTTTCCAGCCAACACAATAAAGATTTTATTTGCAGAAAATGAACCTGCTATAATCTGGATACTCATCTGATGAAAACCTCTAGAAGTCCCAGTTTCCTAGAAGATCTGTGGAGGTCTTGCCTTTTCTGTAACTGCACTTCAAAACCCTTTATCACTTTTATTATGGATACAATTACACAAATAATAAAAGCACAACTATATGTATAGTATTTGCAGTGGAGACCAACACCTTTCACATCAACAACTATGCCGGAAAGGAGGATTGCTGTGTATTGGTAAGACTTAATTATGTCAAGGGATCATGTATCATCCTCCTACATCCCATAAGAATTCTGTGGTATCTATCTATGGTTTGTGGTGGGCCCTGTTCCATCAGGTCAAGTCATATCAGGAACAATGATACATTTACTATATTGTTTGATGACACTTTAAATACAGCCGCAGGGGAGCGCAGGAGTAGACGCACTGAATTATTGTCAATGGGGCTGTACTCACACAGACGCATGTATGCGCCGAATGCAGCTAAAATGCAACATGCTGCGTCCCAACCTGCGTTTGGCTCTTACATGTGTCTGTGTGAGTACAGCCCCATTGACAATAATTCAGTGCATCTACTCCTGTGCTCCCCTGCGGCTGAACGGAGGAAAGTGCAACGCAGGGGAGCGCACAAACAAACGCCCGTGTGTAAGAGACCTTAGGGAGAAACCGAGGACCTTTAGTGCCGACCAGGATTGTCACATACCAGAAAATGCATGCCCATAGTAAAGACAGAAGTGTCTTTAACTTTAGAAGCAAAAACAGGCATGCTGTGGTGGCACACATTTCAGGAGATGATTTAGCCAGAACAGCTGGGGCCTTAAACAGAACAAAGATTTTGAAAGTTCAGGGGAAATAGTTGGAAGGATATTGATCCCAGAAATACAGACAGATGGTTCAGAAAGTTCTGAGGGTGAGGAGAAGTTGGGATATAAGCAATGCTATAGCTTGTGAGAGGAGAAGTAGAAGAGGATCAAGGGAGTGGTGGTAGGACTGGATTTGGGCAGTTGTGGGAGGACAGTAACGAGAGAGTGGGTGGGAAGAGAAAGAGGAGGCTGTGGTAGAAAGCAAGTATCTGAGCAGTTGTGGAAGGAGACAAGGGAGACAGTTGTGGGTGGATAGTATTGAGGCAGTGTGGTGGAAGTGGAAATTTCAGGCAGTGGTGGAATGAGAAGGTTGAGGCTAAAGCTGAAGAGGAAGGAAGTATTTGTGCTGCTCTTGGGTTGGAGATGATAGAAGAGTTGAGTGGATCTGGCCCTGGAAACTGAGCTTGAATTTGGTCAACATTAGTCCCGCTTGTTTGATCATATCATCAACTTCAAAACATGTTGGGAAATTCTTTTGCTATGTCAGGGAAAAATGGCGCTGTATACTCAGTGCCCTGCACCCACTTAATCAATAAGTTTATTGAGCCTTCATATTGAAAAAAAAAACCACTATCAATCATACAAGGTGAAAGCCCTGAGTTATAGCTGCCAACAGATCAGTCCCCGGGGGTGGCTGCACCTATTCACTTTGGACTAAATTATATTCATTATTCCAGGTTACTCAATCTCACAGAACATGACAGACTTGTAAAATCTTGTTAGTTCATGTCTGCCACGCTGCACACAGCCTGCGTCTACTCTTTTCACTAGTCCCACCGCCGCTGCTCTGTAATATGACGAGACTTTGTGCCAAACTCGAAGAAACTGGCAGCCGCAGCAATTATTTCTTTTCAAGCTTTTAAGAAAACATATTTCCCCCGCATTCAACCCCCCTGGCCATTTACAGATTAGCACTGGAATTAAAAAAACATCTTGAAACGCCAAGTTCCCATGAAATTGAAAGAGAAATAAGGCTTGTACCAAGCTGCTGGGTTTTTACAGTCAAATCAGTGAGTTTGACCTAAGGGCGCTGATTTATTTATTCCACTGCTGAAGAGAAGACACGTTTAAAGGGCTTTAAATTGTAAACAGTAGCGTGAGTTCCCATGTGGGAATACAGGTGTGTTATATGGCAATAAAGGGAAATGTAGAAGTAGGGTTTAATTGTTTTCCCTGATCATAAAGTAAATGTAAACAGTTGAATTTGTATTTATTTCCCTTTAAACTCCATGTGCCTATGAAGTGGCCATTGGCTTGACCTGCACTTTCAACCTTAGCCAATGGCTGACGACACACGAGGGTATTTTGTCCACTGGTGTATTTCAGCCTAAGAACAAGGACTCACAACCTGCCTTTTATAATTGAATAAGGTGGTAGCAATTGTTTAACCCAAAAGCATTAACTAGAGAAGCTTCAGGCTGAAAAGCCCCAGTATTGATATCCCACAAGTGATGAGCAAATCTCTACTGTTTAGTCACAAAACTGTCAGATAAACGGGAAACGATAAAGTCAATGGCTGTTTTTTTCACAGCATTTTTTTCATGCAAAATCCTATGAAGTCAATTGACTTTTTTTGCCGAGTCTTTATCACAGTGCTTTTATCTTTTGCATCATAAATTTTACAAAAAAAAAAAAGAAAAAAAAATTTGATGGTGAAATGCAGAATTTTGCTGAGAATCCATACCTTGAAAAAAATAAGGCATTACTTGTTCCCACTAATTAATTGTGACGGGCAAATTTTTTAGCCTGCCATGGATCTATGGCAAAATTCGGCATTTCGCCATCTGTAATTTTTTTCGTTAAAACTGTGGCAAAAAATCCCCACAGAAAAATTTGCTGCGACAAAAAGAAAAAACCCCTATTGACTTTAATGCATTTGGAGAAAAATTCATCATGAGAAAAAAAACGTTCATTGGCTTTAATGCGTTCGGAGCTGGAAAAATTGTTGCGTGCGTAAAAAAATGATCACGTGTAAAAATACATTTTAAGCCCATTGACTTCAATGCGCTTTGCAAATTTTTCAGCTTTTACTGAATTTTTGCGCAGTTTCGTGAATTTTTCAGAGAAACAAGACAGATTCACTTATCACTACTCATTGAAGGTGCTTCAGCCAATGACTTAAGTACAGAGGTGGAGAAAACGTAAGACTAATAAGCGTAAGACTAATATCTGCTAGTGTGGCTCAGTCTTCAGAACATCTCCATGCTCATTTAGATGTTTGAGCCTGCCCTGCCCCCTCTGGTGATGCAAGTGAAGGTCTGGTTGGAGCGGGGAATGTAACTGATGAAGGCACTTAGGGTTGAATTGGTGAGGGCTGGGAGAGGCCAGGCCTACTTTTTGTCTATACAGGTCAACTTTTTGTCAACCCATGCATCTCCAATGTCTACCCTGTCAGTTTCTCCACTTCTTTTTTTGTGGGGGCAGAGAGATGCCCCAAATCACCTGTCATTGAGTTTACAGATGGCACAAGCCTAAACTTCCAGTGAGCCCAGCAGGAGCTGGCGGAACCAACCTTGTTGGCCAGGAGATACTTTACTCTCCAAAAGACCAATACCATTATCTCTCAGTCTGCTGTCTCAAAAGGTAGTAAAAGAGCTGCTTGTAGTCGAAGATTAAAAATTCAATGATGTATTTCTTACACTGTAACCAAAGCCCTGAAGTTTAATGCACTGATAGTATCTCATAACAAGACATTTCAATATGGTTCCAACGATTTAAGTGTATTTTTATGGCTCTGACAGGAAGGCAGTGGATTCCGCTTATAAGGAATGTGGTGTTGAGTTTATTTTCTCCATTGGTTTTAATGCTCAAAAATACATTTAACTGTAACAGAAAGATGTTGATAAGGGAATTACATTTGATACAGTATTTGATGGACATAATAAACATGAAGTTGGCACCAGGGGCTCAGGTGATGGAGAAGTCCGGACCAAGGAGGAGGTCTAAAAGTCCAGTTCATGCTATCCAAAGGGTTAAGAAGAGTCGTCATCGTAATTCAGGCAAAAGGTTCAAGGCAGGCAACAAACGGGCAAAGTTAGGATCAAAGCAGTTAGGATCACACCAATAATTGGGACCTAAGATCTGGCATTGAACTCGGGACCTCTGCATCATTTTATTTAGAATTTTTTTGTGCCATCGGGCGCTCCTGGCAGTATAAAATTTTGAAATTTGAAATTTTTTTGAATTTAACTGTATTTACCCTTCAATGTGTTCGGGGGTGTTATACATGGAATTGGCCCCTGGTAAAGAGAATTGTCCTCCCCAAACACAAAAACAACCCTCTGCCTGTGGAGTCATAAACAGCCCTTTCTCTATTAAAGTCCCCTCCCAAAATATGCTGATATCAAAATTCTTCTTGGACTTCAAAATATACAATAGTAAATTGATTTATGTAGATGTAGATTTATAAGTTGATGAGAAAACACAAGACAGATTTATTTTTGTTGGAGAGAAGAGCTTACAGGTTATTAAGGCATCATTATTATCCGTTCCCTGGTTTTCTATCCATCATCTTTCCATGAATCATGCTGAAATTGGAGAGCTCATCTGACCGGAATGTTTTTTACCTGATTTTTAGCCAAGCTATGCAATGAATTATTCCTTGGTTACCTATTTATAGAGGATATACATAATGCATTTTGGAGCGACTGTATAGAATTGCTTAATTATTGCAGGCCGTTATCCAGAAAGCTCCAAATTACGGAAAGGCTATCTCCCATACACTCCATTTTAATCAAATAACTACAATGTTTAAAAATGGTTTCCTTAAAACACTAGCTTGTATTTGATCCCAACTAAGATATAATGAATCCTTATTGGAGGCAAAACCAGCCTATTGGGTTTATTTACTGTTTACACGATATTCTAGTAGACTTAAGGTATGAAGATCCCAATTATGGAAAGATCCCCTATCTGGAAATCTTAGGTCCTGAGTATTCTGGATAACAGGTGCCATACCTGTACTGATAACCCCAAATGTTCCGCAGGCTCAGCATTGGGTGATATAATAATGGTATGGCTATATCTCCATCTAGTGACAAAAGAAGGTATTGTTTCCGTTCTTTTTAGCTTAAAGGGATATTTTAGTCTGAAAATGTGTATTTTTGCAGAAGTTCTCTCCTCTTATCTCTTCTATTCCAATATCAAGATTAGACAAAGGCCTACTTAGAATATAAACAAGTCTGGCATTCTCTCATGGGCTTCCTTGTATGTTAGAAATTATTAAACACACAAACTCCCTCACTAGGTTGCCATGTTGTAGTTACACCGGGGCTCCTGTCTCTCAGTCCATGCCGTACATGATTGATATTAAAGTATCACTGGCAGATACTGCAATAACAGCTTTAAAAATCAATATTTTTGAGAGATTTATAGGGGTAATGGAATAAAAAGCTTAAAGTTTGCATCATAGCAACCAATAATTTATTTACTTTTAAACCTCATTTATATCAGTCCATGCCTCCGTGGAGCTTACAGTGGAGCTTACAGTGGAGCTTACAGTGGAGCTTACATTGGAGCTGTTCTTCATAGAGATCAAATGTTTATATCAGGGGTGGAACTACAGAAGAAGCAGACCCTGCGGCTGCTGGGGGGCCCAGGAGGTATAAGGGGCCCCATGAAATCCTAATTATTGAGCAATTTCAATATGTATTGATACAACTGGACACCCTCTGGATGTGTTGGGGGCCCTAAAATTAATCTGCTGTGGGGCCCAGTAACATCTAATTACGCCATTGGTTTATATTAAACATGGCGCCTGCTCAGTTCTTTAGATAGACAGTAGTGATGTGTGTCTCGGGTGGGTTCGGGCCAGCTTCATTGGTTCCTTCTGATCTCCTCGCCTGTGACCTAACGCTTCTGGCTCCTCCATTTATTTGCGCCTGTCCCGCCCATTTTGTGACATCACTGCAGGGCGGCCTCGGGTCTATAATTCGAGGAGCTGAGCCGGGTCGGGCCTGGTGCGGTTTTGGATGGGTTAGGGTTGGGTGCAAGTCCAGAAAATCTGGACAACACTTATAGGGGCAGATTCACTAACCGGCGAAAAGTTGCCATTGACCACTTCACACCCATCGCTGCACTTCCCCAGATGAAAATTTGGTCAGACAACGCTAATTCACTAGAATGCAGAGTTTCGCCATGGGCGCCGAATGCTGGCGACTTTTCGCTAGCGTTGCTTCGGCAATGTGAGCAATTCAAAACGAAGGCGCGCTAGCATTCATTTCTGCCTAGCGCAAATTCACTAGTAGTCTTGCATTCGATTCATTTGCATACAGCGGTAAATTTAAAGTTGAATGGACGTCTTTATGTGATATGTTACAGCAAATACATTACATTACACAAGCCCAGGGAACCTTTATAAAGACAAGAGTTGTTATAATGTCCTACACATGAGCCCACTGTAGCGTTTATGTTCCATATGTTAGAAAATGTCTGGAGAAAATTGGTTACAAAAAAAAAATTTTAAGGACTTTTGTAGCCTATCACTAAAATCTGCATCTTAGTGAATTTGCGGAGTAACGTCCATTCGCCAGAGTGAATTGTCACCAATGAGTAGTGATGGGTGAATTTATTCGCCAGGCGCAAGTTTGCGGCAAAATTCCACATTTCGCCGCTGGCGAATAAATTTGTGAAATTGCCGCAAAAATTTGCACCAGCGACAATTCCAACGTTCATGTCAATTCCTTCTTTAATGTGCGTCAAAAGTTTTCAGCGTTGGAATTGTCGCTGGTGCAAATTTTTCAGGACAACTTCGCCCATCACTACGAATGACCACTAGTGCCTATCTCTATCGCTAGCAAATTGTCGCCTGCACCCGTTAGTAAATTGCAGATGTCCCTGCAGGCGGTAACACCAGCGTTTGCCACTTCGCCCTTTAGTAAATGTGCCCCATACACGGGGGGAGGTCTCTGATCCCATTGGTTAATGTGGAAGGCAAGGGGTGGATACAATTGACTTCACTGTTATATTTTTCTAGCGCAAATGTGGTTTTTTTTTCCCCAAAACAATTCTAAATTTTTCACGACTGAGAAAACCATGAATTTCACTGCAGAAGTTCACTCACCCTACAGACTAGCATTAGTCAGGTCAGCCAGGTCCACTTGTGCTGGAGAAGCATTTGCCTCATGCTTGAAAGTTCATAAGACTTTTCTACTCTTCCCAACCCACTAGTCCTCACACCTGGCAGCACTAATCTCCTCGGCACAGCACAGGCTGCTCTTTTTAGCCTGTCTATCTCACCACTCCTAAGAGGCTATAATAAGACCTGCACCCACTGTCTATACCTCTTTCACATGATTCCTTTACCAAAATTCCCTAAGGGTCCTCCTTCCCTTATGGGACAATACTCGGGCCTTCTGCTCCAGGCTCCCCAGCACATCCACCCTGGTTCCAAGAGAAAGAGCCTTGTGACCGGAGACTGAAAGCCATTTTTTTGCCCATTGTCAAAAGCCATCAGGTGTTCCCTAGCTACAGAGTTGCACTTTTCTTCTCTGAAGGTGGCCGGATATCCTCACCTGGCCTATGGAGTCCTGGACATCTCTGTCTACACTGCTGACCATACCTACCTCGTTGTGTCTGTGTTTAAGTACTTTCTTCGGCCTTTCCGATGCAAGAAAACTATGGGGCATCCAATACTCCCATGTAGTAAGGACAATTGTAAGTGAGCTGACCGGTGCCATGATTGCAGAGCACACGTTTTCCACCCTTATTTTGCTTGTGGTTGGGGATTTTGGTTCTGAGTGTAATACAGTGTTATTGTAATGTTAGTCTAAATTATGTTCATATTTTGTTGAAAAGTTTTCAATAAAAAAACATAATAACCTTCCCAAAGTAACAATTTATTCTACCCCAGGGCATTGGTACAGCTAGTGAGACGTTGTGATCCAGTGGGACAGGGGTCCCCATCCTTTTGTTTACCCATGAGCCTCATTCAGATAAAAGATAAACAAACGTCTGGGAGCAACACAAGCATGAAAAATGTTCATGTGTGGCAAAACAACAAGGGTATTGATTGACCATTTGGTAGCCCCTGTGTGAACTGGTCTCCTTAAGTTCCCTATGTTTGTTTACCCACATAGAAGTGCCCATAGCCAAGGCCTAACACTCATGACTTGCCAAGGTGGAGGGAAACCTTCCTACAGTAACTGGTGGAACTCACCGTCTGACATGTTCATCAAGAGGAGAGTTTCAAGGCTTGGCCACAATGGAATTGTCCCCAATGACTGGTTGTTGCACATATTGCAGTGTGATGCCCCATTGTCTCTGCAACACTCCCAAGTTTGGGTACAGACTGGAAATCACATGTGGTTGTGGGTAATAGATCTATGACCCTAGAGTCCTAGTACCCCCCTCCTGTTGCACCCTTGGTACATGCCTTTCCTGCCTAGACTTAGCTCCAGCCCTGCTGTGGGACATGATTTTGCACCACTTAGTGCCCTTACACCTGTAGAGGCCTGGGATATCTTTCCAGTAGTGATGGGCGAATTTCTCCCATTCCGATTCGACGAAAATCTTTAAAATTTACGTAAAATTCGCGAAATGGCCAAAAACTCGAAAATTTATGCCCGCGTCAATTTTGACACCACACATAGTGTTGACGTGCTATGGAGCAACTTTTCTGACGTGTGCCAAAAACTTTTTGAAGCCATTTATCCGCCGCCGGCGATACGTGGATATTCGCCATGATATTGCGCCTTGCAAATTTATTCGCCCGTCACTACTTTCCAGGTTATGGATTTCAAAATCACGTTGTAAGAACTATCGCCACTTACCCTGGTGGTCCAGTGGTGTGCCCCCTGACATGCCTGTGCCTTCGGCAAGGACACCTGCCGCATGTGTCCTGTCCCTTCTGTGTCCAGCTCCCCTATGGTGCATGTGCCAGCGCACTTGCTGGTTTATGCGCCGGCGTGATGACGTCACCGCGCATTGGCACGAAATTCAAAAACTATATAAGGGGAATTTGGTCTACAGCACCTTGCCCGTTGTTAGGTTCAATTAGCTTGTTCCTGGGTGTTCTTTCCTTTGTGAATCCTGCCTGTTATTCTGTTTTTGACCCTTGCCTTCCTGTTACTACTCTGACCTCTCCAATCCTGATCCTGCCTGCTTGTGATTGATCTGACCTCTCCAATCCTGATCCTGCCTGCTTGTGATTGATCTGACCTCTCCAATCCTGATCCTGCCTGCTTGTGATTGATCTGACCTCTCCAATCCTGATCCTGCCTGCTTGTGATTGATCTGACCTCTCCAATCCGACCTTCGCCTGTCCACTGACTATTCTACGCTCTCCTATCCTGATTCCGGTCTGTCTGACTAATCTCTGATTGTGCTGGCCCGACCTGCCTGTTCCTGGTGGTGTTCTTCCTTCCAGTATCTTGGTGAGACGATTGTGCCCCTTTGCTCATCCAGAACCATTAGCTTTGCTCCTCTCTCAATTAAGACCGGGCGGCATCCGATTAGCCGAGGGCTCCTCCCGAGGTGAAAGGCAGCGGTTAGAGGCAGAAGTGAGAGCCGAGACCAGGGAGCTTAGCATTGGTTCTGGATTTAGGGTGCCGAATGTGACACTGCTGTTAGTTTATAATGGCAGCAATTAATGTACAGGTATCGGAAATATTATCCAGATTACTTGGGAACTCCAAATAAGGAGTCCTTTAGTCATTTGGATCTTCATACCTTTAATCTGCTACAAATCATGGAAACATTAAATAAACCCAATAGGCTGCTTTTGCCTCCAATAAGGATTAATTATATCTTAGTTGGGATCAAGTACAAAGAACTGTTTTATTATTACAGAGAAAAAGGAAATCACTTTAATGTATGGGACCTGTTATGCAGAATGCTTAGGACCTGGGGTTTTCCAGATAAGGGATCAGTCGGTAATTTGGATCACAATTCTTTTTAGGCTACTAAAAATATCCTTTAAAAATTAAATAAACCCAATAGGCTGTTTTTGCTTCAGTGAGGATTAATTAGATATTAGTTGTGATCAAGTACAAGCTACTGTTTCATCACAGAGAAAAAGGGAATTATTTTAAAAAATTTGGATTATATGGATAAAATGGAGTGTATGGGAGACGGCCAATCCGGTAATTTGGAGCCTTCTTGATAAATTCCCGGATAACAGATTCTATTCATATATTATGAGGCATTCTGGATAACAGGTTTCTGGATAAAGGATTCTATACCTATAGAACAAACAAAAATTAAGTAAATTTGACTTTTTTTTTTTTTGCAATAAAATCTGTCACTAATATAATTCCACATTAGAGCTGCATGTATGTCACAGGCACAGTTCGTCCCATTGTGCAATCTCAGAGGACATCCCATAATAATAGTCACAAGGTTTGTGTAACGCAGGGCTGACAATGCTGTGATTGTACCACTGAACTGGGAAAGGCACAGAAGTCACATTCATGTTAATTGTTTAATTACATCCGGTCTGATGTTGCCCAATTATAAACCCAAGAGCCTGCTGCAGAGCTTTCACATAAATAAGAGGAGCTGCTGCAAAACCCACCGCTCCCACTAGATGGCAGTGTATCTGCCTGTGTCAATGCAAAGGCCCAAAGGGATCAGAATAAATCATTTATAGTTGCATTTTGGCTGGATTTTGCAAAGAGCTGAACTATTTTCTGTTCTGTTGGAAGGGATGCAGGGATATTTGAGATGTTAGTTTCTGTTCCATTAAAAGGGCTGTTCCCCTTTAAATGAACTTTTAGTTTGATGTAGAGAGTGATATTCTGAGACAATTTGCAATTAATATTATTATAGTATTATTTGTGGGTAGTGATGGGCGAATCTGTTCAGTTTTGCTTCACTGAAAAATGTACGAATCTACTGCAAAATTAGCAAAACGGCAAAAAATTCACGAAACGCATTGAAGTCAATGGTCGTGAAAATAATTTTGACACGGATCAATTTATATACACGTGGGTCTGAAAAATTTTGACGCGCGACAATTGTTATGCGCACACCAATTTTGACTTGACTTTGACGCAACGCAGTTTCACAAATGAATTTGCTTGCGGCGAAATGTGAAAATTCGCCGTAAATTTGTGTCTGTTTTATTTATTTATTCGCCCATCACTATCGGTGGGTTTTTGAGTTATTTAGCTTTTTTTCAGCAGCTCTCCAGTTTGCAATTTCAGCCATCTGGTTGCTAGGGTCCAAATTACCCTAGCAACCATGCATTGCTTTGAATTATAATATGGAATATTAATAGGGGAAACAGAAAGATTAGTGACAAAAAGTAGCAATAACAATACATTTGTAGACTTACAGAGCATTTGTTTTTTTTAGATGGGGTCAGTGACCCCCGTTTGAAAGCTGGAAAGGGTCACAAGAAAAAGATAAATAATTAAAGAACTAAAAAAATAAATGACGACCAGTTGAAAATTTGCTTAAAATGGGCCATTCTAGAACATACTAAAAGTTTATGGAATAGTGAACCGGCCCTTTAAAGGATTTAACCTTTATAGTTTATCAGGGCAGGTAAAAATATAATAGTGACTGTAATTAAGGGATTAACAGGAAATTATACTGCTGGGCCTCACCACCATCACCTCCCTTACATGCATCAGGGTGATGGGGGGTGGGCACAACTGTTGGGACCTCCATTTAATTCATTAAATAAAAATGTATTATATAGGATTTCATGAACCAGATCTTTTCCCTGAGTGATGCATATTTTGGGTAGTCATGAAGTCATAGCCCTGCCCTGTCTCTGACATCATCAGCCCCCCCTAAACATCGCCAACCTCCTCCCCACGTCATCTGCTCTGCCCCCTCTAGCCCCCATATATTTCCATAAGACAAATATAAAGGAATAATGATGTAGTATCTTTACGTGGCCACTTACTGTATATCATTGACCAAATGTGCAGTACAGGTATGGGATCCGTTATCTGGAAACCTGTTATCCAGAATGCTACGAATTACAGAAAGGCCGTCTCCCACAGACTCCATTATAATCAAATAATCCAAATTTTAAAAAATGATTTCCTTTTCCTGTGTAATAATAAAACAGTCGCTTGTACTTGATCCCAACTAAGATATAATTAATCCTTATTGGAAGCAAAACCAGCCTATTGGGTTTATTTAATGTTTACATGATTTTCCAGTAGACTTAAGGTATAAAGATCCAAATTGCAGAGAGATCCGTTATCCAGAAAACCCCAGGTCCCAAGCATTCTGGATAACAGGTCCCATACCTGTACTTAATTTCACCACTAAGCGGCAGAAGGATCAATAAATAGATTTGAGGGATTAGAAAGCAATTATTCATTTTCAGTTTATATAGAAAATAATGATTTATAGCATCAGTTCTACATTAGAATGCTTAAAATTATACCTTAAATTCATTGGATCCAATGCTGCTTATATAGAAATAATTATGGGAAATCTTTTCCTTAATGATGGACAATTAATATGAGTTGTTCCTTTAATATTCAGAGTCAGTGTCTCTGCTAAAATCCTCAATGCATTGCACATTAAAGGAGAAGTAAACCCTGCAACACTGCACTGCTCAACAAACTTGACTCTGTTGTTGCTGGACTACAAATCCCAGAATAATGTAACATATAATGAAGGTTGAGGCAGGCTGGGAGTTGTAGTCCAGCAACATCAGGGTTGCAATATTGCACAATAGAACTTTTCCTCAGCTCTCCAGGGCCCATGGCAGCATTGCATTGCAAAATAATCCTCCAATGAGAAGAGAGCAGCAACCTCAAAGTTTGGGTTTGTTTAGGGATCCCTAATAGTAATGGGCGAATTTCTCCCGTTTCCTTTTGCCGAAAAAATTCACGAAATGGTGAAAAATTTATACCGTCATTTTTGACGCCAGCGGTAAAGTCAATGGGCGTTTGAATAGTGTAGACGCAATCGACTTTTCGGATGAGCATCCAAAAATTTTTGATGTTGCAGAATTTTCGCTGGAGCTTCACACAAATTGCGAAAACGCGAAAATTTGCCGCATGTTCGCTCCAGGCAAATTTATTCGCCCATCACTAATGCCTAAAAGGTTCTGGATGAGGGAAAGGGAGACATGAGGAGCCTAGAAAAAAAATATTCATCCTGGGAAGGCCTGAATGTCGCCGGCTGTCTGTCAGGACTAACTGTCATACATTACCTTGGTAGGGCCAGTGATGTTAAAGGACAGATTTGGCATTTGGTGGGTAGAGGTCATTTCTGCAAGTTCAAGGATAATCTGGGAGGAAGAATTTGGGCAGCTCATGGGTGGAACAATTGGGAATTTCATATTTATTGGCTAGACTGGTGAAATACTGGCCAGTGGCAACCATATACCTGTTGTGCAATTGAAGAGGTTTATGGGGTGGTTCACTTTTAAGTTAACTTATAGTATGTTACAGAATTGCCAATTCTAAGCAACTTTTCAATAGGCCTTCTTTTTTTCTTTTTCTTTTTATTTGCCTTCTTCTTCTGACTCTTTCCAACTTTCAAATGGGGGTCACTGACCCCAGCTAAAAAGCAAATGCTCTGTAAGGCTACATGTTTATTTTTATTACTCACCTTTCTAGTCAGGCCGTCTCCTATTCATACTCAAGTCTCTCATTCAAATGAATGCATGGTTGCTAGGGTAATTTGGACCCTAGCAACCAGATTGTTTAAATTGCAAAATTTTATTTAGAAAAAACTTACCGAATGTCCACTTGCGCTCCTCTTCAGCAAAGGCTAAAGGGTAATGATTGATCGTGCAGCACTCAATTTCTCCTCCCTTGCTATCTCCTATAAGGAAGGCAGGGAGGAGAAGTTGAGCGCCGCACTATGGATCACCCGATCACCTTTTATGATTCTTTAATGGATAATAGTAAATGTTTTATTAGAAAAACAATGGGTGAGCCTAGGTTAGATCCAGGAAGTGTCTGTGGGGCATAAGCATAGCTCCCAACTATCCTGTTTTCAGAGGGACAGTCCCTCTTTTGACAGCTCAACCCGCAGTCCCTCATTTGTACTGGAAAGTCCCGATGTTCTCTGCACTGAACAGGCAGAAAAAGAAACAAAGTTTCTAGCTTAATTGGCTTTTGGCAGAGAGCCCAGAACAGCCTCAAGGTTCAGATAAGTTACTGTCGTAACAATTTAGAGATAAGCAAATAAGTAACTGTAACAATATGAGATAACAGGTCCCTTGGGAGAAGTTAGACTCACAGCTTAAAGGGCAATTCACCTTCATTATCAAAACTGTAATAACTGAAAAAGAAACACAGAAATACGTTCAAACTTTCATAAACTGCCAAATTTTGTAAAATGAACATGGTAATTAAGGGGTGTTGCCTGGGTCTAGGGCAACAGAATTTTAGGGGGTGGCCTGCTGCCCAAGCTCATCCTCACTGGTTCAGAAACACTGGGGTTACGCAGGAGTGTTTCAGTTTCCCGCGCACCAATCCCCATTGCTCCAGTCCTGATTATGAAAAGAAGAGGGGATGGGGGCGATGAATGGTAGAGGGACTAGGGGTGCCCACTATGTAAATCCAGGCTCAGACACTGCTCTACTTTACTCCTGAATCAATGACTTGATCACGGTTACTAGAAATCATGTACATTGGAAACAGTGGACTGAGGCACAAGACACACCTGACTTAGAATAGCAAATATACTGCCCCCGAGGGGTTTAGAGGCTCATCACCTGCTTTTAATACCAAGCATACTTTCACTAAAATAATGTAAATGTTACTCCAAAATCAAATTGCTTCAAGCACCAGAAATCAATCACCTCCAAGCCACGCCCCAGTCTAACAAACCCTGCCCCTTTCATGGTAAGCCCCTCCCCTTTACTAGTCTGAGATTTGGCACTTTCCCACGGGAATAAGGACAGGTGAATACATGCGGCTGGTTTAGCAGGTACTTGTCAAGTAGTTTTGCACATTAAGGGCTCTGAGTGTATTTTCGGCAGAGTAATAGGCTGAGCCCCTAAAACAGAACCCGAAACTCAAATGGTCATAATGGTGGTCAGAACATTCACAGAATCGGTTTTTAATCCTCTGTAAACGTTTAGGGCTCCTCTATACTATAGAAATGAGTTTCCATAACTGATTATTGAACTTCTTATCAGTCAGTGGTCAGAAGTAGTGATGGGCGAATTCATTAGGCAGGCGCAAATTTGCGGCAAATTTCTCTGTTTCGCCACCGGCGAATAAATTCACGAAACTTTGGAAAAAATTTGCCGGCGTCAAAAAAATGTAGATGCGTTTCGGAAAAGCATCAAAAATGATATGAGCGTCAATTTTCGAGTTTTGATAATTTTTCGCCGTTTCTCGAATTTCATGGTAAATTCCCACATTTTTCGGCGAAACAGTCAGAAGGGGTCCCTATACCTCCTGGAACCGCCCAAGGTCTCTAATCTCTTCATTCACGGATTTGTCCTCTGCACATGGGGCTAAAGAACTCCTTTAAGGAGTTTTAGTATATTATAGATTGGCCAATTCTAAGCAACTTTTCAACAGGTTTCCATTATTTATTTTTTTTATAGTTTTTGTATTATTTTCCTTCTTCCACTGACTCTTTTACGGTTTCAAATGGGGGTCACTGAACCCAAAACGATTGCTCTGTAAAGCTGCAAATGTATTGTTATTGCTTCTTTTTATTACTCGTCTTTCTATTCAGGTCCCCACCTGTTTATATTCCAGTCTCTTATTCAAATCAATGCATGGTTGCTAGGGGAATTTGGACCCTAGCAACAGATGGCTGACATTGCAAACTGGAGAGCTGCTGAATAAAAAGCGAAATAACTCAAAAAACACAAATAATAAAAAATGAAAACCAACTACAAATTGTCTCAGAATATCCCTCTCTACATCCTACTAAAATTTGACTCAAAGTTGAACAACCCCTTTAAAGAGCAACTTCCAGTAATGTTAGTTATTAGCTCTAATCCCCGGCCATTCCAGCTCTGCCTGTAACCTGATCATCTCTGTATTTTCTGAGGATTCTACGAACTTTTCATGTCGGTTTTTGGGAGATTGAAAGGTGTTACTGAATGGGATTTATCTCGATTCCCAAATCCTTAATCCTGATCCATGCTGATGGGAAACCCCAGACTTGCTAAAGAAATAATGGCCAACTCATAATGGTTATCTCACGTGTTCTATTAATGACTGGGAAGGTCATTACGGATACATTAAAATCTTAAAATGTATTAGTACATTCAACATCATGCCATGGTGAAATATGCGAAGCTTCAACTTGAATGATAAATGAATGGAATACAAATACCCGAACAGATAAACTCAATGAACCAGAGCAAAGATTGAGGTGATCCATAGAGACGTTAAAGGTGTTGTTCACCTTTAAATTAACTTTTAGGGGTTATTTTATTAAATTATTTTATTAAAACACAACCAAAACTCCATGCCCGATTTTAGCTAATTTATTTATAAAAAAAAACAATTTAATTAGATCGATGAAAATTTTTTTTATAAAAACGAGCAAAAACCCGAATTGCTCTTATTTTTCAGGCCTTTTCCAGAATTGCTCTAATTTTTCTGGCTTTCTTGCAGAATCGCTTGATTCTTTGAGGTTTTCCCGGAAAACCTTGAAAAAGTCAGATTTTCTGCCGAAAACCCAGAAGACCCCGATAACATAAATTTGACTTATACATGACCTTGAAAGGTCTGAGATGGCGGATTTTCAGATTTGGCTGCATTGGGGTATAATAAACTCGAAAAAAAAAATTCCCTCTAAAAATTAGCGTTTTCTAGTGAAAAAAAACTTGAATTTTTTGAGTTTCACCATTCAGACTTTAATAAATAACCCCCTTAGTATGATGTAGACAGTGATATTCTGAGACAATTTGCAATTGGGTTTCATTTTTAATTATTTCTGGTTTTTAAGTTATTTAGCAGCTCTCTAGTTTTTAATTTGCTTGCGGCGAAACACAGAAATTCAATGTGAATTTGTCTAACGAATATATCAGTAGCTGTGGTTTTTGAGTTATTTAGCTTTTTATTCAGCAGCTCTCCAGTTTGCAATTTCAGCCATCTGGTTGCTAGGGTCCAAATTGTTCTAGCAACCATGCACTGATTTTAATAAGAGACTGAAATATGAATAGGAGAGGCCTGAATAGAAAGATGAGCAATACAAAGTAGCAATAACAATACATTTGTAGCCTTACAGAGCCTTTGTTTTTTTTAGAGGAAAAGGTAAATAATTTAAAAACAATAAAAATAATAAATAATGATGACCAATTGAAAAGGTGCTTAGAATTGGCCTTTCTCTAACATACTAAAAGTTAACTTAAAGGTGAACAACCCCTTTAAGAATACTCATGAGCCGTTTCACCCTATAGGCCCACATGGACCACTCCCCGCCATATGATGTAGCCCAGAAGTGACGTCACTATAACCCAGAAGTGACGTCACAATGGGAGGTGGATGAGGATGAAAGATAAAATTATTTTTTTTAATTCATAAATTAATCTGCACCCCCATCTGACTCCCCATCCAAGGTGCTTGCAGACCACCTATTAGGTTGGGAAATCAAGGCTTTTCCACTGAAAACTTTCCTGCTTTGTGATTACCCAACAGACGCAAGGCTATAACAGAAGCCTGGATGGTCAGCAGCCAACCAGATCAGGCCGTTTATGCACCACTTGAACCCACAATCTTTAGGAAAAACACTGTTTTCACCTAGTATATCCCTCTACCTTTTTACTGGAATGGCTGGTTTCAATAAAAACACAATGTTCTCATGGTTTCTGGGGAAAACCAACTTGCTTTCCTGTAATGATTAAACATTTTATCAGCTCGTAGTAACAATAAGAACGACGTCACTAATAATACCCGGCGGTTAATCACCCAATGGGTGTGACTGAATTCTCAGGGTGCCGTTGCTTAATCCACCTCGTGCACACTCTATAAATCATAATCCGTTAGACTGGTTTGTCTCCTTTTATTTAGCCTCAAGGAATGTATTGTTGTTTTCCATTTCATTTCTGTTTATTGCACAATGTGCATTGGGCAGATTTATAGAATGCGCCAAACTGAAGCCCATAGTAGTACTAAAAATATGAATTATAACCTGACCAACTGAATTAATGAATTATTCAACTAAAAAATCACAACCTGGATTCCCAATAGATCAACTAGTCTGGCTGTGACTTGTCAGTTGACTTTATAATAAACATCATTTAATTCTTGATGCTTCAGTGGGACCTAATTAGTCCCCGATTCTTCCATTCCCTAGATGTACAAAGGAGGCATTCTATGTTTAATTACTGATGCAAGAGGATTGTTCAGTGAGAATTATCCTTACCTTCTGCACTAAATCTCATTAGCTGATACACTGAGTAGAACACAATTTTAGCCCACTGATTTACTCTGGCTCCAAACTTCTGAATGGCAGATAGAATCTGTGCTGTCACTGGGATAGAATGTTCTGTTATACAGATAGCTAGAATCTCAGCTGCCATAAAGCAGGACAGGACTGCTGCTTACAACGGGGATCAGATAGGATCTGTGCAGCCACTGGGACAGAATGATCTGTTATACAGATAGCTAGAATCTCAGCTGCCATAAAGCAGGACAGGACTGCTGCTTACAATGGGGATCAGAAAGGATATTTGACAATATACACTGTATTAAATACAGACAAACACGTCTATCACATAATCATGCAAATGTGCCTTCTTCCACCCCATAACATGACAACATGACTGCTCAGGAAAGAATTTTTGGCAGGGAGACAGAAATCTAAATAAACAATGACAAGCTGAAACCACTCAGTACCTACACAATAACACTTCCTTGTACTACTTTTAGTATTTCTGTAGAATATTCCTGAGAATAATTGCCTTTATCACAACATTTAGGGGCAGATTTATCAAGGGTCGAAGTGAAAATTTAAATTTCGAGCTATTTTTGTGTACTTCGACTAGGGAATAGTCCAAATTTGATTAGAATTTAAAAAAAAAATGGAAAATTCGAATATCGAAATTTATCATGTACTGTCTCTTGAAAAATTCAACTTCGACCATTCACCATCTAAAACCTGCCGAATTGCTGTTTTAGACCTCCTTGAACCTATTTGGAGTCAATTGGTGGACTTTGAAAAATCTTTTTTTAAAAAAAAATAAAAATAAATAAGATTAGAATTTGAGCGAATGCGCTATTACTTGGATTAGTACGATTCAAATTCGAACGAAAATGGCCTATTCACCCAAAAAAAAACTGAGATTTTTTAAATACATTTCGGTTGGTCTTTTTTTATACGAATTTAGATTTTTTTTTTATTTGAAATTCGACCCTTAATAAATCTGCCCCATAGAGTAAGTGATACAAACCTGCAAGGTCCAGAGTGTTAGATAAAGGGAACCTGTCACCTGAAAAATATTTTCCCCACCCCAAGGGGCAGATTTACTAAGGGTCGAATATCGAGGGTTAATTAACCCTCGATATTCGACTAGGAACTAAAATCGTTCGACTTCGAATATCGAAGTCGAACGATTTAGCGCTAATCCTACGATCGAAGGATTATTCGTTCGATCGAACGATTAAATCCTTCGAATCGAACGATTCGAAGGATTTTAATACAACGATCGAAGGAATATCCTTCGATCAAAAAAACTCAGGCAAGCCTATGGGGACCTTCCCCATCTTGCTCGTATCTTACATATAGAGAGAATTATTTTATTCTTGATTATATGACACTGGAATCAAACATGGGGGATAAAGGACAGACTTGTTCAGTTCTGGGAAACCAGGGTTAAAGCTTCCAAATCCATTTTCAGGAACAAAGAACATGGAGCCGGATTTACACAGATCAGCTGGGATTCTCATTGGAGGATTTTTAGCATTTTAATGTAGTTGCTGGCTGTGGAGATTTGCAGAAAAGTTTTATTGCTTTAAGAATACAACCCTGATGTTACTGGACTACAGCTCCCAGCATGCCTCATCCGTCATTTTATGTTACATTATTCTGGGATTTGTAGTCCAGAATCAAATGAGTAAAGTTTGGCTGAGCAGTGCAGTTTGTGTATTGAAGTGAATTAGACAACAATGTATATCAACGGATCTCAACCTGTGGGTCGCGACTAGGGTTGCCACCTTTTCCGAAATGTTTTACTGGCCTGGTGGGGGGGTGGGAACAAAAAGGGGTGGGTGTGACGCCAAAGGGGGCGGTGCCATGCTGTAAAACGGGCGTGGCCACAGCACCGACATTTCAAGACGGGGACAAAGTTACAAAAGCTACGTTTTTACAGGGGATTGGGGGCAGGCCGAGGGGTCTTTAAGGGTATTACAAATTTACCTCAGGTAAGGATACACCGGCACACGAGGTACAATGCAATGCAGGGTAACCCCTTGCTTATTTATTTGTGCGGACGTGCAACGTTTCGGGGCAAGCCCTACTGGCCCCCGCCTTGGCAGGTGTTTTACCGGCTAGGGTGGCAACAATAGTCGTGACCCCTTTGGGGTTGAATGACCCTTTAACAGGGGTCGCCTAAGACCATCAAAAACCCCATATTTCCAAACAGAGGTGAGGCCAAAATGGTGGAAAGAGGAGGGCGAGTTTCCCAGGTCAGGGGTATAGTAGCGCCTGCATCTTGACCCGGTATCACGCCTCTTCCGCCAACCTTACCGGAGGCAGGAAGCCTTTGCCGTTCGGCACTTGCTTGGTCTTGCCTGAAGCCAGAGTGGTGAAGCGAGAGAAGAGAAATTGATCGGTTTAGTCCTAGTTTAAGCCACCATGTTGGTGTCACGGGCAACCAGGACCTTGAGACTGCCCTTATCAAGTGAGTTACGGTTCAAACCTATCACCCCCATGAGAAAGCTTTTACCTTGTATAAGTGTGTCACTAACATTCACGGCATTGTTGCTACTAGTATTAACTCACTGCTAATATCTGCTTTGTTTCTTTTGCTCTTTGCAATCGTGCTGTATATTGCTGCCATCAGCGCCGATCCGCGCCTTTATGCCGCCTGAGGCGGCCTTCCATTGCCTTCCTCACGGCGCTCACATTTTCTGCGCAGGAGGGGGTCGGGGCACTGCACGACGCTAGTGCAGAGAGCGCACTAGAAGCTCTCTGCACTAGAAGAGCCGAATTTCCGGGTTGAAAACCAGAAATTCGGCTCTTAGTTACCAGGAGCGGCATTTTTGCCGCCCCTGGTAACCAGGGGGCGCTGCCGCCTGAGGCGAGTGTCTCAACTCGCCTCATTGGTGGAGCGCCCCTGGCTGCCATTCACTGAATAAAGTCACGGCAGAGTTGCTGATGCTGAGAGAGCACCTATCTTTAGCTCAGGTCACCCATTGACATTGCTTGTTCCCCTGTCGTGCTCCGATGTTATAAATCTCATGCAATGACAATACAGATAAATTACAGTTATGAAGTAGCAACGAAAATAATTTTATGGTTGGGGGGTCACCACAACATGAGGAACTGTATTAAAGGGTCGCGGCATTAGGAAGGTTGGGAACCACTGATGTATATCAATATTCAATAAAAAAAAAACAATGGCATTATATACAAGTTTTGATGCTATTTAAAATAATAAAAATAAACTTCAGCCAAGCTCAATTTTTAAAATGTAAAAATAAAATTACTTAACGGTCAATCTTTTTAAAGGTCTGTAAATTCAAATATCAACCTATGTTTTTGCTTTTGGGTATATCTCACTTTAATGATAAAATGTTTTAAGCATCAATAAAAATCTTGTTAGAGGTTATAAAATGTTGTCTTCATGCCAAGCTGATCATCAGCCACCCTCTGAACCTACTGGAGGCATCTTGTCTCCCTTTAATAAATTAGGCTAAAATTAATTTATAATTTACACTGATGGATTAGAAATATCTGTTCTGTACATTTTTTTGTGAGAAATTTCAAATTATATCTCAGTTTTAAAAATTTCTAATAGTAAACACATTATTGTTCATTGGCTCTTTTATCAAAGGTCAAATTTCTAATTTATTTCAATTCTTTTTACTCTAATAAATAATAAATTAGAATTTACTCACAATTCAAATTGAAGGTTAATTATGAAAAAACTTGAATGTCTCATATTTGATCGCATAGTACCAACTTAAAGATTCGAATCAAATTTAAATCAAGTTTTCCTCAAATGTCTCAGTTTTAAAAAATTTCTAACAATGAACCCATCATTGTTCATTGGTTCATTTATCAAAGGTCGAATTTTGAATTTATTTGAATTTTTTTTACTCTAATAAATTAGAAATTCAAATTTACTCATGGGAGGTTAATTATGAAAAAACTTCCTCCAATGCCAGGAAGGCAATTAACATATTCAAATGGTTCAATGGACCTCATCAAGGGGCCGATTCACTAAGCTCGAGTGAAGGATTCGAATGAAAAAACTTCGAATTTCGAAGTATTTTTTGGGTACTTCGACCATCGAATTGGTTAATCGAACGAATCGAACGAAAAATCGTTCGACTATTCGACCATTCGATAGTCAAAGTACTTCCCCTTTAAAAAAAACTTCGACCCCCTACTTCGGCAGCTAAAAGCTACCGAAGTCAATGTTAGCCTATGGGGAAGGTCCCCATAGGCTTGCCTGTGATTTTTTGATCGAAGGATTCTCCTTCGATCGTTGGATTAAAATCCTTCGAATCGTTCGATTCGAAGGATTTAATCGTTCGATCGAACGAAAAATCCTTCGATCGATCGATCGCAGGATTTGCGCAAAATCCTTCGACTTCGATATTCGAAGTCGAAGGATTTCAATTCGAGGGTCGAATTTCGAAGTATTTTTAACAGGTTTTAGGTGACGAATATTCGAATTAGGTGTGATAAATCTCACATTCAAATTTACTTTGGAGTTGGTGCTTTTAAATTCGAATTTTGTTCTGACACAAAAAAATTGAAAATTTTAATTTACCATTTGAACCATGATAAATCTGCCCCGTAATATCCATACAAAAATGACATATGGACTTGAACTTTGGTAGAGAATGTCCCCATTCTGTCAAGCTGACACAGATTTCAAATTTGATAATTGTATCAATTCCTTTAAATTGTTCTCCCGGTCAGGACATTTTTCATAAATGGGAAATCTCTGCCACCTTTTGGAATCTATTAAAATTTCCTAATTTGATATTTCATAAATCAACCCCAATGTGTCCAGTTTGTCTTGCCAATTTATTAGAATCCTACTCCTACTTGAAATGTCCATGCCGTATGGCTGATTATTGAGCATTTCAAGTTCATGTTGACTGGCATGAGGCATAAAACTTATCCCTTCTATATACAGCCAAAGGGGCCCCTGATTCTTTTGCCTTCAAGAAATATTGTCACAAATGCAGCTACAGATAAAGAGTAATAGATTTTACATTTGTCTAGAGAGTAGGAAATTAGGAATAGTCACATGACTGTGGTCACATTATTGCAGAAACCCCCTAATAGCATACACCACAAACTGTGTCTGATTCGCCAATAGGAACCCAAATGTACAAGTTTTTCAGGCTGCATTTGCCTGAGTATGGAATGATTTCCAGCTCATGGCATCAATTAAGTCATTATCATTCAATTTACTGGATAAGGGAGCATTGGGAACAGGCTGGTGTTAATTCCCTTGAGTTTATGAGTTGTGCTCATTAAAGCAGGTTGAAGGGGAGCTTGGCACTTGCCAATGTTTGTTTTTGACCCAAACAGTTCAGTTTTTCTTAGGGCTGTTCAGTAGTGATGGGCAAATAAATTCTACAGGCACGAATTTGCGGCAAATTTTCCAAAAAAATTTTAAAAAAATCCACCGTGACAAAAAAATTCTCGCACGTCGTTATTCAGACATCTATTGACTTTAATACAGGTGGACAAAATAGTTGCGCGTATAAAAATTGTCGCTGGCATCAAAATTATTTTTTTGACTCCTATTGACTTCAATGCTTTTCACAAATTTTCGGTAAAGACAAATTTTTCGGTAAAGACAAATTTTTCGGCGAAGCAAAACTGCATAGATTGCTCATCACTACTTTTCAGGTCACAACTGTGGGTTTCAGCCTTGTGAAACCAGCACAATAACCTGCCCAATCACCACCTCTGATGTCAAAACCCCACCCATGTGATGCATAAATATCATAACCCCACCCCCATATGTTACTGCCGCACCCCTAATGCCATCATCCACCCTTGTTTGGTTGTTGTGGAAGTCAAAGGTGGCAACCCTGTCTACAAATGTGGAGTGACTTGCCCCTTCTGTGACAAGTTTCCTACTATGACTTTCTATTCTTTTATCTCTGGTGGAATACAATGGTTTTCAGTGCCCGTGCTCCTGGCCTGGATGATGAAGTTTAAAATTAGGGCCCGTGCTTACAAGACGGGTTTACTTTAACTTGAAGCCTCCTATGTTAAATAATGGAGTTTTCCAGGCCTGTAGTTTAGTTTTATTGCTCCATCGGTTGCTATAGTTTAACACTTGACACTTTCCGCTAGCCGCAGCTCTGCGCGGCTCCTAATGATCACATGGCCATGCGGATTATGCAATGCAGCGGTTACTAATTTGATTTTTTTTAAAGCTGGCCTTACATGCCATCCCTAAAATGCCTAGCTTAGTTGATCATTTCCTGAAAATCCATATAAGCTGTTTGACTAGCTCAATCACAGTAATCATCTGTCTCAGCCCTCAGGCATTAAGCGCATAAGCTAGAATTCATTTTTCTATTTTTTTCAGATTTTTTTCCCCGAGATTTTAACTATATATTGTACATGGTGGGTCACCGTATTACGATTCCTCCAGTTTATTTGTTTGTTTTTTGCCTGCTTGTTGACATGGCCAACATCTGGAAAACTTGAGCACCATTACTTCATGGCCACATGGATGACAAAGTCCAGGGGTGCTGTGCCAATGAGGTGGCAGTGCCCCACTAGTTACCAGGGGCAGCAAAAATTACTATCTTGGTAACTAAGATCCAAATTTTCCACCAACATCATGAGGTCTGCCTTAGGCAGTGGAGGGGCCAGTTGTTAGAGGTTTTCCAGTTGGAGCTTTAACTAGGAATTATTTACCTAATGCAAGGTAATTTCTTCTTTTGACTGGAGGGTCACTCAGGTAGGTTTTGCACATATTCCAGAGCCTCTGATATAATTACCAAACATAACATGGCCATATTTTACAAGTATGGCTGGTCTTGGGATGATCATTATGCAGCAATAGAACTTGGCTCCTCAGTTGCCCCCACACAGAGTAAAGTATCTCTTGTGGTGCACAGCTTCAAGGGTTCACAAGCAACTGTATCTGGTGGACAGCCTTTGTAGTGTTCATGATAATGTCTCTGATGATGGACAGTGACCTGCAGTTATGAATAAGTGAAACACTACCTGCAACTAGGGATGTAGCGAACGTCGGAAAAAAAGTTCGCAAACATATTCGCGAACTTGCGCAAAAATGCGAGCGGTTCGCGAACGGTTCGCGAACCCCATAGACTTCAATGGGAAGGCGAACTTTAACATCTAGAAAAGACATTTCTGGCCAGAAAAATGATTTTAAAGTTGTTTAAAGGGTGCAACGACCTGGACAGTGGCATGCCAGAGGGGGATCAAGGGCAAAAATGTATCTGAAAAATCTGCCTGTGTGTGCTTGGAAGAGATAGTGTAGGGGGAGAGCTGTTAGTGATTTCAGGGACAGATGATAGTAAGTTTGCTGGCTAGTAATCTGCTTGATACTGCTCTGTATTGGAGGGACAGAAGTCTGCAGGGATTTGAGGGACATTTTAGCTTAGGTAGCTTTGCTGGCTAGTAATCTACTGTTCTCTTTAAACAACTGCCATACGTTGACCTTGTAGGCATTGTTTGCCCAGTTTTTTTGGACGCAGCCACTGAAGCACAGTTGCCAGAAAAAATATGCCATATAAATGCTGAAAATAGTCATTTTTCGCCATACGTTGACCTTGTAGACATTGTTTGCCCAGTTTTTTTGGACGCAGCCACTGAAGCACAGTTGCCAGAAAAAATATGCCATATAAATGCTGAAAATAGTAATTTTTCGCCATACGTTGACCTTGTAGACATTGTTTGCCCAGTTTTTTTGGTTGCAGCCACTGAAGCACAGTTGCCAGAAAAAATATGCCACATAAATGCTGAAAATAGTCATTTTTTGCCATATACGTTGAGTCAACGTATGGCAAAAAATGACTATTTTCAGCATTTATATGGCATATTTTTTCTGGCCTCTGTGCTTCAGTGGCTGTGGCCAAAAAAACTGGGCAAACAATGCCTACAAGGTCAACGTCGTTGACCTTGTAGGCATTGTTTGCCCAGTTTTTTTGGCCACAGCCACTGAAGCACAGAGGCCAGAAAAAATATGCCATATAAATGCTGAAAATAGTCATTTTTTTGGTCGCAGCCACTGAAGCACAGTTGCCAGAAAAATTATGCCATATAAATGCTGAAAATATAAATTTTTTTGGTTGCAGCCACTGAAGCACAGAGGCCAGAAAAATTATGCCATATAAATGCAGAAAATATGCATTTTTTGGTCGCAGCCACTGAAGCACAGTTGACAGAAAAATTATGCCATATAAATGCTGAAAATATAAATTTTTTTGGTTGCAGCCACTGAAGCACAGAGGCCAGAAAAATTATGCCATATAAATGCAGAAAATATGCATTTTTTTGGTCGCAGCCACTGAAGCACAGTTGCCAGAAAAATTATGCCATATAAATGCTGAAAATAGTAATTTTTTTGGTTGCAGCCACTGAAGCACAGAGGCCAGAAAAATTATGCCATATAAATGCAGAAAATATGCATTTTTTTGGTCGCAGCCACTGAAGCACAGTTGACAGAAAAATTATGCCATATAAATGCTGAAAATATAAATTTTTTTGGTTGCAGCCACTGAAGCACAGAGGCCAGAAAAATTATGTCATATAAATGCAGAAAATAGGCATTTTTTTGGTCGCAGCCACTGAAGCACAGAGGCCAGAAAAAATTAAACCAGTAGGGTTTGCACCCTAGTTTGTAACGGTGGCGGAGGGAGGAGGAGGACGCTAAAGGACAGCTGTGTGTGGAGTCATGAGGCTTGAAGAGAAGGACAGCTGCATAGAAGTCAGAACAAGTCTTCCGGCGTGCAGTAACCCTCCGAGATCCACCCCTCATTCATTTTAATAAAGGTCAGGTAATCGACACTTTTGTGACCTAGGCGAGTTCTCTTCTCAGTTACAATCCCTCCTGCTGCACTGAAGGTCCTTTCTGAGAGCACACTTGAGGCTGGGCAAGACAAGAGGTTCATGGCAAATTGTGACAGCTCTGGCCACAGATCAAGCCTGCGCACCCAGTAGTCCAGGGGTTCATCGCTCCTCAGAGTGTCGATATCTGCAGTTAATGCCAGGTAGTCCGCTACCTGCCGGTCGAGGCGTTCTTTGAGGGTGGATCCAGAAGGGTTGTGGCGCTGCCTTGGACAGAAAAACATTTGCATGTCTGACGTTACAGACTGGCCAAAGGGCTTTGTCCTTGCAGGTGTGCTCGTGGCAGGATTACTGGCACCTCTGCCCCTGGAATGTTGATGAGTTCCTGAAGTGACATCACCCTTAAAAGCATTGTACAACATGTTTTGCAGGCTGGTTTGTAAATGCCGCATCTTTTCGGACTTGTGGTATGTTGGTAACATTTCTGACACTTTATGCTTGTACCGAGGGTCTAGTAGCGTTGCGACCCAGTACAGGTCCTTCTCCTTAAGCCTCTTGATACGGGGGTCCTTCAACAGGCATGACAGCATGAAAGACCCCATTCTCACAAGGTTGGATGCAGAGCTATCCATCTCCGCTTCCTCATTATCAAGGACTGCATCATCCACGGTCTCCTCCCCCCAGCCACGTACAAGACCAGGGGTCCCCAAAAGGTCACCACTAGCCCCCTGGGAAGCCTGCTCCTGTTGGTCCTCCTCCTCCTCCTCCACAAAGCCACCTTCCTCCTCTGACTCCACTTCTGGCACCTCTCCCTGCGTTGCAGCAGGTGCCTGGGTTCGTTCTGGTGATTCCGACCAGAAATCGTGCGCTTCCAGCTCCTCGTCACGCTGGTCTACAGCCTCATCTGTCACTCGTCGCACGGCACGCTCCAGGAAGAAAGCGAAGGGTATTAGGTCGCTGATGGTGCCTTCGGTGCGACTGACCATATTTGTCACCTCTTCAAAAGGTCGCATGAGCCTGCAGGCATCGCGCATAAGCACCCAGTAACGGGGGAAAAAAATCCCCAGCTGTGCAGATCCAGTCCTACCACCCAGTTCAAAAAGGTACTCGTTGACGGCCCTTTGTTGTTGCAGCAGACGTTCCAACATAAGGAGCGTTGAATTCCAGCGAGTCTGGCTGTCAGAAATCAAACGCCTGACTGGCATGTTGTAGCGCTGCTGAATGTCAGCAAGGCGTGCCATGGCTGTGTAGGAACGTCTGAAATGGGCCGACACCTTTCTGGACTGGGTGAGAACGTCCTGGAATCCTGGGTACTTGGAGACAAAACGTTGGACTATTAAATTTAACACATGTGCCATGCAGGGCACATGTGTTAAATTGCCTAGTCTCAACGCTGCCAACAGATTGCTTCCATTGTCACACACCACTTTTCCGATCTGCAGTTGGTGTGGGGTCAGCCACCGATCGGCCTGTGACTGCAGAGATGACAGGAGTACAGATCCGGTATGGTTTTTGCTTTCCAGGCACGTCATCCCCAAGACAGCGTGACAACGGCGTACCTGGCACGTCGAATAGCCTAGGGGGAGCTGGGGGTGCACAGGTGTGGAGGAGGAGAAGGAGGACCCAGCAGCAGAGTAAGAAGAAGAAGAAGACGAGGTAGAGAGCGATGGAGGAGTAGAGGTGGTGGCAGAACCGCGTGCAATCCGTGTCGGTGACACCAACTCCACTGTTGTTGTTGAGCTACCCATTCCCTGCTTCCCAGCCATTACCAAGTTCACCCAGTGGGCAGTGTAGGTGACATACCTGCCCTGACCATGCTTGGAGGACCATGCGTCAGTAGTCATATGGACCTTTGGCCCAACACTAAGTGACAGAGATGCGGTAACTTGGCTCTGCACATGTTGGTACAGGTGTGGTATTCCCTTTTTAGAAAAAAAATTGCGGCTGGGTACCTTCCACTGCGGTGTCCCAATTGCTACAAATTTGCGGAAGGCCTCAGAGTCCACCAGCTGGTATGGTAAAAGCTGGCGGGCTAAGAGTGCAGACAAGCCAGCTGTCAGACGCCGGGCAAGGGGGTGACAGTCAGACATTGGCTTCTTACGCTCAAACATGGCCTTCACAGAAACTTGGCTGGTGGCAGATGACTGGGAATGGGAACAGGTGGTCAAGGTGGAAGGCGGAGTGGAGGGTGGTTCAGACGGGTCAAGGAGAGCAGAGGTAGAGCAGTAAGATGCTGGACCAGAAGGAGTGTGGCTTTTAGTTTGCCTGTTGCCTTTGAGGTGTTGCTCCCAAAGTGCTTTGTGCTTGCCGCTCATGTGCCTTCGCATAGAAGTTGTACCTATGTGGCTGTTGGGCTTACCAAGGCTCAGTTTCTGACTGCACTCATTGCAAATTACAATGCTTTTGTCAGAGGCACACACATTAAAAAAATCCCACACTGCTGACTTTTTGGAAGTGTGCGATCTGGCGGTAACAGTAGAAGTTGGCGGAGTTGGCGGTATTGGCGGCAATGGCGGGTGCGTTGGCCGGCTGAACACAGGTGCCGATACATGTTGTTGCCCTACTGATCCCTGCGGGCTGTCCTCCCTGCTTCTTCTAAGTCTTATTCTCCTACTGCCTCTCTGACTCTCCGTCTCTCCATCTGAACTACCCTCCTCTTGCTCTCTTCTACTAGGCACCCACAAAACATCAATCTCCTCATCATCATTCTCCTCAGATGCATCAATTTCTTCTGACACATCACAGAAGGAAGCAGCAGCGGGGACCTCCTCCTCATCACTCATTATGTCCATCTCTATCGTGTTCTCTGCCAGAATTAAATCTGGTGTAAGGTCCTCATCTCCTTCATCTTCTTCTGGCAATAATGGTTGCGCATTACTCAGTTCAAGAAACTCATTGGAAAATAACTCCTCTGACCCCAGTGAAGAAGGGGCACCGGTGGTGGAGGAAGTGTTACGTGGGGTGGCCATAGCAGTGGAGGATGAGGAGGATGTTGTGGTAAAGTTAGAAACGGTAGAGGATGGGGTGTGCTGTGTAAGCCAGTCAACTACCTCTTCAGCATTTTGGGAGTTCAGGGTCATTGGCTTTTTAAAACTGGGCAATTTGCTAGGGCCACAGGATTGCATAGCAGCACGGCCCCTAGCACGGCCTCTGCGTGGCGGCCTGCCTTTGCCTGGCATTATTTTTAAAAAAACAACAACAACAACAAAAACTCAGTTGGTTTTTCTGGAAACGATAATACACACAGCTAGATGGCGGGTTGAAGAAAACACTGTGCAAATAATGCCTACAAAGTCAACGTATACACTACTACAGCGGTGGATACGGATTACGTAAAATATATGAATGCTGCTTGAAAAAAAGTAACTCAAGTGTTTTTTCTAGAGACGATAATATTATCAATATTTAGACAAAATGTGAACAAGGTCACACAGCTCGATGGCGGGTTGAAGAAAACAGTGTGCAAATAATGCCTACAAGGTCAACGTATACACTACTACAGCGGTGGATACGGATTACGTAAAATATATGAATGCTGCTTGAAAAAAAGTAACTCAAGTGGTTTTTCTAGAGACGATAATATTATCAATATTTAGACAAAATGTGAACAAGGTCACACAGCTCGATGGCGGGTTGAAGAAAACAGTGTGCAAATAATGCCTACAAAGTCAACGTATACACTACTACAGCGGTGGATACGGATTACGTAAAATATATGAATGCTGCTTGAAAAAAAGTAACTCAAGTGGTTTTTCTAGAGACGATAATATTATCAATATTTAGACAAAATGTGAACAAGGTCACACAGCTCGATGGCGGGTTGAAGAAAACAGTGTGCAAATAATGCCTACAAGGTCAACGTATACACTACTACAGCGGTGGATACGGATTACGTAAAATATATGAATGCTGCTTGAAAAAAAGTAACTCAAGTGGTTTTTCTAGAGACGATAATATTATCAATATTTAGACAAAATGTGAACAAGGTCACACAGCTCGATGGCGGGTTGAAGAAAACAGTGTGCAAATAATGCCTACAAGGTCAACGTATACACTACTACAGCGGTGGATACGGATTACGTAAAATATATGAATGCTGCTTGAAAAAAAGTAACTCAAGTGGTTTTTCTAGAGACGATAATATTATCAATATTTAGACAAAATGTGAACAAGGTCACACAGCTCGATGGCGGGTTGAAGAAAACAGTGTGCAAATAATGCCTACAAGGTCAACGTATACACTACTACAGCGGTGGATACGGATTACGTAAAATATATGAATGCTGCTTGAAAAAAAGTAACTCAAGTGGTTTTTCTAGAGACGATAATATTATCAATATTTAGACAAAATGTGAACAAGGTCACACAGCTCGATGGCGGGTTGAAGAAAACAGTGTGCAAATAATGCCTACAAGGCCAACGTATACACTACTACAGCGGTGGATACGGATTACGTAAAATATATTATGGCTGCTTGAAAAAAGTGACTCCGGTGTTTTTTCTGGAGACGGTAATATTATGGATATTTAGACAGAATGGGAACAAGGTCACACAGCTCGATGGCGGGTTGAAGAAAACAGTGTGCAAATAATGCCTACAAGGCCAACGTATACACTACTACAGCGGTGGATACGGATTACGTAAAATATATGAATGCTGCTTGAAAAAAGTGACTCCGGTGTTTTTTCTGGAGACGGTAATATTATGGATATTTAGACAGAATGGGAACAAGGTCACACAGCTCGATGGCGGGTTGAAGAAAACAGTGTGCAAATAATGCCTACAAGGCCAACGTATACACTACTACAGCGGTGGATACGGATTACGTAAAATATATGAATGCTGCTTGAAAAAAGTGACTCCGGTGTTTTTTCTGGAGACGGTAATATTATGGATATTTAGACAGAATGGGAACAAGGTCACACAGCTCGATGGCGGGTTGAAGAAAACAGTGTGCAAATAATGCCTACAAGGCCAACGTATACACTACTACAGCGGTGGATACGGATTACGTAAAATATATGAATGCTGCTTGAAAAAAGTGACTCCGGTGTTTTTTCTGGAGACGGTAATATTATGGATATTTAGACAGAATGTGAACAAGGTCACACAGCTCGATGGCGGGTTGAAGAAAACAGTGTGCAAATAATGCCTACAGGGCAAATAATGCCTAAAAGGTCAACTTATACACTACTACAGCGGTAGTAAAATAAAAAAAAGTAAAATAAAAAAAAATGAATATTAAAAAAAAAAATTAAAGTTGGTGCTGCTGAACTACTAGGAGCAGCAGATTAGCACACCAGTCCCACTCCCCAACACTGCTAGACTAATAGCACTGGGCTCTTATAGTAGTAGTAGTAGTAGTAGTAGTAAAACAACAAAAAAATAAATAAAAGCAGTCCTTACAAGGACTACTGTTATTGCAGCAGTCAGCAGATGAGATCAGAAGCAGGACAGCTGCCCACTGCAGCTACATACAGAGCACTGCAGTAGAAGGTAGATTACTAGCCAGCAAAGCTACCTAAGCTAAAATGTCCCTCAAACCCCTGCAGACTTCTGTCCCTCCAATAACAGAGCAGTATCAAAACGATTACTAGCCAGCAAACTTTCAACTGTCCCTGAAATCACTAACAGGCAGCAGCTCTCTCCCTACACTATCTCTTCAGCACACACAGGCAGAGTGAAAAAACGCTGCAGGGCTTCGGTTTTTATAGGGAAGGGGAGTGGTCCAGGGGAGAGCTTCCTGATTGGCTGCCATGTACCTGCTGGTCTGGGGTGAGAGGGCAAAAAAAAGCGCCAACAATGGCGAACCCAAAATGGCGAACGTCGCGCGACGTTCGCGAACTTCCGGCGAGCGCGAACACCCGATGTTCGCGCGAACAAGTTCGCCGGCGAACAGTTCGCGACATCTCTACCTGCAACGCTTTTCAGCAAGTGGATCCAGTAGAACCCTGTCTGAAGTGTTCTTGTACAAGGGTTTCTGGTGGAACCTTGCAATGTTCTTGAGTCCATTTATCTTGTGGAGCCCAGTCTTAGGTGTTCATGTAGGAAGATTTCTGGTGGACACAACATAAAGTGATTATAAGTGAATGGTTTTTACTGGGGCAAGCCCTATGGAAGTCTTGATGGAACACAGACTTTCATGTTGAGCAGTAAGTGTCTCTGTTGGAGCAAAGCCTGCAGTGTTATTGCCCATGTAGAATGTGGAACCAATATCTTCCCGAGTGAGTTGGCAAGAGTAAGTAAGCAGCGGGCAGATCCATGCCTACTAATCATGGGGAGATCATTACTGAACCTCTGGATCAGCCCAATTTCAGTTTATAGAACAACTACCTGCCAAACTTTCCAGATTTCTTTCTACACCCAATCAGGAGATAATGATCCATTCATGGCATTTATAAGCCAATATTCCACTTTTTACCAAACAGTAGAATAAGTTATTCTGAATTCCAGGAGAGGTTTATTATCTCCCTAGTGGCACTGAGTTACACATAGTTGATGTCTCTAGATATTATACTGATGTGAGTTCAAGGAGTGTTGTGCTCACATTATTAGTTCTTTTATAATCTCATTTAATCTTTTATACACACACTTGCATAGGGCCTGTTATTTTCTGTGACATTAATGATGCAGTTTTCATTAAAAGGAATGTTCACCTTAAATTTACGTACTATGATGCAGACAATGCTACTCTAACCCTTTTAACCCATGAGCCACATTCAAATGTAAAAAGAGTTGGGGAGCAACACAAGCATCCAAAATGTTCCTGGTGGTACCAAATAAGTGCTGTGATTGGCTATTTGGTAGCTCCTATGTGGACTGGCAGCCTACAGGAGACTCTGTTTGGCAGTACACCTGTTTTTGTAGACAACCAAAACTTGCCTCAAAACCAGGAATTAAAAAATAAGCTCTTGCTTTGAGGCCACTGGGAGCAACATCCAAGGGGTTGGTGAGCATCGTGTTGCTCCTGAGACACTGGTTGGTGATCACTGCTGCTAGGAAATGGGTCCATAGCCAATGGCTTGCAAGCTACATTGCCATTTCACTTGGCAAACGGTTTGTCTACTTTGTTGATCAGCCAATTGCAAGAATTTATGATGGCACTTTAATGATTTCCTGGCCATGCTTTGTTTTGCCCCACCCAAGAACGAATAAACTCTGTGGGGGATTAATCGTACTATGTTTAGATCCAGAATAATATACATTCGTAAATCTCCAGTGCATCCCTAATATTCTCCTCACTGTTTTGCATTGAGAGATGACATGAAATGGGGTCAATGTTTAGAACAGGGGATTCTTTTTGTACCATATAAATATCAAATCCATGCTCTCAACTCCCCTGATATAATGTTAGAATTGTTGTTTTTATTCACCAATCTTTAACAAAGTCCAGAGATCCATCCATTCTGGTTTGACAAGTGTGGGATTATTGAGGCTGCAGGCCACTATGAAAAGTCAGGGATCTTCATACATTGAATGACAAGGAGGAGGACTCATGGTGGCCAGGTTGGCATTGAGATGTCATCAAGAATCGTAAAACATCTATTCTGAGGCCCCCGGTACGCAAAGCATTTTCTCAGGTGCTTCCTTCAAATAGAGAACAGTGCCAGACAAAGGGGGTTATTTATCAACATCTGAATTTTTCTGTTTATTTTATTTAAAAAAGTCTGACCGAACTAGAATCCACAATTTGACCTTATTTTATAATTAAGAAAAGCACAATTTAGTCGGATCGTGGAAAAAATCGATAACATTGATCAAAAATCTGAATCATGGGATTTTTTCAGATTTTTTTCCTGAATCGCTTGATTCTTTCAGGCTTTCCCCCCCCCCCCCAAAAAGTCAGGTTTTTTGGTATAATTCCAGCGCAGGCCACAGAAACTTCGAAAAAGGATAGAGACCTCTCCCATTGACTTATATAAAACCTTGGCAGGTCTGAGATGGCGGATTTTTGGAGTCTGACTTTTTCCATCCTCGAGGTATAATAAATATGGGAAAATTTGAGTTTTTTCCCACTGAAAATTCCGATTTTATATTAAAAAACGTGAATATTTTTTTTTGCATCCTGGCTTTAATAAATGACTCCCTTGAGCACTGAGGTCCTGTCACTGCTCCTTTTGTGTTCAGTAAGACTCTTGCCATTTGCTAATATAAGTAGTGGTGAGAGACTGATGACTGATCGGTGGATTATAAATGGCGACAAAGGGTGGATATTTTACTCATCCACTGATAAATTGTCACAATGTTGGGTGCTGAGACCCTGCCCAACATTAAACCCTTCACCCATTACAGCAACTGAAATCAAAGCATTTAGAAAACCATTAAAACACTTTCTAATTGTATTATTCTCTTAAGAAATTTGTCAGTTTACTGCCCCCTACAGGTCTGCTACCCTACGTAGGCCAATGTTACCCTTCTACAAATCAGACCTGTCTCTCAGACATGGGGATGCCAATGTTTTTTTTCTGCATAGGAGCTCATATAAAACATCTGTTGTTTTAGAAAGCAGTGGTTTGTCATCACCACATCCTTCAATCTGCTGCTCTGGAACACTGCCACATCCACTAGCACATGAGCATACTGTAGGGCCTGTGTGCCTGCCAGCCTTGGCAACCATTTTCATGTCTCAGGAATGTGGTGCCAATATGCTATTTACCCTTTGCCTGGCTGTCTATGTCTCTCTGGTTCCGAGGTTCTTTGCTGTTTTGTCAGTTCACCTTAGGGGAGACAAATTCTCCTTATTGATGGTGCAGAAAGCCCAGATTCCTAAGGGAACTGCAGACCTCTTCTTTTTCTAACATCCAATTATAATACACTCTCCCTGGTAAAATGCTGCTATCTGAAGCCTCTTCATCTACTTGTTTTCATCATGGACTTTATAGATTGCAGCAACATAGTCTATAACCCCTCTGTTTATTTGTGAGCCTGATCCTATTGGCCACAGACCTATTAAAGCTGGTGATACTTGGACGTTTTTCACTGACCAATCACACTTTTGATCCAACATGTCCTTAACATGGCCTTCTCAATCTATATCTGAAAGGGGCTGAATGATAAAGTAAATTTTATGTGCTTGGTTCCCTCCCACAATGTGTTTTTGGGGTCAGTGCTAAATGTACTGGGTCTGCTGTATCTACTGGTATGTGCCTACTTTATTTAGTTTTTTACAAAGGTAAATTAAATAAAAAATACACCTAAATCAAGTCTGTTCATACATTTGGGGTGGATGGGACTATCCCTCAACAACATAACAAGAACGATGATCACATCATTACACAGTTCACAGGTTACTTTTAACTAAATGAGGACTTTGTTTTAGGGTAAGGGCTTAACTGAGAGGAGCTGCAACTTTTCGGACTTTCTCATCTGCCAGTACCCCCAATAAGATGTGGTCCAATAAGATAACAGTATGGTCTGTTTTATCTGCTGCCGCCCTAAGGTGTTACAGATACCAGGTGAAAAAAAATACAATTATGCCCACTGATGGAAGAATTGAAGAAGACCTTGCCCAAAAATGCCTACAATCTGAAAGTAGAAGAAGATATAGTTAGTATATAGCATCTTAAACATAACTAAACATTTCCTCTCTCTCATTTATAAGCAGAATTAGTAACAATCCCTAAGAATCAAAATCAGTCCATTTGCTAGGACGTCCATGAGTAACAGTGTACTCACAAGGAAAGCATATTTGTCATTCCTTTCCCCTCTTGACTATCCAGTTGGGTGTGTCTGTATGAAAACAAGGGAAGGTCTGCTTATGACAATACTTCTATTTTGGGCTAATGTCATACAGGGTGAGTTCTTCATCACATATAAACTGAGAATTACACGATGAGGCTCAATATGAATATTCAGCTACGCATAAAACAATCAATTAGCACAGCTGTAATGAGTGCTTAGTAATTTTACTGATTTTGGCCATGTAAATTACTGAATATTCAGTATATTGAGCCATTAAGTGAAAGAAGGCTCCACATATATATATATATATATATATATATATATATATATATATATATATATATATATATATATGGAGCCTTCTTTCACTTAATGGCTCAATATACTGAATATTCAGTAATTTACATGGCCAAAATCTGTTCCCCACAGTCAGCTTTAATTATTGTTGTATGATGGGAACAATGAGTTACTTTGCACTAGCAAAAAATTTGTAAAGGGTACCCCGATTTCAGTAATTTGTGGAAGTAATCTGATAATCTAACCCAAAAGATAAACAATATTCTTCCCTATATCTAGGTAACCAAGCAATATAAACTTCCATACCCACTTTTCTTGGCAAACTTCCAAAGTTGGAATCCACATTTTCAAGAATGGCCTGAATGTAGGGTTCAGTTCAGTCAACTACAAAGGGGGAGAAAGTGGAAGCACTCCAGGCTACAAAAAATATATACGTTTAAAAACAATGGAAGTACAACTGATCTATCCCATTAATCAATGCACATTCCCTGGTCCCTGGCTCACAAATAATTCAATATATATATATATATATATATATATATATATATATATATATATATATATATATATATATATATATATATATATATATACTGTATATGCAAGTGCATGTATGTATGAAGACAAGGGTTTTTAGTTACAAAAACATGATCATAAAATTAGTAAGCCACCATACCACATCAAGGTAAACCCCATACAGTGGTCCCTAACTGTTTACCTCTGGTATGAGGCATCCTTGGTCTTCATCTGATCTGAATTAGAACTATTAATGTTGTCTCTATTAATTTAGGGGTCTTGAGGAACCAGTGATTAGAACTCAAACACACAAAATTTTCATTAGTAAGCCTTAGCACACCACCATTGCTGGAGGACTTGGCCCAGAGATCTAAGTTGGCTTTATCAATAGAAGAGCAGGCGGGTACCAGATTCTCCAAGCTCTCTCAGGGCACTGGGCATGATAGAAAGCATCCTTGTTCCTATTTGTATAGCATCTATATAATAAAATCAGTTGAAATTTATATATTTGGTAGTGATGGGTGAATTTATTCGCCAGGCGCAAATTGGCGGCGAATTCTCCCGAAACCACCGCCAGCGAATTTGCACCGGCGTACAAAAAACGAGACATTGGCGCCATTTCACGAATTTTCCGCCGCTTCGCGAATTTTGCGGTAATAACTAATATTTGGATAATTCTTCCTGTTTTTAAAAAATTTCCTTGCAATTCTCTTTCAATGACCTTCAACCATGTTTCCTCACTTCATTTTATTTTTCTACCCAGACTGCCGTTTCATGGTTTTATCCAAATAGTTGGACATACAGTACCGCCACTTCAATGGAACATTTTATCTGACAGTATGCCTTATCTCATAGAATCTACATTACTGGCTGCCAAGTACCTGACTGCCAGTTTAGCAGATTCTACTTGATCTAAGCCTTAGGCACCCTGTGCATTCTTGGACATTCTGGGTGGATGGTTAAATTAGCTAGAACGCACTATGTGCATTCCCTTTTTTTGGGAGCAAATAGAATTAATTCATAGACAGTTCTTATCATAAACATTGTCCTTGATTGCTTTAGATTTATGAAACCTCATTTCTGAGTGGTTTAAAGAATTGGTTTATTATTTATAACCTAACTGCAGAATGGGCTGAAAACGAGAAAGACTTCGGAGTGAGTAAGGGACTATAAAGTCTATGTTCTAAAGAAACTCTATCCAGGGACTGATCCAATAGCCCTTTTTTAAAGTACTTATGCTAAACTTTTCTGAACACTCCTTATTGGAGACAAACTGGAGACTTTGGAGCTTTAAAGGGGGTTTTGCCTTTCTCTAGAAGTTAGGCAGGTACTACTTGTCTTAAGTCTTTAAGATTGCATATGAAGTGCAGGGTAAGCATGAAACGTGTTAGGCTCCATAAGGGGAAATGCTATGTATTTTAATTTGATATAATAAATTACTTTTTATCAGCATGAATATAGAGTAAAGTCTTTTTTTTGTCAGGTACTAGGGATGTAGTGAACAGTTCGCCTGCGAACTTGTTCGCGCGAACATCGACCGTTCGCGTCCGCCTAATGTTCGCGAACGTTTGGGAACGTTCGCAATTTGAGTTCGCGACCATTCGACCGCTAAAATCGAACGATTTCCATTCGTTCGAACGATTTCCATTCGTTCGAACGATTTCCATTCGTTCGAACGATTTCCATTCGTTCGAACGATTAAAATCCCTCGACCGTTCGATTCGAATGAAAATCCTTCGATCGAACGATGAAAATCCTTCAAACGTTCGAATCGAACGAAAAATCCTTCGAACGTTCGAATCGAACGATTTTGCGGGTGTTCGAAGCTCGCGAACGGTTCGCGAACCGTTCGCATTTTTTGCCGGTGTTCGCGAACGGCGTTCGCGAACACCAAAACGGCGGTTCGCTACATCCCTATCAGGTACTACTTGAACAGAATGTTGAACTTGAAGGACATGTCAAACTCATCTACTTTGCATATGACTACATTTATAGATATCAACAGATTCCAAAAGCCAGGGTCTCTGTGTTCTGTTGGACATGGGTAGGGTAACAGCTCAGTGAGTGATGTCAGATGGTTTGGGATGCAGATTGGGCTGAAACTCCATTATGCAGTTGGGTTTCAATTGTTGGTGGTCATTAAACACTTATCCACTCTCATTCGTTTTATATGTGTGACTAGAGCAAACACAGCTGGTCCTGTTGAATATCCCTAACTAGCCTTGGCACATATGTGTGTTTCCATAGAAGTAAACATCTTAAAGTTTGCATAGGTTGTTCTTTGTTACAGGCAGGAGAGGGGTGATTGATCTTTTTATAAATACATCTTCTGAACATTAAGATCAGTTAGATATTAGATTTCTGTAGGCTTGAACCCATTGGCTGGCTAATATATCTGATTCTACTCCAGTGAGGAGCAAGCCCCAGTATCTGATTCTACTCCAGTGAGGAGCAAACTCCAGTATCTGATTCTACTCCAGTGAGGAGCAAGCCCCAGTATCTGATTCTACTCCTGAGAGGAGCCAAACCCAGTATCGGATTCTACTCCAGTGAGGAGCAAGCCCCCGTATCTGATACTACTCTTGTGAAGAGCAAGCCACAGTGTCTGATTCTAATCCAGTGAAGAGCAAGCCCCAATATCTGATCCCACTCCAGTGAGGAGCAAACCCCCGTATCTGATTCTACTCCAGTGAGGAGCAAGCCCCAGTATCTGATTCTACTCCAGTGGGGAGCAAGCTCCAGTATCTGATTCTACTCCAGTGAGGAGCAAGCCCCAGCTGTAGTTTTAGGATAAAGTACATATTCCGATACAAACTCCAGCAGCACTCCGGTATAGTGAAAAAATAATTTATTTGTGCAAATGAAGCAACGTTTCAGGCATAACCAGCCCTTTATCAAGCTTGATAAAGGGCTGGTTATGCCCGAAACGTTGCTTCATTTGCACAAATAAATTATTTTTTCACTATACCGGAGTGCTGCTGGAGTTTGTATCAGAATTTGAACTGGACCTGGGCAGACAGAGTCGTAGCCGGCACCCGACCATACAAAAAGCGGTGAGATTGATTGTGTAGCACTACTCTCTATGTTTGAGGATAAAGTACATAGATATGATTATATATATTATGCAGGACTCATGCCTCTCAATTATTTTTATACTCGAATCAAGGGCCTGAAAGAGATGGCACATGCAGTACCAAAATGTAGTACATGTATGGGATCCATTATCCGGATACCCGTTATCCAGAAAGCTCAGAATTACAGAAAGGTTGTCTCCCATAGACTACACTTTATCCAAATAATCTACATTTTTAAAATTGATTTCCTTTTTTTTCTGTAATAATAAAACAGTACCTTGTACTTAATAGTAATAGGCATAACATGAGATCACTCGCCCCAAAAAATCCCGTGCATCCAGACAAACACCTGTGCTGCACGATGATAGCATCCCCGGAATTGGACGAACTGGACAGCATAGAAGACAACTGGTACGGAGCACACGGTGGTCCAGGAGTAAAATTCTGTTTATTAGATATCCATTAAAACCGTCAGTACATTACATGGATGTTGTGACCCCAGTACACACGCGTTTCGTGTCGTCTCGCCACTTCCTCAGAAGCATGGAGAATCCCCACCCCCAACACCGCTTATAAAACCAAATTAGACCCACCTATTAAAAACATTAAATGGGTTAAATGTTTAAATGTTTTTAATAGGTGGGGCTAATTTGGTTTTATAAACGGTGTTGGGGGTGGGGATTCTCCATGCTTCTGAGGAAGTGGCGAGACGCCACGAAACGCGTCAAGTGTGTACTGGGGTCACAACATCCGTGTAATGTACTGTCAGTTTTAATGGATATCTAATAAACAGAATTTTACTCCTGGACCACCGTGTGCTCCGTACCATTTGTCTTCTATGCAGTACCTTGTACTTGACCTCAACTAAGATATAATTAATCCTTATTGAAAGCAAAACCAGCCTATTGGGTTTATTTAATGTTTACATGATTTTCTAGTAGACTTAAGGCATGGAGAGCCAAATTACAGAAAGATCCATTATCTGGAAAACCCCAGGTCCAGAGCATTCCGGATAGCAGTCCCATACCTGTATTACAGTTCTTGGATCAATTCCAGCCAGGGCACTTTCTGCAAAGTGGTATGTTCTCCTCACAACTGTGTGGGCTTCCTCCAGGTAGCCTGGTGGTTTCCCCCCACCCTCCAAAAACATACCGGCAGGTTGGTTAACTACAGTCTGATAGGAAGGACCATAATGGAGCATTCTGCACTAGATATCTTGCCCCCTAGGGCTTGGTCAGAGTGCAGAATAGGTCGTCTTTGTGGTTGCATTGGGAGGGGTGTCTGAGGTGCTAGAGGGTGAAAGTGAACTTATACTGGAATTTCAATGATGTATAATCTCTGTAAAATCATGAGCTCATGAGAACCTGTTTTTGCTATATACAGTAAATGAAGAGGAATGATTACTGAGAGTAGTTCCTCAATGTTGTCATAGTGCAGAGTTTTTCTGCTGGTCTGTGGTCGGGGCGCTTGCTAAATCTGTTACAAAACAAGTTTGGTGGCTGTGAGTTAGATATAATTGCATGAGAAAAATGTAGCTCATGTTTTAAGGCATGGAATCTCTGTGGGGAAAATAAGAGATCAGTTGTGAGATATGGATTTCCCAGGCAATAAAAAAGGTTAATTGATCATTGACTAAAAATTGTCCAATAAAATCAGCTCAGCTCCCGTTGACTTCTATAGGACCTCGACAACTTTTACATGGCAAATTTTTTCATGGTTCGTTATATTTAATAAATCTTCAATTTTTAGAGTTGTAAAGAAATATATTTCTTAAACTTGCCTCCTAGCCTGGAATTCAAAAATAAGCACCTGCTTTGAGGCCACTGGGTGAAACATCCAATGGGTTGACAAGCAACATGTTGATCATGAGCTACTGGTTAGGGACCACTGGTTTCCTCTATAGTTCTGATAAACCAGTCACTCTCCTTCTTACCACTGTGCCAGGCCCCTCCAATGATTATTTTGTGGTGGGGGGGGGCATGTTTAAGTTATGTCAGATCTGGGGTCCTCATTTGACTCAAGGGGGAGAAAATTCTAGCCAAAAGGCACATCCCTTAAATAATAGAATATTTAATTTTTATTTTTATCTACATTCTTTTCATCCATGGAGCCCGGCTAAATGCCCTTTCTGCCCTACCCTAAAAACCTTTGTAGACTGTTTGCAAATGATTTCATTACGTAGCGAGAAGTGAGGACTTATTTTGCTCCTTTCGTTCTCCAGTGTAATCCCTGCGATGTATGTCTCCAGGGCAGGCAGAAACACCTGAGGATTCATTGCATTGCCTTCAAAATGCTCCAGCAATGAAAGGGTTCAGGGAGGCGTGTCCTGACTCAGGGGAGGAGAGGAACGTAATACCTGTGTCAATAGGTAACTCATTGCTCATGATTTGTCAGCATCACACCAGCAAGGAACAGCTCGTGAAGGAAATAACTGGAGATACGGGTGGAGGGAGCACAGATTCAGGTAAGGACGGGCAGAATTCCTAGAGACTGTTGTTTGTGGGGAAGTTTTGTTATGAGGATTGAGAATATAGTTTTAGTTATGTGCTCAGGATTCTTGTGCTGTCTTCTTCACTACATGTTTCTACTTGAAGGGTAGCAGTTAGGCGGCAATAATATAAAGTGTTACTTGTCTAGTAACCCATCATCTTGCCCTACTGCCTTTATTTTGCTCTATGTTCTGCATTGTGTTCTACTGGCCCCATCTTGCCATACAATCACCAAATTGCTTTATTGTTTTTATCTTGCACATGTTATACCCTGTTTTTGTGTAACTACTGTTGCTGTTCTGTAGGACTCATGGTATAGACCAAGGTTCCCCAACCTTTTTTAAACCAATGAGCCGAATTCAATATTCAACAGAGATGGGGAGCAACACAAGCATGAAAATGTTCTTTGGGGTGTCAAATAGGGCTGTGGTTGGTATTTTGTAGCCCCTATGTGAACTGGCCGCCTACAGGAGGCTCTGTTTGGTGGTAAACATGGTTCTTATGCAACAAAAACTTTCTTTCAATCAGGAATTAGTACCTAATTTGAGGCCATTGGGAGAAACATTGAAGGGGTTGATGAGCAGCATGTTGCTCCCAAGCTACTAGTTGGGCACCAAAGCTATAAACCAACCAACCTCAAATGGTCAGGCAGATAAGAATTCAATCCTGGATTCAATGGTGACATGAAATAAGGGCTCAAAAAACTGTGGATAATTCTCTCCCTAATAGCATAGGGATGGTTGATAGTTGCAACTTTTTAGAACGGTTGTCCACAACCAGTGGTTAACAACTCTGTCAGACAATCTCAGCCCATATATGACAATTGCAGGGTCTTTTATCATGCTTCTGTGGCTCCCCAACACTTTTAATGTTGCTCACACGTAAAAAATAAGTTAAAATTATAGGGGTTATTTATTAAAATCCAAATGATAAAATTTAGAGTTTTCTTAACTAGAAACCTCAAATTGTTAGAGGAAAAAAACCTGATTTTTTTCTAGATTTATTATATAGCAATGCTGCAAAAAGCCTGAATCTGAAAATCCATCATCTCAGACCTGTCAAGGTCATGTATAAGTCAGTGGGAGAGGCACCTATCTCAATTTTAAGTTTTCTTGGCTTGCGCTCGGTTTATTTAGAAAAGCTGACTTTTTTGGGTCTTTTCAGTGCAAAACTCAAAAAAATTTGATCGATTCAGGAAAAATTTGAAAAATTCGGAAAAAAGGCCAAAAAATTCAAGCAATTCAGGAAAAAGTACAAAAAATCCATATGATTTGGGTTTTTGCAAGTTTTTCTGCAATCCGATTAAATTGAGTTTTTTTTATTAATAAATAAGCTAAAATCAGGAGTGAGAGTTTGGTCGTGGATTTTTTAAATAAAAGATTAAATAAATTTGGACTTTAGTAAATAACCCCTTATGAGTTTGACCTAGAACCTCCCCAACAGTCTCCTATGGCTGTTGGAAGGTACAGGTAATAGTATATCAACAACATGGAGAAGCCTTTGTCATTCCGTTTGTTTTTGGCTATGGGATTTATCAGCTAGATAGCGATGTGCACAATGGACACTATATTCCAGAAGAAGGGTGAAGGGCCAAACCTCAGTGCCACATATTGCTGTATTTGTTTTTCCAAAGAACAGAATGCAGGGAGTTAGTTCCATTGATTCCAATGAGGTAATCCACACCAGCGACTTGTTGAATGACAGATGTAGCCACTTGAAGACTTTGTCAATTGAAACGTGTACTAATTAGGGTGGAAATTATAAAACTGCCTTACTGGCACCATGTTTTTCTGGTATTTCCTATTAGCAAATGGAATTTTGGGAACTTTTTACAAAATTCACAAATAAAAGACAGAGTTGTACCTTTCTGTGACCGAGGTATATAGCAATGAATTTCTGTAACTGCCAAAAAAGCTTCTGTGTTAGAGATAAGTCAGTTTTAATTATGGAGGCAAGGACATTCCAGTCTAGAGGCTGGTTTCTAGACGTGGCTGAAATAAGAACAATTATTGTAGAATGTCTGGCTTTATTACAACTATTATGACTGGGTGAGTGCATTCTGCCGTGTGGGTGGCTGCTAATTATGGCTGTTGAAGGTGGTGCATAAATTTGGCACTTGGAGCAGCACCTTCAGAAATTACATACTCTGCTTAACTTTGTTGTAAAATTGTATTACAAACTGGCCATACACCAAAAGATCCACCAAACAGAGAGATCTGTGCCTGATTTGACCACCCAGGTCTTGGCTTATTTGAGATAATCTTATTATTTGTCCCTTGGTCAGTGATTGGGTCCAATGCAGATAGAAGATGACCATGTCAACATGTCAATGCAGTACTCACCCAACAGTATATTATCTCCTTACTGATAAACATCTGCTCAGTATTGAGACAGAAGTCTGTTGGGCAATCAACCAGGTATTCCCCATACACAGCAACCTTACAACTTGCTCTAGGGGACTGATTTTTTTTTTTTTGTCCATGATTGGCCACCTTAACATCGAGTTGGACAACATAGTTATGGTTCTTGTGTCTCTCCACAATTTTATATAAATAATGTATTATCTGTTATTTAGATAGAGCTCAGTGAGTACAAGTAAAGCAGTATATATATATATATATATATATATATATATATATATATATATATATATATATATATATATATATATCTCTGCTCCCTATCACATTACCATCAGTCCCTGCCCCAGTGGAGCTTACAATTTAGAGTCTCTATCACATTTCTGTCATTCCCTGTCCCAGTGAGTTTACAATCTAGGGTCCCTATCACATTCCAATCCGTCCCTGCCTCAGTGGATCTTACAATCTAAGGTCCCCATCACATTCCCATCAGTCCCTTTCCCAGTGAGTTTACAAACCAGGGTCCTTATCACATTCCCATCGGTCCCTGTCCCAATGAAGCTTGCAATATAAGGTCCCTATCACATTCCCATTAGTCCCTATCCCGGTGAGTTTACAATCTAGGGTCCCTATCACATTTCCATCAGTCCCTGCCCCAGTGGAGTTTACAATCTAAGGTCCCTATCACATTCCCATCAGTCCCTGTCCCAGTGAGCTTACAATCTAAGGTCCCTATCACATTCCCATCAGTCCCTGTCCCAGTGGAGCTTACAACCTAAGGTCCTTATCACATTCCCATCAGTCCCTGTCCCAGTGAGCGTACAATCTAAAGTCATGATCACATTCCCATCAGTCCCTGTCCCAGTGAGTTTACAATCTAGGGTCCCTATCACATTCCCATTAGTCCCTGTCCCAGTGAGCTTACAATCTAGGGTCCCTATCACATTCCCATTAGTCCCTGTCCCAGTGAGCTTACAATCTAGGGTCCCTAACACATTAGTCCTTGCCCCAGTGGAGTATACAATCTAAGGTCTTTATCACATTCATACAAACTAGGGTCAGTTTTATCCGGAGCCAAGTAACCTGCCTGTATGTGTGTGGGGTTGTGTGAGACCCTTGCAGACACTGGGAGAATATAGAAACTCCCAACTCAGTACCCCAGCACACTGAGTCACTATTGTGCTTTAAGACAAACCATGTAATAATGGGTTGTACAGAGGAATCAGACCCTGCTGCTACAGGGGGGTCCAGGAGCTATTGGGGCCCCATGAGGCCTTAAATAATGAGCAATTTCAACATATACGTTGGTAAAAATGGACAACCTCTGATTATGTTGGGGGGCATAAAATTAATTTGCGTTGGGGCCAAGTAACATCTAGTTTCATCAGTGCTCGAGCCTCTTAGATAATTCCCCCATTTCTCTTATGAATTCCAATGGGTCTCCCCGATCGATATCAGGCCGAAAATCAGCCAGATATTGATCGGGCAGGTTTGATTTTTTTTTGGCGACCGAGGACCACATTGGCTGGTTGTTGAGGTCCTTGTCTCTCTGGCTCCCATTTTCTTCATTGTAATCCTATAGGTTAGACCTTGAGCCATATGATTGGATTAACCCGATATTGCCTTGCCTTTGATGGGCATATATAGGGGAAAGACCTGTTTGTTTGGCAAGGTGTTATACTGCATGGTCTCCTTTAGACTGGGTAAAGTAGGGTGAGATGGTGCCAATTAGTGCCCTTAAGATGGCCAAACACTGTAAGATCCACTCGTTTGCCAACATCGCCAAACGAGTGGATCTTTCCCGATATGCCCACCAACGCAGGCCTATATTCCGAACGTTCGGCCCTGGGGCCGAACAATCGGATAACAACAAGGAGCAATGGGCTCTGATGAAATATTAAATGTTCCCGATCAATATCATGGCCAGATATCAATCAGGAAGACCTGTCAGAAGCCCCATACACAACCAGATAAGATGCCGAATTGGTCTAAAGAGCCAATATTGGCGGCTTTAATCTGCCCGTGTATGGGCACCATTAGATCCACGTAGAGCAGAAGAGGTGCAATGAGATGAATCAATGCCGTTGATCTGCACTGAGAGCAAGTGACACTTGTTTACAGGCAACAGTTTCCAGCAGGGGCTCAGGTGTTGAGCTGAGACTAATCTTTGTGTACATTTATTATGCAGCCCGGGGTGATAATGAGCCTCCAGCACAGGAAGGTGTCGATGGATAAAGGAGACAATCGGCCTCATCCAGAGCTCGTTGACTCTTATCCTCTTCCCTTCCCACCTCTTGTTTACCAATGTTCACACATTCCTCCTCCCGAAACTTCATCAAAATTAAGTGTTTCCCCCTTAAACAATGTGCAGGAATGAATGAATAAAAGCAGCGCTGGCAAACACTGACTATGGTGGGTGTTATTCCAATCAGGGACCTTCCAACTGTCACATTGCTGGGCTCTCAATGTTCTTATTAGCGTCCCTGAAACCAGCACAGTGTTTTGGTCGTTGCTGGAGACGCCGTGCTGGTATTCACTGACATCACCAAATGAGCTGAGTTGTGTTTAGCAGCATTGCTGGGGCACATTGTAAACTGATCCATTGGATATTGTGCAATTTGGCCACACACATGATATTAAAACCTGCACTATCCCATTGATCAGCTTTGTTGTCTGAATCCCTATGCTGGATAGAACCCCATAGTATCCCAGCTTAGTCCATAGCTGCATTTCCTATCAAAGTTACATAGCAGCTGAGATTAAAGCATCAGTCAGTTGATACACCTAACATCCAGTCCTGGGCTAATCAAGTACAGCTATGGGACCTGTTATCCAGAATGTTCGGGACCAGGGGTTTTCCAGATAACAGGTCTTTCCATAATTTCGATCTTCATACCTTAAGTCTACTAGAAAATCATTTAAACATTAAGTAAATCCAATAGGCAAAAGGCTGACAAAGGGGCTTGTGTGCTCCAAAAGCTTGCAATTGTTACTTATTCAGTTAGCCAATAAAACATCAAACTTTACATTTTCTGCATTTTTTCAATGGTTAACTCGGTACAACCCCTCCTCTGGAATTCTCTCCCACAGTCTGTCCGACTTTCTCCCAACCTTTCTGCTTTCAAAAGATCTCTTAAAACGTACTTCTTTACAGAAGCCTACCCTCACTCTGTTTAACTACCAACTGCAAAACCACATACGGTACTACAACTCTCACTCACTTAATTCTGATCTTGCCCACACCTTGTGTCTTATTCCCTTCCCTTTAGATTGTAAGCTCCTTTGCACAGGGCCTTCCTCACCTTTTGTGCTGGTATTGGTTGTGATCTATGTGACTCCATATGGTCTATGTATGTAATTAATGTGATTTAGTTGTATAAACACATCTTAAAACTTTGGGATCAAATACAAGCTACAGTTTTTTTTATTGCAGAGAAAAAAGAAAAAATCTGTTTTTTTTTAAATGGAGTCTATGGGAAACGGCTTCACAATAATTTGGAGAACTCTGCATAATAGGTTTCCAGATAACTGATCTCATACCTATATAGTGGTCTGTGGACCAATTGCAGCCCTCCAGTGACGTTATGGCCCTCAGGTCAATCAAAGCGATCATAGGTTTGTTTGTAGGGCATCATTCTCATATAATCTGGTGGCCCCATATGTTGAAGAACTAGGCCGCGCCATTCTTGTTCCATCCATATTATTATTATTAGGGTCCTAAAATACACTACTTTAGCTGTATTCAGTCTACCTCTACCAAACTGTCTCTGAAAAAATAACTCTCTGAATCAACATTGTGCTATTAGTGATAAAATAATAACCTCACATTTTTTTCACTTGCTCAAGAAGCATCCGACCCTTTCTTGAAGCTGTCTACTATATCTGCCAGTCCTACTGCTTCTCCGACGTCAGCATTCTCACAGTATTAACCGGGTTTTAAAGGGTCTTAAAGGGAGGGTTCACCTTAGCATTAACTTTCAGTATGTTATAGAATGGCCAATTCTAAGCAGCTTTTCAATTGGTCTTCATTATTTTATTTTTTTTATAGTTTTTTTTAATTATTTGTTTTTTTCCTCTAACTCTTTCCAGCCAGCTTTCACTGACCCCATCTAAAAAAACAAATGTTACACATTAAGGGGCTTATTTACTAAACTCCGAATGCAAAAATCATGAAAAATTTGTGACTTTTAAAAAATCACAAATTTTTCGGAATTTATTCAACCCCAAGGATGGAAAAGTCTGAATCAGAAAATCCGGCATCTCAGACGTGTCGAGGTTGTATATAAGTCAATGGGAGAAGTCGCAATGATTTTTTGATGTCGCTGTGTTTCGTGCAATATCCTGAAGTTTTCGGGGAAAAAGCATAAGAAATCTGAGTTTTCAGGTGAAAAATCCGAAAAAATCGTGAATATTGCAGAAAAAAAAAAATCATTCAAATCAGATTTTTCCTGCAAAGTAAATTTTCGGGAAAATGTTATAATAAATAAGTGTAAAAAACCTGAGCGGATTTGATTGTTGTTTGTAGCAGAAATTATTGAGATAAATTCGGACTTTGATAAATAACCCCCTTATTGTTACTGCTACTTTTTGTTACTCAACTATTCAGGCATCTCCTATTCATATTCCAGTCTCCTATTCAAATTAGTGCATGGTTGCTAGGTAATTTGGACCCTAGCAACCAGATTGCTGACATTGCAAACTGGAGAACTGCTGAATAAAAAGCTAAATAACTCAAAAACCACAAATAATAAAAAATCAAAACTAATTGGAAATTGTCTCAGAATATCCCTCTCTACATGACTCTCTATCATACTAAAGGTTTACTCAAAGGTGAACAACCCCTTTAGTGTAAAACCCATTTCTAATCTCACAAGAAGCCCCTGTTAGTTCAAGGCCCTCCTTAGAAAGTGATCAGCTCCCTATAAAGCTTGTATTGGGATTTCCCTTATTCCTCTGGATTCACTGGTTGGATTTAGTGTCACAAACACAAATGATTATCAGAATGTGACATTTACAATCCACGAGAGACTCTTTGAACCGACCGCGTTCATCAGTTCCCTATACAAACTCAGTGTATTTTATCATTTACTGATACTCACTGACGCTCACATCCAACCGCTCAGGTATTTGTTGTTGAATCATGAAGTTAAAATGTCATTAGGGCTGGAGGAACCGTGAATAACTCCTTTGCCTAATTAGGGGGCAGAGTCCAAGATTCCAGCTATCTTTATTAGAAGGCTAATATCAGTAATAATAATAATAATAATCTTTATATCTGAACATTCTGTCCCACTGGGCTCGGATCCTACTTGTAATTGACTCCCAGTAGCACTTCTCTAATTCTCTAAGGGCAGAGACACACGGTCAGATTCGGGGAGATTAGTCGCCCGGCGACAAATCTCCTCTTCTTCCAGGCAACTAATCTCCCCGAATTGCCTTCCCGTGCCTTCCAGCGGGCTAGAATGAAAATCGCCAGCGGGATGGCACTCATTTTCCCAAGTTGTCCGAAGTTGCCTCACAAGGAAACTTTGGGCGATTTCAGGAAACAAAGCGCTCCAATTTCATTACAGCCAGCGAGAAGGCAGTTCGGGGTGATTAGTCCCCCAGAAGAAGAGGAGATTTGTTGCCGGGCGACTAATCTCCCCGTATCTGACCGTGTGTCTCTGCCCTAATACTTTCTACGGGCTGATATTCTTTAAAGGCTCAGCCTCAACAACAAATAAGGTTGTTTTTCTTAATTTATTTGCATATAATGAAGTGTTACAAATGGTGTTTTTGTTTGTGAATCTCAGTTGATAACAATAAGCTGCGGTGTAGCTATAGCGGATACCATTCAAGTCACTATAAGGCAATAGGGCACACGGTTACCCAGCTGATAACAGATGAGCTGCGTAGAATACAATGGTTTTAGTTCGTACACGGAAAAGATCAACAGGTACCAAAAGTCTTTCTTATGCAAAAGAGAACGCTTGTCGCTAAGAAATTGTTTATTTGTAGGTATTGCATGAACAGGGACAGATATACATTCACTTCATGGTGTGACTGCTACTTTAAAGTGATACTGATGCTAAAAAGCTACTTTTTAAAATATGAATCTACATTAAAAGTTACCTATAGGTCATGTTGATCGTTTTTTGTTGAGAGGTTTGTTTTTGTAACTCATTTTTAGTTGATGTTCCTAAACTTGACTGTTTTGCCAACCTGACTGTCCCACCTCAGCCTGTCAGTTAAAGTTTCTAATGCTAACGGACTCCTGCTGACCAAATATGGCAGCCCCCCTGCTTTGAGCAAATACTTTATGGCAAAATTATAAGTAGCAAACAAAGCCAATACTATGATAGATGTAAAAATGGTTTAATTTCTGGTGTCAGTATCTCTTTAAGATCCTAATCGAGAAGTCTAAATTCTTGGTGCCAGTGTGGAACAGTCTGTCCTGTCTTGTATGGAACATACAGTAATTCCCATCTCACACGTACCTGTCAGCAGAGCATAATGTTGTTGGAAGGTTCTATAAACCCAAAGAAACGTTCCCTGCCTCCACAGCTATTGGTCCATCATGACAGAAGTAATTTTAGCTTTTAGTAGAATAAAAATTCCATGCAGGGGGTTCTTTGCCCTTAAATCAGTGATCCCCAACCAGTGGCTCAGGAGCAACATGTGTGGTCCCCAGCCCCTTGGCTGTTGCTCCAAGTGGCCTCAAAGCAGGTGCTTATTTTGAATTTTTTTGAATGCTTTTGGAAGCAAGGTTTGCATAAAAACCAGGTATACTCCCAAACAAAGTCTCCTGTAGGCTACCAGTCCATATAGGGGCTACCAAATAGCAAATCATGGCCCCAATTTGGTACCTCCAGGAACTTTTATAATGTTTGCTTTGCTCCCCAATTAATGGTGCAACCCAGTGATCCCCAACTGTTAGCTCATGAGCATCATGTTATTTACCACCCTCTTGGCCAGTCCACCTAGGGGCTACCAAACAGCTAATCGCAGCCCTCATTTGGCATGGCCCTGTAAGGATTACTCACTGTTGCGGCCTCTGCTCCGGTCCTATCCAATATGGCGGCGCCCATGGTCTCCACGTGGCACGCTCTGACGCCAATGTGTCAAGCTTGTGCAGTGTCTTGATGCCGGTGCGTCACAATAGAAGCAGCGACACAACGTCAAGATGCATCCTCGTGACGGCATCACGCCTGTTTGCCGCCAAACTGGGCCTATATAAGATGCCAGAAGACTTTGCCAAATATAGGTTCTTCTTACTGAGTTCCTGGGTGTGATTTATTGTTATCTTGATTGGATCCCTGTGTTTGACTTCGGCCTGTTATTGGATATTGAACCTTCCTGCCTGGATTGACCCCTTACCTGGACTTTGACTACCCTTTTGCTTAACCCTGTTGATACAAACTATTTGCTTCCTCCTTGGTCCGCAACTCCAAACTGCGCCTTCGGGCGTTTACAGGTCCCTGCTTTAGAAAATGATATAAAACTGTTGCCCTTTTATTTATCATACTATGTAATGTATGGGGGCGAGGTTACATTAAAATGATCCCATGTAATGAAATCTATGGAGACTATGAGTTAACTGGGGATTACAGACCCACATCCAGTCTATGGTCTTCAAGTTGGACAGTCTTGTCCTAGAGCAGTGATCTTCAACCAGTGGCTCATGGGCAACATGTTGCTCACCAAACCCTTGGATGTTGCTCCCAGTGGCCTCAAAGCAGGTGATTATTTTTGAATTCCTGGCTTGGAGGCAAGTTTTGGTTGTATAAAAACAATATGTACTGCAAAACAGAGCCTCCTCATAGGGGCTACCAAATATTTAATCACAGCCTATAATAAGCACCCCAAGGACTTTATGAATGTTTGAAGCTGCTTTCCAACTTTTTTTTACTTTTGAATATGGCTTACAGGTAAAAAAATCTGTGGGGATCTGCAGAGAAACCAGAAAATCCCAAATTCTCTGCTTCCAGCTCATTAATACTCCCAAGGTTTTTGTTCTTCTGTTAATATTTTGCACTTTTTGTTTCTTCTTGACCATCCGTGTCTCCAGTTGCCTTTGCTGCTGACCTTTCCTGATGCTCGTGCCCCCTGTTGATGCCCTTGACCGTAAACCCCCCACTCTGCCCCCTGCTGGTACATTGCATGGATTTTCACTTCATTCTTGCTATTGCTCCATTGAGTCAAAGCTCAGCTAAACCTCTTTATCCGTTGCTCCAACTGCAGTTGGAGTTGAAAGCTTTAAGCCCAGTTTCCCAGCACTGAACAAGTCTGTCCTTTATCCCATTTATCCTTTAGGTAAGAAATGACATAATTATCTCTATTTGTAAGATTACAGCAAGATGCCTGACACGGTGCTGGGAAATCAGCATTCTTATTTGTCAGTTATTATGCATTTATAATGAAGTTTTTGATCAGTAGAGATTTTCTTGCATCTACAATTACATTTTTCAACAACTTCTATAGAAAACTAGGGGGCTCTGTGGGACGGCTTTATGACTGGGTTTAGATCCCCTTTAATTTCTTGGTTATTATGTGTAGGTCACAGAAACAGGTGCCTTGCAAAGGTGCAACATCTCCTGCATTTCTAACAACTCGTAGCAACCAATCAGGAGGGATCAATCTGAATGGTCTGTTATTGGATAAGAAAGATCTGATTGGCAGAGAAAGCCTACTAGACATGTGAATGTCCTACTAGACATGTGAATGACCCTAACATTTGTCAGCAGAATTGTTCTTAGTACAGAGAGGAACATTCACATGGATATTTCTGTACAAATAATACCCGGTTAATTGTCTCTGCTATGGAGAGTGAACTTACGGCCCACAACATGCCCTCCTCGATTGATATACCATACCTCCCCATTCTGGTTTCTTGTACTGAGATTAATACAACAGGTGGTCTGTGTTGATAAATAAATTGCAGCTAACCTGCTAGTGAACAATGGCTGCTCAGACTTATGAGACTTTTAGTTCGCTAAAGCTTGGGGACTTAAAGCAAAGAGACACAGGGAAAATAAAAAAGAAATGTATTTTGTCTCTTCAAGGCGTATAATCTAAATCAGGAGGACTGGGCTTGAGTACAGAACAGCAGGCAAGTTATGCAGTTTCTCTGCCCTCTAAAACCTAGACTCTATGGGGTAAATTTACTAAGCGGCGAAAATTCGCCATCGACGGCTTCTCAGCCATCGCAACACTTCGCCAGATGAAAATTCGCTCAGACAATGCTAATTTACCAAAATGTGATGTTGCGTCCAACGCTGGCGAATTTTCACTAGCTTTACTTCTGTAATCAAAGAGAAGATGCGCTAGTGTTGAATTATGCCTGGCGCAACTTCGTTAGAGGTCTTCCCTCAGGCTAATTTGCATATGGCGGAGAAATTATAAAGTTGAATGGACGTATATGTTGCAGCAAATACATTACATTACACAAGTCCAGGGAACCTTAATAAAGTCAATAGAGTTGTTATATTGCCCTACACATGAGCCCACTGTATAGTTTATGTTCCATATGTCAGAAAATGTATGGGGGAACCCGGTTACCCCAAAAATTTTTTTGAAGGGCTTTTGCAGGCTATCACTCTGAAAAAAGGAAAAGACGTCAGCGTTTTTTTGGGACTTAGAAAATTTTTCCACTATATATATTTATGTAAGTAACAGATGACTGAGGAAGATCAATGCACTTCGCTTGGTCTGAGCTGGCGAAGGCAAGTCTCGCTATAGAGTGCGAATGACCGCTAGCGTCTGTCTCTTTCGCTAGCGAAGTTACGCCTGCGCCCGTTACTAATTCGCCGAAGTGCCTGAAATCGGTAATGCTGGTGAATCGTCGCCAGCATTAGTCACTTCGTCCTTTAGTAAATCTGCCCCTATGAGACAGAATGTGATAGACTCAACACATGGGAAGATAGGAATAGAGGGCACTGTCATACTGGCAGGAAAACTAAACAGAGAACAATAGATCGGGTGCCAGCTGTTTATGGGCACTTTATTCTACTTGCTCCTTTGCAGCAACATGGCAGCTTCTCTCTGTATGAGCACATGACCTGTTTATACAATAATACAAAGTATTGTTCTTTTTTTCCTTCCTGCTCCATTATGCAAAGTAGTAATGTGAATAGTCCTTAAGTAATCATGGCAGGTTGTTCCAATCAAAAGTACATGGGCAGAATCCTCCCTTTGTAAATATGGAGCTTAGTGGCTGTTCTTAGGGAGGATTAGGCCAGTGCAACATGAGCTGCTGGTTACTGAGACGGGAGCTGGATTTAGTTCTCAGATGCAGAAATACAATCTATTCTCTTGATAGTTGTTATTCCACTACATTTCTTTGGTACAAATACAATCCATATCCAATAAATGTCACAAGCCAAAAGTGCCCGAGAATTAGCAGTTAGGCCGGACTGTATCTGCCATTCAATTCTGTTTTCCTTTGATGGTGGCAACAATACCATCCCTTGGCCAACATAGACTTCTTAAAGGGATACTGTCATGGGAAAAATGTTTTTTTTTTTTTTTCAAAACGCACCAGTTAATAGTGCTGCTCCAGCAGAATTCTACACTGAAATCTGTTTCTCAAAAGAGCAAACAGATTTTCTTATATTTAATTTTGAAATCTGACATGGGGCTGGACTTATTGACAGTTTCCCAGCTGCCTCCAGTCATGTGACTTGTGCTCTGATAAACTTCAGCCAGTCTTTACTGCTGTACTGCAAGTTGGAGTGATATCACCCCCTCCCTTTCCTCCCAGCAGCCTAACAACAGAACAATGGGAAGGTAACCAGATAGCAGCTCCCTAACACAAGATAACAGCTGCACGGTAGATCTAAGAACAGCACTCAATAGTAAAATCCAGGTCCCACTGAGACACATTCAGTTACATTGAGTAGGAGAAACAACAGCCTGCCAGAAAGCAGTTCCATCTTAAAGTGCTGGCTCTTTCTAAAAGCACATGACCAGGCAAAATGACCTGAGATGCCCCTACAAACCAATATTATAACTAAAAAAATACACTTGCTGGTTCAGGAATGATTTTTCATTTTATATTGTAGAGTGAATTATTTGCAGTGTAAACATTGTAATTTAGAAATAAAAACTACACCACAACAATCATGACAGGATCCTTTAAGGTCATAAGTAGACCCAAAAGTCTATGGTAAGACAATGCAGAAAAGTGAACGAGATAAGGCCCTACCTCCCCATCTAAGGGCCCCCCTCTGACATGCTACCCGATGGAACCCACCTTCAGCACCATGAGTTTCGCTGCCACCAGTCGATCACTGCATTCAGGATCTCAGCGCTCCACCATTGCACTTCATAGCATCTCCATATCAGCAGACCATGGGGCCCAACAGGTCTGGGTGCAGTGCGTTTTTGACTGGTGCCCCATTGACCCAGTCCAGTGCTGTTGAGAGCTCTACTTAGGGGCTGAGTAACATATCACTATATAAATATAATAATAATTATATTATTTCCTCCTATCATAGCCACTGGCCATGCTGGGTAAGAGCAGATGATGTGAGGGCACCATGTTGTTGTTATTGAGTCTCACATAAACCCTTAGAATCATCAGCTGAATGGACTGACCATCGGAAATCAGTTTTCAGGAAAAAAAGGTCAAACAAAATATTAACCTGGTCTTATTTGTTCTCTGTCTGGCCACCCGCCTCACTGAACGGGGGCCCTACTTTCGCCCATGGCGGCACCCACTGCTATTGGTTGGAGCTTTACTTGAGCAGGGTTGCTGGGAGTTGGGACAAAGCTTCGGTGCAAATATGAGAAACTAAAACCTGAGGGATTTGTTGATGGGTAAATACTGACAGTTTGAATGCCCCTGGAAAGCCAGGGTGTGACTGTATGCAGAAATTGTATTATGCTTCTCAAAGGACAACTTAAAGGAGAACTAAATTCTACAAATGAATATAGCTAAAATGACATATTTTATATAATGACCTTATTGAACTAGCCTAAAGTCTCAGCTTGTCAATATCAGCAATGATCCAAGACTTCAAACTTGTCACAGGGGGTCACCATCTTGGAAAGTGTCTGTGACACTCACATGCTCAGTGGGCTCTGATTGGCTGTTGAGAAGCTAAGCTTAGGGCTCGTCACTAATTATCCAGCAGAAATGAGCTTCCCTGGCTGTAATATAAGCTGATGATACAGGTTTGCCGATTATTAAATTCTGATGCTAATTGCACTGGTTTCTGTGCTGCCATGTAGTAATTATGTGTATTAATTACTAATCAGCCTTATATTGTGACATTTCTATTCGATGTGTACTGTATATTGTGAGTGGGTCCCTAAGCTCAGTAAGTGACAGCAGCACAGAGCATGTGGAGTGAATCAGCAGAAAAGAAGATGGGGAGCTACTGGGGCATCTTTGGAGACACAGATCTTTACTGCTAAAGGGCTGTGGTTGCCTTGGGCTGGTACAGAAGCACACAACATAATGTACAACATTTCTAGCTACTTATTTAGTTAGGCTTTAGTTCTCCTTTAAAATACATATTGTTCCTTTTGTAAGCATATATATTTTGTTTAGGAGACCCCTCAGGCAGTAGCTAATAACTAACTCAATCTGTCAGGCATTACCAAAGGTGAATTCTCTAAACTCATTGGTTTTATAGCGCATTCATTTTATACAGCCCCCTCTGCCGCTCCTATCTATGTGTATAGTGATATAGGAATGTATTGTGACACAGAGACCAGTTCCAGTACAATAACGTTCCTACGATGAAGCTTGTCCCTTAAATCACTGTGCTGTGCAACTCTCCAAACACAACCTTTAGTACTTGGCAAAGCAAATGCATCCGGCCATAGAGAATCAGTCAGGCAGGTAATAGACGCACAGGCAGGTTTTCATTTGTGTCGACTGGCCGATCCGCTGCATTTGTGCATCACTGAATCATGACTTTGGCTGCACAGGGATAGAAGGAACCAGACACAGGGTTAAATGAGGATCATATGTTTAGGTAATGGCACAGGCAGCCTATGATTTCTGTAATTATCTCCATCCTACTCCCATTGTCGTTATTAGAGACACACACGCACACACAAGGTCCCAATGATATATTTGCCTTGATACACATATGCCACCTTCTCGTCTCTTGCCTGTTGCAAACTTGTGACCCCCCCCCCAATAAAGTTCCACTACTTTATTCCCATTCTGATGCATTTATTGTGTTGAGCATTCAACCTCTGTGTCTAATACAGAAGCAGTTGGTTAAACCACTTGAGATCTGCAGGTAAAACAGGAGGGGGGGGGGAATAGACTGATTTGTGCGAAGAGCAACTGATGCCATTAACCTTTGTAAATTGTCATTGCTTCCTTGCATATTTCTGTTTATACAGATAGTGGGAAGGTACCATATTGATTTTCTTGGGGTGGGAGTGCTTTTTCTATAGAGTGCAGCAGATCTGTATAGTTCTCGCAAAGACATTGCGGCTATGGCCTACAGCAACATTGGCACCTCTTGTCTAAGGTGGGCAGCAGAGGACAGACGATTGACTGTACCAACAAGAAAGACTTTGCAGTTAAATGCCCACCCAAGTAAGGAACTGATAGCGGGCGTCTCTGGTGATGATTGCTGCATATCAAAAGCTATCTAAAACAAAGGGGAAGACTACAGGGCCTCCGTATGATCATTTATAATGGTAGCACCTTCACTGGCAAATGTATGGGCTCACTGACCAACTTGAGAAGTAGATATAACAAGATAACTTGCCCATAGACTCCCAAGGACCATGCTACAGCCTAGTCAATGGATGAAAGTGATTGGACAAACCCAGTTTTTGGTCTCATGGTATAACTATTTCTTGATAATATAACAGTCAGGCATTGTATGTATCACCCATCTCTGGATCTGCCAACTGTCAGCTAATAGTTCTGTCATCAAGTGTTCATAATGGGAGATCCATCCAAGACCTTCTCTGTTGGAGACCATCTTGGCCTAATATTGCCTAGTCTAGAGGACTAAACAATACTTTACTGGCCATTGGTGTCCCTCTTCATTCATCCAGAGCCAACAGCATATTTTGGGCACTTGATTACTGGGCCTGAGTTGGACAAGTTAGTCGTGCAAGTCAAGAAGGTATAGGGGCATGCTTTATATTAATCAATGACAGAACATAAAAGCAGTTGGTTTGATGGAGATGTTGTCACCACTTCAGGTACTCACCATGTTTTGCATAGATTCATTTGGAAGAGGGAAAATTAACAAACTAGTATAGTATAGGCTCAGTTACCAGGACAAAGAGACTTTATGTTGGTGTCATCCAATATATATCTACATTGCCTCCTATAACCACAGCACAAAGCTCACTAGGGTACTCACTGGGCCATCTTTAGCTAGGATAGTGCCCAGGGCACCAGCTCAGACACAAAATATGGTAGTTCCCATTCAACAATACAGCGGAGGAATGTGTTGTACCCTATGCTCCCAATCTGTGCTGAAACCTTTGTCCCCTTCTGTTTGCAAAGAAAGAATTGTTCTATTAACTGATAACTGAACCAGAACTCTCACAAACTCATAGGGGGTAAAAGGTTTGTTTAACAGAGAAGCCGGGAGTTTAGATAAACAGAAGCACAGCAGAGCAAGTGGACCTTTCCAACAGAGATAGTCGAGTTAATGATCAGTGGCTGTTTGCTTGTAGCTCCAAATGAATTTGTTTCTGTTGTTTTTTTTTTGTGCATGTCAAACTAGAGGCACTTTAATATGGATAATTAATGTTCCACAAAACTGGGTTGTGTCAGCAACTAGGATTTTTTATACTTAGCCAAATCTGACATAATTTCATTAGATGATAGCTGGGATTTCTGTATTAATAATGTCTTGTACATTCCACAATGCCATCATTAATTTCATTTGTAACTTTCATTTTAGATTCCAACTCACCCAAATTAATCCAAATCGGATGGCTGGCAGAGATTATCGATGGGTATGTTTACTTAACTTGGGGGGGGAGGGGACTTGTGAAACGTACTTAGCACAGGGGAATTCCTATGGGGCTTCTATCTGTTCATTCTATGAGCAAACCTAGGAAGTTGTCATTGCTAAATAGTGCTGAAGTTATGGCCCTGTTTGTTTGCCTTCCTACCCCAATGGCATCAGGGTACGTTCTTTAATTGATTATATTGAATCATCCTTTCCAAGTCCTACCCAAAGGCATGAGCTCAAAAGGACAGCATGAGCAGGTGGGAGCACCTTCGCTGAAGCTAGGGTGATCCCCACCATCCCCACCCCCGAAGGGGTTTAGGGCCGTTTGGACTCCCCTTCACCTCTTGCAGCTAGGGGGAGTCCTGTCTACCCTGGGATCTTCCGAAGTTTCCGCCAGGGCGCAAGTCTTTGCCTGGGGTCAAGCCCAGAGGACTATGACACCCATCCAGTGGTGCACAAAAAAGGTGCTGGAGTGAGCGGATGCAATGCCATTGATTGCCTTGCTAAGGCTCCAGCTGGTGGCCGGAAAAAGTAAAAATGTCCTGCCCACCTAATGGCTGGGGCAAAGGAAGTGAAGCATGATTAGGCAAAAGGTGCATGTGCAGAGCCCCTTACTCAAAATAAATCAGGCACCTCCCTCACCCCTGCTTTCCCTGCTTTCATCAAGCTTCCAAGCCTAGACCAGAGGACCAAGTGTTTCTCCGTTCTTCACATAAGATCATAAGAACACATACAACCCTTGCCAGCCAGAGGACCAAATGTTTCTGTACCTAGCCAAAAGGCCCAGTACTACACTTGGAGGCACATTTACTAAGCTCGAGTGAAGGATCCATCGAATAGGCTACTACGACCTTCGACTTCGATTCGAACGATTCGAACTAAAAATCGTTCGACTATTCGACCATTCGATAGTCGAAGTACTGTCTCTTTAAAAAAACTTTGACTGCATACCTCGGCATTTTTAACCTACCGAGGTACAATGTTAGCCTATGGGGACCTTCCTCATCACTTTTCTAAGCTTTTTTTGATCAAAGAAAAATCCTTCGATCGATCGTTTAAAATCGCTTGAATCTTTGAACGATTTTTACTTCGATCGATCGATGGTAGGATTTGCGCTAAATCCTTTGAATTCGATATTCGAATTCAAAGGATTTAAATTCGAGGGTCAAATTCGAGGGTTTATTAACCCTCGATATTCGACCCTTAGTAAATGTGCCCCCCGATCTTAGCCAAAAGGATAGGCCATTTCCTCTTCTGGTCTGTTAATAATGGATTATAACAGAATAGGAGGGTTATGGGAGATGGCCAGCCTGGAACCATAGAGAGAACCATAGAGAGAATGATAGCTTAGGCAAGGCTGAAACTGCATGAATAGCCAGTAAAGCCTCATCATATTTCTATGAGACCAACACAAAGAAACAATGACAATGTCAATGGATTGTAACCTCCTAAAGCGGAAGTGTTATTTTGCATCAGTTTCTGACTCATGAGTTTATTCACGGACCAGAATTATATTGCTTTATGAGAAGCCAAAGCAAATAAAAGCTTCATGCCAAGTCACCGTGTTTTTCATAGACTGTTTTAAAAGAGGAAAACTAAACAAACGCACATTGGCTTAGGCTCAGTTACTAAGAAAAGAAAGACTTTTATGTGTGGGTGTGTTATTCTAAAGCTGTGCCCCCTACATTCCCTCCCATAACAAAATTATGCCCAAAGCTTATGAGGGTACTCAGGGGCATCTTTAGCTTGGGCAATAAATGAAGTTTCCATCTTACCTTGCCGACGCCATTTTGCATTACTGTTGACACCTCAGGCAGAGAGTAACCAAGATGCCTTCCCAAAAAGAGCTCTAATGGGAGCCTCCCCAAACAAAAAAGCTCATCTGTGTGCTTTTTGTTATTGTTATTACTACTGATCGTTTATAGGCCAAGTATTCCAGTATTCTTTATGGGGGTTCCAGCACATTTCCCTTTTCCTGGACCCCCTACAACAGTTCTGTATGTGTTGCTGTAAGGGGAACTACGTTGACAGTGCAACAATGAGGTCCCAAGTCATTGGCCTCCATTATCTCTTCCTATCTAAGATGTTGGAAATGTAAAGAACAATAGGTCTAGTATCCCATGGCGACTAATGAACAAGTTATAAGTATCTGCTAATTTGCTGCTATGGCTCACTAGACCTATAGAAAACATTGTTAAACCTGCAATTGCAGGTAGTCTATTTCATTGTGTTTCTCTCTGTGAGGTTGTTGGCATGTAACCAAGTAAAAAAACTGTAAACCTATATTGATATTCCTGTGTTTAAGCCCTGCTCTCATGCAAAAATTTACCGGATAGATTAATAAGTAGTCAGGTATAAACAAAGCCATTCGTAATGATTATACACTTGAGCAAACATAAAATGAACTCATTGTGCCCCTGGACATGTTGGGTTCTACACATTCTTTTGTACTTTCCCTGTTGCATGAAATTACTGGAACATCTCAAATTTCAAGAACACATCTTAATGGAACTTAATAATAAACCCAAGTTTAAAGTAAATCGAAATCCATTAGATAATTGGACTAGCCAGTGTATTTGTATGGAGAATAATTACTATTGTTTCCTCTCTCTCTCTATAGAAGTCACCACCACCCCCATATTATGAAAATTATGGCTTCCAGCAGGACAATAACAATGCCTTCAGTCGTCAAGTCTTTCAGCCAGCTAGACCTCATGTCTCTCCAGTACCACATTATATCCCTCAAATATCTACAATTCATTCCGTGCCAGCCATTAATGAGAACAAGTCCCAGACATGGTGGACTCCAAGTAAGTCATATTTTAGTTCATGGTTCTGTGTACAAAATTTCTTTTTTATGGTAAAGATAGTTACTAAATGTTTTGCAGACGGTGGCTAGATCTTCTTCCAGCATCTTCTAAAATTGATAAAATGTGCTTCAAACTTAAAATCAAATAATATTGCCCAATGGATGTTCATTTATTTCCAGATCTGGAAGGTCACATGCTGTAGTTCCTCACTTTACTGCTGAAGAACTTTTAGCTTGCTTTTTCAATCTCTAGAGCAGGGGTTCCCAACCCTTTTTATTTGTGAGCCACATTCAAATGTAAAAAGAGTTGAGGAGCAACACAAGCATGAAAAAAAATCCTGGGGGTGCCAAATAAGTGATGTGATTGGCTTTTTGATCGACTCTGTGTGGTCTGGTTGTCTACAGGATCCTCTGTTTGGCAGTACAACTGTTTTCTATGCAACCAAAAATAGCTTCCAAGCCTGGAATTCAAAAATAAGCTCCTACTTTGAGGTCACTGGGAGCAACATACATGGGGTCGGTGAGCAACTTTGAGCCACTAGTTGAAGATCACTGCTCTAGGACAAGACTGTCCAAAGTGAAGACCATAGACTGGATGTGGGTCTCCAAGGAATTTCTATCAACACATAGTCTTCATAGATTTCATTGTATGGGATCATTTTAATGTAATCTGGCCCCCATACATGTAGTATGATAAATAAAAGGCCAACAACTTCATATCATTTGATAGCATGGCTCTAAACCAGGGGTCCCCAACCTTTTTTATCCATGAGCCACATTCAGATGTAAAAAGAGATGGGAAGCATACAAGCATAAAAAGTCCATGGGAATGCCAAATGAGAGCTGTGATTAGCTATTTGGTAGCTCCTATGTGGACTGACAGCTAGTGCACCTAGTTTTTATGCAACCAAAACTTGTCTCCAAGTCTGGAATTCAAAATTAAGAACCTACTTTGAGGCTACTGTGAGCACCATTCATGGGGTTGGTGAGCAATATGTTGCTCTCTAGCCACTGGTTAGGAATTATTGCTCTAAACAGTAATACAGTACTATAAATATGGAGTAGGCAAATTCCTATGTGGCCTCGGGAAGTGCTCTCCAAGATTTTCCATGCTGTGGGCCAGTTCTAATTCACACAAAATGCAGTCGGATTTCTGGTTTATCCCAAAGCCACTTCCGTATATAGTGATTTTAATCCGGTCAATAAATAAAACAGGACATATAGATATATATTTTGTTTCTTAAAGGAAGAAAAAAGATTGCTTGTATTGTCGCGGCTACCGGTTTGCTCTTTGTTCTGCTGATTGTTGGCGCAGTGCTCTGCTGGTATTTTGGTAAGAAGTAATTATATTTAATTATTAGTTAATCTTTTTTATAATTTTGTTTATGCTTGGTCCCCTTTGACTGTTGCCCCATAGGAAACCTTTTGTCTAGTGTCTCTGAATCCTACATTAAGCTTGTGGTGTACTTAATTAGACTGAACAATCAAAATATTTATGTTCTCATCTGTTTTTGGAAAGGGTGGGGAGCAATTCCAGAAAATATGTTGATTCTATTGGTTATTGGTTTTTTTTGTGTGTGCGTAAAAAGTAGTGGACACAAAAGTAGTGGCACAAAATTACACTTTGTAAATGAAGCCCAATGTATTTTTGAAAATAATTTAGTCTTTTTTTCTGTAGTAACAATGAGTTGCCAGATGAAATGTGGTACTAGCGGAAGCTGTGTGCGCTCCTACCAGTGGTGTGATGGGGTCGCCCAGTGTCCAGATGGAGAGGATGAAAGCTACTGTGGTAAGACCAGAATCATTATATTGATAATTACATTGCTAAAAAGTTTTATCTGCCAAAAACACTATGGAGGATTAACCGATCGTATAGAAAAAGAAAAAATTATGAACATAATTATGAGAATGTGCTCATTTGACTACAGTTTCCCTTTAATTGTTCTTGCAGTTCGAATGTCTGGGCCTGATTTCCAGCTGCAAGCCTATATTTCGGCAACCTCGTCCTGGCTGCCTGTGTGCAACGAGAACTGGGGTGACTCTCAGGGGAGACGCGTGTGCCAGGACATGGGATACAGCACGTAAGCCTTAGGGACTGGTACTTTGTATTGCCTGTGGCCCAAGCTTCCTAGCAGTCCTCACAGTTCAATGCACCCGCCACGTCACCACTACCCACGCTTCTGTCCTCTAAATCCTAAAATCTTTTTGGGATCAAACCTTGCAACTGACCTTCCCTGTCTCCAAACCACAAGGCAAGCTTTCCCAGCTCTTATAATTGCTGCCCTTGTATATTTTAACCTATTGCCTGCTTCCTGCTGGTTGCAAGTAACAGCCATAGAAGTTATGGTTTGTCGAATGAAGATATACAACTCAATCCAGAATTCATCAAGGCCCCTGGTTAAGGTCAAGTTCATGGCCTACAGCATTATTATTATTTCTAAGCTTTATATCAGTGATCCCCCAACCAGTGGCTCATGAGCACCATGTTGATCACTAACCCCTTGGATGTTGCTCTCATCGGCCTCAATGCAGGTGCTTATTTTTGTATTCATGGCTTGAAGGCAATTTATGGTTACATAAAAACCAGGTGTTCTTGCAAATAGAGCCTCCTGTAGGCTGCCAGTCCACATAGGGACCACCAAATACTCAATAACAACTCTTATTTGGCATCCCAGGGACTTTTTGCTTGTGTTGCTCCCCAACTGTTTTTACATTTGAATGTGGCTCATGGGTAAAAAAGGTTGGGGACCCTTCTTTAGTGTGATAAAACAAAAATTGCATGGTGCATTGTTAAAATATACAAAACTAGCTAAAATATCTACAATAGAAAATTGGCCCACACCAATGTCAGACTGGCGGAAAACCAGCAATGGAGAAATGCCTTTTGCAGCCTCCCATTTCTCTCATTGACTTCAAATGCCAAAGTAAAGATCTGAGCACCTTTCCACCCAAAAAATGCCCAGCCATGCATTTTCAAGAAGAAAAGCTTACTTCCATGTGGCTCCGATTGTTGTCAACATGAACCACTGGATGGAGTCCACTGATGAAGAATCTTCTACTTGGGACATTAGCTTAAATGGGGATAGATTGGTTGACTGTCAAATAATGATAACTCTACAAAATCTTTATTAAAATCCAGAAAATCAGCTGTGAAACTAGAGGGACCAAAAATTTAACAGATATAGAGGCTACTGCTAGAGGTTAGTCTTTATGGAATTAAGGCAAAAATAGCCCAAGTGGAGAGAATTCACAAACATGGTGAGAACACAGTTCTCCAAACTGTATGTAAGTGCTACAAATTCAAATTCCGCCACTGAATTTTCAAAAGTCTTGTATAGATGGGAAAAATATGTTTAGCTCAAAACTGTCATGTGTGTACCAACAATTATTCTCTATAACTGACATAAGGAAAATAATGTACCAACACGTTTCATTGTGGCATCAAAAGTCTTGGTAGAAAACATTTAATTAAGAATTCTCATAAAATGTCACAGCCATGACAGAAAGATTAACATGCCCCACCCCTTTAATTACATTTTTTTCACATTTTTTTGTTAGAGGCAGAAAAATGTCAGGAATGTCACCTGGGAATTTGTCATGTGATTACAACATTCTTAAATTTTCCTTTAAAGACCCAGGTAGTAAAAGCAGCTATACTGCGAAAATTATAGGTCATATAAAAAATTATTTGCTGCCAGAAAATTACAAACATAAAACATGCAGGACAGATTCATCAAAGATCTTTTTTTTAATCACCAGTGACGATGAACAATAAAACTTCCAGGGATTATTTTCCCTGAGTGAAATGGTGTAAAAAATTTAATTACATTTGTTTAACCTCATTTGACTGAATTCGGCTGACTTGCAACATTTGAGATAGAAAAGTTTATTGTGATAAAAATGGGGGGGGGGCTTCAATGACTGAACCTGTAGGTTTGAATTTTTTTTAATTCCGGTACAAATCTACAGTCATAAATATGTAAAAGGCGGACAAGGATACAAGACCATTGCATTTTATTTCTATTAGTAAATTTGTAGAATTTTTGCCAAAATTGTGATGGCAGATATAGTAGATTCATAAACAAGAAAATAATTGAGCTCAATTCAGTATATGTGTTCCACTCCACTGCAAGCTTTAAACACACAAGTGTAATCAAAATCAAAATCAAAAAATTGTGGCGAATGGCTGGACACCAAAAGACAGTAGGTGACCTTTCATTTGCCACTAAGTAACCTAGTTCAGGAAGTGGTAACACCGAAAAAAGTAACAAAGTGTAATTAAAATGTAACTTTTACTATTGTAATTCTAAAAGACACGCTCACTGAGACACACACCCACTAGCCAACCAATCCGTCGGCAGTGCTGGACCGTTTCCATAAAAATGACATGTAGTTTAAAACAAATTGAGCATAAGGTGTGACGGTGGGGTCTCAAAGAGACTTCATTAATTGTTGTGGAATTGAATTAAACTCCTCCATAAGGGGTTTATGGGATCAATCTCGGTGACAACCAATGGCTAGCATGCTTGGACATTGAATCACTATATACAAGCATTCTACATGAGGTTGGCATAACAGCAGTAGAGGAAACCTTAAAACAGAGGGGTCGACAATATAACGACCATAATGCATTTGTGGTAGAACTATTAGAGTATGTACTAAAGCACAATTACTTCACTTTTAATAATAAATCTTACCACCAATAGAGGGGCACAGCAATGGGCAGTAGCTGTGCTCCCTCATATGCCAACTTATATTTGGGATGGTGGGAGCGAAACTTTGTCTTTAATGAAGATTTGATAGAATATACACAAAATATTTCTTTGTGGTTACGCTACATTGACGATGTAGTGGTAATCTGGTCAGGTACCCAAGAAAGCTTCAAAGAATTTGTTGACAAACTCAATACTAACACAATTAATTTGAGGGTAACCTCTGAGATAAACAAAGATACTATCAACTTCTTAGATATAAGAATCTATCGGGGACCTGAAAATGAACTTAAAACAACGGTGTATAGAAAACAGACCTCCACTAATAGTCTATTACACGCTAACAGTCCGCATCCCCGAAGTACCATTAGAGGAATCCCAACTGGCCAATACTTAAGAGTAAGAAGACTGTGTAACACCTTGGAAGATTTCAAAGTGGAGTCCAAAAAACTATATGAAAGATTCAGGGAAAGAGGCTACAGCCATAATTCGCTGAAAAAAGCTTATCAAATAGCATTGGCCAAGGACAAGAATTCACTCCTAGTCCCTCAAAAACAATTGTCTCCCATTAAACAAAAAGAAAACAAACAAATCAGATTGATAGGAGATTTCAGTAGCGAACACAAAGAAATCACCCGAATACTTTCTAAATATTGGCATATCTTGGAACAAGACAGAGATCTAAAACAAATAATCGGAAACAGACCACTGAGAACTTTCAGGAGAAGTAGGAATATTGGAGATCAACTGACACACAGCCACTATAAAACTCCCATGAACACCACATGGCTAACTAATAAAACCAAGGGGTGTTATAAATGTGGTTCCTGTATGGCATGTGCATTCATACAAAAGGCTACCTGTATTACAGGGAGGCTGGATATTGCTAATTTTAAGATAGCACAGTTTATTAACTGCAAAACAGTGGGGGTCATATACGTTACGAAATGTGTCTGTGGGAAAACCTATGTGGGGAAAACCAAGAGGGAATTCAGAAGACGGATTCTCGAACATGTGGGAGATGTAAAAAACAGTCGCAACACAACGGTTGCTACCCACGTTAATGAAGTTCATAATGGAAACACAGGGGTCATGACATTTTTTGGGGTTGAACACTTCCAACCCACTTCTCGGGTGGGTGATATAGATAGAAAATTATTGGAGTGTGAAGCCAAATGGATCTATTGGCTAAACAGCAAAGCTCCGAATGGTCTAGATGAAGGCTTTACCTTCAGTCCATTCCTCTAAGCACTTCATTGGTTCCCGTAATATGGCCCCCATGTGTGTACTTTTCCAATACATCTAATCTCCTACGTCAATGAGATTTTCCTCCGAAGGATAAAAGAATACCCTACTGTTCAGGGTTAAATTTAAGGATGAAAGTCCGTTCCTTCTTAACATATTCTATTTAGAATACTGCCCAAAAATCAACCCCCCCCCCTTTTTAGTGTTGAAACTCTCCTGAATAGCTGGAATATGGGATAATATGTGTGGAAAAAAGGCACCACAAATTAAAAACGGTAGTACAAACAGTATTAGGTGCATTTGAACTTTTATCAATCACCAGCATCTAGCCCATGTCTAAATAGAAGGATGGCTTCCAACTATGGGGGACTGGATCCTGGAGCATATAACATAGGCAAAATGCGCTGCGTTTCTGTGTATTGTAGTCATGACAACCGCGATGTCATATGTCAAATGCGGAGATCACCGCCGCAGCATCGCGTGATCTCAAGCATTCGGCTATTCCAGACTGTGTATTGTTGCCATGACAACCACAATGTCATGTGACCAATGCGGAAGTCACGGCCGCAGCATCGCGAGATCTCAAGTACCCGGTAATTCCCAACTGGCTATTTAAACTGTGCGGAAAGACGCGCTCATTACTTATGCCCCTGACGAAGCCGAAGGTATCGGCGAAACGCGTAGGGCGGGCATAGGTGGACAGTGGAGTGCTTAGCTCCCACGCAGTCCCAACGTAGATAGGCAGGTCTTGCACGGGGGTATCTGCTTGGAAGGGAGGGAGCGGGCGGGTTGTGGCCTCCAGGTATATGGAGGGGTTTAATTCAATTCCACAACAATTAATGAAGTCTCTTTGAGACCCCACCGTCACACCTTATGCTCAATTTGTTTTAAACTGCATGTCATTTTTATGGAAACGGTCCAGCACTGCCGACGGATTGGTTGGCTAGTGGGTGTGTGTCTCAGTGAGCGTGTCTTTTAGAATTACAATAGTAAAAGTTACGTTTTAATTACACTTTGTTACTTTTTTCGGTGTTACCACTTCCTGAACTAGGTTACTTAGTGGCTAATGAAAGGTCACCTACTGTCTTTTGGTGTCCAGCCATTCGCCACAATTTTTTGGTTTTTAGATATAGTAGATTGCTTCAAGAAAGCTTATCTGTAGCAAATCATAAAATTAAAATGTACTGCTTTCATTACTCATTTCTGTTTTTTGCTTTGGAGGTCAGACGATTTTCTTTTCCTTTTTGGGTCAAAGTAGAGTCTTATGAATGTAATTTTTGTGATCAACCAAAACCAAAATAGAAATGATATAACCGAATGGTTGTTTTTGTTACTGATTCTAGCTTCCTCTCTGTGTCTCTCTAATCTAGAGTTTATTATTTTTATTATTAGATCCCGAGCTGAGAATCCAACATCTCCAATTAAATTATGTTCTTCTTTATAGTCATCTAATGTGGGGCACAATGCCTAATTCTCTGCTTTTCCCCTTCAGTTATGTTAAAACTGGATCTGTGAGTGCCACATATGCCGCTGAGGGATATCTCAAGCTCAATACCAGTGTGGTTGATGGAAAGCTACAGAGTAGAGTTTACAGGAGGTATGGAATTCCACTTTCTCTTTCAAGTAACCTGTATCTGTTCTGCAATGACAAGCCTGCAAGTCTACCTCTCATACAGAAGCATTGCATTCATATACTGTACATATAATATATATATATATATATATATATATATATATATATATATATATATATATATATATATATATATATATATATATATATATATATATATTTCGATTTCTGGCCCTTTCTTATCTGTCGGCCTTTATAGGCAGGGTGGCAGCAATATACAACATTGTAAGTAAGAGATTAATTTATTAAGGTGATCATCTATCATTTTTCAAGGCTAGTGGATTCCTATTAAAAATCCAAATGTACAAAATACACATAAATATTATTAATTAACTTAACATATTATATCTCTGGGGCAGAATTATTTCTTATTTTAAATATAGTTTTTTTTTTTTGGCTGTGTAGATACCATAAACAGAACTAGTGGCAGTAGATTTCTACAGATAAAGAAATGCAAATAAAACTTAAAGGCCCTGCCACCTAGTGGACAGTTAATGCATTGAATTTCAGACTTCGTTATACTTATGGAACCTATCTTTGTGGAACTGCAGGAAAAGATGAAGAGCTATTTGCCTGGTCTGGCATACAGGGAGGCACATGTAGAATAGCTACAGGAATAGAAAGGAGGTTCCCTCCTTGCATTTTTGTGAAACATCAGTGAACATCAGAAGTTCTATCTAAGTCTATGACTGCGCCGAATACTGATATTGCAATTCCAAGTAACTAGTCATTGTAGGCAAATTAAACATTTTGTATGGTGTAAAGTTATTTGCCTTAAATGTGACCCTATCTGCACTGCTGCTTCTCACTATTGAAGCAAAGTAGGAAAAATTAAATTGGCTTTTCCTCTTGCCAAGCCTCCATTTATGCAAGGCCTTGCAGGTTTTTTTTTTGCAGGCTTATTAAGTAGCTGACCCGTACTACATTGTTTCAATAAAAAACAGTGAAGGGGACAGAATGGGATAGTGCACTTAAAGAAAAGGCCCCAATGTAAAAACCTAAAAAGGTTATTGTCTCACCAGTAATATGTGGGGCATGGATGCTCACCCCCCAAAACCTACAGCTCGTGGTGGAGGTGGAGGTATACAACCAAAGGAGAGAATGGCAGGCACATAGCCTTGCACATTTCATTCCAATAGGCACTTAATCATACAGCCTAGGATTAAGTGCCTATTGACACAAAACGCATGAGGCTATGTGTTAATTTACTTGTGGCCTAATAAGGTTCTCAGTTCTTTTACAAGCCTGGTTGTGGAATCTGTGAGTGCTTGCCATTTTTTCATTTGACAGAATGGGATAGACCTACACTGCTTTCAATATATATATATATTTACAAATAAAGGAAAGTTGCTTACAATGACATTTTCTTTCATTATACAACCTTTTTTTGGGGTTTACAGACCCTTTAACAACTTACAATTGATTAATTAGCTTTCTTTACCTTTTTAAGCTCCTTCTGCACATCTGGAGTGGTTACCTTACGCTGTATAGGTAAGATACACAGGTTCAGCAAACTTCATTAAGACATTTTCATTAAACCAAGTTCTTTAGAGACAGACATGTCAACTCTCCTACTTTTTTCCCTATCCCTCCCGGCCTGCACCATTCCCCAGGATTTCCCTTTGCATTCAATGTGTGCATACACAGGAAGCATTCAGGGACCTCAGAGGAGCTTGTGTTCATGCTCAGTGATGTCACTTCCAGTGATGATGCATATGTAATGTGTAATGACATCACTTGTGTCGACAAGCCGCAACATCATGAGTCATTGCACAAATATTTCAGTGGCACTATTCCCCTTAATGTTGCATCTATTGGTTGGTCTAACAACTAAACATAGAGGTAGAAGGCGCACACTTGCCAATAGAAAATCAAAAACTAACAAAAGTAAACATAAGCGCGGTGCTAAACCTCCAGGACACTACCCATCTGTAGTTTCCAAAAAATCATGCATGAAAATCAAAAAAGAGGAAAGCACACTCTATAATTAAATGAAAACGATGCTAGATACCCCACATGGCAACAGCATGTCGCCCTACGCGTTTCGACCTATAGAGGTCTTCATCAGGGGCACAAAAATAAAAAAAGGCCTTTTTTTATTTTTGTGCCCCTGATGAAGACCTCTATAGGTCGAAACGCGTAGGGCGACATGCTGTTGCCATGTGGGGTAACTAGCATGCAATAAAATTCGATCTAACAACTAACACCAAGCAAACAGCACAGAGCATTTACTGGTCTCCTGAAAGCAAACATTTGATTGGTTGCTATGGGTTACTAGACCTAGTGAAAGGATTGCATGTGCATTTTCGGTCTATACTCTTTATGCCCCTTGTAACAGTTACATTTATTTGTTCCAATGTAGAATGTGGTTCCTCCACAAAGAATGTGGGGAACAGGATAGTGGGAGGTTCCCAGGCATCACTGGGAGACTGGCCGTGGCAAGTGAGTCTTCAGTTCAATGAGAGACACGTCTGTGGTGGCTCCATAATTACCTCCAACTATATACTCACAGCTGCACACTGCGTGGAGGGGTAAGTACCTGTGTGCGTGTGTGGATACTATCCGCATTACTATCATACACAAAATAAATAAACATACAATGTGGCTCATCCACCCGTATGTGACTCTGCATTGGGCTCAACAAAGCCATGCAATGATCTATACAGTACTTAATAAGTGTTTGTTCTGTTTGGTTAATGTAATTTACAGTCAATACTTATTCATGACCTACCTCTCCCAAAAGTCCTGCAAAATGAAACTATGGGTATTTATAACTACAAATACAGGCAGAATTTTCCTATAAAAGTATAAAGTGGAGCAGAGTTTTTTTTAAAAAAAGATGAGCAATTTACCATGCTTCATCCATGAGGCACCAGATTAATTGCCGCTGTTACAACCTGGTGCAAATCTTTGTGCCTGTTACAAAATGAAGAGTTAGGTGCTTATAAAGAGGCAGCAAGATGGTATCACATGGTGAACTTTCCTTGGGTTAATAAGGAACAGCACACAAGCTGCAATACTCCCTAGTAAACCAAGCCAGGTCATACATGGTTCCCTTGCACCTCAGCATGTTGCATATTATACCTGCTGTGCCATCATCATATGTACTGTCTGCACATTGGCACATCTCTATCCTCTAAGAAACCACAAAGAGGCAGAAGTGCTATAGTTCATGGCACATTGTTGCCCCTAGAGCTGTACATTCTTCCAGAACCCCCAGTGTGTGACCCTTCATGGGACCCATGGTATCCCTACATTAACATCTGTTCTTCACATGTTTTTTTATACATACACCTTCTAACATTCTGTTGTCTTCTCCTTTTCATTTAGAATTTATTCATCTCCGTACTCATGGACGGTTTATGTTGGATCCCTCTACAGAAGCACTGCCGGGATACGATATTCTGTGAAATCCGTGATTGGGCACCAGAACTATGATACAAATACAAAGAACAATGACATTGCCCTCATGAGGTTGAGAAGTTCCATAATATTGTCCCGTAAGTGCGCTCTGTCCAGTAAGGGGATGTACGGTAGCACAACCAGAACTGTGTCAGAACTTTGGGATGTGGGTAGTGTGTAAGAAGGCAAGGTGGTGTGTATAGAATGAGAGTGGTGTATTAGTCAAGGAATCATACAGTGCAAAAAGCAAGCCGGTCAACCCTCCTAGAGTTTTCCGGGAGTCACCCATATTTATACATCAAGGGAACTAAGCAGTGGTTGTGGTTAACCCATAATGGGTTCCCTGAAGATTGTCTCTTCTTGGCTGCTGCGGCAACAGATAGTACCCCTTATATGTATGTACCAACAGTGGGAGTGGCCACATTAATATGCTACAACTTTTTAAAAATTAACTTAGATTCTCAATAGGTTGCTGGTGGTTCTGGGTGTGTGCAGCGGGGCAGTACAAGCTGGAGATGACATAAAGTGAATAGGCAACTCTTTTAGTTAGTATTTGCAGGTAGTTATGTTTGTATTGTTTATCTACTTCCTTACAAAGTGTCATTTACTGTTGTCGAAAGCAAATGTCAGATTGGTTGCTGTGGGTTATACATAGGAAAGTTGATGTCAAAGGCAGACAGTGGTGATGTCAGCCAGAGGTCAATGAATAACAATTCCCAAGTTGCTGCATATGACATTTCCAGCATATTCCCAAGGCACAATACTCCCCAACTGGCATTTAAAGGCTGAGAACTCTGCTTCCTTGCTCAATGCACCTGGTGTTCCCTGGGCCCAACTGTCAACATGTGATACCAAGTGGCCACTCTTCTTTAGGAGCCACATTCTTTTTGGATTTTTTTAAATTCACTTTTGGCTCTGCAGGTCTCCAGTTAGGGATGCAATTAAATGTCAAGGTTGCTGGGGTCACTGACCCTAGTGATCAGGCAGAGGTTTCATCACTGAATCAGAAAGGGCCTGAGGAGAAAAATAAATAATAACAATAATACAATACAAAAAATCTCTGAATGAGTCTGAATGTTGGATGTTTTTGTACATCATTGACTGCCTTATCCTATACATTTATTTTTTGGGGGAAATTTTGCTTTAAACAGCCTTACTTTTGTCCATTCCATCACATACTATATAACAATTTCTCAAATGTCTTTAGAAAAATGTTTGTATTGCATTTTACATTCATTTGTGTTCTTTTACAGCTACAGTCCAACCCGTGTGCCTTCCAAATGCAGGGATGCCTTGGGCGTCTGGACAGTCCTGTTGGACATCTGGATGGGGATCCACCTATGAAGGAGGTGAGATTAAAACTAGATATCTTGACCCTTAATTGATTTTGATTTATTTATTTGAGTAAGGGTTACTTGCCCATTGCCTGGTTGCAGTAGCCAGTTCATTTGGTGACCCTCACCTGCTCAGTGGGCATAACATGGGATAGAATGCTTATTTGCCTTTACTAAGGGGTATCCAAGGGTTATCCAAAAAATCTTATCCAATATGTTCAGCTAATGGAATAAATCGCTTGCTATTTTGTTGTAGCACATATACATGTACATGAACATTTAATTACAAAAAGTCTATGTGGGACATTCACTAAGATTCGTAGTTGCGCCGGCGTCCGCTTCGCCGTGCTTCACCGCACTTCGCCAGGCGTATTTGCGTAAGGTTGGGAAGTTGCGCTAGCGTTAATTCGCCTACTACGCTAGCGATGCTTAATTTGCATACGGCGCCAAATTGAATTTATAATGAAAGTATTCGTAGCAGCACCTGGGAAACCTTCAAAACATCAAATAAAATTTTTATTTTGCCCTACACATGTGCCCACTGTATAGTTAAGGTGCCATGAGTTAGGAAATGTAGGGGGGAAGGAGGGGAGCCCCAAAAAATTTTTTCGATCTTTTTCAGCCTATCACCCATAATAAAGAAAAAAACGCCAGCGTTTTTTGGGACTTAGAAAAATGTTTAACTTTTTGAAGCAATCCCTATCTACTCTATTGCACTTCGCCTGGTCTGAGGTGGCGAAGGAAGTCTGGTAGCGTTCAGACAAATTCGCGCGTCAGTGAATTTGCGTAGTTACGCAGCAAATTCGGCAGGCGTAAGGGTGCGAAGTAACACTAGCGAATTTACGCCAGCGTCCGTTAGTGAATCAGTGAATTAACGAAAATGCGCAACGCTGGCAAACTCACGCTAGCGTTAGGCGCTTCGCCGTTTAGTGAATTTGCCCCTATGTGTGTTTGCCCTTCGGTGGTCTCAGAATTTTTACGTTTAATCCCGACTAACAAATCATGAATGGAATGTCTCCCCATTTAACAGCTGAGTTTGTATAATCATATAATTTATTTGTCCTACAACATCGTCCCTCTTCATTACACCATAATTAGCTGAACCAAAGACATTGGCCCTTAACTATGAACGTTACACAAACCCAATGCCAAGAGGACAAGGCAATCATTAGAATACATATCAGGATATTTTTTAGAACACTTACTTAATAACATGGTTTCACTTTAGGAGGATTTTCTGGGTAGTTAAAGATAAGAAGAATATTGCTTGCAATAATAGGACTGGGGACAATTTTGAATACTATTAAAAAAGATGTGAGAAAAAATTGCAGAACCTGCTAACTTCTCCCAGTGTTGCTATTTTGTTGCTTTATATGATTGGTCTATGGGTCCTATCGGCTCCTAGAGGAGAAGTCCGGACCAAGGAGGAAGCTTCTGGATAAAGTCCAAGTTCAAAGTAACAAAAAAGGATCAGAAGTAATTGTAATCAATCGTAATCAATTTCCAGGCAATAGTTCAAAGGCAGGCAGAAAAGGATCGTGGAAACAGGTTCAGGCAAGAGCCAATAAGGCAATCAGACAATTTAGGAACACCCAGGAATCAAAGTAGCAATTCCTATAATCGGGCATTGAACCAGTGACCTGGAAGTCTTTTTATTTTCAATTTTCGTGCTGGCCGTGTGACGTCATCGTGACAGTATGGGTCATGGGCGCCGCCATCTTTGATGCTCCCGGAGACGGGAGCAACATCGGGCTCTCCTGACAATGGGTATTTAAAAGTAGTGTGTGCCTATTATAATCATGTCCATGGGCTTTGCATCAGGGTGTAACTAACACAGAGTAGGAGGGGCTCAGTGTTGGATAAAGCTTACCAGAAAGCCTGAAACTCTGGGCCCACAATTGGATTTAGCTAATGCCAAGTGGTGTAGGTTTTAACTGTATATAGGCCCAAAGTGGAAATAAGGATAAGATGATGGAAACTGTTATACCCTGGGTGTAAGTAGACCTGGGCCACATGTTGCTCAATAACCCCTTGGATGTTGCTCCTAGTGGCCTCAAAGAAATTGCTTATTTTTGAATTGCAGGCTTGGAGGCAAGTTTTTGTTGCATAAAAACCAGGTGTACTGCCCAAATAAACCTGTATATGCTCCCAGTCCACATAGGGGTTTACCAAATGGCCAATAGCAGCCCTTATTTGGCACCCCATGGACTTTTTGTCATGCTTGAGTTACTCCCCAACTCTTTTTAAAATTAAATAAGGCTCATGGGTAAAAAAGGTTGGAGACCCCCACTTCAGAGGGTCTAGAACCTACATATTAAATGTAACTCATTTATCCAGCCATATTTTCTACACTTCTGGCAACTCTTCAACATTTGCTATCTAATTCCTCTACTTTCCCTCTACAGGCTCATCAAGCTCTGTTCTGAATGCGGCTATGGTTCCCTTGATTGACTCCAACACATGCAACAGACCCGCTGTGTACAATGGAGCCATCACTTCCAATATGATATGTGCAGGCTACCTCAGAGGAGGCACTGACAGCTGCCAGGTAATATACAATAGAAAAGGAGAATTACCTTGTGCAATAAATGCTGAAAAATGTCTGAGTTGCTTAAAGTCTGAGGGGTAATTTAATATTAGGAACACACTTGTTCCAGGACTAGTAACCAATTAGATGGTTGTATTTCAGACATTACACCAAATGCTACCATCTCATTGGTTATTATAGTTTTCTAGTAGTGGTCTAAAAGGTTCCCTCACTCTTAAATCTCTATATAATTTCAATTAAACAACATACCAATAAAGAACTTGAGGCAAGGTTTGTACCCAGTGTCTGCTATAAATAAGGCACACTTGCAGTTACGAGTGGCTGCTTAATTGGCTGATGCTTCTTATATATACAGGGGGACAGCGGAGGTCCCTTGGTCACCAAAACAAACTCCCTCTGGTGGCTCGTTGGTGACACAAGCTGGGGAACTGGTTGCGCCAATGTGAACAAGCCTGGAGTGTACGGGAACATTACAGAGTTTCTGCCATGGATATTCCTACAGATGCAGGTAAAATTACTACATCTTGATCATAGAATGGAAAGCAAACCCTTTTTATAAATAGGGTTATATTGATTTTAAATTTTTGTAGGGGGTACATTAAAACCTGATGACATCAGCTTATCTGCTTAAACAGCCTTATAACAATTAGCAGGTGAGTTGGGTAACATTTAAGGTGGCCATAGACTATAAGAGCTTCTCATTTGTTAAGGTTGCCAAACGAGAGGATCTTTCCCCGATATGCCCACCAAAGGCAGGGCATTAATGTGCTAATCCGTTCATTCAGCCCTAGGGCCAAATGATCAGATTACAGTAAAGGGAATAGGCACTGATGGGACGAGGACCGCATCAACTAGCCAATGTGGTTCTCAATTGCAGGGGAAAATCAAACCAGCCCCATCGGTATATGGCCAATTTTTGGCTAAATATTGGTCAGGGAGTTGTTTGAGATTTCTTTTGGTGTCAAGATCACAGCCCATAGACCTTATTGTCTATAGGCTTCATTGGAATCTAATCATAGAGAGGTAAAGTCCTATGTGATTGATAAACTCAGCCCCTTAGCTTAGTGACTCTTTAGGAAAATAAATTAAAATGAAATTGTTCTACATAATGTGTAGAACTATGTATCAACAAATAAGTTGAATAAATGTACAGTACAAGATATTTTTTTGATATCACAGTAGAGTGTATGTAACTTTATGTGTTCATAATCCTTGAAAGATTACAATAAAAATAAAAGAAACACAAACATAAAACCTTATTGCTAAATAGGGAATGTATCAATGATACCATGTTGAACATTTCACCTTCATGACTAGTGAGACAAAACGAAAGAGAACAGGGGAGCACTCACAGACCCGTTGATGTATATCCGCTGTGCTGCTACGTGAGAAACGCTCCCGATGTGTACAGCCTCCAACAAATTCTTGCAAACACGGAGCACCAGCAAATTTAAAACATCCATTTATTTGAAAACCATTAAAATGTGAAGACAGAGCGTAATAAGCTCAATAGCTTTGACGCGTTTCGTGGATAAACCACTTCCTCAAAAAGCCACCTTCATGACTAGGCATGGTGGGTACAGCCAAAAGATAACCAAAAACGGAATCCAAACACACATAATCCAAATTCTGCTAATTCTAGCCAATAACTTGGCAAAATTACAATTGGTTCTTTGGGGCAAATTCACTAAGATGCAAAGTTGCGCACAGGGGTAGCGTAAGGTTGCGAAGTTGCGCTAGCGTTGATTCGCAATATAAAGCGAAGTTACGCTAGCGAAGGCTAATTTGCATCCGGCGCGAAATTCAAATTTCAATGGAGGAACACGTATCTGCACTACAAATGCCTAGAAAACCTTCAAATCTGCAAATAAAATTTTTATTTTGCCCTACACATGTGCCCACTGTCTAGGTAAGTTGCCATGAGTCAGGAAATGTAGGGGGGAGGAAGGGGAGCCCCAAAAATTTTTCGATCTTTTTCAGCCTATCAGCCATCATGTAGAAAACACGCCAGTGTTTTTTTGGGACTTAGAAAAAAAATTGACTTTTTTTTAAACAATCCCTATCTACTCTATTGCGCTTCGCCAGGTCTGAGGTGGCGAAGGAAGTCTAGCGTAAAAGGTAGCGTTCAGTACACTGCGCAAGTTAGTGAATTTGCGTAGTTTCGTCGCTAGCGAAACTTCGCCTGGCGTAAGGTTGCAAAGTAACACTAGCGAAACTACGCCAGCGTTCGTTAGTGAATTTGCGCAGTAGCGAAAATGCCAAACGCTAGTGAATTAACGCTAGCGTTCGGCGCTTCGCATCTTAGTGAATTTGCCCCTTTGAATCAAATACCACCAGACTCTGATCATGCAGGTTGGCAAAGTGACATCTTATTCTATGGGCTAAGAAATGGGGTCAAAGTTGTGCCCTTCGAAGTCCATCGACTACTACTGTTCTTGCTCTAAGCAGTGAGCCCCAACCAGTGGCTTGCGAGCAACATGTTGCTCTCCAACCCCTTGGAAGTTGCTCCCAGTGGCCTCAAAGCAGCTGCTTATTTTTGAATTTCTGGCTTGAAGGCAAGTTTTGGTTGTACAAAAACCAGGTGCACTGCCACAGAGAATCTTGTAGGCCGCAAGTCCACATAGGGGCTACCAATTGCCAATAACATTCCATATTTCACACCCCTAGGAACTTCTGCCGTGATTATGTTGCTTTCCAATTTATTTTACATTTAAGTGTGGCTCACGGGTAGAAAAAGTTGGGGACCCCTGTAACATGTTCTGCTCTTTTTTTTTTTGCAGACCTACGGATAAAGAAGAACCTCAGAACGGTGGAAAAAAAGAAAAGACTTTATATGTATTGACCTTAGTTTTATTATTTTTTAATGCTTTTCCCAGTAGAGGACATCAGAAGAAGAACTTATTGTATTTTTTAAATAGTGTTCCCTTTTTCTGTGTTTTTTCTTTTCATTCATGAGGAAGATCTGCAGCTGATCACTCATCAGCAATGTCACTCTTGTGCTCCTGTGCAATGATAGTCTATATTACAATTGTACATTGCTGCCAACACACGTTCACCCTCAACGTATTCAAGTATTTTGATATCTCTTGGTGATGTTATGGCTGTTCAAGCAGTCTTGCGATTTCTCAGGGAAAGCACTGCTACTTTATTTTTTTTAATCGTTCACTTGTAAATAATTGTAAATATTGTTCATGTCTGGTTTTATTTTTTTTATCTTTCTTTTCTTAAAGGGGTTGTTCACCTTTAAATTAACTATCAGTATGATGTAGAAAGTGATATTCTGAGACAATCTGCCATTGGTTTTCATTTTTTTTTTTTTTTAGTTATTTAGCTTTTTATTCAGCAGCTCTCCAGTTTGCAATTGACCCTAACAACCTTGCATTGATTTGAATAAGAGTCTGGAATATGAATAGAAAAGGACCTGAAGAAATAAAAGGGCCTGACAAAGAAAAAGTAGCAAATACAATAAATCTGTAGCCTTACAGAACATTTGTTTTTAGATGAGGGTCAGTGACCCCCCATTTGAAAGCTATAAAGAGTCAGAAGAAGAAGGCAAATAATTAAAAAACTATAAAAAACAAAACATGAAGGCCAATTGAAAAGTTGCATTGAACTGGCCATTCTATAAAGTACTAAAAGTTAACCTAAAGGTGAACCATCCATTTAAGCCTCACATAACGATGAAAGGACTAATTTTAAAATGATAGGGGTATAAATGGACAAACAATGTAAATGCAATGCCCGGATTTCCATTCATCTGTACGAGCGTTGTGAACCAAACTGGCCGATGTACCTACTTGGTGCAGAAGATGCAGGTCACTGACCTTGTACCACCTACATTGCATCTACTGCCTTTCTGTGACCTCCAGTGCAATTACTGGCTCAACTCGCACCTTAATTATATCCCAAAAAATGTTTACCTTGATTGCACTGGAATTCTGGGAAAGAATATTATATTTTGGGCAAATAAAAGAGAATAAAGCTTTTATTTGCACTTTGTAAAAGTAAAAGAGCCCTTTGGTCTATCATCTTGTTACTGCACGTGTGGCTGCTGTATCGCCTCCCACATAAAACAAAACTATGCAACCAACAATTTAAAGCATCATTCTACCCACGTTCTGGGTTTCTACTCTACCCTGTCCAGACACCTCATCTAAAGGAAAAAGAAGATAGTATAACCGAGGGTGCAACATATACTTCAAGCCCTGTATCTGTATCTTTTTCTTTTAAAAATGCATTGGCCTGGGGTCCGTTTCTTCTCAGTGCTACAATACTCTTCCAGCATTCTTCCCTACCACCTACACTTGCAAATAATTTCTGTACCACTTAAGGGCTGGCCCAGGGTTGCACAGAAGAGCTTGTCGGTGCAGCACTGAGAAGAAAAATATCCTAGGTCAGTGCATTTTTGGAAGAAGAGGAGCATCAATGCAAGGTCTAAAGTAGAGACTAGAATAACGGGGGTGTGGGGGCTTGGGTGCCAAACAACTTTGTGCCCCACAGGGATTCTACCTTTATTTGTCCTTAAAGCCCCAGTTAAAGAACTATGTAGAGGCAAGTAGCTTACAAGTCAAACCTTGAAGGTGAGTAGTAGATCGACGTGATCGACTGGTAGATATGGGAATTTTTATTTCAGCCTTAAAATATGATTTTATGTGGGCTTTGCTTCCCCATCTACCTCAATTTTAATAATAATAATCTTATCTGTAGTATAATGGACTTCCAGGGCCCCCAAATTGAGGAGAAGTATTTCAATCAGAGATGGTCAACCTGTATATTTTTAAGAGCAGGTTGTCCACTCTGAATTAAATACACAATTAGTTATTATACAATGTAAATACAGGTAATATGATAACGATATGTATAGATAATGTAAGTTTGCACATTCTGAATCTGAAAAGTCCAGGGCAAGACTCCATGTGGCAAGTGGGGTTTTTGAGCACAGTGAACATCTAGTACTGTAATATCATAGTGGAAAGTGAAGCCATACTACTGATCCTCAACCTACTTGATTCTGTGCATAGATTTATTTTAAACAATCACCCCTTCCTGGTCATTACTGTCTTCACCATGCCTCTCTGTGTTGCCTTCCATCTCATATCGGCTAAACACACACAAGGAACCAACAAAGGGTGATGATCTGCAGGGATAAGGGTTGTCTTTTCACTTTTACCGTATAGCAGTAACAAGCTCTGGGCTGGCATAGTAAAGAAACTGAGTAGGTTTTATCCTTTGTAGTCTAATATATTTCTAGAATTAATTTGCCTAATATTGACATATTTAATACCTGTGGTATATTTGCTGTTAAGTTTTAATTCTCTGCGGTGTGCAATGCCAATAATGAATCCTTCCAGTGGCGTAACTAGAGTGTGCTGGGCCCCCCTGCAAAACAGTGCACTCTGATCCCCATCCTCCAGCCCACTTCCTGCCTCCACCCACTCCACAACCAGACCCCACCTACTCCCCACCCTGCCTCCACCCACTCCCCGCCCCATCCTGCCTACTTCTCAGCTCCATGCTGACTTGCGTTCCAATACCCCAGCTGCAGGTAAGAGAGCTGCTGGGGAAGTTGTTAGCTATAGAGGAAGCAGACACTGTTCCCTGGGCCCTCCTGCGACTGGGGGGTCTGCTTCCTCTATAGTTATGGCACTTAATCCTTTGTTTAACTGTTTATTGTCACTTCCAATGCAAACACACTCACGTGCACACCCGAGCCCTATGAAGTAATAGACCCGGTGCTCGGACCCTAGGAAGTCGGCACTTCCGCAATACGACAGGAACGAGGAAAACAGGTACCGGCACACAGGTGCGATTCAAGTAGGGGACTTAACCCTTACGTGTTTATTAAGTCGACACAACGTTTCGGGGGCAACTCCCCCTTCGTCAGGTGATTCACCTGACGAAGGGGGAGTTGCCCCCGAAACGTTGTGTCGACTTAATAAACACGTAAGGGTTAAGTCCCCTACTTGAATCGCACCTGTGTGCCGGTACCTGTTTTCCTCGTTCCTGTCGTATTGTCACTTCCAAGCCAGGTCACCACATTCAAGGACTTGGGTAGTGATGGGCAAATTTGTCCCAATTTCCCCTAAAATTCACGAAACAGATGGATGGATGGATTCCTTCCATTTGTGATAGGGACCTCTGCCATTGACTTATACAGGACCTTGACAGGTCTGAGATGGTGGATTTTTGGATCCTGGCTTTTTGCAGCTATTGAGGTATAATAAATCTCGAAAAAATTGGCAACTGTTTGCTGAAACATACTGTAAAACATCCCTCAACTAAATCTGCATCCCACTGCTCCAATATACAGATCCTGATCCTGATTTAATATATCTTACATCAGACATCAATGGACGTGATTATTGCACTCCATTCATGAGACTGAAAATCATTAAACCCAGGAGAGTTTCTAATTAGAATTGATTTATTCAGTGTGCCTCTACTTTTTGCATCATATTTGTACCCTTGTGAGATTTTGCATGATGTGGGGTCCTAGAAAACTTTGTTCTGCTCATACAAATGAAAACATTTAGAATGGATCTTGATTTCAATTTTTTTAAGACTGTGCTAAATGTTAGCAGATTTAAAGCATGTGGCTCAAGACTCAAAATACGATATAAATGTTCCACTGTGTTGACCTTGTATAATGTGGTTCTGAATCAGGGTTACACAAAGATATACTTAATATCACTACAATTGCTTGAAAACCATTTCCATGTTCTGTTTAGTGCCAAATGTTTTTGATCTTCTGGATCAAGTCATTTTAATAATGATATTTATGAGAAGCTCAAAGCAAAAACCCTCACTTTTACATCTTGTCCTTAAATAAATGTTCAGTTGGACATTCTTCTTGGATATTTGTGTATTTTATTTGAAGAGATGATAGTACCCCATTAGGACTTGCATTTCCACTCTCCCAGACCAAAGCTCAGAGGCTGCTGGAAATTTGGTGGACCGAGGGACAACTCAATGACTTTATCAACAACACGATATTATCATCATCATTGTGTGGAGTTGTATTTTCTCACTTTATTCGTGATACATGGGCTGCACCAGAGAAATGTTATTAATTTGACCAGTTACAGAACTATTATTTGATACTTTTTAGTTCTAGCTGACCAATCTGTGTGACCATCAGTAAGGGGCCAAAGAGTTTAGATATATTATTATATTATACAGGTATGGGATTCATTATCCAGAAACCCATTATCCGGAATGTTCCGAATTACCGAAAAGGTCGTCTCCCATAGACTCCATTTTATACAAATAATCCAAATTTTCAAAAATATTACCTTTTTCTCTTTAATAATAAACCAGTATCTTGTACTTGATCCCAAGTAAGATATAATTAATCTTTATTGGAAGAAGAACCAGCCTATTGTTTATGCCTATGTTTACATTATTTTCTAGTAGATTTAAGGAATGAAGATCCAAATTACGAAAATATCCATTACCCTGAAAGCCCTAGGTCCCGAGCATTCTGGATAACAGGTCCCATACCTGTATATAATATATATATATATATATATATATATATATATATATATATATATATATATATATATTATATATATATATATATATTAAAGGAGAAGGAAAGCTATGGAGGCATTTTATTACCAATAGATTAGCTGCAATAGTGCAAGATAGAATGCTATATTTATTCTCTGGGCTCAGATTACAGCAGAGAAGGGAGGGGGGGATACTGAGCAAACTGAGCATGCTCAAGCTCTAGCCCTGGAGGTTTAAGCTGAAAACAGGAAGTCTGATACAGAAGCCCATGTGTACACAATAGAAGGAAAGAAATACTCTGTTTCTTTTGACAGGGTTTACTGGTGTATTTATATAGACGTTTCTGATATGGCTTACTTGGTTTTAACTTTTCCTTCTCCTTTAAATGTATTTAACCATAATTTTACACCATCCCAGATATGTATGGTCATTTACAACTGCACTATTGTACCCCTTAGTGCTCTTGCACCTATGCCCGGGCTTGTCGTAAATGATCCCTATGAAATAAACTATTCAAGTCAATTAAGAAAACTCAAGAAAACAATGGTGTAAGAAGAGAGTATGAGGAGTAAGAAGCACTGATGTAATCACCATTTTCTATACATAATTTTCCAAGGTTTCTTCTTATGACACAGGAATTTATACCAGGTTATGCCTAAAAGCAATACACAGCTGGATAAAAGCTCTGGATTGTATATGGTGACATTTGGCATGCAGGTGGCCAAGTTGTGTATCATCGATCCTTGCTTTGATAAAATACTAAAATAGATTGATAAGTAGACACTGTAAAATATGTCTAGACTCTCTAACAAGTGATCTGAACCTGAAGCAAGTTTCTGATGCTTTAGGTTCTCTGTTCTTAAAGATTAGAGGACACCTAGAGGTGTTTTGTCCACAATTGGCCTGAAATAGTTTTTTAAACTTATAAGAAACCAAACCTGGCTATGGTGAGAAGGGCTAAAAGGAGCCAAAAAGCCCTTCACTAGCAATTTACATGCAAAGTGAAGCCTTCTGAAATCAGAAGATATTTACTTGCCTCATGCCATACACACAGCACTGCCTCCGCCCATGACAACACCAAATGGCCCATTTATTAAACCTGGTTGAGGTTTTGAGGGAGAAAACTCGAATTTTTCGTGGAAAAAAACCTTAAAGCTGAATCAGAAAAAACTCCATCTCAAACCTGTCGAGGTCACGTAGAAGTCAATGGCAGATGTTCATGAAGTTGTTTCTTGACATTGTGGATAATCAGAAAAAGAAGCGTTTTCATAGCGAAAATTCAATAAAATTGAGTTTCCGGAGCTTCAGTCATACGATACGAATTGACTCTCGATTTTGTTGTGATGTTTTATCGCTCTGATTTTTGCCAGAAAAATGATTGATAAATGAGTTCAATTTGTGGAAGGAAGTTTGATCAGATTTTTTCATAAAATGAAAATGAGATAAATATGAATATGAGATACATTTTAGTTTTAGCACATCGTCCTCGCTGTCATCATATGCTAGTTAAACCAGAGAGAGTCAAAATAATTGAGGAGAGTTGATGTAGGGTAGCTTTAATTCTTCTGGGGGCACTTGCACTCATTAGAAGAAAGATTACATTATTCATGATTAATACATTATATTAGTCTTTGAGTGTTTTACGTAATATTTTGGAGTTTTTAGGCACACTATAAGCATGTATAAGCATGTGGTTGCTATACACTCTTGACTGCATACATTGGTTTAGTTTGTCATCATTACAGCAATGACCAGTCTCTTCCAGAGCCAGACTGATGGTGGGTCATTAAAGGGGGTTGTTCATCTTTAAATTAACTTTTTTGGGGCAGATTTATCAAGGGTCAAATTGAAAATTAGAATTTTTAGATTCGAATTTCAAGTTTATTTTAGTGTAATTCGACTAGGGAAGAGTCCAAATTCAATTCAAGTTTAAAAACAATTTGAATTTCGAAATTCGAAATTTATTATGTACTTAAAGAATTTGATTTCGACTATTTGCCATCTAAAACCTGCTGAATTGGTTTTTAGCCTATGGGGGACCTTTTACAATCAATTTGGAGTCGTTTGGTAAATTTTTTTTTTTAACTCAAATCAAATTTGATTAGAATTTGATTAGAGTTTGTAGGTCGATCCTATTCACCCGAATTTAATTTTTTTTTAATTTTTTAATAAATTTTGATTGGTCGTTTTTTTTTTTGAGTTTATGGGAGTTTATGGGAGTATATGCCCCTTAGTATGGTGTATAGAGTGATATTCTAAGGCAATTTGTAATTGGTTTTCATTTTTTATTATTTTTGTTTTTTGAGTTATTTAGCTTTTTATTCAGCAGCTCTCCAGTTTGCAATATCAGCCATCTGGTTGCTAGGGTCCAAATTACCCTAGCAACCATGCATTGATTTGAATAAGAGACTGAAATATGAATAGGAGAGGCTTGAAGAGTGTTAAAAAGTAGTAATAACAATAAACGTGTAGCCTTACAGAGCTCTGCCTGCTGTCAGACCACATACACACTGTAGTATTTATCCTTCATGGAGCAGACTAGGAGCTGAGGGTGGCGCTGAATAAATCTGCGCTAACCATTTCTTTATGTCTTCAATTAAATCGATGTTTTGGATTGGGTTTTATTCCACCATAGACTTGTATAGATGATACATGTTACATTTTCTTTTACAATTGAAAGTTTATTGGAAGCAGTAAACATGTCATGATGAAATGCTATCACTCTATTCACTATTCACAACATCTGAAACATACATTACATTTTACATAAATTACATATTAAATTGGCCCTATAGTAGTTCTGAACCAATGGCAGCATTGGATTTCTAATATACAGATACTCTTGGTAAGTGCATGGCATGATTCTAAATGCAGGGAGTCATTTACTACATGCAACTGCATGTAGAGGAACTGCCGCAGATCTCCTCTATGTCTGCCCATGAATACAGTGCTGCCTGTGTTGTATTCATGAGTGGTGAGTGGTGGCGGGGAGAGACAAAAGCCCTCACTCTACCAATCACCAATTTGTGCATAATCCAATCTAACCCCAGACACAAGTGTTTTTTAAGTGAGCGTTGTGGGCCATGTCTTTGCACCTTTTAGTGCCCTTTCCTTTGAGTAAATGACCCCTAGAATCTCAGGCTCAAATTTTTGCAAGATAGGAGTATTCAACTATCAGTCAGAATTTAGTACAATAGAATAGTCCAAAAGCAGTACAAAACACAAGCACTCTCTGCATGCTGAAATGTCAGTTCTAAGTGGCGTTATTTTATATAAATCTCCTTTATTATTTTACATGAATCGCACCACCACCAATTTATTATGAAAAAAAAAGATATGGCTCATCCCCAAGTTGTGTTCTCTTTTCCTAGTATTCGTATTGGAACAACCACCATCCTAACAGAAAGGATATAAATAAACTGTGGGAGTCCAGATGGGCCGGTCTTATCCGAATGTATTATATGTATTTGATCTGGCTGAAAATAAATAAAATCTCATCAGTTTTCAAGAAGTGATAAATCAAATACATTTAGGGGCATATTTATCAAGGGTCAAATTTAGAGTTTAGAAATGCCAAAAAAATAAAAAGACCAATCGAAATTTATTTTTTAATTTTATTTTTTAAGTGAATAGGTTCGACCAGCAAACTTGAATCGAATTTGAATCGATCTGTTTTTTCACCAAAAAAATTAAAATATATATATATTTTTTAAAAGTCCACCAAACAACTGCAAATTGATTGTAGGAGGTCCTCTATAGGCTAAAACACCAATTCGGCAGGTTTTAGATGGCGAATAATCGAATTTGAATTCTTAAAGGGACAGTACATGTTAAATTTAAAATTTCAATTTTTTTTTAAAACTTGTATCGAATTTGGACTATTCCCTAGTCAAACTAATCTAAAATAAACTTGAATTTTTCAATTTGACCCTTAATAAAGCTGCATCTTAATGTTTCTAGTTGTTCCACATCTAGAAGATGTAAGGCCTTAATTAACATTAAATAAACACACATTTGAAATTAAATTTTCTGAAAAGAAAGTGGAAACACAAGGGTAATACTAGATTGAAATTGAACAATAGGAGTGGTCCATCACTTAGAAATATTGCTGTCTCTGATATGCATATGTAAGTGTTAGCTCCCAGGCCTCGTCATCATCTTTCTTAGAAAAAAGCCCCAACATGGAATCCGTGGGGGGAAGTGTAACTTTAAGAATTTGAGGACGGGGGCTTCCAATTACAGACAACATCAGACCTATTCCCGAATGAGATGGGGGCACAACAAGAAGAAAAAACATATGAAGAACGTGCCCAACAATTGAGTGTGATTAACCTCTCAAAGTATGTTCTATCTGATGTGCAAAGGTCAGTATTGGAGAAGGGGGTTTCCTTCTCTCCAGCTAATTGTTTCAATAGATTTGGGTTTGTAAAAGATGTATTTCTTTGAGAGGCAGATTTATTAAGGTTAGAATGGTAAATTTGAATTAGAATTTTAAAGTTGGATTTTTGGTCAAAAAATCCAAACTCGAATTCAAGATTCATCATACCTTGACCCCTGGGAACAATTTGAATTTAATAGTATGCCACCTAAAACCTGCCGAGTTCATGTAGAAGTCAATGGCAGAGGTCATTTGAAGACGTTAATAGCCTTCTAGACATTCAAGGTTTTTCAGAGAAAAGAATTGAATCGACTTCCAGGTTGAGTTTTTGGGTCGGTAATATTCGTTCTAGTTTTAGACAAAGTGTTTTCTTTAATAAGATACCATTCAAGTTTTGAGATCATTCAAAGTTGACCCTTTATAAATCATTATGATCATTATCACTTGACCCTTGATAAATCTGACATTATTACACAAACATTTTAATAAACCTATTCCTTGATCTCCCAATTCCCCCACTTTCTCCTCCTTTCAATTTATCTCCCATTTTTTCTCTTTCTTTTTTTCACCTTTATCTTCCTCTTCAACTCTATAGTATTTATACGCTTATCTTCCCATTTCTATAATCAGCAGAGGTACAGTGGCTGCTTATGAACAGATTTCATACATATCTTAGGAGACAGTTCAACAGACTAAGAGGCCCATTTATTAAAATTCAAGCTTTTTGAAACCTCGATTAAGCTCATTTTATCTACAACCACAAATGCCATGAAAGTTATCCAAAAAGATCCAAATAAAAAAAAAAGCTGAACGATGCACTAAAAAATACATAACCTCTAACAATTTGAGTTTTTTGACAATTACTAGCGGAAAAAAAAATCTGAAAACCTCTAAAAGTCTGAATGGCTAAAAAAAAGTAGGATCAGTGCAGCTGCCCCTGACATCTACAGGACCTTAAGTGCGTTTACTTTGCAAATTATTTCATGGTTTTTACACTTAATGAATCTCAAATGTTTATAGTTTTAGAAAAATTGAAAAAAAATAAAACACATTTTTAGAGAAAAAATACAGTTTGTTAAAAAAATCGGCTCCTAAAATGCAATTACCCAACTGGATCACAGTCAGTCTGTAAATTGTATTGACCAGTCTTCTTCTTGGCACATAGACCTGACATCAGCATATTGGAAAGTGAGTCCTCTTTTCATTTGCACTTTCAACACTATCTAATACAGGTATGGGATCCGTTATCCAGTAAAACTGTTATCCAGAAAGCTCCAGATTACAGAATAATGGAATGGCTGATTCCATTTTATCCAAAAAATCGATTTTTTTTTTTAAATGATTTAATGTTCCTCTGTAATAATAAAACAGTCCCTTGTACTTGATCCCAACTAAGATATAATTAATCCTGATTGGAAGCAAAACCAGCCTATTGGGTTTATTTAGGGGAGGATTTATCAAAGGTCGAGGTAAATTTTCGAATTGAAAAATTTGAATTTCGAGCTATTTTTGTGTACTTCGACTAGGGAATAGTCCAAATTCGATTTGAATTTGCAAAAAATGTATCATGTACTGTCTCTTTAAAAATTTGACTTTAACCATTCGGCATCTAAAACCTGCCGAATTGCTGTTTTAGCCTATGGGGGACCTCCTAGAAACTATTTGGAGTCAACTTTGAAAAAGTTTTTTTGGGAAAAGCTTTGAATCAAATTTGATCGAATGCGCTATTCCTTCGATTCGAACGATTCCAATTCAGCTGAACATGGAGCTATGCGATTGAAAACTGACCTATTTGAACCAAAAAAAACTTCAACTTAATTTCGGTTGGTCTTTTTGAATTAGAATTTCGAAGTTTTTTCAATTCGAAATTCGAAACCTTGATAAATATGCCCCTTAATGTTTACATGATATTCTAGTAGACTTAAGGTATGAAGATCCAAATTGTGGAAAGATCTATTATCTGGACAAGCCTCAGGTCCTGAACATTCTGGATAACAGGTTTCTTACCTGTATTCACAAATATCAGAAAATCAGAAGCTGAACTTTATTCCTATACAAATGTTATATATTATACTTGTGCAATGCATGGAACCTTAAATATGTCTATAAATGGTGTTATCAATTGTGCTAGTATTTGCTAGCGTTTGATGGCAGATAGTTAAAGAAAAGTGTGGCTCATTTATTAACACTGAATTTGCACATGTAACCCATAGAAACTCAACCAATCAGTAATTAGCTTGTTTCAGCCATCTGCAGGTAGAACAATGAAAGCAGTAACATAACGTAACAGCCGTGCCCCCTTCCAAAACCAATTTGCACAGCAGATTTGCTATCTCTCAAATCGCCAGTGGACCCTGGTGTAGTTGCACCTTCTGCACCCCCGGTAGTTCCAGGCACTGAATGAAAGCAAAAATTTTATGCCACAGGTTACTGCCCAGGTACAAATTTGCCCAGTGTTTATAAATAACCTTTTGGCACTGCCACTTGCACTTTGCAATTTACCTGTTAATGGATGAGTTCTATTTCTGCGCAATTCCTTTGGATCAGGCAAGTACAACACACATAGTATATACAGTAAATATATATAAGGTTTCTCTTACCAAAATACAAGCCGACTCCTAAACCAACACCTATTATCACTTTAATAACAACAACGGCAGTAATGACACAAATCTTCTTTCCTTAAAAAAATTAAAAAACAGTCATTGTTAATGTTGAGCAAGGGTGCAACAGTGAGATTTGGGTAGGGTTCAGCAGTAATATTGGAGCTAGCAAAACTTTCATTGGTCTTGTCTAAAAAGTCAACTAAAACCTCCTAGGTCACTGCTGTTGCTGGGCAGAATTATGGCACTTTCAGAAGAATTATTGGTTGGCAGTAGATCTTAAACAAGAACAACTGAACCATAAACAAAGAATGTACATGTAGGGGATCCTGTTATCCAGAAAGGTCCAAATTACAGGATGGCCATCTCCCATTGAGCACATTTTAAGTACATTTGGAAATTTCCTTTTTACTTGATCCCATCCAAGATACAACTAATCCTTATTGGAGGTAAAACAATCTTAATGGGTGTTTTAAAATGTTTAAATGATTATTATTTAGTCCAATTAAGGTATGGAGATCTGTATTTTCTTTTGTACACAGAGATAACTTAATTATTCTCAACAGATATCAGAGTGGAGGTAAATGGCCATTCCTTCAGTAGATCAGTCTCACCACAGGTGTCAGTGCCAGAATATTGGATATTCAGTGGTGTCTCCTAAGGGAACATACTCTACCTCTAATGGGTATTTTCTGGGAAACTAACCCCACATACACATGAATATATTGTATCTAACATTTCAGTCCTATTTGGAAGTTTTCTTATATATATACATCTCCATCGTTGACTAGAGATTTCTACGGTGTGATTATTTGCTAAACACAGCTACAGTGGACAAATAAATTAATTATATCAGAATGAAGGAGAGAAATCTGGTAGCATGCTATACCTCAAATTCGCTAACATCTAATCTAATCTAAGAAATTCCCCTCCATTTTTTTTCTAAGGAAACAACTAGATCATACATTCCTACTATTCCTATAACCTTCACTAGATCAAAGATCTCCAAAATACCATGTAAGAAGATACTCAACCTTTTTTAGCCCAACAGCACCTAATGTTGTCACATCATCCCTTTACAAGAAGATAACATGAATTATGCCAACATTGCGACATAGCTTTATTAAATCCAAATAATAACTGCTAGGTAGGGATGGGCGAATTTGACCTGTTTCGTTTCGCCGGCGAAATGGCGTTGACGCCCATTGTAGTCTATGGGCAGCAAAATAATTTTGTCACACAGCAAAATTTTTTTGACGCATGACGCCATACAAGTCTATGGGTGTCATTTTTGCGGCGAAACAAGCCGAAAAAATTCACCTATCCCTACCGCTAGGTCATGTGGTTCAACTTACAATAAGGGGGGTTGTGGGAGCACTGAAAGACTAAGTTAAAACATGTTTAAGCACAATGAAAGTGCTACTGATTTGGCCAATTAATCTATGCACATTCCCTGGTCCCCTGTCTCATAAGTAATTCAGTATAAATGCAAGTGTATGTGTTTACAAAAACAGGGGTTTTTAGTTACAAAGTTATGATCATAAAATTGATAAGCCACTTATCTTAGCCTTTGAGTGCTCCCACAACCCCCCTTTTTTGTATATCATGTGGTTCAACTGTCAAAGTCTGAGAATATACTCACTAGGGGGCACATTTACTATTGGTCGAATATCGAGGGTTAATTAAACCTCGATATTCGACCATCGAAGTTAAATCCTTCGACTTCGAATATCGAAGTCGAAGGATTTACCGCAATTCGTTCGATCGAACGATCAAAGGAAAAATTGTTCGATTCGATTTTAATCCATCGATCGAATGATTTTCCTTCGATCACAAATTGCCTAGAAAGCCTATATATGTGATATATTCGGCCGAATACCAAACCGAAAGAAAAAAGTGGGAACATTGTTTTGTGTTGAAAAGTCATATGATTTCCCTTCCCTCTCCTAATTTACATTTACAAATTAGGATTCGGATTCGGTTCAGCCAGGCACAAGGATTCACCCAAATCCGAATCCTGCTAAAAAAGGCCAAATCCTGGCAGAATCCCGAACCGAATCATGGGTTCATTACATCCCTAGTAGAAACAGACTGCATATCCTTGATCAATGCATTTGAAATATCTGTAAAACAGTATATGATCAGAATTTCTCCCAAAAGGTGCCCAAGGCTAATCTCCTAACCACCCAACTAGGTCTTCAATGAATTGTGTTTCGTAATGTACAGTATGATAAAGTGTCAGAATCACTGAATCACTTGCTCTCTATACTATAGCCATATATGGATTCATCCTTGAAAAATAATGATTTTTGTTAAGATTCATTCATGTAATTCGCTTACTACGACTCCAAGATGATGATCTTGCCGGAGATGCTGCTCCATACTGAACAATGTTTAATTGGGAGTTGTATGGCGGTGGTGGCGGATGATTCACTGGTATGGTATAGGGATGTGTTTGTTGAACAGGATATGTAGGCTGTACCGGGTAATTCTTGATAGGCTGGTTTATATACTGTTAAACAAAAGCCAACAAATCATCAGACAATGTAAGATTGGAAAATCCTTTTTTTTAAAAAAAAAAAAAAAAATTGTGACATTTTACTCTCCCTCCCCTTGACCATAGATGAGATTCTTCCTTGGAAGAATTTACAGTACATTAATGAAAATAGGATGCATTCAGCATTAGAGACAGTGAGAAACCTTTATTAATCAATAAAAGGAAATACAGGCATAACAAGTAAGAACAATATTAATAAATATAGTTATGATTTCATCACTGGTTCCAACATTTAGTAGCAAATCCAGATCAAATCTGTATTTTCATATTTTAAAAAAATTACAGACAAATATCACCATAAGCAGTCTCCAAATATTTCCACAAGTTAAAAATAAATTCACCTACCTCATTGGGTTCCATTTCAGCCTCAAAGTGAGAAGGTCCAGAGCCAAATTTGCAAAATCTAAAAAGCCATCAACAGTATATTTTACTTACTAATTGTTCAATAGAATCCCACATTTATCTGAAAATATGGTCTAAACTGTTACCAGCTTCTTGAGTAATTCGAAAATCAGCTTTGTCTTCCCAAGTGGTGGCCAAGAATCTTGGATCTTCAGTCAATGAGCTGGCAACTCTCTCTCAGTTATCTGTTATTTCAATAATAAAGTAGTACAGATTAGTAGATTGATACATATCAGGACATTGTTACAACATCACAAAGCTTACCTTAAAAGTTTTGCCTAATGAAAGAAAATATAATTCTAATTATATAATTTGTTCCTTTTTTCTTATATTAATTTTGCCAAATCTTCTAGAGCACCAAAGGTATTAGCAAACTACTTAATTGTTTTTTTTTGTTTTTTTATAATTAAAAGCATGTTGTCAGCAAATACATTTTTTTTTAAAGTGGACAACCTTGTGGGTGCCTCTTTGAGATCTGAAAGGTGTTGATAATTCACCTTCTGCAATAATTCGACCTGGATTATTAGGGTAGAAAGAATGGATTATTTTAATAGAAGGACCAATAAATCCACAGTGCTTGTAGATGTTATATATGATATATATATATATATATATATATATACACTTTATACAGGTATGGGACCTGTTATCCAGAATGCTCGGGACCTGGGGTTTCCTGGATAAAAGATCTTTCTAAAATTTGGATCTTCATACCTTAAGTCTACTAGAAAACCATGTAAATTAAATAAACACAATAGGTAGTGATTGGTGAATAAATTTGCCTGGCACAAATTTGCATCGAAATTCCTGCATTTCTCTGCTGGCGAATAAATTCACGAAAATTAGCTGTCATCAATTTTCCGATTTTCACGATTTTTTGTGAAAATGTCAGATTTTCACGTTTTTTTTGTAAAATTCTTCAAATTTCATGATTTTTTTGTGAAACCGTTCGAATTTCATGAATTTTCTGTGAAAACGTTAAAATTTCATGATTTTTCATGAACTTTCCGATTTCACGTTTTGCTAATTTTTTGCTGTTTCGCAAATTTTGCGGAAATTCGTGAATTTTTTGGTGAAGCGAAAATCCACCCATCACTAGCAATAGGCTGGTTTTGCCTCCAATAAGGGTTAATTATATCTTAGTTGGGATTAAGTACAAGCTACTGTTTTATTATTACAATATTGGAGTCTATGGGAAATGGCCTTTCTGAAATTTGGAGTTTTTTGGAGTTCAAGTTTTAAAAAAAAAACCCAAAAAATGAATGTGTTGCCCCAAAAAGCCCGACCAGACTTTAGTAAATAACCCCCTTAATATACGGTATTAAGTTTCTTTTGTCCCTTCATTAATTTTCTAATTGTTTCTGAAGTTACTTATTAGCTTCATATTAAATAATATGGTTGGCTCCTTATAAAACACAGGAGGGTGGTACCAGTGATGTCAGAGACAAAACTGATGACATTGGAGGCAGAGCAGTAACTTAACGGGGCAATGATGTTGCAACCTGTGATTGTCCATATCTAGTATGAAGGACTGCCGGCCGTTTTTCAGACTTTTGAACAGGGCTATAGGTGTCAAAACATGACTGGTTCAAAACTAGACAGGTGGCAACTCTAATTAATCATTTTTGTAATTATATTTTAAATGCTGGAAATTCTGCTCTAATAATTGTCCTCCTAGTGCTCCAGGAATAAAATCTGGCATAGATCTCCACTGTGTATAAACGTTTAGAGGCAGATTGCATTATTTCTATATTGAGAGGAGCATGGCCAAAATTACACTTAGGGGCAGATTTATCAAGGGTCAAAACCCTCGAAATTCGACCATCGAATTGAAATCCTTCGAATTCAAATATCGAATTCAAAGGATTTAGAGCTAAAATAGCATTTGATCGATCGAATGAAAATCATTCGATCGAACGATTAAATCCTTCGAATCAAACTATTTGAATGATTTTTAGCGATCGATCAAAGGATTTTTATTCGATGCCAAAAACTTTAAAAAATGCACTGGAAGGTCCCCATAGGCCATATAGCAATTCGGTAGCTTTAATTTGGTGAAGTATTGAAATCGCTGTTTCGAGAATTTTTCGCCAGTTTCGTGGCAAAGCGAAACAGGGCAAATTCGCCCATCACTAATCTTCATGTCTTTGTTTGAGTGGGCCAAAAATCTTTTTTTAGATTTTCTGTGGTAGGTTTTTGTTCAATTCTGCATTTGTTTATTCACCAAGAAAATAAATTTGGTGTATATATTAAATACGTTTTTGAAGCAGAATTTTAATATGGATAAATCTTGAGATACCTGGCAGATCATATGTTTAGAAAACTCCCTAACTGGCTGTCAGATTCAAAAGTCTTTTGTTCAAACACCTGTTTCAAATCTATACAACAATATTGATCAGAAATTTAAAATTATTATTCAAATGTAATTATTCAAATGGGAACATAATAGCCAGAACACTACTTTGTGTTCTGCAGCTCTCTTGCTTTCCACTGATTGGTTACCAGGCAGTAACCAATCACTGACTTGAGGGGAGGCCACATGGGTCATAACTGTGTGATCTTGAATGTGTGCTGAGGATCAATTGCAAACTCACTGAACAGTTATGTCCCATGTGGTCCCCCTTAGAGTCACTGACTAACTCAGTGTTAGAGAGCTGAAAAGCAGGAAGTTGTGTTCTGTTTTAGACTTTTTAGATTATATATATATATATATATATATATATATATATATATATATATATATATATGGCATATATATATATATATATATAGTGAATAAAGTACTCCCTCTTGTAAAATATAAGGATATTATAAGTTACAGAGGAGAGGAGGAGGAGTTTCATGACCACGGGGCAGACGGCCGAGTCTTTTTATACAGGTCATGGAACTCCAACGTAACTTCTAATATCCTTATATTTTACAAGAGGGGGTACTTTATTTATTATAATACACAAGTTTCGGTGAGTCATGTAACAGAAATGACATCAGAACTCACCGTTTATAACTGATGACATCAGAACTCACCGTTTATAAGGATATAATTTACAAGACATTCATGGCTTTTGTGTATTATATATATATATATATATATATATATATATATATATATATATATATATATATATATATATATAATATATATATATATATATACACTTTATATTTTTCTATATACCCAGTTTTTTTATTTTTACACTGAACTGCTGAACTGCTCCTTAAAAGACATTTGAGATGCTTAGGATCACTAGACTATATACAGTATATTTCGCTAAAATTGTCCCTTTTTGTCTTCTGAGCATATTTCTATGTAGAATACCGTATATACTCGAGTATAAGCCGAGTTTTTCAGCATCCAAAATGTGCTGAAAAAGTCTACCTCGGCTTATACTCGGGTCAGCGGGCAGTAGCCGCGATTGCAGTCACTTTTAATCATTCCTATACCAACAGTTCACTTGGGGAGAGACTGCAATATCCCACAATGCCCTCTGTTGGTTTTATGAAAGAATAACAGTGCGCCCTCTGTTGGTTATATCAAAGAATAACAGTGACTGCAATATCACACAGCGCCATCTGTTGGTTGTATCAAAGAATAACAGTGACTGCAATATCACACAGCGCCATCTGTTGGTTGTATCAAAGAATAACAGTGACTGCAATATCACACAGCGCCATCTGTTGGTTATATCAAAGAATAACAGTAACTGCAATATCACACAGCACCATCTGTTGGTTGTATCAAAGAATAACAGTGACTGCAATATCACACAGCGCCCTCTGTTGGTTATATCAAAGAATAAAAGTAACTGCAATATCACACAGCGCCATCTGTTGGTTGAATAAAGGATTAACAGTGATGGCAATATCACACAGCGCCATCTGTTGGTTATACGAAAGATCAGTGATGGTTTTATGACACACAGCACTCTCTGCACAATTCTCTGTCACCATCAACTTTGCAAAGAAGTCCGGTCGATCGCTGGGGGAGTCTCTTTGGCAGAAGGTGCGCTGCTGGGAGACAGGGCTGTAGTTGTGTCTAGGCTTATACTAGAGTCAATAAGTTTTCCCAGTTTTCGTAGGTAAAATTAGGTACCTCGGCTTATACTCGGATCGGCTTATACTCGAGTATATACGGTACTCATAATTACACCCTAGAGCATGAACATGTCACCTCTTTTGATGAACTTTCCATTTCTATGGAGTCTGTTTACTAATGTGCAATAGGTGTTTGAGCTCCATGACAGCTGAAGGTGAACAAAGTGATCACAGTTCCTTCACACAAAGATTTCAGTGAACCACCAGTAAATTCCTGCTTCATATAACTCTTTGTGCTGAAACCTAATTCATTTCTTTAGAAGCATTTGTTTTACAGGGTGGGATCAAACAGTTGACACAGCACTGGGGCCAAAACCCCACCTTGCACACACACAAAATAATACAGTACGTGGAATTATAAACAGTTCAAAATACATCCAGGAAATTGCAAACATTCTATGTTGAGAAAAGCCCTGGAGTGTAGTACATACAGAGCAGAAGGTTTTGATGTAAAAAAAATGCAGAAAACTGGCTCAACAGGCTAAGACAGGGGTCCCCAACCTTTTTTTACCCGTGAGCCAAATTCAAATGTAAAAAAAAGCTGTAAAGCAACAGAAGCATGAAAAAAGTTCATAGGGTGCTAGTTATGGGTTGTGATTGGCTATTTGGTAGCCCCTATGTGGACTGGCAGCCTACAGGAGACTCTGTTTGGCAGAACACATGGTTTTTATGCTAAAAACTTGGTATAAAAAGCCTGGAATTCAAAAATAAGCACCTGCTTTAAAGCCACTGGAAGCAACATCCAAGGGGTTGCTCACAAACCACTGGTTGGAGATCACTGGAATTAGATCTGTGTTTTTAATTAACAAGCAGTGGTGTATCGACTGCAGGTGCAGGGACACACAAGCACCTCACTTGACTTGGACCAGAGAGATATTTGTTGACAATTTGTGCCATTAAAAGATTTGTTTGTAGAAGACATGAGCCTGATTAATATTATAGTAAATGGGTAACACTCTCAGTAATCTAAGGTGAGGCTGTTGCTAAGAGGCCCATTTATTAAAGGGCGAATTCTAGTGCTATTACAGCTTTTTGAAACCTCGATTAAACTCTATGGGGTAGATTTACTAAAGAGGAAAGTGGCTAACACTAGCGAGTTTTTACCAGCGTTGCCAACTGCAGGGACATCGCCAATTTACTAACAGGCACAGGTGCCAATTCACTAGCAAAACAGACCATCACTAGCGGTCATTCACGCTCTATTGCCAGGCGACTTTTCGATCTGGCGAACTGACAATACTCCGCAAATTCACTAATTTGTTCAAAAAATGCTGGCGACTTTTCCATTTTTCAGCGGGATTGCCTGCAAAAGTCCTAACAAACTTTTTTTCCAGACCTTTCCTAACAAATGGAAAATTCATTTTACATTGGGCTCATGTGTAGGGCATTATATTAAAGGGATACTGTCATGGGAAAAATTTTTTTCAAAATGAATAAGTTAATAGTGCTGTTCCCGCAGAATTCTCACTGAAATCGATTTCTCAAAAGAACAAACAGATTTTTTTATATTCAATTTTGAAATCTGACATGGGGCTAGACATTTTGTCAATTTCCCAGCTGCCCCTGGTCATGTGACTTGTGCCTGCACTTTAGGAGAGAAATGCTTTCTGGCAGGCTGCTGTTTTTCCTTCTCAATGTAACTGAATGTGTCTCAGTGGGACATGGGTTTTTACTATTGAGTGCTGTTCTTAGATCTACCAGGGAGCTGTTATCTTGTGTTAGGGAGCTGCTATCTGGTTACCTTCCCATTGTTCTTTTGTTTGGCTTCTGGGGGGAAAAAGGGAGGGGGTGATATCACTCCAACTTGCAGTACAGCAGTAAAGAGTGATTGAAGTTTATCAGAGCACAAGTCACATGACCAGGGGCAGCTGGGAAATTGACAATATGTCTAGCCCCATGTCAGATTTCAAAATTGAATATAAAAAAATCAGTTTGCTCTTTTGAGAAATGGATTGCAGTGCAGAATTCTGCTGGAGCAGCACTATTAACTGATTCATTTTGAATTTTTTTTCCCATGACAGTATCCCTTTAACTCTCTTGTCTTTATTAAGGTTCCCTGGACATGTGTAATATAAATCGGTAACTTAAACCATTTGCAGCAACATTTATAATAAAGACATCCATACAACTTTAAATGACCCGATGTATGCAAATTGACCTGATCGCAATATCACTAGTGAATTCGCTAGGCAGAAATGTATGCTAGCGCATCTTCGCTTTGAAATGCTCGCACTGCCGCAGTAACGCTAGCGAAAAGTTGCCAGCCTTCGGCGCCCAGGATGAAACTCAGGATATTAGAGAATTGGAGTAGTCTGAGTTCATTTGCGCCTGGCGAAGTGTTGCGATGGTGACAAAACAGCACCGGCGAAAATTTGCGGTTAGTGAATCTGCCCCTATTTCTCTAAAATCATGGATGCCATGAAAGTTCCATATGAATGAAAAAAGTCCTCAACGAGCTGAAAAAAAAATAAAATTCTAAAATCTTTAAAAATGTATATTATTCATACCTGAAAACCTCTAAGGGGCAGATTTATTTAGGGTCGAATTGAAAATTCTAATTCAAATTTTCGATTTTTTTTTTTATGGTCAAATTATTCAAACTCGATTCGAGTTTGTTTAAAAAATGTAATTAGTTTTTCAAGATTTATCATACTTGGCCCTTTAAGAATTAGAATTTGAGTCCGACTATTCACCACCTAAAACTTGCCGCATTGCTGTTTAGGTCAATGGAAAGGTGACGTGGTCAATTTCAAGTTGTTTGTAGCCTTCTAATTCGATTCGAGTTTGTGAGTCGGTAAAATTTGTCAGATTTTGAAATATTTGATTTTTTTAAATAAATTTCCCCCCATCAAATTTTAGTAAAATCGAATTCATATGAGTAAAAAAAAACTCGCATCTTGATAAATGTGCCTCTTAGGGGCAAATTCATCAAGGGTCGAATATCAAGGGTTAATTAACCCTCGATATTCGACTGGGGAATGAAAATCCTTTGACTTCGAATATCGAAGTCGAAGGATTTTGCGCAAATACTTTGAACGATTGAAGGAATAAGCGTTCGATCGAATGATTAAATCCTTCGAATCGAACGATTCAAAGGATTTTAATCCAACGATCGAAGGATTATCCTTCGACCAAAAAAAGTTAGGCAAGCCTATGGGGACCTTCCCCATAGGCTAACATTGGGTTCGGTAGCTTTTAGGTGGCGAACTAGGGGGTTGAAGTTTTTTCTTAAAGAGACAGTACTTCGAACATCGAATGGTCGCATAGTCGAACGATTTTTAGTTCGAATCCTTCGATTCGAAGTCGTAGTCGAAGGTCGAAGTAGCCCATGAGATGATCGAAGTAGCCAAAAAACACTTCGAAATTCGAAGTTTTTTAACTTCGAATCCTTCACTCGAAGTTAATGAATTGGCCCCTAAAAGTCTGAATGGCTGGAAAATAAAGGTCCAATAGGATCAATGCAGCTCCCATTGACTTCTATCGTACCATGATGGCTTTTACGTGGAGAAGTTTAGTATTCGAGTTTTTCGTGGTTTTTACACTTAATAAATCTCCAGTTTTTAGAGTTTTAGGGAAATAAAAAAACACAGAGAAAAAATTGAATTTGAGAAAAAATGGAAATCCACATGTTAGTAAACAGGCTTCTAAGTTTATACTGTACCTTAGCAAAATTTCAATTACATTTTCTGTGAATTTCCTGGTAACATTTCTGCCTGCTTTTTACTTTAAAAAAACATTCCAACGTCACAGATCCCAAAGGTAGTCTATTTTATGATCTGTTATTGAGATAGGGAGAATATTATAGCATTGGTGGAAATCAGAAGCAAAACGTAGATCACTATCCTTAGTTGACTGACAAACAGGACTGGCAGTTAGAGGTGAAGCTCTATAAAAATCTTTTTACACCTAAGAGTGTTCTACTAAACTCTAGTTTTACTCAGGTTATAAATGTCTATCCTAACATAAAAATAAGTTCTCACCTGGATCAGACCCTTATGTATTCATTTCAGCCGGGATCTTCAAGTGTTATTGTTTCTGTATATATTCATACAGGGAGGCAAGGAGAAGAAGTGAAGATACAGGTTTACTGAGCACGCCCAATCTGTAAATTCCCTGACATAATGATTAAGTGTTAGAATTACTAAATGCTTTTTAGGAATGAGGAAAAAAGGCTCAATGACATATGTACAAATTTGCATATACACAATCCAGGCACGGGAAATATAAAATGACACTTAAATATTCTAGAGCACAAATCTAAGAAAGAATAACATTAATGTGGTACAAAGGAGGAGAAATTGTAAAATTATAATAAATATTTGGGAATTATTTATCAACGGTCGAGTTTTTTTTTACCTCGAATGAACTCAAATAAACTTGTAACTCAAATGGTATCTTATTTAAGAAAAAACTCCAATGGCAAAAACCAGGTTCTGTGAGTTTGAGACTTGAATCGCTCAAATCATTCAAGCTTTTTCGGGCAAAAACCCTCCAAAAAAACTCGGATATCAAACAGTCTGTTATCTAGGGATGCACCAAATCCACTATTTGAGATATGTCCAAATCCCTGAAACCTTCATGAAAGATTAGTAGGAATACTGAACCGAATCTCAATCCTAATTTGCATATGCAAATTATCTGTGGGGAAGGAAAAAGAGGAAACAATTGTTTTTACTTCCTTGTTTTGTGACGAAAAGTTACAGTAAGTAATTTCTCTTCCTGTCCCTATTTTCATATTCAAATTAGGATTCGGGTTTGGCCAAGAATTCAGCCAAATCCAAATCCTACTAAAAAATCCTGGCCGAATACCAAACTGAATCCTGTATTGTGTGCATCCCTACTGTTAACATTCTCAAATGGTTCAAGGGACCTCACTCCTACATGACCTCAACAGATTTTAGGAGCTATTTTCAGGGTCGGGGTTTAATAAATCTTGAAAATATGATTTTTGACTGAAAAATACAACTGGAAAACTCAAATTTTTAAGGAAAAAACAACTGGAACCTTAATAAATCTGCGCCTTGATAACATATATTCAATTGTATAAAAGAAACTCAGATATACTACATCCAATGACTACGATCAAGTACAAGGTACGGTTTTATTATAGAAAGGGAAACCATTTTTAAAAATGTGAATTATTTTATTATAAATGGAATCTATGCTAGAAGGCCTTCCCGATGGCTTTCCTGATAACGGAATAATAATGCCATTGGGGTTTTCCCACATTACTTTTCCAGCAAATTGTGTAGTGAAACTATACCAGTCAAAAAAGTAGGTCAGGACCAGAAGTAAGCAGATGAGGCAAGTGCCTAGGGTGCAGTGGTGGAGCAAGGCAAGTATCTCTTCTGTATACCTACATTCAAGCTCTCTCTGTAATTCTTCCCTGGAGCTAAAGAAGAGTTACCAGGCCCTGTCCTTAACGCTGGTCCTGTACCCTTGATGCATTGAATTTAGGGGCATACACTTGCGCCCCTTAGCATTCTGCACTTCTTCACCTGGTTAATAGTAAATGACCTCTGTGTTGTCCAATAAATGTAACTGCAGCACAGTACTGTGTGGTCCTTGAGCTGGCTTTCAGTTGTATTTTTTACTGCATAAAAAAACAGTATATATATTGTGGTGAGGTCACTACTAGGGAAAGTCCAGGACAGAGCTTATTTATGCCCCAAGTTCCTAACAGAGTGGTTCCGGGACTGCTAGTCCAGCCCGAGTGTTGTGAGCAGGGCTGGAACTAGGGGTAGGCAGAGTAGGCACATGACTAGGGCGCAAAGCTGGGGGGGCATACCTGCTCTGATGCCTACCCCATTGTCCAGTCCCGTCTCTCCCCGACTGGCATGAATATTTTGTGGTAATAATGCGCTTCTGCACATGTGCGCTCAAGCGCACTTTGGCGCATGCGCGCTCGAGCGCACTTTGGCGCATGCGCGCTTGAGCACGTACTCAGCCGGCGCCGTGCCCAGCCAGGTTGCCTAGGGTGCCTGGCTGGGTTGGCCCGGCTCTGGTTGTGAGTTGTACTGAGGTATCTCAGGTGGTTAATTAAAAAGGCAGCTCAAGCCAGAGTGCAGAGCTCCTGGCTGGGGAAAAGACACAGGAAAGCTGCCTGTGTGAGAGGGACTGAAATCACCAAAAGGTTTGGGATTTTGTATTTTCCTGTATGTTCTCTGTTTTGGGGAGACAGGCGGTAGGCCTACTCCTGGTTAGTTAGGAAACCTGACTTGTATTAATTAGAAGCCCATTAAGTGGCAAGGATTTTATTTTGAATTGTTTGTTTTGTTTATTTTTGCTGTACAAGACAATAAACTGCCAAAAAGAGACTACACTCTCATGAGTGGTGCTTATGCCTTGGGCTGAGTTACCCCAAGAAAACTGATCCCAGTTACCCAAACCCTTACAATATATATATATATATATATACACACACATATGGACAGCACCACTTGTGCACGGAGAAACAGTGTATTTGTAGAGAAAGAAAACATCAGGGGTCTTTTTGCATTAAATAAGCAGTATATTGTGTTGCATGTAAAACTGACGTTTCAGTCCCAATTGGGGAGGTAACACAATAAACTGCTTATTTGATGCTGGTGAATATATATACCCTAATTCAGTACTTAATTTCCCATGATAAGCCTGACACATGGCTGTTGTTTCCAATCACCTTTCTCATTTGACCTAACTGAATAGTGTCCCAATCCTTAATCTTATCTCCGTTTAAGGCAGCCAATCAATTGTTATTAGGTGGCAGGGCATCAGCACCCCCCCCCCCCCCCCCGGATTACCATTTTCCATTTTATCATTATGTTTTTTTAAATAGAAACCGTACAACACATTAATGAATGAAATTTTTCGTATACCGTATATACTCGAGTATAAGCCGTCCCGAGTATAAACTGAGGTACCTAATTTTACCTCCAAAAACTGGAGCTTAGGGTGAAAAATGCAGCAGCTTCTGGTAAATTTCAATCAAAAAATTTAGGGTTTCTGCTCCCATTGGAGGTGCCAGCGTCTCGTTTTTGGATGCCAGGGACCATTCTTGGACACCGGCGAATATTGTTGGAGACTATTCTTGGACGCCGGCGACTATTCTTGGACGCCGGCGACTATTCTAAGACGCCGGTGACCGTTTTTGCGCTTGACCTGAGTATAAGCTGAGGTAGAGTTTTTCAGCATATTTTGGGGGCTGAAAAACTTGGCTTATACTCGAGTATATACGGTATATATAAATATGTAATAAATAATAAGGCACACTAAAATATGACAGAAAAACTAATATACTCTTTTTTATTTAGCAGCCAAGATATTGCCCCAAACCTGTGTCTGTGCCAGCAGCAGCCAAAATATTGCTCCCAAAACTGTACCCATGCTAGACAGCTGCCAAAATATTGCCTCCTAAAACTGTGCTTGTGCCAGTAGCAGCTAAAATATTGCCCCCAGATATGAGACCACCAGGGTATGTTTTTGTTACACAGGGTTTAAAAAGAAAAAAAATCCCCCTTAAAAGTGCACCTTCAATGATTGTGCCCTAGACAGGTGCCTACTCTACCTACCCTTAGTTCCGGCCCTGGTAGGGGGCCCAGTAATGCCCTAAACAAAGGTCTATTTAACTAGGTCTAGGTTTATTTTTACCTAAATATAGGTGAACTAATGTTTTGGGGCCTAAAACTGAATTTGTTTTGGGGTCCTGTAACTTCTGATTTTAGCCATTGACTGTTCTCTAGACAAAACACTAAGTCAGCCACTTGCCTGTGCCTGCAAAGTGCTGCTTGGCCTAAGTAGGTCAGAATGTGATTCATACTCACGTAGCCGTGCAATGGTACCCATCTGATTGCACATACATCATAGACAATTATGAGCTAGCAGGCAAATGCAAAAACGACACAGGATTTATAAATAGCAGAATACAAAATGAACATGTGATTGTAATTTTACAGCATGTCTATAAATTTCTGCTGGGATTCAATCCAGGAATCTTTAGGTTTATGGCTCTGTGCCCTTTATACTGGGCCAGGTGAGTAGCTAGCTGGCTTGCTCAATATCTTTCACCTGCCCTTTGCCATTCCTTCCCAGCAATATTATTGGTTGGGTGGAGTCAGCCAATCAAGACTCACTCTGCCCTGTATATAGCCCAGCCCTCCTCATAGTCATTGCTTGAGCTTTAACTTTTATAGGAGCACTTGCTCCACTTAGGCTACTGGTACCCAGATAAAACTATAGTTTTTCTGGTAAAGACAAGTAGGATGTGGGCCAAGGTCTCAGAACACAAAACAAGTAGCAATAGAAACATAGAAATGTAAATAGTTAACATATTGCTTAGTGTCGGCATCTTGAAGCTTAGGTCTTTCCCTAGATCTTTCTATGGAGGAGGTCCCTGGCCCTGTGAGTATAAATATAGGGGAGTTGGGAAAGAGGGGAAGTTCCTCTTTAGCCTAAGAAGCATCTTGTAGGGGCCTTTGGAAGTTTGTCTGTTGATAGATATTATCTAGAGTAGGGTTGCCACGTGGCCACCTGTGACAAACTGGACAAAGCAGTGGCATATTTAGGTGGGGTCATATTATTGGGGGGCATGTTTGTGCCTGTGGGCAATGGGGCCATCAGTGGTGGTTATTGGAATGGTTTTATAAGGTTAAACAACCCTAAGAAAAAACTAACCCCAATATGTAATAAAAGGCACTAAGTTTGCCCAGGAGCAGTAACCCAAAGCAACCAATAAGCTGTTAGCTTTTAAACAGGTGACTGATTCTACCTGCTGATTGGTTGCTAAGGGTTACTGCTCCTGGGCAAACTTAGTGCCTTTTATTACATAATGGCCTATGTCAAAAGCGAATTTTGTGCACTGAGGCTTTGGAAAATGATAGAGGAGTAGGGGGGATCGGTAGTGGCCCTGTGGCCCTTTTTTGAATTTTCAGACAACAGTTGGCACTGGAGACTTATGGGAGAAGGAGAAATGTTCCTGGTAGGGTTGCCAACTGTGCACTAGGTTAAAATCTGGGAAAGGTGGCAGTTCTGATGACTTCGGGGGCAGGGCTGGGCTGCCCTTTTTACATATGGGTAGCCAATAAGACAGGCAGGACAAATCTTGCAAGGACCACATTGCAACATTGCGCATCATCATAGCAGGAATGGCAGTCTCCAGCTGCAAGGAGTTGACATTAAGGACGTGGACACGTTTGTCTTCCTGGGCAGTGTAGTAAGCAAGGATGGAGGAGCAGACGAGGACATCAGGAGTAGGGATGTCGCGGACTGTTCTGCGGCGAACTTGTTCGCGCGAACATCGGCTGTTCGCGTCCGCCGCAAGTTCGCGAACGTCGCGCGACGTTCGCCAATAGGCGTTCGCGTCAAAATCGTTCGACCATTCGACCATTCGGTCGCTAAAAACGAACGATTTTCGTAACGATTAAAATCCTTCGATCGTTCGAATCGAACGATTTTCGGATGTTCGAAGTTCGCGAACTGTTCGCGAACTGTTCGCATTTTTTGCCGGTGTTCGCGAACACATTATCGGCGGTTCGCTACATCCCTAATCAGGAGCTGCATCAACAAAGCCAGGCATGCATTCAACACCTTACATCCCATCTGGAACTCCACTGCCCTTTCACAACAAACCAAAATTCGTTTTTTTAACACCAACGTGAAAGCAGTCTTGCTTTATGGTTCGGAAACCTGGAGACTGACCATGACAATCACAAGTTAGCTCCAAACCTTCATCAACCGCTGCCTCCGAAACATCCTGCACATCAGATGGCCAGAGAAAACTTCCAACATCTGCCTATGGAAAAGATCAAAACAGATGCCCATCGACCGAGAAATCAGAAGAAGAAAGTGGGACTGGATAGGCCACATCCTCAGAAAGAGTTCTGACAACATCACAAGGCAAGCCCTTGAGTGCAACCCACAAGGGAAAAGAAAAGTTGGCCGGCCAAGACAGACATGGAGGAGGTGCATGGAGGCTGAAATGAAGGCAGATGGATGGACATGGGCTCAGCTGAAGAAGACCACTGCCAACAGAGTTCGTTGGAGGAGTGTCGTAGAGGCCCTATGCTTCCCGCTGGAGCAAACGGACTAAGAGAGAGTAAGAGAGCCAATAAGAACTCTGCCTTTACAAAGTGAAAGATGTACTGTAGCTCTAACAAGCCACTGATTGGCTGATATCATACAAATGCAAAATGTGTCTCTCAGACTCTTTTGTACAGTTTGGGGCAGCGTCTACAAGAAGTAAGTTTGGTTTCTGTTTTGTTTTTTTGTTGCACAAAATAAAGAACCTTTAAATGCATATTCCATCTATTTTTAGAGGTGTATAATGCAACAGCAAATACTTGTTCTTGACACTATTTGTGCTGTAGAATTGCATACTAATGGGAGGAAGGACTTATTTACAACCACAAGAGCTGTTTTGCAAAGTGCCCAAATTGATGCATCGGTGCTATTCCTTGTGCCCATAAATATTCCCTAGCAACTCGCATTCTGCACAACGTGCCTGGTCAGCAGGCAGTTACATGAATGGACACAAGAGGGCTCATGTATGATCGCAACTGCAGTGTCAGACTTGCAGAATAAGATGCACCCGTTCTTTAATGTGACATTTATTGTGTTCAAAAACAGTTTTGCACTTTCCTAATTTCTACAGTTTGCCTCCTGTTCTGAATCGAGTGCAAACAGGCCTATTGGTGAAGGGGAACCCAGGACTTAATGCCATCTCGGAGCAAGGTGGGTCATGTCAAAATGCAGGAGCAATTTTGTATCTTTGATGCAACAAACGCAATTGTGTCAAGTACAACCCCCATTGCAGCTTTGATTACACTGAATTGAGGGAAAACACTGCACTCTGGACTAAAAATTCATGGCACATTGTGTCCAAAATTGCACTTTGTACACTGCACTTGGGTAATCAGATGCACATGATAACAAATGCAAAAATGCAGCACTTCAAGGAACAGTAACACCTGCAAATGAAAGTGTACTAAAGTAATGAGAATATAATGTACTGTTGCCTTGCACTGGTACAACTGGTGTGTTTGCGTCACAAGCTACACTATAGTTTATATAAATAAGCTGCTGTGTAGTCATGGGGGTGAGGATGAGGATGATGGTTTGACTTTGCAAAGGCTATTTCAAGAGAATGCTGAAACAAGCAATGACTGCTCTACAGGGAGGAGCTCTTTAGATGATAACATATCACAGCCACCAACAGATATCCAGTGAGAACTGGTAGAAAACCTGCTGCATATCTGAAAGATTTTGAGACCTAAATATTTGAGGCGACATATTTATTATGCCTTGTTTATGTTTATTGCTATGCAGCACTGCTGACACTAGAGGGCACCCTCTACAGCAGTCCAGAGACTATCCTAGAGTATCCCAGGATTCTATGGTTCTCTTCATGTGGAGCTGGCTTGGCAGTTCTCTAGGCTGTTGAATAAAAACTACAACCAAAACCATCTGCGTGTGTGCGGGTCAAGATTCTACAGGGGTTGGCCATTCAGAACTGAAAAAGGATAAAAGGCACAGGATAGTCAGCAGATCTGTAGTATACAATGGGATTCTTCTATCAACAATCTACTGTGTATCCTGTGCTTGAATGGCTGCCCCCATGACTACACAGCAGCTCGTTTATATAAACTATAGTAGTACTTATCTGTTATCTACTGTGTATCCTGTGCTTGAATGGCTGCCCCCATGGCTACACAGCAGCTCGTTTATATAAACTATAGTAGTACTTATCTGTTATCTACTGTGTATCCTGTGCTTGAATGGCTGCCCCCATGGCTACACAGCAGCTCGTTTATATAAACTATAGTAGTACTTATCTGTTATCTACTGTGTATCCTGTGCTTGAATGGCTGCCCCCATGGCTACACAGCAGCTCGTTTATACAAACTATAGTAGTACTTACCTGTTATCTACTGTGTATCCTGTGCTTGAATGGCTGCCCCCATGGCTACACCGCAGCTCGTTTATATAAACTATAGTAGTACTTATCTGTTATCTACTGTGTATCCTGTGCTTGAATGGCTGCCTCCATGGCTACACAGCAACTTGTTCATATCAACTATATTAGTACTTATCTGTTATCTACTGTGTATCCTGTGCTTGAATGGCTGCCCCCATGGCTACACAGCAGCTTGTTTATATAAACTATAGTAGTACTTAGCTGTTATCTAATGTGTATCCTGTGCTTGAATGGCTGCCCCCATGGCCACACAGCAGCTTGTTTATATAAACTATAGTAGTACTTACCTGTTATCTACTGTGTATCCTGTGCTTGAATGGCTGCCCCCATGGCCACACAGCAGCTTGTTTATATAAACTATAGTAGTACTTACCTGTTATCTACTGTGTATCCTGTGCTTGAATGGGTTCCCCCATGGCTACACAGCAGCTTGTTTATATAAACTATAGTAGTACTTATCTGTTATCTACTGTGTATCCTGTGCTTGAATGGCTGCCCCCATGGCTACACAGCAGCTTATTTATTTAAACTATAGTAGTAGTTTAATTTTTTGGTGTTAGTGTTCCTTTAAGGTATGAGCCCAAAGGACGGATAGGTGACAAGGAATGATTGTCCAGGATATGTGCTGGCTCATGTTCTATTAAAATATTCATAAGCTACAACACAGGTGATATCCAAAGCAAGGTGTGTCTCTCTGCAGATGCCCAAAGATCTGCAACTGAGTTGATGCTCCAGGAGGGAGGTAAGCTCAATGCAAAATGGTTAATAGAAATATGAGGAATGCACAAGGGTTTGAGCACTCAACCTGAATTGCAATATAATAAAATGCTAACACAGCACAGAAATCCTAAGGCTGAGCGCAGGGTTCTATGTTTCCCTTTAATTGAATTATAAGGTGATCATTGTGAATTTATATTTCTGCTCTGGAACTCGGTACCATTGTTTTGGTTTTAAGATCTTTTGAGTTCTCATCATATATCATGGGTAGGCCATATAAACTCGACACTTCTACCAAAGCTCTTATATTTATTTAGGACCTTACCTATCCCTATAGGGCAGTTAGCAAAATTTGAATCAACAGTTTTATGATTTGTATGAGCCGGGAAATCTCCAAGAGTCAATAAAACGACTCTGTATCAACCTAAGACTGGGGGTGGACTAGGCCTGCCAAACCTTTCTCTTTATTATAGAGCAGCCCAGTTAGATGAGGTCCTTACTCTACATTCTACTGATGATAGTCCGCATTGGGTCTCTTTGGAAGCGGCATTTACCCAGCCATTTTCCCCTCTGGCATTAGTTTGGAGCTCTCAGGGGAAGAGACCTAAGCAGGCTAGTAGGTGTCTCCAGCATACTTTGAAAATCTGGGATAACTCTAACAAGATATTAAAGCTGGGTTCCCATATTTTTTAAAGCTGGCACCCATATTTCGTAACCCACAATTTACTCCGGGCCTCCAGGTTTCACAATTTAAGAGACCAGGGAATCTGGGCAGTCGGCCCTCTCTCCCCTCAACAGGCTATAGATAAGCTTTCTATCCCACCTAGTGAAGGATTTAGGTTGCAACAAATCCTACATTTTATATGTTGCCAGTGGAATCTTACGGTTAATAAGGATGTCCCTATGACCTTTTTTGAACGTTGGTGTATCAACTCCCCGAGACTACGTAAATCAGTATCATGTCTCTGTAACAGGTTCTTTGAATCTCCCCAGCCTTTGGAGCTACCCTATATGTTAGCTTGGTATAGAGACCTTTCTAGAGAATTAATTCCTGAGCAGTGGGATCGTGTTTGGTCCACAACTAGATGGTCCTAATAACGTTTCCTTACTGGAGTCTAACTATAAGGTACTTTTTCGATAGTACCTTGTGCCAGCACGCATTGCTAAATTTTCTCCTACTGCTGATCCCTGGGGCTTCCGAGGCTGTGGTGTAATAGGCATGATATTCCATACATGGTGGACTTGTCTTGGGGCCCGGAGATTTTGGATCAGGGTTTTTAACATGATTTATTCTGTTTTTGAAGTTTCCTTTCCCAGAGACCCTGCTATAGCCTTGTTAAACCTCAAGAACTCACCAATACTCAATTTTGATTATTCTCTGCCATAATGATGGTGGCTAAGAGGACCCTGGCGGGGGTCTGGAAACAAAGGCAAATTCCTATAGACCCAGTAAAATCGAGATTTGACTGGATCATGTCTCAGGAAAAAATGATCAGCATTTTGTTAAATACCCACGAGAAGTTTCTGTTAACCTGGAGCCCCTGGATTGAGTACAGATATGGGCCCGGAACGGCCAATATAATTTTTTCTCTACAGTTACGCCCGTTCTTGCTTGGTATCAGTGCAGAAGAGCTATATTATTTTATTTTACTATTTTACTTTATTGTCCTTTTTTTTTTCTTATGTCTTCTTTCCATTAAAAGTTGCTCATGTAATTAATATGCCTATTCACCATGAGGTACGGACTTTCGCCTACAATGAAAATTTGTGCCAAAATATGTAATTGATTTTATTATTTAAAGTTTACTTATGTTGACATGTACATTTGTGCCATCTGATAACAATAACTGTCTGTACACAAGTGCTGTTATAAACAATAAAAATGTATTGAAGTAAAAATATATTGCAATATGTGGACAAACAATCCCTGTTTTGTTTAAAGGGTAAGGCATTTTTTAGTAGCTTAAGGCGCAAATGGGGGAATGTAATAAAAGTCGGAAACAGAAATAATATTCACAATGCGAAAAATGATGCCTCTGTGTGAACAAATTTTCCTTTGCGCGAAATTTAATGTAGCTTTTGCAAACTCCCAAACTGTTTAGCGACCACTTCCGACAGTGGAAGAAGATTAGTGAATTGTACAGTTTGCGCCAGTGAGCAGTCAATGTAATAAAACTTCTTACAGAAAAAGTTGTGACTTAGCTCCAAAAGATTGCGACGCCTTCAAGCTCTTCTTAAAAGTGGGCAATGAGCAATGACAATTCACAATGTAATAGTTTAAAGAAGAGTATTACATTGCGAAATGCGAATTTGTGCGAATTGTTCTTCTCTTTGCGACTTTTATTACATTCCGCCAAAAATGTTTCAGTATCCTTAATATATTGATAATGGGTCGAGTGCAGTGGACTCTTGTATTTGTCACAGCCTCATTGCACCCCTGCCTAATGGTTTTAAAAATTAGTGGTGAGCACTACTTGCCCTTTTTTGTTATAGTATATATATATATATATATATATATATATATATATATATATATATATATATATATATATATATATATATATATATATATATATATATATATATATATATATATATATATACTATATATACATACATATATACATACAGATCAGACTGGGCCTGGGACACGGGGAAACAAATTGGTTTGCCCCACAGACCCAGACTCACTCAGCACTGGAAATCCTAGGCACTGCACCCTTACCTGTACTCCGGCTGATAGTGGACCCAACACAGTACACTGAGGGTGGCTGTGGCATTGGGGGGTCCTGGGGCCGGAGGGATTGTGACTTGGGTGAAGGTCCAGAGTGGTAGTGGCTTGGGGCCTATGGGTCACGAGGCAGCAGACCCAATGGGCCCTGGACCCCCAGTCCAACCCTGTATATATAGACAACATACACATACATGTAGTATATGTTATAAGGTGTTCCAGGCTCGGACTGGATTAGCCGGACACCAGGAAAAAACCCGGTGGGCTCCAGCCTTCGTGGACCATACCGGCCCAGGCCCACTCCCCCCACCCGCCTGAAATGACACACTTCCTGACCTCCCACCGAGATCGACAGGGCCAGATTTACATAACAGGTGCCCCTAGGCCCACTGTCATTTGTCACCCCCATCCCCTTCCTTTTATTCACTCAAATTTTCATCATCGGAGCAATGGGGGAGCAATGGGGATTGGCCCACAAGAAATTTTAAAAACTATTGTATCTCCTGTGCATCCGCTGTGTTTTTGAACCAATGTGGGTGTGGTTGGGCAGCATGTCGCCCCCTAAAATCCTGCCACCCTAGGCCCGGGCCTTGTTGGCCTCTCCACAAATCTGGGCCTGGGGTTCAAAGAGAAACAGGTACGTGCTGGTGGAGGGAAGGCAGATAGAGGGGGGTTGCATTTGGTGCAGTGGTCTTTCAATTTGCTCCAGAATCATCCGCCTCTGACTTGCAGTTTTGTGTTTAGCTGAGTGGAAATGTCTCCCAACAGGAGAATGGGTTTTCTTATCCATAGGATTAAAATTACCAATGGACCTTTTTATGTTCTTCAACCCTGGGATGATTGGTACATCTTTGTGAGAGGATTGATGCATGCAAATGAGAAAGGATTACTAGGCAGAGCGCAAATCTACACAGCTTCTATTTGAACCATTTATATTCCTTACAGCTTGAAAACTGGACTAATTCCTTCTAATATGGACACTATAACTGAATTGGACTGTATCTGTCTAAGATTGGTTGGAAATACAATTTACAATTTATTATTTACACTGTTTATACACTGTTAATATAATGGAAAGCTACATAATGGTGCTATTTTGGATAGATTGTATAATAGTATCCTTTGGTCATTTCGGCTGTTGTCTTTCGTCCTCTGGCCACTAGATGGAGCTGAGGGCACATTTTGGGAATTATGGGAAAATAACTGCTTTAAACGTTTACTCTTTGTTTGATTGTTTGTTAACTGCACCCAAGGAAGGACCCGTGTGGTCTGAAACATGTAGTGCTTCAATAAAACTACACCAAGATGTTGAAAAGGCTCTCCAGTTGCTCTTTCTACATATGTTATAGTATAGAGGTGGCTACTCTATCAACTGTTGCAGAGCCAAATTGAAACTTATATAACGAGTTATGACTATGAAGATTTTCATTCATCCAGGTCATGGTATATCTAATATAAGTCATTCTAAAACAACTGGACCTGCTGACTAATCACTGAAGACGTTTCACTACTCATCCGAGCAGCTTCTTCAGTTCAACTGACTGGTGTGGAAAGTCACTAATCCAATCACAACTAACCAAGTATGTTTGTTGCTAGATTTGTACCTTAACACCACATACTTCATGTACAAGGACCTTTTTATAGACAGTAACATGGCTGTGCAATGTGTTCTCCAGTATCTCTAATTGTAGCAAACTTGTAGGAAAAGGAGGGCCTTACTTACTTTCCAGGGAACTACACCGACTCACTGGTTCAGGTATGTGGATGACACTTGTCTTAAAATCAGATCCAATGAAGTGGCGGCATTTACAGAACACATTAACTCAGAGGACAATAAAATAAAGTTTACAAGGTAAGATGTCCACGAGAACAAACTTGCCTTTTTGGACTGTTTGATATTCATCCAAGAGGGGGGGGGTAACTTTAAAACAAAAGTCTACAGGAAACCCACTGATATGGATCAATATCTGTTGTCCGATTCCCACCATCCACTGGAACACAAACTGGGTGTCATTAGAACTCTGCACCACAGGGCGGAATGTGTGACAACTGATACAGAGTCCAAGGACAAGGAGCTCTGAAAGCATCTGGCTACCCAGACTGGGCCTTTTTGAAAACAGCAGCAACCAAGCCCAACAGGAACACCAATAGAAATAAACCCCCCAGAGTAACATAGCAGGCGAAACATAGTCATCCCATATGTAGCTGGAGTGTCGGAGAGACTCAGGAGGATTTTCAACAAACACCACATCCCTGTGTTTTTCAAACCTAGCAACACACTGAGACAAAAACTGGTACACCCAAAGGATCCAACACCTAAAGAAAAACAAAGCAATGTGGTAAACGGAGTCCAGTGCAGTGAGGAGTGCACAGATCTATACATTGGGGAGACAAAACAACTGTTCTCTAAGCGAATGGCTCAGCACAGGAGGGCGAACTCTACAGGGCAAAACTCAGCTGTCTTTCTACACCTAAAAGACAAGGGACACTCCTTTGAAGATAACAAGGTCCAAATCTTGGATAAAGAAGGTGTGAAAGAGACAATTCATGTCAAGGTGGAGAAACCATTCTGCTCCATACAATGCTGTTCTCACTTCTGTACCCCGGCGGTTTCAGAACACTTCACACATCCATTCATGCAACTCTCACAAGTAACACCTGTATCTAGGAGTTGCATGACACATTGGATAATCCTATCACAGTAACTACACAGAATCTACACCTCTGTGAGTCTCAGATGTCACCTCTCTGAAGAAGTTACAATGTGCCATTGTGATTGGATTAGTGGAAGAGTTTATATGCAGAGAATTTCCCACACCAGTTGAACTGAAGAAACTGCTCGGATGAGTAAGGATTACTCAGCAAGTCCAGTTGTTTTATAATTACTTATATTAGATATTCCAAGGATGGAAAATCTGAATTGACATTATAAGGCAGATGTATTAAGGGTCGAATATAGAGGGTTAATTAACCCTTGATATTCGACTAGGGAATTAAAATCCTTCGACATCGAAGTTGAAGGATTTTGCGCAAACAGTTTGATCGAAGGAATAATCGTACGATCGAATGATTAAATCCTTCGAACCGTACCATTCGAAGGATTTTAATCCATCGATCGAAGGATTATCATTCGACCAAAAAAAGATAGCCAAGCCTATGACTTCGGTAGCTTTTAGGTGGCGAACTAGGGGGTCGAAGTTTTTTCTTAAAGAGACAGTACTTCGACTATCGAATGGTCGAATAGTCGAACGATTTTTAGTTGGAATCATTAGATTCAAAGTCGTAGTCGAAGGTCGGAGTAGCCCATTCGATGGTCGAAGTAGCCAAAAAAACACTTCGGAATTCGAAGTATTTTTTCTTCTATTCCTTCACTTGAATTTAATGAATGGGCCCCTATATCATTGGACACTGAGTGCACTCGGTCATCTGGCAGCCACAATTTTCCCTGTGCCTCTGTGTTGCCGTGCCATGCTCCAACTTCCATGTCATGTAGAAGTCAATGACAGATATCCCTGGAGTTGTTTCTTGACATCGTCATCTGCGCTGGACTATCCAATAAAGTCGAGTTTTCGCAGCGCAAATGTGATAAAATCGAGTTTTTGGAGTGCCAACTGTACAGTACAAATTGACGCTCCTTTTTTTTCCCAAGCATTATTCACAAATTATTGATAAATGAGTTCATCTCATGGAAAGGAGTTTGGTCGACTTTGTTTTTATGAAATAAATGAGATTCATTTGAGTTTTAGTAAATAGGCCCCTTTAAATGTCGCTCACATCTGTCCTTTCTCCCCTGCAGTTTATAAATTCCCTATAACAACAATGAGAGTGAAAGAGAGGAATAGAAAGTGTGGCTAAAGCTGAGTCAACAGAAGCATTGAATTTGAAAACAATAGAAATATACCTGAAAGCTTGTTTGGTATAATATATAAAAGGTTAAAACAAATAAAACAGTATCCTTTTAACTGCAAAGAGACATATAGAAGGTGGGTGAATAACCGAGACATGAGGCTCATATACAACTGCAGTCACGCGGAAAAGGGTGTTGTTATTGCACGAAAACTATTTGTTTCCAAAGTCACTCCTTGCCCCTTTACATTTATTTGACAATTAACGATTGTTTGACTTTTTCAATTATTTGACTTTTTCTTCTGACTCTTTTCAAGTTTCAAATGGGGGTCATTGACCCCACCTAGAAAACAAATGCTCTGTAAGGCTACAAATGTATTGTTATTGCTATTTCTTATTACTTATCTTTCTATTCAGGCCTCTCCTATTCATATTCCAGTCTCTTTTCAAATCAATGCATGGTTGCTAAGGTAATATGGATCCTAGCAACCAGATGGCTGAAATTGCAAACTGGAGAGCTGCTGAATAAAACGCTAAATAACTAAAAAAAAAAAAAAAACACAAATAATAAAAAACGAAAATTAATTGCAAATTGTCTCAGAACATCCCTCTCTATCATACTAAATGTTAATTTAAAGGTGCAAAACCCATTTAATATCTGTATAGAAACAGTGAAAGATGCATATCCTGATATACAATAATTAATGTAGAACTAGGAATGCACCAGTTTCCAGATTCAGTGGGATCCAAGCATTTTTTAGCATAATTCAGTAGGAATGCACTGAATCCAAGATTCAGTTCGGGATTTGGCCAGGATTCTGCCTTTTTCAGCAGGATTTGTATTCGGCCCGAATACTTCTGCCTGGCCAAACCGAATCCCATATGCAAGGGGAAATTGCGTGACTTTCGGGGGTTCGAAATCCCAAAATAGTGGGTTTGGTGCATCCCTATAATTCGGAATTCTTAGCTCTGGTCAAACTGAACCCAAATCCTAAATATTTTTTACACAAATTATATTTACAGTGAGTGGGAGCAGCTGATGAAGGGAAGAACGTTATAACGTTGTGCCTGTTGTGCTATAACCCCGGAGGCACAAGACCAATAAAAATTAGATTCCATTTTTTGTTCGGTTTTTGTTGAAACCAAGTGACCTGCCAATATTAGTTTCTCCTTTTTATACAAATCAGTTAAAGTTAGAAAGGCCACTATTGATAAAAAATTAAAACCAATTGTAAATTGTCTCAGAATATCCCTTTCTACATCATACTAAGGAGCAGATTTACTAAAGAGTGAAGTGGCTAACACTAGAGTCAATTCGCCAGCGACATCCCCAATTTACTAACGGGCGCAGGCAACAATTCGCTAGCGAAAGAGATAGGCCCTAGTGCTCCGTCGCACTCTATTGCCAGGCGACAATTCACTTTGGAGAATGAACGATACTCAAATTCACTAAAATACGAATTTTACTGAAATTTTACATCTTTCGCCAGACTTGTCTTCACCAGCTCAGGCCAAGTGCAATGACGTGCATAAATCTTCCTCATTCTTCTGTAACTTACATCATATTCTGTGAGTGGAAAAAGCATCAAAGTTCAAATAACGCTGACGACTTTTCCTTATTTCAGAGTGATAGGCTACAAAAGTCCTTACATTTTTTTTTTTTGTAACCGATTTTCTCCAGACATTTTCTAACATATGGAACATAAACTATACAGTGGGCTCATGTGTAGGACATTATAACAACTCTATTGTCTTTATTAATGTTCCCTGGACTTGTGTTTCAAAAAGTGGAATTTGTAAGTATAGGCACCAACATTTATAATAACGACATCCATAAAACGTTAAATTTCCCGCCCTATGCAAATTGACCTGAGCGCAAGATCCCTAGCGATATTTCGTTAGGCAGAAATGAACACTAGAGTTTCTATGAATTGCGCGCATTGCCGAAGTAACGGTAGCAAAAAGTCGCCAGTGTTTGGTGCCCACGACGGAACTCAGCATTTTAGTGAATTAGCGTTGTCTGAGCGAATTTTCGCCTGGCGAAGTGTTGTGCTCGGTGCAAGGTGGACACTAGTGAATTTTCACTGATTAGTAAATCTGACCCTAAGGGGCAGATGTATTAAGGGTCGAATATCGAGGGTTAATTAACCCTCGATATTCGACTGGCGAATTAAAATCCTTCGACTTCGAAGTCGAAGGATTTTGCGCAATTCGTACCATCGAACGATCGAAGGAATAATCGGATTATCCTTCGACCAAAAAACAGATAGCCAAGCCTATGGGGACCTTCCCCATAGGCTAACATTGACTTCGGTAGCTTTTAGGTGGCGAACTAGGGGGTCGAAGTTTTTTCGACTATCGAATGGTCAAATAGTCGAACGATTTTTAGTTCGAATCGTTCGATTCGAAGTCGTAGTCGAAGGTCGAAGTAGCCCATACGATGGTTGAGGTAGCCAAAAAAACACTTCGAAATTCGAAGTTTTTTTTCTTCTATTCCTTCACTCAAACTTAGTGAATGGGCCCCTAAATGTTAATTTAATGGTGAACAACCCCTTTAAAGGTAGTCAAAAGGAGCATCTTAAATTTCCTTATAGTTATAGTCTTCGCCGCTCAGCCTGTTCCGAATCTCATGTACTGTTACTACTGACGTGGGGGGGGGAAGCCTGGAGTTACTGCAACCTACATCTATGGTTTCCACAAAGGTCTGCACCAATCGTTGCATCAAACCTGTTTGTATAGAATAAGGTACATGTCAGACACCCCCCAATGGCTGTAACCCAAGTCACAGGACCTAAGATGCCCATTTATAAATAAATCCATGTCTATTGTATCTTGTTTCCTTTTCTGTAGGTGTCTCCATTTTATCACATGGTACTTCCATTTACAGCCAACTGGTTAATTAATACAGGTTTGTGATTCGTTATCCAGAAAGCTCCAGAATTACTCTGTAATAATAAAACAGTCGCTTGTACTTGATCCCAACTAATATATAATTAATCCTCATTGGAGGCAAAACCAGCCTATCGGGTTTATTTAATGTTTACATGATTTCCTAGTAGACTGAAGGTATGAAGATCCAAATTACAGAAAGATCTGTGATCTGGAAAACCCCAGGTCCAGAGCATTCTGGTTAACAGGTCCCATACCTGTAGTAAGAAACAAAACCTATGAAGATCATTCCAACTAGTCCCCCCCAAAGTTCATGTTCCATGTATAACAACCCCTGTAATGAAGGGGTTTAGGGATTCATCAAGAGATGGGGTGTAATTAAATAGTCTTTAGAGTTGGGTGGGTGGGTGGGGATAACGCCATACGGTAAGTTCCCTGAATATCTGTAAAGAAAGAGTAGGGGGTCCAAAACTGTGTTGCTGCCCCCATTGCAGGCCTGGAAGGGGCGCTGTATGTGAGGGATCTGCTGTTAATTGGAGGAGTGAACTAATGTGAATGATATAGAGCCGGGAAGGCTTTACCAACAGTTCATGATGGGGAATAAAGAGGAACATTATAGTCTGCTCATAGTAAAAACCTAATTATTTATTTTAAGGCAGTGTCTAATCGTAAACCAAATACCCACCAACGACATCCTTCTCCCTCACATCTCCAAAACAATCAGCACATACCTTACCTTACATGGCCACTTACACACCCTCCATTGTCTTCTACAGCAATCGCTTGAAGGCAAATATCTGTCCTGCAATTGTCACTTGTAAACAAGGCAGTCGGCATTTCCAAGTGTCAGGAGGTTGCACGTCGCTCACAAGAGATTTCAGCTAAAGGGGGACAATTTGCTTCAGTTACACCAGACTTGCCCACTAACTCTCCCAATGCCATCAAGCCCCTGTCTAAATATGTCACCTTTTCTCAAAAACGATGCCAACCTTTACTTCTATGTCATCTTATCAAATACCCTGAGTACCAGTTTAACTGGTAAGGCTGGGAAAATCCTGGTACAACTATGGGACCTGTTATCCAGAATGTTTGGGACCTGGGGATTTCCGGGTTATGGATATTTCCGTAATTTGGATCTTCATACCTTAAGTCTACTAGAAAATCATATAAACATGAAATAAACCCAATAGGCTGGTTTTGCTTCCAATAAGGATTAATTATATCTTAGTTGGGATCAAGTACAAGCAACTGTTTTATTATTACACATGAAAAGGAAATCTTCTTTTAAACTTTAGTTTATTTGATTACAATGGAGTCAATGGGAGACAGCCTTTCCATAATTTGGAGCTTTCTGGATAACGGGTTTCCAGATAACAGATCCCATCCCTGTACCATAAATATGTTGTATACTTTATTCTTTCAGTCTGTACTCAGTTCATCAGCTTTACCCAAAGCTGAAATGATCAGGAGAGCTGGAACAGGTTTTGGTTGGTGTCATGCAGCAATTATTCAAGGAAAACTATACCCCCAAAATGAACACTTAAGCAACAGATAGTTTATATCAAATTAAGTGGCATATTAAAGAATCTTACCAAACTGGAATATATATTTCAGTAAATATTGCCCTTTTACATCTCTTGCCTTGAACCCCCATTTCGTGATGGTCTGTGTGCTGCCTCAGAGATCACCTGACCAGAAATGCTGCAGCTCTAACTGTAACAGGAAGAGATCACCTGACCAGAAATACTGCAGCTCTAACTGTAACAGGAGGAGATCACCTGACCAGAAATACTGCAGCTCTAACTGTAACAGGAAGAAGTGTTCAAGCAAAAGACACAACTCTGTCTGTTAATTGGCTCATGTGACCTAACATGTATGGTTTGTATGTGAGTACAGTGAATCGTAGGATCCCAGGGGGCGGCCCTTATTTTTTTAAATGGCAATTTTCTATTTATGATTAACCAATGGCACATACTGCTAAAAAGGTATATTATTATGAAAATTGTTTATTAACATGAAGCAGGGTTTTACATATGAGCTGTTTTATGCAATATCTTTTTATAGAGACCTATATGTTTGAGGGGTATAGTTTTTCCTTTAAGTAAAAGCTTTTATATGGTTCTTTATGTTACATTAATGGTGACTTTCTACTGATTTGTATAAAAAGGAGAATGTATTATTGGCAGGTCGCCTGGTTTCATCAAAAACAGAACAATCAATGGAATCTATTTTTTATTGCTCTTGTGCCTCCAGGGTTATAGCACAACAGGCACAACGTTACTAATTTGTAATATTTAGAGTTTGGGTTCAGTTTGACCAGGGCTGAGAATTCAGCTGTTTGAATTATGCTAGAAAAGACTTGGATCCCACTGAATTTTTAATTATTTAGCTTTTTATTCAGCAGCTCTCCAGCTATTTGGTTGCTAGGGTCCTAATTCCCCTAGCAACCATGTATTGATTTGAACAAGAGACTGGAATATAAATAGGAGAGGTCGGAATAGAAAGATATTTAATTAAAAGTAGTAATAGCAATATTTGTAGCCTTACAGAGCATTTGTTTTTAGATGGGGTCAGTGAGCTCTATTTGAAAGCTGGAAAGGGTCAGAAGTAAAATGCTAATCATTCTAAATAGTGATGGGCGAATCTGTGCAGTTTCACTTCGCCGAAAAATTTGCGAAAACAGTAAAAAATTAGCGAAACGCATTGAAGTCAATGAGCGTCAAAATCATTTTGATGTGGGTCAATTTTGATGCGAGCGTCAATTTTTATACGTGTGACTATTTGGTCCAAATGCATTAAAGTCAATGGAAGTCCGAATAACTTTGACGTACGACAATTTTTATGCGTGCGCCAATTTTGACGCACTAAATTTTTTGCTGCCGAACTTTTGCCGCAGTTTCGCAAATTAATTCACTTGCAACGAAACACAGAAATCCACCGCAAATTCATGTCTGGCGAATTTATTCGCCCATCACTAGTTCTTAAACTTTCAAAATAAAAAATGAAGAGCAGCTGATAAAGCTGCTTAGAATTCATTCTATAATGTATTAAAAGTTAACTTAAAGGTGAACCACCCCTTTAAAGTGCCCATTTGGAGCAGAGAGGTAAAATTTGATTCAGCTCATTCTTAGCCCAGTGAAACCACCAAAATGATCTGTTATCTAGGTGGGGGAGTAGGGGAAAAATATATAAAATATATATATACAGAGAGAGGGGGAGAAAGAGAATATTGCTCACTGCCCACCGGTAATTAGAAATGACAACATCATATGATTATGCGTTAAAAATAGTGATGGGCAAATTTGAAAACGGTGAAAAATTCGCAAAACGGCGCGAGTGAATTTTCATCAGCGAATTTAGCGCCCGTTTCACAAATGTATTCGCTGGCGGCGAATCGCGCAAATTCGCGCCTGGCGGATAAATTCGACCATCACTAGTTATAAAGCTATTTCAGGAATGACTCCTAATGTGTAGATCTAGTTTTGCAGCTTTGGTATTATAAAATACCTGTTATCCAGAATGCTCGGGACCTGGGGTTTTCCAGATAAGGGATCTTTCTGTAATTTGGATCAACATATCTTAAATCTACTAGAAAATCATGTAAACATGAAATAAACCCAATAGCCTGGTTTTGCCTCCAATAAAGATTAATTATATCTTAGTTGGGATCAAGTACAAGATACTGTTTTATCATTACACAGAAAAAGGAAATCATTTTTAAAAAATAATGTTCACAGGGAGTTCACATCATTCTTTATACATTAAACAATTCAGTGTCAGTTTATAAATCACTAATGATTTGCATGTGACGTTCTATTTGCTGTCCACTAATCTGCCATATTTGCACTTTTTTTTCTTTTGCTGTCTTTCCTCATTCCCCGGTACAAAGCACCTGACCTTCTGTAACTCTTACACTTATTGTCGTCTATAGAAAAGGTGTGTTTAGTAAACCTGTATCTCTCGTCTTCTCAGTGCCTCCCCCTATAAACATACAGAGGAACAATTACACACACAGATCCCAACTGAAGGTACAGCAGAGACTCGTCCAGGTAAGAACAAACAAAACTCTATGCTCTCATAGATACTCAATGCATAAGGAAATTTTGTGTTTTGGTAATATAGGAAATATCCGTGATACATTTTTAATTTAACTGCCAGCTTGCCGTAAAACAGTCAGAAAGTCATTGAAGGGGCTATTATCCTTTAAATTAACTTCCAGTATAATGTAGAGAGTGATATTCTGAAACAATTTGCAATTGGTTTTCATTTTTTATTTGTGGTTTTTGAGTTATTTAGCTTTTTATTCAGCAGCTCTCCAGTTATTTGTGGTTTTTGAGTTATTTAGCTTTTTATTCAGCAGCTCTCCAGTTTGCAATTTCAGCTGTCTGGTTGCAAGGGTCCAAATTCCCCTAGCAACCATGCCTTTATTTGAATAAGAGACTGGAATAGGAGAGGCCTGAATAGAAAGATGAGCAATAAAAAAGTAGCAATAACAATAAATGTGTAGCCTTACAGAACATTTGTTTTTAAGATGGGGTCAGTGACCCCCATTTGAAAGCTGGAAAAGTCAAAAGCAGAAGGCAAATAATAATAATAACGACCAACTGTGAAATTGCTTAGGGGCATTTCTATCAAGGGTCGAATTTCGAATGGAAAAAACTTCGAAATTCTAATTCAAAAAGACCAACCGAAATTAAGTTGAAGTTTTTTTTGGTCGAATAGGTACGTTTTCGATCGAATAGATCCGTATTCTGCCGAATTCGAAACGTTTGAATTAAATTAATAGCGCAATCGAACTAATTCGATTTGACGTTTTTCCCTCAAAAACTTCAACTTTTCAAAGTCCACCAATTGACTTCAAATAGATTCTAGGAGGTCACCCATAGGCTAAAACAGCAATTCGGCAGGTTTTATATGGCGAATGGTCGAAGACGAATTTTTAAAGAGACAGTACATGATAAATTTTGATATTGGAATTTTCAATTTTTTTTCAAATTGAATTTGGACTATTCCCTAGTCGAAGTACACATAAAATAGCTCGAAATTCAATTTTTTTTAATTTGAAAGTTCATGTCAACCTTTGATAAATCTGCCCCTAAAAGTTAATTTGAAGGTGAACCACTTCTTCAAGATATCCAAAGCTAGCCGTGTCGTTTGTCAGATAAAGAAACATCTCTGTGATTGATATTTCTGATTTCACACAGTGTCACTATATTCTAATGACAGTTTGTGATATTTGTTAGGCATCCGTTATCTAAAAAGCTCCAGATTACGGAAAGGCCGTCTCCCACAGACTCCGTTTTATCCAAATAATCCAAATGTTTAAAAATGATTTCCTTTTTCTGTATAATAATAAAACAGTCGCTTGTCCTTGATCCCAACTAAGATATAATTAATCCTTATTGGAAGCAAAACCAGCCTATTGGGTTTATTTCATGTTTATAGGATTTTCTAGTAGACTTAAGGTATGAAGATCCAAATTACAGAAAGATCCCTTATCTGGATAACCCCAGATCCCAAGCATTCTCGAAAACTGGTCTAATACCTGTAATTGTCTAGACAGTGGGTCATTAGGAGATGACAAGCAAAAAAAAGTAAAGTCCCAGAAATTAAACATACATGTCTACTAAGGTGCCAATTTCCTATTGTTTAGGGATGCAACGAATCCAGGAATCGGCCAGAATTTGGCTTTTTTTTTTTTTTTTTACAGGATTCAGATTCGGCCGAAGTCAAACCGAATCCAAAGCACTTGACTTTTCGTCACACAAACTAGGAAGTTTCCTTTCACCCTTTCTAGTCCTAATTTGCATATGTCAATGAGGATTTGGCTTCAGTTCAGTAATCTTTCACAAAGGATTTGGGATTCCCAAAATAGTGGATTTGTTGCATTCCGTCCTATTGTCCGAAAACCTTTCTACAGCTTCGTGTTGCAGTAGTAATAAGGTATCTCATTTATTCCTGTACAGGTATGGGATCTGTTATCGAATACTCAAGACCTGGAGTTTTCTGGATAAAGGGTCTTTCTGTAATTTGGCACTTAAACCTTTAGTCTACCAGAAAATCCTGTAAACATTTAATAAACCCAATAGACTGGTTTTGCCTCCAATAAGGATTAATTATATCTTAGTTGGGATCAAGTACAAGCGACTGTTTTATTATTACAGAGAAAAAGGAAATCATTTTTAAAAATTTGGATTGTTTGATTATAATGGAGTCTATGGCCGACGGCCTTCTGGTAATTTGGAGCTTTCTGGATAACGGGTTTCCGGATAACGGATTCCATACCTGTCTATATGTATTTGCTAATGTGCCAAAATCTCATTGTTTTCTCTTTATACCAATGGAAATTCTCCACCCTGAAGCTATAGTAATTACATTTTTGTTGAAAAATGTCAGGAACAAAAAATATGCTGTATATGTGATTCTAAGCAGAGATTACTGTCAGGATAATTTACTCCTGATGATGTCTGTGAGTCAACTGATTTTTCTAAAGATGAGACTGAGAATTGTCACCCATTTGTGTTTTGGGGATTATTGAGTAGCAAGTGATTAGGTAACTGTACAGGTAATTATCAGGTAATGGGTAGTAAGTAATTTTGTAGTTAGGTTGGCACTGCCCAAGCCATTATCTTTGTTGGGGGCGATTCCAATTAAAAAGATCATATCCAGTATTTCCAGTTCTAGATTTGTTATTGCCTGTGGGAATAGCGTGTATGTATGTAAGTAATGTGTATATATAACTTTATTTGTAAAGCCCTGTAAGCTGCTGTACGGTGTATTTAAAAGTACAGTATATACATATACAATATATAAAAGTACAGCATATAAATATATAAATAATATATATATTGTATACAAATATACAATATATAAAAGTACAGTATATAAATATACAATATATAAAAGTACAATATATAAAATATATACAATATATAAAAGTACAATATATGAAATATACAATATATAAAATTTCAATATACAAAATATACAATATATAAAATATACAACATATAAAAGTGCAATATATAAAAGTACAATATATAAAATATACAATATATAAAAGTACAGTATATAAATATACAATATATAAAATTACACTTTATAAAATATACAATATATAAAATATACAATATATAGTGAATAAAGTAATCCCTCTTGTAAAATATAAGGATATTATAAGTAACCGAGGAGTTTCATGACCATATAAAAAGACGAGGCCGAAGGCCGAATGTTTTTATACAGGTCATGGAACTCCGAGGTAACTTCTAATATCCTCATATTTTACAACTGGGGGTACATTATTTATTATAATACACAAGTTTCAGTGAGTCATGTGACAGAAATGACATCAGAACTCACCGTTTATAACTGATGACATCAGAACTCACCTTTTATAAGGATATCATTTACAAGATAGTCATGGCTTTTGTGTTATATAAATAATATATATATTGTATACAAATATACAATATATAAAAGTACAATATATAAAATATACAATATATAAAATTTCAATATATAAAATATACAATATATAAAAGTACAATATATGAAATATACAATATATAAAATTTCAATATATAAAATATACAATATAAAAAGTACAATATATAAAATATACAACATATAAAAGTGCAATATATAAAATATACAATATATAAAATTACACTTTATAAAATATACAATATATAAAATATACAATATAAAGTGAATAAAGTACCCCCTCTTGTAAAATATAAGGATATTATAAGGTACCGAGGAGTTTCATGACCATATAAAAAGACGAGGCCGAGTGTTTTTATACAGGTCATGGAACTCCGAGGTAACTTCTAATATCCTCATATTTTACAACTGGGGGTACTTTATTTATTATAATACACAAGTTTCAGTGAGTCATGTGACAGCAATGACATCAGAACTCACCGTTTATAACTGATGACATCAGAACTCACCTTTTAGAAGGATATAATTTACAAGATATTCATGGCTTTTGTGAATTATATAAAATTACACTATATAAAATATACAATTTATAAAAGTACAATGTATAAAAGTACACACAGGGAGGACAAGTAACATAATAAAAAATACACAGAGATTATATACGAGCACAGAGCCTTTTTCTTCTGACTCTTTCCAGCTTTCAATTGGGGGTCACTGACCCCATCTAAAGACAAATGCTCTTTAAGGCTACACATTTATTGTTATTGCTACTTTTTGTTACTCGTCATTCTATTCAGGCCTCTCCTCATTCCAGTCTCTTATTCAAATTAATGCATGGTTGCTAGGGTCATTTGGACTAGTTTTTGAAAATGAAAATTCGGCAGTGTCCAAAAAAATGGATGGCGGCGTCCATTTTTTTGGGACGCCAGCACAATTTTGCCAAAACCAAGATGGTGCATTTTCAAATTCAAGCTACAGTATTTCCAGGGTTGGGGTATAATAAATCTCGAATATTCAAGTTTTTTTTTAACCCAAAAATGTAAGTTTTGACCAATAAAAAAACAACACAAAAACTTGAACCGTAAAGGAGAAATCAACCAATTCTTCCAGCGAAGTTTCACGCGTCCATCTTCTGGCTCCTCTGTAAGCTGACTGGGACATCGGTATTTCTGCGCATGCGCGGTATTACACGGAAATTCCCAATCTCCCAGTCAGCTTACCGAGGACGCAGAAGATGGACGCGTGGAACTTGCTACTTGCTGTAAGAATCTGCAGCGAGGGGTATGGAGTATGGGGCATCTCCCTGGGGGGTAGTTAGCCTGGGGGGAGGAGGGAGGGGGGTCTACATGGGATGGGGGGTACGGGTTTTTTCAGAACAGGTTGATTTCTCCTTTAATAAATCTGCCCCATACTGAAGGTTGAGGCATGCTGTGAAATGTAATCCATCAACATCAAGGTTGTATTCTTAAAGCAATATTGCACAATAAAACTTTTCCAAAACTTTTCCCCAAATCTCCACAGCCAGCGAATGCTTTAAAATGCAAAAAATCCTCCAATGAGAATCCCAGCTGATCTGTGTAAATCTGGCTCCATGTTCTTTGTTCCTGCAACTTGAGTTGGAAGCTTTAAGCCCAGTTTCCCAGCACTGAACAAGGCTGTCCTTTATCCCCATGTTTGATTCCAGTGTCATATAATAAAAAAAAGACAAATAATCTCTATATGTAAGATAACAGCAAGATGCTTGACATTGTAATGAGCTTCAACATTTCCCATTGGTCAGTTCTTTTGCATTTATAATGAAGTTTTTGATCAGTAGAATTATTATTGGTGAATTTTCTTGCATCTTTAATTACGTTTTTCGGGAACTTCTATAGAAAACTAGGGGGTGCTGTGGGACAGTGTTATGGCTGGGTTTACATGCCCTTTAATTCTGCCAATCTACGTGTCACACATACAAGCTTTTGTGTACAAAGTGGGGTTATTGTATTAGCCTATCCCTGGGCCTATCATTATGTGATCATTATAGAGAGGAAGTGAACAGGATGATTTCCCCAGTGGAACAACTGCTCTTAAAGGAACAGTAACATCAAAATTAAAAGTGTTTTAAAGTAATAAAAATATAATGCAGTGTTGCCCTGCACTGGTAAAACTGCTGTGTTTGCTTAAGAAACACTACTATTGTTTATATAAATCAACTGCTGTGTAGCCATGGGGGAAGCCATTCAAAGGAGAAAAGGCTCAGGTTACACAGCAGATAGCAAATAAGCTCTGTCTGTCTAATGGTGTTATCTGTTATCCATTAGTTAACCTGTGCCATATAGCCATTTTTCAATTTCCGCCATTGCTCCACAGCAGCTTGTTTATATGAACTATAGTAGTGTTTCTGAAGCAAACAGATCAGTTTTACCAGTGCAGGGCAACACTACATTATATTCTCATTACTTTAAAACACTTACATTTTTTGGTGTTACTGTTCCTTTAAGAATTTAATTTGTAAAGGCAGCCTTCTATCATTCAGACAAAGATATTTGTAAAGCAGAAAATTATTATTGGGTTCACTGAAAGCTTCACTGAAAGAAAGGTCAGTAGTAATGGGCAAATTTGTCCTGTTTCGCCAAGAAATTTGCGAATTCCCAACGAAATTCGCTAAACGGCAAGTGGCAAAAAAATCAGTGCCGGCGGCAATTTTGACTCTAGCGACAATTTACATTAAAGTCAATGGGAGGATGAATAATTTTGACGCGCTGCAGTTTTATGTGTGCGTCAAATTGTCGTGGGCATCAAACTTTTTTTTTTCTATTCACCAGCGGTGAAACGCAGAAATTTTCAGCAAATTCCTGCCCATCACTAAAGTTCACCTTTAGCTGTCACCTGGTGAACAATTGTTGTTGTTAATAAACAGACTCCATGGAGACACAATGTTCATACTCTGGGGTGAATTTTTGATAATATTTAGCATTCAGAAAAAGCCTCTGCTATTTAGGAAATACATTGCTTATTATTTAAAAACACACAACCCTTTTGCTCAGCATTAATCATTACTCATCATGCTTCGTCAAGTTACAACTTCTTACAACCCCCAGTAACGAATGTATTATTACTCAAGACTCAAGGTGGACCTTCAGTGTAGATATGGAGAAAGGGTTTTCCACACTGGCTTCTCTACTCACAGTTCACAGCAATGGATGGTACTGATGAGTGGATAGGAAGGGATAGACTTTGCTGTGTGCTGGGCACTTCTGAAGATTTTTTTGCATCGGCCCGGTGATGACTAGTTACTCTTTCTGTCACTGTGTCTATCTGCTTGAGTCCTTTGCTTTCAGGTGGCACTAAATTACTAAACCTTCTCCTCTCCTGGAGTTTCTGCTTGTCCACTAACTACCCTCAATTTGACTCTTAGGGGCAGATTTATCAAGGGTCAAACTTCGAGGGCTAAAAAACCCTTGAATTCGACCCTCAAAGTAAAATCCTTCGAATTCGAAGGATTTTAGCGCAAAAGGTAAAGCAGAAAGTTATTATTGGGTTCACTGAAAGAAAGATCATTAGTGATGGGCGAATTTATCATGTTTCGCCAAAAAATTTGCAAATTTCCAGCGCCGAGTGGCAAAAAAATCAAACGATTCGAACGATTTTAAGCGATTGATCGAAGGATTTTTATTCGACCAAAAAAAAACTTAAAAAAGTGCTGTGGAAGGTCCCCATAGGCTAACATTGGACTTCGGTAGCTTTAATTTGGCGAAGTATGAAGTCAAAGTTTTTTTTAAAGAGACAGTACTTCGATTATCGAATGGTCGAACGTTTTTTACTTCGAATCGTTCGAATCATTCGATCGAATTTGACCAATTCGATGGTCGAAGTACCCAAAAAATTAATTCGAAATTCGAATATTTTTTGATTCGAACTATACACTCAAGCTTAGTAAATCTGCCCCTTACTCTTAGAGGCCTATTTATCACATTTTAGTGTTTTTTTTTAATTTTTGAACCTACAACTAAACTCACAACTGTAAAACTGTGAATGTCATGAGATTCATTAAAAAATAGGAATAAAAAAGTACAAACGGAAAAGAATGTGCTAAGTAATACGAATACCTCAAGAACCTCTAAAAATGTGAGTTTTTCAGACCATTTTCAGCAAAAAAAAATGAAAACCTCTAAAAGTCCGAATGGAACTAAAAATAAGATCAGTGCAGCAGCCATTGACGTCTATAGGACAGCAACAACTTTTACCAGGCAAAGTTTTGTACTAGTTTACACTTAAAAAAATCTCGAATTTTTAGAAATGGGAAAACCACAAAGATTTACGGAAAAAAACTAAATGAAATTGTTAGTAAATGGGCTCTACTAGAGTGCACTTTATCTGCTTTAGCAGCTAGATCGTTTTCCATTCACATTTTTTAAAGTTATTTACAATTTGGCAAAATTTTGAGATGACATTTTATACTTTTCAATTTTTGCCAGACCATGTATATAAATGTCATCTATCATTTTTCTAAATAGGCCCTTTAATATCCTTAAAGGGTTCTTTTAATTTGTTTTGCTTTTTGATTTAGCAGACACATTGATTACTGTATATTGTAGAATGCTCACAGGGGCCTTGAAAATATAAGGACCTATAGAATGTGTATGTGTGACTTCAATTGCTACAATTCAAGTCAATTCATAACACAATGATCAGTTGAACGTGACACTTTGGAGCTCTGTTTGCCTTAAGGGTATTTCTACCCTCTACTACTACATTTATTTACTGGGGTCCCAGTACTAGTGGGATTTTAAACTACAGTTACTTTCAGTGAGATGGCTTGGCTACAGGCAGTTTCAGCCGTATAAGGAAGGAGATCAACAAGAAAAACATGCCTCAGGGGCTAGTCAAGAAGCATAATGACTTGGTGTTTACATTAAAAGCAAAGCAGGTTAGACAACATTAAAATTCTTTTGAAAAACCCACAGACTTCCCTTGTCTCCGAGCATTTTGTTCCTAAGTAGAGTCATGTGTTTCATTGACTCATCACGGAAAAAGATGCCCACAAAAGTTTTGACAACACTACTCAAAACACAAAGGTTACTCTGCTTGGTGGTATTATACAAGTGCTCTTTTATGATTGATTTTATTCATTTACTTGTAGACAACTCAGAATGTAATATTTCCAAAAGACTTTGCATCCTGAAAACTCTTTGCTAAAAATCATATATGGAAAATGTTATTGCTCCAATGCAATAATCCCCAACCAGTGGCTCACGAGTAACATGTTACTCACCAACCGCTTGGATGTTGCTCCCAGTGGCCTAAAAGCGGGTGCTTATTTTTGAATTCCTGGCTTGGAGGCACGCTTTGGTTGCATATAAACAGGTGCCAATTACAGCCCTTATTTGGTACACCTAGGAACTTTCTTCATGCTTGTGTTGCTCCCCAACTGTTTTTATATTTGAATGTGGCTCACGGGTCAAAAAGTTGGGGACCCCATGGCAAAACCTTCACAGAACACTAAAAACCAGCTCCATCTAGATTTATGTTACTCCACACTAAAAATAAAGCCTCAGCGCATTAGGAGGTGATAGAAACACTTATTTTTTAATTGCAGGCTGGCACAAACCAGACTTCACTCCAATAGTTGATACAGTTAAAAAGAGATTTATTTAAAGGAGAAACAAATCCTTAATTAAAAAAAACCTTATACCCTACCCTACATAGACCCTCCCTCCCAGCCTAGCTACCCCCGTGGGCAAATGCCCCTAACTCTTTACTTACCCCTCCGTGCAGATTCTGTCCAGCCATCTTCTTCTCTTCGGTAATCTTCGGAATGAGACTTGTGAAGCAGCGCATGTGCAGTTGGAGCAATTTTCTGTTTCGTGACAACTGTGCAAAACTCACGAAAATTGCTGATGCGCCCATTCTGAAGATTACCGAATCGTCTGAAGATGGAGCCTGTTAACTCTGCTAGACAGAATCGGCACGGAGGGGTAAGTAAAGAGTTAGGGGCATTTGCCCGGGGAAGCAGCTAGACTGGGGGTCTATGTAGGGTAGGGTGTTTTTTTATTAATGGTTTATTTCTCCTTTAAGACAAAAACATCTCAATCTGTAGCCTTACGTGTTTCATGACTTTTGGGCACTTTGTTATAATTTTATGACAGTGCCCACAAGTAGGGATGGCGAATTTGATCTGTTTGTTTCGACAAAAATTTGCCGCCAGTGAAATGTCGCTGACGCCCATTAAAGTCTATGGGCGTCAAAGAAATTTAGTCGTGCGACGAAATTTTTTTGACACACGTCTTTTTATTTTGACCCGCAATGCCATACAAGTCTATGAGTGTCATTTTTTCGGCGAAACAAGGCGAAAAAAATCACCCATCCCTACCCACAAGGCACGAAACGCATAAGGCTACAGATTTAGATGGTTTTTGTCTTAAACTCCTTCAGTTTATACCTGTGTTTGAGTCTGTGAATCAGGTATTTTCTGTCTAAATAAGGACAGATGGGAGGGATGATATAAATACTGTGCGTATACTGGAGCTTGAATAATTAATGGCCCTTTGTAGGACAACAATCCAAAACACATCAAAATATCCAAATAACATTGCAATGGCCTTCGGCACAAAAAGGAGCTACAATACCGCAGTCTCCATCTAGCTGAGAACTGTGGAACTATCCTATACAGCCAAAAGTATGTGGAGATCTGCCAGTCAAACATCTCATTTCAAAACCAATTAATATAAAGATAATCCTCTCGTTGCTGCTATAACAGCCTATATCCTTCTGGTAAGATATTCCATTAGATGTTAGTACTTTTGCTTCGATTCATACTTCGGCACTGATGTTGGGGATCAAGCCTGCTCACAGTGAAATTCCAATTTATCCCACAAGCATTTATTTAATTTGAGGTCAGGGATCTGTGCAGGCCAGTCAAGTTCCTCCACTCCCATATCTGAAAACCCAATAATTATGAGCCTTTCGTTGTGCATGGGTTATTATACTGCTGAAAAAGGTAAGAGCCTCATCCAAATTGTCGTCAAAAACTAGTAAACGCAAAATTGTTAAGATTGTTTTTCTCTTTTTAACATAGACTAGCCGAGTGGTGTATTGAATGAAAAGCAACATTCTAGGCCACAATTGAACCTCAATTCCCAAACATAGAAGGACATAGAAGGATATAATCAGTGTTTATCAATAGGTAAACGACAGCATCTCAAGTTTTAACTCATGTCTTCTCTCTGTCCAAACAAGGATTTTTCTAGCCAGATTTTGCCTTCTGTACATTTGGAAATATGTTCTTCCATTACCTTGGAATCCATCTTCAATGTGTTGGGTTTTTTGTTGTCATTCTAGGTTATACAAATTCAGCCCTGATCTTTTCTGAGACTTAAATGGACCCCAATGTGGTAGGTGAACTTATTTGTATTTTTTGGAAATATAATCGAAGACTGTGAAATCAAACCCTGTCCCAGTTGTACATATCTATGTCCTAAAGCAAGCTAATAAATATGTGAATACCAGTTTGTATGGTTTGGGCCCAATCTTCATTGTTTCAATATTATCAACAATAGAAGGAATAGTGACCAGTGGGAGTCACTATTTGGGGTATAATTTTTTATGGATTTGGTCCATATAATGACCCTATAATGCAGAAATATTTTTCAAGGTGAATTTTATATTAGTTTTCAAAAATGTATTGGTGGTTTAACCAGAATGCTCGGGGCCTGGGGTTTTCCAGATAATGGATCTTTCCATAATCTTGATCTTCATTCCTTACATCTACAAGAAAATAATTTAAACATTAAATAAACCCAATAAGCAGGCTTTGCCTCCAATAAGGATTAATTATATCTTTGTTTGGATCAAGTACAAGCTACTGTTTTACTATTACAGAGAAAAAGGAAATCATTTTTTAAAAATTTGGATTATTTGGATAAACTGGAGTCTATGGGAGATGGCCTTTCTGTAATTCGAAGCATTCTGGATAATAGGTTTCCGGATAAAGGATCCCATTACTGTACTAGGAGGCCAGCTGGTAGTAAAAGTACCCAAGTGTAATTGGATTAATACACTAAAAGCAATACCTATACCTATATTAAAATTGTATTTGAATATTTATTAAAAATATATTAACTATTCATTTTTTTACAGTCTTAAAAGCTCAATATGTCCTATTTTTCTTCTTCTTTTAACAGCGATATTTAGTTTTCCAAGGAATGTCTTCTATTGGAGTAGAGAGATTTCTCTTTTCAAGATTCACAGTGAAAATTTAAATTTTCGAATTCGAATTTCGAAATAGGAATTTTCAAGTTTTTTTATGTCCAAAACTGTCAAATTCGACTAGGGAATTATTAAAATTAAATTAAATTAATTTTTTTTAAAAATTCAAATTCAATTTTCGAAAATTTATCATACACTGGCCCTCAAATTTGTCTATTCACCACCTTAAACCTGCTGAATTTCTGTTTAAGTCTGTAGAAGATGTGATGGGATCAATTTGAAGTTGCTTGCAGCCTTCCAGACATTCTCTGTCCTAAGTTCCAGGAGCCTCCCCTTTTATAACCTCCCAGCCTCCACCCTCTGGGGTCCTTCCCTAAAGGTGGCCATAGACGCAAAGATCCTATTGTACGAATTCAAGATTCATGTGTGGAGAGTGCTTACACCTGATATGCCCGTAAGTGGCATATTGGGGAAAGATCTTTGCGTCTATGGCCTCCTTTACTCTTATGAAACTACTATTACTCTCTACCTCCGTCTAGTGGCCAACCCAATTATAAATTATATGAACAATTCATATTTCACCTCCTTGCAAAAGATATAGTCATCGCCTGACGAGTTTCGTGTCACTGGGACAATTAATCATAGGCATTGTCCCTTTAATTCATGTTATGATATTTGGATCATATTTGAATTTTCAAAAGGCATGAGAAGGATAACTCCAGGTTATCCAATCAAATGCCTTTTTCAGTGTCTATTGATAGGAATTCTGTAGGTAGATTTAAAAATCCATGACTTGTAAACATGCTAAATCTACACAAACTGCCATCATACACCTTGTCTGGGCTTTAGGAGAACTTAAGAGGGACATGGAGAATGGTCCTACCTTGTTGCTGCCACTTCTAATTACTATGAGAACAATCCAATTACCAGTAACAATCCAGTAACCCACAGCAACCAATCAGCATGAAAAGGTGTTTTAAAGGGGTTGTTCACCTTTAAATTAACTTTTAGTGCGACATTGATATTCTTAGACACTTTGAATTGGTTTTCATGTTTTATTATTTGTGTTTTTTCAGTTATTTAGCTTTTTTAATTTAGCAGAGTTCAATTTCAGCACTCAGATTGCTAGGGTCCACATTATCCTAGCAACCATACATTGATTTGTATAAGAGATATGAATAGAAGAGGCAGTAGCGTAACTGGAGGGGGGCGGGCCCTGGTGCGTGACGCGCAGCCAGGCCCCACCCCCTTCTGTACTGCCCGCATTTGTCAGTGGCGCACGGGAGTGCACGGGATGCCGGGGGGGCACTGAGGGGGTGCGGGGCTGGCCCGCTCACACCCCCTGCTCCCCCGGTAGTTCCGCCACTGAGAAGAGACCTGAATAGAAAGATGAGTAATAAAAAGTAGCTACATGTGTAGCCTTACGGAGCATTTGTTTTTAGATGGGGTCAGTGACCCCCATTTGAAAGCTGGAAAGAATTAAAAAAAACTTTACAACATAAAAAATATAGGCCACTTGAATAGTTGCTTAGAATTACCAAAAAAAACCCAAAAAGTGACCTACCCCTTTAAAGGGGAACTCCGGCTTCCAAACCAAAATTTGATAAAGAGGCTCACATAACAGAGAAACCCCTAATATACCCATCACAGTTACCTGTTTCTTCAAAAAGTGTGAATAAATGCCATTCTCTATGCTGAAATCCAACTGTTTAACAGTTCTTCTCTTTCTGCATCATTTGAAATCCTGGCAGGGAAGGAGGGACTAAACACTGATGTTACAAATTGTAACAACTTCTCCACAGCTACAGACAGCATGCAGGAACTACATAACCCACAATGCATTGCACTGTGATGTTCCTTTCCTTATTGAAATCACATGTGCAGGGAATTGTGGGGTTTGGAGGATGCAGGCTGAGGACAGATGGCTGTTGATACAAAGTAACAGTAGTCAGACAGCTCAGCAAAGTAGTCAGACAGATCAGCAGGAGAGCAGTGGGCTAGGCTTAGGGAACTGTTCCAAACCATCAAAAATCATGAAAATTCTGCATATTTTTTAAGTGGTGTATATTGCAAAGGTGCTTGAAATTATGTTTACTTTTCAAAAAGTTATGTTTGTGTGTAGTTCCCCTTTAAGCAAAGACAAAATGTTGACACAAGCATCTGATTGGCTACTTTTGATGCAAAAAAAATGTCCCCATTTTTAATATGACAGAATATTTGACATTGATCTTCTCTTATTTTTTTTTGTCTTGTTTAACATAGTACGTTGTCCCACCCAGCTACAATGAGTATGAGCTGCCTCCACCTCCTCTTTATGAACCAGTTCCTTATACAATACCAGTCAAGCCTCCACCGCCTCCATACAGCTCCGAAGTAAATACTGCCCAATTTGGAGCAGGACCTCCAACAAGATCCTCATCCTGGACTCACAGTAAATGATTTTCATTAATTAACCCAATCTTTGTAAAAATCTTTATTTTTCCAGGGGACACAAGGGGAAGTACAGTGGAAGTTATATTATATTCCTGTAGAATTACTGCAGAACTGCATTCAAAAGCGCTTGGTTGCCATGTTTTCTCTATATTAACCATTTCTTTCTTTTTTTTTTATAGAAAAGAAGATTTGCCTAATTTCTGCCACAGTTGTTTGCACAGTGGTAGCTATTGGGGCTGCACTAATTATAGGGTTTTTGGGTAAGAGAAACAGTATTTCTTGTATTTAACATGTGTATGCCTTTGTATTCCAAATTGAAGGGGTTGTTTACCTTTGAGTTAACTTTTTGGATGATGTAGAGAGTGATATTCTGAGGCCAATTTGCAATTGGTTTTCATTTTTTATTATTTGTGGTTTGAGTTATTTAGCTTATTATTCAGCAGCTCTCCAGCAATCTGGTTGCTAGGGTTCAAATTACCCTAGCACCCATGCTTTGATTTGAATAAGAGACTGGCTATACATAAGACATGACCTGAATAGAAAGATGAGCAATAAAAAGTAACAATACATTTGTAGCCTTACAGAGCATTTGTTTTCAGATGGGGTCAGTGACCCCCATTTGAAAGCTGGAAAGAAAAAAAGCAAATAATTCTGAAAATATAAAAAATAAATAATGAATACCAATTGAAAAGTTTCTTAGAATTGTCCATTCTTTAACATACTAAAAGTTAACTTAAAAAGGAGTTATCCTTTAAAAGGATACTGTTTTATTTGTTTCAACCTTTTATTTATTATACTAAACAAGCTTTCGGGTTCCATATATTTTTATAAAAGGAACCCAGAAATCGGGCTCAGGCGGGTGCGGGTGGTGGGAGGATGGGTATCTTGCGGGTGCGGGTCCGGGAAATCCCAACCCGCACATCACTACCGGACAGGACATTCAAGTGAATGACATGGTGATCAGTCAATCGCTGATCGCCATATCATCAGACCCGCCCCCTGATGTACCCACCCCTGACAACATCCAGAAGGAAAAACAAGCTTCCCGCAGTGATTATAAACTGCAAAATGTCTCTTAAAAATGGGAATATTCAAATTGTTATTCAAAGTGTAGAAATGGATATTTGATATTTAGTGCTAATGGCAGACTTGTTGTACAGGAGGGCAGGGCATGTATCTTTAAAACCACATATAATAGTTATAATAAGAATCTGATCAAATTGGTATATCCATTCCAGTAAATATTGCCCTTTTCCTTCTGTTACCTTGAGCTGCCATTTTGTGATCTCACTCACTGATCACCTGACAGGAAATAATGCAGCTTCTAACTTTACCCGAAAGGAGTGTTTTCTGCCCTTCCATTGGCTGATATAACCTAGCATGTGTGTGCGTGGCCCTGGGTTGTGTGTGAGCGCAGTACTGTGCAACAGACAAAGGGTGGTTTTAAATACTTAAAATAGCAATTTTTCTATATGATATTATCCAATGGCAGAGGCTATTAGCATACTTCCCAACTGCCCGTTTTCTGTGGGTCTCAATTCTGACAGCTCAGCCTGCAGCCCGAGGTGTCTAACTGAAATGTCCCGACTTTCTCTTTGATCTCCTGCACTGACACTAGAAAAAGTAACAAAGTTCCTGAAATGTCATTAAAATTGGCCCTGAACACTCAGCAGCTGCACTTGGATACTTTTGTAACAATTTAAGTTAAGCAAAGATACAATTGCAACAATTTAAGATATGCAAGTCTCTTGGAAGAACTGAGACTCACAGCTTAAAAGGCAAAACTGTTATAACACATAAAACATTGCCCTAAAACTCCCAGAAATGTGTTCAAATGTTCATAACCTGACAAATTTTGTAAAACGGACATGGTAATTAGGGGGTGTGGTCATAAAATGGGCGTGGTACAAGTTGTTGTCCCTCTTTTCATTTTTCAAATGTTGTGAGGTATGTATTAGTGAAAAATATTTCTCACGAAAAAGCTTTGTTATGCTTGCCGCCTGTTCAGCTACCTGGGTCAGGCCAACTGGGTCGAAATTGCCTGTCCGGTTCTCCAAATTAAATAAACCGTGCAGGATTGTCCTAGACTGACACAGTGATCGACCAATTGCCAGTCGCCATGTCATAGCCCTGCCCATGACATCGCCCAGTCCGCCCCAAGATGTCACAGGCCTGCCCCCCTGCCTGGACACTGAAGCCTCCAAAGGTGGCAAATCTACTTTATCGATTTGAAACAATGTATTATATATATGGGCTGTTTATGTGATTTTTTTATATAGAGACCTACAGTAACTATAACTAGCCTAATGGGTGACATAACTGCTCAATAATTGTCCCATGGCTACTTTGTTTAATACTTTTTTAATTTGATAAAACTATAAAGTCAATTTTTTTTTTTTTTCGTTTTTACAGTCACAAAGCCATCAAACACGGCAACCTGTCAAATTCGCTGTGCCTACTCTTCCAAGTGTATCTCTCCCTACCAGATATGCGATGGAACATACGACTGCATTTTTGGAACTGATGAAGATAATTGCGGTAAGGACTAATCTGCTAATAGTAGAACATGAATGGCTGTAAGCCAAGCCTTAAAGGAGAAGGAAAGGTTAAAACTAAGTAAGCCTTATCAGAAAGGTCCATCTAAATATACCAGTAAACCCCCAAAGTAATGAGTCCCCTATCAAAAGAAACACTGCATTTCTTTCCTTCTATTGTGTACACATGGGCTTCTGTATCAGACTTCCTGCCTTCAGCTTAAACCTCATTGCCCTGGGCAAGAGCATGCTCAGTTTGCTACTCTTCCCCCTCCCCCTCCCTTCTCTACTGTAATCTGAGCCCAGAGCAGGGAGAGACTCAGGCAGGAAGTGATGTCACACCACATTAATACTGCAGCTCCTATTCTAAACAAACAGAGAGTTTCTAGAGCTTTTTACTCAGGTATGGTAAAATATTCTACAGAATAAATATAGAATTCTAGCTTGCACTACTGCAGCTAATCTATTGGCAATAAAATGCCTCCATAGCTTTCCTTCTCCTTTAAACAACTCAGAAGATACACAGTGCCCAGAGTGCTCTATTTGTACATCGTTTATTATTATAAAGCTGTGCCTTATATGTGGTTGCACCCTATTCTAATGAGGTCCTGATAAAAGATCAGAAGCAAAAAGTGCTTAATCTGGTCTAGACCCAATAGAGTTGGGCTTGTTTCTCTTCTGTGGATGTTGTTTTTCCTTCCATGTGGTGGAGAATGTGCTGCATCTGTGGCCTAAACCCCTGATAGCTCCAAATATAGATGTCTTAACACAGTTTAAAAGATATATACACAGTTCTGGGGATAAAGATACCTTGATGGACTTAACTACTTCACTCAAGAGGAATCTTTGATTAAAGAGTCAGTAATTTAAAAACATTTCCTATTTTTATTTTTTTTATGTTTATTTATACTAACCGCAATACCACTATTAATTTATTCTGTAAGTTGCATTCTGTCTTGTCAGTGGTGTTGTAGGGAGACCCACTGTATTAATATTGTCAGGGTCCGACTGGGCCATTGGGACCCCGGGAAAAAACCCGGTCGGCCCCCAGCTCTTTTGGGTCAAGCCATCCCTGACCGCTCCCTGCACTCCCTCTCCTTACCTCCCTCCCTGACCCTGGTTGTGGTGGAAATGGTACACTCCCTCACTCGTGCACAAGGAGGCGGGGTGTCAGCAGAGAGGACTGTATGGCTGGGTAGCCTGGTGGATGGTTTGGGGGTCCCTGAGGCTGCAGGCCCAGTGGGTCCTGGGCCCCCCAGTCTGACGCTGAATATATTAATAGGGGAGTTATCTTAACTAGTGGATGGTACCTGGATGGTACAGAGAGATCATTCATGCAGTCGAAACAAGAACACGAGGAGGCCTATTTATCAACATTTTTGTGGTTTTAGCTGTTCTTGAAACCACGACTAAACTCACTTTGTCTAAAATCAGGAATATCATGAAAGATCCCGAATAAAAAAAGTCTGAATGTAAAATAAAGCTGAACGATCAAAAAAAAAATACAAATACCTAGGACAATTCTTAGTGGGAAAAAATATCCGAAAAGCTCTAAAAGTCTGAATTGATTGATGGACGGGCCATTAGAATTAGCACAGCTCCCACTGACTTCTATAGGACCTTAATCATTTTTAGAGAGTCGTGGAAAATTTTAAATTCGATGTTAGTAAGTGGGCCCCTTAGGGATCAATGTTTTGGTCCAGTTCTTCACTATATACATTTTAAAGAAGGTCGATGGAAAGATGCAGCAACCTACTATGGAACTAAATGAGCTAATATTAGTAGTAGTAAAAAAAATGTTCTCAAGTATGAGCAACGTTATGAAGAATTGTATAGTCCTAGTAGAAAGTTATGTTTATTAATAAATGCTTAAAGAGGCTGATTTTTTCCATAGTTACTAAAAGCCCAAGCAACCCAACATGCCAGATTTACTGTATCTACACCTTTAAGTGTATTTATGGCTACCAGATATGTGATGGTATAAGAGACTGCACTTATGGAGATGATGAAAACAATTGTGGTAAGACATTTTTAGATGTATGGTTTAAGACATAATTCATTTCTTGAATTTTTTTTTTTTCCTGTGTACATACATTATATTTAAGCCTTAAAGGAGAACCAAACCCTTTTTATTATAATACCCTACCCCCTACCCTACATAAACCCCCCTCCCTGCTCCCACCCAGCTTAGGTGTTACCCTGGGTAAATGCCACTAACTCTTTACTTACCCCTTGTTGCAGATGCAGGCATCGGAGTTCACGGGCGCCATCTTTTCTCATCGTTAATCTTCGGGAAGAGAGCAGCGTATCGGCACATGCACAGTTGGCACAATTATATGGTCCCGAACAACTGCGCGTGCACCGAAAGCCACGGAAATTACTGAAGTGCTGGAAGAAGACCCGAAGATTACTGAAGAGAAGAAGATGGCGCCCGTGAACTCTGATGCCCTGAATCTGCAACGAGGGGTAAGTAAAGAGTTAGGGGCATTTACCCCAGGGTAACACCTAGGCTTGGGGGGGCAGGGAGGGGGGTCTATGTAGGATAGGGGGGTAGGGTATTTTAATAAAAAGGGTTTGGTTCTCCTTTAAAACTACTAGATCAATGTGAGTATATTTAGAGTATATTTATATTTATGACAGTAATATGTCACTCATTTGTATAGTTAAATATCTCTTACAGACTGTAAAATGTACTGTGCTTCAAAGTTCAGTCTACCCCATATACAGAATTACATAGCCTAACCTCTGCTGTATATGATATTCTGGCACAAAATTCCAGGTTACTTTAAGGACATTCCCTGTTTAACGTGGTGCCTCTAATGGGGCCAAGTAACCTGTGGTTGAAATATTAGGTACATACATATGACATCTGGTCTGGAAATAGGTCAGCCCAAAAAGTGTTGGGCAGGATTCCATTCTGAAGGCAGTTGGGGTGAAAGTAATGCAGCTCATCTGTAAGATGTGTCTTCTCTTTCCCCTGGTGTAATGCAACAAATCATCATTGGAGGGGCTGATGGAGAAAGCTGATTCGTTCAAAGCGCTAACGGGGGAATGTAATAAAAATCACTAACGGAAAAACTATTCGCAATGCGAAAAGTTATGCCTTTGCGCGAACAAATTTTGCTTTGTGCGAATTTAATATAGCTTTTGCGAGCCCGGAAACTGTTTAGCGACCACTTCCGACAGTGAAAGACCGTTTGCGAATTTTATAGTTTGCGCCAATGCGCAGTCAATGTAATAAAACTTCTTACTGAAAAAGTCATTATGTTTGCTCCAAAAGATTACGACACCTTCAAGCACTTCTTATGAATGCGCAATTAAAATTCGCAATGCGCAATTAAAATTCGCAATGCAATAACAGTTTAAGGAACAATATTACATTGCGAGATGTGGATTTTTAGTTTTATTGGTGCGAATTGTTTTGCTCTTTGCGACTTTTATTACATGCCCCTGTAAGTGTTCAAACTGTGTAGTGGGGCAAGATACTTTGGGTCAGATTAAATTCAGTGAGAAAAAAGTCATTGATGAGATTCAATTTGAAATGCAATTCAATTCAGAAAAACTTATCTCATGGTAAATCACATGAAAACTCTATTAAAGTTTATGGGTAAAAACTGGAACTGATAAACCATGTTAAATGTGATAAACCATGAGATAACTTTTTATCACTGAATTGAATCTGGCCCTTTGTATGGGAAGGAACTGTCTGGAGACCAGTTGGGGTGAGATTTAGGTATAAGCATATTTGCTGTCTTAAATATTCCATGAAGCCCAGCCTGGAAGCCAGTGTAGGTGAAATGTGGCTAAGGTTTAAACAAAAGTTTAAACTTTTTATGAGGAAAAGAATGACTTCAAGGTGAACGTTGGACTACAAAGTGGGGCTTGAACCCAGAAGGCCCGGAAATCATTTATTTAAAGCTAACAGCTAAAGCTGTACTTCTTACAGTGAGGGCCAAATGACACAGAGGCATTATCTTGCTATTCAACACTTGGCTATTTACTAAAAATGTAATTTCACTTTTGTTCCACAAATCTCTAAAAAATTTTGTTTTTCGAATTTTTTTTAAAAAAAAATCTCTAAAAATTCAATATTTATGAAGTGTAACAACAAAAACCACTAATACAAAACTTTGCCAGCTAAAAGTTGTCAAGGTCCTATAGAAGTCAATGGGAGCTGTCCTATTGGACAGTTTTAAATTAATTCAGACCATTAGAGGTTTTCAGATTTTTTTCACTAGGAGTTGCCTGAAAAAACGAACATTTTTAGAGGTTTTTGAGGAATTCGTATTTTAGCGCATTCTTTTCCTTTCATTCTCTTTTTATTCGGATCTTTTAAGAAATTCCATAGTCTTACAGTTTGTGAGTTTAGTTATAGTTTCAGAAACCTCTAAAACCTCTGAAATTCAACCTTTGACAAATAGGCCTCTACATGAAATACAACTTCTTTACTCAAGATGCATTTTATACTAGCAAGTCAATAATTCTTTACGTACAGTAACAACAAGACCAACTTACTGTGAAAAGAGTTGCGGCTCATCACCAAGTTGTGTCCTGTCTTCCCAGTGGTGTGATGGGGTGACCCAGTGTCCTAATGGAGAAGATGAGATGTCCTGTGGTGAGTAATGATGATCTTCCTCAGTTCTATTCTACGAGGATCATCTGCCTAAAAATACATTTCAAATGATTTTAAACAAAGTCTATAATTTTCGAGAAGTAATTCATCCAATAATTGAAGATACGTACCAGTGGGCCCAGGGCTTGATTAACAACAGGAGTTTCAGGGTCCTGTCTAATATTAACAAGGTTCTTAAAAGAGATTTTGGCTCTGCTCTTCTATTCAGCATTTAATTATTCCTGGTATTATTTTGTGTGTTTTTTACTGTTTGTACCGTTTTGCTTTAAGTAGAAAGTTTAAATATGATACAAAATATATTTATATTTACAAATGAATTAAAATACCTATGCATCTTCCTCAAAGGAAGGTTATTTCTCTTAGAGGTTTGTACTTTTTTGGCTTTTTCTCTCCTGTTCTGAGGATGGACTGGACTGTTGAGCCCTGACCAACTCATATACTGTAGATCTATTATCTGGGGTCCACAAGAAACGAGTCCTAGAACATCCTCCATGTAGTTTTTTTTATTCCTTGTAGAGTTACAGGACATTCTGTAAGGAACAAACCTACTTTCTCTTCCAGTGAGATTATATGGAGCAGACTTCCAACTGCAGGTCTATTCTCCATTAAAGTCAGCATGGCTGCCCGTGTGCAGTAATAACTGGAATAATGACTATGGGAAGCTTGCCTGCCAGGACTTTGGATACAGCAGGTAAATATATTTATGTGTATTATGTAAATTCTGTTGGTTATATTGTATATCCTACAGTTAATATTACTAGAAGTAATTTTATGCATTCTTTAGTATCCATTACTATTGGTAGAGTAAAAATACTACAGAAAACATGGAAGAAATGAGTATTGACCCTGCCCATGTTGGCGTTTATAGTGTACGGGAACATACCCATCGTTTATTAAAAGAATGCCGTCAGAAGGCAGTTGCCTCAAACTTCGGGTGACTTTCTGAAAACCAAGCGATTTAACCAAGGGATTTAAATGGCATGGACAGCCTTCTCACCTCCTCTATGAAACACTCAGATAGACGTTTCTTTAGTGGATTGAAAAGGCTGCAGCCAAGTTTTATTAAACATAAATTAACAATCACAGAGTTTTACATTTTCAAACAATTTAACATTAGAACAACTATCCAGTGACATCTCCAACACTAACCGCTGAAGGCTGCTTCTATGGAGATACCCTGCTAGGCACAGTATTAAAATCCTGAGGCTAGTTCTCTTGTCTTTGTCCCTCCCCTTTTAACAGCATCTAATCTCTGCAACCCTAGCCTCAGACCTACCCAACTTCCGCTATGACTCCTGTCCACGTACTCCACTCAACTTCCTTCCTTTCCCTGTAGATGTGACTCATATCACTCTCCCACCGCTTCATATTCGCCTAAAAGGGGTCAGGTAAAGGTGGGCTGGAAAGGTAAAGTGGTGTTTGACCCCTTACTGCGTTTCCCACTTAGCAAACTCCTGCGCGCTCTAGCCAATCCGCTTCTGTATTATATTCCCCACAACTCCTTGCTACCTAAAGCTTCCAGGTCCACTTCCTTGTTCTGTCATGGCCCTGTCCTTCTATTTCATTATGGTCCTTAAGGGCCTTCTCAATTGCCAGTGGTAAAGCATTTGCAGGAGACTGGCAACAATATCACATTACTGCATGTCTACCTAAAGACAGCCATATTGTGGGCCAAATGGATAGATACTGTTTAACTGATTATTCACTGTTATAACCCTTTGTTATACCGACAGCCTAAAGATGGAATTTATAGTTTAGACAGATTAACTGCAAGCACATAACATTTAAGCTCAATTTTCTTTAATCTTTAAATTCTATTTCCAACTTTCTTCATAAATAAGACCTTCCCTTCCCTGTATTAGCTTGGTCATTCTTCTTTGGACTCTTCTTCTTTATTTCAGTAATATTTAAATCACGGGACCCCGTACAACAACATTTTCATAATGCCCACCCTGCACCCTGCACCCCACCCCAGATCCCTGCACTCTGCACCCCACCCCAGATCCCGCCCACTTAACATCACAATTAGAAGACCACATAGACATCAGCGCTAACAAAACATTGGTGGCAGGGGCCTATAGAGTATTACAATAATACATTGGTGGCCAGGGGATTAAAAAAATGAAAAAAACACACATTGGTGTTCAGAGGAATTCAACTCGTGGCTTCAGGACTTCAACTTCGCCTCGTTTTGTAACTTTGGGTCTTTTCGCCTCTTCAGGACTTCAATTTCGGCTGTTTCGTGACTTCGGGTCTTTTCACCTCTTCGGGACTTCGGCTTCAGCTATCTTCGTGGCTTCTGGTTTTTTTGCTTTGGCTTTTTTTCAGCACTTCCGCATTTCAGCTGTTCGGGACTTCAGAAGGAAGCGGCACGGCTTCGGCACTGTCAATGGGGTCCTGGCTCTTTCGAAAAGTTCAGCACCCCTTTAGGCACTTGTACCCCCTGTGCCAGGCCCAGGCCTCTGTGTGGGCTGATTGGGCCTCTGTGTACCTGAAATGCCAGGGCCTATTTTAATTCTCAGTCCGGTCATGTGCCCCCCTGATGACGGCCCTGTCTATAGGTATATATGTTACTTCACATTTCCAACGGTGTAAAATTATTCCAACCCTATTAAATTAAGGACATTTTTCTTTCAATGTCTTAAGTCTTCTATTTTATGTTTTTTTGCAATAGATTTCATTCACTCTTATACCCATAATGTGTCTTCCATTAATACACACAACTGTGTTTGGTCTTTGCAGGAGCAGCTATAACAGATCTGATACTTTGCCTTCCACCTATTCCCCTAATGGGTATTTCCAGCTGAATAATGGATCTTGGAGCAGCAAATTTTATACAAATGTTCAGTATAGGTATGACTATTATGTGTTCTGGCAAATAATATATTCATGTTTGGGGCTAATAAAACAGTACGTCTATATATCTATTTGCAGTTCTTCCTGTTTTTCGGGAAATGTGGTCTCGTTACGCTGCATAAGTAAGTATTACAGTATGCTCATCGACACAATAATTGAATTCTTTATTATCAGTTTTCGATCACAAATGGGACTTATAAGGACTTGTAACCTTGGAACCTGGACTCAAAACTATATTCTGGGAGGGGGGGTGGTCTACCATGATCCCTTTTGATACAATGAGCTTTCATCCTACAACAGAAAGTAGACATTAGAAATACAAAACTTCTTAAACCAAATGCCATTTGGGTCACAAAACCGCTGGACCTTAATCAAAATAAAAATAAATAACATTTTAAATTATATATTCGATAAAAAAATAGCACAAACATATATTCACATGGAATGTTTACCATATTTGTGGTAATTCCAATTTTACAAAATTAACATTGATTGGAAACTATAGCATTCCCGTCACTGGTGCAACTGTTCAGTAGAAAGAGTTTGTCTAAAAAAACAGATGTATAGGTGTCACTTGCCCCTTATTATTAAATATGTCACACATTAACACCTTCTGGTTCTTTTCAGTGGACTCCAACTTGAGGCTGCAGAGCAAATCTTGATATTTTCAGAACAAATATCCATCACAAGACCAGAAACTTTTAAACAGTTGACTTTCAAGGGACACTTTGGTACATGATATAGTGGTCCATCAAGATCCTTTCATCTGAGAGGTCTCTTCTTATTTAGATTTCACACCTGAAGTTAGTTCCCACATAGTTGTGCCTCAGCTCTTCCCAGAAAACCTGGACAACTGTATCTTTCCTACATGTTCCATCTTCTGCAGACCTTACATGCTTAGGATGATCTATTATGGGACTAGCCTCACTCTAACTATCCCTCATTCAACTTTGTTTGTGTTTTTGTTTCTAATCCCAAATCCAAATGAGACAAACAACCAGGGCCCAGGTACTCCTTGATAACAGTACTTAGAGTAGTAGATCCATATGATGACCACTTACATTTATACTCACTGCTTGGCATAATGCATGCAATACCCCAGTTCTGAAAAAATGGTATATTGCCTATATTTTGGACACAAGAAGCAAAGTAAAATAACTTGGAGACTGTTTGACTGGGAAAGACCATCTCCCTCATTTGTGAGATCCTGGCCCCAACTCCACATGACTTGATCTATCTTTTGACTGTGGTTCAACTGATAATTCTCCTACCTGATCAGGGCCTTTGGCACCTTGTTCTCTAAAATTTACAAGGTAATCCTGGCTCCCACTCTGGACCTGCCCATCAACTAGTCTACTCCCTCTAAAATGCCTGAGCTTACGCATCTGGGACAGTGATATCTTTTCTATTAACTGATCTTGTAGCAGCCAGATTTTATAGTTTGTGTTTTGCTCTGCCAAGTGTCTACAGACCCAATATAACCAACCTCATTAAAGACCCAATGTTGTCCTTTTCCAGACAGTCTATTCAATATCTGTCTTGGTATTGATCACATATGGACCAGGTTTAGTCCCAACTCAGCAGCCTATATCTGCTTTTGTATGGACACCTTTTGGCCTCTAATTTAAGAGGGCTGTCCAGATTTATACCATTAAAAAATGGGTTGAACCCAATAACATAGGTTAAATTGTCAGCATGGCCGAGAGTAGCTGGATTTAGTGCATAGCCTAAAATGTTCACACTTTTTAAGTGTGTAAGGGTCTATATTTTCAAGCTTTTCTGCTGTTTTTTGTAGTTCACAAATTAATTATGCTGTGGTTTTAATTCCATTTTCTGCAGGGTGCGGTGTATCTAATAACAATGTAGCCAGTCGTATAGTAGGAGGAACTAATGCTGCCTTAGGAAACTGGCCATGGCAAGTCAGTCTACGGCACTCATCGGGCATTTTATGCGGTGGGTCCATCATTTCTCCTAAGTGGATAGTGACTGCAGCTCACTGTGTATATGGGTAAGTTGTGGATCAATCAATATGTTAATTTCATAGAAATCAAGTGTTGATATTGGTGTTTACAAGTTGATACAAGTATCAGAAATCCACTTTGGGTATACTGATGAAAATAGGTACCTACTGCCCAAAATGGACACTATTTTGGTACAGAAGAGTAGGAGAGCTTAGGTTAGGGTAGGTCCTCTGGGTGATGTGTTTTCCCAAATGGCGTCATAGACACTCCATGACACAATTTAGGATACAACGATGAGGAAGAAATTGTCTTTGGTCATTAGGGTCTGCAAACATGAGAATCAGTATAGAACACAGAGGTAGGAAAAGCTATTTTTGTATTGTGTTGTAGGAGTATATGATTATTATTATGGAGTATGATTGGAGTAATGGTTTGTAAATATGCTAAATGGCTACATCTAGTTCAGCAACGTATGAAGAAAGATGCTCCTTTGTATCTTGTAAATTTTAATGATATCTGATAGAGATGGTAACATGGTCTTCTTTAGTTTTATGTAACAGAGAAAACTATACAAAGGGGTGACTATGACCATACATATTTGGTACAAACCATAGCAGCATCTTTGCAACATATTAATTGTGACTTAAGTATGAGTTTCCTCAAACTGCTAATAAAAAATACATCTCTGTATATTCCTGTTTGACCCAAGAAAAGGTACGTAAAAGAAAAAAAATACATTAAAGGCATACTTTATAACACATTTGAAAATTAACAAAGGCTCCAACACTTGATGGTATTCACCCCACGGTATCGAAAAAGCTCTGCTTTCTGGCTGATCACCTGAACAGTACCCTGCTAGTGGATACCATGAGTATTAAATTGTACTACTGCCCTAAAATTGTAGCTGCCATATATACTGTAAATACTGATGCCCAACATTTCTGTAGTCAACAGAGAAGTGGGAGTGACTTGAGACATTTTGTTTATTTCATTTCACAAATGTAAATGTATATTTACATTAGTTTTATTATATATAAATATCTGTAAACTGAACACAACACTATTTTCTGTTTTCTGGGAAGGTCCTCTGGAATTGCTTCTGACTGGAAGGTTTTCGCTGGGTTACTGAACTTGTCAAATTATTATGACAGCAATGGCCATTTAGTGGAAAAAATAATTGCACACCCTGGTTATAAGGATTCCAATAAAGATAAAGATATTGCCCTAATGAAACTAAGAGATGAAATAACATTTGGCTGTAAGTATTCTTCAGGGGGAAGTGGGAGGGGAAAACCAATATGTAGCCAATGAGAGAATTCCAGTTTGAAGTTAAAATATTAAAACAGCCAAATCCAATAGCAAAACCAACATTAAGAGGTACTTTTATCAAAGGTTGAATATCAAATTCATGTGAGTTTTTAAAAACTCCCATGAACTCGAAAATCAACCAATCGAAATGTATTTAAAAAAACAAATTTGTTAAACTCCGGTGAATAGAATTGACCCAAAAACTCAAATCGAATTTTCTCCGAAAAAACTTGGTTGTCAGGAAGGCTGCAGACAACTCACAATTGATCCCTGGAAATCTCCCATTGACTAAAACAGCAATTTGACAGGTTTTAGGTGGTTAGGTTTTTATAGTCAAGTTCAAGTTCTTAAAAGACCAGAGTATGATCAATCTTGAAAATCGAATTTGAATTTTTAAAAAAACTTGAATCGAATTTGAACAATTCAAATTTTCAATTTGACCCTTGATAAATCTGTCCCTAAATGTGAATCAAGTGAATAATCCAATATGTTGTCTGCATAACCCAGTATCTAAGTTTAAAGTAACTGAATTGACTGAATAATACCTAAACCAGAGGCTTCCCAGTAGAGTTGAAAAAAATAATTTCCAGAATGTTGATATTTAGCAAAACAGCCTATTAAATATCACGGAAACTCATGATAACGGTTCAGTAATGTGCCCTTACCCTTTGGCCTTGGCCAAATTGGCTTCTAGAGGTAAACATCAAAAGAATACAAGTGCCATGTACAAAGTTCAATTCTTGACTCAAACCCACCATGTTTTTACCCATAATGCTACATCAGTGGCAGCTGCATCTTCAAAATATTATTTTGACAGCCTGGACCTGGAGAAATTGCTTTTGGCCAACTGCGATGGCCTTTATAAATAGCTATAATTTCAAAGTTTCTCAATGGTGTAATTATGGCTGATGACAAGATGTTGTTTGTCATTGCGATTCTAAGTAATTTAAATATATATAATGCAATCGGTCTATCTTTGCACCAGTAGTTCTTACAATGTTCACAACTTGTATAACTTTTTCAGATAACACTCAGCCGGTGTGCTTACCCAATTCTGGAATGTTCTGGAATGCTGGCACATCATGTTGGATATCTGGTTGGGGTACGACCTCTGAAAAAGGTAAGAAAAAGGTTAGGATTAAAGTCTGAGAATGGGCATTTCCCAATTAAAATAATAATATTTCTTATACTTAAAGTGATTCTGAACGTTACAAACAGGGCATAACTATAGAAGTATACCAGGAGGTACAGGAGGGCCCTGTGGCTCTCATACAGGGGCGCCATCAGGGGGTCACAGGGGGGACAGTTGTCCTGGGCCCATAGGGTTTGGTGTCTAAGGGGGGGCCCAGCCATGCTTCACTTACTTGATTAGTCGGGCCCCTCCTGCTTTCAGCGTCCTGCACAGCAGCTCTCTGCATGGAAGCTTTTCACCTATTAAGATTTACTGTAACCTCATTGGTCCTTTAAAAATAAGTCCCGGTAAATCTGCATTGGGATTGGATCCCCTTATCCAATCCCTGTACAGCTTTACCGGGACGTACAGGAGGGTACGAGGGTACAGGAAATCTTAATAGGAGAAAAGCTTCCGTGCACAGAGCTGCTGTGCAGCACACTGAAAGCAGGGGGGCCCAGCTAATCAAGTAAGTGAAGCATGGCCAGCCCCCCTTAGACACTAAAATTTGAGGGGATCTGGACAATTTTTTTTTTTACTTGCAGGGGGTCCCCTATTCACCAATGGCTTTCTATAACTTGGGGGGGGGGGCAGGCCATCATTTTTTTTTACTTGTAAGGGGGGCCCTACCCCAATGTTTTTTTTTTAACTTATACGGGGGCCCTGATCACTAATTATTTTTTTTAACTTGTAGAGGGACCCTGACCACCAATTTTTTTAAAAAAAATTTATGGGGGCCCTGGCACCACAGTTTTTTTCTTATAAGGGGGCCTGACCATCAATAGCTTTTTATAACTTGTGTGCGTGGGGGGTTTACCTTTTTTAGCACTGATGTCTATGAGGTCTTTTAACTGTACTGTGGAGTGGGCGGGAGCTGGGTGGGTCCAGGGGGCCCTGAAAATATTTTTGTACGGGGCCCTGTGATTTCCCTGCTCTCATAATATATCATTTGGTAATGTGTGGGTCATATGATAAGCCACCACTGTTGGACTTCAACTGTTCAGCCTGTTTCTTCTAAGCCTTGACTTTATGTCCCAGAAAGCCTTGCAGTCGTGGCAAACTGGTCAGACCTGGTACAATTTCTTTGTAGGATGAAACCAGCAAACTCACTTCAGGCAACTTATGGAGACGGAAGTAATTGGTTTGCCAGATTTTAACTTCTGGAAAAGAAGTTTGATTGTCTACAGTTGTGTACTTCAAAAGTTGGCGGGGTGCCCCAAAACATCTGTATTCTAGAGCACCAATAAATTGTTTCTTGGCACTGAAACTTAGCATGAGCAGAGGTTTTCAAACACTCCCTCTCTCTAAACAATGGCTAATTTGTTCAAACTGTTTATTTCTTTTTACTGTTTTAATTTTAGGTACGGTTTCTACAACTCTGAAGAATGCTGAAGTTCCTCTGATTGACTCGAAAGTATGCAACCAGTCTTCCATGTACAATGGGGAAATTACATCTTCTATGATATGTGCTGGTTATCGTTCGGGGGGTGTCGACACATGCCAGGTAATCCATTATGTTTTTCGAATGATTGGCCACATGCTGGGCCTTATTTAACAAAATTGGGCATACTAGGAGCAAAAAAAAAAGGTGCATCGTTGTACCTTTAAAACACCAGTCATACACCAGTAGCACCAGAGTCTTACCTCTCATTTGTCCAGTTTTATTTCGTCAGTTACTAAATAAAAATGCATCTAAAAGGGATTATGTTGTGTTTAATTTGGTATAGTTTTTATTTCTAAATTTCAATTTAAATTACAAATAAATCATTCTACAATATAATATATAATTTTATTCCTGAACCATTAAGTATAATTTTTAGTTCCAATATTGGTGTAGCGCCAGCCATCTCAGCTAATTGTGCCGGATTCTGAGCTTTCAGAAAGAGCCAGCACTTCATGATGGAGCTGCTTTCAGACAGGCTATTGTTTTTTCCTACTCAATGTAACTGAAGGAGTCCCTTTGGGACTTGGATTTTTACTATTCTCATGTCTACCAGGGAACTGTTATCTTGTATCAGGAAACTGTTATCCTGTTACTTTCTCATTTTTATGTTATCATATGGCTTGGGCACCTGGGAAACTGACAATTTGTCTAGTCCCATGTCAGAATTCAAAAGTAAAAAAATCTGTTTGACCTTTTGAAAAATGACTTTCAGTGGAGAATTCTGCTGGAGCAGCATATTGACTTATGTGTTTTAAAAAAACATGTTTTCCAGTGACAGAATCTGCTTTTATGCCCCATAAGAGCCCCACTTAGTATGTGTAAATGTGGCTTCATATTCTTTGTTCCTTTGTTAAAAAGGTTTTCGTGGCAAGTATGTCTTCCTGTTTGATGATAGCGTTCTACAAAGAAACCAAAATAATTTCTACAAGAAATATTGTTTTGGTGAGCAGAATTCTTCTTGGTGAATAGTGCTTTGCAAATATTGTGCCCCAGCAGAGTATAAGGTTTCATTTACAGTTAGAGCTGCAGTATTTCTGGTCAGGTGATCTCTGAGGCAGCACACAGACCATCACTAAATGGTGGCTCAAGGCAAGAGATGTAAAAGGGCAATTATTATTATTATTATTAACATGTATTTATTTACACTGGGACCAGGTTCTTCAGGAGCAGGTTATCCTGCCTGTGTAAATTTTTGGAATGTAGGAGGAAACCCATATAGAAATGGGAAGAATATGCAAATACTTTGCAGACAGAGCCCTGACTGAAACAGAAATCAGGACCCAATGCTTCACGAAAACAACACTAGCCATTACTATTGCTCATATAATCTGATTTTTGTCGAATAAAAAAACTGGATAATTTGTTTTGATTTCATAGGGTGACAGCGGAGGTCCATTAGTAACCAAAACCAGCTCTATTTGGTGGCTCGTTGGTGACACCAGCTGGGGATATGGTTGCGCCCGAGTCAATAAACCTGGTGTATATGGGAACATGACAACATTCCTGGAATGGATATATTTACAAACAAGGGTAAGACACGCTGAGCCTTTATTACACTTTTTATTTCCCCTTTAAAGACCTTATCTGCCGCATCTAAATTTGATTCTTCTTTGCAGAGGTTGCACATGTTAGAGATTATTTTGTTGCAGGAAAGTGATACATATAGTACCTAGAAGCAGTAGGGCACTAAATAATTGACATTTATGGGGGAGTTTTATTGGCACACAGAGACATCTGTTGGCATATTCTGGCTGATCGCCCTCCCACCTACTTTAAAGTCAAGTTCAAAAGGAACGAAATATGGGATTGAGGAATAATCTTAATACACCTAGGGCAATAGAAATATTTCTGAAGGTGTATTTCACACCTGTCATAAGCAGACATTAGATACAGGGCTTTCCCTCTTCTATGCGGCCTCAGGCACCCCTTTAACTTGACTAGTCCACAATTGTACATATGGAAGCCTGCAATTACTGCCTGCCTGGACCTGAAGATAATTCCAATGTTCCCTAGAGCAGGGATCCCAACCAGTGGCTCTTGAGTAACATGTTGCTCACCAACCACTTGAATGTTGCTCCCAGTGGCCTCAAAGCAAGGGCTTATTTTTGAATTCCATGCTTGGGGGCAAATTAAAAACCAGTTGTACTGCCAAACAGAGCCTCCTGTAGGCTACCAAATAGCTAATCACAGGACTTATTTTGCGCCACCAGAAACAATTTTTTATGCTTGTGTTGCTCCCCCAACTCTTCTTACATTTGAATGTGGCTCACAGTTAGAAACGTTTTGGGACCATTGCCCTAAAGCAGTGAAGTGTAAAATGTAATTATACATTTTTTTCCAGAGAAAACAACCCCAACCTTGACAGTCTACCCTCATAATTAAAGTCTTCCATCCCTCTAACCAGTTTAGTTGCACTTAGTCTCTGCACTCTCTCCAGCTCATTTATATCCCTCTTAAGGACTGGAGTCCAAAACTGCCCCCATACTCCAGATGAGGCCTCACCAGGGACCTATAAAGAGACATTATTATGTTTTCATCCCTTGAGTTAATGCTCTTTTTTATACAAGACAGAACTTTATTTGCTTTAGTAGCCACAGAATGACACTGCCCAGAATTAGACAACTTGTTATCTACAAAGACCCCAAGATCCTTCTCATTTAAGGAAACACCCTTCAAATTTTGGGTCATAGTTATCAAGGGTCGAATTTAGAATTTGAAAAACTTTGAAATTCGAATTCAAAAGACCAACCGAAATTAAGTTGAAGTTTTTTTTTTGGCCGAATAGGTCAGTTTTTGATCGAATAGGTCCATATTTGGCTGAATTCTAATCATACAAATTGAAGTAATAGCACATTTGATCAAATTCGAATTGACTCCAAATAGGTTCTAGGAGGTCTCCCATAGGCTAAAATAGCAATTTGGCAGGTTTTAGATGGCAATTGGTCGAATTTGAATTTTTAAAGAGACAGTACATGATAAATTTTGATATTCAAATTTTCGAATTTCTTAAAAATTCGAATCGAATTTGGACTATTCCCTAGTTGAGGTACACAAAAATAGCTTGAAATCCAAATTTTTTTAATTCGAAAATTCACCTCGACCGTTGATAAATCTGCCCCTTAGTGTATAACTTGCATTTATATTATTTTTGCCAAAATGCATAACCTGCATTTATCAACATTGAACCTCATTTTCCAGTTTGCTGCCAACAAAGTGGCAGCATCCTGCATGGAACCTATAGTTCTGCACAATTTAGTATCATCTGCAAAAATAGAAACAGTACTTTCAATGTCCATCTCCAGGTCATTAATAAACAAGTTGAAAAGCAAGGGACCTAGTACAGAGCCCTGCGGTACTCCACTAACAACACTGGTCCAATTAGAAAATGTTCCATTTACCACCACTCTTTGTGGTCTATCTTTTAGCCAGTTCTCTATCCAGGTACAGTAAAAATACTATGTTCCAGGCCAACATTCCTTAATTTAACCAGTAACCTTTTGTGGGGCACTGTATCAAATGCTTTAGCAAAGTCTAAGTAAATCACATCCACTGCCATCCTAGAATTGAGGTCTCTACTTACTTTCTCATAAAAAGAAATTAAGTTAGTCTGGCAGTTAGTCTATTATGCATAAAACCATGCTGGTACAAACTCATAGTATTATGATATGCTATGAAGTCCAGTATCTTATCCTTTATTAATCCTTTGAAAAGCTTTCCCACCACTGATGTCAGACTAACTGGCCTATAGTTTTGAGGCTGAGAACGGGATCCCTTTTTGAATAGCGGCACCACATTAGCAATTCGCCAGTCTCTCTGCACTATGCCAGACCTTAATGAATCCTGAAGAATTAAATAAATCTGGCCCCGACCTTTGTTTATCTTAACATGTTCTGGTCTCTTTTGAATTTGTGATCATGTGTGAATCATGCATCATTAGTTTTATTACTAGAATTGGGACTATCAAGAAGGAAACCTTCATTAACTCATTCCTCATTTGTGTAGACAGAATCTGAGTTTAGAATCTGAGCTTTTTTTTTTTGTTTCCATCAACCAGCTGACCCTCTCTGATATTAAAGGTCCCACCCCTTCCTGCTTCATAATTTTGGATTCTTTTTACTGCTCAGTGGTCTCAAATCAGATGCTTATATTTGAATTTCTGGCTTGGAGGCAAGTTTTAGTTGCATAAAAACGAAGAGAACTTTAAAAGTGAGCCTCCTATAGGCTGCCAGTCCACATAGGGGCTACCAAATATCCAATCACAGCCCTTATTTGGCTCACCTGGAAGTTTTTCATGCCTGTGTTGCTCCCCAGCTCTTTTTATTGTTTAATGTGGCTCACGGGTAACAAAGTTTGGGGACCCCTGCCCTAGAGTGTTGCATCTATCCAACTGACTTTGAGCAAAGTGAATGGAACACTGATGCCGTTATTCATACCGCATGCATTGGCATTCCCACTCAGAAACTGTACACATAATACTTTAAATTATTGAGAGCTAATTTGCACTTGCATTGGCACATCACACACACAAATTGCAAAAGATGCTATGACATGGACACCTGCAATGATGCATTTAGCCTTTTATGTATAAAGTTGTATTGTGTAATAACATCACTTATTTCTATTTATTTCAGATTAACAGTTGATGAATGCTCCTATGTTTTTATTCTAACAATTTCAAGAATCTGTAAAAATAAGAGAACAAATCTGATTATTTATCCCAAAATGTGCCTTAGAATGAGAATTGTTGGTTGAACTGAATGAATTTGTTGAAGAAAATTCCTTTGGGTATGGACAGTGTACCTCTCCCAATGTTTGAAAATCATCTTTTAGCATATCCAGACTCCTTCTTCTGTTACTCCAGGTCTGGCAGCTCTAGGTTTTTTTTCAGACAATGAAGGATCATGTGGACTGATTCATACCAACCAAAAGGCTACTATGAAAACATTAAAGTTTATTTTTTCACACACCTTCATCAAGCTTGTGTCTGCATGTGGTTCTTACTGCCAAGCAATGGGTTATTTCACAATGAAATGATGTATGTGGGATATATCGTGGAGATAATGAGATGTAAAAGTGGCTGCTCTGTCTTTATAATGGCAGCTTGGACCTGGCTAAAATTCCTCTTGGAGAAAGGAGAAGGTTTTCATGACTTAGAGATGTAGGGGCAAATTCACTAACCTGCGGAAATTTACCAGCGATGGCTTTGCTCACATCGCCATACTTAGCCAGGCGAAAATTTGCCAGGACAAACCTAATTTATTAAAATTCTAAGTTGCGTCCAGGGCGCAGAATGATGGAGAAGTTTCGCTAACGTTAATTCAGCCAGTAAAGTGAAGTTGCGCTAGTGTTGGCTAATTTGCATACGGCGGGAAGTTAAAGTACAATGGACGTATATGTTGCAGCAAATACATTACACTACACAAGCCCAGGGAACCTTAATAAAATAAAATAGAGTTATTATATTGCCCCACACATGAGCCCAGTGTATAGTTTATGTTCCATATGTTAGGAAATGTAGGGGGGAAGCCAGTTACCCTAAAATAAATTTACGATCTTTTGCAGCCTATCACCCTGAAAAACTAAAAAGTCGCCAGCATTTTTTGGGACTTAGAAAAATTTCAACTATTTTTTGAGGAACTCCTATCTAGTGATGGGCGAATTTATTCGGCAGGCGCGAATTCGCGGCGAATTTGCGTGATTCGTGGCAGGCGAATAAATTTGCGAAACGCCCGCGAAAATTTGCCGAAAAAACGGGCGCCGGCATCGAAAAAACGGGCGCCGGCGTCAAAAACGAGACGCCGGCGCCGTTTTGCGAATTTCGCGCTAAATTCGCGAATTTTTCGGCGAAACTGCGCAAATTCGCCCATCACTACTCCTATCTACTCTTTTGCATTTCTGGCGCAGGAGGTAATGTTCTGTAAAATCTGCATCTTAGTGAATTTGCGTAGTTACGTCCATTCGCCAGAGCGAAAATTTGCCTGGCGTTAGAGTGCGAAGTATCGATACAGTCCACTCCTTCACTAGCGAATTTATGCCTGCACCTGTTAGTAAATCGGCAAAGTGTGGAAATAGCGTCATGCTGGCGAATTTTCGCAAAACGTTAGTCACTTCGCCCTTTGGTGAATTTCCCCCTTAGAATGTGATGCATATGCATGAAGTAGACTGCAGGTGGTGTTGCTCAATGGAATGTTGTGTAGGGAATGTAGTGATATAACCTTACCCCACAATCTATAGAGAATACACTCATCTGCCATCAGTATATTGTAGGAGTGCTCCTCTAAAGCCCCAATTTTTCCTTTCTGTATACATGGACAATAGCATTGTGGGTATCCTTGCCAATATACTATAGACATATTACTTTCCATTGCATTCATTTCTATGAGCTGTTTAAAACATGGTGATCAAGCACCTGCCCCAGAAGGAACTATTTCTGTATCAACATACTAAGCCATCTTGGGGCAAATTTATTAAGGTTCGAGTTGTTATTTCCATTAATATTCAAGTTTTGATGTCTTTTTTGGTCAAAATTCACATTTTCGGGTTAAAAAAAATCCAATTGATCGTGATAAACTGGAATATTTGAGATTTCTTATTCCTTGAGCCTGGAAATAGCTTGAATCAAAAAATACAACATCTAAAACCTGTCAAGGTCATGTAGGAGTCAGTGGTAGAGGTCCCTTGAACCATTTGAAGATGTTAATGTCCTTCATGATGTTTTTTTTGGAGAGTTTTGCCCAAAAACAGGAATGATACAAGTGATTGAGTTTTTTTCTGCCAAAAGTTCAATTAAGTTGGGTTTTCGGGTTGCAGGACTTGAACTTGCAGATTCGGGTTTTTGCCATTCAAGTTTTTTCTTGAATTAGATACCATACGAGTTCTGAGCTCATTCGAATTCATTCAAGGTAAAAAAAAACTCTAACACTCGACCTTTGATAAATACCCCACTAGTGTCTGAAAACTAAACGCCATGGGGCAAATTCACTAAAGGGCAAATTTTCACCTCGGAAGCCTTTACCACAATTTGTGCCACTTCGTCAGCTAATTCACTAAAATGTGAAGTTGTGTCTTGCAAGCTGAACACTGGTGAAGTTTCTCTAGTGTGAATTCGTCAGTACTAGGGATGGGCGAATTTTTTTGCTTCATTTTGACGAAAAAATGACGCCCATAGACTTGTATGGCGGCGTGCGCCAAAAAAACCACGCGCGTCGAAACAATTTCGCCGCACGTCAAAAAATTTTTGATGCCCATAGACTTTAATGGGCGTCTGCGACATTTCGACTGCAGCTAATTTTTGCCGTAACGGGTCAAATTCGCCCATCCCTGGTCAGCACGAGCATTTCTTAGCAAGCTTTTGCTAACAATCATTTCCGCCTAGCGAAACTTTATTAGAACACTTGTGCTTAGGTCAATTTGAATAGGGCGGGGCTTTATAAGAGATGTTGGTGCGAATGCTTGAAGTGGCCACTTATTATTACACATGTCCAAGGAATTTGGACACATACAACCAGATGGCTGAAATTGCAAACTGGAGAGCTGCTGAATAAAAAGCTAAATAACTCAAAATCCACAAATAATAAAAAATGAGAACCAATATCAAATTGTCTCAGAATATTGCTCTCTAATCTACATCATACTGAAGGGGACAACAAACCGACTGCTACTGGAACCTTTGGATTTCGTCTGACCAACAATGCCTCGTATTCCGGATCCGGGGAACTTTCACAAAGAAACAGCAACGAGTTGATCAGAATAACAAGTTCCCTTTATTGAAGGTCAAACATAGGCTTATATAGGTTATAAGTAAAGACGTCCCAATATAGTGACGTATCAGCATAGTTATTAGCATAGTATATGTCTGTAATAAGTATATCCTTCAGGATGGACAAGATAGAAAAGAGACAAATATGTGCACGCGCGTTAGCTAAGATATTTTGTCTGAGGCGAGCTGATAATATTGTTTATAGTACATGATGATACTTATGCAAGGTTGTCTAAGAAGAGACAGAAAAACAAGTACAGAGGCCTACAAGGGTCTGCACATAGGCATGTTAACCCTTCAACCCCCTCTATTATCATAACATGATCATCTAATGTGAAAAAGACATATGGGAATGTATTTTCTTCAACTGAGAATTTTCTGAAGTACGTATCATAGAGTGGATACGCTTCCTAAAAAAGCAGGAAAGATATAAATTGAAAATAACAAGAACAAGAATGACTGTAACAATAACAAGGGGATAAATAATAGAATGCATGATAGCAGAACCAGTAGGTGACCAACCAGTAAACACATCATACCAATGGTGTTGTAAATCATCTTGTAACTGAGAACCTAAAGAAATTAATCTGTGTCTGGTAGCAACAGTTTTAACAACAGTATCATAGAATTTATCAGTGTGTTTGCGATATGCAGCAACAGTGTCAGTATGATGATGAATAAGTGAACGAAACAGAGAAACAGGGAGTTGATAATTGGCAATAGGTAAAATTAACCTAAACTATAAACTCACCTAAATGCAAATAACCGTATTGAGACTACTATGCTCTGAAGAGGGGCTAGGCCTGTCTTCAAAACCAAGAACTCATTCTTGACCAGCAGAATTAACACAACTACATGCTGGAGAATTCCTAATCCATCCCAATCTTGTTATTTGCCTAACTATACAAACTAAAAGAATTAACATGAAGTATTACATATCTAATTCAACCAACACCCAAAAGATTCCATGCCCTGTATTTTGAAATATTGCGTTTAGTAAACATAAGTCTCTTTATCCATGTTCCAGTGCCGTTTAGAAAAGATGGTTTGAATAAAGGCATCTGCAAAGGTATTGTCCCAATTATAGTTCTTAGAAGTGATGAACTTAGTATACTTGCATCTCCATGATATAGGCGTGTTCTTGTAGAGACTGGTGTCATCAAACTTTTTCTATATAGTGCTTTGGAAAGAGACATGGAAAAGCTGTCCGGAATTAAAGGGAACTGTGAAATAAGAATGGTTCCCATCTATCACAGATTTCGAATTATCAATAAAGAGTGTTCATTTGAAATCATCATCATCGTAAACATGTAGCAAGAAAAACGATCCACATGATCCAAATCTTCCACATGCTCAGTTGTTTATCTATAGAAGTAAACAAATTATAATGTTAGAAACTACTTTTATAAAGAATTTCAGAGTCAGGATCTTGAATCCTGACACGGTAGATTTGTTTAGCCTTAGGTTTTGTACTTTGAGAAATTATAAACACAGTACTTGGGGTCATTTATCAACACTGGGCAAATTTGCCCATGGGCAGTAACCCATGGTAACCAATCAAATTGCTGCATTCATTGTTCTACTTCCAGCTGGCTTTAAAAAGCTAATCACTGATTGGTTGCTATAGGTAACTGCCCATGGGCAAATTTGCCCAGTGTTGATAAATGAGCCCCAGTAAGTTTATAAAGGGCATAAAATTATAGCAATATAATGAAAACCATGAACAAGAAAACACTATCTTGCTTAAGTAAAACTAAATATATTACTAGACTGGAAACCTTTAAAAGGGTTCCACCCCTTATGCCTAATTGCCCTTGCTTCATATTGTATCTCTTTAATCTTATTTACAATTCCACAAAAAATATTAAACTTTACTATGGTAAACAATTCTCTTAAAAAGATTGTGGCGTGATATTAAAAAAAAATAGTTGCTGTTACATTATCCTAATCTACAATTGCTATGGCAGGAGCTAAAGTAGCAATAATACAGGTACCATAGCTATTCTCTGGTAAATAAACATAAGCCCATGTACCACATATAAAGTAGTAGGTAGATTTCTATGTTATTAATCCATAAATAGCTAATTTTTTTTTAGAATAGAATAGGTTCCAACACTCTATACTTTTCTTAAAGTTAGTATCTGTCAAATTAACAGTTGTTTTATAAATACCATCTTCTGCTCGATGCTAAATTCATTAGCTTCATCTTTAGTTGCCTGTAAAAACACACTTAGACCAATCATTATTTTCCATGTGTCATTTAAACATGTTTAATGCTTTAATAGTGCTATTTTCCAAGCCATATATAAATAATAATTGTTATTGTTAAACTAGTTTATGAGCAGAAATTGGGAAAACTACCATGGGTAGTCCCATTGAATCAGTTGGCCTAATGCCACACACTCAACAATTAGTTTTATTGGTTCCCTTAGTTAGTCTTTTTTTGTAAAGTTATGTAATGATTTGATTGTTCATAAAAATTACTTTTGCTAGAGGACATATGAATGAAACCAAAAATCAGTAATACTCAAAATACAAATACATGCTTGTCGGGTACACTTGCTCTACTACAATTTGAAACATGTATCTATATATCTTTGTTATGTAATTTTACTGAAGTAGGTGTTACTGATTGCACTTAGAAAGGACCTTCAAACCTTGGGTCCAAGCTGTTCCTCATTCTTATGGCTGACCCAGACAGAATGTCATAGGGTGACAGTTTGTAAGGGCCTTTTGGATTGGTGCATATTGAGAACAAATCAATGGAAGGCAGTTAACCCAAGATTTTAATGTTTCTTCAGAATCTATTACATTTTATTCTATATAACACCATTTAGGTTTTCAACCTTCCCAAAACTATGAGGGTTATTTTTATTTAAAACATTATCTGCCCTGTAAAATGTGTACCCCTGTTACTTTCAATGTAGGTTGGTAAAGAATACCTACAGATTACCTTAGGTATTTAAAATTTCTTAGCAGTTGCTTTGTAGCCTTAGCAACTTGGCCATGCCTCAGGCCATCCTAAGAACATGTCAATACATACTGGTACATATCCATATGGACCTACTTTAGGCAGTTGGCTGTAGTCTATTTGTAATCGCTGGAAGGGTTATTCTGGTTTAGCAAAGTGCTGTCTCGGAGATTTGACTATCTGACCAGGATTATGAAGTAAACAGGTAACACAAGAAACGAGATATTTTGCAACAAATGCTGGAAACACAGGTGCTATCCAACTTTTCTGAACTGAAGCAGCCATTGCATTCTTACCTGAGTGCGCAAGTCCATGAGTTAGATGTGTTATCATAGCATACACTGTTTTTGATAGACAGTATAATAGACCATTTTTCCATAGACCCATGTCATCCTTGGAGGCTCCCAGCTTCGAACACTTTCCTTTTTCCATCTCAGGGGCCTAGTCCTGTATTGTAGCCAGGATATCCATATCCAACTGCCCTATGTGGTCTTTCTGGATGCAACTTACTGTCATTATAGGCAAGAGGGCAGCTGACTTGGCTCTCTCATCAGCTTTTGCATTTCCTTTTAGGTTCTGGAGTTTGAAGCTTTGTGTGCGCTTGTACTTTAAGAATGGCTACCTCAGTTGGAAGCTGTAATGCTAAAAATAGCTGTTTTACTAAATTTGTATTTGTATTCTTATTTGGATTACCTGATGATGTCATAACATTTCTGGCCCTCCAAATCAGAAGATAGTCAAGACAAATACCAATACAGTACCTGCTATCAGAAAAGATGTTTGCCCTTTGACCTTCCGCTAGTGTGCATGCTGTGATGAGTGCTTGTAGCTCAGCTTCTTGAGCTGACATGTGTGGAGGTAGATTCTGCTAAACTAAAACATCAGACAAAGGTTACAACAGAATATGCTTTTACCATCCTCAGTAAAGTAGTGAGAACCATCAAAAAACAATTCACAATAAGGATTTAACAAAGGTTCATCTTTTACATTATCAAACCCTTGTACCTCACTTTGTCATGTATGTCAACATATCATCCCCCCCCTTTTTCAGGTATTATTGTGGCAGGGTTGAGGATATTATATCTTTTGATCGTTAGATTTCATGGTGTTAGTAAAGCTACTTCATACTTTGTTTTGTCTTCCCCCCCATTTTTTTTCTAAGGGAGGGGTAGAGCTTGGCTGTTAGACTGAGAACTGCCTGTATAAGCACTGCTGTTTTCAGCACTGAAAGATAAATTGTCTCTTCTCACTATTCACTATTTTCTAACTTAACCCTTCTGCTAGCAGCTTTTCTTGTTCTTTTCTTTGCTTTCTAGCTTCCTCTGACTCTAGGGCATTTTCCTCACCTTCTTTTATGTCACTTACCTGACCTTCTTCTACTGCACTTATGACGGAAAACATTCCCAGCATAGGGAGTTGATGGCTATATGTATGCCATATTAGTTACAACCACTCAATTCTTGCAGGGCTAGAGCTTCTAATACATAACTTTAACTTTCCCATTTGATTCGATAGAGACTTTCTCATACACTTTAATAAGACTATGACCTAGACTGCTATTAAATACTGGGAAGTGAACGTTGAGGCGATATGCCAAAAAGTCTGGGACGTTTAGACAAAAGGTGTTTTTCTGCCTAAATACTGTTCAGGGTAACCTCCTGGTCTAACTTTGGCCAATCTCCAGCCCCCCTCAGTAATGCCAAATAGAAGACCACACACACAGTCAGGACAGGACATAACCTCTAATCCAATGGGATTTATGGGGTATTACGATGTATAGAGACAGAGTTGTATCAGCGTCCTATCAACGTCCAGGATACCCTTTCTCCATCATCAAAACTCCCCTGTCATCCAAATCCCTTGGAAAGAGAATATCACAAAACATAAAACACAAACCGGGTAATAGAAAGCTCTATACAGGTTCAATAAAGAGCTACAGACAAGAAAATACCTGTCTTTGCTGGCTGCCAGGAGTCGATTTAGACAACAGGTATGAACAATAATAGGTAGCAGGTTTGACACGAGTAAGAAACTAAAAAATAAGTCTTCCCGTGTCCCGAGGTGATCAGTCTCCGTCCCGTCCTCTATTGGTCAACCTGTGTCCTTTGTATCGGCTGATGAGCAGTCAGAACCTGCAGCCCCACTTTGGGCACAAAAATTGATAAGGACACAAACAGTCCTGAGGATATCTATTCCCGTCCTAATTAGATTATGGCTGTACACCAAAAGAACCACACTGACACAAGACGTTCAGTATAGAAAAAGCTTCTCCCCATCCTGCTATTTTATCTACCTATGGGTCTACATGAAATCCCCCTGTTTACACATTTCGCCAGGATTGGGTGGTGGCAAATCTTTAGAACCTTTGCTTCCCATGATAGGAACATTTCACAAAATTATAGTATAAATGGGTTGCAATAAATCAGGAGCTAGATAAAGCTGTCTTGAGATCAGAGGTCCCAACAAAACTTTTATCTATTTCCAAGATAAGTCTTAATATTGCAACAAATTTATTTGAGAAGTAAATATCATGCAAGAAAACCTGATAAGGGCTGGCTGTCTTGGGATCAGAGGTCCCGACTAAACCTGACACCTTGATCAAGCGGTAATCCTTAATATTGCAGAATATTTAGCATACAGTTGATTAAAACAACATTAAACACTACAAATGACATTACAACACAACATGCTCAACATGCAAAGAACAGTACGGAAGCGCTGTAACCATTCAGGGTCCCCTGTCTCAAGTAGCAAAACTGAGTTTACCACAAACTCTTGAGCTTCCCAAAAACTCTTTTTGAGTCTACCAAAGACTCTTTTTGAGTCTACCAAAGACTCCTGGAATTTACCTAAAATTCCAATTAGGTCCCTCATCAGGGATCCTCTTTATCTAATAACCACCAAAGCCAATAGTACCCCAACCCTATACTTAGAGATACAGCATAAAGCATATATGGGTGGTAAGGAAAAGATTTTTACCTACCGCCCGTGCCGCTTGCTATAATCCGCTGCTGACACCAGATTGTTGGGGTAACTGGCTACTGACGCCCAGGGGTCCCTAAGACATCACGTCCGTACGTCCTCGGATCCGGGAGCTTGTACAGAGAGACACTAACAAGCAGTGAGACTCATAACAAGTTCAGTTTATTGGTAGTGTTACAACAGCCTATATTGAGTACAAGGACAAAGAACACTTTGACGTATAAGAAGCATATGATCTATAGCATAGGAGCAAGACACATCTTGTGACAGGATACATCGCTTATCAGTAAGTAATAACAGTTGCAGAGAAGAAACAGCACATACATTGATTGTGTAGCATTGTGTAACATAAAGGTAACCCTTCATAAGGTATTACCTCTTAGGCAGAAAATTTGACCTTGTTACTGACCACGCACCTCTAAAATGGATGGCCCAAAAGAAGGAGACCAATAGACGAGTGAATCGTTGGTTCCTCATGCTGCAGGACTACTGTTTCACAGTGAAATACAGGCCCGGGTCAGAAATGGGCAATGTTGATGCCCTGTCCCGGGTTCATTCCTGTTGGGCCTCAGTTGTTCCAACCATTGGATAGAAACAAGGAGGGGGGGTATGTGGTGAGGTCACTACTAGGATACTTGGGAAAGTCCAGGATGGAGCTTATTGTTAGTCTCTCATCATCTCCCGCCTTGATTACTGCAACTTACTCCTCACAGGTATTCCAACAAGTCACCTTTCACAACTCCAATCTGTTCTAAACGCGGCCGCTAGACTCATTCATCTAGCTCGCCGCTCAACATCAGCTGCTCCCATATGTATGTCCCTTCACTGGCTCCCAATCTCTTCTAGAATCAAATTCAAATTACTTACACTCACATTAAAGGCCCTTAATAATGAAACCCCTCCCTATATTTCATCTCTAATCTCCAAATACACTCCCTCACGAAACCTACGCTCTGCTTCTGCTCTTCGCCTCACTTCTCCTCTGGTCACTTCTGCCCATTCTCATCTACAAGACTTCTCTCGGGCTTCTGCTTTTCTCTGGAACTCTCTGCCACAAGCTGTCAGACTTTCTCCTTCCTTCCAAACTTTCAAGCGCTCCTTAAAGACCCATCTGTTTAAAGAGGCCTATTCGATGTACCTTAATTAATCATTGCTGTATCAAAAATGACAAAGTGTTTATACAATCCTAATGTCTCAATTGTACCCTAACCTTTTAGTTTGTAAACCCTATTGTACTCTGTAATCCTTGTCTGTTATCCACCATTTATTCCCTGTTTGCTATAACTGCAGTAAAGCACTGCGTATCTTGACAGCGCTATATAAATAAATGATGATGATTATTTATGCCCCAGGTTCCTAACAGAGTGGTTCCGGGACTGCTAGTCCAGCCCGGGTGTTTTGAGTTGTACTGAGGTATCTCAGGTGGTTAATTAAAGAGGCAGCTCAAGCCAGAGTGGAGAGTTCCTGGCTGGGAAATAAACAGGAAAGCTGCCTGTGTGAGAGGGATTAAATCACCAAAAGGTTTGGGATTTTATATATTCCTGTATGTTCTTTGTTTTGGGGAGACAGGCGGTAGGCCTTCTCCTGTTAGTTAGGAAAACTGACCTGTATTAGTTAGAAGCCCATTAAGAGGCAAGGATTTTATTTTGAATTGTTTATGTTGTTTTGCTGCAAGTGAAAATAAACTGCCAGAAAGAAACAACCCCCTTATGAATTCTGATTGTGCCGTGGGCTGCTTTACCCCCAGAAAACTGATCCCAGCTACCAAGTCTTTACAATGTGTTTAGTGAACAATCAATATTGGAAGAATTTTCCCCCCACATTTTTTGTGTGTGAGCTGGCCTTTATTAAAACAATCTTCATCAACTATAAGGGAGAGCAGCAGCCACCCCCATCCCCTAGCATGACGAATTCCTTGATTGAATTTATTGTCCCTAATCTAGGTACTGTCAGCTCTGCTATTGTTAGTCTTTAAATTAAATGAAGTAACTGTACTGGTGTTTTATTCCCTCCTTACATATTTCTTTTAACCCAGGTTGTGGCGGTGTTTTTTTGTCCAGCTAGCTGCTGGCACAGGAACCATTGAAAGTGGTAGTTGGGAAGGGATGAAATCATACTGCCATATGTCACTCTTTCTTTTCTGTACATTTTTTTAAACTTGGGCAGCTATATTACAAATCTTAAAGGACATGGCGCAGTTTTTGTGGCATGCTTTGACCCTGGGGGGAAGGCTGTTGTATGTTTTGCTGTGGCTATTTGGGGGCTGCCCTACTGTGATTATCTGAGGGTGTGCTGTGTCTCATACTTGCTGTGAATTTTTGGGGGGTAGGGTTGGAATGGACTACTGTACTATGTATTGTTCAAGCAATTTGGGCTTCTGTGCTATGACTGGTAAGGTGGTACCAGAAAGGTGGTGCGAGGATTTAAGCACTTGGATGACAATATACTTTTTCCTAACTCTGTTCACCATAGGCCAATTTTTACACAGAGCAGAGACCGCCTGGACCCATAGGGAAAACAAAAAATAACAAAGCTCATATTAGAATATGAGATATCATCATAATGATTTTTCCAGGGGTTTCAGACAATGAAGAATCATGTGGACTTACAAAACAATAAAGTCAATTTTTTACAAACGTGTGTGTGGGTTCCATTTTGCTAAACATTCTAACATTAAAACATATACTTGTTGTATCTAGATGCTCTTCTCTGCTTATCCACTGTTTGAAGGACATAACTGGCAAACAGTCATCAGAACTACATGCTGATCATCTCTGGAAGAGAATTCTATGTTAATTAAAGGGTAACCCCACTTGGGAAACCTGGATATCTGGTTTAAGGAACACAGTCTCCATGTGTGGATCCTGCTCCTGGGCAGCTCTTTTTACTACAGCCTGGTAGAGCAGTGGCCTTGATCTGACCTAGTTCAGCATCATCCTCTAATGGTAAAAAGTGGAGGAAATGTTCATAAAAGTGGCTTATGTTAAAATCTCATAAAATGTATTATCTAAGCACTCAATAAAAGGAAAAAGGACCATAAAACCACTGTACATTTCCACACTAGAAACCATCCTCAGCCCCATCAATGGAATAATTAATATACATATTCCAAAAGTGAGAAGGATGGAACTACCCTTTCCTATGGAAACTCACATCATGGAGGACTGGTACTTTTGGGACTAATCTTTTAGTAAGGTGCAGGAGAATATACAGCAATCACTTGATGAAAATCTGTAATTTTATAGGACACATGGGTGGGGGAAATATGGGAATAATTGTGTCCTTAAAAAATTTATGATTTTTCAAGATAACCTATAAGGTTTCACCCCCTCCTAATTACTGTAATTACATCATTAAGTTTTTAAAATTGCATCTGATTTTAAAATATTTTATAGACTCATTACTTGATGTATAGATCTAGATTTACAATTTGATTTCTCTTGTTCAAAACATCTGGCTATTTAGGACTTTCAAGAGAAGGAAAAAATAAAAACTAGCTCATGCTCAATGGATTCCGTACACTTCAGCCACCAATAAGGGGGCAACACAAAGAAATATCTGAGCCAAAACAACAAGAACAAATTGATGTCTATTTACCATAAACCAAGTAAAAATAATAATTAATAAATGTGCTATACACAGTGATTAGGGAATATTAAAAAGTATGTGACCACCCCCCTGGCCACCTGTCTACCTGCCTTGGGGAATTTTTTATTTTGGTAAAAGCATGTCAAATTGGAGCTTTCACATTAATATATACATACATAGTAAATATGCCCCCAAATTTTCACCAATAATCAGTACTGGTACATAAATGACTAATGCATAAGTTGTCATTTATCATATTTACATATATTTTGACCAAACTTTTTCCTCATTCTTGTAGGCCAACTGAATTGCTGACATTCGTACATACGTTTACATTCTACAGAGAAGGTGTTTACAGTAAACCTGTATCACTTGTGTCTTCCTTGCCTCCCAGTATGAAAATCTAGAGAAACCATGACTCACTGAGCTCAAGAGTGAATAAACTAATACAGAAGGGTCTGATCCAGGTAAGAACCAGGAAAATGTATTTTTATAATAGACAATTGTGTAAGTAAAATTAGTTAGTAAATGTGTCAGGGGGAAAGATGAGGGAGTCTTAAAATTGCCCTCTTATTAAATCTAATGGAAAATTAAGAAGTTTAGGAATATTTTTTTTGAAGACCCAGCAAAGTATATGGTTCAAACAACTGATGTTGACAAAAACTCCAACGTGTGGTTTTAAATAATTGCTATAGGATGCTGCCATGGATTCTAAATTATTCCTTATTATTAACAAGCATTGCTAAATGTAAACCTGCCAGGTTGAGAAAATTGCTATAGCTTTTTTCCCCTCGTTACAGTTCATTCATCGTATGAATGGTGAGGATTGTCTCAGTAGAAAATATGCTGCTTGTAGAGATGAGAGACATAGTTACAATAGCTGCATTTGAAGTAAAAAGGTGTTGCTTATTAGAGTGAAGAGTCTAAAAGGAAAAGAGGATATAAGGCAGCCATGTGGATGGGCAAATGGAGTAGTTAAGGGTTCAGCAAAATGAGAAATAGGGCATATTATTATTGCACTTAGCAGAAGGCAGTGACATATGGGGGCACATTTACTTAATTCGAGTGAAGGAATAGAATTAAAAAAACTTCAAATTTCGAATGATTTTTTTGGCTACTTCGACCATCGAATTGGCTACTTCGACCTTCAACTACGAATTCGACTTCGAATCAAATTAAAAATCATTCTACTATTCGACCATTCGATAGTCGAAGTACTGTTTCTTTAAAAAAACTTCTACCCCCTACTTCGCCAAGTAAAACCTACCGAACCTCAATGTCTCCATAGGCTTTCTTACAAATTTTTCGTCTGAGGAAAATTGTTAGATCGATGGATTAAAATCCTTCGAATCGTTTGATTCAAAGGATTTAATCGTTCAATTTTTCCTTCGATCGAACGAATTGCGGTAAATCTTTCGATATTCGAAGTCGAAGGATTTAACTTCGACAGTCGAATATCGAGGGTTAATTAACCCTCAATATTCGACCCTAAGTAAATGTGCCCCAAAGTGTATACTTAAGGAAGGCTAGGCAGGATGAGGGTAACTTTCTCTGTGATTTAGAAAGGCTATTTAAGGCACAGTGATTTGGAGAAAGTTTTTGAGATACTGACTATGACTAAACCCACAACATTTAAAAAAAAAAAAAAAAGATTGAGAGAGTTGATCCTTTAAATAACAGAAATAATTTGGTTATAAAGGAAACAGATGCTTAATAAGTTATTTTTTTCATGTATACAATAGGGAAGTGGCTAAAGGAAGATATGAGACATAAATAGTTAACATTAGCGTTAACATGGCACCAGGGCCAGACGGGATACAACATCTGTTACTTAGAAAGCTTAGTTCGGTTTTAGCCAGGCCTCTGTCATTTTCTGATTTTTTCTGGCATGGATTTGAGGAATGTTGATGTTATTCCAATATTTAAAAAGGGGTTATGTTCTCAGCCTGACAATTTTAGACTCGTAAGTTTGATGTCTGTTGTGGGCATTAAAAATTTTGTTAAGGGATCACATTCAAGACTCTGTTCTGTAGAATTGCATTATGGGTATTAATCAGCATGGCTTTAAGAATGACAGATTGGGGACAGTGGGGGAGCAGTAGATGTGATCTATTTGAATTTTGATAAAGTTAAAACAAAGGATCTCTTTCTAAACTAGGGGCTGTTGGGTAATGTTGTTTGTACATGGATAGGAAACTGGCTACAGGATCGGGTATAGAGGGTGGTTGTCAATGGTATATTTTATACTTGGGGTAGGCATCCTAGTGGGGTCCACCAGTTCTGTATACAGGAGGAACAGGGAACAGAGAGTGAAGTTGTGGAACAGGAGGTGCAGTACAGAATCAGGAACCAGGAGCGTAGTCAGAATAAACAGGCCGGGGTCAAAACCAATCAGTAACATGGTACAAAGTCAAGATCCAGAAGAGTGGTCAAACAGGCAAGGGTCGGTTCAGGCAGAGACACAGCAAAGTCAAAACAGGCAAAGGTCAGGAACACATAATCAGACAAGAATCACACCCAGGAACTATCAGGAAATATACATTTATTGGGCAATGAGTCAGTGCAGAGTAGGGGTTTTATAGCCAGACAAATGGCTTACACAGATCCCCTGTGGTCATATTAGCAACAGATAAAACAAGCCAAGCCTACTTGCAATTACATGGAAATCAACAGGAGTGAACCAGGACCTTAGCTATTTGCTCACATAGCACAGAGGTAATGCAGATAGCACAGAAACTCCAGGTTCCTGGTTCAGGATACCTGACGAAGGTTCAGAACCGAAACGCGTTGATGTGGGGGAATGTGTGAGGATTGAATAAATTCACTTATAATCATTTCCGTGAGTGCCTCTAGTGTTTCTAACTATTTTGAATTGTGGGAGCAGCACGGAATTCTCCATGATATGGGGTGAGTGCCGATGTTGGATGTGACTATATATATATATATATAATATTTCCGAAGGTACCTGCACTCCGTCCACTTCTTTGTGGGTGCTTGGTCAAAGAGTTATGTATAATTATTCGCCATGGACCAGCACTCCAGTTTCATTAATCAATAGTGTTTTATTTAAACATCACTGTGCATTTAATGTTTCGGCCCTCATTGGGGCCTTTATCAAGGATAATGTGCTTGTAACAGTTTATATACCCACAATCCCCTCCAAATGGGTGCCAAAATGATGTCATAACCCTGTTCATTAAGCAATTAGTGCAAATAATTTCAAATAGTTAAACAGTACCTTAACATTTGTGCCACTTGGGGGCAGACTTATCAAGGGTTTGAATTTCGAAATAAAAAATACTTCGAAATTCAACCATCGAATTAAAATACTTCGACTTAGAATATCGAAGTCGAAGGATTTGTCACCGAATTTGGCCATCGAACGATCAAAGTTAAATCATTTGATCAAACAATAACATTGTTCGAATCTAACGATTTGAACGATTTTACTTTGATGTGTAAAGACTTTGAAATTGGTTGTAGAAGGTCCCCATAGGCTAACATAGCACTTCCGAAGGTTTAATTTGGCGAAGTATTGAAGTCGAAGTTTTTTTAAAGAGATAGTACTTCGATTATTGAATGGTTGAATATTCAAACTATTTTTACTTCAAATCGAATTCGAAGTCGTAGTATCCTATTCGGTGGTCGAAGTATCCAAAAAATTTCTTTGAATTTTGAATTTATTTACTTGAAAATTCCCTCTAATTCACTTCAACCCTTGATAAATCTGCCCCTAGGTGTCACCAAATTGCAGTGACTGTTTGTGTTTAGTCCATAAAGATGAATCAAAAGAAAGTTACACATTGCTTATAATATTTCCAGAATCATCAGATACACAGTAGCAGTACCCGTATCTCAAAATAAACCTTATCTCAAGCATGTTACAACATATGTTTCAATACTTTTAAGGAAATTAACAATTAACATTTCTATACAATACAGTTTTAAGGTACTGCTAAATTATAGAAGGAGAAAATCACTTTTAAGTCAAAAAGCAGGCAAGAGCCTGCTGCCTATTTAGTCCCTGGAATGCTGGTCCATCGCAAATAATTATATATATATATATATATATATATATATATATATATATATATATATATTCCTAATTTGAATACTGTCTCTTTAAATTACAATTAACCCTTGGCAATCCAGGGTCCTGAGTACATTTTGCATATGAAAAGTAGTGGGAACTTGGATTTACTTGGGAACACTGAGGAGCACACCTCAGGGGATTTCCACTAGGAAAAATAAAACACACAGTTTGCAATAAAACAAATATTAACTTTATATAAACTGTATTTAGTAACTGTAAATGCAAATCACACAATATAGCTTTTACTCTGGGAAACCTATATGTACTATCAACCCCTGGCTTAGTCTCTCAATGTCCCACAGTCCCACAGTGGGTCGATAAATGCAGAATCAATATCCCATCCCCAAGAGCTCTTATGT